>NW_026061973.1:1200000-2400000 GCF_023897955.1 Schistocerca gregaria
TGGCTTTAAGTCGATTCGATAACAAATGACGAAAACGGACGGATTTCTCAGGTTTTTACTACATATGAACCCTTTTCACATTCTCCCGTGCAACGCGGCTGCTAGTCCTCCTTTCATGCAAAATCTTAAGGTCCTAGGTCATATCCAAGCCACCAAAGCCGGCTAAAAAGTGAATAATCGACAACTAAAACTTGAATTGTACTACTTCTTACTGGCTATTACTTCAACTTAGAAGCTTCTTCTGTGTTCTACTATGGTGCTTTTAGTGTCTCCGCATACCGCAGCACGCGACATAGCTTTGCAGACGATAAATGTAACCGTCTCAGAGAGAAAATCGGCCAATGTGACGATCTGGCTATAAGTCGATTCGATAACAAATGACGAAAACGGACGGATGTCTCAGGTTTTTACTACATATGAACCCTTTTCACATTCTCCCGTGCAACGCGGCTGCTAGTCCTCCTTTCATGCAAAATCATAAGGTTCCACCTCATGTCCAAGGCACCAAAGCCGGCTAAATATCAATAATCGATAACCAAAACTTGAATTGTACTGCAGCTTACTGGCAATTGCATCAACTTAGAACCTTCTTCTGTGTTCTACTATGGTGCTTTTAGTGTCTCCGCATACCGCAGCACGCGACATAGCTTTGCAGACGATAAATGTAACCGTCTCAGAGAGAAAATCGGCCAATGTGACGATCTGGCTTTAAGTCGATTCGATTACGAATGAAGAAACGTGCGGATTTCTCAGGTTTTTACTACATATGAACCCTTTTCACATTCACCCGTGCAACGCGGCTGCTAGTCCTCCTTTCATGCAATATCTTAAGGGTTCCACCTCATGTCCAGGGCACCAAAGCCAGCTAAAAATCAACAATCGATAATCAAAACTTGTATTGTACTGCTTCTTACTGGCTATTGCTTCAACTTAGAAGCCTCTTCTGTGTTCTACTACGGTGCTTTTAGTGTCTCCGCATACCGCAACACACGACATAGCTTTGCAGACGAAAAATATAACCGTTTCAGAGAGAAGAGCGGCCAATATGACGATCTGGCTTTAAGTCAATTCGATAACAAATGACGAAAACGGACGGATTTCTCAGGTTTTTACTACATATGAACACATTTCACATTCTCCCGTGCAACGCGGCTGCAAATCCTCCTTTCATGCAAAATCTTAAGTTCCTAGGTCATGTCCAAGCCACCAAAGCCGGCTACAAAGTGAATAATCGACAACTAAAACTTGAATTGTCCTACATCTTACTGGATATTGCTTCAACTTAGAAGTTTCTTCTGTGTTCTACTATGGTGCTTTTAGTGTCTCCGCATACCGCAGCACGCGTCATAGCTTTGCAGACGATAAATGTAACCGTTTCAGAGAGAAGAGCGGCCAATTTGACGATCTGGCTTTAAGTCAATTCGATAACAAATGACGAAAACGGACGAATTTCTATGGTTTTTACTACATATGAACACTTTTCACGTCCTCCCGTGCAACGCGGCTGCTAGTCCTCCTTTCATGCAAAATCTTAAGGTTCCACCTCATGTCCAAGGCACCAAAGCCGGCTAAAAATCAATAATCGATAACCAAAACTTGAAATATACTGCTTCTTACTGGCTATTGCTTCAACTTAGAAGCTTCTTCTGTGTTCTACTATGGTGCTTTCAGTGTCTAAGCATACCGCAGCACGAGACATAGCTTTGCAGACGATAAATGTAACTGTTTCAGAGAGAAAAGCGGCCAATGTGACGATCTGGCTTTAAGGCGATTCGATAACAAATGACGAAAACGGACGGATTTCTCAGGTTTTTACTACATATGAACACTTTTCACATTCTCCCGTGCAACGCGGCTGCAAGTCCTCCTTTCATGCAAAATCTTAAGGTCCTAGGTCATGTCCAAGCCACCAAAGCCGGCTAAAAAGTGAGTAATCGACAACTAAAACTTGAATTGTACTACTTCTTACTGGCTATTGCTTCAACTTATAAGCTTCTTCTGTGTTCTACTATGGTGCTTTTATTGTCTCCGCATACCGCAACACGCGACATAGCTTTGCAGACGATAAAGGTAACCGTTTCAGAGAGAAAAGCGGCCAATGTGACGATCTGTCTTTAAGCCGATTCGATAACCAATGACGAAAACGGACGGATTTCTCAGGTTTTTACTACATATGAACACTTTTCACATTCTCCCGTGAAACGCGGCTGCTAGTCCTCCTTTCATGCAAAATCTTAAGGTCCTAGGTCATGTTCAAGCCACCAAAGCCGGCTAAAAAGTGAATAATCGACAACTAAAGCTTGAATTGTACTACTTCCTACTGGCTATTACTTCAACTTAGAAGCTTCTTCTGTGTTCTACTATGGTGCTTTTAGTGTCTCCGCATACCTCTGCACGCGACATAGATTTGCAGGCGATAAATGTAACCGCGTCAGAGAGAAAAGCGGCCAATGTGACGATCTGGCTTTAAGTCGATTCGATAACAAAAGACGAAAACGGACGAATTTCTCAGGTTTTTAGTACATATGAACACTTTTCACATTCTCCCGTGCAACGCCGCTGCTAGTCCTCCTTTCATGCAAAATCTTAAGGTCCTAGGTCATGTCCAAGCCACCAAAGACGGCTAAAATGTGAATAATCGACAGCTAAAACTTGAATTATACCACATCTTACTCTCTATTACTTCAACTCAGAAACTTCTTCTGTGTTCTGCTATGGTGCTTTTAGTGTTCGGCATACCGCAGCACGCGACATAGCTTTGCAGACGATAAATGTAACCGTTTTAGAGAGAAGAACGGCCAATGTGGCGATCTGGCTTTAAGTCGATTCGATAACAAATGACGAAAACGGACGGATTTCTCAGGTTTTTACTACATATGAACCCTTTTCACATTCTCCCGTGCAACGCGGCTGCTAGTCCTCCTTTCATGCAAAATCTTAAGGTCCTAGGTCATATCCAAGCCACCAAAGCCGGCTAAAAAGTGAATAATCGACAACTAAAACTTGAATTGTACTACTTCTTACTGGCTATTACTTCAACTTAGAAGCTTCTTCTGTGTTCTACTATGGTGCTTTTAGTGTCTCCGCATACCGCAGCACGCGACATAGCTTTGCAGACGATAAATGTAACCGTCTCAGAGAGAAAATCGGCCAATGTGACGATCTGGCTATAAGTCGATTCGATAACAAATGACGAAAACGGACGGATTTCTCAGGTTTTTACTACATATGAACCCTTTTCACATTCTCCCGTGCAACGCGGCTGCTAGTCCTCCTTTCATGCAAAATCATAAGGTTCCACCTCATGTCCAAGGCACCAAAGCCGGCTAAATATCAATAATCGATAACCAAAACTTGAATTGTACTGCAGCTTACTGGCAATTGCTTCAACTTAGAACCTTCTTCTGTGTTCTACTATGGTGCTTTTAGTGTCTCCGCATACCGCAGCACGCGACATAGCTTTGCAGACGATAAATGTAACCGTCTCAGAGAGAAAAACGGCCAATGTGACGATCTGGCTTTAAGTCGATTCGATTACGAATGAGGAAACGTGCAGATTTCTCAGGTTTTTACTACATATGAACCCTTTTCACATTCACCCGTGCAACGCGGCTGCTAGTCCTCCTTTCATGCAAAATCTTAAGGTTCCACCTCATGTCCAGGGCACCAAAGCCAGCTAAAAATCAACAATCGATAATCAAAACTTGTATTGTACTGCTTCTTACTGGCTATTGCTTCAACTTAGAAGCCTCTTCTGTGTTCTACTACGGTGCTTTTAGTGTCTCCGCATACCGCAACACACGACATAGCTTTGCAGACGAAAAATATAACCGTTTCAGAGAGAAGAGCGGCCAACATGACGATCTGGCTTTAAGTCGATTCGATAACAAATGACGAAAACGGACGGATTTCTCAGGTTTTTACTACATATGAACACATTTCACATTCTCCCGTGCAACGCGGCTGCAAATCCTCCTTTCATGCAAAATCTTAAGTTCCTAGGTCATGTCCAAGCCACCAAAGCCGGCTACAAAGTGAATAATCGACAACTAAAACTTGAATTGTCCTACATCTTACTGGATATTGCTTCAACTTAGAAGTTTCTTCTGTGTTCTACTATGGTGCTTTTAGTGTCTCCGCATACCGCAGCACGCGTCATAGCTTTGCAGACGATAAATGTAACCGTTTCAGAGAGAAGAGCGGCCAATTTGACGATCTGGCTTTAAGTCAATTCGATAACAAATGACGAAAACGGACGAATTTCTATGGTTTTTACTACATATGAACACTTTTCACGTCCTCCCGTGCAACGCGGCTGCTAGTCCTCCTTTCATGCAAAATCTTAAGGTTCCACCTCATGTCCAAGGCACCAAAGCCGGCTAAAAATCAATAATCGATAACCAAAACTTGAAATATACTGCTTCTTACTGGCTATTGCTTCAACTTAGAAGCTACTTCTGTGTTCTACTATGGTGCTTTCAGTGTCTAAGCATACCGCAGCACGAGACATAGCTTTGCAGACGATAAATGTAACTGTTTCAGAGAGAAAAGCGGCCAATGTGACGATCTGGCTTTAAGGCGATTCGATAACAAATGACGAAAACGGACGGATTTCTCAGGTTTTTACTACATATGAACACTTTTCACATTCTCCCGTGCAACGCGGCTGCAAGTCCTCCTTTCATGCAAAATCTTAAGGTCCTAGGTCATGTCCAAGCCACCAAAGCCGGCTAAAAAGTGAGTAATCGACAACTAAAACTTGAATTGTACTACTTCTTACTGGCTATTGCTTCAACTTATAAGCTTCTTCTGTGTTCTACTATGGTGCTTTTATTGTCTCCGCATACCGCAACACGCGACATAGCTTTGCAGACGATAAAGGTAACCGTTTCAGAGAGAAAAGCGGCCAATGTGACGATCTGTCTTTAAGCCGATTCGATAACCAATGACGAAAACGGACGGATTTCTCAGGTTTTTACTACATATGAACACTTTTCACATTCTCCCGTGAAACGCGGCTGCTAGTCCTCCTTTCATGCAAAATCTTAAGGTCCTAGGTCATGTTCAAGCCACCAAAGCCGGCTAAAAAGTGAATAATCGACAACTAAAGCTTGAATTGTACTACTTCCTACTGGCTATTACTTCAACTTAAAAGCTTCTTCTGTGTTCTACTATGGTGCTTTTAGTGTCTCCGCATACCTCTGCACGCGACATAGATTTGCAGGCGATAAATGTAACCGCGTCAGAGAGAAAAGCGGCCAATGTGACGATCTGGCTTTAAGTCGATTCGATAACAAAAGACGAAAACGGACGAATTTCTCAGGTTTTTAGTACATATGAACACTTTTCACATTCTCCCGTGCAACGCCGCTGCTAGTCCTCCTTTCATGCAAAATCTTAAGGTCCTAGGTCATGTCCAAGCCACCAAAGACGGCTAAAATGTGAATAATCGACAGCTAAAACTTGAATTATACCACATCTTACTCTCTATTACTTCAACTCAGAAACTTCTTCTGTGTTCTGCTATGGTGCTTTTAGTGTTCGGCATACCGCAGCACGCGACATAGCTTTGCAGACGATAAATGTAACCGTTTTAGAGAGAAGAACGGCCAATGTGGCGATCTGGCTTTAAGTCGATTCGATAACAAATGACGAAAACGGACGGATTTCTCAGGTATTTACTACATATGAACCCTTTTCACATTCTCCCGTGCAACGCGGCTGCTAGTCCTCCTTTCATGCAAAATCTTAAGGTCCTAGGTCATATCCAAGCCACCAAAGCCGGCTAAAAAGTGAATAATCGACAACTAAAACTTGAATTGTACTACTTCTTACTGGCTATTACTTCAACTTAGAAGCTTCTTCTGTGTTCTACTATGGTGCTTTTAGTGTCTCCGCATACCGCAGCACGCGACATAGCTTTGCAGACGATAAATGTAACCGTCTCAGAGAGAAAATCGGCCAATGTGACGATCTGGCTATAAGTCGATTCGATAACAAATGACGAAAACGGACGGATTTCTCAGGTTTTTACTACATATGAACCCTTTTCACATTCTCCCGTGCAACGCGGCTGCTAGTCCTCCTTTCATGCAAAATCATAAGGTTCCACCTCATGTCCAAGGCACCAAAGCCGGCTAAATATCAATAATCGATAACCAAAACTTGAATTGTACTGCAGCTTACTGGCAATTGCTTCAACTTAGAACCTTCTTCTGTGTTCTACTATGGTGCTTTTAGTGTCTCCGCATACCGCAGCACGCGACATAGCTTTGCAGACGATAAATGTAACCGTCTCAGAGAGAAAAACGGCCAATGTGACGATCTGGCTTTAAGTCGATTCGATTACGAATGAGGAAACGTGCAGATTTCTCAGGTTTTTACTACATATGAACCCTTTTCACATTCACCCGTGCAACGCGGCTGCTAGTCCTCCTTTCATGCAAAATCTTAAGGTTCCACCTCATGTCCAGGGCACCAAAGCCAGCTAAAAATCAACAATCGATAATCAAAACTTGTATTGTACTGCTTCTTACTGGCTATTGCTTCAACTTAGAAGCCTCTTCTGTGTTCTACTACGGTGCTTTTAGTGTCTCCGCATACCGCAACACACGACATAGCTTTGCAGACGAAAAATATAACCGTTTCAGAGAGAAGAGCGGCCAACATGACGATCTGGCTTTAAGTCGATTCGATAACAAATGACGAAAACGGACGGATTTCTCAGGTTTTTACTACATATGAACACATTTCACATTCTCCCGTGCAACGCGGCTGCAAATCCTCCTTTCATGCAAAATCTTAAGTTCCTAGGTCATGTCCAAGCCACCAAAGCCGGCTACAAAGTGAATAATCGACAACTAAAACTTGAATTGTCCTACATCTTACTGGATATTGCTTCAACTTAGAAGTTTCTTCTGTGTTCTACTATGGTGCTTTTAGTGTCTCCGCATACCGCAGCACGCGTCATAGCTTTGCAGACGATAAATGTAACCGTTTCAGAGAGAAGAGCGGCCAATTTGACGATCTGGCTTTAAGTCAATTCGATAACAAATGACGAAAACGGACGAATTTCTATGGTTTTTACTACATATGAACACTTTTCACGTTCTCCCGTGCAACGCGGCTGCTAGTCCTCCTTTCATGCAAAATCTTAAGGTTCCACCTCATGTCCAAGGCACCAAAGCCGGCTAAAAATCAATAATCGATAACCAAAACTTGAAATATACTGCTTCTTACTGGCTATTGCTTCAACTTAGAAGCTTGTTCTGTGTTCTACTATGGTGCTTTTACTGTTTCGGCATACCGCAGCACGCGTCATAGCTTTGCAGACGATAAAGGTAACCGTTTCAGAGAGAAAAGCGGCCAATGTGACGATCTGTCTTTAAGCCGATTCGATAACCAATGACGAAAACGGACGGATTTCTCAGGTTTTTACTACATATGAACACTTTTCACATTCTCCCGTGAAACGCGGCTGCTAGTCCTCCTTTCATGCAAAATCTTAAGTTCCTAGGTCATGTTCAAGCCACCAAAGCCGGCTAAAAAGTGAATAATCGACAACTAAAGCTTGAATTGTACTACTTCCTACTGGCTATTACTTCAACTTAGAAGCTTCTTCTGTGTTCTACTATGGTGCTTTTAGTGTCTCCGCATACCTCTGCACGCGACATAGATTTGCAGGCGATAAATGTAACCGCGTCAGAGAGAAAAGCGGCCAATGTGACGATCTGGCTTTAAGTCGATTCGATAACAAAAGACGAAAACGGACGGATTTCTCAGGTTTTTACTACATATGAACACTTTTCACATTCTCCCGTGCAACGCCGCTGCTAGTCCTCCTTTCATGCAAAATCTTAAGGTCCTAGGTCATGTCCAAGCCACCAAAGACGGTTAAAATGTGAATAATCGACAGCTAAAACTTCAATTATACCACATCTTACTCTCTATTACTTCAACTCAGAAACATCTTCTGTGTTCTGCTATGGTGCTTTTAGTGTTCGGCATACCGCAGCACGCGACATAGCTTTGCAGACGATAAATGTAACCGTTTTAGAGAGAAGAACGGCCAATGTGGCGATCTGGCTTTAAGTCGATTCGATAACAAATGACGAAAACGGACGGATTTCTCAGGTTTTTACTACATATGAACCCTTTTCACATTCTCCCGTGCAACGCGGCTGCTAGTCCTCCTTTCATGCAAAATCTTAAGGTCCTAGGTCATATCCAAGCCACCAAAGCCGGCTAAAAAGTGAATAATCGATAACTAAAACTTGAATTGTACAACTTCTTACTGGCTATTACTTCAACTTAGAAGCTTCTTCTGTGTTCTACTATGGTGCTTTTAGTGTCTCCGCATACCGCAGCACGCGACATAGCTTTGCAGACGATAAATGTAACCGTCTCAGAGAGAAAATCGGCCAATGTGACGATCTGGCTATAAGTCGATTCGATAACAAATGACGAAAACGGACGGATTTCTCAGGTTTTTACTACATATGAACCCTTTTCACATTCTCCCGTGCAACGCGGCTGCTAGTCCTCCTTTCATGCAAAATCATAAGGTTCCACCTCATGTCCAAGGCACCAAAGCCGGCTAAATATCAATAATCGATAACCAAAACTTGAATTGTACTGCAGCTTACTGGCAATTGCTTCAACTTAGAACCTTCTTCTGTGTTCTACTATGGTGCTTTTAGTGTCTCCGCATACCGCAGCACGCGACATAGCTTTGCAGACGATAAATGTAACCGTCTCAGAGAGAAAAACGGCCAATGTGACGATCTGGCTTTAAGTCGATTCGATTACGAATGAAGAAACGTGCGGATTTCTCAGGTTTTTACTACATATGAACCCTTTTCACATTCACCCGTGCAACGCGGCTGCTAGTCCTCCTTTCATGCAAAATCTTAAGGTTCCACCTCATGTCCAGGGCACCAAAGCCAGCTAAAAATCAACAATCGATAATCAAAACTTGTATTGTACTGCTTCTTACTGGCTATTGCTTCAACTTAGAAGCCTCTTCTGTGTTCTACTACGGTGCTTTTAGTGTCTCCGCATACCGCAACACACGACATAGCTTTGCAGACGAAAAATATAACCGTTTCAGAGAGAAGAGCGGCCAATATGACGATCTGGCTTTAAGTCGATTCGATAACAAATGACGAAAACGGACGGATTTCTCAGGTTTTTACTACATATGAACACATTTCACATTCTCCCGTGCAACGCGGCTGCAAATCCTCCTTTCATGCAAAATCTTAAGTTCCTAGGTCATGTCCAAGCCACCAAAGCCGGCTACAAAGTGAATAATCGACAACTAAAACTTGAATTGTCCTACATCTTACTGGATATTGCTTCAACTTAGAAGTTTCTTCTGTGTTCTACTATGGTGCTTTTAGTGTCTCCGCATACCGCAGCACGCGTCATAGCTTTGCAGACGATAAATGTAACCGTTTCAGAGAGAAGAGCGGCCAATTTGACGATCTGGCTTTAAGTCAATTCGATAACAAATGACGAAAACGGACGAATTTCTATGGTTTTTACTACATATGAACACTTTTCACGTTCTCCCGTGCAACGCGGCTGCTAGTCCTCCTTTCATGCAAAATCTTAAGGTTCCACCTCATGTCCAAGGCACCAAAGCCGGCTAAAAATCAATAATCGATAACCAAAACTTGAAATATACTGCTTCTTACTGGCTATTGCTTCAACTTAGAAGCTTCTTCTGTGTTCTACTATGGTGCTTTCAGTGTCTAAGCATACCGCAGCACGCGACATAGCTTTGCAGACGATAAAGGTAACCGTTTCAGAGAGAAAAGCGGCCAATGTGACGATCTGTCTTTAAGCCGATTCGATAAGCAATGACGAAAACGGACGGATTTCTCAGGTTTTTACTACATATGAACACTTTTCACATTCTCCCGTGCAACGCGGCTGCTAGTCCTCCTTTCATGCAAAATCTTAAGGTCCTAGGTCATGTTCAAGCCACCAAAGCCGGCTAAAAAGTGAATAATCGACAACTAAAGCTTGAATTGTACTACTCCTTACTGGCTATTACTTCAACTTAGAAGCTTCTTCTGTGTTCTGCTATGGAGCTTTTAGTGTCTCCGCATACCGCAGCACGCGACGTAGCTTTGCAGACGATAAACGTAACCGTTTCAGAGAGAAGAGCGGCCAATGTGACGATCTGGCTTAAAGTCGATTCGATAACAAATGACGAAAACGGACGGATTTCTCATGTTTTTAATACATATGAACACTTTTCACATTCTCCCGTGTAACGCGGCTGTAAGTCCTCCTTTTATGCAAAATCTTATGGTCCTAGGTCATGTCCAAGCCACCAAAGACGGCTAAAATGTGAATAATCGACAGCTAAAACTTGAATTATACCACATCTTACTCTCTATTACTTCAACTCAGAAACTTCTTCTGTGTTCTGCTATGGTGCTTTTAGTGTTCGGCATACCGCAGCACGCGACATAGCTTTGCAGACGATAAATGTAACCGTCTCAGAGAGAAAAGCGGCCAATGTGACGATCTGGCTTTAAGTCGATTCGATAACAAATGACGAAAACGGACGGATTTCTCAGGTTTTTACTACATATGAACCCTTTTCACATTTTCCCGTGCAACGCGGCTGCTAGTCCTCCTTTCATGCAAAATCTTAAGGTCCTAGGTCATATTCAAGCCACCAAAGCCGGCTAAAAAGTGAATAATCGACAACTAAAACTTGAATTGTACTACTTCTTACTGGCTATTACTTCAACTTAGAAGCTTCTTCTGTGTTCTACTATGGTGCTTTTAGTGTCTCCGCATACCGCAGCACGCGACATAGCTTTGCAGACGATAAATGTAACCGTCTCAGAGAGAAAATCGGCCAATGTGACGATCTGGCTATAAGTCGATTCGATAACAATTGACGAAAACGGACGGATTTCTCAGGTTTTTACTACATATCAATCCTTCTCACATTCTCCCGTGCAACGCGGCTGCTAGTCCTCCTTTCATGCAAAATCTTAAGGTTCCACCTCATGTCCAGGGCACCAAAGCCAGCTAAAAATCAACAATCGATAATCAAAACTTGTATTGTACTGCTTCTTACTGGCTATTGCTTCAACTTAGAAGCCTCTTCTGTGTTCTACTACGGTGCATTTAGTGTCTCCGCATACCGCAACACACGACATAGCTTTGCAGACGAAAAATGTAACCGTTTCAGAGAGAAGAGCGGCCAATATGACGATCTGGCTTTAAGACGATTCGATAACAAATGACGAAAACGGACGGATTTCTCAGGTTTTTACTACATATGAACACATATCACATTCTCCCGTGCAACGCGGCTGCAAGTCCTCCGTTCATGCAAAATCTTAAGGTCCTAGCTCATGTCCAAGTCACCAAAGCCGTCTGAAAAGACAATAATTGATAGCTCCAATTTAAATTGTACTGCTTCGTTTTGGCTATCACATCAACTTAGAAGCTTCTTCTGTGTTCTACTATGGTGCTTTTAGTGTGTCCGCATACCGCAGCACGCGACATAGCTTTGCACACGGTAAATGTAACCGATTTAGAGAGAAGAGCCGTCAATATGATGATCGGACAAATGTCGATTCGATAGCAAATGACGAAAACGGGTGGAGCTCCCAGGTTTTCACTACTTATGAACACTTTTCACATTCTCCCGTGCAACGCGGCTGCTAGTCCTCCTTTCATGCAAAATCTTAAGTCCCTAGGTCATGTCCAAGCCACCAAAGCCGGCTAAAAAGTGAATAATCGACAACTAAAACTTGAATTGTCCTACATCTTACTGGCTATTGCTACAGCTTACAAGCTTCTTCTGTGTTCTACTATGAAGCTTTTAGTGTCTCCGCATAACGCAGTACGCGACATAGCTTTGCAGACGATAAATGTAACCGTTTCAGAGAGAAGAGCGGCCAATTTGACGATCTGGCTTTAAGTCGATTCGATAACAAATGACGAATACGGACGGATTTCTCAGGTTTTTACTACATATGAACACTTTTCACATTCTCCCGTGCAACGCGGCTGCAAGTCCTCCTTTCATGCAAAATCTTAAGGTCCTAGGTCATGTCCAAGCCACCAAAGCCGGTTAAAAAGTGAATAATCGACAACTACAACTTGAATTGTACTACTTCTTACTGGCTACTGCTTCAACTTAGAAGCTTCTTCTGTGGTCTACTATGGTACTTTTAGTGTCTCCGCATACCGCAGGACGCGACATAGCTGTGCAGACGATAAATGTAACCGTCTCAGAGAGAAAAGCGGCCAATGTGACGATCTGGCTTGAAGTCGATTCGATAACAAATGACGAAAACGGACGGATTTCTCAGGTTTTTACTACATATGAACACTTTTCACATTCTCCCGTGCAACGCGGCTGCTAGTCCTCCTTTCATGCAAAATCTTAAGGTCCTAGGTCATGTCCAAGCCACCAAAGCCGGCTAAAAAGTGAATAATCGACAACTAAAACTTGAATTGTACTACTTCTTACTGGCTATTACTTCAACTTAGAAGCTTCTTCTGTGTTCTACTATGGTTCTTTTAGTGCCTCCACATACCGCAGCACGTGACATAGCTTTGCAGACGATAAATGTAACCGTCTCAGAGAGAAGGGCGGCCAATGTGACGATCTGGCTTTGAGTCGATTCAATAACAAATGACGAAAACGGACGGTTTTCTCAGGTTTTTTCTACATATGAACACTTTTCACATTCTCCCGTGCAACGCGGCTGCTAGTCCTCCTTTCATGCAAAATCGTAAGAATCCATCTCATGTCCAAGGAACCAAAGCCGGGTAAAAATCAATAATCGATAACCAAAGCTTGAAATGTACTGCTTCTTACTGGCTATTACTTTAACTTAGAAGCTTCTTCTGTGTTCTACTATGGTGCTTTAATGTCACCGCATACCGCAGCACGCGACATAGCTTTGCAGACGATAAATGTAACCGTTTTAGAGAGAAGAACGGCCAATGTGACGATCATCCTTTAAGTCGATTCGATAACAAATGTCGAAAACGGACGGATTTCTCAGCTTTTTACTACATATGAACCCTTTTCACATTCTCCCGTGCAACGCGGCTGCTAGTCCTCCTTTCATGCAAAATCTTAAGGTTCCACCTCATAACCAGGGCACCAAAGCCGGCTAAAAATCAATAATCGATAACCAAAACTTGAATTGTACTGCTCCTTACTGGCTATTGCTTCAACTTAGAAGCTTCTTCTGTGTTCTACAATGGTGCTTTCAGTGTCTCCGCATACCGTAGCATGCGACATAGCTTTGCAGACGATAAATGTAACCGTCTCAGAGAGAAAAGCGGCCAATGTGACGATCTGGATTAAAGTCGATTCGATAACAAATGACGAAAACGGACGGATTTCTCAGGTTTTTACTACATATGAACACTTTTCACATTCTCCCGTGCAACGCGGCTGCAGGTCTCCCTTTCATGCAAAATCTTAAGGGCCTTGGTAATGTCCAAGCCACCAAAGCCGGCTAAAAAGTGAATAATCGACAACGAAAACTTGAATTGTACTACTTCTTACTGGCTATTGCTTCAACTTAGAAGCTTCTTCTGTGTTCTACTATGGTGCTTTTAGTGTCTCCGCATACCGCAGCACGCGACATTGCTTTGCAGACGAAAAATGTAACCGTTTCAGACAGAAGAGCGGCCAATGTGACGATCTGGCTTTAAGTCGATTCGATAACAAATGACGAAAACTGACGGATTTCTCAGGTTTTTACTACATATGAACACTTTTCACATTCTCCCGTGCAACGCGGCTGCTAGTCCTCCTTTCATGCAAAATCTTATGGTCCTAGGTCATGTCAAAGCTACCAAAGCCGGCTCAAAAGTGAATAATCGACAACAAAAACTTGTATTGTACTACTTCTTACTGGCTATTACTTCAACTTAGAAGTTTCTTCTGTGTTCTACTACGGTGCTTTCAGTGTCTCCGCATACCGCAGCACGCGACATAGCTTTGCAGACGATAAATGTAACCGTCTCAGAGAGAAAAGCGGCCAATGTGACGATCTGGCTTTAAGTCGATTCGACAACAAATGACGAAAAGGGACGTATTTCTCAGGTTTTTACTACATATGAACACATTTCACATTCTCCCGTGCACTTCGGCTGCTAGGCCTCCTTTCATGCAAAATGTTAAGGTCATAGCTCATGTCCAAGGCACCAAAGCCAGCAAAAAAGTGAATAATCGACAACTAAAACTTGAATTGTACTACTTCTTACTGGCTATTACTTCAACTTAGAAGCTTCTTCTGTGTTCTACCACGGTGCTTTTAGTGTCTCCGCATACCGCAGCACGCGACATAGCTTTGCAGACGATAAATGTAACCGTCTCAGAGAGAAAAGCGGCCAATCTGACGATCTGGCTTTAAGTCGATTCGATAACAAATGACGAAAACGGACGGATTTCTCAGGTTTTTACTACATATGAACACATTTCACATTCTCCCGTGCTCTTCGGCTGCTAGGCCTCCTTTCATGCAAAATCTTAAGGTCCTAGGTCATGTCCAAGCCACCAAAGCCGGCTAAAAAGTGAATAATCGACAACTAAATTTTGAATTGTGCTACTTCTTACTGGCTATTACTTCAACTTAGAAGCTTCTTCTGTGTTCTACTATGGTTCTTTTAGTGTCTCCGCATACCGCAGCGCGCGACATAGATTTGCAGACGATAAATGTAACCGTCTCAGGGAGAAAAGCGGCCAATGTGACGATCTGGCTTTATGTCGATTCGATAACAAATGACGAAAACGGACGGATTTCTCAGGTTTTTACTACATATGAACACTTTGCACATTCTCCCGTGCAACGCGGCTGCAAGTCCTCCTTTCATGCAAAATCTTAAGGTCCTAGGTCATGCCCAAGCCACCGAAGCCGGCTAAAAAGTGAATAATCGACAACTAAAACTTGAATTGTCCTACATCTTATTGGCTATTGCTACAGCTTACAAGATTCTTCTGTGTTCTACTATGAAGCTTTTAGTGTCTCCGCATAACGCAGTACGCGACATAGCTTTGCAGACGATAAATGTAACCTTTTCAGAGAGAAGAGCGGCCAATTTGACGATCTGGCTTTAAGTCGATTCGATAACAAATGACGAATACGGACGGATTTCTCAGGTTTTTACTACATATGAACACTTTGCACATTCTCCCGTGCAACGCGGCTGCAAGTCCTCCTTTCATGCAAAATCTTAAGGTCCTAGGTCATGCCCAAGCCACCGAAGCCGGCTAAAAAGTGAATAATCGACATTAAAACTTGAATTCTACTACGTCTTACTGGCTATTACTTCAACTTAGAAGCTTCTTCTGTGTTCTACTATGGTGCTTTTAGTGTCTCCGCATACCGCAGTACGCGACATAGCTTTGCAAACGATAAATGTAACCGTCTCAGAGATAAAAGCGGCCAATGTGACGATCTGGCCTTAAGTCGATTCGACAACAAACGACGAAAACGGACGGATTTCTCAGGTTTTTACTACATATGAACACTTTTCATATTCTCTCGTGCAACGCGGCTGCAAGTCCTCCTTTCATGCAAAATCTTAAGGTCCTAGGTCATCTCCAAGCCACCAAAGCCGGTTAAAAGGTGAATAATCGACAACTACAACTTGAATTGTACTACTTCTTACTGGCTACTGCTTCAACTTAGAAGCTTCTTCTGTGGTCTACTATGGTACTATTAGTGTCTCCGCATACCGCAGCACGCGACATAGCTGTGCAGACGATAAATGTAACCGTCTCAGAGAGAAGGGCGGCCAATGTGACGATCTGGCTTTGAGTCGATTCGATAACAAATGACGAAAACGGACGGTTTTCTCAGGTTTTTTCTACATATGAACACTTTCCACATTCTCCCGTGCAACGCGGCTGCTAGTCCTCCTTTCATGCAAAATCGTAAGGTTCCATCTCATGTCCAAGGCACCAAAGCCGGCTAAAAATCAATAATCGATAACCAAAGCTTGAAATGTACTGCTTCTTACTGGCTATTACTTTAACTTAGAAGCTTCTTCTGTGTTCTACTATGGTGCTTTAATGTCACCGCATACCGCAGCACGCGACATAGCTTTGCAGACGATAAATGTAACCGTTTTAGAGATAAGAACGTCCAATGTGACGATCATCCTTTAAGTCGATTCGATAACAAATGTCGAAAACGGACGGATTTCTCAGCTTTTTACTACATATGAACCCTTTTCACATTCTCCCGTGCAACGCGGCTGCTAGTCCTCCTTTCATGCAAAATCTCAAGGTTCCACCTCATAACCAGGGCACCAAAGCCGGCTAAAAATCAGTAATCGATAACCAAAACTTGAATTGTACTGCTTCTTACTGGCTATTGCTTCAACTTAGAAGCTTCTTCTGTGTTCTACTATGGTGCTTTTAGTGTCTCCGCATACCGTAGCATGCGACATAGGTTTGCAGACGATAAATGTAACCGTCTCAGAGAGAAAAGCGGCCAATGTGACGATCTGGATTAAAGTCGATTCGATAACAAATGACGAAAACAGACGGATTTCTCAGGTTTTTACTACATATGAACACTTTTCACATTCTCCCGTGCAACGCGGCTGCAGGTCCTCCTTTCATGCAAAATCTTAAGGTCCTTGGTAATGTCCAAGCCACCAAAGCCGGCTAAAAAGTGAATAAACGACAACGAAAACTTGAATTGTACTACTTCTTACTGGCTATTGCTTCAACTTAGAAGCTTCTTCTGTGTTCTACTATGGTGCTTTTAGTGTCTCCGCATACCGCAGCACGCGACATTGCTTTGCAGACGATAAATGTAACCGTTTCAGACAGAAGAGCGGCCAATGTGACGATCTGGCTTTAAGTCGATTCGATAACAAATGACGAAAACGGACGGATTTCTCTGTTTTTTACTACATATGAACACTTTTCACATTCTACCGTGCAACGCGGCTGCAAGTCCTCCTTTCATGCAAAATCTTAAGGTCCTAGGTCATGTCCAAGCCACCAAAGCCGGCTAATACGTGAATAATCGACAACTAAATTTTGAATTGTACTACTTCTTACTGGGTATTACTTCAACGTAGAAGCTTCTTCTGTGTTCTACTATGGTTCTTTTAGTGTCTCCACATACCGCAGCACGCGACATAGCTTTGCAGACGATAAATGTAACCGTTTCAGACAGAAGAGCGGCCAATGTGACGATGTGGCTTTAAGTCGATTCGATAACAAATGACGAAAACTGACGGATTTCTCAGGTTTGTACTACATATGAACACTTTTCACATTCTCCCGTGCAACGCGGCTGCTAGTCCTCCTTTCATGCAAAATCTTAAGGTCCTAGGTCATGTCAAAGCCACCAAAGCCGGCTCAAAAGTGAATAATCGACAACTAAAACTTGAATTGTACTACTTCTTACTGGCTATTACTTCAACTTAGAAGTTTCTTCTGTGTTCTACTACGGTGCTTTTAGTGTCTCCGCATACCGCAGCACGCGACATAGCTTTGCAGACGATAAATGTAACCGTCTCAGAGAGAAAAGCGGCCAATGTGCGATCTGGCTTTAAGTCGATTCGATAACAAATGACGAAAAGGGACGTATTTCTCAGGTTTTTACTACATATGAACACATTTCACATTCTCCCGTGCACTTCGGCTGCTAGGCCTCCTTTCATGCAAAATGTTAAGGTCATAGCTCATGTCCAAGGCACCAAAGACAGCAAAAAAGTGAATAATCGACAACTAAAACTTGAATTGTACTACTTCTTACTGGCTATTACTTCAACTTAGAAGCTTCTTCTGTGTTCTACCACGGTGCTTTTAGTGTCTCCGCATACCGCAGCACGCGACATAGCTTTGCAGACGATAAATGTAACCGTCTCAGAGAGAAAAGCGGCCAATGTGATGATCTGGCTTTAAGTCGATTCGATAACAAATGACGAAAACGGACGGATTTCTCAGGTTTTTACTACATATGAACACTTTTCACATTCTCCCGTGCAACGCGGCTGCAAGTCCTCCTTTCATGCAAAATCTTAAGGTCCTAGGTCATGTCCAAGCCACCAAAGCCGGCTCAAAAGTGAATAATCGACAACTAAAACTTGAATTGTACTACTTCTTACTGGCTATTACTTTAACTTAGAAGCTTCTTCTGTGTTCTACTACAGTGTTTTTAGTGTCTCCGCATACCGCAGCACGCGACATCGCTTTGCAGACGATAAATGTAACCGTCTCAGAGAGAAAAGCGGCCAATCTGACGATCTGGCTTTAAGTCGATTCGATAACAAATGACGAAAACGGACTGATTTCTCAGGTTTTTACTACATATGAACACATTTCACATTCTCCCGTGCACTTCGGCTGCTAGGCCTCCTTTCATGCAAAATCTTAAGGTCCTAGGTCATGTCCAAGCCACCAAAGCCGGCTAAAAAGTGAATAATCGACAACTAAATTTTGAATTGTACTACTTCTTACTGGCTATTACTTCAACTTAGAAGCTTCTTCTGTGTTCTACTATGGTTCTTTTAGTGTCTCCGCATACCCCAGCACGCGACATAGCTTTGCAGACGATAAATGTAACCGTCTCAGAGAGAAAAGCGACCAATGTGACGATCTGGCTATAAGTCGATTCGATAACAAATGACGAAAACTGACGGATTTCCCAGGTTTGTTCTACATATGAACACTTTTCACATTCTCCCGTGCAACGCGGCTGCTAGTCCTCCTTTCAAGCAAAACCTTAAGGTCCTAAGTCATGTCCAAGCCACCAAAGCCGGCTTAAAAGTGAATAATCGACAACTAAAACTTGAATTGTACTACTTCTTACTGGCTATTACTTCAACTTAGGAGCTTCTTCTGTGTTCTACTACGGTGCTGTTAGTGTCTCCGCATACCGCAGCACGCGACATAGCTTTGCAGACGTTAAATGTATCTGTCTCAGAGAGAAAAGCGACCAATGTGACGATCTGGCTTTAAGTCGATTCGATAACAAATGACGAAAACTGACGGATTTCCCAGGTTTGTTCTACATATGAACACTTTTCACATTCTCCCGTGCAACGCGGCTGCTAGTCCTCCTTTCATGCAAAATCTTAAGGTCCTAGGTCATGTCAAAGCCACCAAAGCCGGCTCAAAAGTGAATAATCGACAACTAAAACTTGAATTGTACTACTTCTTACTGGCTATTACTTCAACTTAGAAGTTTCTTCTGTGTTCTACTACGGTGCTTTTAGTGTCTCCGCATACCGCAGCACGCGACATAGCTTTGCAGACGATAAATGTAACCGTCTCAGAGAGAAAAGCGGCCAATGTGACGATCTGGCTTTAAGTCGATTCGATAACAAATGACGAAAAGGGACGTATTTCTCAGGTTTTTACTACATATGAACACATTTCACATTCTCCCGTGCACTTCGGCTGCTAGGCCTCCTTTCATGCAAAATGTTAAGGTCATAGCTCATGTCCAAGGCACCAAAGCCAGAAAAAAGTGAATAATCGACAACTAAAACTTGAATTGTAGTACTACTTACCGGCTATTACTTCAACTTAGAAGCTTCTTCTGTGTTCTACCACGGTGCTTTTAGGGTCTCCGCATACCGCAGCACGCGACATAGCTTTGCAGACGATAAATGTAACCGTCTCAGAGAGAAAAGCGGCCAATGTGACGATCTGGCTTTAAGTCGATTCGATAACAAATGACGAAAACGGACGGATTTCTCAGGTTTTTACTACATATGAACACTTTTCACATTCTCCCGTGCAACGCGGCTGCAAGTCCTCCTTTCATGCAAAATCTTAAGGTCCTAGATCATGTCCAAGCCACCAAAGCCGGCTCAAAAGTGAATAATCGACAACTAAAACTTGAATTGTACTACTTCTTACTGGCTATTACTTCAACTTAGAAGCTTCTTCTGTGTTCTACTACGGTGCTTTTAGTGTCTCCGCATACCGCAGTACGCGACATAGCTTTGCAGACGATAAATGTAACCGTCTCAGAGAGAAAAGCGGCCAATCTGACGATCTGGCTTTAAGTCGATTCGATAACAAATGACGAAAACGGACGGATTTCTCAGGTTTTTACTACATATGAACACATTTCACATTCTCCCGTGCACTTCGGCTGCTAGGCCTCCTTTCATGCAAAATCTTTAGGTCCTAGGTCATGTCCAAGCCACCAAAGCCGGCTAAAAAGTGAATAATCGACAACTAAATTTTGAATTGTACTACTTCTTATTGGCTATTACTTCAACTTAGAAGCTTCTTCTGTGTTCTACTATGGTTCTTTTAGTGTCTCCGCATACCGCAGCGCGCGACATAGATTTGCAGACGATAAATGTAACCGTCTCAGGGAGAAAAGCGGCCAATGTGACGATCTGGCTTTATGTCGATTCGATAACAAATGACGAAAACGGACGGATTTCTCAGCTTTTTACTACATATGAACACTTTTCACATTCTCCCGTGCAACGCGGCTGTTAGTCCTCCTTTCATGCAAAATTTTAAGGTCCTATGTCATGTCCAAGCCACCAAAGCCGGCTAAAAAGTGAATAATCGACAACTAAAACTTGAATTGTACTACTTCTTACTGGCTATTACTTCAACTTAGAAGCTTCTTCTGTGTTCTACTACGGTGCTTTTAGTGTCTCCGCATACCGCAGCACGCGACATAGCTTTGCAGACGATAAATGTAACCGTCTCAGAGAGAAAAGCAGCCAATGTGACGATCTGGCTTTAAGTCGATTCGATAACAAATGATGAAAACGGACGGATTTCTCAGGTTTTTACTACATATGAACACTTTTCACATTCTCCCGTGCAACGCGGCTGCAAGTCCTCCTTACATGCAAAATCTTAAGGTCCTAGGTCATGTCCAAGCCACCAAAGCAGGCTAAAAAGTGAATAATGGACAACTAAAACTTGAATTGTACCACTTCTTACTGGCTATTGCTTCAACTTAGAAGCTTCTCCTGTGTTCTACTATGGTGCTTTTAGTGTCTCCGCATACCGCAGCACGCGACATAGCTTTGCAGACGATAAATGTAACCGTCTCAGAGAGAAAAACGGCCAATGTGACGATCTGGCTTTAAGTCGATTCGATAACAAATGACGAAAACTGACGGATTTCTCAGGTTTTTACTACATATGAACACTTTTCACATTCTCCCGTGCAACGCGGCTGCTAGTCCTCCTTTCATGCAAAATCTTAAGGTCCTAGGTCATGTCAAAGCCACCAAAGCCGGCTAAAAAGTGAATAATCGACAATTAAAACTTGAATTGTACTACTTCTTACTGGCTATTACTTCAACTTAGAAGCTTCTTCTGTGTTCTACTACGGTGCTTTTAGTGTCTCCGCATACCGCAGCACGCGACATAGCTTTGCAGACGATAAACGTAACCATTTCAGACAGAAGAGCGGCCAATGTGACGATCTGGCTTTAAGTCGATTCGATAACAAATGACGAAAACGGACGGATTTCTCAGGTTTTTACTATATATGAACACTTTTCACATTCTCCCGTGCAACGCGGCGGCTGGTCCTCCTTTCATACAAAATCATAAGTTCCTAGGTCATGTCCAAGCCACCAAAGCCGGCTAAAAAGTGAATAATCGACAACTAAAACTTGAATTGTACTACTTCTTACTGGCTATTGCTTCAACTTAGAAGCTTCTTCTGCGTTCTACTATGGTGCTTTTAGTGTTTCCGCATACCGCAGCACGCGACATAGCTTTGCAGACGATAAATGTAACCGTCTCACAGAGAAAAGCGACCAATGTGACGATCTGGCTTTAAGTCGATTCGATAACAAATGACGAAAACTGACGGATTTCCCAGGTTTGTTCTACATATGAACACTTTTCACATTCTCCCGTGCAACGCGGCTAATAGTCCTCCTTTCAAGAAAAACCTTAAGGTCCTAGGTCATGTCCAAGCCACCAAAGCCGGCTTAAAAGTGAATAATCGACAACTAAAACTTGAATTGTACTACTTCTTACTGGCTATTACTTCAACTTAGGAGCTTCTTCTGTGTTCTACTACGGTGCTTTTAGTGTCTCCGCATACCGCAGCACACGACATAGCTTTGCAGACGATAAATGTTTCCGTCTAAGAGAGAAAAGCGGCCAATGTGACGATCTGGCTTTAAGTCGATTCGATAACAAATGATGAAAACGGACGGATTTCTCAGGTTTTTACTACATATGAACACTTTTCACATTGTCGCGTGCAACGAGGCTGCAAGTCCTCCTTTCACTCAAACTCTAAAGGTCCTAGGTCATGTCGAAGCCACCAAGCCTGCTAAAAAGTGAATAATCGACAACTAAAACTTGAATTGTACTACTTCTTACTGGCTATTGCTTCAACTTAGAAGCTTCTTCTGTGTTCTACTATGGTGCTTTTAGTGTCTCCGCATACAGCAGCACGCGACATAGCTTTGCAGACGATAAATGTAACCGTCTCAGAGAGAAAAGCGACCAATGTGACGATCTGGCTTTAAGTCGATTCGATAACAAA
Source organism: Schistocerca gregaria (assembly GCF_023897955.1). NCBI lineage: Eukaryota > Metazoa > Arthropoda > Insecta > Orthoptera > Acrididae > Schistocerca > Schistocerca gregaria. Next base: position 1,222,524 of record NW_026061973.1, read on the forward strand.
TGACGAAAACGGACGGATTTCTCAGGTTTTTACTACATATGAACACTTTTCACATTCTCCCGTGCAACGCGGCTGCTAGTCCTCCTTTCATGCAAAATCTTAAGGTCCTAGGTCACGTCCAAGCCACCAAAGCCGGCTCAAAAGTGAATAATCGACAACTAAAACTTGAATTGGACTACTTCTTACTGGCTATTACTTCAACTTAGAAGCTTCTTCTGTGTTCTACTACGGTGCTTTTAGTGTCTCCGCATACCGCAGCACGCGACATAGCTTTGCAGACGATAAATGTAACCGTCTCAGAGAGAAAACCGGCCAATGTGACGATCTGGCTTTAAGTCGATTCGATAACAAATGACGAAAACGGACGGATTTCTCAGGTTTTTACTACATATGAACACTTTTCACATTCTCCCGTGCAACGCGGCTGCAGGTCCTCCTTTCATGCAAAATCTTATGGTCCTAGGTCATGTCCAAGCCACCAAAGCCGGCTAAAAAGTGAATAATCGACAACAAAAACTTGAATTGTACTACTTCTTACTGGCTATTGCTTCAACTTAGAAGCTTCTCCTGTGTTCTACTATGGTGCTTTTAGTGTCTCCGCATACCGCAGCACGCGACATAGCTTTGCAGACGATAAATGTAACCGTCTCAGAGAGAAAAGCGGCCAATGTGACGATCTGGCTTTAAGTCGATTCGATAACAAACGACGAAAACTGACGGATTTCCCAGGTTTGTTCTACATATGAACACTTTTCACATTCTCCCGTGCAACGCGGCTGCTAGTCCTCCTTTCACGCAAAACCTTAAGGTCCTAGGTCATGTCCAAGCCACCAAAGCCGGTTTAAAAGAAAATAATGGACAACTAAAACTTGAATTGTACTACTTCTTACTGGCTATTACTTCAACTTAGAAGCTTCTTCTGTGTTCTACTACGGTGCTTTTAGTGTCTGCGCATACCGCAGCACGCGACATAGCTTTGCAGACGATAAATGTATCCGTCTCAGAGAGAAAAGCGGCCAATGTGACGATCTGGCTTTAAGTCGATTCGATAACAAATGACGAAACCGGACGAATTTCTCAGGTTTTTACTACATATGAACCCTTTTCACATTCTCCCGTGCAACGCGGCTAATAGTCCTCCTTTCAAGAAAAACCTTAAGGACCTAGGTCATGTCCAAGCCACCAAAGCCGGCTTAAAAGTGAATAATCGACGTCTAAAACTTGAATTGTACTACTTCTTACTGGCTATTACTTCAACTTAGGAGCTTCTTCTGTGTTCTACTACGGTGCTTTTAGTGTCTCCGCATACCGCAGCACACGACATAGCTTTGCAGACGATAAATGTTTCCGTCTAAGAGAGAAAAGCGGCCAATGTGACGATCTGGCTTTAAGTCGATTCGATAACAAATGATGAAAACGGACGGATTTCTCAGGTTTTTACTACATATGAACACTTTTCACATTGTCGCGTGCAACGAGGCTGCAAGTCCTCCTTTCACTCAAACTCTAAAGGTCCTAGGTCATGTCGAAGCCACCAAGCCTGCTAAAAAGTGAATAATCGACAACTAAAACTTGAATTGTACTACTTCTTACTGGCTATTGCTTCAACTTAGAAGCTTCTTCTGTGTTCTACTATGGTGCTTTTAGTGTCTCCGCATACAGCAGCACGCGACATAGCTTTGCAGACGATAAATGTAACCGTCTCAGAGAGAAAAGCGACCAATGTGACGATCTGGCTTTAAGTCGATTCGATAACAAATGACGAAAACGGACGGATTTCTCAGGTTTTTACTACATATGAACACTTTTCACATTCTCCCGTGCAACGCGGCTGCTAGTCCTCCTTTCATGCAAAATCTTAAGGTCCTAGGTCACGTCCAAGCCACCAAAGCCGGCTCAAAAGTGAATAATCGACAACTAAAACTTGAATTGGACTACTTCTTACTGGCTATTACTTCAACTTAGAAGCTTCTTCTGTGTTCTACTACGGTGCTTTTAGTGTCTCCGCATACCGCAGCACGCGACATAGCTTTGCAGACGATAAATGTAACCGTCTCAGAGAGAAAACCGGCCAATGTGACGATCTGGCTTTAAGTCGATTCGATAACAAATGACGAAAACGGACGGATTTCTCAGGTTTTTACTACATATGAACACATTTCACATTCTCCCGTGCACTTCGGCTGCTAGTCCTCCTTTAGTGCAAAATGTTAAGGTCCTAGGTCATGTCCAAGACACCAAAGCCGGCTAAAAATGAATAATCGACAACGAAAACTTGAATTGTACTACTTCTTACTGGCTATTGCTTCAACTTAGAAGCTTCTTCTGTGTTCTACTATGGTGATTTTAGTGTCTCCGCATACCGCAGGACGCGACATAGCTTTGCAGACGATAATGTAACCGTCTCAGAGAGAAAAACGGCCAATGGGACGATCTGGCTTTAAGTCGATTCTACAACAAATGACGAAAACGGACGGATTTCTCAGGTTTTTACTACATATGAACACTTTTCACATTCTCCCGTGCAACGCGGCTGCAGGTCCTCCTTTCATGCAAAATCTTATGGTCCTAGGTCATGTCCAAGCCACCAAAGCCGGCTAAAAAGTGAATAATCGACAACAAAAACTTGAATTGTACTACTTCTTACTGGCTATTGCTTCAACTTAGAAGCTTCTCCTGTGTTCTACTATGGTGCTTTTAGTGTCTCCGCATACCGCAGCACGCGACATAGCTTTGCAGACGATAAATGTAACCGTCTCAGAGAGAAAAGCGGCCAATGTGACGATCTGGCTTTAAGTCGATTCGATAACAAACGACGAAAACTGACGGATTTCCCAGGTTTGTTCTACATATGAACACTTTTCACATTCTCCCGTGCAACGCGGCTGCTAGTCCTCCTTTCACGCAAAACCTTAAGGTCCTAGGTCATGTCCAAGCCACCAAAGCCGGTTTAAAAGAAAATAATGGACAACTAAAACTTGAATTGTACTACTTCTTACTGGCTATTACTTCAACTTAGAAGCTTCTTCTGTGTTCTACTACGGTGCTTTTAGTGTCTGCGCATACCGCAGCACGCGACATAGCTTTGCAGACGATAAATGTATCCGTCTCAGAGAGAAAAGCGGCCAATGTGACGATCTGACTTTAAGTCGATTCGATAACAAATGATGAAAACGGACGGATTTCTCAGGTTTTTACTACATATGAACACTTTTCACATTCTCCCGTGCAACGAGGCTGCAAGTCCTCCTTTCACGCAAACTCTTAAGGTCCTAGGTCATGTCGAAGCCACCAAAGCCTGCTAAAAAGTGAATAATCGATAACTAAATCTTGAATTGTACTACTTCTTACTGGCTATTGCTTCAACTTAGAAGCTTCTTCTGTGTTCTACTATGGTGCTTTTAGTGTCTCCGCATACCGCACCACGCGACATAGCTTTGCAGACGATAAATGTAACCGTCTCAGAGAGAAAAGCGACCAATGTGACGATCTGGCTTTAAGTCGATTCGATAACAAATGACGAAAACGGACGGATTTCTCAGGTTTTTACTACATATGAACACTTTTCACATTCTCCCGTGCAACGCGGCTGCTAGTCCTCCTTTCAAGAAAAATCTTAAGATACTAGGTCATGTCCAAGCCAATAAAGCCGGCTAAAAAGTGAATAATCGACAACTAAAACTTGAATTGTACCACTTCTAACTGGCTATTACTTCAACTTAGAAGCTTCTTCTGTGTTCTACTACAGTGCTTTTAGTGTCTCATCATACCGCAGCACGCTACATAGCTTTGCAGACGATAAATGTAACCGTCTCAGAGAGAAAACCGGCCAATGTGACGATCTGGCTTTAAGTCGATTCGATAACAAATGATGAAAACGGACGGATTTCTCAGGTTTTTACTACATATGAACACATTTCACCTTCTCCCGTGCACTTCGGCTGCTAGTCCTCCTTTCATGCAAAATGTTAAGGTCCTAGCTCATGTCCAAGCCACCAAAGCCGGCTCAAAAGTGAATAATCGACAACGAAAACTTGAATTGTACTACTTCTTACTGGCTATTGCTCAACTTAGAAGCTTCTTCTGTGTTCTACTATAGTGCTTTTAGTGTCTCCGCATACCGCAGCACGCGACATTGCTTTGCAGACGATAAATGTAACCGTTTCAGACAGAAGAGCGGCCAATGTGACGATCTGGCTGTAAGTCGATTCGATAACAAATGACGAAAACGGACGGATTTCTCAGGTTTTTACTACATATGAACACTTTTCACATTCTCCCGTGCAACGCGGCTGCAAGTCCTCCTTTAATGCAAAATCTTAAGGTCCTAGGTCATGTCCAAGCCACCAAAGCCGGCTCAAAAGTTAATAATCGACAACTAAAACTGGAATTGTACTACTTCTTACTGGCTATTGCTTCAACATAGTAGCTTCTTCTGTGTTCTACTATGGTGATTTTAGTGTCTCCGCATACCGCAGCACGCGACATAGCTTTGCAGACGATAATGTAACCGTCTCAGAGAGAAAAACGGCCAATGGGACGATCTGGCTTTAAGTCAGTTCGATAACAAATGACGAAAACGGACGGATTTCTCAGGTTTTTACTACATATGAACACTTTTCACATTCTCCCGTGCAACGAGGCTGCAGGTCCTCCTTTCTTGCAAAATCGTATGGTCCTAGGTGATGTCCAAGCCACCAAAGCCGGCTAAAAAGTGAATAATCGACAACAAAAACTTGAATTGTACTACATCTTGCTGGCTATTGTTTCAACTTACAAGCTTCTTCTGTGTTCTACTATGGTGCTTTTAGTGTCTCCGCATACCGTAGCACGCGACATAGCTTTGCAGACGATAAATGTAACCGTTTCAGACAGAAGGGTGGCGAATGTGACGATCTGGCTTTAAGTCGATTCGATAACAAATGACGAAAACGGACGGATTTCTCAGGTTTTTACTACATATGAACACTTTTCACATTCTCCCGTGCAACGCGGCTGCAAGTACTACTTTCATGCAAAATCTTAAGGTCCTAGGTTATGTCCAAGCCACCAAAGCCGGCTAAAAAGTGAATAATCGACAACTAAATTTTGAATTGTACTACTTCTTACTGGCTATTACTTCAACTTAGAAGCTTCTTCTGTGATCTACTATGGTGCTTTTAGTGTCTCCGCATACCGCAGTACGCGACATAGCTTTGCAGACGATAAATGTAACCGTCTCAGAGAGAAGAGCGGCCAATGTGACGATCTGGCTTTATGTCGATTCGATAACAAATGACGAAAACGGACGGATTTCTCAGGTTTTTACTACATATGAACACTTTTCACATTCTCCCGTGCAACGCGGCTGCAAGTCCTCCTTTCATGCAAAATCTTAAGGTCCTAGGTCATGTCCAAGCCACCAAAGCCGGCTATAAAGTGAATAATCGACAAATAAAACTTGAATTGTACTACTTCTTACTGGCTATTGCTTCAACTTAGAAGCTTCTTCTGTGTTCTACTATGGTGCTTTTAGTGTCTCCGCATACCGCAGCACGCGACATAGCTTTGCAGACGATAAATGTAACCGTCTCAGAGAGAAAAGCGGCCAATGTGACTATCTGGCTTTAAGTCGATTCGATAACAAAAGACGAAAACGGACGGATTTCTCAGGTTTTTACTACATATGAACACTTTTCACATTCTACCGTGCAACGCGGCTGCAAGTCCTCCTTTCATGCAAAATCTTAAGGTCCTAGATCATGTCCAAGCCACCAAAGCCGGCTAAAAAGTGAATAATCGACAACTAAAACTTGAATTGTACTACTTCTTACTGGCTTTGCTTCAACTTAGAAGCTTCTTCTGTGATCTACTATGGTGCTTTTAGTGTCTCCACATACCGCAGTACGCGACAATGCTTTGCAGACGATAAATGTAACCGTCTCAGAGAGAAAAGCGACCAATGTGACGATTTGGCTTTAAGTCGATTCGATAACAAATGAAGAAAACGGACGGATTTCTCAGGTTTTTACTACATATGAAAACTTTTCACATTCTTCCGTGCAACGCGGCTGCTAGTCCTCTTTTCATGCAAAAACTTATGGTCCTAGGTCATGTCCAAGCCACCAAAGCCGGCTAAAAAGTGAATAAGCGACAACTAAATCTTGAATTGTACTACTTCTTACTGGCTATTGCTTCAACTTAGAAGCTTCTTCTGTGTTCTACTATGGTGCTTTTAGTATCTCCGCATACCGCAGCACGCGACATAGCTTTGCAGACGATAAATGTAACCGATTCAGTGAGAAGAGCGGCCAATGTGACGATCTGGCTTTAAGTCGATTGGATTACAAATGAGGAAAACGGACGCATTTCTCAGGTTTTTACTACATATGAATCCTTTTCACATTCTCCCGTGCAACGCGGCTGCTAGTCCTCCTTTCATGCAAAACCTTAAGGTCCTAGGTCTTGTCTAAGCTACCAAAGCCGGCTGAAAAGTGAATAATCGACAACTAAAACTTGATTTGTACTACTTCTTACTGGCTATTACTTGAACTTAGAAGCTTCTTCTGTGTTCTCCTATGGTGCTTTTAGTGTCTCCGCATACCGCAGCACGCGACATAGCTTTGCAGACGATAAAAGTAACCGTTTCATAGAGAAGAGCGGGAAATCTGACGAACTGGCTTTAAGTCGATTCGATAACAAATGACGAAAACGGACGGATTTCTCAGGTTTTTAGTACATATGAACACTTTTCACATTCTCCCGTGCAACGCGGCTGCTAGTTCTCCTTTCATGCAAAATCGTAAGGTACTAGGTCATGTCAAAGCCAATAAAGCCGGCTAAAAAGTGAATAATTGACAACTAAGATTTGAACTGTACTACTTCTTACTGGCTTTTACTTCAACTTAGAAGTATCTTCTGTGTTCTACTATGGTGCATTTAGTGTCTCCGCATACCGCAGCGCGCGACATAGCTTTGCAGACGATAAAGGTAACCGTCTCAGAGAGAAAAGCGGACAGTGTGACAATCTGGCTTTATTTCGATTCGATAACAAATGACGAAAACGGACGGATTTCTCAGGTTTTTACTACATATGAACCCTTTTCACATTCTCCCGTGCAACGCAGCTGCTAGTCCTCCTTTCATGCAAAATCTTAAGGTTCCACCTCATGTCCAAGGCACCAAAGCCGGCTAAAAATCAATAATCAATAACCAAAACTTGAATTGTACTATTTCTTACTGGCCATTGCTTCAACTTAGAAGCTTCTTCTGTGTTCTACTATGGTGCTTTTAGTATCTCCGCATACCGCAGCACGCGACATAGCTTTGCAGACGATAAATGTAACCGATTCAGTGAGAAGAGCGGCCAATGTGACGATCTGGCTTTAAGTCGATTGGATTACAAATGAGGAAAACGGACGCATTTCTCAGGTTTTTACTACATATGAATCCTTTTCACATTCTCCCGTGCAACGCGGCTGCTAGTCCTCCTTTCATGCAAAACCTTAAGGTCCTAGGTCTTGTCTAAGCTACCAAAGCCGGCTGAAAAGTGAATAATCGACAACTAAAACTTGAATTGTACTACTCCTTACTGGCTATTACTTCAACTTACAAGCTTCTTCTGTGTTCTACTATGGTGCTTTTAGTGTCTCAGCATATCGCAGCGCGCGACATAGCTTTGCAGACGATAAATGTAACCGTCTCAGAGAGAAAAGCGGCCAATGTGACGATCTGGCTTTAAGTCGATTCGATAACAAATGACGAAAACGGACGGATTTCTCAGGTTTTTACTACATATGAACCTTTTTCACATTCTCCCGTGCAACGCAGCTGCTAGTCCTCCTTTCATGCAAAATCTTAAGGTTCCACCTCATGTCCAAGGCACCAAAGCCGGCTAAAAATCAATAAGCGATAACCAAAACTTGAATTGTACTACTTCTTACTGGCCATTGCTTCAACTTAGAAGCTTCTTCTCTGTTCTACTATGGTGCTTTTAGTGTCTCCGCATACCGCAGCACGGGACATAGCTTTGCAGACGATAAATGTAACCGTCTCAGAGAGAAAAGCGGCCAATGTGACGATCTGGCTTTAAGTCGATTCGATAACAAATTACGAAAACGGACGGATCTCTCAGGTTTCTACTACATATGAACACTTTTCTCATTCTCCCGTGCACCGCGGCTGCTAGTCCTCCTTTCATGCAAAATCTTAAGGTCCTAGGTCATGTCCAAGCCACCAAAGACGGCTAAAATGTGAACAATCCACAACTAAATCTTGAATTGTACTACTTCTTACTGGCTATTGCTTCAACTTAGAAGCTTCTTCTGTGTTCTACTATGGTGCTTTTAGTGTCTCCGCATACTGCAGCACGCGACATAGCTTTGCAGACGATAAATGTAACCGATTCAGAGAGAAGAGCGGCCAATGTGACGATCTGGCTTTAAGTAGATTCGATAACAAATGACGACAACGGACGTATTTCTCAGGTTTTTACTACATATGAACCCTTTTCACATTCTTCCGTGCAACGCGGCTGCAAGTCCTCCTTCCATGCAAAATCTTAAGGTACTACGTCATGGCCAAGCCAATAAAGCCGTCTAAAAAGTGAATAATCGACAACTAAAACTTGAATTGTACTACTTCTTACTGGCTATTGCTTCAACTTATGAGCTTCTTCTGTGTTCTACTATGGTGCTTTTAGTGTCTCCGCATACCGCAGCACGTGACATAGCTTTGCAGACGATAAATGTAACTGTTTCAGAAAGAAAAGCGGCCAATGTGACGATCTGGCTTTAAGTCGATTCGATAACAAATTACGAACACGGACGGATTTCTCAGGATTCTACTACATATGAACACTTTTCTCATTCTCCCGTGCACCGCGGCTGCTACTCCTTTCATGCAAAATATTAAGGTCCTAGGTCATGTCCAAGCCACCAAAGACGGCTAAAATGTGAAGAATCCACAACTAAAACTTGAATTGTACTACTTCTTACTGGCTATTGCTTCAACTTAGAAGCTTCTTCTGTGTTCTACTATGGTGCTTTTAGTGTCTCCGCATACCGCAGCACGCGACATAGCTTTGCAGACGATAAATGTAACCGTCTCAGATAGAAAAGCGGCCAATGCGACGATCTGGCTTTAAGTCGATTCGATAACAAATGACGGAAACGGACGGATTTCTCAGGTTTTTACTACATATGAACACTTTTCACATTCTCCCGTGCAACGCGGCTGCTAGTCTTCCTTTCGTGCAAAATCTTAAGGTCCTAGGTCATGTCCAAGCAATCAAAGCCGGCTAAAAAGTGAATAATCGACAACTAAAACTTCAATTGTACTACTTCTTACAGGCAATTACTTCAACATAGAAGCTTCCTCTGTGTTCTACTATGGTGCTTTTAGTGTCTCCGCACACCGCAGCACGCGACATAGCTTTGCAGACGATAAACGTAACCGATTCAGAGAGAAGAAGGCCAATGTGACGATCTGGCTTTAAGTAGATTCGATAACAAATGACGAAACCGGACGGATTTCTCAGGTTTTACTACATATGAACACTTTTCACATTCTCCCGTGCAACGCAGCTGCTAGTCCTCTCTTCATGCAAAATCTTAAGGTTCCACCTCATGTCCAAGGCACCAAAGCCGGCTAAAAATCAATAATCGATAACCAAAACTTGAATTGTACTGCTTCTTATGGCTATTGCTTCAACTTAGAAGCTTCTTCTGTGTTCTACTATGGTGCTTTTAGTGTCTCCACATACCGCAGCACGCGACATAGCTTTGCAGACGATAAATGTAACCGTCTCAGAGAGAAAAGCGGCCAAAGTGACGATCTGGCTTTAAGTCGATTCGATAACAAAAGACGAAAACGGACGGATTTGTCATGTTTTTACTACATATGAACACTTTTCGCATTCTCCCGTGCAACGCGGCTGCTAGTCCTCCTTTCATGCAAAATCTTATGGTACTAGGTCATGTCCAAGCCAATAAAGCCGGCTAAAAAGTGAATAATCGACAACTAAAACTTGAATTGTACTACTTCTTACTGGCTATTGCTTCAACTTAGAAGCTTCTTCTGTGTTCTACTATGGTGCTTTTAGTGTCTCCGCATACGGCAGCACGTGACATAGCTTTGCAGACGATAAATGTAACTGTTTCAGAAAGAAAAACGGCCAATGTGACGATCTGGCTTTAAGTCGATTCGATAACAAATGACGAAAACGGACGTATTTCTCAGGTTTTTACTACATATGAACCCTTTTCACATTCTTCCGTGCAACGCGGCTGCAAGTCCTCCTTTCATGCAAAATCTTAAAGTACTAGGTCATGTCCAAGCCAATAAAGCCGGCTAAAAAGTGAATAATCGACAACTAAAACTTGAATTGTACTACTTCTTACTGGCTATTGCTTCAACTTATGAGCTTCTTCTGTGTTCTACTATGGTTCTTTTAGTGTCTCCGCATACCGCAGCATGTGACATAGCTTTGCAGACGATAAATGTAACTGTTTCAGAAAGAAAAGCGGCCAATGTGACGATCTGGCTTTAAGTCGATTCGATAACAAATTACGAACACGGACGGATTTCTCAGGTTTCTACTACATATGAACACTTTTCTCATTCTCCCGTGCACCGCGGCTGCTAGTCCTCCTTTCATGCAAAATATTAAGGTCCTAGGTCATGTCCAAGTCACCAAAGACGGCTCAAATGTGAAGAATCCACAACTAAAACTTGAATTGTACTACTTCTTACTGGCTATTGCTTCAACTTAGAAGCTTCTTCTGTGTTCTACTATGGTGCTTTTAGTGTCTCCGCATACCGCAGCACGCGACATAGCTTTTCAGACGATAAATGTAACCGATTCAGAGAGAAGAGCGGCCAATGTGAGATCTGGCTTTAAGTAGATTCGATAACAAATGACGAAAACGGACGGATTTCTCAGGTTTTTACTACATATGAACACCTTTCACATTCTCCCATGCAATGCGGCTGCTAGACCACCTTTCATGCAAAATCTTAGGGTCCTAGGTCATGTCCAAGATACCAAAGCCGGCCAAAAGGGGATAATCGATAACTAAAACTTGAATTGTACTACTTCTTACTGGCTATTACTTCAACTTAGAAGCTTCTTCTGTTTTCTACTATGGTGCTTTTAGTGTCTCCGCATACCGCTGCACGCGACATAGCTTTGCAGACGATAAATGTAACCGTCTCAGAGAAAACAGCGGCCAATGTGACGATCTGGCTTTATGTCGATTCGATAACAAATGACGAAAACGGACGGATTTCTCAAGTTTTTACTACATATGAACACTTTTCACATTCTCCCATGCAACGCGGCAGCTATTCCTCCTTTCATGCAAAATCTTAAGGTACTAGGTCATGTCCAAGCCATCAAAGCCGGCTAAAAAGTGAATAATCGACAACTAAAACTTGAATTGTACTACTTCTTACTGGCTATTGCTTCAACGTAGAAGCATCTTCTGTGTTCTACTATGGTGCTTTTAGTGTCTCCGCATACTGAAGCACGTGACATAGCTTTTCAGACGATAAATGTAACTGTTTCAGAAAGAAAAGCGGCCAATGTGACGATCTGGCTTTAAGTCGATTCGATAACAAATTACGAAAACGGACGGATTTCTCAGGTTTCTACTACATATGAACACTTTTCTCATTCTCCCGTGCACCGCGGCTGCTAGGCCTCCTTTCATGCAAAATCTTAAGTTCCTAGGTCATGTCCAAGCAATCAAAGCCGGCTAAAAAGTGAATAATCGACAACTAAAACTTCAATTGTACTACTTCTTACAGGCAATTACTTCAACATAGAAGCTTCCTCTGTGTTCTACTATGGTGCTTTTAGTGTCTCCGCACACCGCAGCACGCGACATAGCTTTGCAGACGATAAACGTAACCGATTCAGAGAGAAGAAAGGCCAATGTGACGATCTGGCTTTAAGTAGATTCGATAACAAATGACGAAAACGGACGGATTTCTCAGGTTTTTACTACATATGAACACTTTTCACATTCTCCCGTGCAACGCAGCTGCTAGTCCTCTCTTCATGCAAAATCTTAAGGTTCCACCTCATGTAAAAGGCACCAAAGCCGGCTAAAAATCAATAATCGATAACCAAAACTTGAATTGTACTGCTTCTTATGGCTATTGCTTCAACTTAGAAGCTTCTTCTGTGTTCTACTATGGTGCTTTTAGTGTCTCCACATACCGCAGCACGCGACATAGCTTTGCAGACGATAAATGTAACCGTCTCAGAGAGAAAAGCGGCCAAAGGACGATCTGGCTTTAAGTCGATTCGATAACAAATGACGAAAACGGACGGATTTGTCATGTTTTTACTACATATGAACACTTTTCACATTCTCCCGTGCAACGCGGCTGCTAGTCCTCCTTTCATGCAAAATCTTATGGTACTAGGTCATGTCCAAGCCAATAAAGCCGGCTAAAAAGTGAATAATCGACAACTAAAACTTGAATTGTACTACTTCTTACTGGCTATTGCTTCAACTTAGAAGCTTCTTCTGTGTTCTACTATGGTGCTTTTAGTGTCTCCGCATACGGCAGCACGTGACATAGCTTTGCAGACGATAAATGTAACTGTTTCAGAAAGAAAAACGGCCAATGTGACGATCTGGCTTTAAGTCGATTCGATAACAAATGACGAAAACGGACGTATTTCTCAGGTTTTTACTAAATATGAACCCTTTTCACATTATTCCGTGCAACGCGGCTGCAAGTCCTCCTTTCATGCAAAATCTTAAGGTACTAGGTCATATCCAAGCCAATAAAGCCGGCTAAAAAGTGAATAATCGACAACTAAAACTTGAATTGTACTACTTCTTACTGGCTATTGCTTCAACTTAGAAGCTTCTTCTGTGTTCTACTATGGTGCTTTTAGTGTCTCCGCATACCGCAGCACGCGACATAGCTTTGCAGACGATAAATGTAACCGATTCAGAGAGAAGAGCGGCCAATGTGACGATCTGGCTTTAAGTAGATTCGATAACAAATGACGAAAACGGACGGATTTCTCAGGTTTTTACTACATATGAACACTTTTCACATTCTCCCGTGCAACGCAGCTGCTAGTCCTCAATTCATGCAAAATCTTAAGGTTCCACCTCATGTCCAAGGCACCAAAGCCGGCTAAAAATCAATAATCGATAACCAAAACTTGAATTGTACTGCTTCTTATGGCTATTGCTTCAACTTAGAAGCTTCTTCTGTGTTCTACTATGGTGCTTTTAGTGTCTCCACATACCGCAGCACGCGACATAGCTTTGCAGACGATAAATGTAACCGTCTCAGAGAGAAAAGCGGCCAAAGTGACGATCTGGCTTTAAGTCGATTCGATAACAAATGACGAAAACGGACGGATTTGTCATGTTTTTACTACATATGAACACTTTTCGCATTCTCCCGTGCAACGCGGCTGCTAGTCCTCCTTTCATGCAAAATCTTATGGTACTAGGTCATGTCCAAGCCAATAAAGCCGGCTAAAAAGTGAATAATCGACAACTAAAACTTGAATTGTACTACTTCTTACTGGCTATTGCTTCAACTTAGAAGCTTCTTCTGTGTTCTACTATGGTGCTTTTAGTGTCTCCGCATACGGCAGCACGTGACATAGCTTTGCAGACGATAAATGTAACTGTTTCAGAAAGAAAAACGGCCAATGTGACGATCTGGCTTTAAGTCGATTCGATAACAAATGACGAAAACGGACGTATTTCTCAGGTTTTTACTACATATGAACCCTTTTCACATTATTCCGTGCAACGGGGCTGCAAGTCCTCCTTTCATGCAAAATCTTAAGGTACTAGGTCATATCCAAGCCAATAAAGCCGGCTAAAAAGTGAATAATCGACAACTAAAACTTGAATTGTACTACTTCTTACTGGCTATTGCTTCAACTTATGAGCTTCTTCTGTGTTCTACTATGGTGCTTTTAGTGTCTCCGCATACCGCAGCACGTGACATAGCTTTGCAGACGATAAATGTAACTGTTTCAGAAAGAAAAGCGGCCAATGTGACGATCTGGCTTTAAGTCGATTCGATAACAAATTACGAACACGGACGGATTTCTCAGGTTTCTACTACATATGAACACTTTTCTCATTCACCCGTGCACCGCGGCTGCTAGTCCTCCTTTCATGCAAAATATTAAGGTCCTAGGTCATGTCCAAGCCACCAAAGACGGCTAAAATGTGAAGAATCCACAACTAAAACTTGAATTGTACTACTTCTTACTGGCTATTGCTTCAACTTAGAAGCTTCTTCTGTGTTCTACTATGGTGCTTTTAGTGTCTCCGCATACCGCAGCACGCGACATAGCTTTGCAGACGATAAATGTAACCGATTCAGAGAGAAGAGCGGCCAATGTGACGATCTAGCTTTAAGTAGATTCGATAACAAATGACGAAAACGGACGGATTTCTCAGGTTTTTACTACATATGAACACTTTTCACATTCTCCCGTGCAACGCAGCTGCTAGTCCTCAATTCATGCAAAATCTTAAGGTTCCACCTCATGTCCAAGGCACCAAAGCCGGCTAAAAATCAATAATCGATAACCAAAACTTGAATTGTACTGCTTCTTATGGCTATTGCTTCAACTTAGAAGCTTCTTCTGTGTTCTACTATGGTGCTTTTAGTGTCCCCGCATACCGCAGCACGCGACATAGCTTTGCAGACGATAAATGTAACCGTCTCAGAGAGAAAAGCGGCCAATGTGACGATCTGGCTTTAAGTCGATTCGATAACAAATGACGAAAACGGACGGATTTCTCAGGTTTTTACTACATATGAACACTTTTCACATTCTCCCGTGCAACGCGGCTGCTAGTCCTCTTTTCATGCAAAATCTTAAGGTACTAGGTCATGTCCAAGCCAATAAAGCCGGCTAAAAATCAATAATCGATAACCAAAACTTGAAATGTACTGCTTCTTACTGGCTATTGCTTCAACTTAGAAGCTTCTTCTGTTTTCTACTATGGTGCTTTTAGTGTCCCCGCATACCACAGCAGGCGACATAGCTTTGCAGACGATAAATGCAACCGTCTCAGAGAGAAAAGCGGCCAATGTGACGATCTGGCTTTAAGTCGATTCGTTAACAAATGACGAAAACGGACGGATTTCTCAGGTTTTTACTACATATGAACACTTTTCACATTCTCCCGTGCAACGCGGCTGCAAGTCCTCCTTTCATGCAAAATCTTAAGGTCCTAGGTAATGTCTAAGCCACCAAAGCCGGCTGAAAAGTGAATAATCGACAACTAAAACTTGAATTGTACAACTTCTTACTGGCTATTACTTCAATTTAGAAGCTTCTTCTGTGTTCTCCTATGGTGCTTTTAGTGTCTCCGCATACCGCAGCACGCGACATAGCTTTGCAGACGATAAATGTAACCGATTCAGAGAGAAGAGCGGCCAAAGTGACGATCTGGCTTTAAGTAGATTCGATAACAAATGACGAAAACGGACGGATATCTCAGGTTTTTACTACATATGAACACTTTTCACATTCTTCCGTGCAACGCAGCTGCTAGTCCTCAATTCATGCAAAATCTTAAGGTTCCACCTCATGTCCAAGGCACCAAAGCCGGATACATATCAATAATCGATAACCAAAACTTGAATTGTACTGCTTCTTATGGCTATTGCTTCAACTTAGAAGCTTCTTCTGTGTTCTACTATGGTGGTTTTAGTGTCTCCGCATACCGCAGCACGCGACATTGCTTTGCAGACGATAAATGTAACCGTCTCAGAGAGAAAAGCGGCCAATGTGACGATCTGGCTTGAAGTCGATTCGATAACAAATGACGAAAACGGACGGATTTCTCAGGTTTTTACTACATATGAACACTTTTCACATTCTCCTGTGCATCGCGGCTGCTAGTCCTCCTTTCATGCAAAATCTTAAGGTCCTAGGTCATGTCCAAGCCACCAAAGCCGTCTAAAAAGTGAATAATCGACAACTAAAAATTGAATTGTACTACTTCTTACTGGCTATTACTTCAACATAGAAGCTTCTTCTGTGTTCTACTATGGTGCTTTTAGTGTCTCCGCACACCGCAGCACGTGTCATAGCTTTGCAGACGATAAATGTAACCGTCTCAGAGAGAAAAGCGGCCAATGTGACGATCTGGCTTTAAGTCGATACGATAACAAATGACGAAAACCGACTGATTTCTCAGGTTTTTACTACATATGAACACTTTTCACATTCTCCCGTGCAACGCGGCTGCTAGTCCTCCTTTCATGCAAAATCTTAAGGTACTAGGCCATGTCCAAGCCACCAAAGCCGGCTCAAAAGTGAATAATCGACAACTAAAACTTTAGTTTTACTACTGCCTACTGGCTATTGTTTCAACTTAGAAGCTTCTTCTGTTTTCTACTATGGTGCTTTTAGTGTCTCCGCATACCTCAGCACGCGACATAGCTTTGCAGACGATAAATGTAACTGTTTCAGAAAGAAAAGCGGCCAATGTGACGATCTGGCTTTAAGTCGATTCGATAACAAATGACGAAAACGGACGGATTTCTCAGATTTTTACTACATATGAACACTTTTCACATTCTCCCGTGCAACGCGGCTGCAAGTCCTCCTTTCACGCAAAATCTTAAGGTCCTAGGTCATGTCTAAGCCACCAAAGCCGGCTGAAAAGTGAATAATCGACAACTAAAACTTGAATTGTACTACTTCTTACTGGCTATTACTTCAATTTAGAAGCATCTTCAGTGTTCTACTATGGTGCTTTTAGTGTCTCCGCATACGGCAGCACGTGACATAGCTTTGCAGACGATAAATGTAACTGTTTCAGAAAGAAAAGCGGCCAATGTGACGATCTGGCTTTAAGTCGATTCGATAACAAATTACGAACACGGACGGATTTCTCAGGTTTCTACTACATATGAACACTTTTCTCATTCTCCCGTGCACCGCGGCTGCTAGTCCTCCTTTCATGCAAAATATTAAGGTCCTAGGTCATGTCCAAGCCACCAAAAACGGCTAAAATGTGAAGAATCCACAACTAAAACTTGAATTGTACTACTTCTTACTGGCTATTGCTTCAACTTAGAAGCTTCTTCTGTGTTCTACTATGGTGCTTTTAGTGTCTCCGCATACCGCAGCACGCGACATAGCTTTGCAGACGATAAATGTAACCGATTCAGAGAGAAGAGCGGCCAATGTGACGATCTGGCTTTAAGTAGATTCGATAACAAATGACGAAAACGGACGGATTTCTCAGGTTTTTACTACATATGAACACTTTTCACATTCTCCCGTGCAACGCAGCTGCTAGTCCTCAATTCATGCAAAATCTTAAGGTTCCACCTCATGTCCAAGGCACCAAAGCCGGCTAAAAATCAATAATCGATAACCAAAACTTGAATTGTACTGCTTCTTATCGCTATTGCTTCAACTTAGAAGCTTCTTCTGTGTTCTACTATGGTGCTTTTAGTGTCTCCGCATACCGCAGCACGCGACATAGCTTTGCAGACGATAAATGTAACTGTTTCAGAAAGAAAAGCGGCCAATGTGACGATCTGGCTTTAAGTCGATACGATAACAAATGACGAAAACCGACGGATTTCTCAGGTTTTTACTACATATGAACACTTTTCACATTCTCCCGTGCAACGCGGCTGCTAGTCCTCCTTTCATGCAAAATCTTAAGGTACTAGGTCATGTCCAAGCCAATAAAGCCGGCTAAAAAATGAATAATCGACAACTAAAACTTGAATTGTACTACTTCTTACTGTCTATTGCTTCAACTTAGAAGCTTCTTCTGTGTTCTACTATGCTGCTTTTAGTGTCTCCGCATACGGCAGCACGTGACATAGCTTTGCAGACGATAAATGTAACTGTTTCAGAAAGAAAAGCGGCCAATGTGACGATCTGGCTTTAAGTCGATTCGATAACAAATTACGAACACGGACGGATTTCTCAGGTTTCTACTACATATGAACACTATTCTCATTCTCCCGTGCACCGCGGCTCCTAGTCCTCCTTTCATGCAAAATATTAAGGTCCTAGGTCATGTCCAAGCCACCAAAAACGGCTAAAATGTGAAGAATCCACAACTAAAACTTGAATTGTACTACTTCTTTCTGGCTATTGCTTCAACTTAGAAGCTTCTTCTGTGTTCTACTATGGTGCTTTTAGTGTCTCCGCATACCGCAGCACGCGACATAGCTTTGCAGACGATAAATGTAACCGATTCAGAGAGAAGAGCGGCCAGTGTGACGATCCGGCTTTAAGTAGATTCGATAACAAATGACGAAAACGGACGGATTTCTCAGGTTTTTACTACATATGAACACTTTTCACATTCTCCCGTGCAACGCAGCTGCTAGTCCTCCTTTCATGCAAAATCTTAAGGTTCCACCTCATGTCCAAGGCACCAAAGCCGGCTAAAAATCAATAATCGATAACCAAAACTTGAATTGTACTGCTTCTTATCGCTATTGCTTCAACTTAGAAGCTTCTTCTGTGTTCTACTATGGTGCTTTTAGTGTCTCTGCATACCGCAGCACGCGACATAGCTTTGCAGACGATAAATGTAACTGTTTCAGAAAGAAAAGCGGCCAATGTGACGGTCTGGCTTTAAGTCGATTCGATAACAAATGACGGAAACGGACGGATTTCTCAGGTTTTTACTACATATGAACACTTTTCACATTCTCCCGTGCAATGCGGCTGCTAGTCCTCCTTTCATGCAAAATCTTAAGGTACTAGGTCATGTCCAAGCCAATAAAGCCGGCTAAAAAATGAATAATCGACAACTAAAACTTGAATTGTACTACTTCTTACTGGCTATTGCTTCAACTTAGAAGCTTCTTCTGTGTTCTACTATGGTGCTTTTAGTGTCTCCGCATACGGCAGCACGTGACATAGCTTTGCAGACGATAAATGTAACTGTTTCAGAAAGAAAAGCGGCCAATGTGACGATCTGGCTTTAAGTCGATTCGATAACAAATTACGAACACGGACGGATTTCTCAGGTTTCTACTACATATGAGCACTTTTCTCTTTCTCCCGTGCACCGCGGCTGCTAGTCCTCCTTTCATGCAAAATATTAAGGTCCTAGGTCATGTCCAAGCCACCAAAAATGGCTAAAATGTGAAGAATCCACAACTAAAACTTGAATAGTACTACTTCTTACTGGCTATTGCTTCAACTTAGAAGCTTCTTCTGTGTTCTACTATGGTGCTTTTAGTGTCTCCGCATACCGCAGCACGCGACATAGCTTTGCAGACGATAAATGTAACCGATTCAGAGAGAAGAGCGGCCAATGTGACGATCTGGCTTTAAGTAGATTCGATCACAAATGACGAAAACGGACGGATTTCTCAGGTTTTTACTACATATGAACACTTTTCACATTCTCCCGTGCAACGCAGCTGCTAGTCCTCAATTCATGCAAAATCTTAAGGTTCCACCTCATGTCCAAGGCACCAAAGCCGGCTAAAAATCAATAATCGATAACCAAAACTTGAATTGTACTGCTTCTTATGGCTATCTTCAACTTAGAAGCTTCTTCTGTGTTCTACTATGGTGCTTTTAGTGTCTCCGCATACCGCAGCACGTGACATAGCTTTGCAGACGATAAATGTAACTGTTTCAGAAAGAAAAGCGGCCAATGTGACGATCTGGCTTTAAGTCGATTCGATAACAAATTACGAACACGGACGGATTTCTCAGGTTTCTACTACATATGAACACTTTTCTCATTCTCCCGTGCACCGCGGCTGCTAGTCCTCCTTTCATGCATAATATTAAGGTCCTAGGTCATGTCCAAGCCACCAAAAACGGCTAAAATGTGAAGAATCCACAACTAAAACTTGAATTGTACTACTTCTTTCTGGCTATTGCTTCAACTTAGAAGCTTCTTTTGTTTTCTACTATGGTTCTTTTAGTGTCTCCGCATACCTCAACACGCGACATAGCTTTGCAGACGATAAATGTAACTGTTTCAGAAAGAAAAGCGGCCAATGTGACGATCTGGCTTTAAGTCGATTCGATAACAAATGACGAAAACGGACGGATTTCTCAGGTTTTTACTACATATGAACACTTTTCACATTCTCCCGTGCAACGCGGCTGCAAGTCCTCCTTTCATGCAAAATCTTAAGGTCCTAGGTCATGTCTAAGCCACCAAAGCCGGCTGAAAAGTGAATAATCGACAACTAAAACTAGAATTGTACTGCTTCTTATGGCTATTGCTTCAACTTAGAAGCTTCTTCTGTGTTCTACTATGGTGCTTTTAGTGTCTCCGCACACCGCAGCACGCGACATAGCTTTGCAGACGATAAATATAACCGACTCAGAGAGAAAAGCGGCCAATGTGACGATCTGGCTTAAAGTCGATTCGATAACAAATGACGAAAACGGACGGATTTCTCAGGTTTTTACTACATATGAACACTTTTCACATTCTTCCGTGCAACGCGGCTGCTAGTCCTCCTTTCATGCAAAATATTAAGGTCCTAGGTCATGTCCAAGCCACCAAAAACGGCTAAAATGTGAAGAATCCACAACTAAAACTTGAATTGTACTACATCTTACTGGCTATTGCTTCAACTTAGAAGCTTCTTCTGTGTTCTACTATGGTGCTTTTAGTGTCTCCGCATACCGCAGCACGCGACATAGCTTTGCAGACGATAAATGTAACCGATTCAGAGAGAAGAGCGGCCAATGTGACGATCTGGCTTTAAGTAGATTCGATAACAAATGACGAAAACGGACGGATTTCTCAGGTTTTTACTACATATGAACACTTTTCACATTCTCCCGTGCAACGCAGCTGCTAGTCCTCAATTCATGCAAAATCATAAGGTTCCACCTCATGTCCAAGGCACCAAAGCCGGCTAAAAATCAATAATCGATAACCAAAACTTGAATTGTACTGCTTCTTATGGCTATTGCTTCAACTTAGAAGCTTCTTCTGTGTTCTACTATGGTGCTTTTAGTGTCTCCGCATACCGCAGCACGCGACATAGCTTTGTAGACGATAAATGTAACTGTTTCAGAAAGAAAAGCGGCCAATGTGACGATCTGGCTTTAAGTCGATACGATAACAAATGACGAAAACCGACTGATTTCTCAGGTTTTTACTACATATGAACACTTTTCACATTCTCCCGTGCAACGCGGCTGCTAGTCCTCCTTTCATGCAAAATCTTAAGGTACTAGGTCATGTCCAAGCCAATAAAGCCGGCTAAAAAATGAATAATCGACAACTAAAACTTGAATTGTACTACTTCTTACTGTCTATTGCTTCAACTTAGAAGCTTCTTCTGTGTTCTACTATGGTGCTTTTAGTGTCTCCGCATACGGCAGCACGTGACATAGCTTTGCAGACGATAAATGTAACTGTTTCAGAAAGAAAAGCGGCCAATGTGACGATCTGGCTTTAAGTCGATTCGATAACAAATTACGAACACGGACGGATTTCTCAGGTTTCTACTACATATGAACACTTTTCTCATTCTCCCGTGCACCGCGGCTGCTAGTCCTCCTTTCATGCAAAATATTAAGGTCCTAGGTCATGTCCAAGCCACCAAAAACGGCTAAAATGTTAAGAATCCACAACTAAAACTTGAATTGTACTACTTCTTTCTGGCTATTGCTTCAACTTAGAAGCTTCTTCTGTGTTCTACTATGGTGCTTTTAGTGTCTCCGCATACCGCAGCACGCGACATAGCTTTGCAGACGATAAATGTAACCGATTCAGAGAGAAGAGCGGCCAGTGTGACGATCCGGCTTTAAGTAGATTCGATAACAAATGACGAAAACGGACGGATTTCTCAGGTTTTTACTACATATGAACACTTTTCACATTCTCCCGTGCAACGCAGCTGCTAGTCCTCCTTTCATGCAAAATCTTAAGGTTCCACCTCATGTCCAAGGCACCAAAGCCGGCTAAAAATCAATAATCGATAACCAAAACTTGAATTGTACTGCTTCTTATGGCTATTGCTTCAACTTAGAAGCTTCTTCTGTGTTCTACTATGGTGCTTTTAGTGTCTCTGCATACCGCAGCACGCGACATAGCTTTGCAGACGATAAATGTAACTGTTTCAGAAAGAAAAGCGGCCAATGTGACGGTCTGGCTTTAAGTCGATTCGATAACAAATGACGGAAACGGACGGATTTCTCAGGTTTTTACTACATATGAACACTTTTCACATTCTCCCGTGCAACGCGGCTGCTAGTCCTCCTTTCATGCAAAATCTTAAGGTACTAGGTCATGTCCAAGCCAATAAAGCCGGCTAAAAAATGAATAATCGACAACTAAAACTTGAATTGTACTACTTCTTACTGTCTATTGCTTCAACTTAGAAGCTTCTTCTGTGTTCTACTATGCTGCTTTTAGTGTCTCCGCATACGGCAGCACGTGACATAGCTTTGCAGACGATAAATGTAACTGTTTCAGAAAGAAAAGCGGCCAATGTGACGATCTGGCTTTAAGTCGATTCGATAACAAATTACGAACACGGACGGATTTCTCAGGTTTTTACTACATATGAACACTTTTCACATTCTTCCGTGCAACGCGGCTGCTAGTCCTCCTTTCATGCAAAATATTAAGGTCCTAGGTCATGTCCAAGCCACCAAAAACGGCTAAAATGTGAAGAATCCACAACTAAAACTTGAATTGTACTACATCTTACTGGCTATTGCTTCAACTTAGAAGCTTCTTCTGTGTTCTACTATGGTGCTTTTAGTGTCTCCGCATACCGCAGCACGCGACATAGCTTTGCAGACGATAAATGTAACCGATTCAGAGAGAAGAGCGGCCAATGTGACGATCTGGCTTTAAGTAGATTCGATAACAAATGACGAAAACGGACGGATTTCTCAGGTTTTTACTACATATGAACACTTTTCACATTCTCCCGTGCAACGCAGCTGCTAGTCCTCAATTCATGCAAAATCATAAGGTTCCACCTCATGTCCAAGGCACCAAAGCCGGCTAAAAATCAATAATCGATAACCAAAACTTGAATTGTACTGCTTCTTATGGCTATTGCTTCAACTTAGAAGCTTCTTCTGTGTTCTACTATGGTGCTTTTAGTGTCTCCGCATACCGCAGCACGCGACATAGCTTTGTAGACGATAAATGTAACTGTTTCAGAAAGAAAAGCGGCCAATGTGACGATCTGGCTTTAAGTCGATACGATAACAAATGACGAAAACCGACTGATTTCTCAGGTTTTTACTACATATGAACACTTTTCACATTCTCCCGTGCAACGCGGCTGCTAGTCCTCCTTTCATGCAAAATCTTAAGGTACTAGGTCATGTCCAAGCCAATAAAGCCGGCTAAAAAATGAATAATCGACAACTAAAACTTGAATTGTACTACTTCTTACTGTCTATTGCTTCAACTTAGAAGCTTCTTCTGTGTTCTACTATGCTGCTTTTAGTGTCTCCGCATACGGCAGCACGTGACATAGCTTTGCAGACGATAAATGTAACTGTTTCAGAAAGAAAAGCGGCCAATGTGACGATCTGGCTTTAAGTCGATTCGATAACAAATTACGAACACGGACGGATTTCTCAGGTTTCTACTACATATGAACACTTTTCTCATTCTCCCGTGCACCGCGGCTGCTAGTCCTCCTTTCATGCAAAATATTAAGGTCCTAGGTCATGTCCAAGCCACCAAAAACGGCTAAAATGTTAAGAATCCACAACTAAAACTTGAATTGTACTACTTCTTTCTGGCTATTGCTTCAACTTAGAAGCTTCTTCTGTGTTCTACTATGGTGCTTTTAGTGTCTCCGCATACCGCAGCACGCGACATAGCTTTGCAGACGATAAATGTAACCGATTCAGAGAGAAGAGCGGCCAGTGTGACGATCCGGCTTTAAGTAGATTCGATAACAAATGACGAAAACGGACGGATTTCTCAGGTTTTTACTACATATGAACACTTTTCACATTCTCCCGTGCAACGCAGCTGCTAGTCCTCCTTTCATGCAAAATCTTAAGGTTCCACCTCATGTCCAAGGCACCAAAGCCGGCTAAAAATCAATAATCGATAACCAAAACTTGAATTGTACTGCTTCTTATGGCTATTGCTTCAACTTAGAAGCTTCTTCTGTGTTCTACTATGGTGCTTTTAGTGTCTCTGCATACCGCAGCACGCGACATAGCTTTGCAGACGATAAATGTAACTGTTTCAGAAAGAAAAGCGGCCAATGTGACGGTCTGGCTTTAAGTCGATTCGATAACAAATGACGGAAACGGACGGATTTCTCAGGTTTTTACTACATATGAACACTTTTCACATTCTCCCGTGCAACGCGGCTGCTAGTCCTCCTTTCATGCAAAATCTTAAGGTACTAGGTCATGTCCAAGCCAATAAAGCCGGCTAAAAAATGAATAATCGACAACTAAAACTTGAATTGTACTACTTCTTACTGGCTATTGCTTCAACTTAGAAGCTTCTTCTGTGTTCTACTATGGTGCTTTTAGTGTCTCCGCATACGGCAGCACGTGACATAGCTTTGCAGACGATAAATGTAACTGTTTCAGAAAGAAAAGCGGCCAATGTGACGATCTGGCTTTAAGTCGATTCGATAACAAATTACGAACACGGACGGATTTCTCAGGTTTCTACTACATATGAGCACTTTTCTCATTCTCCCGTGCACCGCGGCTGCTAGTCCTCCTTTCATGCAAAATATTAAGGTCCTAGGTCATGTCCAAGCCACCAAAAACGGCTAAAATGTGAAGAATCCACAACTAAAACTTGAATAGTACTACTTCTTACTGGCTATTGCTTCAACTTAGAAGCTTCTTCTGTGTTCTACTATGGTGCTTTTAGTGTCTCCGCATACCGCAGCACGCGACATAGCTTTGCAGACGATAAATGTAACCGATTCAGAGAGAAGAGCGGCCAATGTGACGATCTGGCTTTAAGTAGATTCGATCACAAATGACGAAAACGGACGGATTTCTCAGGTTTTTACTACATATGAACACTTTTCACATTCTCCCGTGCAACGCAGCTGCTAGTCCTCAATTCATGCAAAATCTTAAGGTTCCACCTCATGTCCAAGGCACCAAAGCCGGCTAAAAATCAATAATCGATAACCAAAACTTGAATTGTACTGCTTCTTATGGCTATCTTCAACTTAGAAGCTTCTTCTGTGTTCTACTATGGTGCTTTTAGTGTCTCCGCATACCGCAGCACGCGACATAGCTTTGCAGACGATAAATGTAACCGTCTCAGAGAGAAAAGCGGCCAATGTGACGATCTGGCTTGAAGTCGATTCGATAACAAATGACGAAAACGGACGGATTTCTCAGGTTTCTACTACATATGAACACTTTTCACATTGTCCCGTGCAAGGCGGCTGCTAGTCCTCCTTTCATGCAAAATCTTAAGGAACTAGGTCATGTCCAAGCCAATAAAGCCGGCTAAAAAGTGAATAATCGACAAGTAAAACTTGAATTGTACTACTTCTTACTGGTTATTGCTTCAACTTAGAATCTTCTTCTGTGTTCTACTATGGTGCTTTTAGTGTCTCCGCATACCGCAGCACGTGACATAGCTTTGCAGACGATAAATGTAACCGTTTCAGGGAGAAAAGCGACCAATTTGACGGTCTGGCTTTAAGTCGATTCGATAACAAATGACGGAAACGGACGGATTTCTCAGGTTTTTACTACATATGAACACTTTTCACATTCTCCCGTGCAACGCGGCTGCTAGTCCTCCTTTCATGCAAAATCTTAAGGTACTAGGTCATGTCCAAGCCAATAAAGCCGGCTAAAAAGTGAATAATCGACAACTAAATCTTTAATTTTACTACTTCCTACTGGCTATTGCTTCAACTTAGAAGCTTCTTCTGTTTTCTACTATGGTGCTTTTAGTGTCTCCGCATACCTCAACACGCGACATAGCTTTGCAGACGATAAATGTAACTGTTTCAGAAAGAAAAGCGGCCAATGTGACGATCTGGCTTTAAGTCGATTCGATAACAAATGACAAAAACGGACGGTTTTCTCAGGTTTTTACTACATATGAACACTTTTCACATTCTCCCGTGCAACGCGGCTGCAAGTCCTCCTTTCATGCAAAATCTTAAGGTCCTAGGTCATGTCTAAGCCACCAAAGCCGGCTGAAAAGTGAATAATCGACAACTAAAACTTGAATTGTACTACTTCTTACTGGCTATTACTTCAATTTAGAAGCTTCTTCTGTGTTCTCCTATGGTGCTTTTAGTGTCTCCGCATACCGCAGCACGCGACATAGCTTTGCAGACGATAAATGTAACCGATTCAGAGAGAAGAGCGGCCAATGTGACGATCTGGCTTTAAGTAGATTCGATAACAAATGACGAAAACGGACGGATTTCTCAGGTTTCTACTACATATGAACACTTTTCACATTCATCCGTGAAACGCAGCTGCTAGTCCCCAATTCATGCAAAATCTTAAGGTACCACCTCATGTCCAAGGCACCAAAGCCGGCTAAAAATCAATAATCGATAACCAAAACTTGAATTGTACTGCTTCTTATGGCTATTGCTTCAACTTAGAAGCTTCTTCTGTGTTCTACTATGGTGCTTTTAGTGTCTCCGCACACCGCAGCACGCGACATAGCTTTGCAGACGATAAATATAACCGACTCGGAGAGAAAAGCGGCCAATGTGACGATCTGGCTTAAAGTCGATTCGATAACAAATGACGAAAACGGACGGATTTCTCAGGTTTTTACTACATATGAACACTTTTCACATTCTTCCGTGCAACGCGGCTGCTAGTCCTCCTTTCATGCAAAATCTTAAGGTCCTAGGTCATGTCCAAGCCACCAAAGCCGGCTAAAAAGGATTAATCGACAATTAAAACTTGAATTTACTACTTCTTACTGGCTATTACTTCAACTTAGAAGCTTCTTCTGTGTTCTACTATGGTGCTTTTAGTGTCTCCGCACACCGCAGCACGCGTCATAGCTTTGCAGACGATAAATGTAACCGATTCAGAGAGAAGAGCGGCCAATGTGACGATCTGGCTTTAAGTAGATTCGATAACAAATGACGAAAACGGACGGATTTCTCAGGTTTCTACTACATATGAACACTTTTCACATTCATCCGTGCAACGCAGCTGCTAGTCCCCAATTCATGCAAAATCTTAAGGTTCCACCTCATGTCCAAGGCACCGAAGCCGGCTAAAAATCAATAATCGAGAACCAAAACTTGAATTGTACTGCTTCTTATGGCTATTGCTTCAACTTAGAAGCTTCTTCCGTGTTCTACTATGGTGCTTTTAGTGTCTCCGCACACCGCAGCACGCGACATAGCTTTGCAGACGATAAATATAACCGTCTCAGAGAGAAAAGCGGCCAATGTGACGATCTGGCTTTAAGTCGATTCGATAACAAATGACGAAAATGGACGGATTTCTCAGGTTTTTACTGCATATGAACACTTTTCACATTCTCCCGTGCAACGCGGCTGCTAGTCCTCCTTTCATGCAAAATCTCAAGGTACTAGGTCATGTCCAAGCCAATAAAGCCGGCTAAAAAGTGAATAATCGACAACTAAAACTTGAATTGTACTACTTCTTACTGGCTATTGCTTCAACTTAGAAGCTTCTTCTGTGTTCTACTATGGTGCTTTTAGTGTCTCCGCATACCGCAGCACGCTATACAGCTTTGCAGACGATAAAAGTAACCGTTTCATAGAGAAGAGCGGACAATCTGACGAACTGGCTTTAAGTCGATTCAATAACAAATGACGAAAACGGACGGATTTCTCAGGTTTTTACTACATATGAACACTTTTCACATTCACCCGTGCAACGCGGCTGCTAGTCCTCCTTTCATGCAAAATCTTAAGGCACTAGGTCATGTCCAAGCCAATAAAGCCGGCTAAAAAGTGAATAATCGACAACTAAATCTTGAATTGTACTACTTCCTACTGGCTTTTGCTTCAACTTAGAAGCTTCTTCTGTGTTCTACTATGGTGCTTTTAGTGTCTCCGCATACCTCAGCACGCGACATAGCTTTGCAGACGATAAATGTAACTGTTTCAGAAAGAAAAGCGGCCAATGTGACGATCTGGCTTTAAGTAGATTCGATAACAAATGACGACAACGGACGGATTTCTCAGGTTTTTACTACATATGAACACTTTTCACATTCTCCCGCGCAACGCGGATGCAAGTCCTCCTTTCATGCAAAATCTTAAGGTCCTAGGTCATGTCTAAGCCACCAAAGCCGGCTGAAAAGTGAATAATCGACAACTAAAACTTGAATTGTACTACTTCTTACTGGCTATTACTTCAATTTAGAAGCTTCTTCTGTGTTCTCCTATGGTGCTTTTAGTGTCTCCGCATACCGCAGCACGCGACATAGCTTTTCAGACGATAAATGTAACCGATTCAGAGAGAAGAGCGGCCAATGTGACGATCTGGCTTTAAGTAGATTCGATAACAAATGACGAAAACGGACGGATTTCTCAGGTTTCTACTACATATGAACACTTTTCACATTCTTCCGTGCAACGCAGCTGCTAGTCCTCAATTCATGCAAAATCTTAAGGTTCCACCTCATGTCCAAGGCACCAAAGCCGGCTAAAAATCAATAATCGTTAACCAAAACTTGAATTGTACTGCTTCTTATGGCTATTGCTTCAACTTAGAAGCTTCTTCTGTGTTCTACTATGGTGCTTTTAGTGTCTCCGCACACCGCAGCACGCGTCATAGCTTTGCAGACGATAAATGTAACCGTCTCAGAGAGAAAAGCGGCCAATGTGACGATCTGGCTTTAAGTCGATACGATAACAAATGACGAAAACGGACGGATTTCTCAGGTTTTTACTACATATGAACACTTTTCACATTCTCCCGTGCAACGCGGCTGCTAGTCCTCCTTTCATGCAAAATCTTAAGGTCCTAGGTCATGTCCAAGCCACCAAAGCCGGCTAAAAAGGATTAATCGACAATTAAAACTTGAATTTACTACTTCTTACTGGCTATTACTTCAACTTAGAAGCTTCTTCTGTGTTCTACTATGGTGCTTTTAGTGTCTCCGCACACCGCAGCACGCGACATAGCTTTGCAGACGATAAATATAACCGTCTCAGAGAGAAAAGCGGCCAATGTGACGATCTGGCTTTAAGTCGATTCGATAACAAATGACGAAAAC
Organism: Schistocerca gregaria; assembly: GCF_023897955.1. Taxonomy (NCBI): domain Eukaryota; kingdom Metazoa; phylum Arthropoda; class Insecta; order Orthoptera; family Acrididae; genus Schistocerca; species Schistocerca gregaria. The sequence goes on from NW_026061973.1 coordinate 1,251,692, forward strand.
GGACGGATTTCTCAGGTTTTTACTACATATGAACACTTTTCACATTCTCCCGTGCAACGCGGCTGCTAGTCCTCCTTTCATGCTAAATCTCAAGGTACTAGGTCATGTCCAAGCCAATAAAGCCGGCTAAAAAGTGAATAATCGACAACTAAAACTTGAATTGTACTACTTCTTACTGGCTATTGCTTCAACTTAGAAGCTTCTTCTGTGTTCTACTATGGTGCTTTTAGTGTCTCCGCATACCGCAGCACGCTGTATAGCTTTGCAGACGATAAAAGTAACCATTTCATAGAGAAGAGCGGACAATCTGACGAACTGGCTTTAAGTCGATTCAATAACAAATGACGAAAACGGACGGATTTCTCAGGTTTTTACTACATATGAACACTTTTCACATTCTCCCGTGCAACGCGGCTGCTAGTCCTCCTTTCATGCAAAATCTTAAGGCACTAGGTCATGTCCAAGCCAATAAAGCCGGCTAAAAAGTGAATAATCGACAACTAAATCTTGAATTGTACTACTTCCTACTGGCTATTGCTTCAACTTAGAAGATTCTTCTGTGTTCTACTATGGTGCTTATAGTGTCTCCGCATACCTCAGCACGCGACATAGCTTTGCAGACGATAAATGTAACTGTTTCAGAAAGAAAAGCGGCCAATGTGACGATCTGGCTTTAAGTAGATTCGATAACAAATGACGAAAACGGACGGATTTCTCAGGTTTCTACTACATATGAACACTTTTCACATTCTTCCGTGCAACGCAGCTGCTAGTCCTCAATTCATGCAAAATCTTAAGGTTCCACCTCATGTCCAAGGCACCAAAGCCGGCTAAAAATCAATAATCGTTAACCAAAACTTGAATTGTACTGCTTCTTATGGCTATTGATTCAACTTAGAAGCTTCTTCTGTGTTCTACTATGGTGCTTTTAGTGTCTCCGCACACCGCAGCACGCGTCATAGCTTTGCAGACGATAAATGTAACCGTCTCAGAGAGAAAAGCGGCCAATGTGACGATCTGGCTTTAAGTCGATACGATAACAAATGACGAAAACGGACGGATTTCTCAGGTTTTTACTACATATGAACACTTTTCACATTCTTCCGTGCAACGCAGCTGCTAGTCCTCAATTCATGCAAAATCTTAAGGTTCCACCTCATGTCCAAGGCACCAAAGCCGGCTAAAAATCAATAATCGTTAACCAAAACTTGAATTGTACTGCTTCTTATGGCTATTGCTTCAACTTAGAAGCTTTTTCTGTGTTCTACTATGGTGCTTTTAGTGTCTCCGCACACCGCAGCACGCGTCATACCTTTGCAGACGATAAATGTAACCGTCTCAGAGAGAAATGCGGCCAATGTGACGATCTGGCTTTAAGTCGATTCGATAACAAATGACGAAAACGGACGGATTTCTCAGGTTTTTACTACATATGAACACTTTTCACATTCTCCCGTGCAACGCGGCTGCTAGTCCTCCTTTCATGCAAAATCTTAAGGTACTAGGTCATGTCCAAGCCAATAAAGCCGGCTAAAGAGTGAATAATCGACAACTAAATCTTTAATTGTACTAGTTCCTACTGGCTATTGCTTCAACTTAGAAGCTTCTTCTGTTTTCTACTATGGTGCTTTTAGTGTCTCCGCATACCGCAGCACGCGACATAGCTTTGCAGACGATAAATGTAACCGTCTCAGAGAGAAAAGCGGGCAATGTGACGATCTGGATTTAAGTCGATACGATAACAAATGACGAAAACGGACGGATTTCTCTGGTTTTTACTACATATGAACACTTTTCACATTCTCCCGTGCAACGCGGCTGCTAGTCCTCCTTTCATGCAAAATCTTAAGGTCCTAGGTCATGTCCAAGCCACCAAAGCCGGCTAAAAAGGATTAATCGACAATTAAAACTTGAATTTACTACTTCTTACTGGCTATTACTTCAACTTAGAAGCTTCTTCTGTGTTCAACTATGGTGCTTTTAGTGTCTCCGCACACCGCAGCACGCGACATAGCTTTGCAGACGATAATTATAACCGTCTCAGAGAGAAAAGCGGCCAATGTCACGATCTGGCTTTAAGTCGATTCGATAACAAATGACGAAAACGGACGGATTTCTCAGGTTTTTACTACATATGAACACTTTTCACATTCTCCCGTGCAACGCGGCTGCTAGTCCTCCTTTCATGCTAAATCTCAAGGTACTAGGTCATGTCCAAGCCAATAAAGCCGGCTAAAAAGTGAATAATCGACAACTAAAACTTGAATTGTACTACTTCTTACTGGCTATTGCTTCAACTTAGAAGCTTCTTCTGTGTTCTACTATGGTGCTTTTAGTGTCTCCGCATACCGCAGCACGCTATATAGCTTTGCAGACGATAAAAGTAACCGTTTCATAGAGAAGAGCGGACAATCTGACGAACTGGCTTTAAGTCGATTCAATAACAAATGACGAAAACGGACGGATTTCTCAGGTTTTTACTACATATGAACACTTTTCACATTCTCCCGTGCAACGCGGCTGCTAGTCCTCCTTTCATGCAAAATCTTAAGGCACTAGGTCATGTCCAAGCCAATAAAGCCGGCTAAAAAGTGAATAATCGACAACTAAATCTTGAATTGTACTACTTCCTACTGGCTATTGCTTCAACTTAGAAGCTTCTTCTGTGTTCTACTATGGTGCTTTTAGTGTCTCCGCATACCGCAGCACGCTGTATAGCTTTGCAGACGATAAAAGTAACCATTTCATAGAGAAGAGCGGACAATCTGACGAACTGGCTTTAAGTCGATTCAATAACAAATGACGAAAACGGACGGATTTCTCAGGTTTTTACTACATATGAACACTTTTCACATTCTTCCGTGCAACGCAGCTGCTAGTCCTCAATTCATGCAAAATCTTAAGGTTCCACCTCATGTCCAAGGCACCAAAGCCGGCTAAAAATCAATAATCGATAACCAAAACTTGAATTGTACTGCTTCTTATGGCTATTGCTTCAACTTAGAAGCTTCTTCTGTGTTCTACTATGGTGCTTTTAGTGTCTCCGCATAACGCAGCACGCGACATAGCTTTGCAGACGATAAATGTAACCGTCTCAGAGAGAAAAGCGGCCAATGTGACGATCTGGCTTTAAGTCGATTCGATAACAAATGACGAAAACGGACGGATTTCTCAGGTTTTTACTACATATGAACACTTTTCACATTCTCCCGTGCAACGCGGCAGCTAGTCCTCCTTTCATGCAAAATCTTAAGGTACTAGGTCATGTCCAAGCCAATAAAGCCGGCTAAAAAGTGAATAATCGACAACTAAATCTTTAATTGTAATAGTTCCTACTGGCTATTGCTTCAAATTAGAAGCTTCTTCTGTTTTCTACTATGGTGCTTTTAGTGTCTCCGCATACCTCAGCACGCGACAAAGCTTTGCAGACGATAAATGTAACTGTTTCAGAAAGAAAAGCGGCCAATGTGACGATCTGGCTTTAAGTCGATTCGATAACAAATGACGAAAACGGACGGATTTCTCAGGTTTTTACTACATATGAACACTTTTCACATTCTCCCGTGCAACGCGGCTGCAATTCCTCCTTTCACGCAAAATCTTAAGGTCCTAGGTCATGTCTAAGCCACCAAAGCCGGCTGAAAAGTGAATAATCGACAACTAAAACTTGAATTGTACTACTTCTTACTGGCTATTACTTCTATTTAGAAGCTTCTTCTGTGTTCTCCTATGGTGCTTTTAGTGTCTCCGCATACCGCAGCACGCGACATAGCTTTGCAGACGATAAATGTAACCGATTCAGAGAGAAGAGCGGCCAATGTGACGATCTGGCTTTAAGTAGATTCGATAATAAATGACGAAAACGGACGGATTTCTCAGGTTTTTACTACATATGAACACTTTTCACATTCTTCCGTGCAACGCAGCTGCTAGTCCTCAATTCATGCAAAATCTTAAGGTTCCACCTCATGTCCAAGGCACCAAAGCCGGCTAAAAATCAATAATCGATAACCAAAACTTGAATTGTACTGCTTCTTATGGCTATTGCTTCAACTTAGAAGCTTCTTCTGTGTTCTACTATGGTGCTTTTAGTGTCTCCGCATAACGCAGCACGCGACATAGCTTTGCAGACGATAAATGTAACCGTCTCAGAGAGAAAAGCGGCCAATGTGACGATCTGGCTTTAAGTCGATTCGATAACAAATGACGAAAACGGACGGATTTCTCAGGTTTTTACTACATATGAACACTTTTCACATTCTCCCGTGCAACGCGGCTGCTAGTCCTCCTTTCATGCAAAAATCTTAAGGTCCTAGGTCATGTCCAAGCCACCAAAGCCGGCTAAAAAGGATTAATCGACAATTAAAACTTGAATTTACTACTTCTTACTGGCTATTACTTCAACTTAGAAGCTTCTTCTGTGTTCTACTCAGGTGCTTTTAGTGTCTCCGCACACCGCAGCACGCGTCATAGCTTTGCAGACGATAAATGTAACCGTCTCAGAGAGAAAAGCGGCCAATGTGACGATCTGGATTTAAGTCGATACGATAACAAATGACGAAAACGGACGGATTTCTCAGGTTTTTACTACATATGAACACTTTTCACATTCTCCCGTGCAACGCGGCTGCTAGTCCTCCTTTCATGCTAAATCTCAAGGTACTAGGTCATGTCCAAGCCAATAAAGCCGGCTAAAAAGTGAATAATCGACAACTAAAACTTGAATTGTACTACTTCTTACTGGCTATTGCTTCAACTTAGAAGCTTCTTCTGTGTTCTCCTATTGTGCTTTTAGTGTCTCCGCATACCACAGCACGCGACATAGCTCTGCAGACGATAAAAGTAACCGTTTCATAGAGAAGAGCGGCCAATCTGACGAACTAGCTTTAAGTCGATTCGATAACAAATGACGAAAACGGACGGATTTCTCAGGTTATTACAACATAGGAACACTTTTCACATTCTCCCGTGCAACGCGGCTGCTAGTATTCCTTTCATGCTAAATCTCAAGGTACTAGGTCATGTCCAAGCCAATAAAGCCGGCTAAAAAGTGTATAATCGACAACTAAAACTTGAATTGTACTACTTCTTACTGGCTATTGCTTCAACTTAGAAGCTTCTTCTGTGTTCTACTATGGTGCTTTTAGTGTCTCCGCATACCGCAGCACGCGACATAGCTTTGCAGACGATAAAAGTAACCGTTTCATAGAGAAGAGCGGACAATCTGACGAACTGGCTTTAAGTCGATTCGATAACAAATGACGAAAACGGACGGATTTCTCAGGTTTTTACTACATATGAACACTTTTCACATTCTCCCGTGCAACGCGGCTGCTAGTCCTCCTTTCATGCAAAATCTTAAGGTACTAGGTCATGTCCAAGCCAATAAAGCCGTTTCATAGAGAAGAGCGGCCAATCTGACGAATTAGCTTTAAGTCGATTCGATAACAAATGACGAAAACGGACGGATTTCTCAGGTTTTTACTACATATGAACACTTTTCACATTCTCCCGTGCAACGCAGGTGCTAGTCCGCCTTTCATGCAAAGTCATAAGGTCCTAGGTCATGTCCAAGACACCAAAGCCGGCTAAGAAGTGAATAACCGACAACTAAAACTTGTATTGTACTACATCTTTCTGACTATTGCTTCAACTTAGAAGCTTCTTCTGTGTTCTACTATGGTGCTTTTAGTGTCTCCGCATACCGCAGCACGCGACATAGCTTTGCTGACGATAAATGTAACCGTCTCAGAGAGAAAAGCGGCAAATGTGACGATCTGGCTTTAAGTCGATTCGATAACAAATGACGAAAAAGGACGGATTTCCCAGGTTTCACTACATATGAACACTTTTCACTTTCTACCGTGCAACGCGGCTGCTAGTCCTCCTTTCATGCATAATCTTAATGTCCTAGGTCATGTCCAAGCCACCAAAGCCGGCTAAAAAGTGAGTAATCGACATGTAAAACTTGAATTGTACTACCTCTTACTGGCTATTGCTTCAACGTAGAAGCTTCTTCTGTGTTCTACTATGGTGCTTTTAGTGTCTCCGCATACCGCAGCACGCGACATAGCTTTGCAGACAAAAATGTAACCGTCTCAGAGAAAAAAGCGGCCAATGTGACGATCTGGCTTTAAGTCGATTCGATAACAAATGACGAAAACGGACGGATTTCTCAGGTTTTTACTTCATATGAACACTTTTCACATTCTCCAGTGCAACGCGGCTGCTAGTCCTCCTTTCATGCAAAATCTTATGGTCCTAGGTCATGTCCAAGCAACGAAGGCCGGCTAAAAATTGAATAATCCACAACTAAAACTTGAATTGTACTAATTCTTACTGGCTATTGCTTCAACTTAGAAGCTTCTTCTGTGTTCTACTATGGTGCTTTTAGTGTCTCCGCATACCGCAGCACGCGACATAGCTTTGCAGACGATAAATGTAACCGTTTCAGAGAGACGAGCGGCCAATGTCACGATCTGGCATTAAGTCGATTCGATAACAAATGACGAAAAGGGACGGATTTCTCAGGTTTTTACTTCTTATGAACACTTTTCACATTCTCCCGTGCAACGCGATTGCTAGTCCTATTTTCATGGAAAATCTTAAGGTCCTAGGTCATGCCCAAGCCACCAAAGCCGGCTAAAAAGTGAATAATCGACAACTAAAACTTGAATTGTACTACATCTTGCTGGCTATTGTTTCAACTTACAAGCTTCTTCTGTGTTTTACTATGGTGCTTTTAGTGTCTCCGCATACCGCAGCACGCGACATAGCTTTGCAGACGATAAATGTAACCGATTCAGAGAGAAGAGCGGCTAATGTGACGGTCTGGCTTTAAGTCGATTCGATAACAAATGACGAATACGGACGGATTTCTCAGGTTTTTACTTCATATGAACCCTTTTCACATTCTCCCGTGCAACGCGGCTGCTAGTCCTCCTTTAATGCAAAATCTTAAGGTTCCACCTTATGTCCAAGGCACCAAAGCCAGCTAAAAATCAATGATCGATAACCAAAACTTGAATTGTTCTGCTTATTACTTTCTATTGCTTCAACTTAGAGGCTTCTTCTGTGTTCTACTATGGTGCTTTTAGTGTCTCCGCATATCGCAGCACGCGACATTGCTTTGCAGACGATAAATGTAACCGTCTCAGAGAGAAAAGCGGCCAATGTGACGATCTGGCTTTAAGTCGTTTCGATAACAAATGACGAAAACGGTCGGATTTCTCAGGTTTTTACTACATATGAACCATTTTCACATTCTCCCGTGCAACGCAGCTGCTATTCCTCCTTTCATGCAAAATCTTGAGGTTCCACCTCATGTCCAAGGCACCAAAGCCGGCTAAATATCAATAATCGATAATCAAAACTTGAATTGTACTGCTTCTTATGGCTATTGCTTCAACTTAGAAGCTTCTTCTGTGTTCTACTATGGTGCTTTTAGTGTCTCCGCATACCGCAGCACGCGACATAGCTTTGCAGACGATAAATGTAACCGTCTCAGAGAGAAAAGCGGCCAATGTGACGATCTGGCTTTAAGTCGATTCGATAACAAATGACGAAAACGGATGGATTTCTCAGGTTTTTACTACATATGAACACTTTTCACATTCTACCGTGCAACGTAGCTGCTAGTCCTCCTTTCATGCAAAATCTTAAGGTCCCACCTCATGTCCAAGGTACCAAAGCCGGTTAAAAATGAATAATCGATAACCAAAACTTGAATTTTACTACTTCTTACTGGCTATTACTTCAACTTAGAAGCTTCTTCTGTGTTCTACTATGGTGCTTTTAGTGTCTCCGCACACCGCAGCACGCGTCATAGCTTTTCAGACGAAAAATGTAACCGTCTCAGAGAGAAAAGCGGCCAATGTGACGATCTGGATTTAAGTCGATACGATAACAAATGACGAAAACGGACGGATTTCTGAGGTTTTTACTACATATGAACACTTTTCACATTCTCCCGTGCAACGCGGCTGCTAGTCCTCCTTTCATGCAAAATCTTAAGGTACTAGGTCATGTCCATGCCAATAAAGCCGGCTAAAAGTGAATAATCGACAACTAAATCTTGAATTGTACTACTTCCTACTGGCTATTGCTTCAACTTAGAAGCTTCTTCTGTGTTCTACTATGGTGCTTTTAGTGTCTCCGCATACCTCAGCACGCGACATGGCTTTGCAGACGATAAATGTAACTGTTTCAGAAAGAAAAGCGGCCAATGTGACGATCTGGCTTTAAGTCGATTCGATAACAAATGACGAAAACGGACGGATTTCTCAGGTTTTTACTACATATGAACACTTTTCACATTCTCCCGTGCAACGCGGCTGCTAGTCCTCCTTTCATGCTAAATCTCAAGGTACTAGGTCATGTCCAAGCCAATAAAGCCGGCTAAAAAGTGAATAATCGACAACTAAAACTTGAATTGTACTACTTCTTACTGGCTATTGCTTCAACTTAGAAGCTTCTTCTGTGTTCTCCTATTGTGCTTTTAGTGTCTCCGCATACCACAGCACGCGACATAGCTCTGCAGACGATAAAAGTAACCGTTTCATAGAGAAGAGCGGCCAATCTGACGAACTAGCTTTAAGTCGATTCGATAACAAATGACGAAAACGGACGGGTTTCTCAGGTTATTACTACATATGAACACTTTTCACATTCTCCCGTGCAACGCGGCTGCTAGTATTCCTTTCATGCTAAATCTCAAGGTACTAGGTCATGTCCAAGCCAATAAAGCCGGCTAAAAAGTGTATAATCGACAACTAAAACTTGAATTGTACTACTTCTTACTGGCTATTGCTTCATCTTAGAAGCTTCTTCTGTGTTCTACTATGGTGCTTTTAGTGTCTCCGCATACCGCAGCACGCGACATAGCTTTGCAGACGATAAAAGTAACCGTTTCATAGAGAAGAGCGGACAATCTGACGAACTGGCTTTAAGTCGATTCGATAACAAATGACGAAAACGGACGGATTTCTCAGGTTTTTACTACATATGAACACTTTTCACATTCTCCCGTGCAACGCGGCTGCTAGTCCTCCTTTCATGCAAAATCTTAAGGTACTAGGTCATGTCCAAGCCAATAAAGCCGGCTAAAAAGTGAATAATCGACAACTAAATCTTGAATTGTACTACTTCCTACTGCCTATTGCTTCAACTTAGAAGCTTCTTCTGTGTTCTACCATGGTGCTTTTAGTGTCTCCGCATACCTCAGCACGCGACATAGCTCTGCAGACGATAAATGTAACTGTTTCAGAAAGAAAAGCGGCCAATGTGACGATCTGGCTTTAAGTCGATTCCATAGCAAATGACGAAAACGGACGGATTTCTTAGGTTTTTACTACATATGAACACTTTTCATATTCTCCCGTGCAACACGGCTGCAAGTCCTCCTTTCATGCAAAATCTTAAGGTCCTAGGTTATGTCTAAGCCACCAAAGCCGGCTGAAATGTGAATAATCGACAACTTAAACTTGAATTGTACTACTTCTTACTGGCTATTACTTCAATTTAGAAGCTTCTTCTGTGTTCTTCTATTGTGCTTTTAGTGTCTCCGCATACCGCAGCACGCGATATAGCTCTGCAGACGATAAAAGTAACCGTTTCATAGAGAAGAGCGGCCAATCTGACGAACTAGCTTTAAGTCGATTCGATAACAAATGACGAAAACGGACGGATTTCTCAGGTTTTTACTACATATGAACACTTTTCACATTCTCCCGTGCAACGCAGGTGCTAGTCCTCCTTTCATGCAAAGTCATAAGGTCCTAGGTCATGTCCAAGCCACCAAAGCCGGCTAAGAAGTGAATAATCGACAACTAAAACTTGAATTGTACTACATCTTACTGACTATTGCTTCAACTTAGAAGCTTCTTCTGTGTTCTACTATGGTGCTTTTAGTGTCTCCGCATACCGCAGCATGCGACATAGCTTTGCAGACGTTAAATGTAACCGTCTCAGAGAGAAAAGCGGCCAATGTGACGATCTGGCTTTAAGTCGATTCGATAACAAATGACGAAAACGGACGGATTTCTCAGGTTTTACTACATATGAACACTTTACACTTTCTACCGTGCAACGCGGCTGCTAGTCCTCCTTTCACGCAAAATCTTAAGGTCCTAGGTCATGTCTAAGCCACCAAAGACGGCTGAAAAGTGAATAATCGACAACTAAAACTTGAATTGTACTACTTCTTACTGGCTATTACTTCAATTTAGAAGCTTCTTCTGTGTTCTCCTATGGTGCTTTTAATGTCTCCGCATACCGCAGCACGCGACATAGCTTTGCAGACGATAAATGTATCCGATTCAGAGAGAAGAGCGGCCAATGTGACGATCTGGCTTTAAGTAGATTCGATAACAAAGGACGAAAACGGACGGATTTCTCAGGTTTTTACTACATATGAACACTTTTCAAATTCTTCTGTGCAACGCAGCTGCAAGCCTCAATTCATGCAAAATCTTAAGTTTCCACCTCATGTCCAAGGCACCAAAGCCAGCTAAAAATCAATAATCGATAACCAAAACTTGAATTGTACTGCTTCTTATGGCTATTGCTTCAACTTAGAAGCTTCTTCTGTGTTCTACTATGGTGCTTTTAGTGTCTCCGCATACCGCAGCACGCGACATAGCTTGGCAGACGATAAAAGTAACCGTTTCATAGAGAAGAGCGGGCATTCTGACGAACTGGCTTTAAGTCGATTCAATAACAAATGACGAAAACGGACGGATTTCTCAGGTTTTTACTACATATGAACACTTTTCACATTCTCCCGTGCAACGCAGGTGCTAGTCCGCCTTTCATGCAAAGTCATAAGGTCCTAGGTCATGTCCAAGACACCAAAGCCGGCTAAGAAGTGAATAACCGACAACTAAAACTTGAATTGTACTACATCTTTCTGACTATTGCTTCAACTTAGAAGCTTCTTCTGTGTTCTACAATGGTGCTTTTAGTGTCTCCGCATACCGCAGCACGCGATATAGCTTTGCAGACGATAAATGTAACCGTCTCAGAGAGAAAAGCGGCAAATGTGACGATCTGGCTTTAAGTCGATTCGATAACAAATGACGAAAAAGGACGGATTTCCCAGGTTTTACTACATATGAACACTTTTCACTTTCTACCGTGCAAGGCGGCTGCTAGTCCTCCTTTCATGCATAATCTTAATGTCCTAGGTCATGTCCAAGCCACCAAAGCCGGCTAAAAAGTGAGTAATCGACATTTAAAACTTGAATTGTACTACCTCTTACTGGCTATTGCTTCAACGTAGAAGCTTCTTCTGTGTTCTACTATGGTGCTTTTAGTGTCTCCGCATACCGCAGCACGCGACATAGCTTTGCAGACGATAAAAGTAACCGTTTCATAGAGAAGAGCGGACAATCTGACGAACTGGCTTTAAGTCGATTCGATAACAAATGACGAAAACGGACGGATTTCTCAGGTTTTTACTACATATGAACACTTTTCACATTCTCCCGTGCAACGCGGCTGCTAGTCCTCCTTTCATGCAAAATCTTAAGGTACTAGGTCATGTCCAAGCCAATAAAGCCGGCTAAAAGTGAATAATCGACAACTAAATCTTGAATTGTACTACTTCCTACTGGCTATTGCTTCAACTTAGAAGCTTCTTCTGTGTTCTACTATGGTGCTTTTAGTGTCTCCGCATACCTCAGCACGCGACATGGCTTTGCAGACGATAAATGTAACTGTTTCAGAAAGAAAAGCGGCCAATGTGACGATCTGGCTTGAAGTCGATTCGATAACAAATGACGAAAACGGACGGATTTCTCAGGTTTTTACTACATATGAACACTTTTCACATTCTCCCGTGCAACGCGGCTGCAAGTCCTCCTTTCATGCAAAATCTTAAGGTCCTAGGTCATGTCTAAGCCACCAAAGCCGGCTGAAAAGTGAATAATCGACAATTAAAACTTGAATTGTACTACTTCTTACTGGCTATTACTTCAATTTAGAAGCTTCCTCTGTGTTCTCCTATTGTGCTTTTAGTGTCTCCGCATTCGGCAGCACGCGACATAGCTTTGCAGACAATAAAGTAACCGTTTCATAGAGAAGAGCGGACAATCTGACGAACTGGCTTTAAGTCGATTCGATAACAAATGACGAAAACGGACGGATTTCTCAGGTTTTTACTACATATGAACACTTTTCACATTCTCCCGTGCAACGCAGGTGCTAGTCCTCCTTTCATGCAAAGTCATAAGGTCCTAGGTCGTGTCCAAGCCACCAAAGCCGGCTAAGAAGTGAATAATCGACAACTAAAACTTGAATTGTACTACATCTTACTGACTATTGCTTCAACTTAGAAGCTTCTTCTGTGTTCTACTATGGTGCTTTTAGTGTCTCCGCATACCGCAGCACGCGACATAGCTTTGCAGACGATAAATGTAACCGTCTCAGAGAGAAAAGCGGCCAATGTGACGATCTGGCTTTAAGTCGATTCGATAACAAATGGCGATAACGGATGGATTTCTCAGGTTTTTACTACATATGAACACTTTTCACGTTCTACCGTGCAACGTGGCTGCTAGTCCTCCTTTCATGCAAAATCTTAAGGTCCTAGGTCATGTCCAAGCCACCAAAGCCGGCTAAAAAGTGAATAATCGATGCCTAAAAATTGAATTGTACTACATCTTACTGGCTACTACTTCAACTTAGAGGCTTCTTCTGTGTTCTACTATCGTGCTTTTAGTGTCTCCGCATACCGCAGCACGCGTCATAGCTTTGCAGACGATAAATGTAACCGTCTCAGAGAGAAAAGCGGCCAATGTGACGATCTGGCTTTAAGTCGATACGATAACAAATGACGAAAACGGACGGATTTCTCAGGTTTTTACTACATATGAACACTTTTCTCATTCTCCCGTGCAACACGGCTGCTAGTCCTCCTTTCATGCAAAATCTTAAGGTACTAGGTCATGTCCAAGCCTATAAAGCCGGCTAAAAAGTGAATAATCGACAACTAAAACTTGAATTGTACTACTTCTTACTGGCTATTGCTTGAACTTAGAAGCTTCTTCTGTGTTCTACTATGGTGCTTTTAGTGTCTCCGCATACCGCAGCACGCGACATAGCTTTGCAGACGATAAATGTAACTGTTTCACAAAGAAAAGCGGCCAATGTGACGATCTGGCTTTAAGTCGATTCGATAACAAATGACGAAAACGGACGGATTTCTCAGGTTTTTACTACATATGAACACTTTTCACATTCTCCCGTGCAACGTAGCTGTTAGTCCTCCTTTCATGCAAAATCTTAAGGTCCCACCTCATGTCTAAGGTACCTAAGCCGGCTAAAAATGAATAATCGATAACCAAAACTTGAATTTTACTACTTCTTAGTGGCCATTGCTTCAACTTAGAAGCTTCTTCTGTGTTCTACTATGGTGCTTTTAGTCTCACCGCATACCGCAACACGCGACATAGCTTTGCAGACGATAAATGTAACCGTCTCAGAGAGAAAAGCGGCCAATGTGACGATCTGGCTTTAAGTCGATACGATAACAAATGACGAAAACGGACGGATTTCTCAGGTTTTTACTACATATGAACACTTTTCACATTCTCCCGTGCAACGCAGCTGCTAGTCCTCCTTTCATGCAAAATCTTAAGGTCCTAGGTCATGTCCAAGCCAAGAAAAGCCGGCTAAAAAGTGAATAATCGACGCCTAAAAATTGAATTGTACTACATCTTACTGGCTATTACATCAACTTAGAGGCTTCTTCTGTGTTCTACTATGGTGATTTTAGTGTCTCCGCATACCGCAGCACGCGACATAGCTTTGCAGACGATAAATGTAACTGTTTCACAATGAAAAGCGGCCAATGTGACGATCTGGCTTTAAGTCGATTCGATAACAAATGACGAAAACGGACGGATTTCTCAGGTTTTTACTACATATGAACACTTTTCACATTCTCCCGTGCAACGCGGCTGCAAGTCCTCCTTTCATGCAAAATCTTAAGGTCCTAGGTAATGTCTAAGCCACCAAAGCCGGCTGAAAAGCGAATAATCGAAAACTAAAACTTGAATTGCACTACTTCTTACTGGCTATTACTTCAATTTAGAAGCTTCTTCTGTGTTCTCCTATTGTGCTTTTAGGCTCTCCGCATACCGCAAGACGCGACATAGCTTTGCAGACGATAAAAGAAACCGTTTCATAGAGAAGAGCGGCCAATCTGACGAACTGGCTTTAAGTCGATTCGATAACAAATGACGAAAACGGACGGATTTCTCAGGTTTTTACTTCTTATGAACACTTTTCACATTCTCCCGTGCAACGCGGCTGCTAGTCCTCCTTTCATGCAAAATCTTAAGGGTCCACCTTATGTCCAAGGCACCAAAGCCGGCTAAAATTCAAAGATCGATAACCAAAACTTGAATTGTACTGCTTCTTACTTTCTATTGCTTCAACTTAGAGGCTTCTTCTGTGTTCTACTATGGTGCTTTTAGTGTCTCCGCATACCGCAGCACGCGACATAGCTTTGCAGACGATAAATGTAACCGTCTCAGAGAGAAAAGCGGCCAATGTGACGATGTGGCTTTAAGTAGATTCGATAACAAATGACGAAAACGGACGGATTTCTCAGGTTTTACTACATATGAACACTTTTCACATTCTCCCGTGCAACGCGGCTGCTAGTCCTCCTTTCATGCATAATCTTAATGTCCTAGGTCATGTCCAAGCCACCAAAGCCAGCTAAAAAGTGATTAATCGACAACTAAAACTTGAATTGTACTACTTCTTACTGACTATTGCTTCAACTTAGAAGCTTCTTCTGTGTTCTACGATGGTGCTTTTAGTGTCTCCGCATACCGCAGCACGCGACATAGCTTTGCAGACGAAAAATGTAACCGTCTCAGAGAAAAAAGCGGCCAATGTGACGATCTGGCTTTAAGTCGATTCGATAACAAATGACGAAAACGGACGGATTTCTCAGGTTTTTACTACATACGAACACTTTTCACATTCTCCCGTGCAACGCGGCTGCTAGTCCTCCTTTCATGCAAAATGTTAAGGTTCCTCCTCATGTCCAAGGCACCAAAGCCGGCTAAAAATCAATAATCGATAACCAAAACTTGAAATGTACTGCTTCTTACTGGCTATTGCTTCAACTTAGAAGATTCTTCTGTGTTCTACTATGGTGCTTTTAGTGTCTCCGCATACCGCAGCACGCGACATAGCTTTGCAGACGATAAATGTAAACGTCTCAGAGAGAAAAGCGGCCAATGTGACGATCTATCTTAAAGTCGATTCGATAACAAATGACGAAAACGGACGGATTTCTCAGGTTTTTACTACATATGAACACTTTTCACATTCTCCCGTGCAACGCAGCTGCTAGTCCTCCTTTCATGCAAAATATTAAGGTCCTAGGTCATGTCCAAGCCTCCAAAGAAGGCTAAAAAGTGAATAATCGACGCCTAAAAATTGAATTGTACTAGTTCTTACTGGCTATTGCTTCAACTTAGAAGCTTCTTCTGTGTTCTCCTATGGTGCTTTTAGTGTCTCCGCATACCGCAGCACGCGACATAGCTTTGCAGACGATAAATGTAACCGTCTCAGAGAGAAAAGCGTCGAATGTGACGATCTGGCTTTAAGTCGATTCGATAACAAATGACGAAAACGGACGGATTTCTCAGGTTTTTACTACATATGAACACTTTTCACATTCTCCCGTGCAACGCGGCTCCTAGTCCTCCTTTCATGCAAAATCTTAAGGTACTAGGTCATGTCCAAGCCAATAAAGCCGGCTAAAAAGTGAATAATCGACAACTAAATCTTGAATTGTACTACTTGCTACTGGCTATTGCTTCAACTTAGAAGCTTCTTCTGTGTTCTACTATGGTGCTTTTAGTGTCTCCGCATACCACAGCACGCGACAAAGCTTTGCAGACAATAAATGTAACCGTTTCAGAGAGAAAAGCGGCCAATGTGACGATCTGGCTTTAAGTCGATTCGATAACAAATTACGAAAACGGACGGATTTCTCAGGTTTTTACTTCATATGAACACTTTTCACATTCTCGCGTGCAACGCGGCTGCTAGTCCTCCTTTCATGCAAAATCTTAAGGTCCTAGGTCATGTCCAAGCCACCAAAGCCGGCTAAAAAGTGAATAATCGACAACTAAAACTTGAATTGTACTACTTCTTGCTGGCTATTGCTTCAACTTACAAGCTTCTTCTGTGTTCTACTATGGTGCTTTTAGTGTCTCCGCATACCGCAGCACGCGACATAGCTTTGCAGACGATAAATGTAACCGATTCGGAAAGAAGAGTGGCCAATGTGACGATCTGGCTTTAATTCAATTCGATAACAAATGACCAAAACGGTCGGATTTCTCAGGCTGTTACTACATATGAACACTTTTCTCATTCTCGCGTGCAACGCGGCTGCTAGTCCTCCTTTCATGCAAAATCTTAAGGTCCTAGGTCTTGTCCAAGCCACCAGAGCCGGCTAAAAAGTGAATAATCGACAACCAAAACTTGAATTGTACTACTTCTTACTGGCTATTGCTTCAACTTAGAAGCTTCTTCTGTGTTCTACTATGGTGCTTTTAGTGTCTCCACACACCGCAGCACGCGACATAGCTTTGCAGACGATGAATGTAACCGTCTCAGAGAGAAGAGCGGCCAATGTGACGATCTGGATTTAAGTCGATTCGATAACAAATGACGAAAACGGACGGATTTCTCAGGTTTCTATTACATATGAACAATTTTCACATTCTCCCGTGCAACGCGGCTGCTAGTCCTCCTTTCTTGCAAAATCTTAAGGTCCTAGGTCATGTCCAAGCCACCAAAGCCGGCAAAAACGTGAATAATCGACAACTAAAACTTGAATTGTACTACTTCTTACTGGCTATTGCTTCAACTTAGAAGCTTCTTCTCTTCTTCTGTGTTCTACTATGGTGCTTTTAGTGTTTCCGCATACCGCAGCACGCGACATAGCTTTGCAGACGATAAATGTAACCGTCTCAGAGAGAAAAGCGGCCAATGTGACGACCAGGCTTTAAGTCGATTCGATAACAAATGACCAAAACGGACGGATTTCTCAGGTTTTTACTTTATATGAACCCTTTTTACATTCTCCCGTGCAACGCGGCTGCTAGTCCTACTTTCATGCAAAATCTTAAGGTTCCACCTCATGTCCAAGGCACCAAGGCCAGCTAAAAATCAACAATCGATAACCAAATCTTGAATTGTACTGCTACTTACTGAGTATTGCTTCAACTTAGAAGATTCTTCTGTGTTCTACTATGGTGCTTTTAGTGTCTCCGGATACCGCAGCACGCGACATAGCTTTGCAGACGATAAATGTAACCGTCTCAGAGAGAAAAGCGGCCAATGTGACGATCTGGCTTTAAGTCGATTCGATAACAAATGACGAAAACGGACGGATTTCTCAGGTTTTTACTACATATGAACACTTTTCACATTCTCCCGTGCAACGCGGCTGCTAGTCCTCCTTTCATGCAAAATCTTAAGGTCCTAGGTCATGTCCAAGCCACTAAAGCCGGCTAAAAAGTGATTAATCGAGAATTAAAACTTGAATTTACTACTTCTTACTGGCCATTGCTTCAACTTAGAACCTTCTTCTGTCTTCTACTATGGTGCTTTTAGTGTCTCCACATACCGCAGCACGCGACATAGCTTTGCAGACGATAAATGTAACCGTCTCTGAGAGAAGAGCGGCCAATGTGACAATCTGGCTTTAAGTCGATTCGATAACAAATGACGAAAACGGACAGATTTCTCAGGTTTTTACTACATATGAACACTTTTCACATTCTCCCGTGCTACGCGGCTGCTAGTCCTCCTTTCATGCAAAATCTTAAGGTACTAGGTCATGTCCAAGCCACCAAAGCCGGCTAAAAAGTGAATAATCGACAACTAAAACTTGAATTGTACTACTTCTTGCTGGCTATTGCTTCAACTTAGAAGCTTCTTCTGTGTTCTGCTGTGGTGCTTTTAGTGTCTCCGCATACCGCAGCACGCGACATAGCTTTGCAGACGATAAATGTAACCGATTCACAGAGAAGAGCGGCCAATGTGACGATCTGGCTTTAAGTCGATTCGATATTAAATGACGAAAACAGACGGATTTCTGAGGTTTTTACTACATATGAACCCTTTTCACATTCTCCCATGCAACGCGGCTGCTAGTCCTCTTTTCATGCAAAATCTTAAGGTTCCACCTCATGTCCAAGGCACCAAAGCCGGCTAAAAATCAATAATCGATAACCAAAACTTGAGTTGTACTGCTTCTTACTGGCTATTGCTTCATCTTAGAAGCTTCTTCTGTGTTCTACTATGGTGCTTTTAGAGTCTCGGCATACCGCAGCACGCGACATAGCTTTGCAGACGATAAATGTAACCGTCTCAGAGAGAAAAGCGGCCAATGTGACGATCTGGCTATAAGTCGATCCGATAACAACTGACGAAAACGGACGGATTTCTCAGGTTTTTACTACATATGAACCCTTTTCACATTCTCCATTGCAACGCGGCTGCTAGTCCTCCTTTCATGCAAAATCTTAAGGTCCTAGGTCATGTCCAAGCCACCAAAGCCGGCTAAAAAGTGAATAATCGACAACTAAAACATGAATTGTACTACTTCTTACTGGCTATTGCTTCAACTTAGAAGCTTCTTCTGTGTTCTACTATGGTGCTTTTAGTGTCTCCACATACCGCAGCACGCGACATAGCTTTGAGGACGATAAATGTAACCGTCTCAGAGAGAAGAGCGGCCAATGTGACGATCTGGCTTTAAGTCGATTCGATAACAAATGACGAAAACGGACGGATTTCTCAGGTTTTTATTACATATGAACAATTTTCACATTCTCCCGTGCAACGCGGCTGCTATTCCTCCTTTCATGCAAAATCTTAAGGTCCTAGGTCATGTCCAAGCCACCAAAGCCGGCTAAAAAGTGATTAATCGACAATTAAAACTTGAATTTACTACTTCTTACTGGCTATTCCTTCAACTTAGAAGCTTCTTCTGTCTTCAACTATGGTGCTTTTAGTGTCTCCGCATACTGCAGCACGCGACATAGCTTTGCAGACGATAAATGTAACCGTCTCATAGTGAACAGCGGCCAATGTGACGATCTGGCTTTCAGTCAATTCGATAACAAATGACGAAAACGGACGAATTTCTCAGGTTTTTATTACATATGAACAATTTTCACATTCTCCCGTGAAACGCGGATGCTAGTCCTCCTTTCATGCAAAACCTTAAGGTTCCACCTCATGTCCAAGGCACCAAGGCCAGCTAAAAATCAACAATCGATAACCAAATCTTGAATTGTACTGCTTCTTACTGAGTATTGCTTCAACTTAGAAGATTCTTCTGTGTTCTACTATGGTGCTTTTAGTGTCTCCGCATACCGCAGCACGCGACATAGCTTTGCAGACGATAAATGTAACCGTCTCAGAGAGAAAAGCGGCCAATGTGACGATCTGGCTTTAAGTCGATTCGATAACAAATGACGAAAACGGACGCATTTCTCAGGTTTTTACTACATTTGAACACTTTTCTCATAATCCCGTGCAACGCGGCTGCTAGTCCTCCTTTCATGCAAAATGTTAAAATTCTTTCTCATGTCCAAGGCACCAAAGCCGGCTAAAAATCAATAATCGATAACCAAAACTTGAATTGTACTGCTTCTTACTGGTTATTGCTTCAACTTAGAAGATTCTTCTGTGTTCTACTATGGTGCTTTTGGTATCTCCACATACCGCAGTACGCGACATAGCTTTGCAGACGATAAATGTCACCGTCTCAGAGAGAAAAGCGGCCAATGTGACGACCAGGCCTTAAGTCGATTCGATAACAAATGACGAAAACGGACGGATTTCTCAGGTTTTTACTACATATGAACCCTTTTTACATTCTCCCGTGCAACGCGGCTGCTAGTCCTCTTTTCATGCAAAATCTTAAGGTCCTAGGTCATGTCCAAGCCACCAAAGCCGGCTAAAAAGTGATTAATCGAGAATTAAAACTTGAATTTACTACTTCTTACTGGCTATTGCATCAACTTAGAAGCTAACAAATGACGAAAACGGACGGATTTCTCATTTTTTTACTACATATGAACCCTTTTCACATTCTCCCATGCAACGCGGCTGCTAGTCCTCCTTTCATGCAAAATCTTAAGGTTCCACCTCATGTCCAAGGCACCAAAGCCGGCTAAAAATCAATAATCGATAACCAAAACTTGAGTTGTACTGCTTCTTACTGGCTATTGCTTCATCTTAGAATCTTCTTCTGTGTTCTACTATGGTGCTTTTAGAGTCTCGGCATACCGCAACACGCGACATAGCTTTGCAGACGATAAATGTAACCGTCTCAGAGAGAAAGGCGGCCAATGTGACGATCTGGCTATAAGTCGATTCGATAACAACTGACGAAAACGGACGGATTTCTCAGGTTTTTACTACATATGAACCCTTTTCACATTCTCCATTGCAACGCGGCTGCTAGTCCTCCTTTCATGCAAAATCGTAAGGACCTAGGTCATGTCCAAGCCACCAAAGCCGGCTAAAAAGTGAATAATCGACAACTAAATCTTGAATTGTACTACTTCTTACTGGCTATTGCATCAACTTAGAAGCTTCTTCTGTGTTCTACTATGGTGCTTTTAGTGTCTCCACATACCGCAGCACGCGACATAGCTTTGAGGACGATAAATGTAACCGTCTCAGAGAGAAGAGCGGCCAATGTGACGATCTGGCTTTAAGTCGATTCGACAACAAATGACGAAAACGGACGGATTTCTCAGGTTTTTATTACATATGAACAATTTTCACATTCTCCCGTGCAACGCGGTTGCTAGTCCTCCTTTCATGCAAAACCTTAAGGTTCCACCTCATGTCCAAGGAACCAAGGCCAGCTAAAAATCAACAATCGATAACCAAATCTTGAATTGTACTGCTTCTTACTGAGTATTGCTTCAACTTAGAAGATTCTTCTGTGTTCTACTATGGTGCTTTTAGTGTCTCCGCATACCGCAGCACGCGACATAGCTTTGCAGACGATAAATGTAACCGTCTCAGAGAGAAAAGCGGCCAATGTGACGATCTGGCTTTAAGTCGATTCGATAACAAATGACGAAAACGGACGCATTTCTCAGGTTTTTACTACATTTGAACACTTTTCTCATAATCCCGTGCAACGCGGCTGCTAGTCCTCCTTTCATGCAAAATGTTAAATTTCCTTCTCATATCCAAGGCACCAAAGCCGGCTAAAGATCAATAATCGATAACCAAAACTTGAATTGTACTGCTTCTTACTGGCTATTGCTTCAACTTAGAAGATTCTTCTGTGTTCTACTATGGTGCTTTTAGTATCTCCACATACCGCAGTACGCGACATAGCTTTGCAGACGATAAATGTCACCGTCTCACAGAGAAAAGCGGCCAATGTGCTGATCAGGCTTTAAGTCGATTCGATAACAAATGACGAAAACGGATGGATTTCTCAGGTTTTTACTACTTATGAACCCTTTTTACATTCTCCCGTGCAACGCGGCTGCTAGTCATTCTTTCACGCAAAATCTTAAGGTTCCACCTCATGTCCAAGGCACCAAGGCCAGCTAAAAATCAACAATCGATAACCAAATCTTGAATTGTAATGCTTCTTACTGAGTATTGCTTCAACTTAGAAGATTCTTCTGTGTTCTACTATGGTGCTTTTAGTGTCTCCGCATACCGCAGCACGCGACATAGCTTTGCAGACGATAAATGTAACCGTCTCAGAGAGAAAAGCGACCAATGTGACGATCTGGCTTTAAGTCGATTCGATAACAAATGACGAAAACGGATGGATTTCTCAGGTTTTTACTACATGTGAACACTTTTCACATTCTCCCATGCAACGGGGCTGCTAGTCCTCCTTTCATGCAAAATCGTAAGGTCCTAGCTCATGTCCAAGCCACCAAAGCCGGCTAAAAAGTGATTAATCGACAATTAAAACTTGAATTTCGTACTTCTTACTGGCTATTGCTTCAACTTAGAAGCTTCATCTGTGTTCTACTATGGTGCTTTTAGTGTCTCCGCATACTGCAGCACGCGACATAGCTTTGCAGACGATAAATGTAACCGTCTCATAGTGAAGAGCGGCCAATGTGACGATCTAGCTTTGTCGATTCGATAACAAATGACGAAAACGGACGGATTTCTCAGGTTTTTATTACATATGAACAATTTTCACATTCTCCCGTGCAACGCGGCTGCTAGTCCTCCTTTCATGCAAAATCTTAAGGTCCTAGGTCATGTCCAAGCCACCAAAGCCGGCTAAAAAGTGATTAATCGACAATTAAAACTTGAATTTACTACTTCTTACTGGCTATTGCTTCAACTTAGAAGCTTCATCTGTGTTCTACTACGGTGCTTTTAGTGTCTCCGCATACTGCAGCACGCGACATAGCTTTGCAGACGATAAATGTAACCGTCTCAGAAAAAAAAGCGGCCAATGTGACGATCAGGCTTTAAGTCGATTCGATAACAAATGACGAAAACGGACGGATTTCTCAGGTTTTTACTACATATGAACCCTTTTTACATTCTCCCGTGCAACGCGGCTGCCAGTCCTCCTTTCATGCAAAATCTTAAGGTTCCACCTCATGTCCAAGGCACCAAGGCCAGCTAAAAATCAACAATCGATAACCAAATCTTGAATTGTACTGCTTCTTACTGAGTATTGCTTCAACTTAGAAGATTCTTCTGTGTTCTACTATGGTGCTTTTAGTGTCTCCGCATAAGGCAGCACGCGACATAGCTTTGAAGACGATAAATGTAACTGTCTCAGAGAGAAAAGCGGCCAATGTGACGATCTGGCTTTAAGCCGATTCGATAACAAATGAAGAAAACGGACGGATTTCTCAGGTTTCTATTACATATGAACAATTTTCACATTCTCCCGTGCAACGCGGCTGCTAGTCCTCCTTTCATGCAAAATCTTAGGGTCCTAGGTCATGTCCAAGCCACCAAAGCCAGCTAAAAAGTGAATAATCGACAACTAAAACTTGAATTGTACTACTTCTTACTGGCTATTGCTTCAACTTAGAAGCTTCTTCTCTTCTTCTGTGTTCTACTATGGTGCTTTTAGTGTCTCCGCATACCGCAGCACGCGACATAGCTTTGCACACGATAAATGTAACCGTTTCAGAGAGAAGAGCGGCCAATGTGACGATCTGGCTTTAAGTCGATTCGATAACAAATGACGAAAACGGACGGATTTCTCAGGTTTTCACTACATATGAAACCTTTTCACATTCTCCCGTGCAACGCGGCTGCTAGTCCTCCTTTCATGCAAAATCTTAAGGTTCCACCTCATGTCCAAGTCACCAAAGCCGGCTAAAAATCAATTATCGATAACCAAAACTTGAATTGTATTGCTTCTTACGGACTATTGCTTCAACTTAGAAGCTTCTTCTGTGTTCTACTATGGTGCTTTTAGTGTTTCCGCATACCGCAGTACGCGACATAGCTTTGCAGACGATAAATGTAACCGTCTCAGAGAGAAAAGCGGCCAATGTGACGACCAGGCTTTAAGTCGATTCGATAACAAATGACGAAAACGGACGGATTTCTCAGGTTTTTACTACTTATGAACCCTTTTTACATTCTCCCGTGCAACGCGGCTGCTAGTCCTCCTTTCATGCAAAATCTTAAGGTTCCACCTCATGTCCAAGGCACCAAGGCCAGCTAAAAATCAACAATCGATAACCAAATCTTGAATTGTACTGCTTCTTACTGAGTATTGCTTCAACTTAGAAGATTCTTCTGTGTTCTACCATGGTGCTTTTAGTGTCTCCGCATACCGCAGCACGCGACATAGCTTTGAAGACGATAAATGTAACCGTCTCAGAGAGAAAAGCGGCCAATGTGACGATCTGGCTTTAAGTCGATTCGATAACAAATGACGAAAACGGATTGATTTCTCAGGTTTTTACTACATATGAACACTTTTCACATTCTCCCATGCAACGGGGCTGCTAGTCCTCCTTTCATGCAAAATCTTAAGGTCCTAGGTCATGTCCAAGCCACCAAAGCCGGCTAAAAAGTGAATAATCGACAACTAAAACTTGAATTGTACTACTTCTTACTGGCTATTGCTACAACTTAGAAGCTTCTTCTCTTGTTCTGTGTTCTACTATGGTGCTTTTAGTGTCTCCGCATACCGCAGCACGCGACATAGCTTTGCACACGATAAATGTAACCGTTTCAGAGAGAAGACCGGCCAATGTGACGATCTGGCTTTAAGTCGATTCTATAACAAATGACGAAACCGGACGGATTTCTCAGGTTTTTATTACATACGAAACCTTTTCACATTCTCCCGTGCAACGCGGCTGCTAGTCCTCCTTTCATGCAAAATCTTAAGGTCCTAGGTCATGTCCAAGCCACCAAAGCCGGCTAAAAAACAATAATCGATAACCAAAACTTGAAAATACTGCTTCTTACTGGCTATTGCTTCAACTTAGAAGATTCTTCTGTGTTCTACTATGGTGCTTTTAGTGTCTCCGCATACCGCAGCACGCGACATAGCTTTGAAGACGATAAATGTAACCGTCTCAGGGAGAAAAGCGGCCAATGTGACGATCTGGCTTTAAGTCGATTCGATAACATATGACGAAAACGGACGGAATTCTCAGGTTTTTATTACATATGAACAATTTTGACATTCTCCCGTGCAACGCGGCTGCTATTCCTCCTTTCATGCAAAATCTTAAGGTCCTAGGTCATGTCCAAGCCACCAATGCCGGCTAAAAAGTGATTAATCGACAATTAAAACTTGAATTTACTACTTCTTACTGGCTATTGCTTCAACTTAGAAGCTTCTTGTGTGTTCTCCTATGGTGCTTTTAGTGTCTCCGCATACTGCTGCACGCGACATAGCTTTGCAGACGATAAATGTAACCGTCTCATAGTGAACAGCGGCCAATGTGACGATCTGGCTTTAAGTCGATTCGATAACAAATGACGAAAACGGACGAATTTCTCAGGTTTTTATTACATATGAACAATTTTCACATTCTCCCGTGCAACGCGGATGCTAGTCCTCCTTTCATGCAAAACCTTAAGGTTCCACCTCATGTCCAAGGCACCAAGGCCAGCTAAAAATCAACAATCGATAACCAAATCTTGAATTGTAATGCTTCTTACTGAGTATTGCTTCAACTTAGAAGATTCTTCTGTGTTCTACTAAGGTGCTTTTAGTGTCTCCGCATACCGCAGCACGCGACATAGCTTTGCAGACGATAAATGTAACCGTCTCAGAGAGAAAAGCGGCCAATGTGACGATCTGGCTTTAAGTCGATTCGATAACAAATGACGAAAACGGACGGATTTCTCAGGTTTTTACTACTTATGAACCCTTTTTACATTCTCCCGTGCAACGCGGCTGCTAGTCCTCCTTTCATGCAAAATCTTAAGGTTCCACCTCATGTCCAAGGCACCAAGGCCAGCTAAAAATCAACAATCGATAACCAAATCTTGAATTGTACTGCTTCTTACTGAGTATTGCTTCAACTTAGAAGATTCTTCTGTGTTCTACTATGGTGCTTTTAGTGTCTCCGCATACCGCAGCACGCGACATAGCTTTGAAGACGATAAATGTAACCGTCTCAGAGAGAAAAGCGGCCAATGTGACGATCTGGCTTTAAGTCGATTCGATAACAAATGACGAAAACGGATTGATTTCTCAGGTTTTTACTACATATGAACACTTTTCACATTCTCCCATGCAACGGGGCTGCTAGTCCTCCTTTCATGCAAAATCTTAAGGTCCTAGGTCATGTCCAAGCCACCAAAGCCGGCTAAAAAGTGAATAATCGACAACTAAAACTTGAATTGTACTACTTCTTACTGGCTATTGCTTCAACTTAGAAGCTTCTTCTCTTCTTCTGTGTTCTACTATGGTGCTTTTAGTGTCTCCGCATACCGCAGCACGCGACATAGCTTTGCACACGATAAATGTAACCGTTTCAGAGAGAAGACCGGCCAATGTGACGATCTGGCTTTAAGTCGATTCTATAACAAATGACGAAACCGGACGGATTTCTCAGGTTTTTATTACATACGAAACCTTTTCACATTCTCCCGTGCAACGCGGCTGCTAGTCCTCCTTTCATGCAAAATCTTAAGGTCCTAGGTCATGTCCAAGCCACCAAAGCCGGCTAAAAAACAATAATCGATAACCAAAACTTGAATTGTACTGCTTCTTACTGGCTATTGCTTCAACTTAGAAGATTCTTCTGTGTTCTACTATGGTGCTTTTAGTGTCTCCGCATACCGCAGCACGCGACATAGCTTTGAAGACGATAAATGTAACCGTCACAGAGAGAAAAGCGGCCAATGTGACGATCTGGCTTTAAGTCGATTCGATAACAAATGACGAAAACGGACGGATTTCTCTGGTTTTTATTACATATGAACAATTTTCACATTCTCCCGTGCAACGCGGATGCTAGTCCTCCTTTCATGCAAAATCGTAAGGTCCTAGGTCATGTCCAAGCCACCAAAGCCGGCTAAAAAGTGAATAATCCACAACTAAACCTTGAATTGTACTACTTCTTACTGGCTATTGCTTCAACTTAGAAGCTTCTTCTGTGTTCTACTATGGTGCTTTTAGTGTCTCCGCAAACCGCAGCACGCGACATAGCTTTGCAGACGATAAATGTAACCGTCTCAAAGAGAAAAGCGGCCAATGTGACGACCAGGCTTTAAGTCGATTCGATAACAAATGACCAAAACGGACGGATTTCTCAGGTTTTTACTACATATGAACCCTTTTTACATTCTCCCGTGCAACGCGGCTGCTAGTCCTCCTTTCATGTAAAACCTTAAGGTTCCACCTCATGTCCAAGGCACCAATGCCAGCTAAAAATCAACAATCGATAACTAAATCTTGAATTGTACTGCTTCTTACTGAGTATTGCTTCAACTTAGAAGATTCTTCTGTGTTCTACTATGGTGCTTTTAGTGTCTCCGCATACCGCAGCACGCGACATAGCTTTGCAGACGATAAATGTAACCGTCTCAGAGAGAAAAGCGGCCATTGTGACGATCTGGCTTTAAGTCGATTCGATAACAAATGACGAAAACGGACGGATTTCTCAGGTTTATACTACATATGAACACTTTTCTCATTCTCCCGTGCAACGCGGCTGCTAGTCCTCCTTTCATGCAAAATGTTAAGGTTCCTCCTCATGTCCAAGGCACCAAAGCCGGCTAAAAAACAATAATCGATAACCAAAACTTGAATTGTACTGCTTCTTACTGGCTATTGCTTCAACTTAGAAGATTCTTCTGTGTTCTACTATGGTGCTTTTAGTATCTCCGCATACCGCAGTACGCGACATAGCTTTGCAGACGATAAATGTCACCGTCTCAGAGAGAAAAGCGGCCAATGTGACGATCAGGCTTTAAGTCGATTCGATAACAAATGACGAAAACGTACGGATTTCTCAGGTTTTTACTACATATGAACACTTTTCACATTCTCCCGTGCAACGCAGCTGCTAGTCCTGCTTTCATGCAAAATCTTAAGGTCCTAGGTCATGTCCAAGCCACCAAAGCCGGCTAAAAAGTGAATAATCGATAACTGAAACTTGAATTGTACTACTTCTTACTGGCTATAATTTCAACTTAGAAGCTTCTTCTGTGTTCTACTATGGTGCTTTTAGTGTCTCCGCATACCGCAGCACGCGACATAGCTTTGCAGACGATAAATGTAACCGTCTCATAGTGAAGAGCGGCCAATGTGACGATCTGGCTTTGTCGATTCGATAACAAATGACGAAAACGGACGGATTTCTCAGGTTTTTATTACATATGAACAATTTTCACATTCACCCGTGCAACGCAGATGCTAGTTCTCCTTTCATCCAAAATCTTAAGGTCCTAGCTCATGTCCAAGCCACCAAAGCCGGCAAAAAGTGAATAATCCACACTAAAACTTGAATTGTACTACTTCTTACTGGCTATTGCTTAAACTTAGAAGCTTCTTCTGTGTTCTACTATGGTGCTTTTAGTATCTCCACATACCGCAGTACGCGACATAGCTTTGCAGACGATAAATGTCACCGTCTCAGAGAGAAAAGCGGCCAATGTGACGATCTGGCTTTAAGTCGATTCGATAACAAATGACGAAAACGGATGGATTTCTCAGGTTTTTACTACATATGAACACTTTTCACATTCTCCCATGCAACGGGGCTGCTAGTCCTCCTTTCATGCAAAATCTTAAGGTCCTAGGTCATGTCCAAGCCACCAAAGCCGGCTAAAGAGTGAATAATCGACAACTAAAACTTGAATTGTACTACTTCTTACTGGCTATTGCTTCAACTTAGAAGCTTCATCTGTGTTCTACTATGGTGCTTTTAGTGTCTCCGCATACCGCAGCACGCGACGTAGCTTTGCAGACGATAAATGTAACCGTCTCAGAGAGAAAAGCGGCCAATGTGACGATCTGGCTTTAGGTCGATTCGATAACAAATGACGAAAACGGACGGATTTCTCAGGTTTTTACTACATATGAACACTTTTCTCATTCTCCCGTGCAACGCGGCTGCTAGTTCTCCTTTCATGCAAAATGTTAAGGTTCCTTCTCATGTCCAAGGCACCAAAGCAGGCTAAAAATCAATAATCGATAACCAAAACTTGAATTGTACTGCTTCTTACTGGCTATTGCTTCAACTTAGAAGATTCTTCTGTGTTCTACTATGGTGCTTTTAGTGTCTCCGCATACCGCAGCACGCGACATAGCTTTGAAGACGATAAATGTAACCGTCACAGAGAGAAAAGCGGCCAATGTGACGATCTGGCTTTAAGTCGATTCGATAACAGATGACGAAAACGGATGGATTTCTCAGGTTTTTACTACATATGAACACTTTTCACATTCTCCCATGCAACGGGGCTGCTAGTCCTCCTTTCATGCAAAATCGTAAGGTCCTAGGTCATGTCCAAGCCACCAAAGCCGGCTAAAAAGTGAATAATCGACAACTAAAACTTGAATTGTACTATTTCTTACTGGCTATTGCTTCAACTTAGAAGCTTCATCTGTGTTCTACTATGGTGCTTTTAGTGTCTCCGCATACCGCAGCACGCGACATAGCTTTGAAGACGATAAATGTAACCGTCACAGAGAGAAAAGCGGCCAATGTGACGATCTGGCTTTAAGTCGATTCGATAACAGATGACGAAAACGGATGGATTTCTCAGGTTTTCACTACATATGAAACCTTTTCACATTCTCCCGTGCAACGCGGCTGCTAGTCCTCCTTTCATGCAAAATCTTAAGGTTCCACCTCATGTCCGAGGCACCAAGGCCAGCTAAAAATCAACAATCGATAACCAAATCTTGAATTGTACTGCTTCTTACTGAGTATTGCTTCAACTTAGAAGATTCTTCTGTGTTCTACTATGGTGCTTTTAGTGTCTCCGCATACCGCAGCACGCGACATAGCTTTGCACACGATAAATGTAACCGTTTCAGAGAGAAGAGCGGCCAATGTGACGATCTGGCTTTAAGTCGATTCGATAACAAATGACGAAAACGGACGGATTTCTCAGGTTTTCACTACATATGAAACCTTTTCACATTCTCCCGTGCAACGCGGCTGCTAGTCCTCCTTTCATGCAAAATCTTAAGGTTCCACCTCATGTCCAAGGCACCAAGGCCAGGTAAAAATCAACAATCGATAACCGAATCTTGAATTGTACTGCTTCTTACTGAGTATTGCTTCAACTTAGAAGATTCTTCTGTGTTCTACTATGGTGATTTTAGTGTCTCCGCATACCGCAGCACGCGACATAGCTTTGCAGACGATAAATGTAACCGTCTCAGAGAGAAAAGCGGCCAATGTGACGATCTGGCTTTAAGTCGATTCGATAACAAATGACGAAAACGGACGGATTTCTAAGGTTTTTACTACATATGAACACTTTTCTCATTCTCCCGTGCAACGCGGCTGCTAGTTCTCCTTTCATGCAAAATGTTAAGGTTCCTTCTCATGTCCAAGGCACCAAAGCAGGCAAAAAATCAATAATCGATAACCAAAACTTGAATTGTACTGCTTCTTACTGGCTATTGCTTCAACTTAGAAGATTCTTCTGTGTTCTACTATGGTGCTTTTAGTGTCTCCGCATACCGCAGCACGCGACATAGCTTTGCAGACGATAAATATAACCGTTTCATAGTGAAGAGCGGCCAATGTGACGATCTGGCTTTAAGTCGATTCGATAACAAATGACGAAAACGGACGGATTTCTCAGGTTTTTACTACATATGAACACTTTTCTCATTCTCCCGTGCAACGCGGCTGCTAGTTCTCCTTTCATGCAAAATGTTAGGTTTCCTTCTCATGTCCAAGGCACCAAAGCAGGCTAAAAATCAATAATCGATAACCAAAACTTGAATTGTACTGCTTCTTACTGGCTATTGCTTCAACTTAGAAAATTCTTCTGTGTTCTACTATGGTGCTTTTAGTGTCTCCGCATACCGCAGCACGCGACATAGCTTTGCACACGATAAATGTAACCGTTTCAGAGAGAAGACCGGCCAATGTGACGATCTGGCTTTAAGTCGATTCTATAACAAATGACGAAAACGGATTGATTTCTCAGGTTTTTACTACATATGAACACTTTTCACATTCTCCCATGCAACGGGGCTGCTAGTCCTCCTTTCATGCAAAATCTTAAGGTCCTAGGTCATGTCCAAGCCACCAAAGCCGGCTAAAAAGTGAATAATCGACAACGAAAACTTGAATTGTACTACTTCTTACTGGCTATTGCTTCAACTTAGAAGCTTCTTCTGTGTTCTACTATGGTGCCTTTAGTGTCTCCACATACCGCAGCACGCGACATAGCTTTGCAGACGATAAATGTAACCGTCTCAGAGAGAAGAGCGGCCAATGTGACGATCTGGCTTTAAGTCGATTCGATAACAAATGACGAAAACGGACGGATTTCTCAGGTTTCTATTACATACGAACAATTTTCACATTCTCCCGTGCAACGCGGCTGTTAGTCCTCCTTTCATGCAAAATCTTATGGTCCTAGGTCATGTCCCAGCCACCAAAGCCGGCTAAAAAGTGATTAATCGACAATTAAAACTTGAATTTTCTACTTCTTACTGGCTATTGCTGCAACTTAGAAGGTTCTTCTGTGTTCTACTATGGTGCTTTTAGTGTCTCCGCATACTGCAGCACGCGACATAGCTTTGCAGACGATAAATATAACCGTTTCATAGTGAAGAGCGGCCAATGTGACGATCTGGCTTTAAGTCGATTCGATAACAAATGACGAAAACGGACGGATTTCTCAGGTTTTCACTACATATGAACCCTTTTCACATTCTCCCGTGCAACGCGGCTGCTAGTCCTCCTTTCATGCAAAATCTTAAGGTTCCACCTCATGTCCAAGGCACCAAAGCCGGCTAAAAATCAATTATCGATAACCAAAACTTGAATTGTATTGCTTCTTACGGACTATTGCTTCAACTTAGAAGATTCTTCTGTGTTCTACTATGGTGCTTTTAGTGTTTCCGCATACCGCAGCACGCGACACAGCTTTGCAGACGATAAATGTAACCGTCTCAGAGAGAAAAGCGGCCAATGTGACGACCAGGCTTTAAGTCGATTCGAAAACAAATGACCAAAACGGACGGATTTCTCAGGTTTTTACTACATATGAACCCTTTTTACATTCTCCCGTGCAACGCGGCTGCTAGTCCTCTTTTCATGCAAAACCTTAAGGTTCCACCTCATGTCCAAGGCACCAATGCCAGCTAAAAATCAACAATCGATAACCAAATCTTGAATCGTACTGCTTCTTACTGAGTATTGCTTCAACTTAGAAGATTCTTCTGTGTTCTACTATGGTGCTTTTAGTGTCTCCGCATACCGCAGCACGCGACATAGCTTTGCACACGATAAATGTTACCGTCTCAGAGAGAAAAGCGGCCAATGTGACGACCAGGCTTTAAGTCGATTCGATAACAAATGACGAAAACGGACGGATTTCTCAGGTTTTTACTACATATGAACACATTTCACATTCTCCCATGCAACGCGGCTGCAAGTACTCCTTTCATGCAAAATCTTAAGGTCCTAGGTCATGTCCAAGCCACCAAAGCAAGCTAAAAAGTGAATAATCGACAATTAAAAATTGAATAGTACTACTTCTTACTGGCTATTGCTTCAACTTAGAAGCTTCTTCCGTGTTCTACTATGGTGCTTTTGAGTGTCTCCACATTCCGCAGCACGCGACATAGCTTTGCAGACGATAAATGTAACCGTCTCAGAGAGAAAAGCGGCCAATGTGACGATCTGGCTTTAAGTCGATTCGATAACAAATGACGAAAACGGACGGATTTCTCACGTTTTTACTACATATGAACACTTTTCTCATTCTCCCGTGCAACGCGGCTGCTAGTCCTCCTTTCATGCAAAATGTTAAGGTTCCTCCTCATGTCCAAGGCACCAAAGCCGGCTAAAAATCAATAATCAATAACCAAAACTTGAATTGTACTGCTTCTTACTGGCTATTGCTTCAACTTAGAAGATTCTTCTGTGTTCTACTATGGTGCTTTTAGTATCTCCGCATACCGCAGTACGCGACATAGCTTTGCAGACGATAAATGTCACCGTCTCAGAGAGAAAAGCGGCCAATGCGACGATCAGGCATTAAGTCGATTCGATAACAAATGACGAAAACGGGCGGATTTCTCATGTTTTTACTACATATGAACACTTTTCACATTCTCCCGTGCAACGGGGCTGCTAGTCCTCCTTTCATGCAAAATCTTAAGGTCCTAGGTCATGTCCAAGCCACCAAAGCCGGCTAAAAAGTGATTAATCGACAATTAAAACTTCAATTTACTGCTTCTTACTGGCTATTGCTTCTACTTAGAAGCTTCATCTGTGTTCTACTATGGTGCTTTTAGTGTCTCCGCATACTGCAGCACGCGACATAGCTTTGCACACGATAAATGTAACCGTCTCATAGTGAAGAGCGGCCAATGTGACGATCTGGCTTTGTCGATTCGATAACAAATGACGAAAACGGACGGATTTCTCAGGTTTTTATTACATATGAACAATTTTCACATTCTCCCGTGCAACGCGGATGCTAGTCCTCCTTTCATGCAAAATCTTAAGGTCCTAGGTCATGTCCAAGCCACCAAAGCCGGCTAAAAAGTGAATAATCCACAACTAAAACTTGAATTGTACTACTTCTTACTGGCTATTGCTTCAACTTAGAAGCTTCTTCTGTGTTCTACTATGGTGCTTTTATTGTCTCCGCATACCGCAGCACGCGACATAGCTTTGCAGACGATAAATGTAATCGATTCAGAAAGAAGAGTGGCCTATGTGACGATCTGGCTTTAAGTCGATTCGATAACAAATGACGAAAACGGACGGATTTCTCAGGATATTACTACATATGAACACTTTTCTCATTCTCCCGTGCAACGCGGCTGCTAGTCCTCCTTTCATGCAAAATCTTAAGGTTCCACCTCATGTCCAAGGCAGCAAAGCCGGCTAAAAATCAATAATCGATAACCAAAACTTGAATTGTACTGCTTCTTACTGGCTATTGCTTCAACTTAGAAGATTCTTCTGTGTTCTACTATGGTGCTTTTAGTATCTCCGCATACCGCAGTACGCGACATAGCTTTGCAGACGATAAATGTAACCGTCTCAGAGAGATAAGCGGCCAATGTGACGATCAGGCTGTAAGTCGATTCGATAACAAATGACGAGAACGGACGGATTTCTCAGGTTTTTACTACATATGAACCCTTTTTACATTCTCCCGTGCAACGCGGCTGCCAGTCCTCCTTTCATGCAAAATCTTAAGGTTCCACCTCATGTCCAAGGCACCAAGGCCAGCTAAAAATCAACAATCGATAACCAAATCTTGAATTGTACTGCTTCTTACTGAGTATTGCTTCAACTTTGAAGATTCTTCTGTGTTCTACTATGGTGCTTTTAGTGTCTCCGCATACCGCAGCACGCGACATAGCTTTTAAGACGATAAATGTAACCGTCTCAGAGAGAAAAGCGGCCAATGTGACGATCTGGCTTTAAGTCGATTCGATAACAAATGACGAAAACGGATGGATTTCTCAGGTTTTTACTACATATGAACACTTTTCACATTCTCCCATGCAACGGGGCTGCTAGTCCTCCTTTCATGCAAAATCTTAAGGTCCTAGGTCATGTCCAAGCCACCAAAGCCGGCTAAAAAGTGAATAATCGACAACTAAAACTTGAATTGTACTACTTCTTACTGGCTATTGCTTCAACTTAGAAGCTTCTTCTCTTCTTCTGTGTTCTACTATGGTGCTTTTAGTGTCTCCGCATACCGCAGCACGCGACATTGCTTTGCACACGATAAATGTAACCGTTTCAGAGAGAAGAGCGGCCAATGTGACGATCTGGCTTAAAGTCGATTCGATAACAAATGACGAAAACGGACGGATTTCTCAGGTTTTCACTACATATGAAACCTTTTCACATTCTCCCGTGCGACGCGGCTGCTAGTCCTCCTTTCATGCAAAATCTTAAGGTTCCACCTCATGTCCAAGGCACCAAAGCTGGCTAAAAATCAATTATCGATAACCAAAACTTGAATTGTATTGCTTCTTACGGACTATTGCTTCAACTTAGAAGCTTCTTCTGTGTTCTACTATGGTGCTTTTAGTGTTTCCGCATACCGCAGCACGCGACATAGCTTTGCAGACGATAAATGTAACCGTCTCAGAGAGAAAAGCGGCCAATGTGACGACCAGGCTTTAAGTCGATTCGATAACAAATGACGAAAACCGACGGATTTCTCAGGTTTTTACTACATATGAACCCTTTTTACGATGGTCAGTCAAAAAGTAATGCCTCCTATTTTTTTTTTCTACGTTTAATTCTCAGGAAATTTAAATGCAATTACATAGGTTGAAAACCACAACATTGAGGATAATTTTGTCATTTTTCAATGTAATCTCCGCCCATCTCTACAGTTTTGGTCCATCTTTGAACAAGGGCATGTATCCCAGCACGGTAAAAATCACAGCTCTGCTTCCTAAGCCATTGACGCACGGATGTTTTGACGGCCTCCTCATATTCAAAATGAATCCCACGATGAGCTTCTTTTAGTGGCTCGAACAGATGGAAGTCTTATGGTGCCAGGTCAGGGCTGTATGGGTGATGAGGCAAAACTTCCCATCCAATTTTGACAATCTCGTCAGAGGTGTGACGACTGGTGTGTGGTCTTGCATTGTCATGCAAAAGAAGAACATCTGCCATTGATTTTGTTGGGCGAACTCGCTGAAGCGTGCTTTAAGTTTTTTGAGGGTTGTGACGTATTGAACAGAATTTATTGTGCATCCCTGCTCCAAAAAATCAACCAGAATCTCACCCTCTGTATCCCAGAAAACTGTTGCCATAACTTTCCCTGCCGATCGCACGGTTTTGAATTTTTTCTTTCTCGACGAGCTTGTGTGACGCCACTCCATTGACTGCCTCTTTGATTCGGGTTAAAAAAAATGCACCCACGTTTCGTCCCCGGTCACAATTTTTTTCAGAAACTCATCTCCCTCCAAACGGAAGCGCTGCAAGTGTTGGGAGGCTATTGTTTTCCTTGCCTCTTTATTCTGATCGGTTAACATTCTTGGAACCCACCGTGCACAAACTTTTGAGTACCCCAATTGTTTAATAATCGTGATCACACTGCCTTTACTAAGAGAAATAATGCGACACACTTCATCTGCAGTCACCCGACGGTCACCACAAATGATGTAATCAACTTGCTGAATGTTGTGTGGAGTCACTGCACTCACCGGCCTGCCGCTCCGCTTTTCGTCAGTCAACGGTGTTTGCCCTTCAGCTTCCTTACAACGACGAACCCATCGTCTAACAGTGCTGACATCCACTGTCACAACACCATACAACTTCTTCAGTCTTTCATGAATGCGTATGGGCGTTTCACCTTCTGCATTCAAGAATTCAATCACACAACGCTGTCTCAAACGAACATCGATGTCGGCCATCTTACAAACTTCTGCTGTGCTGCCACCTGTTGACACAGAAAGTTACTACTGCAGTGGATTGCAGACGAAGGTTTGAGGAATGGCGCCATATTCAAATTTTTCACTTAACTTAATTTTTTTAAGTAGAAAAAAAATAGGAGGCAT
The DNA here is from genome assembly GCF_023897955.1 of Schistocerca gregaria. Taxonomy (NCBI): domain Eukaryota; kingdom Metazoa; phylum Arthropoda; class Insecta; order Orthoptera; family Acrididae; genus Schistocerca; species Schistocerca gregaria. Next base: position 1,287,927 of record NW_026061973.1, read on the forward strand.
TACTTTTTGACCGACCCTCGTACATTCTCCCGTGCAACGCGGCTGCTAGTCCTCCTTTCATGCAAAATGTTAAGGTTCCTCCTCATGTCCAAGGCACCAAAGCCGGCTAAAAATCAATAATCGATAACCAAAACATGAATTGTACTGCTTCTTACTGGCTATTGCTTCAACTTAGAAGATTCTTCTGTGTTCTACTATGGTGCTTTTAGTATCTCCGCATACCGCAGTACGCGACATAGCTTTGCAGACGATAAATGTAACCGTCTCAGAGAGATAAGCGGCCAATGTGACGATCTGGCTGTAAGTCGATTCGATAACAAATGACGAGAACGGACGGATTTCTCAGGTTTTTACTACATATGAACCCTTTTTACATTCTCCCGTGCAACGCGGCTGCCAGTCCTCCTTTCATGCAAAATCTTAAGGTTCCACCTCATGTCCAAGGCACCAAGGCCAGCTAAAAATCAACAATCGATAACCAAATCTTGAATTGTACTGCTTCTTACTGAGTATTGCTTCAACTTTGAAGATTCTTCTGTGTTCTACTATGGTGCTTTTAGTGTCTCCGCATACCGCAGCACGCGACATAGCTTTTAAGACGATAAATGTAACCGTCTCAGAGAGAAAAGCGGCCAATGTGACGATCTGGCTTTAAGTCGATTCGATAACAAATGACGAAAACGGATGGATTTCTCAGGTTTTTACTACATATGAACACTTTTCACATTCTCCCATGCAACGGGGCTGCTAGTCCTCCTTTCATGCAAAATCTTAAGGTCCTAGGTCATGTCCAAGCCACCAAAGCCGGCTAAAAAGTGAATAATCGACAACTAAAACTTGAATTGTACTACTTCTTACTGGCTATTGCTTCAACTTAGAAGCTTCTTCTCTTCTTCTGTGTTCTACTATGGTGCTTTTAGTGTCTCCGCATACCGCAGCACGCGACATTGCTTTGCACACGATAAATGTAACCGTTTCAGAGAGAAGAGCGGCCAATGTGACGATCTGGCTTAAAGTCGATTCGATAACAAATGACGAAAACGGACGGATTTCTCAGGTTTTCACTACATATGAAACCTTTTCACATTCTCCCGTGCGACGCGGCTGCTAGTCCTCCTTTCATGCAAAATCTTAAGGTTCCACCTCATGTCCAAGGCACCAAAGCCGGCTAAAAATCAATTATCGATAACCAAAACTTGAATTGTATTGCTTCTTACGGACTATTGCTTCAACTTAGAAGCTTCTTCTGTGTTCTACTATGGTGCTTTTAGTGTTTCCGCATACCGCAGCACGCGACATAGCTTTGCAGACGATAAATGTAACCGTCTCAGAGAGAAAAGCGGCCAATGTGACGACCAGGCTTTAAGTCGATTCGATAACAAATGACGAAAACCGACGGATTTCTCAGGTTTTTACTACATATGAACCCTTTTTACGATGGTCAGTCAAAAAGTAATGCCTCCTATTTTTTTTTTCTACGTTTAATTGTCAGGAAATTTAAATGCAATTACATAGGTTGAAAACCACAACATTGAGGATAATTTTGTCATTTTTCAATGTAATCTCCGCCCATCTCTACAGTTTTGGTCCATCTTTGAACAAGGGCATGTATCCCAGCACGGTAAAAATCACAGCTCTGCTTCCTAAGCCATTGACGCACGGATGTTTTGACGGCCTCCTCATATTCAAAATGAATCCCACGATGAGCTTCTTTTAGTGGCTCGAACAGATGGAAGTCTTATGGTGCCAGGTCAGGGCTGTATGGGTGATGAGGCAAAACTTCCCATCCAATTTTGACAATCTCGTCAGAGGTGTGACGACTGGTGTGTGGTCTTGCATTGTCATGCAAAAGAAGAACATCTGCCATTGATTTTGTTGGGCGAACTCGCTGAAGCGTGCTTTAAGTTTTTTGAGGGTTGTGACGTATTGAACAGAATTTATTGTGCATCCCTGCTCCAAAAAATCAACCAGAATCTCACCCTCTGTATCCCAGAAAACTGTTGCCATAACTTTCCCTGCCGATCGCACGGTTTTGAATTTTTTCTTTCTCGACGAGCTTGTGTGACGCCACTCCATTGACTGCCTCTTTGATTCGGGTTAAAAAAAATGCACCCACGTTTCGTCCCCGGTCACAATTTTTTTCAGAAACTCATCTCCCTCCAAACGGAAGCGCTGCAAGTGTTGGGAGGCTATTGTTTTCCTTGCCTCTTTATTCTGATCGGTTAACATTCTTGGAACCCACCGTGCACAAACTTTTGAGTACCCCAATTGTTTAATAATCGTGATCACACTGCCTTTACTAAGAGAAATAATGCGACACACTTCATCTGCAGTCACCCGACGGTCACCACAAATGATGTAATCAACTTGCTGAATGTTGTGTGGAGTCACTGCACTCACCGGCCTGCCGCTCCGCTTTTCGTCAGTCAACGGTGTTTGCCCTTCAGCTTCCTTACAACGACGAACCCATCGTCTAACAGTGCTGACATCCACTGTCACAACACCATACAACTTCTTCAGTCTTTCATGAATGCGTATGGGCGTTTCACCTTCTGCATTCAAGAATTCAATCACACAACGCTGTCTCAAACGAACATCGATGTCGGCCATCTTACAAACTTCTGCTGTGCTGCCACCTGTTGACACAGAAAGTTACTACTGCAGTGGATTGCAGACGAAGGTTTGAGGAATGGCGCCATATTCAAATTTTTCACTTAACTTAATTTTTTTAAGTAGAAAAAAAATAGGAGGCATTACTTTTTGACCGACCCTCGTACATTCTCCCGTGCAACGCGGCTGCTAGTCCTCCTTTCATGCAAAATGTTAAGGTTCCTCCTCATGTCCAAGGCACCAAAGCCGGCTAAAAATCAATAATCGATAACCAAAACATGAATTGTACTGCTTCTTACTGGCTATTGCTTCAACTTAGAAGATTCTTCTGTGTTCTACTATGGTGCTTTTAGTGTCTCCGCATACCGCAGCACGCGACATAGCTTTGCAGACGATAAATGTAACCGTCTCAGAGAGACAACCGGCCAACGTGACGATCTGGCTTTAAGTCGATTCGATAACAAATGACGAAAACGGACGGATTTCTGAGGTTTTTACTACATATGAACACTTTTCACATTCTCCCGTGCAACGGGGCTGCTAGTCCTCCTTTCATGCAAAATCTTAAGGTCCTAGGTCATGTCCAAGCCACCAAAGCCGGCTAAAAAGTGAATAATCGACAACTAAAACTTGAATTGTACTACTTCTTACTGGCTATTGCTTCAACTTAGAAGCTTCTTCTGTGTTCTACTATGGTGCTTTTAGTGTCTCCACATACCGCAGCACGCGACATAGCTTTGCAGACGATAAATGTAACCGTCTCAGAGAGAAGAGCGGCCAATGTGACGATCTGGCTTTAAGTCGATTCGATAACAGATGACGAAAACGGACGGATTTCTCAGGTTTTTATTACATATGAACAATTTTCACATTCTCCCGTGCAACGCGGCTGCTAGTCCTCCTTTCATGCAAAATCTTAAGGTCCTAGGTCATGTCCAAGCCACCAAAGCCGGCTAAAAAGTGAATAATCGACAACTAAAACTTGAATTGTACTACTTCTTACTGGCTATTGCTTCAAATTAGAAGCTTCTTCTCTTCTTCTGTGTTCTACTATGGTGCTTTTAGTGTCTCCGCATACCGCAGCACGTGACATAGCTTTCCACACGATAAATGTAACAGTTTCAGAGAGAAGACCGGCCAATGTGACGATCTGGCTTTAAGTCGATTCGATAACAAATGACGAAACCGGACGGATTTCTCAGGTTTTTATTACATACGAACCCTTTTCACATTCTCCCGTGCAACGCGGCTGCTAGTCCTCCTTTCATGCAAAATCTTAAGGTCCTAGGTCATGTCCAAGCCACCAAAGCCGGCTAAAAAGTGAATAATCGACAATTAAAACTTGAATTTACTACTTCTTACTGGCTATTGCTTCAACTTAGAAGCTTCTTCTGTAATCTACTATGGTGCTTTTAGTGTCTCCGCATACCGCAGCACGCGACATAGCTTTGCAGACGATAAATGTAACCGTCTCATAGTGAAGAGCGGCCAATGTGACGATCTGGCTTTAAGACGATTCGATAACAAATGACAAAAACGGACGGATTTCTCAGGTTTTTATTACATATGAACAATTTCACATTCTCCCGTGCAACGTGGATGCCAGTCCTCCTTTCATGCAAAATCTTAAGGTCCTAGGTCATGTCCAAGCCACCAAAGCCGGCTAAAAAGTGAATAATCCACAAGTAAAACTTGAATTGTACTACTTCTTACTGGCTATTGCTTCAACTTAGAAGCTTCTTCTGTGTACTACTATGGTGCTTTTAGTGTCTCCGCATACCGCAGCACGCGACATGGCTTTGCAGACGATAAATGTAACCGATTCAGAAAGAAGAGCGGCTAATGTGACGATCTGGCTATAAGTCGATTCGATAACAAATGACGAAAACGGACGGATTTCTCAGGTTTATACTACATATAAACACTTTTCTCATTCTCCCGTGCAACGCGGCTGCTAGTCCTCCTTTCATGCAAAATGTTAAGGTTCCACCTCATGTCCAAGGCACCAAAGCCGGCTAAATATCAATAATCGATAACCAAAACTTGAATTGTACTGCTTCTTATGGCTATTGCTTCAACTTAGAAGCTTCTTCTGTGTTCTACTATGGTGCTTTTAGTGTCTCCGCATACCGCAGCACGCGACATAGCTTTGCAGACGATAAATGTAACCGTCTCAGAGAGAAAAGCGGCCAATGTGACGATCTGGCTTTAAGTCGATTCGATAACAAATGACGAAAACGGACGGATTTCTGAGGTTTTTACTACATATGAACACTTTTCACATTCTCCCGTGCAACGCGGCTGCTAGTCCTCCTTTCATTCAAAATCTTAAGGTCCTAGGTCATGTCCAAGCCACCAAAGCCAGCTAAAAAGTGAATAATCGACGCCTAAAAATTGAATTGTACTACTTCTTACTGGCTATTACTTCAACTTAGAAGCTTCTTCTGTGTTCTACTATGGTGCTTTTAGTGTTTCCGCATACCGCAGCACGCGACATAGCTTTGCAGACGATAAAGGTAACCGTTTCATAGAGAAGAGCGGCCAATCTGACAATCTGGCTTTAAGTCGATTCGATAACAAATGACCAAAACGGACGGATTTCTCAGGTTTTTAGTACATATGAACACTTTACACATTCTCCCGTGCAACGCGGTTGCTAGTCATCCTTTCATGCAAAATCTTAAGGTACTAGGTCATGTCATAGCTAATAAAGCCGGCTAAAAAGTGAATAATCGACAACTAAAACTTGAATTGTACTACTTCTTACTGGCTATTACTTCATCTTAGAAGCTCTTCTGTGTTCTCCTATGGTGCTTTTAGTGTCTCCGCATACCGCAGCACACGACATAGCTTTGCACACCATAAATGTAACCGTCTCAGAGAGAAAAGCGGCCAATGTGACGATCTGGCTTTAAGTCGATTCGATAACAAATGACGAAAACGGACGGAGTTCTGAGGTTTTTACTACATAAGAACACTTTTCACATTCTCCCGTGCAACGGGGCTGCTAGTCCTATATCATGCAAAATCTTAAGGTCCTAGGTCATGTCCAAGCCACCAAAGCCGGCTAAAAAGTGAATAATCGACAATTAAAACTTGAATTGTACTACTTCTTACTGGCTATTGCTTCAAATTAGAAGCTTCTTCTGTGTTCTACTATGGTGCTTTTAGTGTCTCCGCATACCGCAGCACGCGACATAGCTTTGCAGACGATAAATGTAACCGTCTCAGAGAGAAGAGCGGCCAATGTGACGATCTGGCTTTAAGTCGATTCGATAACAAATGACGAAAACGGACGGTTTTCTCATGTTTTTATTACATATGAACAATTTTCACATTCTCCCGTGCAACGCGGCTGCTAGTCCTCCTTTCATGCAAAATCTTAAGGTCCTAGGTCATGTCCAAGCCACCAAAGCCGGCTAAAAAGTGAATAATCGACAATTAAGACTTGAATTTACTACTTCTTACTGGCTATTGTTTCAACTTAGAAGCTTCTTCTGTGTTCTACTATGGTGCTGTTAGTGTCTCCGCATACCGCAGCACGCGACATCGCTTTGCAGGCGATAAATGTAACCGTCTAATAGTGAAGAGCGGCCAATGTGACGATCTGGCTTTAAGACGATTCGATAACAAATGACGAAAACGGACGGATTTCTCAGGTTTTTATTACATATGAACAATTTCACATTCTCCCGTGCAACGCGGATGCTAGTCTTCCTTTCATGCAAAATCTTAAGGTTCCACCTCATGTCCAAGCCACCAAAGCCGGCTAAAAATCAATAATCGATAACCAAAACTTGAATTGTACTGCTTCTTACTGGCTATTGCTTCAACTTAGAAGATTCCTCTGTGTTCTACTGTGGTGCTTTTAGTATCTCCGCATACCGCAGTACGCGACATAGCTTTGCAGACGATAAATGTAACCGTCTCAGAGAGAAAAGTGGCCAATGTGACGATCTGGCTTTAAGTAGATTCGATAACAATTGACGAAAACGGATGGATTTCTCAGGTTTTTACTACATATGAACACTTTTCACATTCTCCCGTGCAACGCAGCTGCTAGACCTCCCTTCATGCAAAATCTTAAGGTTCCACCTCATGTCCAAGGCACCAAAGCCGGCTAAAAATCAATAATCGATAACCAAAACTTGAATTATACTGCTTCTTATGGCTATTGCTTCAACTTAGAAGCTTCTTCTGTGTTCTCCTATGGTGCTTTTAGTGTCTCCGCATACCGCAGCACGCGACATAGCTTTGCAGACGATAAATGTAACCGTCTCAGAGAGAAAAGCGGCCAATGTGACGATCTGGCTTTAAGTCGATTCGATAACAAATGACGAAAACGGACGGATTTCTGAGGTTTTTACTACATATGAACACTTTTCACATTCTCCCGTGCAACGCGGCTGCTAGTCCTCCTTTCATGCAAAATCTTAAGGTCCTAGGTCATGTCCAAGCCACCAAAGCCAGCTAAAAAGTGAATAATCGACGCCTAAAAATTGAATTGTACTACTTCTTACTGGCTATTACTTCAACTTAGAAGCTTCTTCTGTGTTCTACTATGGTGCTTTTAGTGTTTCCGCATACCGCAGCACGCGACATAGCTTTGCAGACGATAAAAGTAACCGTTTCATAGAGAAGAGCGGCCAATCTGACGAACTGGCTTTAAGTCGATTCGATAACAAATGACGAAAACGGACGGATTTCTCAGGTTTTTACTACATATGAACACTTTTCACATTCTCCCGTGCAACGCGGCTGCTAGTCCTCCTTTCATGCAAAATCTTAAGGTCCTAGGTCAAGTCCAAGCCACCAAAGCCGCCTAAAAACTGAATAATCGACAACTAAAACTTGAATTGTACTACTTCTTACTGGCTATTGCTTCAACTTAGAAGCTTCTTCTGTGCTCTACTATGGTGCTGTTAGTGTCTCCACATACCGCAGCACGCGACATAGCTTTGCAGACGATAAATGTAACCGTCTCAGAGAGAAAAGCGGCCAATGTGACGATCTGGCTTTAAGTCGATTCGATAACAAATGATGAAACCGGACGGATTTCTCAGGTTTTTATTACATACGAACACTTTTCACATTCTCCCGTGCAACGCGGCTACTAGTCCTCCTTTCATGCAAAATCTTAAGGTTCCACCTCATGTCCAAGGCACCAAAGCCGGCTAAAAGTCAATTATCGATAACCAAAACTTGAATTGTATTGCTTCTTACGGACTATTGCTTCAACTTAGAAGCTTCTTCTGTGTTCTACTATGGTGCTTTTAGTGTTTCCGCATACCGCAGCACGCGACATTGCTTTGCAGACGATAAATGTAACCGATTCAGAGAGAAAAGCGGCCAATGTGACGATCTGGCTTTAAGTCGATTCGATAACAAATGACGAAAACAGACGGATTTCTCAGGTTTTTACTACATATGAACCCTTTTCACATTCTCCCGTGCAACGCGGCTGCTAGTCCTCCTTTCATGCCAAATCTTAAGGTTCCACCTTATGTCCAAGGCACCAAAGCCGGCTAAAATTCAATGATCGATAACCAAAACTTGAATTGTACTGCTTCTTACTGGCTATTGCTTCAACTTAGAAGCTTCTTCTGTGTTCTACTATGGTGCTTTTACTGTCTCCGCATACCGTAGCACGCGACATAGCTTTGCAGACGATAAATGTAACCGTCTCAGAGAGAAAAGCGGCAAATGTGACGATCTGGCTTTACGTCGATTCGATAACAAATGACGAAAACGGACGGATTTCTCACGTTTTTACTACATATGAACACTTTTCTCATTCTCCCGTGCAACGCGGCTGCTAGTCCTCCTTTCATGCAAAATGTTAAGGTTCCTCCTCATGTCCAAGGCACCAAAGCCGGCTAAAAATCAATAATCAATAACCAAAACTTGAATTGTACTGCTTCTTACTGGCTATTGCTTCAACTTAGAAGATTCTTCTGTGTTCTACTATTGTGCTTTTAGTATCTCCGCATACCGCAGTACGCGACATAGCTTTGCAGACGATAAATGTCACCGTCTCAGAGAGAAAAGCGGCCAATGCGACGATCAGGCTTTAAGTCGATTCGATAACAAATGACGAAAACGGGCGGATTTCTCATGTTTTTACTACATATGAACACTTTTCACATTCTCCCGTGCAACGGGGCTGCTAGTCCTCCTTTCATGCAAAATCTTAAGGTCCTAGGTCATGTCCAAGCCACCAAAACCGGCTAAAAAGTGATTAATCAACAATTAAAACTTCAATTTACTGCTTCTTACTGGCTATTGCTTCTACTTAGAAGCTTCATCTGTGTTCTACTATGGTGCTTTTAGTGTCTCCGCATACTGCAGCACGCGACATAGCTTTGCACACGATAAATGTAACCGTCTCATAGTGAAGAGCGGCCAATGTGACGATCTGGCTTTGTCGATTCGATAACAAATGACGAAAACGGACGGATTTCTCAGGTTTTTATTACATATGAACAATTTTCACATTCTCCCGTGCAACGCGGATGCTAGTCCTCCTTTCATGCAAAATCTTAAGGTCCTAGGTCATGTCCAAGCCACCAAAGCCGGCTAAAAAGTGAATAATCCACAACTAAAACTTGAATTGTACTACTTCTTACTGGCTATTGCTTCAACTTAGAAGCTTCTTCTGTGTTCTACTATGGTGCTTTTATTGTCTCCGCATACCGCAGCACGCGACATAGCTTTGCAGACGATAAATGTAATCGATTCAGAAAGAAGAGTGGCCTATGTGACGATCTGGCTTTAAGTCGATTCGATAACAAATGACGAAAACGGACGGATTTCTCAGGATATTACTACATATGAACACTTTTCTCATTCTCCCGTGCAACGCGGCTGCTAGTCCTCCTTTCATGCAAAATCTTAAGGTTCCACCTCATGTCCAAGGCAGCAAAGCCGGCTAAAAATCAATAATCGATAACCAAAACTTGAATTGTACTGCTTCTTACTGGCTATTGCTTCAACTTAGAAGATTCTTCTGTGTTCTACTATGGTGCTTTTAGTATCTCCGCATACCGCAGTACGCGACATAGCTTTGCAGACGATAAATGTAACCGTCTCAGAGAGATAAGCGGCCAATGTGACGATCTGGCTTTAAGTCGATTCGATAACAAATGACGGATACGGACGGATTTCTCAGGTTTTACTACAGATGAACACTTTTCACATTCTCCCATGCAACGCGGCTGCCAGTCCTCCTTTCATGCAAAATGTTAAGGTCCTAGCTCATGTCCAAGGCACCAGAGCCAGCTAAAAAGTCCATAATCGATACCTAAAACTTGAATTGTACTACTTCTTACTGGCTATTACAACAACTTAGAAGCTACATCTATGTTCTACTATGGTGCTTTTAGTGACTTCGCATACCGAAGCACACAACATAGCTTTGCAGACGATAAGTACAACCGTTTCAGAGACAAGAGCGGCCAATGTGACGATCTGGCTTTAAGTCGATTCGATAACAAATGATGAAACCGGACGGATTTCTCAGGTTTTTATTACATACGAACACTTTTCACATTCTCCCGTGCAACGCGGCTACTAGTCCTCCTTTCATGCAAAATCTTAAGGTTCCACCTCATGTCCAAATCACCAAAGCCGGCTAAAAGTCAATTATCGATAACCAAAACTTGAATTGTATTGCTTCTTACGGACTATTGCTTCAACTTAGAAGCTTCTTCTGTGTTCTACTATGGTGCTTTTAGTGTTTCCGCATACCGCAGCACGCGACATTGCTTTGCAGACGATAAATGTAACCGATTCAGAGAGAAAAGCGGCCAATGTGACGATCTGGCTTTAAGTCGATTCGATAACAAATGACGAAAACAGACGGATTTCTCAGGTTTTTACTACATATGAACCCTTTTCACATTCTCCCGTGCAACGCGGCTGCTAGTCCTCCTTTCATGCCAAATCTTAAGGTTCCACCTTATGTCCAAGGCACCAAAGCCGGCTAAAATTCAATGATCGATAACCAAAACTTGAATTGTACTGCTTCTTACTGGCTATTGCTTCAACTTAGAAGCTTCTTCTGTGTTCTACTATGGTGCTTTTACTGTCTCCGCATACCGTAGCACGCGACATAGCTTTGCAGACGATAAATGTAACCGTCTCAGAGAGAAAAGCGGCAAATATGACGATCTGGCTTTACGTCGATTCGATAACAAATGACGAAAACGGACGGATTTCTCACGTTTTTACTACATATGAACACTTTTCTCATTCTCCCGTGCAACGCGGCTGCTAGTCCTCCTTTCATGCAAAATGTTAAGGTTCCTCCTCATGTCCAAGGCACCAAAGCCGGCTAAAAATCAATAATCAATAACCAAAACTTGAATTGTACTGCTTCTTACTGGCTATTGCTTCAACTTAGAAGATTCTTCTGTGTTCTACTATGGTGCTTTTAGTATCTCCGCATACCGCAGTACGCGACATAGCTTTGCAGACGATAAATGTCACCGTCTCAGAGAGAAAAGCGGCCAATGCGACGATCAGGCTTTAAGTCGATTCGATAACAAATGACGAAAACGGGCGGATTTCTCATGTTTTTACTACATATGAACACTTTTCACATTCTCCCGTGCAACGGGGCTGCTAGTCCTCCTTTCATGCAAAATCTTAAGGTCCTAGGTCATGTCCAAGCCACCAAAACCGGCTAAAAATTGATTAATCGACAATTAAAACTTCAATTTACTGCTTCTTACTGGCTATTGCTTCTACTTAGAAGCTTCATCTGTGTTCTACTATGGTGCTTTTAGTGTCTCCGCATACTTCAGCACGCGACATAGCTTTGCACACGATAAATGTAACCGTCTCATAGTGAAGAGCGGCCAATGTGACGATCTGGCTTTGTCGATTCGATAACAAATGACGAAAACGGACGGATTTCTCAGGTTTTTATTACATATGAACAATTTTCACATTCTCCCGTGCAACGCGGATGCTAGTCCTCCTTTCATGCAAAATCTTAAGGTCCTAGGTCATGTCCAAGCCACCAAAGCCGGCTAAAAAGTGAATAATCCACAACTAAAACTTGAATTGTACTACTTCTTACTGGCTATTGCTTCAACTTAGAAGCTTCTTCTGTGTTCTACTATGGTGCTTTTATTGTCTCCGCATACCGCAGCACGCGACATAGCTTTGCAGACGATAAATGTAATCGATTCAGAAAGAAGAGTGGCCTATGTGACGATCTGGCTTTAAGTCGATTCGATAACAAATGACGAAAACGGACGGATTTCTCAGGATATTATTACATATGAACACTTTTCTCATTCTCCCGTGCAACGCGGCTGCTAGTCCTCCTTTCATGCAAAATCTTAAGGTTCCACCTCATGTCCAAGGCAGCAAAGCCGGCTAAAAATCAATAATCGATAACCAAAACTTGAATTGTACTGCTTCTTACTGGCTATTGCTTCAACTTAGAAGATTCTTCTGTGTTCTACTATGGTGCTTTTAGTATCTCCGCATACCGCAGTACGCGACATAGCTTTGCAGACGATAAATGTAACCGTCTCAGAGAGATAAGCGGCCAATGTGACGATCAGGCTGTAAGTCGATTCGATAACAAATGACGAGAACGGACGGATTTCTCAGGTTTTTACTACATATGAACCCTTTTTACATTCTCCCGTGCAACGCGGCTGCCAGTCCTCCTTTCATGCAAAATCTTAAGGTTCCACCTCATGTCCAAGGCACCAAGGCCAGCTAAAAATCAACAATCGATAACCAAATCTTGAATTGTACTGCTTCTTACTGAGTATTGCTTCAACTTTGAAGATTCTTCTGTGTTCTACTATGGTGCTTTTAGTGTCTCCGCATACCGCAGCACGCGACATAGCTTTTAAGACGATAAATGTAACCGTCTCAGAGAGAAAAGCGGCCAATGTGACGATCTGGCTTTAAGTCGATTCGATAACAAATGACGAAAACGGATGGATTTCTCAGGTTTTTACTACATATGAACACTTTTCACATTCTCCCATGCAACGGGGCTGCTAGTCCTCCTTTCATGCAAAATCTTAAGGTCCTAGGTCATGTCCAAGCCACCAAAGCCGGCTAAAAAGTGAATAATCGACAACTAAAACTTGAATTGTACTACTTCTTACTGGCTATTGCTTCAACTTAGAAGCTTCTTCTCTTCTTCTGTGTTCTACTATGGTGCTTTTAGTGTCTCCGCATACCGCAGCACGCGACATTGCTTTGCACACGATAAATGTAACCGTTTCAGAGAGAAGAGCGGCCAATGTGACGATCTGGCTTAAAGTCGATTCGATAACAAATGACGAAAACGGACGGATTTCTCAGGTTTTCGCTACATATGAAACCTTTTCACATTCTCCCGTGCGACGCGGCTGCTAGTCCTCCTTTCAATCAAAATCTTAAGGTTCCACCTCATGTCCAAGGCACCAAAGCCGGCTAAAAATCAATTATCGATAACCAAAACTTGAATTGTATTGCTTCTTACGGACTATTGCTTCAACTTAGAAGCTTCTTCTGTGTTCTACTATGGTGCTTTTAGTGTTTCCGCATACCGCAGCACGCGACATAGCTTTGCAGACGATAAATGTAACCGTCTCAGAGAGAAAAGCGGCCAATGTGACGACCAGGCTTTAAGTCGATTCGATAACAAATGACGAAAACCGACGGATTTCTCAGGTTTTTACTACATATGAACCCTTTTTACGATGGTCAGTCAAAAAGTAATGCCTCCTATTTTTTTTTCTACGTTTAATTGTCAGGAAATTTAAATGCAATTACATAGGTTGAAGACCACAACATTGAGGATAATTTTGTCATTTTTCAATATAATCTCCGCCCATCTCTACAGTTTTGGTCCATCTTTGAACAAGGGCATGTATCCCAGCACGGTAAAAATCACAGCTCTGCTTCCTAAGCCATTGACGCACGGATGTTTTGACGGCCTCCTCATATTCAAAATGAATCCCACGATGAGCTTCTTTTAGTGGCTCGAACAGATGGAAGTCTTATGGTGCCAGGTCAGGGCTGTATGGGTGATGAGGCAAAACTTCCCATCCAATTTTGACAATCTCGTCAGAGGTGTGACGACTGGTGTGTGGTCTTGCATTGTCATGCAAAAGAAGAACATCTGCCATTGATTTTGTTGGGCGAACTCGCTGAAGCGTGCTTTAAGTTTTTTGAGGGTTGTGACGTATTGAACAGAATTTATTGTGCATCCCTGCTCCAAAAAATCAACCAGAATCTCACCCTCTGTATCCCAGAAAACTGTTGCCATAACTTTCCCTGCCGATCGCACGGTTTTGAATTTTTTCTTTCTCGACGAGCTTGTGTGACGCCACTCCATTGACTGCCTCTTTGATTCGGGTTAAAAAAAATGCACCCACGTTTCGTCCCCGGTCACAATTTTTTTCAGAAACTCATCTCCCTCCAAACGGAAGCGCTGCAAGTGTTGGGAGGCTATTGTTTTCCTTGCCTCTTTATTCTGATCGGTTAACATTCTTGGAACCCACCGTGCACAAACTTTTGAGTACCCCAATTGTTTAATAATCGTGATCACACTGCCTTTACTAAGAGAAATAATGCGACACACTTCATCTGCAGTCACCCGACGGTCACCACAAATGATGTAATCAACTTGCTGAATGTTGTGTGGAGTCACTGCACTCACCGGCCTGCCGCTCCGCTTTTCGTCAGTCAACGGTGTTTGCCCTTCAGCTTCCTTACAACGACGAACCCATCGTCTAACAGTGCTGACATCCACTGTCACAACACCATACACCTTCTTCAGTCTTTCATGAATGCGTATGGGCGTTTCACCTTCTGCATTCAAGAATTCAATCACACAACGCTGTCTCAAACGAACATCGATGTCGGCCATCTTACAAACTTCTGCTGTGCTGCCACCTGTTGACACAGAAAGTTACTACTGCAGTGGATTGCAGACGAAGGTTTGAGGAATGGCGCCATATTCAAATTTTTCACTTAACTTAATTTTTTTAAGTAGAAAAAAAATAGGAGGCATTACTTTTTGACCGACCCTCGTACATTCTCCCGTGCAACGCGGCTGCTAGTCCTCCTTTCATGCAAAATGTTAAGGTTCCTCCTCATGTCCAAGGCACCAAAGCCGGCTAAAAATCAATAATCGATAACCAAAACATGAATTGTACTGCTTCTTACTGGCTATTGCTTCAACTTAGAAGATTCTTCTGTGTTCTACTATGGTGCTTTTAGTGTCTCCGCATACCGCAGCACGCGACATAGCTTTGCAGACGATAAATGTAACCGTCTCAGAGAGACAACCGGCCAATGTGACGATCTGGCTTTAAGTCGAATCGATAACAAACGACGAAAACGGACGGATTTCTGAGGTTTTTACTACATATGAACACTTTTCACATTCTCCCGTGCAACGGGGCTGCTAGTCCTCCTTTCATGCAAAATCTTAAGGTCCTAGGTCATGTCCAAGCCACCAAAGCCGGCTAAAAAGTGAATAATCGACAACTAAAACTTGAATTGTACTACTTCTTACTGGCTATTGCTTCAACTTAGAAGCTTCTTCTGTGTTCTACTATGGTGCTTTTAGTGTCTCCACACACCGCAGCACGCGACATAGCTTTGCAGACGATAAATGTAACCGTCTCAGAGAGAAGAGCGGCCAATGTGACGATCTGGCTTTAAGTCGATTCGATAACAAATGACGAAAACGGACGGATTTCTCAGGTTTTTATTACATATGAACAATTTTCACATTCTCCCGTGCAACGCGGCTGCTAGTCCTGCTTTCATGCAAAATCTTAAGGTCCTAGGTCATGTCCAAGCCACCAAAGCCGGCTAAAAAGTGAATAATCGACAACTAAAACTTGAATTGTACTACTTCTTACTGGCTATTGCTTCAAATTAGAAGCTTCTTCTCTTCTTCTGTGTTCTACTATGGTGCTTTTAGTGTCTCAGCATACCGCTGCACGCGACATAGCTTTCCACACGATAAATGTAACAGTTTCAGAGAGAAGACCGGCCAATGTGACGATCTGGCTTTAAGTCGATTCGATAACAAATGACGAAACCGGACGGATTTCTCAGGTTTTTATTACATACGAACCCTTTTCACATTCTCCCGTGCAACGCGGCTGCTAGTCCTCCTTTCATGCAAAATCTTAAGGTCCTAGGTCATGTCCAAGCCACCAAAGCCGGCTAAAAAGTGAATAATCGACAATTAAAACTTGAATTTACTACTTCTTACTGGCTATTGCTTCAACTTAGAAGCTTCTTCTGTAATCTACTATGGAGCTTTTAGTGTCTCCGCATACCGCAGCACGCGACATAGCTTTGCAGACGATAAATGTAACCGTCTCATAGTGAAGAGCGGCCAATGTGACGATCTGGCTTTAAGACGATTCGATAACAAATGACAAAAACGGACGGATTTCTCAGGTTTTTATTTCATATGAACAATTTCACATTCTCCCGTGCAACGTGGATGCCAGTCCTCCTTTCATGCAAAATCTTAAGGTCCTAGGTCATGTCCAAGCCACCAAAGCCGGCTAAAAAGTGAATAATCCACAAGTAAAACTTGAATTGTACTACTTCTTACTGGCTATTGCTTCAACTTAGAAGCTTCTTCTGTGTACTACTATGGTGCTTTTAGTGTCTCCGCATACCGCAGCACGCGACATGGCTTTGCAGACGATAAATGTAACCGATTCAGAAAGAAGAGCGGCTAATGTGACGATCTGGCTATAAGTCGATTCGATAACAAATGACGAAAACGGACGGATTTCTCAGGTTTATACTACATATAAACACTTTTCTCATTCTCCCGTGCAACGCGGCTGCTAGTCCTCCTTTCATGCAAAATGTTAAGGTTCCACCTCATGTCCAAGGCACCAAAGCCGGCTAAAAATCAATAATCGATAACCAAAACTTGAATTGTACTGCTTCTTATGGCTATTGCTTCAACTTAGAAGCTTCTTCTGTGTTCTACTATGGTGCTTTTAGTGTCTCCGCATACCGCAGCACGCGACATAGCTTTGCAGACGATAAATGTAACCGTCTCAGAGAGAAAAGCGGCCAATGTGACGATCTGGCTTTAAGTCGATTCGTTAACAAATGACGAAAACGGACGGATTTCTGAGGTTTTTACTACATATGAACACTTTTCACATTCTCCCGTGCAACGCGGCTGCTAGTCCTCCTTTCATTCAAAATCTTAAGGTCCTAGGTCATGTCCAAGCCACCAAAGCCAGCTAAAAAGTGAATAATCGACGCCTAAAAATTGAATTGTACTACTTCTTACTGGCTATTACTTCAACTTAGAAGCTTCTTCTGTGTTCTACTATGGTGCTTTTAGTGTTTCCGCATACCGCAGCACGCGACATAGCTTTGCAGACGATAAAAGTAACCGTTTCATAGAGAAGAGCGGCCAATCTGACAATCTGGCTTTAAGTCGATTCGATAACAAATGACCAAAACGGACGGATTTCTCAGGTTTTTAGTACATATGAACACTTTACACATTCTCCCGTGCAACGCGGTTGCTAGTCATCCTTTCATGCAAAATCTTAAGGTACTAGGTCATGTCATAGCTAATAAAGCCGGCTAAAAAGTGAATAATCGACAACTAAAACTTGAATTGTACTACTTCTTACTGGCTATTACTTCATCTTAGAAGCTCTTCTGTGTTCTCCTATGGTGCTTTTAGTGTCTCCGCATACCGCAGCACACGACATAGCTTTGCACACCATAAATGTAACCGTCTCAGAGAGAAAAGCGGCCAATGTGACGATCTGGCTTTAAGTCGATTCGATAACAAATGACGAAAACGGACGGATTTCTCAGGTTTTTATTACATATGAACAATTTTCACATTCTCCCGTGCAACGCGGATGCTAGTCCTCCTTTCAGGCAAAATCGTAAGGTCCTAGGTCATATCCAAGCCACCAAAGCCGGCTAAAAAGTGAATAATCGACATCTAAAACTTGAATTGTACTACTTCTTACTGGCTATTGCTTCAACTTAGAAGCTTCTTCTGTGTTCTACTATGGTGATTTTAGTGTCTCCGCATACCGCAGCACGCGACATAGCTTTGCACACGATAAATGTAACCGTCTCAGAGAGAAAACCGGCCAATGTGACGATCTGGCTTTAAGTCGATTCGATAACAAATGACGAAAACGGACGGAGTTCTGAGGTTTTTACTACATATGAACACTTTTCACATTCTCCCGTGCAACGGGGCTGCTAGTCCTATATCATGCAAAATCTTAAGGTCCTAGGTCATGTCCAAGCCACCAAAGCCGGCTAAAAAGTGAATAATCGACAACTAAAACTTGAATTGTACTACTTCTTACTGGCTATTGCTTTAAATTAGAAGCTTCTTCTGTGTTCTACTATGGTGCTTTTAGTGTCTCCGCATACCGCAGCACGCGACATAGCTTTGCAGACGATAAATGTAACCGTCTCAGAGAGAAGAGCGGCCAATGTGACGATCTGGCTTTAAGTCGATTCGATAACAAATGACGAAAACGGACGGATTTCTCATGTTTTTATTACATATGAACAATTTTCACATTCTCCCGTGCAACGCGGCTGCTAGTCCTCCTTTCATGCAAAATCTTAAGGTCCTAGGTCATGTCCAAGCCACCAAAGCCGGCTAAAAAGTGAATAATCGACAACTAAAACTTGAATTGTACTACTTCTTACTGGCTATTGCTTCAACTTAGAAGCTTCTTCTCTTCTTCTGTGTTCTACTATGGTGCTTTTAGTGTCTCCGCATACCGCAGCACGCGACATAGCTTTGCACACGATAAATGTAACCGTTTCAGAGAGAAGACCGGCCAATGTGACGATCTGGCTTTAAGTCGATTCGATAACAAATGACGAAACCGGACGGATTTCTCAGGTTTTTATTACATACGAACCCTTTTCACATTCTCCCGTGCAACGCGGCTGCTAGTCCTCCTTTCATGCAAAATCTTAAGGTCCTAGGTCATGTCCAAGCCACCAAAGCCGGCTAAAAAGTGATTAATCGACAATTAAAACTTGAATTTACTACTTCTTACTGGCTATTGCTTCAACTTAGAAGCTTCTTCTGTGTTCTACTATGGTGCTTTTAGTGTCTCCGCATACCGCAGCACGCGACATCGCTTTGCAGGCGATAAATGTAACCGTCTCATAGTGAAGAGCGGCCAATGTGACGATCTGGCTTTAAGACGATTCGATAACAAATGACGAAAACGGACGGATTTCTCAGGTTTTTATTACATATGAACAATTTCACATTCTCCCGTGCAACGCGGATGCTAGTCTTCCTTTCATGCAAAATCTTAAGGTCCTAGGTCATGTCCAAGCCACCAAAGCCGGCTAAAAAGTGAATAATCCACAACTAAAACTTGAATTGTACTACTTCTTACTGGCTATTGCTTCAACTTAGAAGCTTCTTCTGTGTTCTACTATGATGCTTTTAGTGTCTCCGCATACCGCAGCACGCGACATAGCTTTGCAGACGATAAATGTAACCGATTCAGAAAGAAGAGTGGCTAATGTGACGATCTGGCTTTAAGTCGATTCGATAACAAATGACGAAAACGGACGGATTTCTCAGGTTTATACTACATATGAACACTTTTCTCATTCTCCCGTGCAACGCGGCTGCTAGTCCTCCTTTCATGCAAAATGTTAAGGTTCCACCTCATGTCCAAGCCACCAAAGCCGGCTAAAAATCAATAATCGATAACCAAAACTTGAATTGTACTGCTTCTTACTGGCTATTGCTTCAACTTAGAAGATTCCTCTGTGTTCTACTGTGGTGCTTTTAGTATCTCCGCATACCGCAGTACGCGACATAGCTTTGCAGACGATAAATGTAACCGTCTCAGAGAGAAAAGTGGCCAATGTGACGATCTGGCTTTAAGTAGATTCGATAACAATTGACGAAAACGGATGGATTTCTCAGGTTTTTACTACATATGAACACTTTTCACATTCTCCCGTGGAACGCAGCTGCTAGACCTCCCTTCATGCAAAATCTTAAGGTTCCACCTCATGTCCAAGGCACCAAAGCCGGCTAAAAATCAATAATCGATAACCAAAACTTGAATTGTACTGCTTCTTATGGCTATTGCTTCAACGTAGAAGCTTCTTCTGTGTTCTCCTATGGTGCTTTTAGTGTCTCCGCATACCGCAGCACGCGACATAGCTTTGCAGACGATAAATGTAACCGTCTCAGAGAGAAAAGCGGCCAATGTGACGATCTGGCTTTAAGTCGATTCGATAACAAATGACGAAAACGGACGGATTTCTGAGGTTTTTACTACATATGAACACTTTTCACATTCTCCCGTGCAACGCGGCTGCTAGTCCTCCTTTCATGCAAAATCTTAAGGTCATAGGTCATGTCCAAGCCACCAAAGCCAGCTAAAAAGTGAATAATCGACGCCTAAAAATTGAATTGTACTACTTCTTACTGGCTATTACTTCAACTTAGAAGCTTCTTCTGTGTTCTACTATGGTGCTTTTAGTGTTTCCGCATACCGCAGCACGCGACATAGCTTTGCAGACGATAAAAGTAACCGTTTCATAGAGAAGAGCGGCCAATCTGACGAACTGGCTTTAAGTCGATTCGATAACAAATGACGAAAACGGACGGATTTCTCAGGTTTTTACTACATATGAACACTTTTCACATTCTCCCGTGCAACGCGGCTGCTAGTCCTCCTTTCATGCAAAATCTTAAGGTCCTAGGTCAAGTCCAAGCCACCAAAGCCGGCTAAAAACTGAATAATCGACAACTAAAACTTGAATTGTACTACTTCTTACTGGCTATTGCTTCAACTTAGAAGCTTCTTCTGTGCTCTACTATGGTGCTGTTAGTGTCTCCACATACCGCAGCACGCGACATAGCTTTGCAGACGATAAATGTAACCGTCTCAGAGAGAAAAGCGGCCAATGTGACGATCTGGCTTTAAGTCGATTCGATAACAAATGATGAAACCGGACGGATTTCTCAAGTTTTTATTACATACGAACACTTTTCACATTCTCCCGTGCAACGCGGCTGCTAGTCCTCCTTTCATGCAAAATCTTAAGGTTCCACCTCATGTCCAAGGCACCAAAGCCGGCTAAAAGCCAATTATCGATAACCAAAACTTGAATTGTATTGCTTCTTACGGACTATTGCTTCAACTTAGAAGCTTCTTCTGTGTTCTACTATGGTGCTTTTAGTGTTTCCGCATACCGCAGCACGCCACATTGCTTTGCAGACGATAAATGTAACCGATTCAGAGAGAAAAGCGGCCAATGTGACGATCTGGCTTTAAGTCGATTCGATAACAAATGACGAAAACAGACGGGTTTCTCAGGTTTTTACTACATATGAACCCTTTTCACATTCTCCCGTGCAACGCGGCTGCTAGTCCTCCTTTCATGCCAAATCTTAAGGTTCCACCTTAAGTCCAAGGCACCAAAGCCGGCTAAAATTCAATGATCGATAACCAAAACTTGAATTGTACTGCTTCTTACTGGCTATTGCTTCAACTTAGAAGCTTCTTCTGTGTTCTACTATGGTGCTTTTACTGTCTCCGCATACCGTAGCACGCGACATAGCTTTGCAGACGATAAATGTAACCGTCTCAGAGAGAAAAGCGGCAAATGTGACGATCTGGCTTTACGTCGATTCGATAACAAATGACTAAAACGGACAGATTTCTCAGGTTTTTACTACATATGAACCCTTTTCACATTCTCCCGTGCAACGCGGCTGCTAGTCCTCCTTTCATGCAAAATCTTATGGTCCTAGGTCATGTCCAAGCCACCAAAGCCGGCTAAAAAGTGATTAATCGACAATTAAAAGTTGAATTTACTACTTCTTACTGGCTATTGCTTCAACTTAGAAGCTTCTTCTGTGTTCTACTATGGTGCTTTTAGTGTCTCCGCATACTGCAGCACGCGACATAGCTTTGCAGACGATAAATGTAACCGTTTCATAGTGAAGAGCGGCCAATGTGACGATCTGGCTTTAAGTCGATTCGATAACAAATGACGAAAACGGACGGATTTCTCAGGTTTTTATTACATATGAACAATTTTCACATTCTCCCGTGCAACGCGGATGCTAGTCCTCCTTTCATGCAAAATCGTAAGGTCCTAGGTCATGTCCAAGCCACCAAAGCCGGCTAAAAAGTGAATAATCGACAACTAAAACTTGAATTGTACTACTTCTTACTGGCTATTGCTTCAACTTAGAAGCTTCTTCTGTGTTCTACTATGGTGCTTTTAGTGTCTCCGCATACCGCAGCACGCGACATAGCTTTGCAGACGATGAATGTAACCGATTCAGATAGAAGAGTGGCCAATGTGACGATCTGGCTTTAAGTCGATTCGATAACAAATGACGAAAACGGACGGATTTCTCAGGTTTTTACTACATATGAACACTTTTCTCATTCTCCCGTGCAACGCGGCTGCTAGTGCTCCTTTCATGCAAAATGTTAAGGTTCCACCTCATGTCCAAGGCACCAAAGCCGGCTAAAAATCAATAATCAATAACCAAAACTTGAATTGTACTGCTTCTTACTGGCTATTGCTTCAACTTAGAAGATTCTTCTGTGTTCTACTATGGTGCTTTTAGTATCTCCGCATACCGCAGTACGCGACATAGCTTTGCAGACGATAAATGTAACCGTCTCAGAGAGAAAAGTGGCCAATGTGACGATCTGGCTTTAAGTAGATTCGATAACAATTGACGAAAACGGATGGATTTCTCAGGTTTTTACTACATATGAACACTATTCACATTCTCCCGTGCAACGCAGCAGCTAGACCTCCCTTCATGCAAAATCTTAAGGTTCCACCTCATGTCCAAGGCACCAAAGCCGGCTAAAAATCAATAATCGATAACCAAAACATGAATTGTACTGCTTCTTATGGCTATTGCTTCAACTTAGAAGCTTCTTCTGTGTTCTACTATGGTGCTTTTAGTGTATCCGCATACCGCAGCACGCGACATAGCTTTGCAGACGATAAATGTAACCGTCTCAGGGAGAAAAGCGGCCAATGTGACGATCTGGCTTTAAGTCGATTCGATAACAAATGACGAAAACGGACGGATTTCTGAGGTTTTTACTACATATGAACACTTTTCACATTCTCCCGTGCAACGCGGCTGCTAGTCCTCCTTTCATGCAAAATCTTAAGGTCCTAGGTCATGTCCAAGCAACCAAAGCCAGCTAAAAAGTGAATAATCGACGCCTAAAAATTGAATTGTACTACTTCTTACTGGCTATTACTTCAACTTAGAAGCTTCTTCTGTGTTCTACTATGGTGCTTTTAGTGTTTCCGCATACCGCAGCCCGCGACATAGCTTTGCAGACGATAAAAGTAACCGTTTCATAGAGAAGAGCGGCCAATCTGACGAACTGGCTTTAAGTCGATTCGATAACAAATGACGAAAACGGACGGATTTCTCAGGTTTTTACTACATATGAACACTTTTCACATTCTCCCGTGCAACGCGGCTGCTAGTCCTCCTTTCATGCAAAATCTTAAGGTCCTAGGTCATGCCCAAGCCACCAAAGCCGGCAAAAAACTGGATAATCGACAACTAAAACTTGAATTGTACTACTTCTTACTGGCTATTGCTTCAACTTAGAAGCTTCTTCTGTGCTCTACTATGGTGCTTTTAGTGTCTCCACATACCGCAGCACGCGACATAGCTTTGCAGACGATAAATGTAACCGTCTCAGAGAGAAAAGCGGCCAATGTGACGATCTGGCTTT
Source organism: Schistocerca gregaria (assembly GCF_023897955.1). NCBI lineage: Eukaryota > Metazoa > Arthropoda > Insecta > Orthoptera > Acrididae > Schistocerca > Schistocerca gregaria. Next base: position 1,311,317 of record NW_026061973.1, read on the forward strand.
AAGTCGATTCGATAACAAATGATGAAACCGGACGGATTTCTCAGGTTTTTATTACATACGAACCCTTTTCACACTCTCCCGTGCAACGCGGCTGCTAGTCCTCCTTTCATGCAAAATCTTAAGGTTCCACCTCATGTCCAAGGCACCAAAGCCGGCTAAAAATCAATTATCGATAACCAAAACTTGAATTGTATTGCTTCTTACGGACTATTGCTTCAACTTAGAAGCTTCTTCTGTGTTCTACTATGGTGCTTTTAGTGTTTCCGCATACCGCAGCACGCGACATTGCTTTGCAGACGATAAATGTAACCGATTCAGAGAGAAAAGCGGCCAATGTGACGATCTGGCTTTAAGTCGATTCGATAACAAATGACGAAAACAGACGGATTTCTAAGGTTTTTACTACATATGAACCCTTTTCACATTCTCCCGTGCAACGCGGCTGCTAGTCCTCCTTTCATGCCAAATCTTAAGGTTCCACCTTAAGTCCAAGGCACCAAAGCCGGCTAAAATTCAATGATCGATAACCAAAACTTGAATTGTACTGCTTCTTACTGGCTATTGCTTCAACTTAGAAGCTTCTTCTGTGTTCTACTATGGTGCTTTTACTGTCTCCGCATACCGTAGCACGCGACATAGCTTTGCAGACGATAAATGTAACCGTCTCAGAGAGAAAAGCGGCAAATGTGACGATCTGGCTTTACGTCGATTCGATAACAAATGACTAAAACGGACAGATTTCTCAGGTTTTTACTACATATGAACCCTTTTCACATTCTCCCGTGCAACGCGGCTGCTAGTCCTCCTTTCATGCAAAATCTTAAGGTCCTAGGTCATGTCCAAGCCACCAAAGCCGGCTAAAAAGTGATTAATCGACAATTAAAAGTTGAATTTACTACTTCTTACTGGCTATTGCTTCAACTTAGAAGCTTCTTCTGTGTTCTACTATGGTGCTTTTAGTGTCTCCGCATACTGCAGCACGCGACATAGCTTTGCAGACGATAAATGTAACCGTTTCATAGTGAAGAGCGGCCAATGTGACGATCTGGCTTTAAGTCGATTCGATAACAAATGACGAAAACGGACGGATTTCTCAGGTTTTTATTACATATGAACAATTTTCACATTCTCCCGTGCAACGCGGATGCTAGTCCTCCTTTCATGCAAAATCGTAAGGTCCTAGGTCATGTCCAAGCCACCAAAGCCGGCTAAAAAGTGAATAATCGACAACTAAAACTTGAATTGTACTACTTCTTACTGGCTATTGCTTCAACTTAGAAGCTTCTTCTGTGTTCTACTATGGTGCTTTTAGTGTCTCCGCATACCGCAGCACGCGACATAGCTTTGCAGACGATGAATGTAACCGATTCAGATAGAAGAGTGGCCAATGTGACGATCTGGCTTTAAGTCGATTCGATAACAAATGACGAAAACGGACGGATTTCTCAGGTTTTTACTACATATGAACACTTTTCTCATTCTCCCGTGCAACGCGGCTGCTAGTGCTCCTTTCATGCAAAATGTTAAGGTTCCACCTCATGTCCAAGGCACCAAAGCCGGCTAAAAATCAATAATCAATAACCAAAACTTGAATTGTACTGCTTCTTACTGGCTATTGCTTCAACTTAGAAGATTCTTCTGTGTTCTACTATGGTGCTTTTAGTATCTCCGCATACCGCAGTACGCGACATAGCTTTGCAGACGATAAATGTAACCGTCTCAGAGAGAAAAGTGGCCAATGTGACGATCTGGCTTTAAGTAGATTCGATAACAATTGACGAAAACGGATGGATTTCTCAGGTTTTTACTACATATGAACACTATTCACATTCTCCCGTGCAACGCAGCAGCTAGACCTCCCTTCATGCAAAATCTTAAGGTTCCACCTCATGTCCAAGGCACCAAAGCCGGCTAAAAATCAATAATCGATAACCAAAACATGAATTGTACTGCTTCTTATGGCTATTGCTTCAACTTAGAAGCTTCTTCTGTGTTCTACTATGGTGCTTTTAGTGTATCCGCATACCGCAGCACGCGACATAGCTTTGCAGACGATAAATGTAACCGTCTCAGGGAGAAAAGCGGCCAATGTGACGATCTGGCTTTAAGTCGATTCGATAACAAATGACGAAAACGGACGGATTTCTGAGGTTTTTACTACATATGAACACTTTTCACATTCTCCCGTGCAACGCGGCTGCTAGTCCTCCTTTCATGCAAAATCTTAAGGTCCTAGGTCATGTCCAAGCAACCAAAGCCAGCTAAAAAGTGAATAATCGACGCCTAAAAATTGAATTGTACTACTTCTTACTGGCTATTACTTCAACTTAGAAGCTTCTTCTGTGTTCTACTATGGTGCTTTTAGTGTTTCCGCATACCGCAGCCCGCGACATAGCTTTGCAGACGATAAAAGTAACCGTTTCATAGAGAAGAGCGGCCAATCTGACGAACTGGCTTTAAGTCGATTCGATAACAAATGACGAAAACGGACGGATTTCTCAGGTTTTTACTACATATGAACACTTTTCACATTCTCCCGTGCAACGCGGCTGCTAGTCCTCCTTTCATGCAAAATCTTAAGGTCCTAGGTCATGCCCAAGCCACCAAAGCCGTCTAAAAACTGAATAATCGACAACTAAAACTTGAATTGTACTACTTCTTACTGGCTATTGCTTCAACTTAGAAGCTTCTTCTGTGCTCTACTATGGTGCTTTTAGTGTCTCCACATACCGCAGCACGCGACATAGCTTTGCAGACGATAAATGTAACCGTCTCAGAGAGAAAAGCGGCCAATGTGACGATCTGGCTTTAAGTCGATTCGATAACAAATGATGAAACCGGACGGATTTCTCAGGTTTTTATTACATACGAACCCTTTTCACACTCTCCCGTGCAACGCGGCTGCTAGTCCTCCTTTCATGCAAAATCTTAAGGTTCCACCTCATGTCCAAGGCACCAAAGCCGGCTAAAAATCAATTATCGATAACCAAAACTTGAATTGTATTGCTTCTTACGGACTATTGCTTCAACTTAGAAGCTTCTTCTGTGTTCTACTATGGTGCTTTTAGTGTTTCCGCATACCGCAGCACGCGACATTGCTTTGCAGACGATAAATGTAACCGATTCAGAGAGAAAAGCGGCCAATGTGACGATCTGGCTTTAAGTCGATTCGATAACAAATGACGAAAACAGACGGATTTCTAAGGTTTTTACTACATATGAACCCTTTTCACATTCTCCCGTGCAACGCGGCTGCTAGTCCTCCTTTCATGCCAAATCTTAAGGTTCCACCGTATGTCCAAGGCACCAGAGCCGGCTAAAATTCAATGATCGATAACCAAAACTTGAATTGTACTGCTTCTTACTGGCTATTGCTTCAACTTAGAAGCTTCTTCTGTGTTCTACTATGGTGCTTTTACTGTCTCCGCATACCGTAGCACGCGACATAGCTTTGCAGACGATAAATGTAACCGTCTCAGAGAGAAAAGCGGCAAATGTGACGATCTGGCTTTACAACGATTCGATAACAAATGACGAAAACGGACGGATTTCTCAGGTTTTTACTACATATGAACCCTTTTCACATTCTCCCGTGCAACGCGGCTGCTGGTCCTCCTTTCATGCAAAATCTTAAGATCCTAGGTCATGTCCAAGCCACCAAAGCCGGCTAAAAAGTGATTAATCGACAATTAAAACTTGAATTTACTACTTCTTACTGGCTATTGCTTCAACTTAGAAGCTTCTTCTGTCTTCTACAATGGTGCTTTTAGTGTCTCCGCATACTGCAGCACGCGACATAGCTTTGCAGACGATAAAGGTAACCGTTTCATAGTGAAGGGCGGCCAATGTGACGATCTGGCTTTAAGTCGATTCGATAACAAATGACGAAAACGGACGGATTTCTCAGGTTTTTACTACATATGAACACTTTTCTCATTCTCCCGTGCAACGCGGCTGCTAGTGCTCCTTTCATGCAAAATGTTGAGGTTCCACCTCATGTCCAAGGCACCAAAGCCGGCTAAAAATCAATAATCAATAACCAAAACTTGAATTGTACTGCTTCTTACTGGCTATTGCTTCAACTTAGAAGATTCTTCTGTGTTCTACTATGGTGCTTTTAGTATCTCCGCATACCGCAGTACGCGACATAGCTTTGCAGACGATAAATGTAACCGTCTCAGAGAGAAAAGCGGCCAATGTGACGATCAGGCTTTAAGTCGATTCGATAACAAATGACGAAAACGGACGGATTTCTCAGGTTTTTACTACATATGAACCCTTTTTACATTCTCCCGTGCAACGCGGCTGCTAGTCCTCCTTTCATGCCAAATCTTAAGGTTCCACCTCATGTCCAAGGCACCAAGGCCAGCTAAAAATCAACAATCGATAACCAAATCTTGAATTGTACTGCTTCTTACTGAGTATTGCTTCAACTTAGAAGATTCTTCTGTGTTCTACTATGGTGCTTTTAGTGTCTCCACATACCGCAGCACGCGACATAGCTTTGCAGTCGATGAATGTAACCGTCTCAGAGAGAAGAGCGGCCAATCTGACGATCTGGCTTTAAGTCGATTCGATAACAAATGACGAAAACGGACGGATTTCTCAGGTTTTTATTACATATGACAATTTTCACATTCTCCCGTGCAACGCGGCTGCTAGTCCTCCTTTCATGCAAAATCTTAAGGTCATAGGTCATGTCCAAGCCACCAAGCAGGCTAAAAAGTGAATAATCGACAACTAAAACTTGAATTGTACTACTTCTTACTGGCTATTGCTTCAACTTAGAAGCTTCTTCTGTGCTCTACTATGGTGCTTTTAGTGGGTCCACATACCGCAGCACGCGACATAGCTTTGCAGACGATAAATGTAACCGTCTCAGAGAGAAAAGCGGCCAATGTGACGATCTGGCTTTAAGTCGATTCGATAACAAATGATGAAACCTGTCGGATTTCTCAGGTTTTTATTACATACGAACCCTTTTCACATTCTCCCGTGCAACGCGGCTGCTAGTCCTCCTTTCATGCAAAATCTTAAGGTTCCACCTCATGTCCAAGGCACCAAAGCCGGCTAAAAATCAATTATCGATAACCAAAACTTGAATTGTATTGCTTCTTACGGACTATTGCTTCAACTTAGAAGCTTCTTCTGTGTTCTACTATGGTGCTTTTAGTGTTTCCGCATACCGCAGCACGCGACATTGCTTTGCAGACGATAAATGTAACCGATTCAGAGAGAAGAGCGGCCAATGTGACGATCTGGCTTTAAGTCGATTCGATAACAAATGACGAAAACAGACGGATTTCTAAGGTTTTTACTACATATGAACCCTTTTCACATTCTCCCGTGCAACGCGGCTGCTAGTCCTTCTTTCATGCAAAATCTTAAGGTCCTAGGTCATGTCCAAGCCACCAAAGCCGGCTAAAAAGTGATTAATCGACAATTAAAACTTGAATTTACTACTTCTTACTGGCTATTGCTTCAACTTAGAAGCTTCTTCTGTCTTCTACTATGGTGCTTTTAGTGTCTCCGCATACTGCAGCACGCGACATAGCTTTGCAGACGATAAATGTAACCGTTTCATAGTGAAGAGCGGCCAATGTGACGATCTGGCTTTAAGTCGATTCGATAACAAATGACGAAAACGGACGGATTTCTCAGGTTTTTATTACATATGAACAATTTTACATTCTCCCGTGCAACGCGGATGCTAGTCCTCCTTTCATGCAAAATCGTAAGGTCCTAGGTCATGTCCAAGCTACCAAAGCCGGCTAAAAAGTGAATAATCGACAACTAAAACTTAAATTGTACTACTTCTTACTGGCTATTGCTTCAACTTAGAAGCTTCTTCTGTGTTCTACTATGGTGCTTTTAGTGTCTCCGCATACCGCAGCACGCGACATAGCTTTGCAGACGATGAATGTAACCGATTCAGATAGAAGATTGGCCAATGTGACGATCTGGCTTTAAGTCGATTCGATAACAAATGACGAAAACGGACGGATTTCTCAGGTTTTTACTACATATGAACACTTTTCTCATTCTCCCGTGCAACGCGGCTGCTAGTGCTCCTTTCATGCAAAATGTTAAGGTTCCACCTCATGTCCAAGGCACCAAAGCCGGCTAAAAATCAATAATCAATAACTAAAACTTGAATTGTACTGCTTCTTACTGGCTATTGCTTCAACTTAGAAGATTCTTCTGTGTTCTACTATGGTGCTTTTAGTATCTCCGCATACCGCAGTACGCGACATAGCTTTGCAGATGATAAATGTAACCGTCTCAGAGAGAAAAGCGGCCAATATGACGATCAGGCTTTAAGTCGATTCGATAACAAATGACGAAAACGGACGGATTTCTCAGGTTTTTACTACATATGAATCCTTTTTACATTCTCCCGTGCAACGCGGCTTGCTAGTCCTCCTTTCATGCAAAATCTTAAGGTTCCACCTCATGTCCAAGGCACCAAGGCCAGCTAAAAATCAACAATCGATAACCAAATCTTGAATTGTACTGCTTCTTACTGAGTATTGCTTCAACTTAGAAGATTCTTCTGTGTTCTACTATGGTGCTTTTAGTGTCTCCACATACCGCAGCACGCGACATAGCTTTGTAGTCGATGAATGTAACCGTCTCAGAGAGAAGAGCGGCCAATCTGACGATCTGGCTTTAAGTCGATTCTATAACAAATGACGAAAACGGACGGATTTCTCAGGTTTTTATTACATATGACAATTTTCACATTCTCCCGTGCAACGCGGCTGCTAGTCCTCCTTTCATGCAAAATCTTAAGGTCATAGGTCATGTCCAAGCCACCAAGCAGGCTAAAAAGTGAATAATCGACAACTAAAACTTGAATTGTACTACTTCTTACTGGCTATTGCTTCAACTTAGAAGCTTCTTCTGTTTTCTACTATGGTGCTTTTAGTGTCTCCACATACCGCAGCACGCGACATAGCTTTGCAGACGATAAATGTAACCGTCTCAGAGAGAAGAGCGGCCAATGTGACGATCTGGCTTGAAGTCGATTCGATAACAACTGACGAAAACGGACGGATTTCTCAGGTTTTTATTACATATGACAATTTTCACATTCTCCCGTGCAACGCGGCTGCTAGTCCTCCTTTCATGCAAAATCTTAAGCTCCTAGGTCATGTCCAAGCCACCAAAGCCGGGTAAAAAGTGAATAATCGACAACTAAAACATGAATTGTACTACATCTTACTGGCTATTACTTCAACTTAGAAGCTTCTTCTGTGTTCTACTATGGTGCTTTTAGTGTTTCCGCTTACCGCAGCACGCGACATAGCTTTGCAGACGATAAATGTAACCGTCTCAGAGAGAAGAGAGGTCAATGTGACGATCTGGCTTTAAGTCGATTCGATAACAAATGACGAAAACAGACGGATTTCTCACGTTTTTACTACATACGAACCCTTTTCACATTTTCCCGTGCAACGCGGCTGCTAGTCCTCCTTTCAGGCAAAATCTTCAGGTTCCACCTCATGTCCAAAGAACCAAGGCCGGCTATAAATCAATAATCGATAACCAAAACTTTAATTGGACTGCTTCTTACTGGCTATTGCTTCAACTTAGAAGCTTCTTCTGTGTTCTACTATGGTGCTTTTAGTGTCTCTGCATACCGCAGCACGCGACATAGCTTTGCAGACGATAAATGTAACCGGCTCAGAGAGAAAAGCGGCCAATGTGACGATCTGGCTCGAATTCGATTCGATAACAAATGACGATAACGGACGGATTTCTCAGGTTTTTACTACATATGAACCCTTTTCACATTCTCCCGTGCAACGCGACTGCTAGTCCTCCTTTCATGCAAAATCTTAAGGTCCTAGGTCATGTCCAAGCCACCAAAGCCGGCTAAAAAGTGAATAATCGACAACTAAAACTTCAATTGTACTACTTCTTACTGGCTATTACTTCAACTTAGAAGGTTCTTCTGTGTTCTACTATGGTGCTTTTAGTGTCTCTGCATACCGCAGCACGCGACATAGCTTTGCAGACGATAAATGTAACCGGCTCAGAGAGAAGAGCGGCCAATGTGACGATCTGGTTTTAAGTCGATTCGATAACAAAGACGAAAATGGACGGATTTCTCAGGTTTTTACTACATGTGCACCCTTTTCACATTCCCCCGTGCAACGCGGCAGCTAGTCCTCCTTTCATGCAAAATCTTAAGGTTCCACCTCATGTCCAAGGCACCAAAGCCATCTAAAAATCAATTATCGAAAATCAAAACTTGAATTGTACCGCTTCTTACTTGCTATTGCTTCAACTTAGAAGCTTCTTCTGTGTTCTACTATGGTGCTTTTAGAGTCTCCGCATACCGCAGCACGCGACATAGCTTTGCAGACGATAAATGTAACCGTCTCAGAGAGAAAAGCGGCCAATGTGACGATCTGACTTCAAATCGATTCGATAACAAATGACGAAAACGGACGGTTATCTCAGGTTTTTACTACATATGAACCCTTTTCACATTCTCCCGTGCAACGCGGCTGCTAGTCCTCCTTTCATGCAAAATCTTAAGATTCCACCTTGTGTCCAAGGCACCAAAGCCGGCCAAAAATCAGTAATCGATAGCCAAAACTTGAATTGTACTGCTTCTTACTGGCTATTGCTTCAACTTAGAAGCTTCTTCTGTGTTCTACTATGGTGCTTTTAGTGTCTCCGCATACCGCAGCACGCGACATAGGTTTGCAGACGATAAATGTAACCGTCTCAGAGAGAAAAGCGGCCAATGTGACGATCTTTCTTAAAGTCGATTCGATAACAAATGACGAAAACGGACGGATTTCTCAGGTTTTTACTACATATGAACCCTTTTCACATTCTCCCGTGCAACGCGGCTGCTAGTCCTCCTTTCATGCAAAATCTTAAGGTTCCACCTCATGTCCAAAGAACCAAGGCCGGCTAAAAATGAATAATCGATAACCAAAACTTGAATTGTACTGCTTCTTACTGGCTATTGCTTCAACTTAGAAGCTTCTTCTGTGTTCTACTATGGTGCTTTTAGTGTCTCTGCATACCGCAGCACGCGACATAGCTTTGCAGACGATAAATGTAACCGTCTCAGAGAGAAAAGCGGCCAATGTGACGATCTGGCTTTAAGTCGATTCGATAACAAATGACGATAACGGACGGATTTCTCAGGTTTTTACTACATATGAACCCTTTTCACATTCTCCCGTGCAACGCGACTGCTAGTCCTCCTTTCATGCAAAATCTTAAGGTCCTAGGTCATGTCCAAGCCACCAAAGCCGGCTAAAAAGTGAATAATCGACAACCAAAACTTGAATTGTACTACTTCTTACTGGCTATTGCTTCAACTTAGAAGCTTCTTCTGTGCTCTACTATGGTGCTTTTAGTGTCTCCGCATACCGCAGTACGCGACATAGCTTTGCAGACGATAAATGTAACCGATTCAGAGAGAAGAGCGGCCAATGTGACGATCTGACTTTAAGTCGATTCGATAACAAAGACGAAAACGGACGGATCTCTCAGGTTTTTACTACATATGAACCATTTTCACATTCTCCCGTGCAACGCGGCAGCTAGTCCTCCTTTCATGCAAAATCTTAAGATTCCACCTTATGTCCAAGGCACCAAAGCCGGCCAAAAATCAATAATTGACAACCAAAACTTGATTGTACTGCTTCTTACTGGCTATTGCTTCAACATAGAAGCTTCTTCTGTGTTCTACTATGGTGCTTTTAGTGGGTCCGCATACCGCAGCACGCGACATAGCTTTGCAGACGATAAATGTAACCGTCTCAGAGAGAAAAGCGGCCAATGTGACGATCTGGCTTAAAGTCGATTCGATAACAAATGACGAAAACGGACGGATTTCTCAGGTTTTTACTACATATGAACCCTTTTCACATTTTCCCGTGCAACGCGGCTGCTAGTCGTCCTTTCATGCAAAATCTTAAGGTTCCACTTCATGTCCAAGGCGCCAAAGCCATCTAAAAATCAATTATCGATAATCAAAACTTGAATTGTACTGCATCTTACTGGCTATTGCTTCAACGTAGAAGCTTCTTCTGTGTTCTACTATGGTGCTTTTAGTGTCTCCGCATATCGCAGCACGCGACATAGCTTTGCAGACGATAAATGTAACCGTCTCAGAGAGAAAAGCGGCCAATGTGACGATCTGGCTTAAAGTCGATTCGATAACAAATGACGAAAACGGACGGATTTCTCAGGTTTTTACTACATATGAACCCTTTTCACATTCTCCCGTGCAACGCGGCTGCTAGTCCTCCTTTCATGCAACATCTTAAGGTCCTAGGTCATGCCCAAGAAACCAAAGCCGGCTAAAAAGTGAATAATCGACAACTAAAACTTGAATTGTACTACTTCTTACTGGCTATTACTTCAACTTAGAAGCTTTTTCTGTGTTCTACTATGGTGCTTTTAGTGTTTCGGCATACCGCAGCACGCGACATAGCTTTGCAGACGATAAATGTAACCGTCTCAAAGAGAAAAGCGGCCAATGTGACGATCTGGCTTTAAGTCGATTCGATAACAAATGACGAAAACGGACGGATTTCTCAGGTTTTTACTACATATATACACTTTTCACATTCTCCCGTGCAACGGGGCTGCTAGTCCTCCTTTCATGCAAAATCTTAAGGTCCTAGGTCATGTCCAAGCTACCAAAGCCGGCTAAAAATTGAATAATCGATAACTAAAACTTGAATTGTACTACTTCTTACTGGCTATTGCTTCAACTTAGAAGCTTCTTCTGTGTTCTACTATGGTGCTTTTAGTGTCTCCACATACCGCAGCACGCGACATAGCTTTGCAGACGATAAATGTAACCGTCTCAAAGAGAAAAGCGGCCAATGTGACGACCTGGCTTTAAGTCGATTCGATAACAAATGACGAAAACGGACGGATTTCTCAGGTTTTTATTACATATGACAATTTTCACATTCTCCCGTGCAACGCGGCTGCTGGTCCCCCTTTCATGCAAAATCTTAAGGTCATAGGTCATGTCCAAGCCACCAAGCCGGCTAAAAAGTGAATAATCGACAACTAAAACTTGAATTGTACTACTTCTTACTGGCTATTGATTCAACTTAGAAGCTTCTTCTCTTCTTCTGTGTTCTACTATGGTGCTTTTAGTGTCTCCGCATAACGCAGCACGCGACATAGCTTTGCACACGATAAATGTAACCGTTTCAGAGAGAAGAGCGGCCAATGTGACGATCTGGCTTTAAGTCGATTCGATAACAAACGACGAAAACGGACGGATTTCTGAGGTTTTCACTACATATGAACCCTTTTCACATTCTCCCGTGCAACGCGGCTGCTAGTCCTCCTTTCATGCAAAATCTTAAGGTTCCACCTCATGTCCAAGGCACCAAAGCCTGCTAAAAATCAATTATCGATAACCAAAACTTGAATTGTACTGCTTCTTACGGACTATTGCTTCAACTTAGAAGCTTCTTCTGTGTTCTACTATGGTGCTTTTAGTGTTTACGCATACCGCAGCACGCAACATAGCTTTGCAGACTATAAATGTAACCGTCTCAGAGAGAAAAGCGGCCAATGTGAACATCTGGCATTAAGTCGATTCGATAACAAATGACGAAAACGGACGGATTTCTCAGGTTTTTACTACATATGAACACTTTTCACATTCTCCCGTGCAACACGGCAGCAAGTCCTCCTTTCATGCAAAATCTTAATATCCTAGGTCATGTCCAAGCCACCAAAGCCGGCTAAAAAGTGAATAATCGACAACTAAAGCTTGAATTGTACTACTTCTTACTGGCTATTACTTCAACTTAGAAGCTTCTTCTGTGTTCTACTATGGTGCTTTTAGTGTCTCTGCATACCGCAGCACGCAACATAGCTTTGCAGACGATGAATGTAACCGTAACAGAGAGAAAAGTGGCCAATGTGACGATCTGGCTTGAAGTCGATTCGATAACATATGACGATAACGGACGGATTTCTCAGGTTTTTACTACATATGAACATTTTTCACACTCTCCCGTGCAACGCGGCTGCTAGTCCTCCTTTCATGCAAAATCTTAAGGTCCTAGGTCATGTCCAAGCCACCAAAGCCGGCTAAAAAGTGAATAATCGACAACTAAAACTTGAATTCCACTACTTCTTACTGGCTATTGCTTGAACTTAGAAGCTTCTTCTCTTCTTCTGTGTTCTACTATGGTGCTTTTAGTGTCTCCGCATACCGCAGCACGCGACATACCTTTGCACACGATAAATGTAACCGTTTCAGAGAGAAGAGCGGCCAGTGTGACGATCTGGCTTTAAGTCGATTCGATAACAAATGACGAAAACGGACGGATTTCTCAGGTTTTCACTACATATGAACCCTTTTCACATTCGCCCGTGCAACGCGGCTGCTAGTCCTCCTTTCATGAAAAATCTTAAGGTTCCACCTCATATCAAAGGCACCAAAGCCTGCTAAAAATCAATTATCGATAACCAAACTTGAATTGTACTGCTTCTTACTGGCTATTGCTTCAACTTAGAAGCTTCTTCTGTGTTCTACTATGGTGCTTTTAGACTCTCCGCATACCGCAGCACGCGACGTAGCTTTGCAGACGATAAATGTAACCGTCTCAGAGAGAAAAGCGGCCAATGTGACGATCTGGCTTTAAGTCGATTCGATAACAAATGACGAAAACGGACTGATTTCTCAGGTTTTTACTTTTCACATTCTCCTGTGCAACGGGGCTGCTAGTCCTCCTTTCAAGCAAAATCTTCAGGTTCCACCTCATGTCCAAAGAACCAAGGCCGGCTATAAATCAATAATCGATAACCAAAACTTTAATTGTACTGCTTCTTACTGGCTATTGCTTCAACTTAGAAGCTTCTTCTGTGTTCTACTATGGTGCTTTTAGTGTCTCCGCATACCGCAGCACGCGACATAGCTTTGCAGACGATAAATGTAACCGATTCAGAGAGAAGAGAGGCCAATGTTACGATCTGGCTTTAAGTCGATTCGATAACAAAGACGAAAACGGACGGATTTCTCAGGTTTTTACTACATATGAACCCTTTTCACATTCTCCCGTGCAACGCGGCAGCTAGTCCTCCTTTCATGCAAAATCTTAAGATTCTACCTTATGTCCAAGGCACCAAAGCCGGCCAAAAATCAATAATTGACAACCAAAACTTGAATTGTACTGCTTCTTACTGGCTATTGCTTCAACTTAGAAGCTTCTTCTGTGTTCTACTATGGTGCTTTTAGTGTCTCCGCATACCGCAGCACGCGACATAGCTTTTCAGACGATAAATGTAACCGTCTCAGAGAGAAAAGCGGCCAATGTGACGATCTGGCGTTAAGTCGATTCGATAACATATGTCGAAAACGGACGGATTTCTCAGGTTTTTACTACATATGAACCCTTTTCACATTCTCCCGTGCAACGGTGCTGCTAGTCCTCATTTCATGCAAAATCTTAAGGTCCTAGGTCATGTCCAAGCCACCAAAGCCGGCTAAAAAGTGAATAATCGACAACTAAAACTTCTATTGTACTACTTCTTACTGGCTATTGCTTCAACTTAGAAGCTTCTTCTCTTCTTCTGTGTTCTACTATGGTGCTTTTAGTGTCTCCGCATACCGCAGCACGCGACATAGCTTTGCACACGATAAATGTAACCGATTCAGAGAGAAGAGCGGCCAATGTGACGATCTGGCTTTAAGTCGATTCGATAACAAAGACGAAAACAGACGGATTTCTCAGGTTTTTACTACATATGAACACTTTTCTCATTCTCCCGTGCAACGCGGCTGCTAGTGCTCCTTTCATGCAAAATGTTAAGGTTCCACCTCATGTCCAAGGCACCAAAGCCGGCTAAAAATCAATAATCAATAACCAAAACTTGAATTGTACTGCTTCTTACTGGCTATTGCTTCAACTTAGAAGATTCTTCTGTGTTCTACTATGGTGCTTTTAGTATCTCCGCATACCGCAGTACGCGACATAGCTTTGCAGACGATAAATGTAACCGTCTCAGAGAGAAAAGCGGCCAATGTGACGATCAGGCTTTAAGTCGATTCGATAACAAATGACGAAAACGGACGGATTTCTCAGGTTTTTACTACATATGAACCCTTTTTACATTCTCCCGTGCAACGCGGCTGCTGGTCCACCTTTCATGCAAAATCTTAAGGACATAGGTCATGTCCAAGCCACCAAGTCGGCTAAAAAGTGTATAATCGACAACTAAAACTTGATTTGTACTACTTCTTACTGGCTATTGCTTCACCTTAGAAGCTTCTTCTCTTCTTCTGTGTTCTACTATGGTGCTTTTAGTGTCTCCGCATAACGCAGAACGCGACATAGCTTTACACACGATAAATGTAACCGTTTCAGAGAGAAGAGCGGCCAATGTGACGATATGGCTTTAAGTCGATTCGATAACAAATGACGAAAACGGATGGATTTCTCAGGTTTTTATTACATATGACAATTTTCAAATTCTCCCGTGCAACGCGGCTGCTAGTCCTCCTTTCATGCAAAATCTTAAGGTCATAGGTCATGTCCAAGCCACCAAGCAGGCTAAAATGTGAATAATCGACAACTAAAACTTGAATTGTACTACTTCTTACTGGCTATTGCTTCAACTTAGAAGCTTCTTCTCTTCTTCTGTGTTCTACTATGGTGCTTTTAGTGTCTCCGCATACCGCAGCACGCGACATAGCTTTGCACACGATAAATGTAACCGTTTCAGAGAGAAGAGCGGCCAATGTGACGATCTGGCTTTAAGTCGATTCGATAACAAATGACGAAAACAGACGGATTTCTCAGGTTTTCACTACATATGAACCATTTTCACATTCTCCCGTGCAACGGGGCTGCTAGTCCGCCTTTCATGCAAAATCTTAAGGTCCTAGGTCATGTCCAAGCCACCAAAGCCGGCTAAAAAGTGAATAATCGACAACTAAAACTTGAATTGTACTACTTCTTACTGGCTATTGCTTCAACTTAGAAGCTTCTTCTGTGTTCTACTATGGTGCTTTTAGTGTCTCCACATACCGCAGCACGCGACATAGCTTTGCAGACGATAAATGTAACCGCCTCAGAGAGAAGAGCGGCCAATGTGACGATCTGGCTTTAAGTCGATTCGATAACAACTGACGAAAACGGACGGATTTCTCAGGTTTTTATTACATATGACAATTTTCACATTCTCCCGTGCAACGCAGCTGCTAGTCCTCCTTTCATGCTAAATCTTAAGGTCCTAGGTCATGTCCAAGCCACCAAAGCCGGCTAAAAATCAACAATCGATAACCAAAACTTGAATTGTACTGCTTCTTACTGGCTATTGCTTCAACTTAGAAGATTCTTCTGTGTTCTACTATGGTGCTTTTAGTGTCTCCGCATACCGCAGCACGCGACATAGCTTTGCAGACGATAAATGTAACCGATTCAGAGAGAAGAGCGGCCAATGTGACGATCTGGCTTTAAGTCGATTCGATAACAAATGACGAAAACGGACGGATTTCTCAGGTTTTTATTACATATGGCAATTTTCACATTCTCCCGTGCAACGCGGCTGCTAGTCCTCCTTTCATGCTAAATCTTAAGGTCCTAGGTGATGTCCAAGCCACCAAAGCCGGCTAAAAATCAACAATCGATAACCAAAACTTGAATTGTACTGCTTCTTACTGGCTATTGCTTCAACTTAGAGGATTCTTCTGTGTTCTACTATGGTGCTTTTAGTATCTCCGCATACCGCAGTACGCGATATAGCTTTGCAGACGATAAATATAACCGTCTCAGAGAGAAAAGCGGCAAATGTGACGATCAGGCTTTAAGTCGATTCGATAACAAATGACGAAAACTCACGGATTTCTCAGGTTTTTACTACAAATGAACCCTTTTTACATTCTCCCGTGCAACGCGGCTGCTAGTCCTCCTTTCATGCAAAATCTTAAGGTTCCACCTCATGTCCAAGGCTCTAAGGCCAGCTAAAAATCAACAATCGATAACCAAATCTTGAATTGTACTGCTTCTTACTGAGTATTGCTTCAACTTAGATGATTCTTCTCTGTTCTACTATGGTGCTTTTAGTGTCTCCGCATACCGCAGCACGCGACATAGCTTTGAAGACGATAAATGTAACCGTCTCAGACAAAAGCGGCCAATGTGACGATCTGGCTTTAAGTCGATTCGATAACGAATGACGAAAACGGACGGATTTCTCAGGTTTTTACTACATATGAACACTTTTCACATTCTCCCGTGCAACGGGGCTGCTAGTCCTCCTTTCATTCAAAATCTTAAGGTCCTAGGTCATGTCCAAACTACCAAAGCCGGCTAAAAAGTGAATAATCGACAACTAAAATTAGAATTGTACTACTTCTTACTGGCTATTGCTTGAACTTAGAAGCTTCTTCTGTGTTCTACTATGGTGCTTTTAGTGTCTCCACATACCGCAGCACGCGACATAGGTTTGCAGTCGATGAATGTAACCGTCTCAGAGAGAAGAGCGGCCAATGTGACGATCTGGCTTTAAGTCGATTCGATAACAAATGACGAAACGGACGCATTTCTCAGGTTTTTATTACATATGACAATTTTCACATTCTCCCGTGCGACGCGGCTGGTAGTCCCTCTTTCATGCAAAATCTTAAGGTTCCACCTCATGTCCAAGGCACCAAAGCCGGCTAAAAATCAATTATCGACAACCAAAACGTGAATTGTATTGCTTCTTACGAACAATTGCTTCAACTTAGAAGCTTCTTCTGTGTTCTACTATGGTGCTTTTAGTGTTTCCGCATACCGCAGCACGCGACATAGCTTTGCACACGATAAATGTAACCGTTTCAGAGAGAAGAGCGGCCAATGTGACGATCTGGCTTTAAGTCGATTCGATAACAAATGACGAAAACGGACGGATTTGTCAGGTTTTTACTACATATGAACACTTTTCACATTCACCCGTGCAACTCGGCTTCTAGTCCTCCTTTCATGCAAAATCTTAAGGTTCCATCTCATGTCCAAGGCACCAAAGCCTGCTAAAGATCAATTATCGATAACCAAAACTTGTACTGCTTCTTACGGACTATTGCTTCAACTTAGAAGCTTCTTCTGTGTTCTACTATGGTGCTTTTAGTGTCTCTGCATACCGCAGCACGCAACACAGCTTTGCAGACGATAAATGTAACCGTCTCAGAGAGAAAAGCGGCCAATGTGACGATCTGGCTTTAAGTCGATTCGATAACAAATGACGAAAACGGACGGATTTCTCAGGTTTTCACTACATATGAACCCTTTTCACATTCTCCCGTGCAACGCGGCTGCTAGTCCTCCTTTCATGCAAAATCTTAAGGTCCAAGGTCATTTCCAAGCCACCAACGCCGGCTATAAGTCAATAATCGATAACCAAAACTTGAATTGTACTGCTTCTTACTGACTATTGCTTCGACTTAGAAACTTCTTATGTGTTCTACTATGGTGCTTTTAGTGTTTCCGCATACCGCAGCACGCAACATAGCTTTGCAGACTATAAATGTAACCGTCTCAGAGAGAAAAGCGGCCTATGTAAACATCTGGCATTAAGTCGATTCGATAACAAATGACGAAAACGGACGGATTTCTCAGGTTTTTACTACATATGAACACTTTTCACATTCTCCCGTGCAACACGGCAGCAAGTCCTCCTTTCATGCAAAATCTTAATATCCTAGGTCATGTCCAAGCCACCAAAGCCGGCTAAAAAGTGAATAATCGACAACTAAAACTTGAATTGTACTACTTCTTACTGGCTATTACTTCAACTTAGAAGCTTCTTCTGTGTTCTACTATGGTGCTTTTAGTGTCTCTGCATACCGCAGCACGCAACATAGCTTTGCAGACGATGAATGTAACCGTCTCAGAGAGAAAAGCGGCCAATGTGACGATCTGGCTTGAAGTCGATTCGATAACAAATGACGATAACGGACGGATTTCTCAGGTTTTTACTACATATGAACACTTTTCACATTGTCCCGTGCAACGCGGCTTCTAGTCCCCCTTTCATTCAAAATCTTAAGGTCCTAGGTCATGTTCAAGCCACCAAAGCCGGCTAAAAAGTGAATAATCGACAACTAAAACTTGAATTGTACTACTTCTTACTGGCTATTGCTTCAACTTAGAAGCTTCTTCTCTTCTTCTGTGTTCTACTATGGTGCTTTTAGTGTCTCCGCATACCGCAGCACGCGACATTGCTTTGCACACGATAAATGTAACCGTTTCAGGGAGAAGAGCGGCCAGTGTGACGATCTGGCTTTAAGTCGATTCGATAACAAATGACGAAAACGGACGGATTTCTCAGGTTTTCACTACATATGAACCCTTTTCACATTCTCCCGTGCAACGCCGCTGCTAGTCCTCCTTTCATGCAAAATCTTAAGGTTCCACCTCATATCAAATGCACCAAAGCCGGCTAAAAATCAATTATCGATAACCAAAACTTGAATTGTGCTGCTTCTTACGGACTATTGCTTCAACTTAGAAGCTTCTTCTGTGTTCTACTATGGTGCTTTTAGTGTTTCCGCATACCGCAGCACGCGACATAGCTTTGCAGACGATAAATGTAACCGTCTCAGAGAGAAAAGCGGCCAATGTGACGATCTGGCTTTAAGTCGATTCGATAACAAATGACGAAACCGGACGGATTTCTCAGGTTTTTATTACATATGAACAGTTTTCACATTCTCCCGTGCAACGCGGCTGCTAGTCCTCCTTTCATGCAAAATCTTAAGCTCCTAGGTCATGTCCAAGCCACCAAAGCCGGCTAAAAAGTGAATAGTCGACAACTAAAACATGAATTGTACTACATCTTACTGGCTATTACTTCAACTTAGAAGCTTCTTCTGTGTTCTACTATGGTGCTTTTAGTGTTTCCGCATACCGCAGCACGCGACATAGCTTTGCAGACGATAAATGTAACCGTCTCAGAGAGAAAAGCGGCCAATGTGACGATCTGGCTTTAAGTCGATTCGATAACAAATGACGAAACCGGACGGATTTCTCAGGTTTTTATTACATATGAACAGTTTTCACATTCTCCCGTGCAACGCGGCTGCTAGTCCTCCTTTCATGCAAAATCTTAAGCTCCTAGGTCATGTCCAAGCCACCAAAGCCGGCTAAAAAGTGAATAGTCGACAACTAAAACATGAATTGTACTACATCTTACTGGCTATTACTTCAACTTAGAAGCTTCTTCTGTGTTCTACTATGGTGCTTTTAGTGTTTCCGCTTACCGCAGCACGCGACATAGCTTTGCAGACGATAAATGTAACCGTCTCAGAGAGAAGAGAGGTGAATGTGACGATCTGGCTTTAAGTCGATTCGATAACAAATGACGAAAACAGACGGATTTCTCACGTTTTTACTACATATGAACCCTTTTCACATTCTCCCGTGCAACGCGGCTGCTAGTCCTCCTTTCATGCAAAATCTTAAGGTTCCACCTCATGTCCAAGGCACCAAAGCCGGCTAAAAATCAATTATCGATAACCAAAACTTGAATTGTACTGCTTCTTACTGGCTATTGCTTCAACTTAGAAGCTTCTTCTGTGTTCTACTATGGTGCTTTTAGAGTCTTCGCATACCGCAGCACGCGACATAGCTTTGCAGACGATAAATGTAACCGTCTCAGAGAGAAAAGCGGCCAATGTGACGATCTGGCTTTAAGTCGATTCGATAACAAATGACGAAAACGGACTGATTTCTCAGGTTTTTACTTTTCACATTTTCCTGTGCAACGGGGCTGCTAGTCCTCCTTTCAAGCAAAATCTTCAGGTTCCACCTAATGTCCAAAGAACCAAGGCCGGCTATAAATCAATAATCGATAACCAAAACTTTAATTGTACTGCTTCTTACTGGCTATTGCTTCAACTTAGAAGCTTCTTCTGTGTTCTACTATGGTGCTTTTAGTGTCTCTGCATACCGCAGCACGCGACATTGGTTTGCAGACGATAAATGTAACCGGCTCAGAGAGAAAAGCGTCCATTGTGACGATCTGGCTTGAATTCGATTCGATAACAAATGACGATAACGGACGGATTTCTCAGGTTTTTACTACATATGAACCCTTTTCACATTCTCCCGTGCAACGCGACTGCTAGTCCTCCTTTCATGCAAAATCTTAAGGTCCTAGGTCATGTCCAAGCCACCAAAGCCGGCTAAAAAGTGAATAATTGACAACTAAAACTTCAATTGTACTACTTCTTACGGGCTATTACTTCAACTTAGAAGGTTCTTCTGTGTTCTACTATGGTGCTTTTAGTGTCTCTGCATACCGCAGCACGCGACATAGCTTTGCTGACGATAAATGTAACCGGCTCAGAGAGAAGAGCGGCCAATGTGACGATCTGGTTTTAAGTCGATTCGATAACAAAGACGAAAACGGACGGATTTCTCAGGTTTTTACTACATATGAACCCTTTTCACATTCCCCCGTGCAACGCGGCTGCTAGTCCTCCTTTCATGCAAAATCTTAAGGTTCCAGCTCATGTCCAAGGCACCAAAGCCATCTAAAAATCAATTATCGATAATCAAAACTTGAATTGTACCGCTTCTTACTGGCTATTGCTTCAACTTAGAAGCTTCTTCTGTGTTCTACTATGGTGCTTTTAGAGTCTCCGCATACCGCAGCACGCGACATAGCTTTGCAAACGATAAATGTAACCGTCTCAGAGAGAAAAGCGGCCAATGTGACGATCTGACTTCAAATCGATTCGATAACAAATGACGAAAACGGACGGATATCTCAGGTTTTTACTACATATGAACCCTTTTCACATTCTCCCGTGCAACGCGGCTGCTAGTCCTCCTTTCATGCAAAATCTTAAGATTCCACCTTGTGTCCAAGGCACCAAAGCCGGCCAAAAATCAATAATCGATAGCCAAAACTTGAATTGTACTGCTTCTTACTGGCTATTGCTTCAACTTAGAAGCTTCTTCTGTGTTCTACTATGGTGCTTTTAGTGTCTCCGCATACCACAGCACGCGACATAGCTTTGCAGACGATAAATGTAACCGGCTCAGAGAGGAAAGCGGCCAATGTGACGATCTGGCTTGAAGTCGATTCGATAACAAATGACGATAACGGACGGATTTCTCAGGTTTTTACTACATATGAACCCTTTTCACATTCTCCCGTGCAACGCGACTGCTAGTCCTCCTTTCATGCAAAATCTTAATGTCCTAGGTCATGTCCAAGCCACCAAAGCCGGCTAAAAAGTGAATAATCGACAACCAAAACTTGAATTGTACTGCTTCTTACTGACTATTGCTTCGACTTAGAAACTTCTTATGTGTTCTACTATGGTGCTTTTAGTGTTTCCGCATACCGCAGCACGCAACATAGCTTTGCAGACTATAAATGTAACCGTCTCAGAGAGAAAAGCGGCCAATGTGAACATCTGGCATTAAGTCGATTCGATAACAAATGACGAAAACGGACGGATTTCTCAGGTTTTTACTACATATGAACACTTTTCACATTCTCCCGTGCAACACGGCAGCAAGTCCTCCTTTCATGCAAAATCTTAATATCCTAGGTCATGTCCAAGCCACCAAAGCCGGCTAAAAAGTGAATAATCGACAACTAAAACTTGAATTGCACTACTTCTTACTGGCTATTACTTCAACTTAGAAGCTTCTTCTGTGTTCTACTATGGTGCTTTTAGTGTCTCTGCATACCGCAGCACGCAACATAGCTTTGCAGAAGATGAATGTAACCGTCTCAGAGAGAAAAGCGGCCAATGTGACGATCTGGCTTGAAGTCGATTCGATAACAAATGACGATAACGGACGGATTTCTCAGGTTTTTACTACATATGAACACTTTTCACATTCTCCCGTGCAACGCGGCTTCTAGTCCCCCTTTCATGCAAAATCTTAAGGTCCTAGGTCATGTTCAAGCCACCAAAGCCGGCTAAAAAGTGAATAATCGACAACTAAAACTTGAATTGTACTACTTCTTACTGGCTATAGCTTCAACTTAGAAGCTTCTTCTCTTCTTCTGTGTTCTACTATGGTGCTTTTAGTGTCTCCGCATACCGCAGCACGCGACATTGCTTTGCACACGATAAATGTAACCGTTTCAGAGAGAAGAGCGGCCAGTGTGATGATCTGGCTTTAAGTCGATTCGATAACAAATGACGAAAACGGACGGATTTCTCAGGTTTTCACTACATATGAACCCTTTTCACATTCTCCCGTGCAACGCGGCTGCTAGTCCTCCTTTCATGCAAAATCTTAAGTTTCCACCTCATATCAAAGGCACCAAAGCCGGCTGAAAATCAATTATCGATAACCAAAACTTGAATTGTACTGCTTCTTACGGACTATTGCTTCAACTTAGAAGCTTCTTCTGTGTTCTACTATGGTGCTTTTAGTGTTTCCGCATACCGCAGCACGCGACATAGCTTTGCAGACGATAAATGTAACCGTCTCAGAGAGAAAAGCGGCCAATGTGACGATCTGGCTTTAAGTCGATTCGATAACAAATGACGAAACCGGACGGATTTCTCAGGTTTTTATTACATATGAACAGTTTTCACATTCTCCCGTGCAACGCGGCTGCTAGTCCTCCTTTCATGGAAAATCTTAAGCTCCTAGGTCATGTCCAAGCCACCAAAGCCGGCTAAAAAGTGAATAATCGACAACTAAAACATGAATTGTACTACATCTTACTGGCTATTACTTCAACTTAGAAGCTTCTTCTGTGTTCTACTATGGTGCTTTTAGTGTTTCCTCTTACCGCAGCACGCGACATAGCTTTGCAGACGATAAATGTAACCGTCTCAGAGAGAAAAGCGGCCAATGTGACGATCTGGCTTTAAGTCGATTCGATAACAAATGACGAAAACGGACTGATTTCTCAGGTTTTTACTTTTCACATTCTCCTGTGCAACGGGGCTGCTAGTCCTCCTTTCAAGCAAAATCTTCAGGTTCCACCTCATGTCCAAAGAACCAAGGCCGGCTATAAATCAATAATCGATAACAAAAACTTTAATTGTACTGCTTCTTACTGGCTATTGCTTCAACTTAGAAGCTTCTTCTGTGTTCTACTATGGTGCTTTTAGTGTCTCAGCATACCGCAGCACGCGACATAGCTTTGCAGACGATGAATGTAACCGTCTCAGAGAGAAGAGCGGCCAATGTGACGATCTGGCTTTAAGTCGATTCGATAACAAATGACGAAAACGGACGGATTTCTCAGGTTTTTACTACATATGAACCCTTTTCACATTCCCCCGTGCAACGCGGCTGCTAGTTCTCCTTTCATGCAAAATCTTAAGGTTCCACCTCATGTCCAAGGCACCAAAGCCATCTAAAAATCAATTATCGATAATCAAAACTTGAATTGTACCGCTTCTTACTGGCTATTGCTTCAACTTAGAAGCTTCTTCTTTGTTCTACTACGGTGCTTTTAGAGTCTCCGCATACCGCAGCACGCGACATAGCTTTGCAGACGATAAATGTAACCGTCTCAGAGAGAAAAGCGGCCAATGTGACGATCTGACTTCAAATCGATTCGATAACAAATGACAAAAACGGACGGATATCTCAGGTTTTTACTACATATGAACCCTTTTCACATTCTCCCGTGCAACGCGGCTGCTAGTCCTCCTTTCATGCAAAATCTTAAGATTCCACCTTGTGTCCAAGGCACCAAAGCCGGCCAAAAATCAATAATCGATAGCCAAAACTTGAATTGTACTGCTTCTTACTGGCTATTGCTTCAACTTAGAAGCTTCTTCTGTGTTCTACTATGGTGCTTTTAGAGTCTCCGCATACCGCAGCACGCGACATAGCTTTGCAGACGATAAATGTAACCGTCTCAGAGAGAAAAGCGGCCAATGTGACGAACTGGCTTTAAGTCGATTCGATAACAAATGACGAAAACGGACTGATTTCTCAGGTTTTTACTTTTCACATTCTCCTGTGCAACGGGGCTGCTAGTCCTCCTTTCAAGCAAAACCTTCAGGTTCCACCTCATGTCCAAAGAACCAAGGCCGGCTATAAATCAATAATCGATAACCAAAACTTTAATTGTACTGCTTCTTACTGGCTATTGCTTCAACTTAGAAGCTTCTTCTGTGTTCTACTATGGTGCTTTTAGTGTCTCAGCATACCGCAGCACGCGACATAGCTTTGCAGACGATAAATGTAACCGGCTCAGAGAGAAAAGCGGCCAATATGACGATCTGGCTTGAATTCGATTCGATAACAAATGACGATAACGGACGGATTTCTCAGGTTTTTACTACATATGAACCCTTTCCACATTCTCCCGTGCAACGCGACTGCTAGTCCTCCTTTCATGCAAAATCTTAAGGTTCCACCTCATGTCCAAGGCACCAAAGCCATCTAAAAATCAATTATCGATAATCAAAACTTGAATTGTACCGCTTCTTACTGGCTATTGCTTCAACTTAGAAGCTTCTTCTGTGTTCTACTATGGTGCTTTTAGAGTCTCCGCATACCGCAGCACGCGACATAGCTTTGCAGACGATAAATGTAACCGTCTCAGAGAGAAAAGCGGCCAATGTGACGATCTGGCTTAAAGTCGATTCGATAACAAATGACGAAAACGGACGGATTTCTCAGGTTTTTACTACATATGAACCCTTTTCACATTCTCCCGTGCAACGCGGCTGCTAGTCCTCCTTTCATGCAAAATCTTAAGGTTCCACCTCATGTCCAAAGAACCAAGGCCGGCTAAAAATCAATAATCGATAACCAAAACTTGAATTGTACTGCTTCTTACTGGCTATTGCTTCAACTTAGAAGCTTCTTCTGTGTTCTACTATGGTGCTTTTAGTGACTCCGCATACCGCAGCACGCGACATAGCTTTGCAGACGATAAATGTAACCGGCTCAGAGAGAAAAGCGGCCAATGTGACGATCTGGCTTGAAGTCGATTCGATAACAAATGACGAAAACGGACGGATTTCTCAGGTTTTTACTACATATGAACCCTTTTCACATTCTCCCGTGCAACGCGACTGCTAGTCCTCCTTTCATGCAAAATCTTATGATTCCACCTTGTGTCCAAGGCACCAAAGCCGGCCAAAAATCAATAATCGATAGCCAAAACTTGAATTGTACTGCTTCTTACTGGCTATTGCTTCAACTTAGAAGCTTCTTCTGTGTTCTACTATGGTGCTTTTAGTGTCTCCGCATACCGCAGCACGCGACATAGCTTTGCAGACGATAAATGTAACCGTCTCAGAGAGAAAAGCGGCCAATGTGACGATCTGGCTTAAAGTCGATTCGATAACAAATGACGAAAACGGACGGATTTCTCAGGTTTTTACTACATATGAACCCTTTTCACATTCTCCCGTGCAACGCGGCTGCTAGTCCTCCTTTCATGCAAAATCTTAAGGTTCCACCTCATGTCCAAAGAACCAAGGCCGGCTAAAAATCAATAATCGATAACCAAAACTTGAATTGTACTGCTTCTTACTGGCTATTGCTTCAACTTAGAAGCTTCTTCTGTGTTCTACTATGGTGCTTTTAGTGACTCCGCATACCGCAGCACGCGACATAGCTTTGCAGACGATAAATGTAACCGGCTCAGAGAGAAAAGCGGCCAATGTGACGATCTGGCTTGAAGTCGATTCGATAACAAATGACGAAAACGGACGGATTTCTCAGGTTTTTACTACATATGAACCCTTTTCACATTCTCCCGTGCAACGCGACTGCTAGTCCTCCTTTCATGCAAAATCTTAAGGTCCTAGGTCATGTCCAAGCCACCAAAGCCGGCTAAAAAGTGAATAATCGACAACCAAAACTTGAATTGTACTACTTCTTACTGGCTATTGCTTCAACTTAGAAGCTTCTTCTGTGTTCTACTATGGTGCTTTTAGTGTCTCCACATACCGCAGCACGCGACATAGCTTTGCAGACGATAAATGTAACCGATTCAGAGAGAAGAGCGGCCAATGTGACGATCTGACTTTAAGTCGATTCGATAACAAAGACGAAAACGGACGGATTTCTCAGGTTTTTACTACATATGAACCATTTTCACATTCTCCCGTGCAACGCGGCAGCTAGTCCTCCTTTCATGCAAAATCTTATGATTCCACCTTGTGTCCAAGGCACCAAAGCCGGCCAAAAATCAATAATCGATAGCCAAAACTTGAATTGTACTGCTTCTTACTGGCTATTGCTTCAACTTAGAAGCTTCTTCTGTGTTCTACTATGGTGCTTTTAGAGTCTCCGCATACCGCAGCACGCGACATAGCTTTGCAGACGATAAATGTAACCGTCTCAGAGAGAAAAGCGGCCAATGTGACGAACTGGCTTTAAGTCGATTCGATAACAAATGACGAAAACGGACTGATTTCTCAGGTTTTTACTTTTCACATTCTCCTGTGCAACGGGGCTGCTAGTCCTCCTTTCAAGCAAAACCTTCAGGTTCCACCTCATGTCCAAAGAACCAAGGCCGGCTATAAATCAATAATCGATAACCAAAACTTTAATTGTACTGCTTCTTACTGGCTATTGCTTCAACTTAGAAGCTTCTTCTGTGTTCTACTATGGTGCTTTTAGTGTCTCAGCATACCGCAGCACGCGACATAGCTTTGCAGACGATAAATGTAACCGGCTCAGAGAGAAAAGCGGCCAATATGACGATCTGGCTTGAATTCGATTCGATAACAAATGACGATAACGGACGGATTTCTCAGGTTTTTACTACATATGAACCCTTTCCACATTCTCCCGTGCAACGCGACTGCTAGTCCTCCTTTCATGCAAAATCTTAAGGTTCCACCTCATGTCCAAGGCACCAAAGCCATCTAAAAATCAATTATCGATAATCAAAACTTGAATTGTACCGCTTCTTACTGGCTATTGCTTCAACTTAGAAGCTTCTTCTGTGTTCTACTATGGTGCTTTTAGAGTCTCCGCATACCGCAGCACGCGACATAGCTTTGCAGACGATAAATGTAACCGTCTCAGAGAGAAAAGCGGCCAATGTGACGATCTGGCTTAAAGTCGATTCGATAACAAATGACGAAAACGGACGGATTTCTCAGGTTTTTACTACATATGAACCCTTTTCACATTCTCCCGTGCAACGCGGCTGCTAGTCCTCCTTTCATGCAAAATCTTAAGGTTCCACCTCATGTCCAAAGAACCAAGGCCGGCTAAAAATCAATAATCGATAACCAAAACTTGAATTGTACTGCTTCTTACTGGCTATTGCTTCAACTTAGAAGCTTCTTCTGTGTTCTACTATGGTGCTTTTAGTGACTCCGCATACCGCAGCACGCGACATAGCTTTGCAGACGATAAATGTAACCGGCTCAGAGAGAAAAGCGGCCAATGTGACGATCTGGCTTGAAGTCGATTCGATAACAAATGACGAAAACGGACGGATTTCTCAGGTTTTTACTACATATGAACCCTTTTCACATTCTCCCGTGCAACGCGACTGCTAGTCCTCCTTTCATGCAAAATCTTATGATTCCACCTTGTGTCCAAGGCACCAAAGCCGGCCAAAAATCAATAATCGATAGCCAAAACTTGAATTGTACTGCTTCTTACTGGCTATTGCTTCAACTTAGAAGCTTCTTCTGTGTTCTACTATGGTGCTTTTAGTGTCTCCGCATACCGCAGCACGCGACATAGCTTTGCAGACGATAAATGTAACCGTCTCAGAGAGAAAAGCGGCCAATGTGACGATCTGGCTTAAAGTCGATTCGATAACAAATGACGAAAACGGACGGATTTCTCAGGTTTTTACTACATATGAACCCTTTTCACATTCTCCCGTGCAACGCGGCTGCTAGTCCTCCTTTCATGCAAAATCTTAAGGTTCCACCTCATGTCCAAAGAACCAAGGCCGGCTAAAAATCAATAATCGATAACCAAAACTTGAATTGTACTGCTTCTTACTGGCTATTGCTTCAACTTAGAAGCTTCTTCTGTGTTCTACTATGGTGCTTTTAGTGACTCCGCATACCGCAGCACGCGACATAGCTTTGCAGACGATAAATGTAACCGGCTCAGAGAGAAAAGCGGCCAATGTGACGATCTGGCTTGAAGTCGATTCGATAACAAATGACGAAAACGGACGGATTTCTCAGGTTTTTACTACATATGAACCCTTTTCACATTCTCCCGTGCAACGCGACTGCTAGTCCTCCTTTCATGCAAAATCTTAAGGTCCTAGGTCATGTCCAAGCCACCAAAGCCGGCTAAAAAGTGAATAATCGACAACCAAAACTTGAATTGTACTACTTCTTACTGGCTATTGCTTCAACTTAGAAGCTTCTTCTGTGTTCTACTATGGTGCTTTTAGTGTCTCCACATACCGCAGCACGCGACATAGCTTTGCAGACGATAAATGTAACCGATTCAGAGAGAAGAGCGGCCAATGTGACGATCTGACTTTAAGTCGATTCGATAACAAAGACGAAAACGGACGGATTTCTCAGGTTTTTACTACATATGAACCATTTTCACATTCTCCCGTGCAACGCGGCAGCTAGTCCTCCTTTCATGCAAAATCTTAAGATTCCACCTTATGTCCAAGGCACCAAAGCCGGCCAAAAATCAATAATTGACAACCAAAACTTGATTGTACTGCTTCTTACTGGCTGTTGCTTCAACATAGAAGCTTCTTCTGTGTTCTACTATGGTGCTTTTAGTGTCTCCGCATACCGCAGCACGCGACATAGCTTTGCACACGATAAATGTAACCGTCTCAGAGAGAAAAGCGGCCAATGTGACGATCTGGCTTAAAGTCGATTCGATAACAAATGACGAAAACGGACGGATTTCTCAGGTTTTTACTACATATGAACCCTTTTCACATTTTCCCGTGTAACGCGGCTGCTAGTCCTCCTTTCGTGCAAAATCTTAAGGTTCCACCTCATGTCCAAGGCGCCAAAGCCATCTAAAAATCAATTATCGATAATCAAAACTTAAATTGTACTGCATCTTACTGGCTATTGCTTCAACGTAGAAGCTTCTTCTGTGTTCTACTATGGTGCTTTTAGTGTCTCCGCATATCGCAGCACGCGACATTGCTTTGCCGACGATAAATGTAACCGTCTCAGAGAGAAAAGCGGCCAATGTGACGATCTGGCTTAAAGTCGATTCGATAACAAATGACGAAAACGGACGGATTTCTCAGGTTTTTACTACATATGAACCCTTTTCACATTCTCCCGTGCAACGCGGCTGCTAGTCCTCCTTTCATGCAACATCTTAAGGTCCTAGGTCATGCCCAAGAAACCAAAGCCGGCTAAAAAGTGAATAATCGACAACTAAAACTTCTATTGTACTACTTCTTACTGGCTATTGCTTCAACTTAGAAGCTTCTTCTGTGTTCTACTATGGTGCGTTTAGTGTCTCCACATACCGCAGCACGCGACATAGCTTTGCAGTCGATGAATGTAACCGTCTCAGAGAGAAGAGCGGCCAATGTGACGATCTGACTTTAAGTCGATTCGATAACAAATGACGAAAACGGACGGATTTCTCAGGTTTTTACTACATATGAACCCTTTTCACATTCTCCCGTGCAACGCGGCTGCTAGTCCTCCTTTCATGCAAAATCTTAAGGTTCCACCTCATGTCCAAAGAACCAAGGCCGGCTAAAAATCAATAATCGATAACCAAAACTTGAATTGTACTGCTTCTTACTGGCTATTGCTTCAACTTAGAAGCTTCTTCTGTGTTCTACTATGGTGCTTTTAGTGACTCCGCATACCGCAGCACGCGACATAGCTTTGCAGACGATAAATGTAACCGGCTCAGAGAGAAAAGCGGCCAATGTGACGATCTGGCTTGAAGTCGATTCGATAACAAATGACGAAAACGGACGGATTTCTCAGGTTTTTACTACATATGAACCCTTTTCACATTCTCCCGTGCAACGCGACTGCTAGTCCTCCTTTCATGCAAAATCTTATGATTCCACCTTGTGTCCAAGGCACCAAAGCCGGCCAAAAATCAATAATCGATAGCCAAAACTTGAATTGTACTGCTTCTTACTGGCTATTGCTTCAACTTAGAAGCTTCTTCTGTGTTCTACTATGGTGCTTTTAGTGTCTCCGCATACCGCAGCACGCGACATAGCTTTGCAGACGATAAATGTAACCGTCTCAGAGAGAAAAGCGGCCAATGTGACGATCTGGCTTAAAGTCGATTCGATAACAAATGACGAAAACGGACGGATTTCTCCGGTTTTTACTACATATGAACCCTTTTCACATTCTCCCGTGCAACGCGGCTGCTAGTCCTCCTTTCATGCAAAATCTTAAGGTTCCACCTCATGTCCAAAGAACCAAGGCCGGCTAAAAATCAATAATCGATAACCAAAACTTGAATTGTACTGCTTCTTACTGGCTATTGCTTCAACTTAGAAGCTTCTTCTGTGTTCTACTATGGTGCTTTTAGTGACTCCGCATACCGCAGCACGCGACATAGCTTTGCAGACGATAAATGTAACCGGCTCAGAGAGAAAAGCGGCCAATGTGACGATCTGGCTTGAAGTCGATTCGATAACAAATGACGAAAACGGACGGATTTCTCAGGTTTTTACTACATATGAACCCTTTTCACATTCTCCCGTGCAACGCGACTGCTAGTCCTCCTTTCATGCAAAATCTTAAGGTCCTAGGTCATGTCCAAGCCACCAAAGCCGGCTAAAAAGTGAATAATCGACAACCAAAACTTGAATTGTACTACTTCTTACTGGCTATTGCTTCAACTTAGAAGCTTCTTCTGTGTTCTACTATGGTGCTTTTAGTGTCTCCACATACCGCAGCACGCGACATAGCTTTGCAGACGATAAATGTAACCGATTCAGAGAGAAGAGCGGCCAATGTGACGATCTGACTTTAAGTCGATTCGATAACAAAGACGAAAACGGACGGATTTCTCAGGTTTTTACTACATATGAACCATTTTCACATTCTCCCGTGCAACGCGGCAGCTAGTCCTCCTTTCATGCAAAATCTTAAGATTCCACCTTATGTCCAAGGCACCAAAGCCGGCCAAAAATCAATAATTAACAACCAAAACTTGATTGTACTGCTTCTTACTGGCTGTTGCTTCAACATAGAAGCTTCTTCTGTGTTCTACTATGGTGCTTTTAGTGTCTCCGCATACCGCAGCACGCGACATAGCTTTGCACACGATAAATGTAACCGTCTCAGAGAGAAAAGCGGCCAATGTGACGATCTGGCTTAAAGTCGATTCGATAACAAATGACGAAAACGGACGGATTTCTCAGGTTTTTACTACATATGAACCCTTTTCACATTTTCCCGTGTAACGCGGCTGCTAGTCCTCCTTTCATGCAAAATCTTAAGGTTCCACCTCATGTCCAAGGCGCCAAAGCCATCTAAAAATCAATTATCGATAATCAAAACTTAAATTGTACTGCATCTTACTGGCTATTGCTTCAACGTAGAAGCTTCTTCTGTGTTCTACTATGGTGCTTTTAGTGTCTCCGCATATCGCAGCACGCGACATTGCTTTGCCGACGATAAATGTAACCGTCTCAGAGAGAAAAGCGGCCAATGTGACGATCTGGCTTAAAGTCGATTCGATAACAAATGACGAAAACGGACGGATTTCTCAGGTTTTTACTACATATGAACCCTTTTCACATTCTCCCGTGCAACGCGGCTGCTAGTCCTCCTTTCATGCAACATCTTAAGGTCCTAGGTCATGCCCAAGAAACCAAAGCCGGCTAAAAAGTGAATAATCGACAACTAAAACTTCTATTGTACTACTTCTTACTGGCTATTGCT
Source organism: Schistocerca gregaria (assembly GCF_023897955.1). Lineage (NCBI taxonomy): Eukaryota > Metazoa > Arthropoda > Insecta > Orthoptera > Acrididae > Schistocerca > Schistocerca gregaria. The sequence goes on from NW_026061973.1 coordinate 1,343,112, forward strand.
TCAACTTAGAAGCTTCTTCTGTGTTCTACTATGGTGCGTTTAGTGTCTCCACATACCGCAGCACGCGACATAGTTTTGCAGTCGATGAATGTAACCGTCTCAGAGAGAAGAGCGGCCAATGTGACGATCTGACTTTAAGTCGATTCGATAACAAATGACGAAAACGGACGGATTTCTCAGGTTTTTATTACATATGACAATTTTCACATTCTCCCGTGCAACGCGGCTGCTAGTCCCCTTTTCATGCAAAATCTTAAGGTCATAGGTCATGTCCAAGCCACCAAGCAGGCTAAAAAGTGAATAATCGACAACTAAAACTTGAATTGTACTACTTCTTACTGGCTATTGCTTCAACTTAGAAGCTTCTTCTCTTCTTCTGTGTTCTACTATGGTGCTTTTAGTGTCTCCGCATACCGCAGCACGCGACATAGCTTTGCACACGATAAATGTAACCGTTTCAGAGAGAAGAGCGGCCAATGTGACGATCTGGCTTTAAGTCGATTCGATAACAAATGACGAAAACGGACGGATTTCTCAGGTTTTCACTACATATGAACCCTTTTCACATTCTCCCGTGCAACGCGGCTGCTAGTCCTCCTTTCATGCAAAATCTTAAGGTTCCACCTCATGTCCAAGGCACCAAAGCCTGCTAAAAATCAATTATCGATAACCAAAACTTGAATTGTACTGCTTCTTACGGACTATTGCTTCAACTTAGAAGCGTCTTCTGTGTTCTACTATGGTGCTTTTAGTGTCGCTGCATACCGCAGCACGAAATTAGCTTTGCAGACGATGAATGTAACCGTCTCAGAGAGAAAAGCGGCCAATGTGACGATCTGGCTTGAAGTCGATTCGATAACAAATGACGATAACGGACGGATATCTCAGGTTTTTACTACATATGAACATTTTTCACATTCTCCCGTGCAACGCGGCTGCTAGTCCTCCTCTCATGCAAAATCTTAAGGTCCTAGGTCATGTCCAAGCCACCAAAGCCGGCTAAAAAGTGAATAATCGACAACTAAAACTTGAATTCTACAACTTCTTACTATCTATTGCTTCAACTTAGAAGCTTCTTCTCTTCTTCTGTGTTCTACTATGGTGCTTTCAGTGTCTCCGCATACCGCAGCACGCGACATACCTTTGCACACGATAAATGTACCCGTTTCAGAGAGAAGAGCGGCCAGTGTGACGATCTGGCTTTAAGTCGATTCGATAACAAATGACGAAAACGGACGGATTTCTCAGGTTTTCACTACATATGAACCCTTTTCACATTCTCCCGTGCAACGCGGCTGCTATTCCTCCTTTCATGCAAAATCTTAAGGTTCCACCTCATATCAAAGGCACCAAAGCCTGCTAAAAGTCAATTATCGATAACCAAAACTTGAATTGTACTGCTTCTTACTGGCTATTGCTTCAACTTAGAAGCTTCTTCTGTGTTCTACTATGGTGCCATTAGAGTCTCCGCATACCGCAGCACGCGACATAGCTTTGCAGACGATAAATGTAACCGTCTCAGAGAGAAAAGCGGCCAATGTGACGATCTGGCTTTAAGTCGATTCGATAACAAATGACGAAAACGGACTGATTTCTCAGGTTTTTACTTTTCACATTCTCCTGTGCAACGGGGCTGCTAGTCCTCCTTTCAAGCAAAATCTTCAGGTTCCACCTCATGTCCAAAGAACCAAGGCCGGCTATAAATCAATAATCGATAACCTAAACTTTAATTGTACTGCTTCTTACTGGCTATTGCTACAACTTAGAAGCTTCTTCTGTGTTCTACTATGGTGCTTTTAGTGTCTCCGCATACCGCAGCACGCGACATAGCTTTGCAGACGATAAATGTAACCGATTCAGAGAGAAGAGCGGCCAATGTGACGATCTGGCTTTAAGTCGATTCGATAACAAAGACGAAAACGGACGGATTTCTCAGGTTTTTACTACATATGAACCCTTTTCACATTCTCCCGTGCAACGCGGCAGCTAGTCCTCCTTTCATGCAAAATCTTAAGATTCTACCTTATGTCCAAGGCAACAAAGCCGGTTAAAAATCAATAATTGACAACCAAAACTTGAATTGTACTGCTTCTTACTGGCTATTGCTTCAACTTAGAAGCTTCTTCTGTGTTCTACTATGGTGCTTTTAGTGTCTCCGCATACCGCAGCACGCGACTTAGCTTTTCAGACGATAAATGTAACCGTCTCAGAGAGAAAAGCGGCCAATGTGACGATCTGGCTTTAAGTCGATTCGATAACATATGTCGAAAACGGACGGATTTCTCAGGTTTTTACTACATATGAACCCTTTTCACATTCTCCCGTGCAACGGGGCTGCTAGTCCTCATTTCATGCAAAATCTTAAGGTCCTAGGTCATGTCCAAGCCACCAAAGCCGGCTAAAAAGTGAATAATCGACAACTAAAACTTGAATTCTACTACTTCTTACTGGCTATTGCTTCAACTTAGAAGTTTCTTCTCTTCTTCTGTGTTCTATTATGGTGCTTTTAGTGTTTCCGCTTACCGCAGCACGCGACATATCTTAGATGACGATAAATGTAACCGTCTCAGAGAGAAAGGCGGCCAATGTGACGATCTGGCTTTAATTCGATTCGATAGCAAATGAAGAAAACGGACGGATTTCTCAGGTTTTTACTACATATGAACCATTTTCACATTCTCCCGTGCAACGCGGCTGCTAGTCCTCCTTTCATGCAAAATCTTAAGGTCCTAGGTCATGTCCAAGCCACCAAAGCCGGCTAAAAAGTGAAAATCGACAACGAAAGCTTGAATTGTACTACTTCTTACTGGCTATTACTTCAACTTAGAAGCTTCTTCTGTGTTCTACTATGGTGCTTTTAGTGTCTCTGCATACCGCAGCACGCAACATAGCTTTGCAGACGATAAATGTAACCGTCTCAGGGAGAAAAGCGGCCAATGTGACGATCTGGCTTGAAGTCGATTCGATAACAAATGACGATAACAGACGGATTTCTCAGGTTTTTACTACATATGAACACTTTTCATATTCTCCCGCGCAACGCGGCTGCTAGTCCTCCTTTCATGCAAAATCTTAAGGTCCTAGGTCATGTCCAAGCCACCAAAGCCGGCTAAAAAGTAAATAATCGACAACTAAAACTTGAATTGTACTACTTCTTACTGCGTATTGCTTCAACTTAGAAGCTTCTTCTGTGTTCTACTATATTGCTTTTAGTGTCTCCGCATACCGCAGCACACGACATAGCTTTGCAGACGATAAATGTAACCGTCTCAGAGAGAAAAGCGGCCAATGTTACGATCTGGCTTTAAGTCGATTCGATAACAAATGACGAAAACGGACGGATTTCTCAGGTTTTTCCTACATATGAACCCTTTTCACATTTTCCCGTGTAACGCGGCTGCTAGTCCTCCTTTCATGCAAAATCTTAAGGTTCCACCTCATGTCCAAGGAGCCAAAGCCATCTAAAAATCAATTATCGATAATCAAAACTTAAATTGTACTGCATCTTACTGGCTATTGCTTCAACGTAGAAGCTTCTTCTGTGTTCTACTATGGTGCTTTTAGTGTCTCCGCATATCGCAGCACGCGACATTGCTTTGCCGACGATAAATGTAACCGTCTCAGAGAGAAAAGCGGCCAATGTGACGATCTGGCTTAAAGTCGATTCGATAACAAATGACGAAAACGGACGGATTTCTCAGGTTTTTACTACATATGAACCCTTTTCACATTCTCCCGTGCAACGCGGCTGCTAGTCCTCCTTTCATGCAACATCTTAAGGTCCTAGGTCATGCCCAAGAAACCAAAGCCGGCTAAAAAGTGAATAATCGACAACTAAAACTTCTATTGTACTACTTCTTACTGGCTATTGCTTCAACTTAGAAGCTTCTTCTGTGTTCTACTATGGTGCGTTTAGTGTCTCCACATACCGCAGCACGCGACATAGCTTTGCAGTCGATGAATGTAACCGTCTCAGAGAGAAGAACGGCCAATGTGACGATCTGACTTTAAGTCGATTCGATAACAAATGACGAAAACGGACGGATTTCTCAGGTTTTTATTACATATGACAATTTTCACATTCTCCCGTGCAACGCGGCTGCTAGTCCCCTTTTCATGCAAAATCTTAAGGTCATAGGTCATGTCCAAGCCACCAAGCAGGCTAAAAAGTGAATAATCGACAACTAAAACTTGAATTGTACTACTTCTTACTGGCTATTGCTTCAACTTAGAAGCTTCTTCTCTTCTTCTGTGTTCTACTATGGTGCTTTTAGTGTCTCCGCATACCGCAGCACGCGACATAGCTTTGCACACGATAAATGTAACCGTTTCAGAGAGAAGAGCGGCCAATGTGACGATCTGGCTTTAAGTCGATTCGATAACAAATGACGAAAACGGACTGATTTCTCAGGTTTTTACTTTTCACATTCTCCTGTGCAACGGGGCTGCTAGTCCTCCTTTCAAGCAAAATCTTCAGGTTCCACCTCATGTCCAAAGAACCAAGGCCGGCTATAAATCAATAATCGATAACCTAAACTTTAATTGTACTGCTTCTTACTGGCTATTGCTACAACTTAGAAGCTTCTTCTGTGTTCTACTATGGTGCTTTTAGTGTCTCCGCATACCGCAGCACGCGACATAGCTTTGCAGACGATAAATGTAACCGATTCAGAGAGAAGAGCGGCCAATGTGACGATCTGGCTTTAAGTCGATTCGATAACAAAGACGAAAACGGACGGATTTCTCAGGTTTTTACTACATATGAACCCTTTTCACATTCTCCCGTGCAACGCGGCAGCTAGTCCTCCTTTCATGCAAAATCTTAAGATTCTACCTTATGTCCAAGGCACCAAAGCCGGTTAAAAATCAATAATTGACAACCAAAACTTGAATTGTACTGCTTCTTACTGGCTATTGCTTCAACTTAGAAGCTTCTTCTGTGTTCTACTATGGTGCTTTTAGTGTCTCCGCATACCGCAGCACGCGACTTAGCTTTTCAGACGATAAATGTAACCGTCTCAGAGAGAAAAGCGGCCAATGTGACGATCTGGCTTTAAGTCGATTCGATAACATATGTCGAAAACGGACGGATTTCTCAGGTTTTTACTACATATGAACCCTTTTCACATTCTCCCGTGCAACGGGGCTGCTAGTCCTCATTTCATGCAAAATCTTAAGGTCCTAGGTCATGTCCAAGCCACCAAAGCCGGCTAAAAAGTGAATAATCGACAACTAAAACTTGAATTCTACTACTTCTTACTGGCTATTGCTTCAACTTAGAAGTTTCTTCTCTTCTTCTGTGTTCTACTATGGTGCTTTTAGTGTTTCCGCTTACCGCAGCACGCGACATATCTTAGATGACGATAAATGTAACCGTCTCAGAGAGAAAGGCGGCCAATGTGACGATCTGGCTTTAATTCGATTCGATAGCAAATGAAGAAAACGGACGGATTTCTCAGGTTTTTACTACATATGAACCATTTTCACATTCTCCCGTGCAACGCGGCTGCTAGTCCTCCTTTCATGCAAAATCTTAAGGTCCTAGGTCATGTCCAAGCCACCAAAGCCGGCTAAAAAGTGAAAATCGACAACGAAAACTTGAATTGTACTACTTCTTACTGGCTATTACTTCAACTTAGAAGCTTCTTCTGTGTTCTACTATGGTGCTTTTAGTGTCTCTGCATACCGCAGCACGCAACATAGCTTTGCAGACGATAAATGTAACCGTCTCAGAGAGAAAAGCGGCCAATGTTACGATCTGGCTTTAAGTCGATTCGATAACAAATGACGAAAACGGACTGATTTCTCAGGTTTTTACTTTTCACATTCTCCAGTGCAACGGGGCTGCTAGTCCTCCTTTCAAACAAAAATCTTCAGGTTGCACCTTATGTCCAAAGAACCACGGCCGGCTAAAAATCAATAATCGATAACCAAAACTTTAGTTGTACTGCTGCTTACTGGCTATTGCTTCAACTTAGAAGCTTTTTCTGTGTTCTACTATGGTGCTTTTAGAGTCTCCGTATACCGCAACACGCGACATAGCTTTGCAGACGATAAATGTAACCGTCTCAGAGAGAAGAGAGGCCAATGTGACGATCTGGCTTTAAGTCGATTCGATAACAAATGACGAAAACAGACGGATTTCTCACGTTTTTACTACATATGAACCCTTTTCTCATTCTCCCGTGCAACGCGGCTGCTTGTAGTCCTTTCATGCAAAATCTTAAGGTTCCACCTCATGTCCAAGGTACCAAAGCCGGCTATAAAGTCAGTAATCGATAACTAAAACTTGCATTGTACTACTTATTACTGGCTTTCGACTTAGAAGCTTCTTCTGTGTTCTACTATTGTGCTTTTAGTGTCTCCGCATACCGCAGCACGCGACATAGCTTTGCAGACGATAAATGTAACCGATTCAGAGAGAAGAGCGGCCAATGTGACGATCTGGCTTTAAGTCGATTCGATAACAAAGACGAAAACGGACGGATTTCTCAGGATTTTACTACATATGAACCCTTTTCACATTCTCCCGTGCAACGCGGCAGCTAGTCCTCATTTCATGCAAAATCTTAAGATTCCACCTTATGTCCAAGGCACCAAAGCCGGCCAAAAATCAATTATTGACAACCAAAACTTGAATTGTACTGCTTCTTACTGGCTATTGCTTCAACTTAGAAGCTTCTTCTGTGTTCTACTATGGTGCCATTAGAGTCTCCGCATACCGCAGCACGCGACATAGCTTTGCAGACGATAAATGTAACCGTCTCAGAGAGAAAAGCGGCCAATGTGACGATCTGGCGTTATATCGATTCGATAACATATGTCGAAAACGGACGGATTTCTCAGGTTTTTACTACATATGAACCCTTTTCACATTCTCCCGTGCAACGGGGCTGCTAGTCCTCATTTCATGCAAAATCTTAAGGTCCTAGGTCATGTCCAAGCCACCAAAGCCGGCTAAAAAGTGAATAATCCACAACTGAAACTTCAATTGTACTACTTCTTACTGGCTATTACTTCAACTTAGAAGCTTCTTCTGTGTTCTACTATGGTGCTTTTATTGTCTCTGCATACCGCAGCACGCGACATAGCTTTGCAGACGATAAATGTAACCGGCTCAGAGAGAAAAGCGGCCAATGTGACGATCTGGCTTGAAGTCGATTCGATAACAAATGACGATAACGGACGGATTTCCCCGGTTTTTACTACATATGAACCCTTTTCACATTCTCCCGTGCAACGCGACTGCTAGTCCTCCTTTCATGCAAAATCTTAAGGTCCTAGGTCATGTCCAAGCCACCAAAGCCGGCTAAAAAGTGAATAATCGACAACCAAAACTTGAATTGTACGACTTCTTACTGGCTATTGCTTCAACTTAGAAGCTTCTTCTGAGTTCTACTATTGTGCTTTTAGTGTCTCCGCATACCGCAGCACGCGACATAGCTTTGCAGACGATAAATGTAACCGATTCAGAGAGAAGAGCGGCCAATGTGACGATCTGGGTTTAAGTCGATTCGATAACAAAGACGAAAACAGACGGATTTCTCAGGTTTTTACTACATATGAACCCTTTTCACATTTTCCCGTGCAACGCGGCTGCTAGTCCTCCTTTCATGCAAAATCTTAAGATTCCACCTTATGTCCAAGGCAACAAAGCCGGCCAAAAATCAATAATTGATAACCAAAACTTGAATTGTACTGCTTCTTACTGGCTATTGCTTCAACTTAGAAGCTTCTTCTGTGTTCTAATGTGGTGCTTTTAGTGTCTCCGCATACCGCAAGCACGCGACATAGCATTGCAGACGATAAATGTAACCGTCTCAGAGAGAAAAGCGGCCAATGTGACGATCTGGCTTTAAGTCGATTCGATAACAAATGACGAAAACGGACGGATTTCTCAGGTTTTTACTACATATGAACCCTTTTCACATTCCCCCGTGCAACGCGGCTGCTAGACCTCCTTTCATGCAAAATCTTATGGTTCCACCTCATGTCCAAGGCACCAAAGCCATCTAAAAATCAATTATCCATAATCAAAACTTGAATTGTACCGCTTCTTACTGGCTATTGCTTCAACTTAGAAGCTTCTTCTGTGTTCTACTATGGTGCTTTTAGTGTCTCTGCATACCGCAGCACGCGACATAGCTTTGCAGACGATAAATGTAACCGGCTCAGAGAGAAAAGCGGCCAATGTAACGATCTGGCTTGAAGTCGATTCGATAACAAATGACGATAACGGACGGATTTCTCAGGTTTTTACTACATATGAACCCTTTTCACATTCTCCCGTACAACGCGGCTGCTAGTCCTCCTTTCATGCAAAATCTTAAGATTCCACCTTGTGTCCAAGTCACCAAAGCCGGCCAAAAATCAATAATCGATAGCCAAAACTTGAATTGTACTGCTTCTTACTGGCTATTGCTTCAACTTAGAAGCTTCTTCTGTGTTCCACTATGGTGCTTTTAGTGTCTCCGCATACCGTAGCATGCCACATAGGTTTGCAGACGATAAATGTAACCGTCTCAGAGAGAAAAGCGGCCAATGTGACGATCTGGATTAAAGTCGATTCGATAACAAATGACGAAAACGGACGGATTTCTCAGGTTTTTACAACATATGAACCCTTTTCACATTCTCCCGTGCAACGCGGCTGCTAGTCCTCCTTTCATGCAAAATCTTAAGGTTCCACCTCATGTCGAAAGAACCAAGGCCGGCTAAAAATCAATAATCGATAACCAAAACTTGAATTGTACTGCTTCTTACTGGCTATTGCTTCAAATTAGAAGCTTCTTCTGTGTTCTACTGTGGTGCTTTTAGAGTCTCCGCATACCGCAGCACGCGACATAGCTTTGCAGACGATAAATGTAACCGGCTCAGAGAGTAAAGCGGCCAATGTGACGATCTGGCTTGAAGTCGATTCGATAACAAATGACGATAACGGACGGATTTCTCAGGTTTTTACTACATATGAACCCTTTTCACATTCTCCCGTGCAACGCGACTGCTAGTCCTCCTTTCATGCAAAATCTTAAGGTCCTAGGTCATGTCCAAGCCACCAAAGCCGGCTAAAAAGTGAATAATCGACAACCAAAACTTGAATTTTACTACTTCTTACTGGCTATTGCTTCAACTTAGAAGCTTCTTCTGTGTTCTACTTTGGTGCTTTTAGTGTCTCCGCTTACCGCAGCACGCGACATAGCTTTGCAGACGATAAATGTAACCGATTCAGAGAGAAGAGCGGCCAATGTGACGATCTGGCTTTAAGTCGATTCGATAACAAAGACGAAAACGGACGGATTTCTCAGGTTTTTACTACATATGAACCCTTTTCACATTCTCCCGTGCAACGCGTCTGCTAGTCCTCCTTTCATGCAAAATCTTAAGGTTCCACCTCATGTCCAAGGCACCAAAGCCTTCTAATAATCAATAATCGATAACCAAAACTTGAATTGTACTGCTTCTTACTGGCTATTGCTTCAACTTAGAAGCTTCTTCTGTGTTCTACTATGGTGCTTTTAGAGTCTCCGCATACCGCAGCCCGCGACAGCTTTGCAGACGATAAATGTAACCGGCTCAGAGAGAAAAGCGGCCAATGTGACGATCTGGCTTTAAGTCGATTCGATAACAAATGACGAAAACGGACTGATTTCTCAGGCTTTTACTTTTCACATTCTCCTGTGCAACGGGGCTGCTAGTCCTCCTTTCAAGCAAAATCTTCAGGTTTCACCTCATGTCCAAAGAACCAAGGCCGGCTAAAAATCAATAATCGATAACCTAACTTTAATTGTACTGCTTCTTACTGGCTATTGCTTCAACTTAGAAGCTTCTTCTGTGTTCTACTATGGTGCTATTAGTGTCTCTGCATACCGCAGCACGCGACATAGCTTTGCAGACGATAAATGTAACCGGCTCAGAGAGAAAAGCGGCCAATGTAACGATCTGGCTTGAAGTCGATTCGATAACAAATGACGATAACGGACGGATTTCTCAGGTTTTTACTACATATGAACCCTTTTCACATTCTCCCGTACAACGCGACTGCTAGTCCTCCTTTTATGCAAAATCTTAAGGTCCTAGGTCATGTCCAACCCACCAAAGCCGGCTAAAAAGTGAATAATCGACAACCTAAACTTGAATTGTACTACCTCTTACTGACTATTGCTTCAACTTAGAAGCTTCTTCTGTGTTCTACTATGGTGCTTTTAGTGTCTCCGCATACCGCAGCACGCGACATAGCTTTGCAGACGATAAATGTAACCGATACAGAGAGAAGAACGGCCAATGTGACGATCTGGCTTTAAGTCGATTCGATAACAAATGACGAAAACGGACGGATTTCTCAGGTTTTCACTACATATGAACCCTCTTCACATTCTCCCGTGCAACGCGGCTGCTAGTCCTCCTTTCATGCAAAATCTTAAGGTTCCACCTCACGTCCAAGGCACCAAAGCCATCTAAAAATCAATAATCGATAATCAAAACTTGAATTGTACCGCTTCTTACTGGCTATTGCTTCAACTTAGAAGCTTCTTCTGTGTTCTACTATGGTGCTTTTAGAGTCTCCGCATAACGCAGCACGCGACATAGCTTTGCAGACGATAAATGTAACCGTCTCAGAGAGAAAAGCGGCAAATGTGACGATCTGACTTTAAGTCGATTCGATAACAAATGACGAAAACGGACGGATTTCTCAGGTTTTTACTACATATGAACCCTTTTCACATTCTCCCGTGCAACGCGGCTGCTAGTCCTCCTTTCATGCAAAATCTTAAGGTTCCACTTCATGTCCAAAGAACCAAGGACGGCTAAAAATCAATAATCGATAACCTAACTTTAATTGTGCTGCTTCTTACTGGCTATTGCTTCAACTTAGAAGCTTCTTCTGTGTTCTACTATTGTGCTTTTAGAGTCTCCGCATACCGCAACACGCGACATAGCTTTGCAGACGATACATGTAACCGTCTCAGAGAGAAAAGCGGCCAATGTGACGATCTGGCTTTAAGTCGATTCGATAACAAATGACGAAAACGGGCGGATTTCTCAGGTTTTTACTACATATGAACCCTTTTCACATTCTCCCGTGCAACGCGGCTGCTGGTCCTCCTTTCATGCAAAATCTTAAGGTTCCACCTCATGTCCAAAGAACCAAGGCCGGCTAAAAATCAATAATCGATAACCAAAACTTGAATTGTACTGCTTCTTACTTCCTATTGCTTCAAATTAGAAGCTTCTTCTGTGTTCTACTATGGTGCTTTTAGTGTCTCCGCATACCGCAGGACGCGACATAGCTTTGCAGACGATAAATGTAACCGTCTCAGAGAGAAAAGCGGCCAATGTGACGATCTGGCTTTAAGTCGAATCGATAACAAATGACGAAAACGGACTGATTTCTCAGGTTTTTACTTTTCACATTCTCCTGTGCAACGGGGCTGCTAGTCCTCCTTTCGAGCAAAATCTTCAGGTTCCACCTCATGTCCAAAGAACCAAGGCCGGCTAAAAATCAATAATCGATAACCTAACTTTAATTGTACTGCTTTTTACCTACTGTTGCTTCAAATTAGAAGCTTCTTCTGTGTTCTACTATGGTGCTTTTAGTGTCTCTGCATACCGCAGCACGCGACATAGCTTTGCAGACGATAAATGTAACCGGCTCAGAGAGAAAAGCGGCCAATGTAACGATCTGGCTTTAAGTCGATTCGATAACAAATGACGAAAACGGGCGGATTTCTCAGGTTTTTACTACATATGAACCCTTTTCACATTCTCCCGTGCAACGCGGCTGCTAGTCCTCCTTTCATGCAAAATCTTAAGGTTCCACCTCATGTCCAAGGCACCAAAGCCGGCTAAAAATCAAAAATCGATAACCAAAACTTGAATTGTACTGCTTTTTACTGGCTATTGCTTCAACTTAGAAGCTTCTTCTGTGTTCTACTATGGTGCTTTTAGAGTCTCCGTATACCGCAACACGCGACATTGCTTTGCAGACGATAAATGTAACCGTCTCAAAGAGAAGAGAGGCCAATGTGACGATCTGGCTTTAAGTCGATTCGATAACAAATGACGAAAACGGACGGATTTCTCAGGTTTTTACTTTTCACATTCTCCCGTGCAACGGGGCTGCTAGTCCTCCTTTCATGCAAAATCTTAAGGTTCCACCTGACGTCCAAAGCACCAAGGCCGGCTAAAAATCAAAAATCGATAACCAAAACTTGAATTGTACTGCTTCTTACTGGCTATTGCTTCAACTTAGAAGCTTCTTCTGTGTTCTACTATGGTGCTTTTAGTGTCTCCGCATACCGTAGCACGCGACATAGCTTTGCAGACGATAAATGTAACCGTCTCAGAGAGCAAAGCGGCCAATGTGATGATCTGGCTTTAAGTTGATTCGATAACAAATGACGAAAACGGACGGATTTCTCAGGTTTTTACTACATATGAACACTTTTCACATTCTCCCGTGCAACTCGGCTGCTAATCCTATTTTCATGCAGAATCGTAATGTTCCACCTCATGTCCAAGCCTCCAAAGCCGCCTAAAAATCAATAATCGATAACCAAAACTTAAATTGTACTGCTTCTTACTGGCTATTGTTTCAACTTAGAAGCTTCTTCTGTGTTCTACTATGGTGCTTTTAGAGTCTCCGCATACCGCAACACGCGACCTAGCTTTGCAGACGATAAATGTAACCGTCTCAGAGAGAAAAGCGGCCAATGTGACGATCTGGCTTTAAGTCGATTCGATAACAAATGACGAAAACGGACGGATTTCTCAGGTTTTTACTTTTCACATTCTCCCGTGCGGCGGGGCTGCTAGTCCTCCTTTCATGCAAAATCGTAAGGTTCCACCTCATGTCCAAAGCACCAAGGCCGGCTAAAAATCAATAATCGATAACCAAAACTTTAATTGTATTGCTTCTTACTGGCTATTGCTTCAACTTAGAAGCTTCTTCTCTGTTCTACTATGATGCTTTTAGAGTCTCCGCATTCGCAACACGCGACCTAGCTTTGCAGACGATAAATGTAACCGTCTCAGAGAGAAATGCGGCCAATGTGACGATCTGGCTTTAAGTTGATTCGTTAACAAATGACGAAAACGGACGGATTTCTCAGGTTTTTACTTTTCACATTCTCCCGTGCAACGGGGCTGCTAGTCCTCCTTTCATGCAAAATCGTAAGGTTCCACCTCATGTCCAAAGCACCAAGGCCGGCTAAAAATCAATAATCGACAACCAAAACTTTAATTGTATTGCTTCTTACTGGCTATTGCTTCAACTTAGAAGCTTCTTCTGTGTTCTACTATGGTGCTTTTAGTGTCTCCGCATACCGCAGCACGCGACATAGCTTTGCAGACGATAAATGTAACCGTCTCAGAGAGAAAAGCGGCCAATGTGACGATCTGGCTTTAAGTTGATTCGATAACAAATGACGAAAACGGACGGATTTCTCAGGTTTTTACGACATAAGAACACTTTTCACATTCTCCCGTGCAACTCGGCTGCTAATCCTCTTTTCATGCAGAATCGTAATGTTCCACCTCATGTCCAAGGCACCAAAGCCGCCTAAAAATCAATAATCGATAACCAAAACTTGAATTGTACTGCTTCTTACTGGCTATTGCTTCAACTTAGAAGCTTCTTCTGTGTTCTACTATGGTGCTTTTAGTGTCTCCGCATACCGCAGCACACGACATAGCTTTGCAGACGATAAATGTAACCGTCTCAGAGAGAAAAGCGGCCAATGTGACGATCTGGCTTTAAGTCGATTCGATAACAAATGACGAAAACGGACCGATGTCTCAGGTTTTTACTACATATGAACCCTTTTCACATTCTCCCGTGCAACGAGACTGCTAGTCCTCCTTTCATGCAAAATCTTAAGGTCCTAGGTCATGTCCATGGCACCGTAGCCGGCTAAAAAGTGAATAATCGACAACCAAAACTTGATTTGTACAACTTCTTACTGGCTATTGCTTCAACTTAGAAGCTTCTTCTGTGTCCTACTATGGTGCTTTTAGTGTCTCTGCATACCGGAGCACGCGACATAGCTTTGCAGACGATAAATGTAACCGATTCAGAGAGAAGAGCGGCCAATGTGACGATCTGGCTTTAAGTCGATTCGATAACAAAGACGAAAACGGACGGATTTCTTAGGTTTTTACTACATATGAACCCTTTTCACATTCTCCCGTGCAACGCGGCTGCTAGTTCTCCTTTCATGCAAAATCTTAAGATTCCACCTGATGTCCAAGGCACCAAAGCCGGACAAAAATCAATAATCGATAAACAAAACTTGAATTGTACTGCTTTTTACTGGCTATTGCTTCAACTTAGAAGCTTCTTCTGTGTTCTACTATGGTGCTTTTAGAGTCTCCGTATACCGCAACACGCGACATTGCTTTGCAGACGATAAATGTAACCGTCTCAAAGAGAAGAGAGGCCAATGTGACGATCTGGCTTTAAGTCGATTCGATAACAAATGACGAAAACGGACGGATTTCTCAGGTTTTTACTTTTCACATTCTCCCGTGCAACGGGGCTGCTAGTCCTCCTTTCATGCAAAATCTTAAGGTTCCACCTGACGTCCAAAGCACCAAGGCCGGCTAAAAATCAAAAATCGATAACCAAAACTTGAATTGTACTGCTTCTTACTGGCTATTGCTTCAACTTAGAAGCTTCTTCTGTGTTCTACTATGGTGCTTTTAGTGTCTCCGCATACCGTAGCACGCGACATAGCTTTGCAGACGATAAATGTAACCGTCTCAGAGAGCAAAGCGGCCAATGTGACGATCTGGCTTTAAGTTGATTCGATAACAAATGACGAAAACGGACGGATTTCTCAGGTTTTTACTACATATGAACACTTTTCACATTCTCCCGTGCAACTCGGCTGCTAATCCTATTTTCATGCAGAATCGTAATGTTCCACCTCATGTCCAAGCCTCCAAAGCCGCCTAAAAATCAATAATCGATAACCAAAACTTAAATTGTACTGCTTCTTACTGGCTATTGTTTCAACTTAGAAGCTTCTTCTGTGTTCTACTATGGTGCTTTTAGAGTCTCCGCATACCGCAACACGCGACCTAGCTTTGCAGACGATAAATGTAACCGTCTCAGAGAGAAAAGCGGCCAATGTGACGATCTGGCTTTAAGTCGATTCGATAACAAATCATGAAAACGGGCGGATTTCTCAGGTTTTTACTACATATGAACCCTTTTCACATTCTCCCGAGCAACGCGGCTGCTAGTCCTCCTTTCATGCAAAATCTTAAGGTTCCACCTCATGTCCAAAGAACCAAGGCCGGCTAAAAATCAATAATCGATAACCAAAACTTTAATTGTACTGATTCTTACTAGCTATTGCTTCAACTTAAAAGCTTCTTCTGTGTTCTACTATGGTGCTTTTAGTGTCTCCGCATACCGCAGCACGCGACATAGCTTTGCAGACGATAAATGTAACCGTCTCATAGTAAAGAGCGGCCAATGTGACGATCTGGCTTTAAGTCGATTCGATAACAAATGACGAAAACGGTCGGATTTCTCAGGTTTTTACTACATATGAGCACTTTTCACATTCTCCCCTGCAACGCGGCTGCTAGTCCTCTTTTCATGCAAAATCTTAAGGTTCCACCTCACGTCCAAGGCACCAAAGCCGGCTAAAAATCAAAAATCGATAACCAAACTTCAATTGTACTGCTTCTTACTGGCTATTGCTTCAACTTAGAAGCTTCTTCTGTGTTCTACTATGGTGCTTTTAGAGTCTCCGCATACCGCAGCACGCGACATAGCTTTGCAGACGATAAATGTAACCGATTCAGAGAGAAGAGCGGCCAACGTGACGATCTGGCTTTAAGACGATTCGATAACAAATGACGAAAACGGATGGATTTCTCAGGTTTTTACTACATATGAACCCTTTTCACATTCTCCCGTGCAACGCTGCTGCTAGTCCACCTTTCATGCAAAATCTTAAGATTCCACCTTATGTCCAAGGCACCAAAGCCGGCCAAAAATCAAAAATCGATAACCAAAACTTGAATTGTACTGCTTCTTACTGGCTATTGCTTCAACTTAGAAGCTTCTTCTGTGTTCTACTATGGTGCTTTTAGAGTCTCCGCATACCGCAACACGCGACATAGCTTTGCAGACGATAAATGTAACCGTCTCTGAGAGAAAAGGGGCCAATGTGACGATCTGGCTTTAAGTCGATTCGATAACAAATGACGAAATCTGACTGATTTCTCAGGTTTTTACTTTTCACATTCTCCCGTGCAATGGGGCTGCTAGTCCTCCTGTCATGCAAAATCTTAAGGTTCCACCTCATGTCCAAGGAACCAAGGCCGGCTAAAAATCAATAATCGATAACCAAAACTTTATTTGTACTGATTCTTACTGGCTATTGCTTCAACTTAGAAGCTTCTTCTGTGTTCTACTATGGTGCTTTTAGTGTCTCCGCATACCGCAGCAAGCGACATAGCTTTGCAGACGATAAATGTAACCGTCACAGAGAGAAAAGCTACAATGTGACGATCTGGCTTTAAGTTGATTCGATAACAAATGACGAAAACGGACCGATTTCTCAGGTTTTTACTACATATGAACACTTTTCACATTCTCCCGTGCAACTCGGCGGCTAATCCTCTTTTCATGTAGAATCGTAATGTTCCACCTCATGTCCAAGGCACCAAAGCCGCCTAAAAAGCAATAATCGATAACCAAAACTTGAATTGTACTGCTTCTTACTGGCTATTGCTTCAACTTAGAAGCTTCTTCTGTATTCTACTATGGTGCTTTTAGTGTCTCTGCATACCGCAGCACGCGACATAGCTTTGCAGACGATAAATGTAACCGATTCAGAGAGAAGAGCGGCCAACGTGACGATCTGGCTTTAAGTCGTTTCGATAACAAATGACGAAAACGGACGGATTTCTCAGGTTTTTACTACATATGAACCCTTTTCACATTCTCCCGTGCAACGCGGCTGCTAGTCCTGCTTTCATGCAAAATCTTAAGGTTCCACCTCATGTCCAAGGCACCAAAGCCAGCTAAAAATCAAAAATCGATAACCAAAACTTGAATTGTACTTCTTCTTACTGGCTATTGCTTCAACTTAGAAGCTTCTTCTGTGTTCTACTATGGTGCTTTTAGAGTCTCCGTATACCGCAACACGCGACATTTTTTTGCAGACGATAAATGTAACCGTCTCAGAGAGAAGAGAGGCCAATGTGACGATCTGGCTTTAAGTCGATTCGATAGCAAATGACGAAAACGGACGGATTTCTCAGGTTTTTACTTTTCACATTCTCCCTTGCAACGGGGCTGCTAGTCCTCCTTTCATGCAAAATCTTAAGGTTCCACCTCATGTCCAAAGAACCAAGGCCGGCTAAAAATCAATAATCGATAACCAAAACTTTAATTGTACTGATTCTTACTAGCTATTGCTTCAACTTAAAAGCTTCTTCTGTGTTCTACTATGGTGCTTTTAGTGTCTCCGCATACCGCAGCACGCGACATAGCTTTGCAGACGATAAATGTAACCGATTCAGAGAGAAGAGCGGCCAATGTGACGATCTGGCTTTAAGTCGATTCGATAACAAAGACGAAAACGGACGGATTTCTGAGGTTTTTACTACATATGAACCCTTTTCACATTCTCCCGTGCAACGCGGCTGCTAGTCCTCCTTTCAAGCAAAATCTTAAGATTCCACCTTATGTCCAAGGCACCAAAGCCGGCCAAAAATCAAAAATCGATAACCAAAACTTGAATTGTACTGCTTCTTACTGGCTATTGCTTCAACTTAGAAGCTTCTTCTGTGTTCTACTATGGTGCTTTTAGAGTCTCCGCATACCGCAACACGCGACATAGCTTTGCAGACGATAAATGTAACCGTCTCAGAGAGAAAAGCGGCCAATGTGACGATCTGGCTTTAAGTCGATTCGATAACAAATGACGAAAACGGACTGATTTCTCAGGTTTTTACTTTTCACATTCTCCCGTGCAATGGGGCTGCTAGTCCTCCTGTCATGCAAAATCTTAAGGTTCCACCTCATGTCCAAGGAACCAAGGCCGGCTAAAAATCAATAATCGATAACCAAAACTTTATTTCTACTGATTCTTACTGGCTATTGCTTCAACTTAGAAGCTTCTTCTGTGTTCTACTGTGGTGCTTTTAGTGTCTCCACATACCGCAGCACGCGACATAGCTTTGCAGACGATAAATGTAACCGTCTCAGAGAGAAAAGCTACAATGTGACGATCTGGCTTTAAGTTGATTCGATAACAAATGATGAAAACGGACCGATTTCTCAGGTTTTTACTACATATGAACACTTTTCACATTCTCCCGTGCAACTCGGCTGCTAATCCTCTTTTCATGTAGAATCGTAATGTTCCACCTCATGTCCAAGGCACCAAAGCCGCCTAAAAATCAATAATCGGTAACCAAAACTTGAATTGTACTGCTTCTTACTGGCTATTGCTTCAACTTAGAAGCTTCTTCTGTGTTCTACTATGGTGCTTTTAGTGTCTCTGCATACCGCAGCACGCGACATAGCTTTGCAGACGATAAATGTAACCGTCTCAGAGAGAAAAGCGGCCAATGTGACGATCTGGCTTCAAGTCGATTCGATAACAAATGACGAAAACGGACTGATTTCTCAGGTTTTTACTTTTCTTATTCTCCCGTGTAACGGGGCTGCTAGTCCTCGTTTCATGCAAAATCTTAAGGTTCCACCTCATGTCCAAAGAACCAAGGCCGGCTAAAAATCAATAATCGATAACCAAAACTTGAATTGTACTGCTTCTTACTGGCTATTGCTTCAACTTAGAAGCTTCTTCTGTGTTCTACTATGGTGCTTTTAGTGTCTCCGCATACCGCAACACGCGACAGAGCTTTGCAGACGATAAATGTAACGGTCTCAGAGAGAAAAGCGGCCAATGTGACGATCTGGCTTTAAGTCGATTCGATAACAAATGACGAAAACGGACGGATTTCTCAGGTTTTTACTACATATGAACACTTTTCACATTCTCCCGTGCAACGCGGCTTCTAGTCCCCCTGTCATGCAAAATCTTAAGGTCCTAGGTCATGTCCAAACCACCAAAGCCGGCTAAAAAGTGAATAATCGACAACTAAAACTTCTATTGTACTACTTCTTACTGGCTATTACTTAAACTTAGAAGCTTCTTCTGTGTTCTACTATGGTGCTTTTAGTGTCTCCGCATACCGCAACACGCGACATAGCTTTGCAGACGATAAATGTAACCGTCTCAGAGAGAAAAGCGGCCAATGTGACGATCTGGCTTTAAGTCGATTCGATAACAAATGACGAAAACGGACGGATTTCTCAGGTTTTTACTACATATGAACACTTTTCACATTCTCCCGTGCAACGCGGCTGCTAGTCCTCCTTTCATGCAAAATCTTAAGGTTTCACCTCATGTCCAAGGCACCAAAGCCGGCTAAAAATCAATAATCGAGAACTAAAACTTGAATTGTACTGCTTCTTACTGGCTATTGCTTCAACTTAGAAGCTTCTTCTGTGTTCTACTATGGTGCTTTTAGAGTCACCGCATACCGCAGCACGCGACATAGCTTTGCAGACGATAAATGTAACCGTCTTAGAGAGAAAAGCGGCCAATGTGACGATCTGGCTTTAAGTCGATTCGGTAACAAAGACGAAAACGGACGGATTTCTCAGGTTTTTACTACATATGAACCCTTTTCACATTCTCCCGTGCAACGCGGCTGCTAGTCCTCCTTTCATGCAAAATCTTAAGGTTCCACCTCATGTCTAAGGCACCAATGCCGGCTAAAAATCAATAATCGAGAACCAAAACTTGAATTGTACTGCTTCTTACTGGCTATTGCTTCAACTTAGAAGCTTCTTCTGTGTTCTACTATGGTGCTTTTAGTGTCTCCGCATACCGCAGCGCGC
This sequence comes from Schistocerca gregaria, assembly GCF_023897955.1. Taxonomy (NCBI): domain Eukaryota; kingdom Metazoa; phylum Arthropoda; class Insecta; order Orthoptera; family Acrididae; genus Schistocerca; species Schistocerca gregaria. The sequence continues at coordinate 1,363,045 of NW_026061973.1, forward strand.
GACATAGCTTTGCAGACGATAAATGTAACCGTCTCAGAGAGAAAAGCAGCCAATGTGACGATCTTTCTTCAAGTTGATTCGATAACAAATGACGAAGACGGACGGATTTCTCAGGTTTTTACTACTTATGAACACTTTTCACATTGTCCCGTGCACATCGGCTGCTAATCCTCTTTTCATGCAGAATCTTAATGTTACACCTCATGTCCAAGGCACCAAAGCCGCCTAAAAATCAATAATCGATAACCAAAACTTGAATTGTACTGCTTCTTACTGGCTATTGCTTCAACTTAGAAGCTTCTTCTGTGTTCTACTATGGTGCTTTTAGAGTCTCCGCATACCGCAGCACGCGACATAGATTTGCAGACGATAAATGTAACCGTCTCAGAGAGAAAAGCGGCCAATGTGACGATCTGGCTTTAAGTCGATTCGGTAATAAATGACGAAAACGGACGGATTTCTCAGGTTTTTACTACTTATGAACCCTTTTCACATTCTCCCGTGCAACGCGGCTGCTAGTCTTCCTTTCATGCAAAATCTTAAGGTTCCACCTCATGTCTAAGGCACCAAAGCCGGCTAAAAATCAATAATCGAGAACTAAAACTTGAATTGTACTGCTTCTTACTGGCTATTGCTTCAACTTAGAAGCTTCTTCTGTGTTCTACTATGGTGCTTTTAGTGTCTCCGCATACCGTAGCACGCGACATAGCTTTGCAGACGATAAATGTAGCCGTCTCAGAGAGAAAAGCGGCCAATGTGACGATCTGGCTTTAAGTCGATTCGATAATAAATGACGAAAAGGGACGGATTTCTCAGGTTTTTACTACATATGAACCCTTTTCACATTCTCCCGTGCAACGCGGCTGCTAGTCCTCCTTTCATGCAAAATCTTAAGGTTCCACCTCATGTCTAAGGCACCAATGCCGGCTAAAAATCAATAATCGAGAACCAAAACTTGAATTGTACTGCTTCTTACTGGCTATTGCTTCAACTTAGAAACTACTTCTGTGTTCTACTATGGTGCTTTTAGAGTCACCGCATACCGCAGCACGCGACATAGCTTTGCAGACGATAAATGTAACCGTCTTAGAGAGAAAAGCGGCCAATGTGACGATCTGGCTTTAAGTCGATTCGGTAATAAATGACGAAAACGGACGGATTTCTCAGGTTTTTACTACATATGAACCCTTTTCACATTCTCCCGTGCAACGCGGCTGCTAGTCCTCCTTTCATGCAAAATCTTAAGGTTCCACCTCATGTCTAAGGCACCAATGCCGGCTAAAAATCAATAATCGGGAACCAAAACTTGAATTGTACTGCTTCTTACTGGCTATTGCTTCAACTTAGAAGCTTCTTCTGTGTTCTACTATGGTGCTTTTAGTGTCTCCGCATACCGCAGCACGCGACATAGCTTTGCAGACGATAAATGTAACCGTCTCAGAGAGAAAAGCGGCCAATGTGACGATCTGGCTTTAAGTCGATTCGGTAATAAATGACGAAAACGGACGGATTTCTCAGGTTTTTACTACATATGAACCCTTTTCACATTCTCCCGTGCAACGCGGCTGCTATTCCTCCTTTCATGCAAAATCTTAAGGTTCCACCTCATGTCTAAGGCACCAAAGCCGGCTAAAAATCAATAATCGAGAGCTAAAACTTGAATTGTACTGCTTCTTACTGGCTATTGCTTCAACTTAGAAGCTTCTTCTGTGTTCTACTATGGTGATTTTAGTGTCTCCGCATACCGCAGCACGCGACATAGCTTTGCAGACGATAAATGTAGCCGTCTCAGAGAGAAAAGCGGCCAAGTGACGATCTGGCTTTAAGTCGATTCGGTAATAAATGACGAAAACGGACGGATTTCTCAGGTTTTTACTACATATGAACCCTTTTCACATTCTCCCGTGCAACGCGGCTGCTAGTCCTCCTTTCATGCAAAATCTTAAGGTTCCACCTCATGTCCAAAGAACCAAGGCCGGCTAAAAATCAATAATCGATAACCAAAACTTGAATTGTACTGCTTCTTACTGGCTATTGCTTCAACTTAGAAGCTTCTTCTGTGTTCTACTATGGTGCTTTTAGTGTCTCCGCATACCGCAACACGCGACAGAGCTTTGCAGACGATAAAAGTAACGGTCTCAGAGAGAAAAGCGGCCAATGTGACGATCTGGCTTTAAGTCGATTCGATAACAAATGACGAAAACGGACGGATTTCTCAGGTTTTTACTACATATGAACACTTTTCACATTCTCCCGTGCAACGCGGCTTCTAGTCCCCCTGTCATGCAAAATCTTAAGGTCCTAGGTCATGTCCAAACCACCAAAGCCGGCTAAAAAGTGAATAATCGACAACTAAAACTTCTATTGTACTACTTCTTACTGGCTATTACTTAAACTTAGAAGCTTCTTCTGTGTTCTACTATGGTGCTTTTAGTGTCTCCGCATACCGCAACACGCGACATAGCTTTGCAGACGATAAATGTAACGGTCTCAGAGAGAAAAGCGGCCAATGTGACGATCTGGCTTTAAGTCGATTCGATAACAAATGACGAAAACGGACGGATTTCTCAGGTTTTTACTACATATGAACACTTTTCACATTCTCCCGTGCAACGCGGCTTCTAGTCCCCCTTTCATGCAAAATCTTAAGGTCCTAGGTCAGGTCCAAACTACCAAAGCGGGCTAAAAAGTGAATAATCGACAACTAAAACTTCTATTGTCCTACTTCTTACTGGCTATTACTTCAACTTAGAAGCTTCTTCTGTGTTCTACTATGGTGCTTTTAGTGTCTCCGCATACCGCAGCACGCAACGTAGCTTTGCAGACGATAAATGTAACCATCTCAGAGAGAAAAGCGGCCAATGTGACGATCTGGCTTTAAGTCGATTCGGTAATAAATGACGAAAACGGACGGATTTCTCAGGTTTTTACTACATATGAACCCTTTTCACATTCTCCCGTGCAACGCGGCTGCTAGTCCTCCTTTCATGCAAAATCTTAAGGTTCCACCTCATGTCTAAGGCACCAAAGCCGGCTAAAAATCAATAATCGAGAACTAAAACTAGAATTGTACTGCTTCTTACTGGCTATTGCTTCAACTTAGAAGCTTCTTCTGTGTTCTACTATGGTGCTTTTAGTGTCTCCGCATACCGCAGCACGCGACATAGCTTTGCAGACGATAAATGTAGCCGTCTCAGAGAGAAAAGCGGCCAATGTGACGATCTGGCTTTAAGTCGATTCGATAATAAATGACGAAAAGGGACGGATTTCTCAGGTTTTTACTACATATGAACCCTTTTCACATTCTCCCGTGCAACGCGGCTGCTAGTCCTCCTTTCATGCAAAATCTTAAGGTTCCACCTCATGTCTAAGGCACCAATGCCGGCTAAAAATCAATAATCGAGAACCAAAACTTGAATTGTACTGCTTCTTACTGGCTATTGCTTCAACTTAGAAACTTCTTCTGTGTTCTACTATGGTGCTTTTAGAGTCACCGCATACCGCAGCACGCGACATAGCTTTGCAGACGATAAATGTAACCGTCTTAGAGAGAAAAGCGGCCAATGTGACGATCTGGCTTTAAGTCGATTCGGTAATAAATGACGAAAACGGACGGATTTCTCAGGTTTTTACTACATATGAACCCTTTTCACATTCTCCCGTGCAACGCGGCTGCTAGTCCTCCTTTCATGCAAAATCTTAAGGTTCCACCTCATGTCTAAGGCACCAATGCCGGCTAAAAATCAATAATCGGGAAACAAAACTTGAATTGTACTGCTTCTTACTGGCTATTGCTTCAACTTAGAGGCTTCTTCTGTGTTCTACTATGGTGCTTTTAGTGTATCCGCATACCGCAGCACGCGACATAGCTTTGCAGACGATAAATGTAACCGTCTCAGAGAGAAAAGCGGCCAATGTGACGATCTGGCTTTAAGTCGATTCGGTAATAAATGACGAAAACGGACGGATTTCTCAGGTTTTTACTACATATGAACCCTTTTCACATTCTCCCGTGCAACGCGGCTGCTAGTCCTCCTTTCATGCAAAATCTTAAGGTTCCACCTCATGTCTAAGGCACCAAAGCCGGCTAAAAATCAATAATCGAGAACTAAAACTTGAATTGTACTGCTTCTTACTGGCTATTGCTTCAACTTAGAAGCTTCTTCTGTGTTCTACTATGGTGCTTTTAGTGTCTCCGCATACCGCAGCACGCGACATAGCTTTGCAGACGATAAATGTAGCCGTCTCAGAGAGAAAAGCGGCCAATGTGACGATCTGGCTTTAAGTCGATTCGGTAATAAATGACGAAAACGGACGGATTTCTCAGGTTTTTACTACATATGAACCCTTTTCACATTCTCCCGTGCAACGCGGCTGCTAGTCCTCCTTTCATGCAAAATCTTAAGGTTCCACCTCATGTCCAAAGAACCAAGGCCGGCTAAAAATCAATAATCGATAACCAAAACTTGAATTGTACTGCTTCTTACTGGCTATTGCTTCAACTTAGAAGCTTCTTCTGTGTTCTACTATGGTGCTTTTAGTGTCTCCGCATACCGCAACACGCGACAGAGCTTTGCAGACGATAAATGTAACGGTCTCAGAGAGAAAAGCGGCCAATGTGACGATCTGGCTTTAAGTCGATTCGATAACAAATGACGAAAACGGACGGATTTATCAGGTTTTTACTACATATGAACCCTTTTCACATTCTCCCGTGCAACGCGGCTGCTAGTCCTCCTTTCATGCAAAATCTTAAGGTTCCACCTCATGTCTAAGGCACCAATGCCGGCTAAAAATCAATAATCGAGAACCAAAACTTGAATTGTACTGCTTCTTACTGGCTATTGCTTCAACTTAGAAGCTTCTTCTGTGTTCTACTATGGTGCTTTTAGTGTCTCCGCATACCGCAGCACGCGACATAGCTTTGCAGACGATAAATGTAACCGTCTCAGAGAGAAAAGCAGCCAATGTGACGATCTGGCTTTAAGTTGATTCGATAACAAATGACGAAGACGGACGGATTTCTCAGGTTTTTACTACTTATGAACACTTTTCACATTGTCCCGTGCACATCGGCTGCTAATCCTCTTTTCATGCAGAATCTTAATGTTACACCTCATTTCCAAGGCACCAAAGCCGCCTAAAAATCAATAATCGATAACCAAAACTTGAATTGTACTGCTTCTTACTGGCTATTGCTTCAACTTAGAAGCTTCTTCTGTGTTCTACTATGGTGCTTTTAGAGTCTCCGCATACCGCAGCACGCGACATAGCTTTGCAGACGATAAATGTAACCGTCTCAGAGAGAAAAGCGGCCAATGTGACGATCTGGCTTTAAGTCGATTCGATAACAAATGACGAAAACGGACGGATTTCTCAGGTTTTTACTACATATGAACACTTTTCACATTCTCCCGTGCAACGCGGCTTCTAGTCCCCCTTTCATGCAAAATCTTAAGGTCCTAGGTCAGGTCCAAACTACCAAAGCCGGCTAAAAAGTGAATAATCGACAACTAAAACTTCTATTGTCCTACTTCTTACTGGCTATTACTTCAACTTAGAAGCTTCTTCTGTGTTCTACTATGGTGCTTTTAGTGTCTCCGCATACCGCAGCACGCAACGTAGCTTTGCAGACGATAAATGTAACCATCTCAGAGAGAAAAGCGGCCAATGTGACGATCTGGCTTTAAGTCGATTCGGTAATAAATGACGAAAACGGACGGATTTCTCAGGTTTTTACTACATATGAACCCTTTTCACATTCTCCCGTGCAACGCGGCTGCTAGTCCTCCTTTCATGCAAAATCTTAAGGTTCCACTTCATGTCTAAGGCACCAAAGCCGGCTAAATATCAATAATCGAGAACTAAAACTTGAATTGTACTGCTTCTTACTGGCTATTGCTTCAACTTAGAAGCTTCTTCTGTGTTCTACTATGGTGCTTTTAGTGTCTCCGCATACCGCAGCACGCGACATAGCTTTGCAGACGATAAATGTAGCCGTCCCAGAGAGAAAAGCGGCCAATGTGACGATCTGGCTTTAAGTCGATTCGATAATAAATGACGAAAAGGGACGGATTTCTCAGGTTTTTACTACATATGAACCCTTTTCACATTCTCCCGTGCAACGCGGCTGCTAGTCCTCCTTTCATGCAAAATCTTAAGGTTCCACCTCATGTCTAAGCCACCAATGCCGGCTAAAAATCAATAATCGAGAACCAAAACTTGAAATGTACTGCTTCTTACTGGCTATTGCTTCAACTTAGAAACTTCTTCTGTGTTCTACTATGGTGCTTTTAGAGTCACCGCATACCGCAGCACGCGACATAGCTTTGCAGACGATAAATGTAACCGTCTTAGAGAGAAAAGCGGCCAATGTGACGATCTGGCTTTAAGTCGATTCGGTAATAAATGACGAAAACGGACGGATTTCTCAGGTTTTTACTACATATGAACCCTTTTCACATTCTCCCGTGCAACGCGGCTGCTAGTCCTCCTTTCATGCAAAATCTTAAGGTTCCACCTCATGTCTAAGGCACCAAAGCCGGCTAAAAATCAATAATCGAGAACTAAAACTTGAATTGTACTGCTTCTTACTGGCTATTGCTTCAACTTAGAAGCTTCTTCTGTGTTCTACTATGGTGATTTTCGTGTCTCCGCATACCGCAGCACGCGACATAGCTTTGCAGACGATAAATGTAGCCGTCTCAGAGAGAAAAGCGGCCAATGTGACGATCTGGCTTTAAGTCGATTCGGTAATAAATGACGAAAACGGACGGATTTCTCAGGTTTTTACTACATATGAACCCTTTTCACATTCTCCCGTGCAACGCGGCTGCTAGTCCTCCTTTCATGCAAAATCTTAAGGTTCCACCTCATGTCTAAGGCACCAATGCCGGCTAAAAATCAATAATCGAGAACCAAAACTTGAATTGCACTGCTTCTTACTGGCTATTGCTTCAACTTAGAAACTTCTTCTGTGTTCTACTATGGTGCTTTTAGAGTCACCGCATACCGCAGCACGCGACATAGCTTTGCAGACGATAAATGTAACCGTCTTAGAGAGAAAAGCGGCCAATGTGACGATCTGGCTTTAAGTTGATTCGATAACAAATGACGAAGACGGACGGATTTCTCAGGTTTTTACTACATATGAACACTTTTCACATTGTCCCGTGCAACTCGGCTGCTAATCCTCTTTTCATGCAGAATCTTAATGTTACACCTCATGACCAAGTCACCAAAGCCGCCTAAAAATCAATAATCGATAACCAAAACTTGAATTGTACTGCTTCTTACTGGCTATTGCTTCAACTTAGAAGTTTTTTCTGTGTTCTACTATGGTGCTTTTAGAGTCTCCGCATACCGCAGCACGCGACATAGCTTTGCAGACGATAAATGTAACCGTCTCAGAGAGAAAAGCGGCCAATGTGACGATCTGGCTTTAATTCGATTCGATAACAAATGACGAAAACGGACGGATTTCTCAGGTTTTTACTACATATGAACACTTTTCACATTCTCCCGTCCAACGCGGCTGCTAGTCCTCCTTTCATGCAAAATCTTAAGGTCCTAGGTCATGTCGAAGCCACCATAGCCGGCTAAAAAGTGAATAATCGACAACTAAAACTTCAATTGTACTACTTCTTACTGGCTATTACTTCAACTTAGAAGCTTCTTCTGTGTTCTACTATGGTGCTTTTAGTGTCTCCGCATACCGCAACACGCGACATAGCTTTGCAGACGATAAATGTAACCGTCTCAGAGAGAAAAGCGGCCAATGTGACGATCTGGCTTTAAGTCGATTCGATAACAAATGACGAAAACGGACGGATTTCTCAGGTTTTTACTACATATGAACCCTTTTCACATTCTCCCGTGCAACGCGGCTGCTAGTCCTCCTTTCATGCAAAATCTTAAGGTTCCACCTCATGTCTAAGGCACCAATGCCGGCTAAAAATCAATAATCGAGAACCAAAACTTGAATTGTACTGCTTCTTACTGGCTATTGCTTCAACTTAGAAGCTTCTTCTGTGTTCTACTATGGTGCTTTTGGTGTCTCCGCATACCGCAGCACGCGACATAGCTTTGCAGACGATAAATGTAACCGTCTCAGAGAGAAAAGCGGCCAATGTGACGATCTGGCTTTAAGTCGATTCGATAACAAATGACGAAAACGGACGGATTTCTCAGGTTTTTACTACATATGAACACTTTTCACATTCTCCCGTGCAACGCGGCTGCTAGTCCTCCTTTCATGCAAAATCTTAAGGTTCCACCTCATGTCCAAGGCACCAAAGCCGGCTAAAAATCAAAAATCGATAACCAAACTTGAATTGTACTGCTTCTTACTGGCTATTGCTTCAACTTAGAAGCTTCTTCTGTGTTCTACTATGGTGCTTTTGGTGTCTCCGCATACCGCAGCACGCGACATAGCTTTGCAGACGATAAATGTAACCGTCTCAGATAGAAAAGCGGCCAATGTGACGATCTGGCTTTAAGTCGATTCGATAACAAATGACGAAAACGGACAGATTTCTCAGGTTTTTACTACATATGAACACTTTTCACATTCTCCCGTGCAACGCGGCTTCTAGTCCCCCTTTCATGCAAAATCTTAAGGTCCTAGGTCATGTCCAAACTACCAAAGCCGGCTAAAAAGTGAATAATCGACAACTAAAACTTCTATTGTACTACTTCTTACTGGCTATTACTTCAACTTAGAAGCTTCTTCTGTGTTCTACTATGGTGCTTTTAGTGTCTCCGCATACCGCAGCACGCAACGTAGCTTTGCAGACGATAAATGTAACCATCTCAGAGAGAAAAGCGGCCAATGTGACGATCTGGCTTTCATTCGATTCGATAATAAATGACGAAAACGGACGGATTTATCAGGTTTTTACTACATATGAACCCTTTTCATATTCTCCCGTGCAACGCGGCTGCTAGTCCTCCTTTCATGCAAAATCTTAAGGTTCCACCTCATGTCTAAGGCACCAAAGCCGGCTAAAAATCAATAATCGAGAACTAAAACTTGAATTGTACTGCTTCTTACTGGCTATTGCTTCAACTTAGAAGCTTCTTCTGTGTTCTACTATGGTGCTTTTAGTGTCTCCGCATACCGCAGCACGCGACATAGCTTTGCAGACGATAAATGTACCCGTCTCAGAGAGAAAAGCGGCCAATGTGACGATCTGGCTTTAAGTTGATTCGATAATAAATGACGAAAACGGACGGTTTTCTCAGGTTTTTACTACATATGAACCCTTTTCACATTCTCCCGTGCAACGCGGCTGCTAGTCCTCCTTTCATGCAAATTCTTAAGGTTCCACCTCATGTCTAAGGCACCAAAGCCGGCTAAAAATCAATAATCGAGAACCAAAACTTGAATTGTACTGCTTCTTACTGGCTATTGCTTCAACTTAGAAGCTTCTTCTGTGTTCTACTATGGTGCTTTTAGTGTCTCCGCATACCGCAGCACGCGACATAGCTTTGCAGACGATAAATGTAACCGTCTCAGGGAGAAAAGCAGCCAATGTGACGATCTGGCTTTAAGTTGATTCGATAACAAATGACGAAGACGGACGGATTTCTCAGATTTTTAATACATATGAACACTTTTCACATTGTCCCGTGCAACTCGGCTGCTAATCCTCTTTTCATGCAGAATCTTAATGTTACACCTCATGTCCAAGGCACCAAAGCCGCCTAAAAATCAATAATCGATAACCAAAACTTGAATTGTACTGCTTCTTACTGGCTATTGCTTCAACTTAGAAGCTTCTTCTGTGTTCTACTATGGTGCTTTTAGTGTCTCCGCATACCGCAACACGCGACATAGCTTTGCAGACGCTAAATGTAACCGTCTCAGAGAGAAAAGCGGCCAATGTGACGATCTGGCTTTAAGTCGATTCGATAACAAATGACGAAAACGGACGGATTTCTCAGGTTTTTACTACATATGAACACTTTTCACATTCTCCCGTGCAACGCGGCTGCTAGTCCTCCTTTCATGCAAAATCTTAAGGTTCCACCTCATGTCCAAGGCACCAAAGCCGGCTAAAAATCACTAATCGATAACCAAACTTGAATTGTACTGCTTCTTACTGGCTATTGCTTCAACTTAGAAGCTTCTTCTGTGTTCTACTATGGTGCTTTTAGAGTCTCCGCATACCGCAGCACGCGACATAGCTTTGCAGACGATAAATGTAACCGTCTCAGAGAGAAAAGCGGCCTATGTGACGATCTGGCTTTAAGTCGATTCGATAACAAATGACGAAAACGGACGGATTTCTCAGGTTTTTACTACATATGAACACTTTTCACATTCTCCCGTGCAACGCGGCTTCTAGTCCCCCTTTCATGCAAAATCTTAAGGTCCTAGGTCATGTCCAAACTACCAAAGCCGGCTAAAAAGTGAATAATCGACAACTAAAACTTCTATTGTACTACTTCTTACTGGCTATTACTTCAACTTAGAAGCTTCTTCTGTGTTCTACTATGGTGCTTTTAGTGTCTCCGCATACCGCAGCACGCAACGTAGCTTTGCAGACGATAAATGTAACCATCTCAGAGAGAAAAGCGGCCAATGTGACGATCTGGCTTTAAGTCGATTCGATAATAAATGACGAAAACGGACGGATTTCTCAGATTTTTACTACATATGAACCCTTTTCACATTCTCCCATGCAACGCGGCTGCTAGTCCTCCTTTCATGCAAAATCTTAAGGTTCCACCTCATGTCTAAGGCACCAAAGCCGGCTAAAAATCAATAAACGAGAACTAAAACTTGAATTGTACTGCTTCTTACGGACTATTGCTTCAACTTAGAAGCTTCTTCTGTGTTCTACTATGGTGCTTTTAGTGTCTCCGCATACCGCAGCACGCGACATAGCTTTGCAGACGATTAATGTAACCGTCTCAGAGAGAAAAGCGGCCAATATGACGATCTGGCTTTAAGTCGATTCGATAATAAATGACGAAAACGGACGGATTTCTCAGGTTTTTACTACATATGAACCCTTTTCACATTCTCCCGTGCAACGCGGCTGCTAGTCCTCCTTTCATGCAAAATCTTAAGGTTCCACCTCATGTCTAAGGCACCAAAGCCGGCTAAAAATAATAATCGAGAACTAAAACTTGAATTGTACTGCTTCTTACTGGCTATTGCTTCAACTTAGAAGCTTCTTCTGTGTTCTACTATGGTGCTTTTAGAGTCACCGCATACCGCAGCACGCGACATAGCTTTGCAGACGATAAATGTAACCGTCTTAGAGATAAAAGCGGACTATGTGACGATCTGGCTTTAAGTCGATTCGGTATTAAATGACGAAAACGGACGGATTTCTCAGGTTTTTACTACATATGAACCCTTTTCACATTCTCCCGTGCAACGCGGCTGCTAGTCCTCCTTTCATGCAAAATCTTAAGGTTCCACCTCATGTCTAAGGCACCAAAGCCGGCTAAAAATCAATAATCGAGAACCAAAACTTGAATTGTACTGCTTCTTACTGGCTATTGCTTCAACTTAGAAGCTTCTTCTGTGTTCTACTATGGTGCTTTTAGTGTCTCCGCATACCGCAGCACGCGACATAGCTTTGCAGACGATAAATGTAACCGTCTCAGAGAGAAAAGCAGCCAATGTGACGATCTGGCTTTAAGTTGATTCGATAACAAATGACGAAGGCGGACGGATTTCTCAGGTTTTTACTACATATGAACACTTTTCACATTGTCCCGTGCAACTCGGCTGCTAATCCTCTTTTCATGCAGAATCTTAATGTTACACCTCATGTCTAAGGCACCAAAGCCGCCTAAAAATCAATAATCGATAACCAAAACTTGAATTGTACTGCTTCTTACTGGCTATTGCTTCAACTTAGAAGCTTCTTCTGTGTTCTACTATGGTGCTTTTAGAGTCTCCGCATACCGCAGCACGCGACATAGCTTTGCAGACGATAAATGTAACCGTCTCAGAGAGAAAAGCGGCCAATGTGACGATCTGGCTTTCATTCGATTCGATAACAAATGACGAAAACGGACGGTTTTCTCAGGTTTTTACTACATATGAACACTTTTCACATGCTCCCGTGCAACGCGGCTGCTAGTCCTCCTTTCATGCAAAATCTTAAGGTCCTAGGTCATGTCCAAGCCACCAAAGCCGGCTAAAAAGTGAATAATCGACAACTAAAACTTCAATTGTACTACTTCTTACTGGCTATTACTTCATCTTAGAAGCTTCTTCTGTGTTCTACTATGGTGCTTTTAGTGTCTCCGCATTCCGCAACACGCGACATAGCTTTGCAGACGATAAATGTAACCGTCTCAGAGAGAATAGCGGCCAATGTGACGATCTGGCTTTAAGTCGATTCGATAACAAATGACGAAAACGGACGGATTTCTCAGGTTTTTACTACATATGAACCCTTTTCACATTCTCCCGTGCAACGCGGCTGCTAGTCCTCCTTTCATGCAAAGTCTTAAGATTCCACCTTATGTCCAAGGCACCAAAGCCAGCCAAAAATCAATAATCGATAACCAAAACTTGAATTGTACTGCTTCTTACTGGCTATTGCTTCAACTTAGAAGCTTCTTCTGTGTTCTACTATGGTGCTTTTAGTGTCTCCGCATACCGCAGCACGCGACATAGCTTTGCAGACGATAAATGTAACCGTCTCAGAGAGAAAAGCGGCCAATGTGACGATCTGGCTTTAAGTCGATTCGATAACAAATGACGAAAACGGACGGATTTCTCAGGTTTTTACTACATATGAACACTTTTCACATTCTCCCGTGCAACGCGGCTTCTAGTCCCCCTTTCATGCAAAATCTTAAGGTCCTAGGTCATGTCCAAACCACCAAAGCCGGCTAAAAAGTGAATAATCGACAACTAAAACTTCTATTGTACTACTTCTTACTGGCTATTACTTCAACTTAGAAGCTTCTTCTGTGTTCTACTATGGTGCTTTTAGTGTCTCCGCATACCGCAGCACGCAACGTAGCTTTGCAGACGATAAATGTAACCGTCTCAGAGAGAAAAGCGGCCAATGTGACGATCTGGCTTTAAGTCGGTTCGATAACAAATGACGAAAACGGACGGATTTCTCAGGTTTTTACTACATATGAACCCTTTTCACATTCTCCCGTGCAACGCGGCTGCTAGTCCTCCTTTCATGCAAAATCTTAAGGTTCCACCTCATGTCTAAGGCACCAATGCCGGCTAAAAATCAATAATCGAGAACCAAAACTTGAATTGTACTGCTTCTTACTGGCTATTGCTTCAACTTAGAAGCTTCTTCTGTGTTCTACTATGGTGCTTTTAGAGTCACCGCATACTGCAGCACGCGACATAGCTTTGCAGACGATAAATGTAACCGTCTTAGAGAGAAAAGCGGACAATGTGACGATCTGGCTTTAAGTCGATTCGATAACAAATGACGAAAACGGACGGATTTCTCAGGTTTTTACTACATATGAACACGTTTCACATTCTCCCGTGCAACGCGGCTGCTAGTCCTCCTTTCATGCAAAATCTTAAGGTCCTAGGTCATGTCCAAGCCACCAAAGCCGGCGAAATAGTGAATAATCGACAACTAAAACTTTAATTGTACTACTTCTTACTGGCTATTACTTCAACTTAGAAGCCTCTTCTGTGTTCTACTATGGTGCTTTTAGTGTCTCCGCATACCGCAACACGCGACATAGCTTTGCAGACGATAAATGTAACCGTCTCAGAGAGAAAAGCGGCCAATGTGACGATCTGGCTTTAAGTCGATTCGATAACAAATGACGAAAACGGACGGATTTCTCAGGTTTTTACTACATATGAACCCTTTTCACATTCTCCCGTGCAACGCGGCTGCTAGTCCTCCTTTCATGCAAAGTCTTAAGATTCCACCTTATGTCCAAGGCACCAAAGCCAGCCAAAAATCAATAATCGATAAACAAAACTTGAATTATACTGCTTCTTACTGGCTATTGCTTCAACTTAGAAGCTTCTTCTGTGTTCTACTATGGTGCTTTTAGTGTCTCCGCATACCGCAGCACGCGACATAGCTTTGCAGACGATAAATGTAACCGTCTCAGAGAGAAAAGCGGCCAATGTGACGATCTGGCTTTAAGTCGATTCGATAACAAATGACGAATACGGACGGATTTCTCAGGTTTTTACTACATATGAACACTTTTCACATTCTCCCGTGCAACGCGGCTTCTAGTCCCCCTTTCATGCAAAATCTTAAGGTCCTAGGTCATGTCCAAACCACCAAAGCCGGCTAAAAAGTGAATAATCGACAACTAAAACTTCTATTGTACTACTTCTTACTGGCTATTACTTCAACTTAGAAGCTTCTTCTGTGTTCTACTATGGTGCTTTTAGAGTCACCGCATACTGCAGCACGCGACATAGCTTTGCAGACGATTAATGTAACCGTGTCAGAGAGAAAAGCGGCCAATGTGACGATCTGGCTTTAAGTCGGTTCGATAACAAATGACGAAAACGGACTGATTTCTCAGGTTTTTACTTTTCACATTCTCCCGTGGAACGGGGCTGCTAGTCCTCCTTTCATGCAAAATCTTAAGGTTCCACCTCATGTCCAAAGAACCAAGGCCGGCTAAAAATCAATAATCGATAACCAAAACTTGAATTGTACTGCTTCTTACTGGCTATTGCTTCAACTTAGAAGCTTCTTCTGTGTTCTACTATGGTGCTTTTAGTGTCTCCGCATACCGCAGCACGCGACATAGCTTTGCAGACGATAAATGTAACCGTCTCAGAGAGAAAAGCAGCCAATGTGACGATCTGGCTTTAAGTTGATTCGATAACAAATGACGAAGACGGATGGATTTCTCAGGTTTTTACTACATATGAACACTTTTCACATTGTCCCGTGCAACTCGGCTGCTAATCCTCTTTTCATGCAGAATCTTAATGTTACACCTCATGTCCAAGGCATCAAAGCCGCCTAAAAATCAATAATCGATAACCAAAACTTGAATTGTACTGCTTCTTACTGGCTATTGCTTCAACTTAGAAGCTTCTTCTGTGTTCTACTATGGTGCTTTTAGAGTCTCCGCATACCGCAGCACACGACATAGCTTTGCAGACGATAAATGTATCCGTCTCAGAGAGAAAAGCGGCCAATGTGACGATCTGGCTTTAATTCGATTCGATAACAAATGACGAAAACGGACGGATTTCTCAGGTTTTTACTACATATGAACACGTTTCACATTCTCCCGTGCAACGCGGCTGCTAGTCCTCCTTTCATGCAAAATCTTAAGGACCTAGGTCATGTCCAAGCCACCAAAGCCGGCGAAATAGTGAATAATCGACAACTAAAACTTCAATTGTACTACTTCTTACTGGCTATTACTTCAACTTAGAAGCTTCTTCTGTGTTCTACTATGGTGCTTTTAGTGTCTCCGCATACCGCAACACGCGACATAGCTTTGCAGACGACAAATGTATCCGTCTCAGAGAGAAAAGCGGCCAATGTGACGATCTGGCTTTAAGTCGATTCGATAACAAATGACGAAAACGGACGGATTTCTCAGGTTTTTACTACATATGAACCCTTTTCACATTCTCCCGTGCAACGCGGCTGCTAGTCCTCCTTTCATGCAAAGTCTTAAGATTCCACCTTATGTCCAAGGCACCAAAGCCAGCCAAAAATCAATAATCGATAACCAAAACTTGAATTGTACTGCTTCTTACTGGCTATTGCTTCAACTTAGAAGCTTCTTCTGTGTTCTACTATGGTGCTTTTAGTGTCTCCGCATACCGCAGCACGCGACATAGCTTTGCAGACGATAAATGTAACCGTCTCAGAGAGAAAAGCGGCCAATGTGACGATCTGGCTTTCAGTCGATTCGATAACAAATGACGAAAACGGACGGATTTCTCAGTTTTTTACTACATATGAACACTTTTCACATTCTCCCGTGCAACGCGGCTTCTAGTCCCCTTTCATGCAAAATCTTAAGGTCCTAGGTCATGTCCAAACCACCAAAGCCGGCTAAAAAGTGAATAATCGACAACTAAAACTTCTATTGTACTACTTCTTACTGGCTATTACTTCAACTTAGAAGCTTCTTCTGTGTTCTACTATGGTGCTTTTAGTGTCTCCGCATACCGCAGCACGCAACGTAGCTTTGCAGACGATAAATGTAACCGTGTCAGAGAGAAAAGCGGCCAATGTGACGATCTGGCTTTAAGTCGGTTCGATAACAAATGACGAAAACGGACGGATTTCTCAGGTTTTTACTACATATGAACACGTTTCACATTCTCCCGTGCAACGCGGCTGCTAGTCCTCCTTTCATGCAAAATCTTAAGGTTCCACCTCTTGTCTAAGGCACCAATGCCGGCTAAAAATCAATAATCGAGAACCAAAACTTGAATTGTACTGCTTCTTACTGGCTATTGCTTCAACTTAGAAGCTTCTTCTGTGTTCTACTATGGTGCTTTTAGAGTCACCGCATACTGCAGCACGCGACATAGCTTTGCAGACGATAAATGTAAACCGTCTAAGAGAGAAAAGCGGCCAATGTGACGATCTGGCTTTAATTCGATTCGATAACAAATGACGAAAACGGACTGATTTCTCAGGTTTTTACTTTTCACATTCTCCCGTGGAACGGGGCTGCTAGTCCTCCTTTCATGCAAAATCTTAAGGTTCCACCTCATGTCCAAAGAACCAAGGCCGGCTAAAAATCAATAATCGATAACCAAAACTTGAATTGTACTGCTTCTTACTGGCTATTGCTTCAACTTAGAAGCTTCTTCTGTGTTCTACTATGGTGCTTTTAGAGTCTCCGCATACCGCAGCACACGACATAGCTTTGCAGACGATAAATGTAACCGTCTCAGAGAGAAAAGCGGCCAATGTGACGATCTGGCTTTAATTCGATTCGATAACAAATGACGAAAACGGACGGATTTCTCAGGTTTATACTACATATGAACACGTTTCACATTCTCCCGTGCAACGCGGCTGCTAGTCCTCCTTTCATGCAAACTCTTAAGGTCCTAGGTCATGTCCAAGCCACCAAAGCCGGCGAAATAGTGAATAATCGACAACTAAAACTTCAATTGTACTACTTCTTACTGGCTATTACTTCAACTTAGAAGCTTCTTCTGTGTTCTACTATGGTGCTTTTAGTGTCTCCGCATACCGCAACACGCGACATAGCTTTGCAGACGATAAATGTAACCGTCTCAGAGAGAAAAGCGGCCAATGTGACGATCTGGCTTTAAGTCGATTCGATAACAAATGACGAAAACGGACGGATTTCTCAGGTTTTTACTACATATGAACCCTTTTCACATTCTCCCGTGCAACGCGGCTGCTAGTCCTCCTTTCATGCAAAGTCTTAAGATTCCACCTTATGTCCAAGGCACCAAAGCCAGCCAAAAATCAATAATCGACAACTAAAACTTCAATTGTACTACTTCTTACTGGCTATTACTTCAACTTAGAAGCTTCTTCTGTGTTTTACTATGGTGATTTTAGTGTCTCCGCATACCGCAACACGCGACATAGCTTTGCAGACGATAAATGTAACCGTCTCAGAGAGAAAAGCAGCCAATGTGACGATCTGGCTTTAAGTCGATTCGATAACAAATGACGAAAACGGACTGATTTCTCAGGTTTTTACTTTTCACATTCTCCCGTGGAACGGGGCTGCTAGTCCTCCTATCATGCAAAATCTTAAGGTTCCACCACATGTCCAAAGAACCAAGGCCGGCTAAAAATCAATAATCGATAACCAAAACTTGAATTGTACTGCTTCTTACTGGCTATTGCTTCAACTTAGGAGCTTCTTCTGTGTTCTACTATGGTGCTTTTAGTGTCTCCGCATACCGCAGCACGCGACATAGCTTTGCAGACGATAAATGTAACCGTCTCAGAGAGAAAAGCAGCCAATGTGACGATCTGGCTTTAAGTTGATTCGATAACAAATGACGAAGACGGATGGATTTCTCAGGTTTTTACTACATATGAACACTTTTCACATTGTCCCGTGCAACTCGGCTGCTAATCCTCTTTTCATGCAGAATCTTAATGTTACACCTCATGTCCAAGGCACCAAAGCCGCCTAAAAATCAATAATCGATAACCAAAACTTGAATTGTACTGCTTCTTACTGGCTATTGCTTCAACTTAGAAGCTTCTTCTGTGTTCTACTATGGTGCTTTTAGAGTCTCCGCATACCGCAGCACACGACATAGCTTTGCAGACGATAAATGTAACCGTCTCAGAGAGAAAAGCGGCCAATGCGACGATCTGGCTTTAATTCGATTCGATAACAAATGACGAAAACGGACGGATTTCTCAGGTTTTTACTACATATGAACACGTTTCACATTCTCCCGTGCAACGCGGCTGCTAGTCCTCCTTTCATGCAAAATCTTAAGGTCCTAGGTCATGTCCAAGCCACCAAAGCCGACGAAATAGTGAATAATCGACAACTAAAACTTCAATTGTACTACTTCTTACTGGCTATTACTTCAACTTAGAAGCTTCTTCTGTGTTCTACTATGGTGCTTTTAGTGTCTCCGCATACCGCAGC
The DNA here is from genome assembly GCF_023897955.1 of Schistocerca gregaria. Taxonomy (NCBI): domain Eukaryota; kingdom Metazoa; phylum Arthropoda; class Insecta; order Orthoptera; family Acrididae; genus Schistocerca; species Schistocerca gregaria. Next base: position 1,381,615 of record NW_026061973.1, read on the forward strand.
ACGCAACGTAGCTTTGCAGACGATTAATGTAACCGTGTCAGAGAGAAAAGCGGCCAATGTGACGATCTGGCTTTAAGTCGGTTCGATAACAAATGACGAAAACGGACGGATTTCTCAGGTTTTTACTACATATGAACCCTTTTCACATTCTCCTGTGCAACGCGGCTGCTAGTCCTCCTTTCATGCAAAGTCTGAAGATTCCACCTTATGTCCAAGGCACCAAATCTGGCCAAAAATCAATAATCGATAACCAAAACTTGAATTGTACTGGTTCTTACTGGTTATTGCTTCAACTTAGAAGCTTCTTCTGTGTCCTACTATGGTGCTATTAGTGTCTCCGCATACCGCAGCACGCGACATAGCTTTGCAGACGATAAATGTAACCGTCTCAGAGAGAAAAGCGGCCAATGTGACGATCTGGCTTTAAGTCGATTCCGTAATAAATGACGAAAACGGACGGATTTTTCAGGTTTTTACTACATATGAACCCTTTTCACATTCTCCCGTGCAACGCGGCTGCTAGTCCTCCTTTCATGCAAAATCTTAAGGTTCCACCTCTTGTCTAAGGCACCAATGCCGGCTAAAAATCAATAATCGAGAACCAAAACTTGAATTGTACTGCTTCTTACTGGCTATTGCTTCAACTTAGAAGCTTCTTCTGTGTTCTACTATGGTGCTTTTAGAGTCACCGCATACTGCAGCACGCGACATAGCTTTGCAGACGATAAATGTAACCGTCTCAGAGAGAAAAGCAGCCAATGTGACGATCTGGCTTTGAGTTGATTCGATAACAAATGACGAAGACGGATGGATTTCTCAGGTTTTTACTACATATGAACACTTTTCACATTGTCCCGTGCAACTCGGCTGCTAATCCTCTTTTCATGCAGAATCTTAATGTTACACCTCATGTCCAAGGCACCAAAGCCGCCTAAAAATCAATAATCGATAACCAAAACTTGAATTGTACTGCTTCTTACTGGCTATTGCTTCAACTTAGAAGCTTCTTCTGTGTTCTACTATGGTGCTTTTAGTGTCTCCGCATACCGCAACACGCGACATAGCTTTGCAGACGATAAATGTAACCGTCTCAGAGAGAAAAGCGGCCAATGTGACGATCTGGCTTTAAGTCGATTCGATAACAAATGACGAAAACGGACGGATTTCTCAGGTTTTTACTACATATGAACCCTTTTCACATTCTCCCGTGCAACGCGGCTGCTAGTCCTCCTTTCATGCAAAGTCTTAAGATTCCACCTTATGTACAAGGCACCAAAGCCAGCCAAAAATCAATAATCGACAACTAAAACTTCAATTGTACTACTTCTTACTGGCTATTACTTCAACTTAGAAGCTTCTTCTGTGCTTTACTATGGTGCTTTTAGTGTCTCCGCATACCGCAACACGCGACATAGCTTTGCAGACGATAAATGTAACCGTCTCAGAGAGAAAAGCGGCCAATGTGACGATCTGGCTTTAAGTCGATTCGATAACAAATGACGAAAACGGACTGATTTCTCAGGTTTTTACTTTTCACATTCTCCCGTGGATCGGGGCTGCTAGTCCTCCTATCATGCAAAATCTTAAGGTTCCACCTCATGTCCAAAGAACCAAGGCCGGCTAAAAATCAATAATCGATAACCAAAACTTGAATTGTACTGCTTCTTACTGGCTATTGCTTCAACTTAGGAGCTTCTTCTGTGTTCTACTATGGTGCTTTTAGTGTCTCCGCATACCGCAGCACGCGACATAGCTTTGCAGACGATAAATGTAACCGTCTCAGAGAGAAAAGCAGCCAATGTGACGATCTGGCTTTAAGTTGATTCGATAACAAATGACGAAGACGGATGGATTTCTCAGGTTTTTACTACATATGAACACTTTTCACATTGTCCCGTGCAACTCGGCTGCTAATCCTCTTTTCATGCAGAATCTTTATGTTACACCTCATGTCCAAGGCAACAAAGCCGCCTAAAAATCAATAATCGATAACCAAAACTTGAATTGTACTGCTTCTTACTGGCTATTGCTTCAACTTAGAAGCCTCTTCTGTGTTCTACTATGGTGCTTTTAGAGTCTCCGCATACCGCAGCACACGACATAGCTTTGCAGACGATAAATGTAACCGTCTCAGAGAGAAAAGCGGCCAATGCGACGATCTGGCTTTAATTCGATTCGATAACAAATGACGAAAACGGACGGATTTCTCAGGTTTTTACTACATATGAACACGTTTCACATTCTCCCGTGCAACGCGGCTGCTAGTCCTCCTTTCATGCAAAATCTTAAGGTCCTAGGTCATGTCCAAGCCACCAAAGCCGACGAAATAGTGAATAATCGACAACTAAAACTTCAATTGTACTACTTCTTACTGGCTATTACTTGAACTTAGAAGCTTCTTCTGTGTTCTACTATGGTGCTTTTAGTGTCTCCGCATACCGCAGCACGTAACGTAGCTTTGCATACGATTAATGTAACCGTGTCAGAGAGAAAAGCGGCCAATGTGACGATCTGGCTTTAAGTCGGTTCGATAACAAATGACGAAAACGGACGGATTTCTCAGGTTTTTACTACATATGAACCCTTTTCACATTCTCCTGTGCAACGCGGCTGCTAGTCCTCCTTTCATGCAAAGTCTGAAGATTCCACCTTATGTCCAAGGCACCAAATCTGGCCAAAAATCAATAATCGATAACCCAAACTTGAATTGTACTGCTTCTTACTGGTTATTGCTTCAACTTAGAAGCTTCTTCTGTGTCCTACTATGGTGCTATTAGTGTCTCCGCATACCGCAGCACGCGACATAGCTTTGCAGACGATAAATGTAACCGTCTCAGAGAGAAAAGCGGCCAATGTGACGATCTGGCTTTAAGTCGATTCCGTAATAAATGACGAAAACGGACGGATTTCTCAGGTTTTTACTACATATGAACCCTTTTCACATTCTCCTGTGCAACGCGGCTGCTAGTCCTCCTTTCATGCAAAATCTTAAGGTTCCACCTCTTGTCTAAGGCACCAATGCCGGCTAAAAATCAATAATCGAGAACCAAAACTTGAATTGTACTGCTTCTTACTGGCTATTGCTTCAACTTAGAAGCTTCTTCTGTGTTCTACTATGGTGCTTTTAGAGTCACCGCATACTGCAGCACGCGACATAGCTTTGCAGACGATAAATGTAACCTCCTTAGAGAGAAAAGCGGCCAATGTGACGAACTGGCCTTAAGTCGATTCGATAACAAATGACGAAAACGGACTGATTTCTCAGGTTTTTACTTTTCACATTCTCCCGTGGAACGGGGCTGCTAGTCCTCCTTTCATGCAAAATCTTAAGGTTCCACCTCATGTCCAAAGAACCAAGGCCGGCTAAAAGTCAATAATCGATAACCAAAACTTGAATTGTACTGCTTCTTACTGGCTATTGCTTCAACTTAGAAGCTTCTTCTGTGTTCTACTATGGTGCTTTTAGTGTCTCCGCATACCGCAGCACGCGACATAGCTTTGCAGACGATAAATGTAACCGTCTCAGAGAGAAAAGCAGCCAATGTGACGATCTGGCTTTAAGTTGATTCGATAACAAATGACGAAGACGGATGGATTTCTCAGGTTTTTACTACATATGAACACTTTTCACATTGTCCCGTGCAACTCGGCTGCTAATCCTCTTTTCATGCAGATTCTTAATGTTACACCTCATGTCCAAGGCACCAAAGCCGCCTAAAAATCAATAATCGATAACCAAAACTTGAATTGTACTGCTTCTTACTGGCTATTGCTTCATCTTAGAAGCTTCTTCTGTGTTCTACTATGGTGCTTTTAGAGTCTCCGCATACCGCAGCACGCGACATAGCTTTGCAGACGATAAATGTATCCGTCTCAGAGAGAAAAGCGGCCAATGTGACGATCTGGCTTTAATTCGATTCGATAACAAATGACGAAAACGGACGGATTTCTCAGGTTTTTACTACATACGAACACGTTTCACATTCTCCCGTGCAACGCTGCTACTAGTCCTCCTTTCATGCAAAATCTTAAGGTCCTAGGTCATGTCCAAGCCACCAAAGCCGGCTAAATAGTGAATAATCGACAACTAATACTTCAATTGTACTGCTTCTTACTGGCTATTACTTCAACTTAGAAGCTTCTTCTGTGTTCTACTATGGTGCTTTTAGTGTCTCCGCATACCGCAACACGCGACATAGCTTTGCAGACGATAAATGTAACCGTCTCAGAGAGAAAAGTGGCCAATGTGACGATCTGGCTTTAAGTCGATTCGATAACAAATGACGAAAACGGACGGATTTCTCAGGTTTTTACTACATATGAACCCTTTTCACATTCTCCCGTGCAACGCGGCTGCTAGTCCTCCTTTCATGCAAAGTCTTAAGATTCCACCTTATGTCCAAGGCACCAAAGCCAGCCAAAAATCAATAATCGACAACTAAAACTTCAATTGTACTACTTCTTACTGGCTATTACTTCAACTTAGAAGCTTCTTCTGTGTTTTACTATGGTGCTTTTAGTGTCTCCGCATACCGCAACACGCGACATAGCTTTGCAGACGATAAATGTAACCGTCTCAGAGAGAAAAGCGGCCAATGTGACGATCTGCCTTTAATTCGATTCGATAACAAATGACGAAAACGGACGGATTTCTCAGGTTTTTACTACATATGAACCCTTTTCACATTCTCCCGTGCAACGCGGCTGCTAGTCCTCCTTTCATGCAAAGTCTTAAGATTCCACCTTATGTCCAAGGCACCAAAGCCAGCCAAAAATCAACAATCGATAACCAAAACTTGAATTGTACTGCTTCTTACTGGCTATTGCTTCAACTTAGAAGCTTCTTCTGTGTTCTACTATGGTGCTTTTAGTGTCTCCGCATACCGCAGCACGCGACATAGCTTTGCAGACGATAAATGTAACCGTCTCAGAGAGAAAAGCGGCCAATGTGACGATCTGGCTTTAAGTCGATTCGATATAAATGACGAAAACGGACGGATTTCTCAGGTTTTTACTACATATGAACACTTTTCACATTCTCCCGTGCAACGCGGCTTCTAGTCCCCCTTTCATGCAAAATCTTAAGGTCCTAGGTCATGTCCAAAGCACCAAAGCCGGCTAGAAAGTGAATAATCGACAACTACAACTTCTATTGTACTACTTCTTACTGGCTATTACTTCAACTTAGAAGCTTCTTCTGTGTTCTACTATGGTGCTTTTCGTGTCTTCGCATACCGCAGCACGCAACGTAGCTTTGCAGACGATGAATGTAACCGTCTCAGAGAGAAAAGCGGCCAATGTGACGATCTGGCTTTAAGTCGGTTCGATAACAAATGACGAAAATTGACGGATTTCTCAGGTTTTTACTACATATGAACCCTTTTCACATTCTCCCGTGCAACGCGGCTGCTAGTCCTCCTTTCATGCAAAGTCTGAAGATTCCACCTTATGTCCAAGGCACCAAAGCTGGCCAAAAATCAATAATCGATAACCAAAACTTGAATTGTACTGCTTCTTACTGGCTATTGCTTCAACTTAGAAGCTTCTTCTGTGTTCTACTATGGTGCTTTTAGTGTTTCCGCATACCGCAGCACGCGATATAGCTTTGCAGACGATAAATGTAACCGTCTCAGAGAGAAAAGCGGCCAATGTGACGATCTGGCTTTAAGTCGATTCGATAATAAATGACGAAAACGGACGGATTTCTCAGGATTTTACTACATATGAACCCTTTTCACATTCTGCCGTCTAACGTGGCTGCTAGTCCTCCTTTCATGCAAAATCTTAAGGTTCCACCTCATGTCTAAGGCACCAATGCCGGCTAAAAATCACTAATCGATAACCAAAACTTGAATTGTACTGCTTCTTACTGGCTATTGCTTCAACTTAGAAGCTTCTTCTGTGTTCTACTATGGTGCTTTTAGAGTCACCGCATACCGCAGCACGCGACATAGCTTTGCAGACGATAAATGTAACCGTCTTAGAGAGAAAAGCGGCCAATGTGACGATCTGGCTTTAAGTCGATTCGATAACAAAAGACGAAAACGGACTGATTTCTCAGGTTTTTACTTTTCACATTCTCCCGTGTAACGGGGCCTCTAGTTCTCCTTTCATGCAAAATCTTAAGGTCCTAGGTCATGTCCAAGCCACCAAAGCCGGCTAAATAGTGAATAATCGACAACTAAAACTTCAATTGTACTACTTCTTACTGGCTATTACTTCAACTTAGAAGCTTCTTCTGTGTTCTACTATGGTGCTTTTAGTGTCTCCGCATACCGCAACACGCAACATAGCTTTCCAGACGATAAATGTAACCGTCTCAGAGAGAAAAGCGGCCAATGTGACGATCTGGCTATAAGTCGATTCGATAACAAATGATGAAAACGGACGGATTTCTCAGGTTTTTACTACATATGAACCCTTTTCACATTCTCCCGTGCAACGCGGCTGCTAGTCCTTCTTCATGCAAAGTCTTAAGATTCCACCTTATGTCCAAGGTAAGAAAGCCAGCCAAAAATCAATAATCGATAACCAAAACTTGAATTGTACTGCTTCTTACTGGCTATTGCTTCAACTTAGAAGCTTCTTCTGTGTTCTACTATGGTGCTTTTAGTGTCTCCGCATACCGCAGCACGCGACGTAACTTTGCAGACGATAAATGTAACCGTCTCAGAGAGAAAAGCGGCCAATGTGACGATCTGGCTTTAAATCGGTTCGATAACAAATGACGAAAACGGACTGATTTGTCAGGTTTTTACTTTTCACATTCTCCCGTGTAACGGGGCTGCTAGTCCTCCTTTCATGCAAAATCTTAAGGTTCCACCTCATGTCCAAAGAACCAAGGCCGGCTAAAAATCAATAATCGATAACCAAAACTTGAATTGTACTGCTTCTTACTGGCTATTGCTTCAACTTAGAAGGTTCTTCTGTGTTCTACTATGGTGCTTTTAGTGTCTCCGCATACCGCAGCACGCGACATAGCTTTGCAGACGATAAATGTAACCGTCTCAGAGAGAAAAGCAGCCAATGTGACGATCTGGCTTTAAGTTGATTCGATAACAAATTACGAAAACGGACGGATTTCTCAGGTTTTTACTACATATGAACACTTTTCACATTGTCCCGTGCAACTCGGCTGCTAATCCTCTTTTCATGCAGAATCGTAATGTTCCACCTCATGTCCAAGGCACCCAAGCCGCCTAAAAATCAACTATCGATAACCAAAACTTGAATTGTACTGCTTCTTACTGGCTATTGCTTCAACTTAGAAGCTTCTTCTGTGTTCTACTATGGTGCTTTTAGAGTCTCCGCAAAGCGCAGCACGCGACATAGCTTTGCAGACGATAAATGTAACCGTCTCAGAGAGAAAAGCGGCCAATGTGACGATCTGGCTTTAATTCGATTCGATAACAAATGACGAAAACGGACGGATTTCTCAGGTTTTTACTGCATATGAACCCTTTTCACATTCTCCCGTGCAACGCGGCTGCTAGTCCTCCTTTCATGCAAAGTCTTAAGATTCCACCTAATGTCCAAGGCACCAAAGCCAGCCAAAAATCAATAATCGACAACTAAAACTTCAATTGTACTACTTCTTACTGGCAATTACTTCAACTTAGAAGCTTCTTCTGTGTTCTACTATGGTGCTTTTAGTGTCTCCGCATACCGCAACATGCGACATAGCTTTGCAGACGATAAATGTAACCGTCTCGGAGAGAAAAGCGGCCAATGTGACGATCTGGCTTTAATTCGATTCGGTAACAAATGACAAAAACGGACGGATTTCTCAGGTTTTTACTACATATGAACACTTTTCACATTCTCCCGTGCAACGCTGCTGCTAGTCCTCCTTTCATGCAAAACCTTAAGGTCCTAGGTCATGTCCAAGCCACCAAAGCCGGCTAAATAATGAATAATCGACAACTAAAACTTCAATTGTACTACTTCTTACTGGCTATTACTTCAACTTAGAAGCTTCTTCTGTGTTCTACTATGGTGCTTTTAGTGTCTCCGCATACCGCAACACGCAACATAGCTTTGCAGACGATAAATGTAACCGTCTCAGAGAGAAAAGCGGCCAATGTGACGATCTGGCTTTAATTCGATTCGATAACAAATTACGAAAACGGACGGATTTCTCAGGTTTTTACTACATATGAACACTTTTCACATTCTCCCGTGCAACTCGGCTGCTAATCCTCTTTTCATGGAGAATCTTAATGTTCCACCCCATGTCCAAGGCACCAAAGCCGGCTAAAAATCAAAAATCGATAACCAAACTTGAATTGTACTGCTTCTTACTGGCTATTGCTTCAACTTAGAAGCTTCTTCTGTGTCCTACTATGGTGCTTTTAGAGTCTCCGCATACCGTAACACGCGACGTAGCTTTGCAGACGATAAATGTAACCGTCTCAGAGAGAAAAGCGGCCAATGTGACGATCTGGCTTTAAGTCGGTTCGATAACAAATGACGAAAACGGACTGATTTGTCAGGTTTTTACTTTTCACATTCTCCCGTGTAACGGGGCTGCTAGTCCTCTTTTCATGCAAAATCTTAAGGTTCCACCTCATGTCCAAAGAACCAAGGCCGGCTAAAAATCAATAATCGATAACCAAAACTTGAATTGTACTGCTTCTTACTGGCTATTGCTTCAACTTAGCAGCTTCTCCTGTGTTCTAGTATGGTGCTTTTAGTGTCTCCGCATACCGCAGCACGCGACATAGCTTTGGAGACGATAAATGTAACCGTCTCAGAGAGAAAAGCAGCCCATGTGACGATCTGGCTTTAAGTTGATTCGATAACAAATTACGAAAACGGACGGATTTCTCAAGTTATTACTACATATGAACACTTTTCACATTGTCCCGTGCAACTCGGCTGCTAATCCTCTTTTCATGCAGAATCGTAATGTTCCACCTCATGTCCAAGGCACCAAAGCCGCCTAAAAATCAATTATCGATAACCAAAACTTGAATTGTACTGCTTCTTACTGGCTATTGCTTCAACTTAGAAGCTTCTTCTGTGTTCTACTATGGTACTTTTAGTGTCTCCGCATACCGTAACACGCGACATAGCTTTGCAGACGATAAATGTAACCGTCTCAGAGAGAAAAGCGGCCAATGTGATGATCTGGCTTTAAGTCGGTTCGTTAACAAATGACGAAAACGGACGGATTTCTCAGGTGATTACTACATATGAACCCTTTTCACATTCTCCCGTGCAACGTGGCTGCTAGTCCTCCTTTCATGCAAAATCTTAAGGTTCCCCCTTATGTCTAAGGCACCAAAGCCGGCTAAAAATCAATAATCGAGAACCAAAACTTGAATTGTACTGCTTCTTACTGGCTATTGCTTCAACTTAGAAGCTTCTTCTGTGTTCTACTATAGTGCTTTTAGAGTCACCGCATACCGCAACACGCGACATAGCTTTGCAGACGATAAATGTAACCGTCTCAGAGAGAAAAGCGGTCAATGTGACGATCTGGCTTTAAGTTGATTCGATAACAAATGACGAAAACGGACGGATTTCTCAGGTTTTGACTACATATGAACACTTTTTACATTCTTCCGTACAACTCGGCTGCTAATCCACTTTTCATGCAGAATCGTAATGTTCCACCTCATGTCCAAGGCACCAAAGCCGCCTAAAAATCAATTATCGATAACCAAAACTTGAATTGTACTGCTTCTTACTGGCTATTGCTTCAACTTAGAAGCTTCTTCTGTGTTCTACTATGGTGTTTTAGAGTCTCCGCACACCGCAGCTCGCGACATAGCTTTGCAGACGATAAATGTAACCGTCTCAGAGAGAAAAGCGGCCAATGTGACGATCTGGCTTTAAGTCGATTCGATAACAAATGACGAAAACGGACGGATTTCTAAGGTTTTTACTACATATGAACACGTTTCACATTTTCCCGTGCAACGCGGCTGCTAGTCCTCCTTTCATGCAAAATCTTAAGGTCCTAGGTCATGTCCAAGCAACCAAAGCCGGCTAAGAAGTGAATAATCGACAACTAAAACTTCAATTGTACTACTTCTTACTGGCTATTACTTCAACCCAGAAGCTTCTTCTGTTTTCTACTATGGTGCTTTTAGTGTCTCTGCATACCGCAATACGCGACATAGCTTCGCAGACGATAAATGTAACCGTCTCAGAGAGAAAAGCGGCCAATGTGACGATCTGGCTTTAAGTCGAGTCGATAACAAATGACGAAAACGGACGGATTTCTCAGGTTTTTACTACATATGAACCCTTTCCACATTCTCCCGTGCAACGCGGCTGCTAGTCCTCCTTTCATGCAAAGTCTTAAGATTCCACTTTATGTCCAATGCACCAAAGCCAGTTAAAAATCAATAATCGATAACCAAAACTTTAATTGTACTGCTTCTTACTGGCTATTGCTTCAACTTAGAAGCTTCTTCTGTGTTCTACTATGGTGCTTTTAGAGTCTCCGCATACCGCAGCACGCGACATAGCTTTGCAGACGAAAAATGTTACCGTCTCAGAGAGAAAAGCGGCCAATGTGACGATCTGGCTTTAAGTTGATTCGATAACAAATGACGAAAACGGATGGATTTCTCAGGTTTTGACTACACATGAACACTTTTTACATTCTTCCGTGCAACTCGGCTGCTAATCCTCTTTTCATGCAGAATCGTAATGTTCCACCTCATGTCCAAGGCACCAAAGCCGCCTAAAAATCAATTTTCGATAACCAAAACTTGAATTGTACTGCTTCTTACTGGCTATTGCTTCAACTTAGAAGCTTCTTCTGTGTTCTACTATGGTGCTTTTAGAGTCTCCGCATACCGCAGAACGCGACATAGCTTTGCAGACGATAAATGTAACCGTCTCAGAGAGAAAAGCGGCCAATGTGACGATCTGGCTTTAATTCGATTCGATAACAGATGACGAAAAAGGACGGATTTCTCAGGTTTTTACTACATATGAACACGTTTCACATTCTCCCGTGCAACGCGGCTGCTAGACCTCCTTTCATGCAAAATCGTAAGGTCCTAGGTAATGTCCAAGGCACCAAAGCCGGCTAAAAATCAAAAATCGATAACCAAACTTGAATTGTACTGCTTCTTACTGGCTATTGCTTCAACTTAGAAGCTTCTTCTGTGTTCTACTATGGTGCTTTTAGAGTCTCCGCATACCGCAGAACGCGACATAGCTTTGCAGACGATAAATGTAACCGTCTCAGAGAGAAAAGCGGCCAATGTGACGATCTGGCTTTAATTCGATTCGATAACAGATGACGAAAAAGGACGGATTTCTCAGGTTTTTACTACATATGAACACGTTTCACATTCTCCCGTGCAACGCGGCTGCTAGACCTCCTTTCATGCAAAATCGTAAGGTCCTAGGTCATGTCCAAGCCACCAAAGCCGGCTAAAAAGTGAATAATCGACAACTAGAACTTCAATTGTACTACTTCTTACTGGCTATTACTTCAACTTAGAAGCTTCTTCTGTGTTCTACTATGGTGCTTTTAGTGTCTCCGCATACCGCAGCACGCGACATAGCTTCGCAGACGATAAATGTAACCGTCTCAGAGAGAAAAGCGGCCAATGTGACGATCTGGCTTTAAGTCGATTCGTTAACAAATGTCGAAAACGGACGGATTTCTCAGGTTTTTACTACATATGAACCCTTTTCACATTCTCCCGTGCAACGCGGCTGCTAGTCCTCCTTTCATGCAAAGTCTTAAGATTCCACTTTATGTCCAAGGCACCAAAGCCAGCCAAAAATCAATAATCGATAACCAAAACTTTAATTGTACTGCTTCTTACTGGCTATTGCTTCAACTTAGAAGCTTCTTCTTTGTTCTACTATGGTGCTTTTAGTGTCTCCGCATACCGCAGCACGCGACATAGCTTTGCAGACGATAAATGTAACCGTCTCAGAGAGAAAAGCGGCCAATGTGACGATCTGGCTTTAAGTCGATTTGACAACAAATGACGAAAACGGACGGATTTCTCAGGTTTTTTTTACATATGAACACTTTTCACATTCTCCCGTGCAACGCGGCTGCTAGTCCTCCTTTCATGCAAAATCTTAAAGTCCTAGGTAATGTCCAAGGCACCAAAGCCGGCTAAAAATCAAAAATCGATAACCAAACTTGAATTGTACTGCTTCTTACTGGCTATTGCTTCAACTTAGAAGCTTCTTCTGTGTTCTACTATGGTGCTTTTAGAGTCTCCGCATACCGCAGCACGCGACATAGCTTTCCAGACGAAAAATGTAACCGTCTTAGAGAGAAAAGCGGCCAATGTCACGATCTGGCTTTAAGTCGATTCGATAACATATGACGAAAACGGACGGATTTCTTAGGTTTTTACTACATATGATCCCTTTTCACATTCTCCCGTGCAACGCGGCTGCTAGTCCTCCTTTCATGCAAAGTCTTAAGATTCCATTTTATGTCCAAGGCACCAAAGCCAGCCAAAAATCAATAATCGAGAACCAAAACTTGAATTGTACTGCTTCTTACTGGCTATTGCTTCAACTTAGAAGCTTCTTCTGTGTTCTACTATGGTGCTTTTAGAGTCTCCGCATACCGCAGCACGCGACATAGCTTTGCAGACGATAAATGTATCCGTCTCAGAGAGAAAAGCGGCCAATGTGACGATCTGGCTTTAATTCGATTCGATAACAAATGAGGAAAACGGACGGATTTCTCAGGTTTTTACTACATATGAACACGTTTCACATTCTCCCGTGCAACGCGGCTGCTAGTCCTCCTTTCATGCAAAATCTTAAGGTCCTAGGTCATGTCCAAGCCACCAAAGCCGGCTAAATAGTGAATAATCAACAACTAAAACTTCAATTGTACTGCTTCTTACTGGCTATTACTTCAACTTAGAAGCTTCTTCTGTGTTCTACTATGGTGCTTTTAGTGTCTCCGCATACCGCAACACGCGACATAGCTTTGCAGACGATAAATGTAACCGTCTCAGAGAGAAAAGCGGCCAATGTGACGATCTGGCTTTAAGTCGATTCGATAACAAATGACGAAAACGGACGGATTTCTCAGGTTTTTACTACATATGAACCCTTTTCACATTCTCCCGTGCAACGCGGCTGCTAGTCCTCCTTTCATGCAAAGTCTTAAGATTCCACCTTATGTCCAAGGCACCAAAGCCAGCCAAAAATCAATAATCGACAACTAAAACTTCAATTGTACTGCTTCTTACTGGCTATTGCTTCAACTTAGAAGCTTCTTCTGTGTTCTACTATGGTGCTTTTAGAGTCTCCGCATACCGCAGCACGCGACATAGCTTTGCAGACGAAAAATGTTACCGTCTCAGAGAGAAAAGCGGCCAATGTGACGATCTGGCTTTAAGTCGATTCGATAACATATGACGAAAACGGACGGATTTCTCAGGTTTTTACTACATATGAACACTTTTCACATTCTCCCGTGCAACGCGGCTGCTAGTCCTCCTTTCATGCAAAATCTTAAGGTTCCACCTCATGTCCAAGGCACCAAAGCCGGCTAAAAATCAAAAATCGATAACCAAACTTGAATTGTACTGCTTCATACTGGCTATTGCTTCAACTTAGAAGCTTCTTCTGTGTTCTACTATGGTGCTTTTAGAGTCTCCGCATACCGCAGCACGCGACATAGCTTTGCAGACGAAAAATGTAACCGTCTCAGAGAGAAAAGCAGCCAATGTGACGATCTGGCTTTAAGTCGATTCGATAACAAATGACGAAAACGGACGGATTTCTCAGGTTTTTACTACATATGAACACTTTTCACATTCTCCCGTGCAACGCGGCTGCTAGTCCTCCTTTCATGCAAAATCCTTAAGTCATAGGTCATGTCCAAGTCACCAAAGCCGGCTAAAAAGTGAATAATCGACCACTAAAACTTCAATTGTACTTCTTCTCACTGGCTATTACTTTAACTTAGAAGCTTCTTCTGTGTTCTACTATGGTGCTTTTAGTGTCTCTGCATACCGCAACACGCGACATAGCTTAGCAGACGATAAATGTAACCGTCTCAGAGAGAAGAGCGGCCAATGTGACGATCTGGCTTTAAGTCGATTCGATAACAAATGACGAAAACGGACGGATTTCTCAGGTTTTTGCTACATATGAATACTTTTCACATTCTACCGTGCAACGCAGCTGCTAGTCCTCCTTTCATGCAAAATCTTAAGATTCCACCTTATGTCCAAGGCAACAAAGCCGGCCAAAAATGAATAATCGATAGCCAAAACTTGAATTGTACTGCTTCTTACTGGCTATTGCTTCAACTTAGAAGCTTCTTCTGTGTTCTACTATGGTGCTTTTAGAGTCTCCGCATACCGCAGCACACGACATAGCTTTGCAGACGATAAATGTAACCGTCTCAGAGAGAAAAGCGGCCAATGTGACGATCTGGCTTTAAGTCGATTCGATAACAAATGACGAAAACGGACTGATTTCTCAGGTTTTTATTTTTCTCATTCTCACGTGCAATGGGGCTGCTAGTCCTCCTTTCATGCAAAATCTTAAGGTTCCACCTCATGTCCAAAGAACCAAGGCCGGCTAAAAATCACTAATCGATAACCAAAACTTTAATTGTACTGCTTCTTACTGGCTATTGCTTCAACTTAGAAGCTTCTTCTGTGCTCTACTATGGTGCTTTTAGTGTCTCCGCATACCGCAGCACGCGACATAGCTTTGCAGACGATAAATGTAACCGATTCAGAGAGAAGAGCGGCCAATGTGACGATCTGGCTTTAAGTTGATTCGATAACAAACGACGAAAACGACGGATTTCTCAGGTTTTTACTACATATGAACCCTTTTCACATTCTCCCGTGCAACGCGGCTGCTAGTCCTCCTTTTTTGCAAAATCTTATGATTACACCTTATGTCCAAGGCACCAAAACCGGCCAAAAATCAATAATCGATAACCAAAACTTGAATTGTACTGCTTCTTACTGGCTATTGCTTCAACTTAGTAGCTTCTTCTGTGTTCTACTATGGTGCTCTTAGTGTCTCCGCATACCGCAGCACGCGACATAGCTTTGCAGACGATAAATGTAACCGTCTCAGAGAGAAAAGCGGCCAATGTGACGATCTGGCTTTAAGTCGATTCGATAACAAATGACGAAAACGGACTGATTTCTCAGGTTTTTACTTTTTACATTCTCCCGTGCAAAGGGGCTGCTAGTCCTCCTTTCATGCAAAATCTTAAGGTTCCACCTAATGTCCAAAGAACCAAGGCCGGCTAAAAATCAATAATCGATAACCATAACTTGAATTATACTGCTTCATACTGGCAATTGCTTCAACTTAGAAGCTGCTTCTGTGTTCTACTATGGTGCTTTTAGTGTTTCCGCATACCGCAGCACGCGACATAGCTTTGCAGACGATAAATGTAACCGTCTCAGAGAGTAAAGCGGCCAATGTGACGATCTGGCTTTAAGTTGATTCGATAACAAATGACGAAAACGGACGGATTTCTCAGGTTTGTACTACATATGAACACTTTTCACATTCTCCCGTACAACTCGGCTGCTAATCCCCTTTTCATGCAGAATCGTAATGTTCCACCTCATGTCCAAGGCACCAAAGCCGCCTAAAAAAAAATAATCGATAACCAAAACTTTAATTGTACTGCTTCTTACTGGCTATTGCTTCAACGTAGAAGCTTCTTCTGTGTTCTACTATGGTGCTTTTAGAGTCTCCGCATACCGCAGCACGCGACATGGCTTTGCAGACGATAAATGTAACCGTCTCAGAGAGAAAAGCGGCCAATGTGACGATCTGGCATTAAGTCGATTCGATAACAAATGACGAAAACGGACGGATTTCTCATGTTTTTACTACATATGAACACTTTTCACATTCTCCCGTGCAACGAGGCTGCTAGTCCTCCTTTCATGCAAAATCTTATGGTCCTAGGTCATGTCGAAGCCACCAAAGCCGGCTAAAAAGTGAATAATCGACAACTAAAACTTGAATTGTATTACTTCTTACTGGCTTTTACTTCAACTTAGAACATTCTTCTGTGTTCTACTATGGTGCTTTTAGTTTCTGCGCATACCGCAGCACGCGACGTAGCTTTGCAGACGATAAATGTAACCGTCTCAGAGAGAAAAGCGGCCAATGTGACGATCTGGCTTTAAGTCGATTCGATAACAAATGACGAAAACGGTCGGATTTCTCAGGTTTTTACTACATATGAACCCTTTTACATTCTCCCGTACAACGCGGCTGCTAGTCCTCCTTTCATGCAAAGTCTTAAGATTCCACCTTATGTCCAAGGCACCAAAGCCGGCCAAAAATCAATAATCGATAACCAAAACTTGAATTGTACTGCTTCTTACTGGCTATTGCTTCAACTTAGAAGCTTCTTCTGTGTTCTACTATGGTGCTTTTAGTGTCTCCGCATACCGCAGCTCGCGACATAGCTTTGCAGACGATAAATGTAACCGTCTCAGAGAGAAAAGCGGCCAATGTGACGATCTGGCTTAGAGTCGATTCGATAACAAATGACGAAAACGGACGGATTTCTCAGGATTTTACTACATATGAACCCTTTTCACATTCTCCCGTGCAACACGGCTGCAAGTCCTCCTTTCAGGCAAATTCTTAAGGTCCTAGGTCATGTCCAAGCCACCAAAGCCGGCTAAAAAGTGAATAATCGACAACTAAAACTTGAATTGTACTACATCTTACTGGCTATTACTTCAACTTAGAAGCTTCTTCTGTGTTCCACTATGGTGCTTTTATTGTCTGCGCATACCGCAGCACGCGACGTAGCTTTGCACACGATGAATGTAAACGTTTCAGAGAGAAGAGCGGCCAATGTGACGATATGGCTTTAAGTCGAATCGATAACAAATGACGAAAACGGACGGATTTCTAAGGTTTTCACTACATATGAACCCTTTTCACATTCTCCCGTGCAACGCGGCTGCTAGTCCTCCTTTCATGCAAAATCTTAAGGTTCCACCTCATATCCAAGGCACCAAAGCCGGCAAAAAATCAATAATCGATAACCAAAACTAGAATTGTACTGCTTCTTACTGACTATTGCTTCAACTTAGAAGCTTCTTCTGTGTTCTACTATGGTGCTTTTAGTGTTTCTGCATACCGCAGCACGCGACATAGCTTTGCAGACGATAAAAGTAACCGTCTCAGAGAGAAAAGCGGCCAATGTGACGATCTGGCTTTAAGTCGATTCGATAACAAATGAAGAAAACGGACCGATTTCTCAGGTTTTTACTATATATGAACACTTTTCACATTCTCCCGTGCAACGCGGCTACTATTCCTCCTTTCATACAAAATCTTAAGGTCCTAGGTCATGTCGAAGCCACCAAAGCCGGCTAAAAAGTGAATAATCGACAACTAAAACTTGAATTGTACTACTTCTTACTGGCTTTTACTTCAACTTAGAACATTCTTCTGTGTTCTACTATGGTGCTTTTAGTTTCTGCGCATACCGCAGCACGCGACGTAGCTTTGCAGACGATAAATGTAACCGTCTCAGAGAGAAAAGCGGCCAATGTGACGATCTGGCTTTAAGTCGATTCGATAACAAATGACGAAAACGGACGGATTTCTCAGGATTTTACTACATATGAACCCTTTTCACATTCTCCCGTGCAACACGGCTGCAAGTCCTCCTTTCAGGCAAATTCTTAAGGTCCTGGGTCATGTCCAAGCCACCAAAGCCGGCTAAAAACTGAATAATCGACAACTAAAACATGAATTGTACTACATCTTACTGGCTATTACTTCAACTTAGAAGCTTCTTCTGTGTTCCACTATGGTGCTTTTATTGTCTGCGCATACCGCAGCACGCGACGTAGCTTTGCACACGATGAATGTAAACGTTTCAGAGAGAAGAGCGGCCAATGTGACGATATGGCTTTAAGTCGAATCGATAACAAATGACGAAAACGGGCGGATTTCTCAGGTTTTCACTACATATGAACCCTTTTCACATCCTCCCGTGCAACGCGGCTGCTAGTCATGATTTCATGCAAAATCTTAAGAACCTAGGTCATGTCCAAGCCACCAAAGCCGGCTAAAAAGTGAATAATCGACAACTGAAACTTGAATTGTACTACTTCTTACTGGCTATTACTTCAACTTAGAAGCTTCTTCTGTGTTCTACTATGGTGCTTTTAGTGTCTCCGCATACCGCAGCACGCGACGTAGCTTTGCAGACGATAAATGTAACCGTCTCTGAGAGAAAAGCAGGCAATGTGCCGATCTGGCTTTAAGTCGATTCGATAACAAATGACGAAAACGGACCGATTTCTCAGGTTTTTACTATATATAAACACTTTTCACATTCTCCCGTGCAACGCGGCTGCTAGTCTTCCTTTCATGCAAAATCTTAAGGTCCTAGGTCATGTCCAAGCCACCAAAGCCGGCTAAAATAGGAATAAACGACAACTAAAACTTGAATTGTACTACTTCTTACTGGCTATTACTACAACTTAGAAGCTTCTTCTGTGTTCTACTTTGGAGCTTTTAGTGTTTCCGCATACCGCAGCACGCGACATAGCTTTCCAGACGATAAATGTAACCGTTTCAGAGAGAAGAGCAGCCAATGTGACGATCTGGCTTTAAGTCGATTCGATAACAAATGACGAAAACGGACGGATTTCTCAGGTTTTTACTACATATGAACCCTTTTCATATTCCCGCGTGCAACGCGGCTGCTAGTCCTCCTTTCATGAAAAATCTTAAGGTCCTAGGTCATGTACAAGCCACCAAAGCCGGCTAAAAATCAATAATCGATAAAAAAAACTTGAATTGTACTGCTTCTTACTGGCTATTGCTTCAACTTAGAAACTTCTTATGTGTTCTACTATGGTGCTTTTAGTGTCTCCGCATACCGCAGCACGCGACATAGCTTCGCAGACGATAAATGTAACCGTCTCAGAGGGAAGAGCGGCCTATGTGACCATCTGGCTTTAAGTCGATTCGATAACAAATGACGAAAACGGACGGATTTCTCAGGTTTTGACTACATATGAACCCTTTTCACATTCTCCCGTGCTACACGGCTGCTAGTCCTCCTTTCATGCAAAATCTTAAGTTTCCACCTCATGTCCAAGGCACCAAAGCCGGCAAAAAATCAATAATCGATAACCAAAACTTGAATTGTACTGCTTATTACTGACTATTGCTTCAACTTAGAAGCTTCTTCTGTGTTCTACTATGGTGCTTTTTGTGTTTCCGCATACCGCAGCACGCGACATAGCTTTGCAGGCGATAAATCTAACCGTCTCCGAGAGAAAAGCGGCCAATGTGACGATCTGGCTTTAAGTCGATTCAATAACAAATGACGAAAACGGACTGATTTCTCAGGTTTTTAGTTTTCACATTCTCCCGTGCAACGGGGCTGCTAGTCCTCCTTTCATGCAAAATCTTAAGGTTCCACCTCATGTTCAAAGCACCAAGGCCGGCTAAAAATCAATAATCGATAACCAAAACTTGAATTGTACTGCTTCTTACTGGCTATTGCTTCAACTTAGAAGCTTCTTCTGTGTTCTACTATGGTGCTTTTAGTGTTTCCGCATACCGCAGCATGCGACATAGCTTTGCAGACGATAAATGTAACCGTCTCAGAGAGAAAAGCGGCCAATGTGACGATCTGGCTTTAAGTCGATTCAATAACAAATGACGAAAACGGACTGATTTCTCAGGTTTTTACTTTTCACATTCTCCCGTGCAACGGGGCTGCTAGTCCTCCTTTCATGCAAAATCTTAAGGTTCCAAGTCATGTCCAAAGCACCAAGGTCGGCTAAAAATCAATAATCGATAACCAAAACTTGAATTGTACTGCTTCTTACTGGCTATTGCTTCAACTTAGAAGCTTCTTATGTGTTCTACTATATTCCTTTTAGTGTCTCCGCATACCGCAGCACGCGACATAGCTTTGCACACGATAAATGTAACCGTTTCAGAGAGAAGAGCGGCCAATGTGACGATCTGGCTTTAAGTCGATTCGATAACAAATGACGAAAACGGACGGATTTCTCAGGTTTTCACTACATATGAACCCTTTTCACATCCTCCCGTGCAACGCGGCTGCTAGTCCTCCTTTCATGCAAAATCTTAAGGTCCTAGGTCATGTCCAAGCCACCAAAGCCGGCTAAAAATCAATAACCGATAAACAAAACTTGAATTGTACTGCTTCTTACTGACTATTGCTTCAACTTAGAAGCTTCTTCTGTGTTCTACTATGGTGCTTTTAGTGTTTCCGCATACCGCAGCACGAGACGTAGCTTTGCAGACGATAAATGTAACCGTCTCTGAGAGAAAAGCAGGCAATGTGCCGATCTGGCTTTAAGTCGATTCGATAACAAATGACGAAAACGGACCGATTTCTCAGGTTTTTACTATATATAAACACTTTTCACATTCTCCCGTGCAACGCGGCTGCTAGTCTTCCTTTCATGCAAAATCTTAAGGTCCTAGGTCATGTCCAAGCCACCAAAGCCGGCTAAAATAGGAATAAACGACAACTAAAACTTGAATTGTACTACTTCTTACTGGCTATTACTACAACTTAGAAGCTTCTTCTGTGTTCTACTTTGGAGCTTTTAGTGTTTCCGCATACCGCAGCACGCGACATAGCTTTCCAGACGATAAATGTAACCGTCTCAGAGGGAAGAGCGGCCCATGTGACCATCTGGCTTTAAGTCGATTCGATAACAAATGACGAAATCGGACGGATTTCTCAGGTTTTGACTACATATGAACCCTTTTCACATTCTCCCGTGCTACGCGGCTGCTAGTCCTCCTTTCATGCAAAATCTTAAGTTTCCACCTCATGTCCAAGGCACCAAAGCCGGCAAAAAATCAATAATCGATAACCAAAACTTGAATTGTACTGCTTATTACTGACTATTGCTTCAACTTAGAAGCTTCTTCTGTGTTCTACTATGGTGCTTTTAGTGTTTCCGCATACCGCAGCACGCGACATAGCTTTGCAGGCGATAAATGTAACCGTCTCAGAGAGAAAAGCGGCCAATGTGACGATCTGGCTTTAAGTCGATTCAATAACAAATGACGAAAACGGACTGATTTCTCAGGTTTTTAGTTTTCACATTCTCCCGTGCAACGGGGCTGCTAGTCCTCCTTTCATGCAAAATCTTAAGGTTCCACCTCATGTTCAAAGCACCAAGGCCGGCTAAAAATCAATAATCGATAACCAAAACTTGAATTGTACTGCTTCTTACTGGCTATTGCTTCAACTTAGAAGCTTCTTCTGTGTTCTACTATGGTGCTTTTAGTGTTTCCGCATACCGCAGCATGCGACATAGCTTTGCAGACGATAAATGTAACCGTCTCAGAAAGAAAAGCGGCCAATGTGACGATCTGGTTTTAAGTCGATTCGATAGCAAATGACGAAAACGGACGGATTTCTCAGGCGTTTACTACATATCAACACTTTTCACATTCTCCCGTGCAACGCGGCTGCTAGTCATCATTTCATGCAAAATCTTAAGAACCTAGGTCATGTCCAAGCCACCAAAGCCGGCTAAAAAGTGAATAATCGACAACTGAAACTTGAATTGTACTACTTCTTACTGGCTATTACTTCAACTTAGAAGCTTCTTCTGTGTTCTACTTTGGAGCTTTTAGTGTTTCCGCATACCGCAGCACGCGACATAGCTTTCCAGACGATAAATGTAACCGTTTCAGAGAGAAGAGCAGCCAATGTGACGATCTGGCTTTAAGTCGATTCGATAACAAATGACGAAAACGGACGGATTTCTCAGGTTTTTACTACATATGAACCCTTTTCATATTCCCGCGTGCAACGCGGCTGCTAGTCCTCCTTTCATGAAAAATCTTAAGGTCCTAGGTCATGTACAAGCCACCAAAGCCGGCTAAAAATCAATAATCGATAAAAAAAACTTGAATTGTACTGCTTCTTACTGGCTATTGCTTCTAACTTAGAAGCTTCTTATGTGTTCTACTATGGTGCTTTTAGTGTCTCCGCATACCGCAGCACGCGACATAGCTTTGCAGACGATAAATGTAACCGTCTCAGAGGGAAGAGCGGCCTATGTGACGATCTGGCTTTAAGTCGATTCGATAGCAAATGACGAAAACGGACGGATTTCTCAGTTATTTACTACATATGAACACTTTTCACATTCTCCCGTGCAACGCGGCTGCTAGTCCTCCTTTCATGCAAAATCTTAAGTTTCCACCTCATGTCCAAGCCACCAAAGCCGGCTAAAAAGTGAATAATCGACAACCGAAACTTGAATTGTACTACTTCTTACTGGCTATTACTTCAACTTAGAAGCTTCTTCAGTGTTCTGCTATGCTGCTTTTAGTGTCGCCGCATACCGCAGCACGCGACATAGCTTTGCAGACGATAAATGTAACCGTCTCAGAGAGAAAAGCGGCCAATGTGACGATCTGGCTTTAAGTCGATACGATAACAAATGACGAAAACGGACGGATTTCTCAGGTTTTATACTACAAATGACCCTTTTCACATTCTTCCGTGCAACGCGGCTGCTAGTCCCCATTTCATGCAAAATCTTAAGGTCCTAGCTCATGGCCAAGGCAACAAAGCCGGCTAAAAAGTCAATAATCGATAAGTGAAGCTTAAATTGTACTACTTCTTACTGGCTATTACATCAACTTAGAAGCTTGATCTGTGTTCTACTATGGTGCTTTTAGTGTCTCCGCATACCGCAGCACGCGACATAGCTTTGAAGACGATAAATGTAACCGTTTCAGAGAGAAGAGCGGCCAATGTAACGTCCTTGCTTTAAGTCGACTCGATAGCAAATGACGAAAACGGCCGGATTTCTCAGCTTTTTACCACATATGAACACTTTTCACATTCTCCCGTGCTACGCGGCTGGTAGTCCTCCTTTCATGCAAAATCTTAAGGTCCTAGCTCATGTCCAAGGCACCAAAGCCGGCCAAAAAGTGAATAATCGATAACAATAACTTAAATTGTACTACTTCTTACTGGCTACTACATCAACTTAGAAGCTTCCTCTATGTTCTAGTATAGTGCTTTTAGTGTCTCGGCATACCGAAGCACGCGACACTCCTTTGGAGACGATAAACGTAACCGTTTCAGAGAGAGGAGCGGCCAATGAAACGATCTGGCTTTAAGTCGATACGATAACAAATGACGAAAACGGACGGATTTCTCAGGTTTTATACTACAAATGACCCTTTTCACATTCTTCCGTGCAACGCGGCTGCTAGTCCCCATTTCATGCAAAATCTTAAGGTCCTAGCTCATGGCCAAGGCAACAAAGCCGGCTAAAAAGTCAATAATCGATAAGTGAAGCTTAAATTGTACTACTTCTTACTGGCTATTACATCAACTTAGAAGCTTGATCTGTGTTCTACTATGGTGCTTTTAGTGTCTCCGCATACCGCACCCAGCGACATAGCTTTGCAGACGGTAAATGTAACCGTTTCAGAGGGAAGAGCGGCCAAAGTGACGATCTGGATTTAAGTCGATTCGATAACAAATGACGAACACGGACGGATTTCTCAGGTTTTTACTACATATGAACACTTTTCACATTCACCCGTGTAACGCGGCTGCTAGTCCTCATTTCACGCAAAATCGTAAGGTCCTAGCTCATGCCCAAGGCACCAAACCCGCTAAAAAGTCAATAATTCGATAGCTAAAACGTGAATTGTACTACTTCTTACTGGCTATTACATGAACTTAGAATTTTTTTCAGTGTTCTACTATGGTGCTTTTAGTGTCTCCACATACCGCAACGCGACATAGCTTTGCAGACGATAAATGTAACCGTTTCAGAGAGAAGAGCCGCCAATGTGACGATCTGGCTTTAAGTCGATTCGATAACAAATGACGAAAGCGGAGGGATTTCTCAGGTTTTTACTATATGTGAACATTTTTCACATTCTCCCGTGCAAAGCGGCTCTTACACTTCCCTACATGCAAAATCGTAAAGTCCTACCTCATTTCCAAGACACCAAAGGAACGTAAATGGTCAATAATCGATAACTAAAACTTGAATTTTATTGTTTCTTTCTGGCTCTTACATCAACTTAGAAGCTTCTTCTATGTTCTACTATGGTGCTTTTAGTGTATCCGCATACCGCAGCATGCGACATAGCTTTGCAGACGGTAACTATAAACGTTTCAGAGAGAAGAGCGGCCAATGTGACGATGTTGCTTTAAGTCGATTCGATAACAAATGGCGAAAATGGACAGATTTCTCTGGTTTTTACTACATATGAACAATTTTCACATTCTCCCGTGCAACGCGGCTCCTAGTCCTTCTTTCATGCAAAATCTTGAGGAATTAGCTCATGTCCAAGGCACCAAAGCCGCCTAAAAAGTCAATAATCGAAAACTAAAATTTGAATCGCAGTACTTCTTACTGGCTATTACATCAACTTAGAAGCTTCATCTGGGTTCTACTATGGTGCTTTTAGTGTCTCCGCATACCGCATCCAGCGACATAGCTTTGCAGACGGTAAATGTAACCGTTTCAGAGGGAAGAGCGGACAATGTAACGTCCTGGCTTTAAGTCTATTCGATAACAAATGACGAAAACGGACAGATTTCTCAGGTTTTTACTACATATGAACACTTTTCACATTCTCCCGGGCAACGCAGCTACTAGTCCTCCTTTGATGCAAAATCTTATGGTCCTAGCTCACGTCCAAGGCACCAAAGACGGCTAAAAAGTCAATAGTAGATAACGAAAACTTGAATAGCACTACTTCTTACTGGCTATAACATCAAATTAGAAACTTCATCTGTGTTCTAGTATAAGCTTTTAGTGTCTCCGCATACGGCACCCAGCGACATAGCTTTGCAAACGATAAATGTAACAGTTTCAGAGGGAAGAACGGCCAATGTGACGATCTGGCTTTAAGTCGATTTGATAACAAATGACGAACACCACGGATTTCTCAGGTTTTTACTACATATGAACACTTTTCACATTCTCACGTGCAACGCGGCTGCTAGTCCTCCTTTCATGCAAAATCTTAAGGTCCTAGCTCATGCCCAAGCCACCAAAAAGGCTAAAAAGCAATAATCGATAACTAAAACGTGAATTGTACTACTTCTTACTGGCTATTACATAAACTTAGAAGCTATTTCAGTGTTCTACTATGGTACTTTTAGTGTCTCCGCATACCGCAGCACGCGACATACCTTTGCAGACGATAAATGTAACTGTTTCAGATAGAAGAGCCGCCAATGTTGCGATCTGGCTTTAAGTCGATGCGTTAACAAATGACGGAAACGGACGGATTTCTCAGGTTTTTACTATATATGAACACTTTTTACATACTACCGTGCGAAGCGGCTGCTAGACTTCCCTTCATGCAAAATCTTAAGGTCCTAGCTAATGTCCAAGGCACCAAAGAAGGGTAAAAGGTCAATAATCGATAACTAAAACCTAAATTGTACTATTCCTTACTTGCTATTACATCAGCTTAGAATCTTCTTCTGTGTGCTACTATGGTGCTTTTAGTGTCTCACGCATAAAGCAGCACGCGACATAGCTTTGCAGACTATAAATGTAACCGTTTCAGAGGGAAGAGAGGCCAATGTGACGATCTGGCTTTAAGTCGATTTGATAACAAATGACGATCACCACGGATTTCTCAGGTTTTTACTACATATGAACACTTTTCATATTCTCACGTGCAACGTGGCTGCTAGTCCTCCTTTCATGCAAAATCTTAAGGTCCTAGCTCATGTCCAAGGCACCAAAAAGGCTAAAAAGCAATAACCGATAACTAAAACGTGAATTGTACTACTTCTTACTGGCTATTACACAAACTTAGAAGCTATTTCAGTGTTCTACTATGGTGCTTTTAGTGTCTCGAGCATACCGCAGCACGCGACATAGCTTTGCAGACTATAAATGTAACCGTTTCAGAGGGAAGAGCGGCTAATGTGACGATCTGACTTTAAGTCGACTCGATAACAAATGACGAAAACGGCTGGTTTGCTAAGGTTTTTACTAGATATGAACACTTTTCACATTCTCCCGTGCAACACGGCTGCTAGTCCTCCTTTCATGCAAAATCGTAAGGTCCTAGCTGTTGTACAAGGCACCAAAGCCGGCTGAAAAGTGAATAATCAATAACGAAAACTTGAATTGTACTACATCTTACTGGCCATTACATCAACTTAGAGGCATCTTCAGTGTTCTACTATGGTGCTTTTAGTGTCTCCGCATACTGCAGCAAGCGACATAGCTTTGCAGACAATAAATGTAACCGTTTCAGAGAGAAGAGCGGCCAATGTAACAATCTGGCTTTAAGTCGATTTGTTAACAAATGACGAAAACGGACGGATTTCTCAGGTTTTTACTACATATGAAAACTTTTCACATTCTCGCGTGCAACGCGGCTGCTAGTCCTCCTTTAATGCAAAATGTTAAGGTCCTAGCGCATATCCAAGGCACCAAAGACGGCTAAAAAGTGAATAATCGATAACATAAACATGAAGTGTACTACTTCTTACTGGCTATTACATCAACTTAGAAGCTTCTTCTGTGTTCTACTATGGTGCTTTTAGTGTCTCGCGCATACCGCAGCATGCGACATAGCTTTGAAGACGATAAATGTAACCGTTTCAGAGAGAAGAGCGGCCAATATAACGTCCTTGCTTTAAGTCGACTCGATAACAAATGACGAAAACGGCCGGATTTCTCAGGTTTTAACTACATATGAACACTTTTCACATTCTGCCGTGCTACGCGGCTGCTAGTCCTCCTTTAATGCAAAATCTTAAGGTCCTAGCTCATGTCCAAGGCACCAAAGCCGGCCAAAAAGTGAATAATCGATAACAAAAACTTGAATTGTTCTACTTCTTACTGGCTACTACATCAACTTAGAAGCTTCCTCTATGTTCTAGTATAGTGCTTTTAGCGGCCAATGTAACGATATGGCTTTAAGTCGATTTGATAACAAATGACGAAAACGGGCTGATTTCTCAGGTTTTTACTACATATGAACACTTTTCATATTCTCCCGTGCAACGCAGCTGCTAGTCTTCCATCCTTGCAAAATCGTAAGGTCCTAGCTCGTTTCCAAGGTACCAAAGCCGGCTATGAAATCAGTAATCTATAACTGAAACTTGGATTGTACTAGTTCTTACAAGCTATTACCTCAACTTAGAAGCTTCTTCTGTTTTCTACTATGGTGCTTTTAAAGTCTCCGCATACCGCAGCACGCGACATAGCTTTGCAAACGATAAATGTATATGTTACAGAGAGAAAAGCGGCCAATGTTACGATATGGCTTTAAGTCGATTTGATAACAAATGACGAAAACGGACGGATATCGCAAGTTTTTGCTACGTATGAACACTTTTTACATACTCCCGTGCAACGCAGCTGCTAGTTCTCCTTTCATGCAAAATCTTAATGCCCTAGCTCATGTCGAAGGCACCAAAACCGGCTAAAAAGTGAATAATCGATAACAAAAACTTGAATTGTACTACTTCTTACTGGATATTACATCAGATTAGAAGCTTCTTCTGTGTTGTAGTATAGTGCTTTTAGTGTCTCCGCATACCGCAGCACGCGTCCAAGCTTTGCAGACGATAAATGTAACCGTTTCAAAGAAAAGAGCGGCCAATGCGACGATCTGGCTATAAGTCGGTTCGTTAACAAATGACGAAAACGGACGGTTTTCTCAGGATTTTACTACATATGAACGCTTTTCACATTCTCTCGTGCAACGCGGCTGCTAGACTTCCCTTCATGCAAAATCTTAAGGTCGTAGCTCATGTCGAAGGCACCGAAGCCGGCTAAAAATCAATAATCGATAACCAAAACTTAAATTGTACTGCTTCTTACTGGCTATTACATCAACTTGGAAGCTTCTTCTGTGTTCCACTATGGTGCTTTTAGTGTCTCCTCATACCGCAGCACGCGACATAGATTTGCAGACAACAAATGTAACCGTCTCAGAGAGAAGATCCGCCAATGTGACGATCTGGCTTTAAGTCGATTCGATAACAAATGACGAAAACGGACAGATTTCTTAGGTTTTTATTACATATGAATACTTTTCACATACTCCAGTGCACACGGCTGCTAGTCCTCCTTTCATGCAAAATCTTAAGGTCTTAGCTCATGTCCAAGGCACCAAAGCCGGCTAAAAAGTCAATAATCTATAACTAAAACTTGAGTTGTACTGCTTCTTAGTGGCTATTACATCGAATTAGAAGCTTCTTCTGAGTTCTACTATGGTGCTTCTAGTGTCTCCGCATACCGCAGCACGCGACATAGTTTTGCACACGATAAACGTAACCGTTTCAGAGAGAAAACGGCCAATGTGACGATCTCGCATTACGCCGATTCGAAAGCAGATGACGAAAACGGGCGGATTTCTTAGGTTTTTACTGCACATGAAAACTTTTCACGTTCTCCCGTGCAACGTGGTTGCTAGACCTCCCTTCATGCCAAATCTTAAGGTCCTAGCTCACGTCCAAGGCACCAAAGCCGGCTAAAAATTCAATAATCGATAACTAAAACTTAAATTGTACTGCTTCTTACTGGCTATTACACCAAATTAAAAGCTTCTTCTGTTTTCTACTATGGTGCCTTTAGTGTCTCCGCATACCGCAGCACGCTACATAGCATTGCAAACGATAAATGTAACCGTTTCAGAGAGAAAACGGCCAATGTGACGATCTGGCATTACGTGGATTCAAAAGCAGATGTGAAAACGGGCGGATTTATTAGGTTTTTAGTACATATGAACACTTTTCACATTCTCTCGTGTAACGTGGCTGCCGGACCTTGTTTAATGCCAAATCTCAAGGTAGTAGGTCATTTCACTGGCACCAAAGCCGGCTAATAAATCAATAATCGATAACTAAAACCTGAATTGTACTGTTTCCTACGGGCTAATTACATCAACCTAGAAGCTTCTTTTGTGTTCTACTGTGTTGCTATTAGTGCCTCCGCATACCGCAGCACACAGCATAAGTTTGCAGACGATGAAGGTAACCGCTTCACAGAGAAATTTCAAATTCTGTGTCTGTGTCTACTGCCTGCTCATATTGTTTAAAGCAGGATGCTCTAAATGCCCTTGATACCCATTCTAAACAATCTGGGATTGGGAAAGACCAAGCTCTGCTTATACTTATAGTCTGGGAAGTTGACATATCTTAGACAGTAAAATATGATGGTTAAACATGTCCACTGAGTATTCCCATATACACTGAAATTAGCTTTGCGCAACAAATTATTAATTGGCCACCTACTCTTGACTCAATAGCTACTAAGATCTTTCACTGGTGAAGGAGGTGACGACGTTGTTACGTCCATTAGAGGCTTCTGTAGTTTGCTGAGAATGATGTGATATAATTGTGGCTTGTGATTTTCTGTGGATTTCCAGAGTAAGTTCTACACTGGAGCAGTACATTCATTCCTGCTGTTCTCATTCGAGGCAATCCTGGATTCTGAATCTCAAGCACCAGAGGATTAGAAACAGCAATGCAACCTCTGTCTTCCTGGCTGTCCACTATTTCAAAGTGCTGTGGTTGACAGTCTCTTCTGATTGTGCAGTGCTTGTAGATTATTGTAAATGGATAAACTGCAATATTTAGAACATCTTATTCTAAACTTTCTAAAGAACGAGACTTTTCTGTCACGACCACTATTTGTGTGAGGTGATAAATACCAGGAATTTGGTTGCATTTTGAGAACCTAATGGTAACATACATTAGTGTCTGTGTAAATTAATGGAACTGGATTTTTCCTACGGTCGGCAGTTTTCCGAAGGTCGGCGTTTTTCCCGAGGTCGACGTTTATCCCAAGGTCGGCGTTTTTCCCCGATTTTGGCGTTTTTTCCCAACGGCGGCGTTTTTCCCCGAGGTCGGCGTTTTCCCACGATGTCGTCGTTTTTCCCCGAGGCCGGCGTTTTACCCCGAGGTCGGCGTTTTTTCCCTAGGTCTGCGTTTTGGACCGAGGTCGGATCGGCGATTTTTTCCCCAAGGTCCAGAAATCTACCGATATATTGAAAATCCAAAATATTTTCATGTATATCGAACTATACTGATATGTCATGTCATCTTGAAACATATATCCGACCACTAGATATCGGTATTTATCGAATAGCGATATATTTCGAGATATCTATTTATTTCGAGAATCGTTTTCTTAGGGGTACAGATTTATTTGGAGACGTCCATTTTTTTCCCATTATCGATTCATTTCGATATATTGACTTATATCGAGGCACACATTATATCGAGATGTCGATTTATTTCGAGATATGTATCCATATTGAGGAGTCCGTTTTTTTTGAGGTATCGATTGATTTCGAAGTATCCATTTATGTCGAGATATCGATTTATTTTGATATACCGACACAAATCGGGTTGTGTATATATTTCGAGGTATCGATATATTTCAGTGTATCGTTGTACTTCAGATATCTATTCCTTTCGATATATCGATATATTTCAAGAAACCTCTATAACTCAAGTAATCCATAAATTTCTAGATATAGTATTTTTAGAGATATCTTTATATTACGAGGTACCAATATATTTCAAGATATCGATATGTTCCTATACCTCGATTTATCTCGAGAGGCCTCGTGCTTCGAGATATCGATCTATTTGGTAAGCTGAAATGCGTCTGGATGTCGATATATTTCGGGATATCGAATCATTTCGATGTAGCAGTCTTTTGGAGGTGTCGATTTATTTCGAAGTTTCGATTTTTTTCATGGTGTCGATTTATTTCGAGGTTGCGATTTATTTCGGGGTGGCGATTTATTTCTAGGTGTTGATTTATTTCGAGGTGTCGATATATATCGATGTGACGATATATTTCGACGTTACTTGTCGACTGCATCAGCTTAGAACCTTTTTCGTACAGAGTGGTGCGACTGCATACCTCAGAAGGCGACATTGATATCCAGACGATGAATGTAAACGTTTCCGAGAGAAAAGCGTCCAATGTGACGAATTGGCACTACGTCATTATGAAAACAAATGACGGAAACGTGAGGTTTCTGCCACTCAAAGTGCTGCCAACTTTCACCCCACCCCCTCCTCACTCTCCCCAGTCGTGGCGATCAGCTGGTGTGATAGAAATGGACACAGGAAAGTAATAACGTTCCATGAAATCCCATTCTAGGGACGTTCAAGGGTAAATGTTTCAGACGGTTTATTTGCATTAAGACACGCATACTGGACATCTACAATGTCACATCTGCCAGATCGTTTCTATTGTCAGCAGTGGAAAACAAAACAGCTTACTGAAAAAGCCATAGTGAGACGCGGTTTTTGGTAGACGAAATAATAGGAATACTCTAGCCACTGATAATGATGATCTAATGAGAATTCTGGTATTGTTTTGAAAGATGCATTTAAATATGCATTGGATGTAGCTCCAAATTATTTTGAGAATTATAATTGCGGTATGATGAATCTACATTGGAGATTTGGTAATGCAAAACATTTCGATCTGAGAATACTTTACGTGATAGAATGGCATTGACCTTGTGTGTCATTAGGGTAAAGTTAATTTGCCGCCATTAAGATAAAATTTATCCGCCATTAACATAAAATCTATTTTTCAGCGCACTTCAATAAGGACTCACTTCAGATGATTGGACAATTAAAGAGAACTCAAACCGTTATTTTAATAGTATTCGTAGGTCCATTGCAGCATTTACCGTGGACAGTCCCTGAGCCTAGACTGTCAGTTTTATGTAGGGAGCACTACTTTAAAAAAGCACTCCGTGTTCAGGCCACAAGTGGCCAATCAGGACCATCCGACCGCCACGTCATTCTCACTGAGGGTGGAGGAGGAGCTGGCTGTCCCACTCGTTGTGGTACTTTTCTTTGACTGGAGCCGCTACTATTCGGCCGAGTAGTTCCTCAATTGGCATCGCAAGGCTGAGTGCAACCCGAAAAATGGAAACAGCGCATAGGGGGCCGGATGGTCACCCATCCAAGTGCCGACCACGCCCGGAAGTGCTAAACTTCAGAGATCTGACGGGAACAGGTGTATCCACTGCGGCAAGGACGTTGCCCCTACCACTTTTACATGATATTTTTGATCGTAGATCAGGTCTGATGGCTGGAAAGAAAGGACGTTTACCATGTTATGCACATTTATATTTTCACTACGTCGACACAGCTGGTCCAATTTCGACCACAGGTGATGGTAGCCATAATGATCGAGCCAAGCATCCTGTGTACATTAGTTGCACCCATGAGTGTGGGGATCACAGCATTCGTGACATTTAAATTTGTTACTTCTTTGCTACTATATTCGCAAGAAATTTTGCACACAGTATCCGCATATGACGCTGAATGTACCTACAAAATTATATCACTGTACGACACATGATTCAGGAGATACGTCATAAAAACTCAGGACAAGGCCAGACGCTGCATAGTACGGACGTGAACGCACAGCTGTAAATAAATGCCTGGTCAACACCAAGCTTTTCCGCTAGTCATCTATAAAGATAAAAAAATCCCCATTATTGTCCACCAGCGTATTTTTGAAAAACCTTTATTTTGTCATCCATTTTTTTCCTGTGAAAATCGTAAAAGCCGTGCATCATTGTGTTCTTAAAAATCGTTTCCTATTGTCATCCCTTTTTATGTATTTTAAACCATCTATCGCTTGTGTAACCTGTGGCTACAAGTCCATTCCCTTTATGGGGTAATCGAAATAATGAACAACGGAAAAAAGTGTGGGTCAGTTTCTTACTCATTTCTCGGAACTTCTGATAACAGTAAATCGTTGGCTCTTTGAGGGTGTGGTAGGTACATACAAGAGATTAGTGTAAGATTAGAATTTGGGTTAGATACAGTGCCAAGAGGTTCTGTTTCTATCTGGCTAACTTCAGAGTACTTCACCATCTACTAAGTGATGCGTTTCATTGTGAATGGTGTGTTCTGTGCTAGGTCTACCCTTTACTCCACAATGCTGTTCCTTCGATGCTATTAAAACCAGGATGTTATCAAAATATATGCACAGTGGCAGACTGGAGTCTGCAGAAATATTTCCAGTGGTGGGGAGGGGGGAAGGCGCGTCGGGGCTGGAGTGCATGATTCTGAAACTGGCACTCTGTGTACAAATCAGCTGGTCAGTTACGAGGTGCATCAAGCTACAAGACCCTAACTCTATAAGCGCTACAACTGGTCAAAGCTAAGGTTTAGCAGTATTGTGGAGAATTCTTATCTGGAAGAGTATGAGTATACTGTAACGAATAAAAACTCTTTACTCGAGATTCCACGGAGGGTTGGGGGCGATGGGTAAAAGTGCCCTTTTGCCCATCCACCCCTCCCCACCTCCTCCCCTCCCCCTCCCTCCCCCTCCCCTCCCCCTCCCCCCCCCCCTCCCCTTCGCGGACGTCAATGGCTGGCCCGTTCATTTTGAGAACATCAGAGTTGCAGTAACCTTTCTGAGATACTGTTCTAGATGTCCATGCGCGTCAATCTTACCACTCACAACAGCAGTGGGAATGTCGGTTATCGCTGAAACAACTGGTTTTCGGCTCTTATCAGTTTCCCAGCCTCACTTTAACCTAATTGTTAAAGCCCGTCACAATACCAGTTCTTATAATAACCGATTTTCAGTATTTTATTTACATTATTTCCTCTTGTAAACGTAGAAATCAAACAAAGATAAAAAATTTTTTACTTTCTCAGTTTCTTGATAAATGGAATCAAAACGTCAAATACATTTATGATGACCTGCAGCCGTCCAGAACGAAATTAGAATTATATTAATACCGTCAGCTGCTCACGGGTGCCGATATATATCAACGGGGACAGGTGACAATGTGTGCACGTCTGGTACTCGAACCCGGGATCTCCTGCTTACATGGCAGGCGCTCTGCCCATCTGAGCCACCGAGGGCACAAACAATAGTGTGACTGCAGCTACTATCTCGCGCACGCCTCCCGCGAGACTCACATTCTCACCTTGCATGTCCACACACTACATTCGTAGTGTCCCACACCAACACACTCATTACTCGTGGAACAAATTCTTACCAAGTCCCGTAACAGTTCGGGGAATACTTGTGCATCTTCACAGAAGAAGGTCATGGCTGGTATTGCCAGAAACATATACTTATATGGATATGGACATGTCTTCCACGAGAAATGAGTGTGTTGGAGTGGGACTCTACGACTGTAGTGTATGGACATTCAAGGTGAGAATGTGAGTCTCGCTGGAGGCTTGCGCGAGATAGTCCCTGCAGTCGAACCATACATTGTGCGCTCGGTGGCCTAGATGGATAGAGCGTGTGTTATTTTAGCAAGAGATCCCGGGTTCGAGTCCCGGTCGCGGCACACATTTTCACTTGTCCACGTTGATATTTATCAACGCCCGTGAGCAACTGACGGTATTAATATAATTCTAATTTCTTTAAATTAAATAGTCCAGTAAAACTTTGTCTGCTGTTCGCTGCTTCTCTCAAAATATAGCGAGTGCTTCTATACTACAGAAAACTGCCAGTATTATCCTACTGATTTTAGTTTTTAGAACTCTGCTCAAAAATTATATTGAAATCAGTTATCAAAGCACTATGCGGGCATTACGTATAGTCCAGCGATAAAGAGTGAAAACTGCGGCAGGATAACTCTCTTTTTCGATTCAATTTCTCTGTTAAGGGCTAAAAGCAGATAACGGCATACTACGTAGACACAGGCAGCAGATCAGGCACTTTCTATTTTTATCCCGAACTATGAATGATTTGTAAAATTTTAACTTTTTTCCTTGTATGATGTCGCAAGTGACCAAATCGACCATTGTGCTTCACTCGTACTGCATATCGTAAAATACTTCCAGGCTTCCAGATGGTGCCATTCTGTGTTACAACTGACGTTCGACAACAGCGAGAAACTGCGTCCATTCTCGCGCACTGCTTGTATAACAGGCACAGTATTGTCTCGGCAATGTTGGACCAATTCATTTGTTGCTCGTTTCTATCAGCAGTGTTATTAAAGTGGCATACATCACTTTTCCCATTTTTTCTGTAAGAACGCAGTATTTCAGAGCTATGGAAATCTTACGAATAAAAATTACTCGTCTTTTTTAAAAAAGGTTTATTTGAAAAGTAAAAATTTTACTACGACAGCTGTGGCTAATTGGTATATCTGTTTTTACGTGGTTATCAGGAAAAAATAAAAAGATACTTGTTATAACCGAGAGCAAACAAATACCGAAAGCCATCGGTTATTCAGAACTAAAATACCCATGTCGTTTTAACTGATCGGTTTTTCTATCTCTAAACTGCAGTGTCGCCACAGAAAAGTGTGTCGTTCCATCAATGTCCATAGCAACTTTGAGATATGTAAGTGTTTATGCGCAATATCGGCAAATGGAAACACGAAGAGGTAATAAGCACCTAAGCGATAGAATTTATTTCACAGTCAGAAAAGTCGAGTGACAGACAAGACTGAATCACTGTAATAGAAATTATATGGAAAGCTGTGTAAAGGAAAATTTCCAGTACTTTCGTGGATTCCAAAATTGAAGCAAATTCCGGGACATCAAGGTGACATAGTCTTATACGGATAGTATTCCATGACTAACGTAATTGGCCCACATACTGTACTGGTATACGGATAATATTACACGACTAACGTAATTTACCTGAAATAATTTACAAACATGTTACTGTAACATTCGCTACTACTCATTACGCTAATTGACCTTCAGCCATTAAGCGCAAGCGCAGATCTCAGTTATGATACGTGCGCCATCCAAAAATTTATCAAGGTGGTAACTCAACACAACTACAAACGATCATTGTGTGTAAAATAAATAGAACACCTCATAAGAAGAACATGACGGGTTTGAATCATTCCCACCGCAAAGGATGAAAAATTCAGGCTCGCACACAAGACCACTTGATAACTAACCAGAAATTCAGATTAGTTGTAGCTTCGGTGACAATCGCCTTTTTTTACATTTTCCCCGTAAACTAGATAATTATGAAACGTAAGCAACTACTCTAAAATATCTGCGGCAACGGCGTTGCCGCGGAGGTTGCATCGGTTCACGTGGGATCACCGAAGTTATGTGCGTTGTCGGGCGTTGAAGGCACTTGGATGGGTGATCATCCAGGCCGCCATGCACTCTTGCCATTTCTCGGGGTGCACTCAGCCTCATGATGTCAATCGAGGAGCTACTCGACCGAATAGTAACGGCTCCGGTCAAAGAATACCAACATAACGACCGGGAGAGCAGTGTGCTGACCCCCGCCCCTCCTTTTCGCATCCTCCACGGATGATGACACGGCGGTCGGATGGTCCCGTCCAGTAGGCCACTCGTGGCCTGAAGACGGAGTGCTTACAAAGCAACTACTCTCCAGTGGATGGCCGTACTACTGAGACCTTGATGTCTGGCATCAACAACAGATGGCAGCACACGAGGTTGGCTTACGCCTACTGCCGAATTTTGCGATCTGTCGTAAGCCTGCGTAAGCACGTAGGGCCTTCCGTCTTAAGTGCAAGCATATCCATTGCGTTTTCTGTCACGCGACTTGAGTGGAATGTTTCATTATTTCTGAAATTTTATAGAAATATTTTTCGTTGTATATCCTCACCATCGGTACTGAATTTACTGTAAAATTACTTGCTCACTTTTCGGAACTTCCGTTCATAGCAAATCGATACTATTTGAAGCCGTGGTAGACACGAGTCTAGTGTGCTTCACCTTCAGCACCTTCTGTGTCAGTCTCGGTTAATATGTCGCTGATTTCACAACGAACAGTTCGTTGTCTACTGAGTATACTGTTTGTTGCACGACACTATCCCTCCCACGCTGCTAAATGTAGGTCGTCGGCAAAATATGACTGCAGTGGAACAAGGGCGTCTGCAGAAATTTCCCCAGGAGGTGGTGGTGGCATTGGTAGTGGTGTGTGTGTGTGTGTGTGTGTGTGTGTGTGTGTGTGTGTGTGTGGAGGCCATTACTATGAAATTCACACAGTCCAGACCGCCAAGGAAAATAAACCTTGAGATTTGGAAAGGGTGTTGACCTTATACCGCTTATACTGCATATTTCGAAATTCCACCTCTAAGGGGGAGACACAGGAAATGAAAGGATTTTTGAAACATGTAGCTATTAAGGTAATTTGTATCTGGTTTCTAGGTCAGAAATAAAGAAATATGTGTTCCAGTATTATTGGGAATTTAACCTCTATGAGGTGAAATAGTGGGTGAACATTTTATTTTGAGATAAATAATTATGGAAGAACTATGAAAGTATTTTTAAGGATACATCTACGAAAATTGGTATTTGACTTCGAAGTTACAAATAAGAAAATACGTGTTTCGGTGTTTTTAGAAGTTCAACCCCTAAGGGGATGAAATAGAGTGAGCTGCTGCGTTTCTGGCGCCAGTTTCCGTCGATCGTTGTTTCGATCTTTGAGTCGCGGCCCAGAGGACACTGCTCCCTAAGCGATTGTAGTAGTTCTCTGTGCGGCCCCACATCGGACTTACCGCGCTTACACTGGACACAGTCGCCAACAAATCGCCTGCCATCGCCAAAACATATGTTCCCGAACTCGGTTCAAGGTCTTGTAGAACCACAAATTGTCCCCTACCGCCGAATCGTGGAAATATCTGAGTGCCATGCTAACTCGTTCCTGTGGAATACAGACCTTCCCTTCACCACGGTTGTCTTCCCCTTTACACAAGACCCCCCCCCCACCCCACCCCCCGAAGACCTCGCCATCCGCCAACTGCTGCCGAATCGGTCCCCACCCGGGGTCCTCGGCCTGTTTGCCAGCTAAGTCGCAGAAGAAGCCGGGTGTCTCGGAGAGAAGGAAATTCACCCCAAGATCCGGCTCCACGTGGCCCTTGCCTTCCCCAGACTCTGCCGCGAACATACGGCTGAGAGCGTCGCCAATTCATTGTCTCTTCCACTAATATGCCGAACCTGGAGATAAGTCTTGTCATCTTAACTTCGGTATGATTTTTAGCGATCTTATTAATCAAAGTTTAAGGGCTGGCACTGGCCAAGTAACTCACAGAGGCTCATTGGTTTCAGTCCAGTTGTATTGCTCACCTGTTCTCCAGATAAGGTTGTGTAGTTTATGTCTCAGAAAAGTGTCTGCCCTTGATGTGTGTTTTGTTAGAGATAATTGGCAGCGGTCGACGCTAGCATACTGCGAGCAGAGCAGCACGGCGGCAGAGAGATATTTAAGGCCATGTCCTCTCCTTTACATCCTGGGTTATGTTGTCACTTTTGCGTGATTCCATCTTTCCGGTGCTGAACTATAGCATCCAAAGTTCAATTGCATTGCCATGTTGAGTATATTTCTATGTCATTCTCTGCCTCGTGGATCTCTTGTATTGATTTGAATCCTTGGTCTGCTCGCGTCTATCGCCAATTCACGCGAAATATTGAAGCAACCTTATTTTAAGGGTATTGTCATATAGTCATGTTCTAGTTGTAATCATTCTAAGAATATTGTTGATTAATCAACTGAGTAAGTAAATTTGAAGGTCCGTTTGGTCAAAATTAAAGGACCCCCTTAATTGTTTTAGTCATTTTTATACAGTTTTGTTTAGGAAAGTTGGCTAGCCGAACGTTAAATATCTGTATTCTTACGCTTAATCTGTTTCTCCCCTGATTGCAAGTAGTGAGAGTTCTGCTATGAGTTTTATGGACATTTGTGCTATTTAAGTAAAGCTTTACCTAAGTATATTTACCTAGTCATATTCAAATTTCAAGTTTTACGGGTCTCGTTCCACTTAACGAAATATATTTATTATTTGTCCAAC
The DNA here is from genome assembly GCF_023897955.1 of Schistocerca gregaria. Lineage (NCBI taxonomy): Eukaryota > Metazoa > Arthropoda > Insecta > Orthoptera > Acrididae > Schistocerca > Schistocerca gregaria. The sequence continues at coordinate 1,420,366 of NW_026061973.1, forward strand.
TGATCTGGCCTTGTAAGGCAGTCTCCTCTATTATTGTGATTGTGATTTTATAATGCTTTTGATTGTAATAAAATATGTAGCAACTACAACGGATTACTATTGTGATTTTGGTGTGTCACTACCATACCCCATTTCATAGAGGATGAAATGTTTCATGAAATATATGAAAACCTGTTTTTGATACATTCAACCATTAAGAGGGGTGGAATATAGGATGTAATGTTTTATGAAAGTATTTCAGTGCGAAAGAATTTTTAAAGCGAAATCTATGAAAATTGTGTTATTGAAAAATACGTGTTACACTGTTTTTGGAACTACAACCTCCAAGAAGGTGCAATAGGAGCACAGGTTTCACTGACCCATAGCCTTCCAGCCCAACCTGCAAAGTATATGGACTTGAAATTTGATGAAGGTGTAAATCTTACGCTGAAAGCATCATTTAAGAAGAGATTGTTCGAAATTTCACTCCTAAGGGGGTGAAATATGGGTTGAAAGTTGTTTTAATGTATGTCCCTATGTCCCTATTGAAGCTATAACTACAAAACTACGAAAATTGATATTTGGTGTCTCAGTCAGAAACAAAAAAGAAACAAGTTTTAGCATTTTCCGAAATTCTTCCATTGGGGGATAAAATAAATAGGTATTTGACATCTCGGTTGGATGTAAAAGAAATGTGTTTCGTTGCTTTTGGAAATTTAACTCACTAATAGAGTGAAATAGGGGATGAAAAGTTTTATGAAATATTTCACTATGAAAGCATTTTTAGAATTAAATGGATGAAGATTTGAATTTGGCTCCTCGGCTCTAAATAGAAGAATACGTGTTTAATTGTTTTTGAAAACCCAACCCCTAAAGGGTGTGAGATGTTTCAGAAAATGGTTCATTATGAAAGGATTGCTAAATATTTCTGACAATTCGTAATCGGCTAATGTGTTACAATTTTTAAAAACTACGTGTTTTTTCTGGTTTTGGAACTTCGAGCATAAGGGGATGAAAATTTTTATGCAATATTTATTGCGTTATATTAAAATATTTTAAATCTGCATCTATGAAAACCGGTATTTCACTTCTCAATTAGATATAAAGAAATATGCGTTAGGGAATGAAAGACTCTACGGAGATGTCACCACAAGAATACAAACGGCTTGATTAACAAAAACCTTGGACTCCAGCTGTCAGCATTGCTTTTTGATCATTCAGTAAAAGACCATGCTTCAACGGCGCTAAGTTTAGAAAGTTTAGAAAGTGTTGCAGTTTATAAAAGACATAAAAAACGATTAAAGAAAAAAATTCTTTGCAGACCATGAACGGTCTACGCAAGTAAAGAAGCGGATGATAAGCTAGCTCTTTATGCAAATGAGTTGGTCAGTTTAAGTTCCGAGACATGTCATGCAGCAGGAACGGAATCCTATAGTTGCTACGATTGGCTAAAGGAAAAGTTTTGCAGAATCACTCGAAATCACTTCTGCAAGTGGCTAAGAATCTCGTAATGAATAAAAATTCTGTACTGAGAATTCCAAGGTGGGAGATGCAAGATTCCCCCCCCCTTCCCCCTCCTCACAATGCTATCCTTCTTTACCTACAGCAAAAAATAAATAAATTAATTAATAAATAAAACTAGAGAAATTTCTACTGTGAAACTATTTGCATACAAGAGAACGGCCCTTGAAATTTAACTCTTCAAAGTTTTAAGCCCTGCTCATTCCGGATATTGATTAGAAAGTGTTAATCCACATGTGAAACCTGAGTATATAATCCCTGTGACATTTGATCAACGGTGTTCCATAAGGACAGGTTCTCATTCAAAACGTTCGAAAATTCAATTTCTTTGTAGTTGCATTTTTTAAAGGTGTACTTGTCTAGACTCTTGGAACGGAAAGGTTTTTTTTTTAATCCGTGCTTTACAAAAGTTTCTACAGTCCATTGTTTGAAGCAGTGTCACGGCTGCCATGAGCCGCGCGGGGTACCCGCCATGTGTCCAACGCCTTGTCACGGTTCGCGCGGCTCCCCCTGTTGGAGGTTCGAGTCCTCCCTCGGGCATGGTTGCGTGTGTGTGTTGTCCTTAGCATAAGTTACTGTAAGTAGTGTGTAAACATAGGGACTGATGGTTCAAATGGCTCTGAGCACTTTGGGACTTAACATCTGAGGTCATCAGTTTCCTAGAACTTAGAACGGCTTAAACCTAACTAAATTAAGGACATCACACACATCCATGCTCGAGGCAGGATTTGAACCTGCGACCGTAGCGGTCGCGTGGCTCCCGACTGAAGCTCCTACAACCTCTCGGCCACATCGGCCGGTCTGTCATGTATTCTAGAAGAGCTGCACGGTCGTCAGTGACGCCTGTTCTTTCGAGAACAGTTACTATCTTCATATCTATGGTTAAACGTTACCCAGCCATTGACCTTCGTCTGTGCGAATGCGCACAGGTTGCCGGAACTCACCTTAGTGTGAGCCAGTAATGAGTGGATGGACAAATACCTATTAAGTACATTACGTAATCGGATTGTGGACGTTTGGGAATGTGAGTCTCACGGGAAGCGTGTGAGGGATAAATTCCTGCAGTCGTGATGTTCATTTGTGCCCTCGATGGCTCAGATGGATTGGGCGTCTGCCATGTAAGCAGGAGATCCTGGGTTCGAGTCCCAGTAGGGGCACACTTTTCAGCTGTCCCCCATCGAAGTATATCAACAACACCTGTCGGCAGCTGAGGGTTTCAATTAATTATCAGTTGTGAAGGTGATTCGATGAACCCTTTGCCAGGAACTTTAATGTGTTTTGCAGGGTATCCATATAGATGTAGATGATAACTCGTCCCGTGTCGCACGTGCTCAAAATGATTCATACTGCAGAATGCATGCAAACATACTCACCGAAAATACGGACGAATATCAAGTGCAGGCTGCCGAGTGCTGCATATCCAGCTTAGACAGATCGGCTTTTCCTGCCAAGAAGAACAGGAAGTTGCTGTCTAGGAACAATCAGAGGTAGAGGAAGGGTTGATAAATACTCCTTGAATTGCAGACTAAACGTAAATAACGAAAATACATTTTTGGTAAAAATTGGTCAAAACATAATCGTTTGCCCTCCGTATTGGATTAGCTGTTTTGAATATTGAAAATCTGACTTCAGATTCGTTTTCAGCGACATTAAGAATATATATGTAACACTCAGTTCATGCAAATCGAAGTAATAATATAACTAAATGTTTTCCCTAAACTTTGAACACTTTTTTTTCGAGTAACGATTTTCTCAGAACGGCATGCAGTATAAATTAAAAGTGGTTCGATCTCTTAACTTCTACCTCTGACCCCTAAAAGTAAACACTTTTCTTAGGAACTTATAGCTATAATATGACATTTGTTAATACTAACTAATTTTTGTGTAGGCATAAGGAGTGAAACAAACCCCCCAAAATCGAACTCAAAGTTCGAATTAGCACTGTATCGTTAAATTTAAGGTTGTTTCATTGCGGTTAGGTATGCGCTCCCATAAATTTTATGTATTATCGACTGATGTTATCCATTTTCAATTTCAAAGAAATAATGTAGTATCAACTGATGTTACCCATTTTTGAATTCAGGTAACATCTCAGGTGCCACACTGCACGCACTCTGCGTACTCCAGTCTCGCAGGCCCTTGATCAAATCATAATTACGGGTGCCATTTTTTATTGAAAAAAAAATTTCAAATGTACCCTTTTTTGCTCATTTGTATGAGATTCTGGCCGTAACGCCGGAATATAGTCACGAGATTTTTTTCAGAGATGCTGTACGTTCGCGAGAAGACTTTCGTTCTGCGCGTGTCGAAGGACATTCCTCAGATATTACTGTGTGTGTGCTACTCAGTCGTGCCATTTAAGTGTACATCTTTGCATAGTTTTCCTTTCACGATGTAAACAGTGTTCCGCTCAGTTGCTAACTGGCCAGTGAGTGGTTCCGAAGGTATCGGATGTGCGGTGCGTTCGGTCTGCTAGGACAACAGCAGACTAGCCTGGTGCGATGGCAGAAGCAGACACTGAGGGAGCTAGCTGCTGGGACGCCAGCGAACAATTTATGCCAAGTAAGACGAAAAGGACTATTCTAAAATTACGAGCCGTCTCAAAAGTGTTTACCATTGGTAAATCTTGCAGTTGAGTCTGACAAAACTGGCAGTTTTGCGTAGAGATACATTACAGAGAGAGATACAGGAAATCCCCCCCACCCCCCTCAATGAATTTTTGGTTGTGATGACAGGCCGATTGGTAGTGTAGCCCGAGATCTAAGTTAGGTTGGAAGGTGGTAATTTGATTGAGAGTTGTTTACGCCAACGATTATGAATGCCGACTAAACGTTGTGCGAGCAGATTGCCCTGTAGCGTAGCCTAGTGTTTCCGCCCGCGCCACATTTAACACACATTCTCTAACTGTGTACAAAAGTCTCACAACAGCCACGATAACCACGTTTCTGGTGGGGGGAGGGTAGAGTCCACTATGTAACTTTCACTGCAAATTTTAGTAACCGCCGAAACTAACCGAAATAGAAGCGTAATTTTAACTATATTCCCTTTTGTGGGAAAATAATGGTTCTCCTCTTTCGGCAGCAACTGTAATATGTAGGCGACTTATTAGTTTTTTTTAACTCTGAATCATGATCTCAATAGACGCAGTGCTTTTTTTACGTTACTTGATTTGTGGTCTATAGTAAACAATGCAACGAATTGGTAAATTCTTTGAAGTTTGACGTGTGTTACATAGACGACGTCTGCAATGTTCGTAAGGCCAAGTTTGCATATATTCGGTGTCTGTTTTTTTGGCCATGTACTGTATAATTAGGGGGAGGAGGATTATGTTCAAGGAGCAGTGCATTAGCAGTCTATGGATAAATTGAGAATTTGGATATAACGAACGGCATGCTCGGGCAGTTCGTGCTATTCTATTGACCACTGTGTAATTCGGACACAGTGATTATTGCCTCTCCCTAGTAACCAGGGGACTCGGGTGCTAATCTTGGTCTGGCACAAATTTTCAAGTGCCCATTGACTAAAGTCTGTGCCCATTGTCAGCTAATGTCATTGTTTCGGTGTTAAATTGTATTTTGTTCACGATACGTCGTTTAGCTTTTTCATGGATAACAGCTTTGAAAAGTGTACAGGTTATACTGATATTCTCTCGTCGTTAGTCCAAGGCAACTATAGCGATTTATAAACACAGCTGTAGTTCGTATTAAGCCTACTTACGTAATTGGGTCCTGTGTTTCTTTACCAAGAACTACTTCGTAAGTAATTCCCCTGTAGTGGTATTTTGTTTTAGTATTTTGTTTAAATATTTATAGACTGCAGGCTTGGATGAAATATGAAACACATGTCCGAAGTTCTTGTTGATACTGCAGATACTGTTTCATCCGTACTAGGGGCCAAAACATTTCTTCTAATACAGAAGGACACAATTTGTCTCGAGATTTAGCAATTTTTCGTAATAGTTGCCTTGCTTCGATATATTTTTCTCTAATTCTTGTTTGGATTTAATCTTAAAACACACTAACTTTTCCACCAGTTATTCGATATGTGGTTTCATACCTTTCGTAGCCTAGAGTTCCTAAACGGTCGATAATATTAATAATTTCCTTTCTCAATTTTATTTTCTGTAAAATCTCCTGTTTATGGTGATTGCTAACGTGTTTCACGTTCTCACTTTTATTATTTTTATTTTTCTAGTTTTGTGACTGGTAGCCAAATTTTCTTTGAATCTGGTTTTTAATTCTGAAATAGTAACAGATGAAGGTCAAGAGAAGATTGCGATCTATTTGAGGAGAGTGGCTTGGAGAATTTTTATAATAGACGTACACAGGTCATGGGGATCCTTACCTATATAAATTTACTTCGAGTGTAATGTAGCCCATTCTCTTGTCATGATCTCGGCTGTATCGTAGCACATTGTCTCGGTTAGGTTGGAGATTTCTGTTGAGAGTTGCCGAAGTCAACGAAAGTGATTACAAAGTAAAGACTGTGCTAACAGAACGATCTGTAGCGTAGTCCAACACGTTCTTTCTGTCCTTTTAAAGCCTCTTTTAATTAAAAATAACTAAAGCTGCAAGATACAATCACAAAAACTGTGTTACGTAATAGAGTAATCCCAGACTATTGTTGTGTAAGTTGTGTGCGTACAGTATATTTTTTTTTTTTTTTTTGCCAGTGGATATACATTTTTTTACTCATTTGCTGGGTTTCAGTTTTCCCCGTTTTCCGGCGAAAAACCTTTTCCTGTGAAGGGCCCATTAGCTTGTCGGTTATATTTGTGACTTTCTCGATGGTCAGTAATTTCGTGATAGTCCATCCACCGGCGTCATTGTTAACATCGAATATAGATTTAAGTATTAGGAAGGCTAATATGAAGCTAATGCATGAGTAGGTCTAATAATTAATAAAAATAGGAATGTGGGTAAGATAATACAAACAGCATAGTGAATGCATTGTTGTGGCCAAGATAGCCACGAATCCCACGCCTACCAAAGTCGTAAAAGTAGTCCGCAGATGATGATGAAATTGATGGAATGTGTGATGAGATAAAAGAAATCATTCAGATAGTGATGGGAGATGAAAATTTAATATTAATGGGTGACTGGAATTCGACAGTAGGAAATGGAAGAAAAGGAAACGTAGTAGGTGAATATGGAATGGGGGTAAAAAATGAAAGAGGAAGCCGCCTGGTAGGTTTTTGCCCAGAGCATAACCTAATCATAGCTAACACTTGGTTCAAAAATCATGAAAGAAGATTGTATACGTGGAAGAGACCTGGAGATACTGCAATATTTCATATAGATTATATAATGGTAAGACAGAGAATTAGGAACCAGATTTTAAATTGTATGACATTTCCAGGGGCAAATGTGGACTCTGATCACAATATATTGATTATGATTTGTAGATTAAAACTGAAGAAACTGGAAAAAGGTGGGAATTTAAGGAGATGGGACCCGAAAGAACTGACAGAATCAGAAGTTGTACAGTGTTTCAGGAAGAGCATTAGGGAACGATCTACAGGAATGGGGGAAAGTAATACAGTGTGATGGGGGATCTGAGTGGTGTACTGTCAAGGGGGAGGGGGTTCCTCAGGGATCAGTGTTGGGGCCGCTCCAGTTCCTTATTTATATAAATGATATGCCCTCAAGTATTACGGGTAACTCTAAAATATTTCTGTTTGCTGATGACACTAGCTTGGTAGTAAAGGATGTTGTGTGCAACATTGACTCCGTTTCAAGTAGAGCAGTACATGACCTCAGTCCATGGCTTATAGAAAATAAACTAACGTTAAATCACAGTAAGATTCAGTTTTTACAGTTTCTAACACACAATTCAACAAAACCTGACGTTTTAATCTCACAGCATGGGCATATGATTAGTGAAACTGAACGGTTCAAATTCCTAGGTGTTCAAATAAATAGTAAGGTGTTGTGGAAAGCCCACGTTCAGGATCTTGCTCAAAGACTTAATACTGCCATTTTCACTATTCGAACGGTACCGAAAGTGAGTGATACTTCGACAAGTAAATTAGTCTACTTTGCCTATTTCCATTCACTTATGTCATATGGTATTATGTTTTTGGGTAACTCTTCCCATTCTAGAAGGATATTTTTGGCTCAGAAACTGGAGGTTCGGGCAAAAAGTGGTGTGAGTTCACGAACCTCTTGTCGACCTCTGTTCAGGGAGTCTGGGTATTTTGACCTTGGCCTCTCAATATGTATATTCCTTATTGTCGTTTCTTGTTACCAATATTAGTTTATTTCCAACAATAAGCAGCTTTCACTCGGTTAATACTCGGCAGAAATCAAACCCCCATTTGGTTCGGACTTCCTTAACTCTTGTGCAAAAATGTGTGAGTATACTGTTGCATCCATTTTCAATAAGCTGCCACTCGAATTCAAAAATCTTAGCAGTAATCCACGCGCTTTCAAATCGAAACTGGAGTGTTTCCTCATGGGTCACTCCTTTTATCCTGTCAAGGAGTTAATTGAAAAATTAAGCTGATTCTCATTGTACTGCTGATAGCGTTTGCTTAAACTTATGGACAGAATTTCTCTCAGGTTCATGAACATGTATTTTTATCTGTTATTACTTTTATGTTGTAAGTTCATGTGTCGCCCTAACCGCCGTCTGCTTCACGTCTGCTGTGCAGCGAGCTACCTTAATTTAAGTATTAACTGTATTTTTCTTACTTGTCACTTCTTCTTCAGTGTGTTTTTGCTTTTAGGAAGCTTTAATTGTCGAGTGCTAGTAATAGTGTTACATAGATTTCGTGTTTGTTTTGAATACAGTCAGAGAGAGTCCTTGTAGTCAGCCATAGTGCCAGTAGTGCTAGTGTTTGTTTTGAATACAGTCCAGAGACAGGTAGTGCTATTTTCATTGTTTTCTACAAGAAGTCGTTAGCAATCACAGTTTAGTCAGTAATCAGCCGCCTTTAGTGAATTAGCAGTCTACTTAAAAGTTGATTAAGTCTCTTCGGTAAATTGATTCCTTAGGATGGATAGGATGTGTGACTGCTGTGTACGGACGCTGGCCACTCTTCGCGAACAGCTGAGCGTGTTGATGGCCGCGGTCAGCCGTCTTCAGGCTGCTGCCTCGGAGTGTAGCGGCAATGGGGAGTCTGGTGCGTCGCATGGTGCACCCCAGGTGTTAGATGCTTCACCCACTGTCCCTGCTGTCGAGACATCTTCGCGGGTACCGGGCGCAGTTGGGCCACCCTCTCCCCAAGAGGAGTGGCGCGTTCAGCGGCGTTCGCGGCGCACGAGGCGGAGGGTCAATGTGGAGGCTGGCCGTGTGGCATCGCCCGCTCTGCCTGTGAGTGGACATGTGGCTGCTCCTTCAGCAAGGTCCGAGCAGGCACACGGGGGGAGGAGTTTCTTAGTTATTGGGAGCTCCAACGTTAGGCTGGTGATGGAGCCCCTTAGGGAAATAGCGGAAAGGTCAGGGAAGAAGGCCAGTGTTCATTCTGTCTGCTTGCCGGGGGTCTCATCCGAGATGTCGAGGGGGCCCTACCGGCGGCGATAGAGAGCACTGGGTGCACCCGACTGCAAATTGTTGCTGATGTCGGCACCAATGACTCCTGCCGTCTGGGTTCAGAGGTCATCCTCATTTCGTACAGGCGGTTGGCGGATTTTATGAAGGCAGAAAGCCTCGCTCGCGGAGTGGAAACAGAGCTAACTATTTGTAGTATCGTTCCCAGAACCGATCGCGGTCCTCTGGTTTGGAGCCGAGTGGAAGGCTTAAACCAGAGGCTCAGACGATTCTGCGGAGAGCTGGGGTGCAAATTTCTCGACCTCCGCAATGGGGTGCAGGAATGTAGGGTCCCCCTGCATAGGTCAGGCATGCACTACACGCCGGAAGCCGCTACGAGGGTAGCGGAGTACGTGTGGAGTGCACATGGGGTATTTTTTAGGTTAGAGAATTCCCTCCCTAGACCCGACAAGACGCCTCCTGAGACGCGGCAAGGCAGGAGTAGGCAAAATGCAACAGGGAATAACAATATTAATGTGCTAATAGTAAACTGACTACGAGACAAGAAAAAATGTATTCATAGGTGAAAGCTCAAAGCTACGGGTAAATGTCCCTAGGCTTATCATCTCAAAGAAGAGATGGCACAGAGAAACAAGTGGGCATGTCTTACATAGCAAGCTGCCATTTAAACCGACATTTAGGACCTTCAAATAAGGATTTGGTTTAAAATACTTTCATATTCGCACTAAGTGTAAATAAAACTGGTACAATCACCAATAAACAAAATTATTTTCATTGTTTTCGGGGTTCCTTTTGCCTTTCGGAATAAATATATTGCGAATCAGTAGTTAACATGCCTGGTTCCCCAAACAGGAGACGACTAGAAACTTCCGAAATGTGGTGGTGTAGAAGAATGCTAAAAAAGCTTTGATCGAATAGCTGAAGGGGAGATACGAAATCAGATTAGGGAGCAGAGAAATTAATGGCACAAATTGACAAAAAGAAGCGATCGTGGGTAAATGTCATATTTCGATTCCATCCATCCGCTGTGACCCATGACGTTCTGCATGACGTTGATTAGTTGCATTTCGAAGGATACCAGTGGCCTTATTAAATGTTAACTGGGATTGCCTTCGTTTCTAGAACAATTTATAATGTTCGTTAACTATGATTTTTTTCGGAATATATCGTGATGAACTCTGGGAGGAACCACAGAACACAGCTTAAATTGTCGTTGAAGAAACGAGTAGTGATTGTATTTTTATCTTTCTTATCCGACACGTTGGGGTATCCAAGGTATAATGGGGTACACAGTTGAAAACTTTGATTAAATGTACAAAATTGATAAATAAGAGAGCTACAAATTTTTATATGAACACATTATGATGTATTAATCACAAAAATACAAGAACATTGCCATAAAATAAAACAACAATATTTTCTCACTCAAAAACAGAAATTTATATCATTTGCACGCGGTAGAATGGGGTGGTAAATACAAGTGATTACAAAAACGTATAAAATTATCGGAAATGCAGAAAATATTGGCTTGCTCGGTATTTTTTTTTTAGTTCAAAGTGAGTATTAATGTCAAACTACAGTTTTCATGTATCGTATCCTTTTCTTGAGGCTGTTTACAAAATTCACACACGGGGAGACACTCATCATCTTCGCTATCTATTCCTGCACAAGAATCGTGTGTCCATTTTTTGCACGTGGAACAAGCGACCCAACCTCCAACTGATTTTGAATATAACCCACCACAATATACACATTGACAGTCAGAACTTTCCTCGTAATCACTCTCGTTAGTATTGTATTCTCTCTCCTTTTTTCCATTTACCTTCAGACTCTTTCTCTCTTTTTTGAGTTCTTAACTTTATTCTCTTTCGCAAAAAGTTTTCTGTTTGCTCTTTCTTCTTTGTCAAAGTCCTTTTTTTATATTTCTCCCATTAATGACTTTTAACTCTTTTTTTGTACTGCGAATCAGTTAAAACAACGTTCTTCCCCCTTTCCAGTCTCGCTCTTTTCTTGCTTTCGTTAACTTTTGACAAGAAAATCAGAATCTCAGGTGAAATATGAAATGAGGAGGTTGTGTTGTCAGTTGTCATCCAAGAGCACCCAAGATTAGAACAATTAGCCCCAATAACTTTGTTATTCTTAGGCGGCAGTTCATTGTAACAAATCGCTGAAACCTCGTCCGCTTGATTATCCAGCCCGTTTGAGTCGTCTTTTTCAGCTGGTGTGCTAGGTGGAGGCAATTCCAATTGTTCAGATATAATAACCCCTTTATCTGACGGCCTATCACGTCCGCTGTCAGTTGTGTGTGCCGGGAGGAAGTGTGCGTCGTGAATATGGATGGGTCCGTGGGCCATATTGCAGTAGCTTCGAAACCTTTAATAGCGGTTTTCATTGTTGCGCTTTAGACGAAAGCTGAACCAAAAAGCGTTGAAATTTGAAAGATAGTTACGACTTTCCCTGCGTGGCTTCGCAGCCATTTTCGAAGCTGATCACTATAACGAGGATTTATAAAACAAACATCAAGCGGCTGAAGTCTGTGAGAGCAATGTGTTGGTGAAGAAACGCCACTCTCCCTCGCGTTGTCCATAACGTCATTGTTCGTGGTATGAGCTTGAGTGGCCATCTGATATAAGGAGAACTGGGACGTGCTTTGATGCCTTAGAAAATACCACTAATTGTGGAAACCATACAAAGAATGACTCTGTGGCCATCCATGCGGTGCTGTGGACCTCAGCGCAACCTCCTGCTGCCAGTCCTAACTCAAATTCTTTCTGCTTATTCTTTCGTGGAAAAATAATCATAGGAGGAATGTCAGCTCCGCTTGCTGACGTACTAATGAGGCTGGTTGCAGTTTCGCCCCTTTCTGCAGATGTTAACGATCGCACTGGACGGTTCCCTTTGCAAGCTGCGATGTTCGATTGGTTTTTAGCATTAACCGAGACGCCTGTTCCATTACAATTAGTTATTTGAGAAGTCATTAGTTTGTGATTGTCAGTTACATTTGTTAGCAACGAAAAAAACCTTTCGACACCTACTTTGTTAAAATCAATGATTCTTGTACTAGATTTTGCTTCGGGCTTGCGAACAAACCCGAATTTGCTTCTTCATTGTTTCATGATGTAATAAAGATTTCTATTTGTTTTGCTCGAAATTTTCGAAAAGGTATCTGGGGAACGTGCAAAAACTGAAATGGCAAAACTGTGCACCTGCCGAAATACGAGTGCGTATACTCATTTGAAAAAGTGTTCCTAAACTGCTTCTGATACGCTAGAGGTTACCACACAGTAAACAGCAATTGTAGTTGACCGTTTGCCTGCACCGTATAGAGTACGGCCAATAAAATATTTTTGTAGGGAGGACACATCATCTCATCCTGAATGGAGAGTTCATCTATACGTGTAAATGTAACCACTTGTGCCAGAGGGAGTGTGTTGGGAGCCTTACTGTTCATGTTGTATATTAACATTACAGATAATATAAGTAAGCTCACATATTTCGAAAATGATGCAGATATCGACATAGAGGTAACAAAGTTCGTGTGAAGCGATATGCACATACAGGGGATAATAAAAATGTGACCACATATACTTGCATCTACATGGATACTCTGCAAATCACATTTAAGTGCCTGGCAGATTGTTCATCGAACCACCTTCACAAGTCTCTATTATTCCAATCTCGCATAGCACCCGGAAAGAATGATCACCTGTGTCTTTCCATACGAGTTCTGACTTCCCTTATTTTATCGTTGTGGTCGTTTCTCCCTACGTAGGTCGGTGTCAACAAAATATTTTCGCATTCGGAGGAAAAAGTTGGTGATTGGAATTTCGTGAGAAGATTCCGTCGCAAAGAAAAACGCTTTTCTTTTAATGATGTCCAGACAAAATCCTGTACCATTTGTGTGACACACTCTCTCATATTTCGCGATAATAGGAGGACGTGCTGCCTTTCTTTGGACTTTTTCGATCTACTCCGTCAGTCCTATCTTGTAAGGATCCCACATTTCCCAGCAGTATTCTAAAAGAGGACGGACAAGCGTAGTGTAGGCAGTGTCCTTTGTAGGTCTGTTACGTTTTCTAAGTGTTGTGCCAATAAAACGCAGTCTTTGGTTAGCCTTAACCGCAACATTTTCTATGTGTTCTTTCCAATTTAAGTTGTTCGTTATTGTATAATAATAATGGCGTGTGACGAGGGCCTCCCATCGGGTAGACCGTTCGCCTGGTGCAAGTCTTTCGATTTGACGCCACTTCGGCGACTTGCACGTCGATGGGGATGAAATGATGATTAGTACAACACAACACCCAGTCCCTGAGCGGAGAAAATCTCCGACCCAGCCGGGAATCTAACCCGGTCTTTTAGGATTGACAGTCTGTCGTGCTGACCACTCAGCTACCGCGGGCGAACGTTAGTTATTGTAACACCTAGTTAGTTAGTTGACTTTACGGCTTTTAGATTAGACTGCAACTTCTCTGATAGTGATTCGTCCATTCTGCTTCACCAGCAATATTGCGGGATCAGTAACGACCTGATTTGCGGATATTGCGGGCGTACCTTAACTGGCTTCTGTCTTCATTGATTAGCGGCTACCTTTGAAATGGTTGTACCACTCCTTTAGCCCTGCAGTACCCATTACTTTGTCCACAAACACACGATGGTTTCAACTTGAGAATCGCCAAGCTTGGAGCCAAATGTGATGTAAAGACGTCATTTTGCTCAGAATACTAAATCCAACGTGTACGACTTGCAAGTGTTTCGAAGTAGTGGAGAAAATCAGGTATGTGTGCTAAATATGCCTGAAAACATGAGCCCATGCGCGGCCTGATACCATTGTTGATTTCAACAATTAAAAAAGGTCGGATATTTTTTGAACAGCTCATGTATATAAGCCATCGCCAGTGATGTCGAAAGAGCAAGATACTCCTAACTACGCCAGTTGATTAGGTAGTTCGAATGGAGCGGTCTATTGTCTGACGTATCTCCATAACAGCTCCGAACCGAATACCCCAAAGTTCGACAAATGGTTCAAATGGCTCTGAGCACTATGGGTCTTAACATCTATGGTCATCAGTCCCCTAGAACTTAGAACTACTTAAACCTAACTAACCTAAGGACATCACACAACACCCAGCCATCACGAGGCAGACAAAATCCCTGACCCCGCCGTGAATCGAACCCCGGAACCCAGACGCGGAAAGCGAGAACGCTACCTTCACGTCAGGAATCAAGCTGAGCTCAGAAGGGCGCAAGTCCGGGGCTGTCTCAGGCTGATACTGATCTTCGGCCTGACGTGGCTGCTTGTCCTGTTCCAGGTGTTGCCCCTCAGTCTGCAAGATCCGAGCAGTCGCAGAGGGTGGTCTTACTGGTAGTTGGGAGCTCCAACGTCAGGCGCGTAATGGGGCCCCTTAGGGATATGGCAGCAAGAGAGGGGAAGAAAACCAATGTGCAATCCGTGTGCATACCGGGGTGGGTCATTCCAGATGTGGAAAGGGTCCTTCCGGATGCCATGAAGGGTACAGGTTGCACCCATTTGCAGGTGGTCGCTCATGTCGGCACCAATGATGTGTGTCGCTATGGATCGGAGGAAACCCTCCCTGGCTATCTGATTTGGTGAAGACTGCCAGTCTCGCTAGCCGGATGAAAGCAGAGCTCACCGCTCACCATCTGCAGCATCGTCGACAGGACTGACTGCGGGCCTTTGGTAAAGAGCTGAGTAAAGGGTCTGAATCAGAGGCTGATATTGTTCTGCGACCGTGTGGGCTGCAGATTCCTCGACTTGAGCCATAGGGTGGTGGGGTTTCGGGTTCCGCTGGATAGGTCAGGAGTCCACTACACGCAACAAGCGGCTACACGGGTAGCAGGGGTTGTGTGGCGTGGGCTGGGCGGTTTTTTAGGTTAGATGGCATTGGGCAAGTACAAAAAGGGCTGCAGCCTCAACGAGTTCGGGGCAAAGCAGGACATGAGGGGACCAAGCAGCAATCGGTATTTTAATGGTAAACTGTCAAAGCTGCGTTGGTAAAGTACCGGAACTTCAAGCGCTGATAGAAAGTACCGAAGCTGAAATCGTTATAGGTACAGAAAGCTGGCTGAAACCAGAGAGAAATTCTGCCGAAATTTTTACAAAGGTACAGACAGGTAGAAAGGATAGATTGCATGCAACCGGTGGTGGAGAGTTAGTCGCTGTTAGTAGAAGTTTATCCTGTAGTGAAGTAGAAGTGGATAGTTCCTGTGAATTATTATGCGTGGAGGTTACACGCAACAGCTGAGCTAGGTTAATAATTGGCTCCTTTTACCGACCTCTCGACCCAGCAGCATTAGTGGCAGAACAACTGAGAGAAAATTTGGAATACATTTCACATCAATTTTCCCAGCATGTTATAATCTTAGGTAGAGATTTCAATTTACCAGATATAAACTGGGACACTCAGATGTTTAGGATGGGTCGTAGGGACAGAGCGTCGAGTGACATTATACTGAGTGCGCTATCCGAAAATTACCTCAGGCAATTAAACAGAGAACCGACTCGTGGAGATAACATTTTGGACCTACTGATAACAAACAGACCCGAACTTTTCGACTCTGTATGTGCAGAACAGGGATTAGTGATCATAAGGCTGTTGCAACATCCCTGAGTATGGAAGTTAATAGGAATATAAAAAGAGGGAGGAAGGCTTACGTGTTTAGCAAGGGTAATAGAAGGCAGATTTCAGTCTACCTAACAGATCAAAACGAAAATTTCTGTTCTGACTCTGACAATGTTGAGTATTTATGGAAAAAGTTCAAGGCAATCGTAAAATGCGTTTTAGACAGGTACGTGTAGAGTAAAACTGTGAGGGACGGGATAAACCCACCGTGGTTCAACAACAAAGTTAGGAAACTACTGCGAAAGCAAAGACAGCTTCACTCCAAGTATAAACGCAGCCAAAACCTCTCAGACAAACAGAAGCTAAACGATGTCAAAGTTAGCGTAAGGAGGGCTATGCGTGAAGCGTTCAGTGAATTCGAAAGTAAAATTCTATGTACCGACTTGACAGAATATCCTAGAAAGTTCTGGTCTCACGTTAAATCAGTAAGTGGTTGGAAACAGCATGTCCAGACACTCCGGGGTGATGATGGCATTGAAACAGAGGATGACAGGCGTAAAGCTGAAATACTAAACACATTTTTCCAAAGATGTTTCATAGAGGAAGACCGCACTGCAGTTCCTTCTCTAAATCCTAGCACAAACGAGAAAATGGCTGACATCGAAATAAGTGTCCAAGGAGTAGAAAAGCAACTGGAATCACTCAACAGAGGAAAGTCCACTGGACCTGACGGGGTACCAATTCGATTCTACACAGTACGCGAAAGAACTTGCGCTCCCTTCTAACAGCCGTGTACCGCAAGTCTCTAGGGGAACGGAAGGCTCCAAATGATTGGAAAAGAGCACAGGTAGTCCTAGTCTTCAAGAAGGGTCGTAGAGCAGATGCGCAAAACTATAGACCTATATCTCTGACGTCGATCTGTTGTAGAATTTTAGAACATGTTTTTTGCTCGAGTATCATGTCGTTTTTGGAAACCCAGAATCTACTCTGTAGGAATCAACATGGATTCCGGAAACATCCATCGTGTGAGACCCAACTCACTTTATTTGTTCATGAGACCCAGAAAATATTAGATACAGGCTCCCAGGTAGATGCTATTTTTCTCGACTTCCGGAAGGCTTTCGATACAGTTCCGCACTGTCGCCTGATAAATAAAGTAAGAGCCCACGGAATATCAGACCAGCTCTGTGGCTGGATTGAAGAGTTTTAACAAACAGAACACAGCATATTGTTATCACTGGAGAGACGTCTACAGACGTTAAAATAATATCTGGCGTGCCACAGGGGAGTGTTATGGGACCATTACTTTTCACAATATATATAAATGAGGTAGTAGATAGTGTCGGAAGTTCCATGCGGTTTTTCGCGGATGATTCTGTAGCATACACAGAAGTTGCAGCATTAGACAATTGTAGCGAAATGCCGGAAGATCTGCAGCGGATAGGCCCTTGGTGCAGGGAGTGGAAACTGACTCTTAACATATACAAATGTAATGTATTGCGAATACATAGAAAGAAGGATGATTTATTGTATGATCATATGATAGCGGATCAAACACTGGTAGCAGTTACTTCGGTAAAATATCTCGGAGTATGCGGGCGGAACGATTTGAAGTGGAATGATCATATGAAATTAACTGTTGGTAAGGCGCGTACCAGGTTGAGATCCATTGGGAGAGTCCTTAGAAACTGTAGTTCATCAACAAAGGAGGTGGCTTACAAAACACTCGTTCGACCTATACTTGAGTATTGCTCATCAGTGTGGGATCCGTACCAGATCTGGTTTGCGGAGGAGATAGAGAAGATTCAAAGAAGAGCGGCTCGTTTCGTCACAGGGTTATTTGGTAACCGTGATAGCGTTACGGAGATGTTTGACAAACTCAAGTACCAGACTCTGCAAGAGAGCCGCTCGTCATCGCGGTGTAGCTTGTTCGCCAGATTTCGAGAGGGTTCGTTTCTGGATGAGGTATCGAATATATTGCTTCCCCCTACTTATACCTCCCGAGGAGATCACGAATGTAAAATTAGAGAGATTAGAGAGCGCACGGAGGCTTTCAGACAGTCTTTCCTCCCGCGAACCATACGCGACTGGAACAGGAAAGGGAGGTAATGACAGTGGCACGTAAAGTGCCCTCCGCCACACACCGTTGGGTGGCTTGCGGAGTATAAATATAGATGTAGATGAGTGTGGTGCGTGATGCGGCGCTCCCCATCCCTATATACCGATCAAATCAGTCACGACTTGAACCGAGCGTGCCCGAACATTGTCCTACAAAATGATGGCCGCCTCCTGCAGAAACCGACGCCGCTTCTTTCTCTCAGTTGCTTTTCTACTTTGTAACACAGTCTGTTTCGTTTTCGAGTCCAAACCGCTTAACAGATATTGTTCAAATTTGTCATGGAGACAGTTTGAACCCTTAGAAAGAACATAGCCCACTTTAAAAAGCAAGAATTTTTTTTTGCATCAGTGAACGTAAACTACATTAAAACTTACTTATTTTGGTTGTATAACTTAAGAATTCTATAATGTATAAGTACTTCAGTAGTCGCCGCGTGGGATAGTCTCTCAAACGAAATTGCTTCCACGTCCGAGGCCTTTCAATATCACGTCTTCCATTCCGCTTGTAGTTCAGAATATTTTGGGGAAGTCTGGGACGTAGCATTCTCACCAGTCTTCACGATATTTTTGAATTTTTTAGTTTCTGTTGAAAATACTTAATTTTTCTCTAGTATCTTCATTCCTAATCATTTCTTGTTGTGCAGCTCTTCGAATTTCTTAGGAACCTCATTTCTGCCGTGTTATTTTTTTGCTTTCTTTTTTAACCATATTTTCGCTTTCATAGCATAATACAGGAACCGCGACCACGTTATTGAATTTCGGAACAATCTTTTTGTACTTTATTGCCCAATATTCAGATAATAGTGTCACAGACAGCTTAGAATTTGTGTAATTTATTTTAAGTATCAGAGTAAAAATCAGATCTTACAGCGTAGCCTAAATGAAAGATTAAGAGACCAGTTCTAAAGCAGGATTATCCAAAACTAGTTTTAAACTGACTGAGTATTTTCCTCGGAGTGCACTTATTTTCGTTCTGTTACTAGAAATTTTAAAGTTGCATTCATTGCATATTTCGTTCAGGTGGTATATAGATCTTTGGAGGTCATTTCGTGAACGTGAATCATGTCATCTACAAACAGAAGCACAATCAGGTATTTCTCATTCGTTATCCCAATTCTTTTGTCTTGTCGTAGTTCCTGCTTTCATTTATGAAGAACGAAGTCAATGTAAATACTAAAAATGCTGACTTAATCTGCTCATTTAAATGTATACCGAACGAGCTGCCGCAGTGGTTATTCCATGGTATGATGATGATGATGATGATGTTTGGTTTTGGGGCGCTTAACTGCACGGTTATCAGCGCCCGTACAAAGCCCCAACCTTTACACAGTCCAGTTTCGCCAATTTCACGGATGATGATGAAATGATGACACCACAGACACCTACTTCCCGGGCGGAGAAAGCAACCCAGCCGTGAATCGAACCCGGAATCCCATCACCAGCAACGCTAGCTTCTACACGACGAGCTGTCAACTAGTACACTAGACTCGCATTCGGGAGGATGACGTTTAAATCCGCATCCGGCCATCCTGATACGTTTTCCGTAACTTTCCTCGATCGCTCCAAGCAAATGCTGGGATGGTTCCTTTGAAAGGGAACGGCGGACTTCTTTTACCCTTCCCTGACGCAGTGCCAACTCCTGCTCCGTCTCTAATGACCTCGACATCGATAGCACATTAAATGCAATCCTCCTTCCGTCCTTCATTTAAAGGCATAGGTTTACGCAATAAGTCGGGCATTAAAAGTTAAAAACTGCGTACTCGTCTAAGGCAGCATAATTTCATGGCGTGCAAATTATCGAGACTATATTCACCGAGCATTTGTGAAAGGCAACACGTGGCGACTTTCAACAAACTTCACATATAATTTCGAAACTTGGCGAAACTTTTTTTCCCCTCTGACATCCCTGACATAATGATGAAAGGAAAAAGACTTTTATCACTTCTACATTTTCGCTGTTCGTGCAGTAAGGTGTCAGCATCAGGCTTGATGTTTCACTTTATTACTTCTTTACTACTCACTTTATTCGCAACACATTTGTCAGACAGTATCCACATACGTCGCCGAATGTACCTCAAAATTATAGAATTGTACAACACCTAGTTCAGTACATAAATATTGAGACGTTTTCGAATAACTAGCTTCTCTTACAACAGAGCGTCTTCAACTGCAAAGGGTTATGTTTCTTCAGGTCAAGTTTTTAACACATTAACTGATACGGAATGTGAACGAACTTCTGAAGGTGTTTTACAAATGGGACTTCCAGTTTTCAGACAGCAATTTGGAGGGGAGAAGGGGGCGGTGGTTACGTGGTCTATTTGGAACTTCAGTGTTTCCGCAAATGATGCAGTTGCCTGTAATAAAGTTCTGTTTGAAAGAAGTCACGCCCTCATAAGATTTCAGTGTAGTGCAAAGCATGACAACTTAGTTTAAATGTTCCCGAAATGTAAAATTGTTCGGTTCACAAAACGATATAACCTTATCCTACGAGTATAGTGCAGCGAGTCAAATTCGCTATCGCTCAACCCACATGAATACCTGGGTGTAAAAATTTCTAGAGATTTGAAATGGAACCGTCACATAGTCGCAGTCTTAGGGAAATACGGTGGCTGGCTGCAATTCGTTGGTAGAATTCTAGGAAAATACAATCAGTGTACAAAAGAAATTGCTTACAAATCACGCTTGCGACCCATCCCCCAATATTGCTCGAGATTCTTGGATCCTAATCAGATACAACTGCCAGGCGATACTGAATGTATACAGAGAAGGGCGGCACGAATGGTCACAGGTTTTTTGACCCGTTGGAGAATGTCACACAGTTTCTGATCAAATTGAACAGGCAGGCGCTTGGAAAGAAACGTAAAATATCCAGAGAAAGTCTACTTGGAATATTTCCGGAGGAATCCTTAACTGTTGAATATAGGCGAATGGTAGTCAATGGAGGGAATGACTGCGAATGCTCGTTCGATTTGCGTTCTCTTCCGTAGGCTGCGATGCAAACCAATCCTGATAATATTCCCGGTGTGAGATGTAGTTGGCAGCTCTGTAAATGCTGACCGGTGAGTCGCTTAAAGCCCAGGTGAAATTAATCTCGGAGGGACACATCACGCTCTCAACCTACTAAGCATATCCCCTAAGGATCGCCTAGAGCCTGTGACTAGTGCATTGAATGTAAATACGGAAAACTGCAAAAACTCACTTTTTGAACTATTTGTAATTCCATTAACTAGTTTTGTAACTTTTACAGACTCATCTTCAAATGTGGCACACAGAATTTCCGTCTCTCTGACGTGGAGACAGAGCGACAGTTACATGGCGACATGTGTTGGAAAACCAGTTATTCTACTTACTGACTAACGGACAGTTCATGGTAGACACAGACTATCCCGTGGAAGAGCAAAGTATCTCGAGGAGACCTAATTAGAAAGTTTCTAGAACTGACGTTACATGATGAAAGTAGGAATGGAATATACTGAAACCGCCTACGTATTGTAACTGTAGGAAGCGTGAAGACCAGAAGAGACTAAGCACAGCACGCACAGAGGCTTTTAAGCAGCCACAGTTCGCACGCTCCATACGTCAGTGGAGTGGGAATAAGTCCTAATAACTGGTATACTGGCAAGTTCCATCTGTCACGCAATTCACGGTCGTTTATAGACTACAAATTATAAGCTGCCTATGTTTTGTTTAAATTTGGATTACAAGAAAATGGGCGTTTTGCAAAATGTCCTACATAAGTTTCCTCTTCATCAACACCACCACCATGAGAGTTCTGCCCTAAGGCAGGTCTTCACATGTAGCTCTCCATGCAGTCCCATCATTTGTTACCCTCTTGTTTTCTCACAACTATTTTCTGTTCTTACGCTGTTCACCACTTGGTATGTTCTGCGTCTTCTTCTTCTTCTTCTTCTTCTTCTTCTTCTTCTTCTTCTTCTTGCATTCACCATTTCCTTCATACCATCAATAAACAATCTCTTCTCATTCAGTGTCCATGCCAATTGTGTTTGCTCATCCTGCTACCTTTAAAATTTCTCTTTGTTCTCCCACTCAACACCACCTCATTTCTCACTGTGCTGCCTATTTTATCCCCTATCAACGCACCCACATAAAAGCCTCCTGTTATGAAACGTCTCGTTGGCAATTGCTATACGTATTTTCACCTCCTTATTACTTCCAATGTCGTCCATAATAACACGTCGCAGTTATCTAAAAACACTAAATTGTTGTGTATCTTCCTGCCTAACATTATAGTTGTTCTTGCTTTTCTTGCACCTATCACCGGAAATTTTGCGTTTTTCTTATTTCTCATTCCAATTTACTCACGTCTCTTGTTCAATTCTTTTAACATTTCAGTCATACTTCTTTCGCTCTCTGCCAATAACACCACATGATCCGCGAGTCTAATACATTCTGCTCTCCTAACAACAACCCGCTCCCGTCTATGTCGTTTCAAACGTTTTTGAATGACATGCTCCAAATATATTTACACACTAAGGAGAATAAACGTATCCCGGAGGACTTACCCCAGCGCGATGGAAATCGATACATGTGATGTTCATTCATGCCCAATAGTATCCGAACGACCTGAATTTAATTTCGCCTGATTCACATGCAACGCACATAGCGCAACTGTCTAGCAGGTCTCCTTATCGCTCCTTGGTACAGTCGTTTGACTATTGAAAGTGGTTCCAACAAGTCACCACGAGAAAAAACTGTTCGGTATCGCAATAACTCAAGATGCAAAGTAATACCACGATACTACAAATTTCACGGAACACCTTCTCACAGATAAGACTGCCCTTAAGGCTTGTAGCTCACATTTATTACAATAAATGACTTACCTGACATTTTACCACTCTCATTATTACGTCAGATAGGTAATGCACGTAGTAAATTCGTCGTATTCATGATTTACTCTTCAAAGTAACATACCGTACTTATTATTTAACACAAAATAAGATTAAAAATTAAAGGTATTCACGAGCAGCTAATTGAGAATATTTATGAACTTCAAATGACACGACGAACCGTCTCGTTCTGCATATGGATGCAAACTCAGGTCATGCAGACTAAGCAATGATTTCGTGCCTGACGGATACTAACTGTCACTCCTGATTAGGCATATAGAGAGTGATTTAACTCGATTTTAGACAGAGCCAGTTTGCAAATTCCAACTTTAAATTACATATCGCAAGTATTTTTGCCGGACGCGAATTCCTACCCAGCACCTATTGTCCCTGTTAACGAACGACGAGAGATGTTGAATCTTGGTTCTTAACAAGTAAATTACTTGAATTGCCGTGAGGTAAGGCTTTGTACTGGGCAGGGATTCGAACTCAGAACTTAATCGGATAGATATCGACGCACAATCAACTGTGACATTTCGGATTTTCTCGGAAGTAGCTAGATGTTTTAACTGAAATGACGAGACGAAACATTAATTTTTTTCCTTCCCAAGACCCCAACCCGGCATCTATCGCTGTTATATTCTAGAGAAAACGAACGTTAAATATGGGTTTGTTGCACCAGCAGCGACATGTGAGCGTGTTTGAACTAGAAATAATATGACGAAGAGTTCGGTGCTCACTGGGAATACAGCTCCACACATCATATCTACATCTACATCTACATCTACATCTACATCTACATCCGTAATCCGCAAGCCACCTGACAGTGTGTGGCGGAGGGTACCCTGAGTACCTCTATCGGTTCTCCCTTCTATTCCAGTCTCGTATTGTACGTGGAAAGAAGGATTGTCGGTATGCTTCTGTGTGGGCTCTAATCTCTCTGATTTTATCCTCATGGTCTCTTCGCGAGATATACGTAGGAGGGAGCAATATACTGCTTGACTCTTCGGTGAAGGTATGTTCTCGAAACTTCAACAAAAGCCCGTACCGAGCTACTGAGCGTCTCTCCTGCAGAGTCTTCCACTGGAGTTTATCTATCATCTCCGTAACGCTTTCGCAATTACTAAATGATCCTGTAACGAAGCGCGCTGCTCTCCGTTGGATCTTCTCTATCTCTTCTATCAACCCTACCTGGTGCGGATCCCACACTGCTGAGCAGTATTCAAGCATTGGGCGAACAAGCGTACTGTAACCTACTTCCTTTGTTGTCGGATTGCATTTCCTTAGGATTCTTCCAATGAATCTCAGTCTGGCATCTGCTTTACCGACGATCAACTTTATATGATCATTCCATTTTAAATCACTCCTAATGCGTACTCCCAGATAATTTATGGAATTAACTGCTTCCAGTTGCTGACCTGCTATTTTGTAGCTAAATGATAAGGGACCTATCTTTCTATGTATTCGCATCACATTACACTTCGCTACATTGAGATTCAATTGCCATTCCGTGCACCATGCGTCAATTCGCTGCAGATCCTCCTGCATTTCAGTACAATTTTCCATTGTTGCAACCTCTCGATACACCACAGCATCATCTGCAAAAAGCCTCAGTGAACTTCCGATGTCATCCACCAGGTCATTTATGTATATTGTGAATAGCAACGGTCCTATGACACTCCCCTGCGGCACACCTGAAATCACTCTTACTTCGGAAGACTTCTCTCCATTGAGAATGACGAATGTCGCTTTTGACTACACACAAAGATACGCCAGCTTCCGAATTTTTGTCCAGCTCGGACTAACATCTTGAACTTACAGTGATCTCGCAAATAGTCCTGTGTCTCACTGGGTGTCAAAACGTCACATATCGTTAGTGTTGACAACGAATGAAAATACATTAAACATTAAAATAATTATCCACCAGCAGATAGGTGTTCTCATGCTAGAGCTTGATAATACATAATGAAATCTATAGTGCCGGGCCAGGATTCGAACCCATTCACGCGCAGTATGTGGAGACGTTGAGGAATCTGCAGTTCTGAACAAACAGCAAATAGTAGCCGTGCTGTATTCTCACGAAGGGATCAAATTCAGCGTTAAGTACGGTCTAAGTTGCATTCCCAGTTCAGAACCGATTTTATCGACATACAGAAGCTCAGATAAAATATGGACTAAATGTCCTGTGAGCCTACATAGCGTTTGTTTCGTCACTAGAAATAAATAACAAGTATAAGAAAGGTTTCTACGTGTCGCCGCTCCAGTCTTTATTGTGATTCATCCTAACGTCTACTTTGTAGAAAAGGAATATCATTTTTCATGTCAATTTCAGACCACAATGTCATTATATCTTCTTCACTTGGTGTAGCCAGAAGAGAATGGAATCTGTCTCTCCTTATCTAAAATCATTGACAGGAGTTGGAATCGAACCCAGTCCATAGATATTCAAGCATATTATAAGTATGTGGCTCATTTTTCTATCGTAACGCCGTTGCACCACACTGGATGAGAATTGACACACAGGCTTCCTGTAGTAATTTGCAGCAGGTTCAGTAAATTCATTTACTTGGTTGACCGAATCACAATGAACTAGCTGCCTCGACTACCCAGTGCATAAATTCGACTTTATTTTGTAATCACCGAAATAAAATCACGTACCTGCCACCTACACAGAACAGCCAACAGTGTAGGATGCACAAATTTGAAAAGGAAGTGTTTCTTTCCACTTGAGCTACTGTATTGCGCCATCTCTTTGTTGAAAACGTCGTGCAGTGCAAATGTCGCATTTCATAAGTAAAGTTTTGTATTCCTAGAAACCCAAAATTTGCTTGTGAGCGGCGGGAATAGGAGTTAGCTGTTGTGCAGCATTGTAAGTTTTCACCATTGCACTATGAGCCGAAAGTATTTTTTTGCGATTTCCTTATCGATGTTTTATCTGACTGCTTGTAGCTCTTTCACAGAAGGGATAAAAACGTTACAGTCAGTGAGACTGGAAGTGCGAACCATAACAGATGCTATTTCTCAGGTCAGCGCATTACCATAGAGCTGGCGTAGAAGTACGTGTCTTAGCTTACTCTTACGAGTTCGATAATGTCTAGCACTCGTAAACCGCTATTTAAAGGACGAGATTAGTTGCGATTTCCACGTGCAACGACTTTCCTGGGCTGAAAACCGTAAATTTACAATCTTTTGTTACACCTAACGTGATAATAAATCAGATTATTCAATGGAAATGACAGGTAAAATCAAGTGAACTTTGAGGATAAATTCCGTGCGCACCAGGAAGGAACTCGTCGAGCACAGAGTTGCCAAACATACGTTGCCTTGTTGTCAAATCTCAGTTACAGTACCAGCAGAAAGAAGACGAACCGATGTGATCGTACAGCGGGCTGGGAAGTGACCATAGCTGGTGTCTCCAAGTCGCGGTTGCTACGGCCTGGAATACGTAATGCGTCTGATTCGCATTTCTGTAACTAGGTTTAGGGACTGGAGCGTGGTTACTAATAATACTCCGAACTGACTGAAAACTAAGCATCATATATCAGTAACTCTCTCAGTTGTTTTTATATTTATTTCGTAAGTGTACTAAAAACTAAGAAGCTCATTCAGAGACATTTTCATGCCTCGCCGATAGTCGAGCAAAACAAACAAATAAAGAAAAAAAGAATGTGTGTGTGTATGATAGAGAGAGAGAGAGAGAGAGAGAGAGAGAGAGAGAGAGAGAGAGAGAGGGAGAGAGAAATCAAAAAGAATGAGAGAGAGTAAGAAATTGTTGTAAAGAAATTGAATCATGGTATGTAAAGAAATCTTTCATTAAAATTACACGTTACACATCATTACGAAATATCATATTCATGATCTATGAAACAAAAATTGATCTAATGTAATCTAATCATATCATATTGATGGCTATCCATGAAGAGTCATGAATTACCGAAATTTTTGCCAATACCAGTAATGAAATCTAAACTTGAAAATAAAAGACGACAATTTTTGTAATAAACCGGGACTCCTAACAAGACAATTTCGTCCCTGTTAACTAACCACGAAAGATGTCTGATATACCTCCATGCTCAAGTAACAAAGTGCGCATGCATTTAAAGATTAAGTGCATGATGTGAAGTTATATGACGGAGATACGAACCCAACACGTAATCGTATTGTTAATTAAGTAAAATCAAATGTTACGTATCGGTTTTCCTTACCAGCTGCTAGGTGTTTGAATCTAAACTAAGGATACAAACTTTTGTACCTAAGCGACAATCTAACTACACGCCTACCGTGCATCCACAAATATAGCTTAAATATCAGTTGCTTACTCACCAACGGTAAGGTGTGTGCGTGTTTGACAAGAAATAATGACACCTATTGCGACTGTTGGCAACACATGAATAGACATTAAAAGCGCACGTTGGTTTTCACTAGCGGGACGGTGTGCACGTTACAGGGCTTGAACTAAAACTATGAATATTTTTGTATTGGATCAGGATTCGGACCCACATACTTACCTTTGGAGGAGACCTAGAGAAGGTTGCAGTCTTGCGAAAAGGAACGAAATGGTTGAACAATAATGTTCCGAGAGATTCAGATCCTCGAAAGAGGAGAAACGAATTCGAATCACAGTCCAGCACCAAATTTTTCAACGTCTCTAGTTCAATCAATTACAAGTAAAATAAGAGCCCCATCCTTTAAATGGCTATCGATTCATAAAATAAAATAAAATTTTCTAATGTAAGTAAGTTTACTGGCGACTGTATTTCTGTTTACGATGACTTCCGCTATGTCATTTCCCAACGTAACCTGGCTCTGCCCAGTTGGTAATGATGGAACGTGATTTGTATTGCGAATTCTGGATTATAACGTCTTTCTTTTGAGGTTACCAGACGCAAAGTAAATCTGTTTGTGCTTCTTAAAAGTAAATGTCTGAACCCACGCATTGCTCCTGTGATAGTTCCACCAGACCACTGTGCCCACATTTCCCAGCCCCAGGAGTGAGCTGCAACGGATGATGTGCTGAGCTTACAAAAGTAGTCACGGTGGATAAAACGCGAGTCTATTAAATGTTTATGTAGAAACAAGCTTCTGACGCGGAGATTATGCTATTCTCATGTCAGCAGGATGTAAAGACCCTTGTAGGCATCATAGGCTCGATGTGAAGCCATTTTGAAATGTTCACAAATTCAGATATTTTCTTAGTTCGTGAAGATCCACTGGGAAGTGTGAAGTTACCGGATAATTGGATTATTACCGTCATTATTACTATCATTTTCTTCATGCCGCTGCTGGAACACTGTACTTGAATATCAGTTCGTGCCTTTTGGTCACTATACAAGTAGTTTCCCAAGAAGAGGTTCTTTCTCTGTCTACAGAATTCTTTTCATGTTAATATCAAACATCAGTAATTACTCATAGATTACATTAAAACTAAAGTAATCGATGAAGACGTTACTTGATAACAAAAACGCTCTGCCTTTCTTCTATTACTTGCGCCTAGAAATGGCTGTCGAGTACTGCCAAACTAAAAGCCAAGAGGTCTTACTGCCTGCCGATATACGTCGCTGTCAATTTTTCCATATGATTTGGTCGACGTGACCTGTTTCAAGTTGTGTATGACAGAGAATGTTTTAGAAAATCAATTGTTTTCCTTTGCAATAAAGAAAAATATTTTCATTCTAAGCTATCCAAGTTCAAAATTTTTGGAATATTAGTTCCAGTTTAATATTCGCTTCTATAATGTAGGAAAATATTTCGCACATGCAAAACTCGGATCCGGCCCACTGACCTTACACTCAGCCGCCGGCCATAAATTCTGGCTCAGAGTGACACCAGATTAAGTAACCTAATATAGCGAAGATTATTTGCCAGTGCTCTCTCTCACCGGAAAATACGCAGTTCACTCACTAATTGGGCTCCATTAGTACACTGTAACAGTAATTTCTGTGTGTCTGCAATGCATTCGGATTGTAGAATTTAGCGGTGCTCTCTCTCCCACTTCTGTATACAATATGACTGACCTAAACGGGCCCTTTATCGTTACAGGCCCTGAGCAGTGCTACATCATACTGACAACAGTAGTGTTCTTATACTGACAATCTGACTGGTCGTTTTACCTGATTTTGTAATCATTTAAATAAGACAACATGACCTTCCAGTGGGAGACATTTCGTTCTCCCTTTTCCTTCTGTGACATTTTTCCGTAATCTATTTGCCTTCCAATCAGCGAAATGCGGTAGAGTACGGCCGGTAAACGATTTACAAATCACGATTTAGTCCCGTTAAGACGATTTCTTCAATCATTGTCGTTGCTAAAGGAATTTACTTTCGTCTTAAATCGTCTCAAGCAGCAACGTTCACATACATCCCAAATACGTAAAAGCTCATTATCCTGGTACGAAGTTTGTAAAACAAACTTCCCACAGTTTGTGTCAGGTTGATCTTTTCGTCTGATAGCACAGCCTAAGTATCACAAGTAGTGTCCCTGTAGCTTTGGGAATCATTGTTTAATAACGAGTTTAACACCAATGGGTATAGTATTGCTAAATATTCAAACTAATTATCAACCTAAGTCTGAGTTCATCCGCAGACTGTAGCGAATTTATAATACTGAAGCTAGACTTTGCATCCTTGCCCTCCTTGAGTGGGCATTGGAAGGCGTTTGCACACACGTACACAACACTATGAATACTTCGAACGCCATAGTTAACGTTGCTCTCATAAACTACTTTTGTTTTTTTTAATTCTTATAGGTGTTCAGGATGCAATATGTGTTGTAGATACAGCCTTAGAGCAAAACATTGACCGCCGAGCCGTCCACATAAGGTGGACAACACAGTCGTGCTCCTCTCTGGATCCTGTGTCCGGCAGTAAGCTCGATCTGCAACATTGTAGACTGCGGCACCTCCCAGAGGAAGTCTTGAGTTCAGTCTTAGTACATTATTCTTGACTAAGGCCGTAGTCTTGAGGTAAAACGCGAGACTAGCTAATATGACATCTGGCGACCGGAAGCAGACAACGACAAAATTTTTATCGCCCCTTTCCTCTCGGTGCTGAAGCTATGCGTGTAATTCAAGCAAATCTACAATATATTTCGCTTTGTGTGACACTGGTAATAATAGTTCGGTTCAACAATGTTTTAGCGAAAGATTTCTTTACCGAGCATCTGCCTCTGAACACCGCATGCGTCTGAGTTCTCTGGGACCCGTTTGCTGCCTACCGGCGAGGGCTGAGGCACTGCGCTGCCTTCTGCCGACAACATCTGCTCCACTCCACACTCTCAACCATGTAAAATGCTTTAATGTTGTTGAGTAGTGACCCATAAAATCTGCCTACGATTTGTGTTTCACTCTTCATAGCAAAGGAGGCACAAAACCGTTTTTATTTGATGATTACTTTATTACATTAGAATGCAGTACATCAATGTGACGCAGAATTTATTTCATTGTTTCTGATCCAGTGCGCTATAATTAAAGCGTCATATTCTGTTCCTTTCCTTGCACAGGAGATTCTTCAAATAATTTATTATTGTCATGGATTCATGTGTGTTACTCAAGGCACAGGGAGTAAATTCAGTGTAATGTGTTTGGTTTCTTTCTTTGATTTTCTATGGTAAATGGATGCAAAAGATTGCGTCAATACCTATCAGAACCTGCTCTATAGCTACTAAGGCAAATTGCTTCTTTTGAGGTCCATAAATTAATTAATGGAGAAGTGAACGCTGTTCACAAATGATATTTAGAATATTCAATTGGATTTAAGGCGAAAAAATTGCCCATATTTGAAGCTACCCAGAGAAAAAGTAAGTTGCTAGAGACACTGTCAGCACATGTCTGCAGGGAAGTTTAGCATAGAGTAATCAAGAGGCTCATTTCCTTCATACTTATCACCCTGACATGTGAGTCTTAAGTGAAGAACAATATTGAAATTCGTATCGTTGATGGTCGATTCGAATTTCTTCAGAGACGCTGGTATTGCGAAGCAGCTTGGAAGTCAGAACGCCATGATCTATGACGATTAACACAACTTACTGAGTCGAGCTACCAAAAAGATTTGATGTGTAAAGGTTTTCTTCCGATTTCGATACAGAATTTTTTCTGGAAATTCGCAGCTCCTTAAAAAAAAAAGCTCGCACACGATGGTCCCTACCTCAGTTGGAACTGACGACTGATTGAGCCGTTCTGACACGAGACATGGGCGGTACCACCGGGTTACAGACACACTGCTACCTTTGCACCACTCTCATCATGGTATTGGTCGCTCAGCCTCATAACGCATCGTGAAAGATAATAAAAGTTGCCACTTATGTGAAGAATAGCATTTCTTTAGCCAAAAAATTGAATTTTCTGCCTCAGTATCTTAGTTTACGTAAGGATTATACAGCATGAGCCATTCAAATGGAAAGGTAATATCAAGTAAATTTAGTGAGCCAATTCAGTACCATAGGCGGAAGTGATTGCACTGTCACAGTGTTGCCTAATGTTTGTGACGATGTTGCCAAATCTCAGGTGTGCTAGGAACAGCTGTGTAGCGGTATGCGTGGAGAATCCCCTGCTCGTGTCTTACGGGGATATGGAGAGGAACCGCAGGGTTTGGTTAGTATGCAGCGTTTTCTCCTAGCAGTTGTGTCAAACATTAAGGTGTATAATCTTCCATCACGATTACAGTTTCCTACAAAATATATACAAATAAAACACTTACCTTGTTTCTTTCCGACAAAAGATTATTTCAGTACGATAAAAAGTTTTTGGAAATCTCTTATGCCCACCTGTCACCAAAGTAAGATAAACACTTTGCACCTCGAAATCGATTGCATGTATGTGCAGTCTTGTGATGCTTAAATAACGCTCAAAGGACATTTAGTCCATATTTTATCTGAGCTTCTGTATGTCGATAAAATCGGTTCTGAACTGGGAATGCAACTTAGACCGTACTTAACGCTCAGTTTGATCCCTTCGTGAGAATACAGCACGGCTACTATTTGTTGTTTGTTCAGAACTGCAGATTCCTCAACATCTCCACATACTGCGCGTGAATGGGTTCGAATCCTGGCCCGGCACTATAGATTTCATTATGTATTATCAAGCTCTAGCATGAGAACACCTATCTGCTGGTGGATAATTATTTTAATGTTTAATGTATTTTCATTCGTTGTCAACACTAACGATATGTGACGTTTTGACACCCAGTGAGACACAGGACTATTTGCGAGATCACTGTAAGTTCAAGATGTTAGTCCGAGCTGGACAAAAATTCGGAAGCTGACGTATCTTTGTGTATAGTCAAAAGCGATATGATGTGTGGAGCTGTATTCCCAGTGAGCACTGAACTCTTCGTCATATTATTTCTAGTTCCAACACGCTCACATGTCGCTGCTGGTGCAACAAACCCATATTTAACGTTCGTTTTCTCTAGAATATAACAGCGATAGATGCCGGGTTGGAGTCTTGGGAAGGAAAAAAATGTATGTTTCGTCTCGTCATTTCAGTTAAAACATCTAGCTACTGCCGAGAAAATCCGAAATGTCACAGTTGATTGTGCGTCGATATCTATCCGATTAAGTTCTGAGTTCGAATCCCTGCCCAGTACAAAGCCTTACCTCACGGCAATTCACGTAAGTTACTTGTTAAGAACCAAGATTCAACATCTCTCGTCGTTCGTTAACAGGGACAATAGGTGCTGGGTAGGAATTCGCGACCGGCAAAAATACTTGCGCTATGTAATTTAAAGTTGGTATTTGCAAACTGGCTCTCTCTAAAATCGAGGTATTTTCACTCTCTGTATGCCTAATCAGGAGTGACTGTTAGTTTCAGTCAGGCAAGAAATCTTTGCTTAGTCTGCATGACCTGGGTTTGAATCCATATGCAAAACTAGACGGTTCGTCGTGTCATTTGAAGTTCATACATATTCTCAACTGGTTGCCCGTGAATAACTTCAATTTTTAATCTCATTTTGTGTTCAATGATAAGTACGGTATGTTACTTTGAAGAGGAAATCATGAATACGACGAATTTACTACGTGTATTACCTATCTGACGTAATAATGAGAGTGGTAAAATGTCAGGTATGCCATTTATTGTAATAAATGTGAGCTACAAGCCTTAAGGGCAGTCTTATCTGTGATAAGGTGTTCCGTGATATTTGTAGTATCGTGGTATTACTTTACATCTTGAGTTATTGCGATACAGAACAGTGTATTATTGTGGTGATTTGTTGGAACCATTTTCAATAGTCAAACGACTGTACCAAGGAGCGATAAGGGGACCTGCTAGACAGTTGCGTTATGTGGGTTGCATGTGAATCAGGCGAAATTCAATTCGGGCGTTAGGATAGTTTTGAACATGACTGTACGTGTAGGGGCAAATGAATGATTGGAGTTGAAGTAAAACTGAATGATTAATTCAAGACAAAGAGCTTCACAGATTGATAAGTCGATAACGTGTTGGGCCACCTCTGGCCTTTCCGCGGGCAGTTACTAGGCTTGACATTCACTGATAAAGTTAGTGGATACCCTTCTGACGGATATCGTACCAAATTCAGTTCAGTTGGTTCGTTACATCCTCAAAATCGCGACCTGCTTTAAAGAACCTGCCCATTGTGCTCCAGATGTTGAAAATTGGTGAGAGATATGGCGATCTTGCTGAGCAATGTATTGCCTTGCGTGTACAAACACGTAGATACGATATCCGTGTGTGGTGCGTAAATTGTCGGTAGGCACCTCACTTAGTGTCCCGAGCAGAGTTCAAGCCCCCATAAAGACAAAGGGTGGACGCACTGCATATTAATGTCCACTAACAGGTGTCTGTACACTCACTGATAGGATAGTGTATTTCGAAATGTTAGCAGAGGCCAGAAGTTGGAGCATTTGGTCTTGCTCTTTAAGCTTACGTGGGGCGAGTCGTAGAATCTCTATAAAGAGACACCTCTGGCAACACTAGTTGAAAGTGGCCTTCAAACTAGCCGTCAGAGCTGCCGTAGCCGAGACGCCCCCTGGGTAAACGCTACGGACTTCTGCAGTCGCGCCTCGCGATCTGTCACGAATTATGGAATGTATTCGCAGATACCAATTGTAATACGACAACAGCTATACAGTTTGCTGGAAACGTACAGGATGTTCTGAAATTCCCATCACTACCTGCTACAACTTGTAGAGGGGACTGAGTACATAATACTCATATTTTAAATTGTAACCTGTCTCCCGAGACGTACCGTATACTAGAACCACTTGAAAACTTGTTGGTAACGCTGTCACTTTGACAAGTAATTTGTTACATTGAGGAGCCAAAGAAATATCGTTTATGGTCCCCGCGAGCACGCAGAAGTGCCTCAACACGCCGTGGCATGGACTCTACTGATGGCTGAAGTCGCGCTGCAGGGAACTGACACCATGAAACCTGCAGAGCTGCCCATAAATCCGTAACAGTGAGAGGGAGCAGAGATCTCTTCTGATCAACACGTTGCAAGGCATTCCAGATATGCTAGTTAATGCTATAAAATTTACTAGAAACGTACAGTATGTTTGGGGAGTTTGGTGGCCAGCGAAAGTGTTTAGGCTCGGAAGAGTGTTCCTGCAGCCACTCTGTAGCAACTGTGGTTGTGTGGGCCGCTCCATTGTCCTGCTGGAATTACCCACTTCCGTCGGAATCCACAATGTACACGAATGGATGCAGGTGATCAGACAGGATGTATCTAGACGTATCAGGGATCCCACATCACTCCGAATGCGCACGCTCTACAACGTCACAGTCCTCCACCAGATTGAACAGTCCGCAGTTGACATGTGGGGTCCATGGAGTCATGATGTTGTCTTCATACCCATACACGTCCATACTGTATATACATTTTGAAATGAGACACGTCCAACCAGGGATTATGTTTCGAGTCATCAACAGTCCAATGTTCATACCGATGGGCCCAAATGAGGCGAGCTTTGTGCTGTGCAGTCAGCAAGGGTACACGAGTGGGCCTTCGACTCTGAAAGCCCATGTAGATGATGTTTCCATGAATGGTTCGCATGCTGATACTTGTTGATGGTCAAGCATTGAAATTTTCAGTTATTTTCGGAAGGGTTGCACTTTCGCCACTCTGAACGATTCTCTTCAGATTCCATTCTTGCAGGATTTTTTTTCTGGCCGCAGAGATGTTGGAGATTTATTGTTTTACTGGATTGCTGATATTCAGGGTGCCCTCGTGAAATGGTCGTACAGGAAAATCCCCACTTCATCGCTACCTCGTAGATGCTGTGTCCCATCGGCCTTGAACCGAGTATAAAACCACGTTCAAAGTCATTTAAATCTTGATAACCTGCCATTGTAGCAGCAGTAACCGATCTAACAACTACGGTAGACACATGTCTTACATAGGCGTTGCCGGCGGCAGCACCATATTAAGCCTGTTTACATATCTCTGTGTTTGAATACGCATTATTATAATAGTTTCTTTGGCATTTCAGTGTAGATGTGACCGAGTACATCTATTGTTCTACAGTTTCACTCTTTAATAACCAAAGAATCAAAAAAATTGGTCTTCAGAGACACTGGTTTTACAGGAGGGCGTTTTCCAGTTTGAAATTAGAATGATATTATTTCCTTCAGCTGCTGACGGGCGTTGATAGATATCAACGAAGACAGGTGAAAATGTGTGCCCCGACCGGAACTTGAACCAGGGATCTCCTGCTTAAATGGCAGTCGCTCTATCCATCTGAGCCACCGACGGCACAGAGGATAGTGAGACTACAGGGACTGTCTCGCGCACGCCTCCCGAGAGACCCACATTCTCACCTTTGTATGTCCACACACTACATTCGTAGCGTCCTTTCGCACATGTCCGGAAGAACAGACACAATATCCATATAAATATATTTTCCAATTCGCGTGCGCTGCGTCTCCACGGGGCACCACAGACGCACCTGCTGACGGTGAAGGCACCCTTACTCGAAGACGTTGTGCAATGGTAACGAAAAGCGTGTGGGGAGGAGTCAGACGTTGTGGACAACGATCTTGATAAAGGCGACCAGCAGCTCTTCCAGTACTGTGCGCTTTGGCCACACAGAATACTCGTGTCGGTGTATTCGGCAAAAGTGTGCTCAGAAAAGTTGCTCTAACACTCACAGACACATCAACGAGACTCGATCCAGGTCAGAGAGGAGACAGCCGTCAAATGACATCATAGGATCAGACGTAAGTAACCCCCCCCCCCCTCCAGTGATTATAACCCTGTTGCATACCACATTAGCGAAGGTGTATTTATACGGCTGTAGCACGGATATACCTTTCCATACATGGGCTCCTCTTCAAAATATCGTCACTCAGTTCCCTAGAAGTTTTTAACGGGAATTTTGCAACATACTGTATCTCTCCACTAACTATACAGTTCTTTCCAGAATTAGATCCCTCTGCAGTGGAGTGTGCGCCGATATGAAACTTCCCGGCAGATTAAAACTGTGTGCGGGACCGAGACTCGAACTCGGGACCTTTGCCTTTCGTGGGCGAGTACTCCACCATCTGAGCCACCCAAACACGACTCACGCCCCGTCTAAACAGCTTTACTTCTGCAGTAC
Organism: Schistocerca gregaria; assembly: GCF_023897955.1. Taxonomy (NCBI): domain Eukaryota; kingdom Metazoa; phylum Arthropoda; class Insecta; order Orthoptera; family Acrididae; genus Schistocerca; species Schistocerca gregaria. The sequence continues at coordinate 1,456,455 of NW_026061973.1, forward strand.
CCCGTCTCCTACCTACAGCTGTTGTACGACATTCGAAATATACGGATGTATTTCAGAATTTCGGCGTAATGCAACTTCGCAGAAACATGGCTGAATTTTCCTGTATATTGTTATCATTAAAACGAAGCACCGTCTCAGTACCTAATACTTTCTGATATGGAGACAATTTTCATCATTTCAAGCACTATTAAAGTTGGTAGGTGTAGGAAAAAAAATACCAGTACAATACTGAAAATATCGGTGAGAAGCGATAGAATTCCTACAAACAACTTGGAGAAAATCATTTTGGGTTCTAGGCCATGTCATTATAAAACAGTGAAACAACTAAAATAACTACATTCCGACCATCGTTTGAACGATCCTCTTCAGAGCGAATAAATGCCACGAAATTTCAAATCAGCAGCAGCGAAATGAAAGGTCGATTTGGAAACAGTTTCTATTTCTCCTTTCTTATCTTCGATTAATTTCCCAAATATCTCGTTCGTTTCGTATGTTGCTTTCTTTATACAAGGTGTTTCACATTTCTAGAGCTTGCAATTTTACCTAGTAACTCATGCATGCAAACGTCATCTAACGAGGCTACAGAGCATCAAAATACAGGCGCCAGCTCCGGCGAATGTATGTAAGTAGAGTGTGATGCCGTGATCATGTATCAATTTGATCATGTATCATGATCCGGAAACGAATGAGTCGAAAGTTACATACCTCTGACGGCGGAATACAAGTACTGGTACTGTTGTTGCTAACTTTCAAAGGTGGTAGTATGGATCAAAGTAAGAAAAAATGTCCGGTAAACATGGGCTACAAAATGCATACCTGAGGAGCTATGAGCACTTGTTCAGCAGTGGAGATATGTTTTATGCTAGCGAAGATGAACAAGTCCTCACAGCTCTTAAGGTATGCATTTTACAGCCCATGTGTACTGGACATTCGGTCCATACTACCACCTCTGAAAGTTTCCTGCCCTACATCTCAGCTACAACACTACCGGTAGATCCTGTCACACGTAACAGGAATGTCTTCTCTTCCAATTTTCCGTTATAGGGACATAACCTCAAATTTATAGATTTATCCATCTCCATCATCATAGAAAATTGGTAACATCTTCATTGAATCTTTCTGTGTACACATATTTTACAGACTCTAGCGCCTGTAACTTCGATACCCTGTAGCGTCGCTGGATGACGTTTCCAGACATCGATTCCTATGTAAAACTTCATCTGGTAGGTCCCCTCTACAGACGCGATAAGTGTGTAGCACGACGTGTGAAACATTCTGTATGCAAAGTGAATAACATGGGTGAATGGGCTAGAACCGAAGCCCCCCCTCCCATTATCTCTCTCTCTCTCTCTCTCTCTCTCTCTCTCTCTCTCTCTCTCTCTCTCTCTCTCTCTCTCTCTCTCTTCTCAACTATCAACTGCCAGCTTTCCTTTATGTCTTTTATGTCTTAAAACTGCTGTCTGATTTCTGGCAGAGCTCTAGATAACATGCCGCTCACTGTATTTTATCGCTGGTTGCATCATCTTAAATTCAAACTGTATATTTTGCTCAAAATTGTCAGAAGTTATTTTGTAACATCTATAGATGTTATAAATATGGGTTGAATTTCTTCAACCGATCTCTAGCGGCTAGTGTGTTCTCTCAAAATCGATTTTCCTCTAGCTCGTCTCCTCTAATTCCTGTGTTAATATTTTGGATCAGTATTTTCAGCCAGGACGTATGAAAGTGATGGTTCGATAGTATCCGCACTTATCACTATTTGCCTTATTTGGTGTTGGTGTTATTTTTTTCGTTTAGTCTGAAAATTTAGCAGTCACGTCATTTAGCATAGATGTTGAGGAGTGAAGCAGCAAACGTCGACAGAGTGAGTCCTCGCCGGTGCTGATAGAGCCTTCTGGTGGCGAAGCCCTGCACTACAGACAACTGAGTGTGTGAGGAACTAGTAGCGACATCTAGCAGCGAAGTGATGAACAGCAAAATGGCCGCGAAAATTGAGTGACTTAAATGTCTAGTTGCTGTTTATTTCTTCCTTTACACTATTATTACAAAACAGATTACGGCATCACTGCTCGGTTTGTCTGTTACCGTATTTTTGTGTATTTCACACATTACAAAATAATTCTGTTCTGGTAACATATAATGCAAACTACATCTCGAGCGACATTAATGTACGCAGCATGTTACATTCATCATTCCCTCTTCGTAATTTAGTATTACTAATAGTTTTGTCCACACTTTTAAGCATTAAAAATGGATATGTGGCTCGGAACAGGACTACTGTTACATTAAATGTTAACAACATAATCGCACGGTATAGTGAGTTAAAGAATATTGAACAGCAACGAGAACTGTAAGTAAGTTTATGCAATGCAACGTTAGTGATATAATAGTACAACAGTAATAGGCGTTTGTCACCCCTTTTTTTCTATTTTACAGTTTCACTCATTACTGATGGCAAATGCCTTGCAGAGAACGTAATATTCTGCATCTTCGGTACGGCCTTTACAATCTCTTTCATTGAACTGCACTTAACCTGGAGAGGTAGTAATACAATTTTTTCTCTGATCTACAAGATACTTTTACAAAAAGTAGAGGCAGAGAGGTAGTCATGTAACTATTAATCGAAATATTATATGAACTATATGGGCGTGTTAGTAAAATCACCAAGAAATTCCTCTTATTAATTTTAAGTGTTATCTGTTTGATTCAGCATTCAGCTCACATAAAACCACGAGAAATATCGTTTTTATAAAAAAAAAACAGTTTATGTCATTAGTGACCTGTGTAATATCAAACATCTCATTTTGACACTAGAATAATTTGAGAAAAAAGGCCTGTTTTAGTTTTTGAAAATGCAATAAGTGAAAACAATGTATTTTTAAAAGGTATTGTCAATTGTTACGAAACGATTTATTATACAGAATTTATTAATCGCATAGTAAATCATGATACTAAAAAGAACACCTTGTTGGCTTGTGATACAATATTTTGCATTTTCTTATGACTTTGAAATAATTACTGCTTTTTCAGCACTGAGAATGAGTAAAATACATTATGTAATATATGAATCAGTATGATAAACTTTTTTCGAATATTCATTGTTAACTACAAGAAAATGGCAGATGTTTGGGTATTTACATCAGAAGTATTCAGCACACGAAGGATAACAAAAATCATTTTTTTTGGTAAGGTTTTTGTTTCATAGTTTCCTACAAATATTACTGATACCATAGTGAGATATATTAAGTACCTTAAAATATATGTAGATGTGGTCTGGTGAAGAAAGTGTGTGAATTAAAATTTAAAATGCTTGCACCAGCATAATCAGGTTTAGTTTGTAGTGTGGGAGTGAGCTCCACGTGGGACCCGAAGCACGGACCCCACGGGGGTGCCCGGCATGCGCCACATGCCAAGGCAGAGGTGGAGGCTAGTGTTCGGAAGTCTGAAAATTCCAGCGCCGGCCGGGGATTGAACCCCGGCCCGGCTGGGGCGAATAGCCCCAGCCGAGGCGCTGGAACGTTCCAGACCCCCTTACCACTAGACCACCGGGGACCCCGGCTGTTTCTTGCTCCATAGTCCAGCTAGTGGTCGTAGAGCACTTCCTGTTGTCCTCCGTGTTTACACCGAGGCAGCAGTGGCGTGGTGTTTACTTGCGTCCGCTGGATGTCCACTTAGTGTACGACTTATTTACCCGGCTGACGTTCGTGTCGCTATAATCTCCTTAGTTGCGTTACAATTATATGCAGAGACTGAAAATCTGCCTATGCAGTTGTACGCAGTCGCATCTCACTATTTGAACCTCTGTAATTCGATCGTGTTGTCAAGACCCATGTCAGAACTGTTTATCGAAGAAAGCTCATGTGTTCGGTACATTTCATAAACGGAAGCGACTGGGATAACAGACAGCCCGTAAACATTTTGTAATGAAGCGTCAGCCGGTACGTAATACTCGATATCTGGAGTTGTTTTATCGGTTATTAAGATAATCGTTTCACCCCTACACACTTAAAAAAATTCCCGTGTTTTCTCAATAAAGCATAAGCACAGTACATAAATCCCTCACGAAAATGACGTCGGAGAAGTACAAGTGTTCGAGTTCCACAGAACACAAGTGGGTCCATGAAGGTGTGGAACGGAGAGCAGAACTAAAATAAGATGTAACGTTTCGGGATTCCCTTATAGTCGCGTAGACACTCCAGAAGCAGGAAGATCCGTTTGATGACGTCTCTTGAGGAGCGAGGAAAAAATTCACTCTCAAATAACTACTGTACAAGATGCCTCGCCGCCTCTTGAAGGGTGTCATGGGACTCGGCGACCCGTGAGCCAACGCGGTGTTTCTGACCACATACATTTTAGCTGCGGGTTCTCCGACGTGCAAAGGAAGCCGCGACAATGGGGAGGCTCTGCGTGCCGTTTTGTAATAAGAACGCCTCTCCACATTTTATCGTAGGAATGATATAAATTTTAAACTTCTTAGATCCACCGAGTCATTATGTATTCTTAAAATATCTTTTAACTCTTTTTCAACACATATGTATCTTTTACCTCTTTCACTGAAGAAGCTGACCAACAGATTTTTTTTCAATTTCAGGTATTGGTTTTATTGCATTCTCCTTTAGCGTATTGATCAGAAATTGTAGGTTAAGATACCTTTGCCTTATTGAGTATCGTTTGCTATGCCAAACTTCGACAGCATTCATTGTCCTGTGCATCGGATTGATGACGGTAGATAGCTGACCGAAATCACTTTGAAATAAATTCTCTGAACGCAGATAACTTTGATACAGTAGTGTTAGGTATCGAGGTATTATCTAACGCAACTGAAGCCAACCTAAGAGTGAATTTATTTCGAAATAATTTCGGTCGACTGTCTGTCTTCACCAATTCCACATTTCAGGTTGTGTACTAGCATTTTCCATCTATTGACTGATTAAATAGTCTACGCCACTGGGCACGTGCTACGCTGTTACTCTCCATGCTTCATCAAGGCAGTCCGGTGGAAGATGGACTCTACAGCACACGTGCGGCAAGACAAACGAACTACTTCTTCATCCCTGTATTGCTCCACTAATCGCAGTTCTTGTATGTCTTCCACAGGCATTGCTTGAAATGAAAATTACAACTGGAAAATAAATGTCTCGGATAACACTGTTTTCATAGCTTAATTTGCAGCCATTTCGAAGTAAAGCAATGCAGTTTTAAATGACAACCAAGTTATGACATTTCTCGGTTGAGAAAAAATATTTCACAATTATTTTGACTTTCCTCTGGTAAAAAAGCTAGTCTTCCGTGCTTCAGGTATCAACAAGTTGTTTCCAACACCTCTGAAATGTCCGTCCATAAGAAGAGCTTTATTTTCAAACATTTTCTCCCATTCTTCGTAACTGATCACCAGGATTCATTTGTCAGGAACAGGGTTATTATCAGTCTCCTTAAAAACTTCAGTCACTTTCAAAATATCTTCGTGCTGCCGAATCCCTGAACTACTGCCGTCTTTCTCACAATTCGTTATACTTGCGACGTAATCTAAACCCTTATCTCGCAAATCTTGAAATTGCTCTTTAAACCCTCCGAAAAAAGGCACTGTCTACTCACCGCAGACTGTTTCCCAGCAGTTATGCATTCGTTTCTCAATATCCACATCTGTTTCGTCAGGTTGGGCGAGAAACTTACTGTTGAGCCGTGATTCTACCATTTACAATTTTTAAACTGCCGCTGCTCCTATTCCGTTCGGAGTTCCTGTACAAGCAATTCGTATAATTACCACATTTCCGGTGCTCCTGGCACCGCTTACCATCCTTTCCTCTTTCTGTTTCCTTTTCCTTTCCTTTTTCTAACCACAGGCTCCAGTCACATTAACGTGATCACCGCCTGTGTCCGACGCTAATGAGTAGGGTATGCGTAACGCGGAAACTCAGCCACTTATGTGACATCCAAAAGGACGTGATCATTGCCTTTCGGGCCACAGGTGGATGCATTTTCGAAACGGCAGAGTTCGTAAAATGTTGGCGTGTTGCCATATTTAAAGCACTCCGCGCATGGCGCTGTCGAGAGCCGATGCTGAGGCCGTTGTGGTGCCCCACGGTCCACAGAGGACAGGAGTTAAAGGAGACCGCAGGTGAATAACGTGCAACTGCTGAGCAACTGACCATGCACGTGAACCGAAGAGCCTACCGACAGTGTCTCCTCTAAGACCACTCAGCGAAAAATGCTATGTGTGGGTCTCCACAGCAGACTCCTGGTCCACACACCTATGCTGACTGCTGTTCGTCCGCGACGAAGGCTGGAATTTTCACGCCAGTTCTGCGACTGGGCGTCCACTGAACGGTGACCTGCGGGCTTTCCAAGTGACAGACAGACGTTGGCGTGTAGGGCGCGATTCACCTGAAAGTGAACACCCTGCAACAGTCGGCGGCAGGGTTAGGACAGGAGGAAGGATCGTTACGATCTCACAAACGTTATCGTGACACTCCCGTCGTTCTGGAAGGCACAGTGGATGAGCAGAAATATCGGTGGGAACCGTTGCCACACCTACATCGAGTCTTTTTTCCCTCGGAATCTACCAGCAGAACAACTAAATCTGTGACACAGCTTGCAGTGTGAAAAGCACCAGGATGAGTTTGCTGTACTCCGCCGACCACCAGGCTTCCCGGGCTTAACGGAATCGAGAATATGTAGGACCACCTCGATGAAGCTCTTCGTATCCTGGGTCCTCAACCGAAAAACGTAGCGCAGCTAACTAAGGCACCGGCGTCGGCATGGCTCAGTACCTCACTGACTCCTACGCGTTTCTCAGTTGTCCGCGCTTCCCGTTAATCGTATCCCCCTACAGTGACTCAATGACGACACTCTCCCGTACACGACAGCATCATCAACAGACGCAGACTGCTGTCCACTCTGCCAGTCACCTCATTTATGTCTATACAGCATAACAGCTGTCTGTTACACTTCCTGGGACACTCCTGACGATACCCTTGTGTCTGATCAACGCTCGCTGTCGAGAACGTACTGGTATCTGTTGTAGACTTTAAGCCGCTCTCATATCTGGGAACCGACTCCGTATGCTCATACGAGGCCCTTGGTTAACAGTGTGCAGTGGAGCACCGTGCCAAAGGCTTTTCTCAAATATAGGAGAGTGCAATGTCCTTGGGACCCTTCATCCGTGGTTCGCAGTATATAATGTGCGAAAAGGGCAAGCTGCGTTTCACACGAGCTTTCTAAAACCGTGCTGATTTCTGGACGTAAGCTTTTCGGTGTCTAGAAAATTTATTATAATCATATTCAGAATACGTTCTAGGATTCTGCAGAAAATCGATGTCTGTAATTTTGCACATCCTTTCTTTTACTCTTCTTGTACACGAGTGTCACCAGCGATTTTTTAAACTGCCTTAGGTTGGACCCATTACAGGTGTAATATTCAGAAGGCAAATGTATATTGATCTCGTTATATACGGCTGCAACTTGCGCTTTTGCCAGTCCTTTGCGAAATACTGCTGGGCAAGAGAAAGGCGATAAATGCGAATGAAGTAAGTAAAACTGAAATTGTTTTAACTTCTTCGCTGTCGCCGAATCCTTTCCAAGCGATGCGTCCTTGAGCGGGTCAAACAGGTAGCAATAAATGCTCTACAAGTGAGGTTGACTTTTGAAGTTTTTCTTACCAGTCAAGTACAATGCAGACAGCTTCCATTCTGAATAATATCAGCAATATGAAAATGAAAATTCACGAAAGTCAGATCTGGACTGTAGCGATAATGACGCAGAGTCTCCCAACCCATTACTGTTTCTTTTCCCTTCCAGTGGTTTCTTGGATCAGCTGCGCTATGTTTGGGCGAGCGTTGTTGTGTAATAGTATCACGTCTTTTCTTTGACATTGGCGACCCTTTCCTCTCGTTTTCGGCTTTACTTTGCTCATCACTATGTGTGAGTGGTCAGCGCTGCATCCTGTACGCTGATCTTCCAAATAATCACCAAAATACAACTACTTTGGCATCCAAATGATGGTCAGCATCACTTTCCTCGCTGATGCTCGAGTTTGAATTCCTTTCGGACAGGTGAACTAGTGTGCTTCCATTTCACTCCTTGTCTTTTCGAGTCGGGTTCCCCATTTTGAACGAAAGTTTAATCACACGTTAAAATCTCGTTCGAAAAAGGTTCACCTTCACGTTCATAGCACTCTTTGTTTCCTTGTGTTGTGTGAATTCTCTCGGGACCCACGTTGGACTTGTTTCGCTGTACTTGAGCATGTCAATGACGACGTTATGGACTGTGCCACTACCTGTTGCAGCTATTTTGCTATTCAGTTCTACTGCAACACGTCGGCCATCAGGAGTAATGTCAGAGCCGGCTTTAAGCGAAGGAGGAGACAGTTCAATTGGCCGGCCACGGTTTTTTTATTAGTCACTGAAGTTAGATTGTTTTTGAACTGTCCTACGTATTTATCAAAAATTTCCGTCGTTCGCACAGCTTCGACCATACTGAAAAAACGTTAGAGAAAATATTTCGGCCGTTTTCCGTCTTCTGAAAGGGAAAACGCATCGTTGAACGTTGTTCAGTTAATGTGGAAACTTCAACCGGACACGCCATTCTCAATTGTAACATTAAGGTTATAAATAAAACAATTATTTTTTGTCAGCCGCTCTTAGCTCATCACAGTCATGCCATCCTAAAGTCATGAAACTACAAAAATTCTTCCTACGGACTATTCGACTTCATTAATTTGCTTTGCAGGGGAAACTCACGAAGGAGTATGTGCTTAGTATTTAGTCGGTCATTTCTAGTTGATGAGAAAGTTAAAACAAACAAGTAGCAAACCATTGCTCATTTATTTAGGAACAACATTTATCAGATACAGCTGAGTAACGTTTAACCCAAACCTTAAATGCCATATATATGACACTGCTCGTAGCTGCATCATCTGGCAAGAGTACGCACTAACACCAATAACAAGAAAATGCACCATGACCTTCGTAAACTGTGCATTCTTCATGCCACTGTTGGGAGCAGACATCACACTCAATACAGTCTTCCGTGACAGACTCGTTTTAGTCTTCACCACACCTTGGGCAGTTCAAAACATGAAGTTGGAATAATAGACAATTGTGAAGGTGATTCGATAAACCCTATGCCTGGCACTTAGATATGATTTGCACAATATCCATGTGGGTGTAGATCCCTCCTTGGATTGTGCCCTGGTTGTTGCTGAAGATGATGGAGCAGTTTAATCCAGATTAACCACAGAGATTCTACGTTGTTCGTTACTGATATTTTGTCCCTCCTTGGTTTAGTTTGTTTTCCTAACAATGCATTTTTGTACGTAGAATCAAACAGAATTCCGGATGTTTTTGCAGCTTGCTTTAGATGTTCGAAAACCTAAAATTATGCAGTTCACAAAACGAAAAATCATAGTATCCTATGACTACAGCATCAATAACTCTCATTTTCAATCGGTCAGCTCACACAAATACCTCGGTGTAACACATTGTAAGGATACGGAATGGAAGCAGGACTGAATAAAACTCAAGACGCGTTCATACGATTTCTACACCTGGATAAGCGTTCGACAATGTAAAATGGTGCAAGATCGAAGTTGTGAAGAAAATAGCTCTAGGCAGAGACGGGTATATATTAGTACAAGACCCAAGAGGAAATAAGAGTGGAAGACCAAGAACGAAGTGCAAGGATTAAAAAGAGAGTAAGACTTTGATATAGTTATTCGCCTATACTGTTCAATGTTTGCATCAAAGAAGCAATGAAGAAAATAAGAGAGAGGTTCAAGATTCGCACTGAAATACGGGTTGAAAGGATACCAGTGACAATGTTTGCTGATAATATTATCGTTGTCAGTGAAAGTGAATTACTACAGGATCTGATGAATGAAATATACAATATAATGAGTGTAGAAGTAGGGGTCAGAGTAAATCAAAGACAATAGTGATGAGATGAAGCATAAACGGGAAAAGCGAGAGTCTTAACATTGGTGATAACGAAGTAAGAAATGGAACCATCACATCGTGTCAGTCAAAGATAAAGGTGGTGGCGAACTGTAATTTATTGTTAGAATTAAAGAGAAATATAATCAGTGCACAAAGATGATCTTTTTTGCACTATTGGTGCGACCCATACTCTAATATTGCTCCATGGTGTGGGACCTGTCCCATATACGAGTAGCAGGGGATATTGAACTGTTCATAATAAAGACAGCACAGGTTTGTTTGGCTCACAGGAGAATGTAACAGAGATGCTGAAGAAATTGGGAGATGCCTGAAGATACAAATAAGCTATCCCGAGAAAGCTTACTTGCCAAATTTCTAGAACATACCGTAAATTTTGAATATACGAGGTGTGTTAAAAAAAATTGGGAACGTTCGTAATTTCGCGCCAATGGCGTGTTGGGGCAAAATGCAGTTGACATCCCTGCACGCACGTGTGCTTAATGTGTAACTGCGGGAAGTTTCACTGTTGTATGTCTGTTAGCTTATTGTTCAGTGCTGTATTGACTAGAACGTTGTGTCGCACAGTTGGCGAACTTCGAGAGGGTATAGTTAGAGGAGCAATGCGCCTGCAATAAATTTTGCGTGAAACTCAAGAAAACCGCCGCTCGGGGTAGCTGCGCAGTCTAGGGGCCTTGCCACGGTTCGTGTGGCTCCCCTCTGTCGGAGGTTAGAGTCCTCCCTCGGGCGTGGGTGTGTGTAAGTGGTGCAAGCCTAGGGACTGATGACATCAGCAGTTGGTCCCATAGGAACATAAGAGCTAAACTCAAGAACACCTCTACAGAGACACGCCAAATGATGCAGGAAGCCTACGGTGATGAGTGCTTAAGCCGCACTCGGTGTTACGGATGGTTCACACGGTTTAAGAACGGCCGGACGGAAGCTAAAGACGACGCTCGTCCTCCGACTTCTGCCAGCAACGCTTGTGTAAGGAACGTCAACGATCCTGTGCGTGCTGAACGAAGACTGACTGTCCGAGAGATTGCAGAAGAATGTAACATTGCAGTTGGATCGTGAAATCCTAATACAGCATCTTGCAATGTATCGTGTTGCCGCCAAGTTCGTGCCACGGCTCACGAGTCAAGAGCAGAAAGACCTCCACCTCCCAATCTGAGAAGAGCCTTAGGATCACCCAAATGAGAACGAGATGTTCCTTAAGAAAATTATAACTGGTGATGGGTCTGCAGTTATGACGTTGTCATGAAGGTTCAATCTTCACAATGTGTAGGGAAATGTTCTGAACGATCAACATATAAAATAGCTTGTCAGGTCAGCTTGGCCCTTGCAGACATTTATTTTCAAAGTTGAAAACCAAGTTGAGAGGACGAAGATTTGTAACGATAGACGCACGGTCCAGCGAAAGGCGAACCAAGTCTGCTCCCAGAAGTGGAAACGGTTTATCAGTCGTGGGGGTGATCATATACAAATATGTGAAGGTAAGCGTAGAAAATTTTTGTGGACAAAGTTCCGGAATTTTTTAAACAGACCTCTTAGACGAAAGGTAATGAATACAGGCAAGTGGTCTGCAAATGTTCGTACGCTTGAGTTCGCTTCCATTCGCTGCTGTTGAAACTGGGCTTAATAATAATATTCCCTGTGTGAGATGTAATTGGAAAACTATGTAAACGCTGAGCTGTGCGCCGCTTACAGCCCACGCGAAATTATTCTCGGAGGGACACATCATTATCCCCTTCGTGCCTAAAGTTGCTTCGGCCAAACTCAAACTCAATTGCCAGGCCGATAGCTCGTTATCCTACTGCTCTGCAAGTAACACTTGGTCTGAAACCATCTGTACGGTTATGTAGGTTAAGACACTGCAGCCACTCAAAATGGTGGCTCCACGTTTGCGAGTAACTGACGAGAAAAGAAATTCTGAATTTTGTGTGACACTCCGTAGCATTAAGAAAGCTGAGTGACGTTAGTTGGTTGTGAGGTGTAATGGAAAGGATAATAGCTTCACATGTTGTGTTCGGATACCAAGATTTAAAAGCCTGAAGTCTTATATTTCAGAAGCAAGGAGCGTAACAATCAAGTGATTTATGAACAGTACGTGCACACATTTTTGCTCGGTTGATTTTAATTGAGGTTGCAACGTGCAGATCAAGCAAGTACCGTACTGTAGAGAGGTTGAGCAAGAGAAGCGTTTGGAACATGTGTTTATCCTTATTTTGGATAGTTAGCTTTCTTATCTGAGAAGTAATTGTGGCTAGCCCTTGACATGCATCACGAATTCCTTCGTCGTTCAGTCTAATGTCGCCTTCCCCCCCCCCCCCCCCCCCCACACACAATACCCTCCACCTCTCATGATTTTGAAAATAAAAGTGTTCCTAGAAAAGTTGTTCACTGTACAGTTTATTTATGTGCCAAAGTTAGTGATAATGTGGGGGAGGGAAGGCCACAGACCTCAGGGAGGGGGGGGGGGGGGGTAGGACAGGGGGTACTGGCAAATGTCTGATGACAGTCAGGAGCAACGGTCTGAGAAAGGCTGGGAACCACTGTTCAAGTGCCTGTGAATGTATACTGAACATAAATGTGGAAAACTGACACAACCCACTTTTTGAATTTTTTTTAATTCGAGTTAACTAGTTTTGGAACCGTTTGAGGGTCATCTGAAAATGTGGTGCACAGAATTCGCGTCTTTATGTCTTTAGAGTGAATCCGGGTACTGGCTCTTTGACAATAAGACAGAGCACTCTTTAATGTATCGCCACGAGCGGCAGTTAAACGGCGACATGTATCGCGAAACCAAAACACCTACTTACCGTGGCAGCGTGGGCGCTATTGCAGTTAATATCCATCTAGCAACTTGCGTTTTAGTTGTCTGTTGGCCACTGGTCAATCTCTTTCCATTGTAAATATAAATACGAATTGTCACCATATATCACAAGCATAACGTTTACCACAGATGTACGTTACAAAGATCTTTACTTAAAAATACAGCATACTTTGCTCGGAAACATTTTTTTTTATTTTTGTGCTTATAACACGACGGCGTGCTGAGAAGATAATGACTCGGTCTGTTTTATTTGAAGTCAGTAACATTCTACATCTTTACTATGGATATTTGCAGCCCTCTGCTTCGTACCGCGTTACATAGCGGTGTGTGACGTGACTATGTTGGGGGTGAGAAAGAGCTCACAACACTAAAAGCACGAATTCGAAGACTTCGTCCGCATGTGGAGCACACTCTCCTTGAGAACGGCAGTGCCAAACTACACACGATCGCTGCGGCATCTGCAGCAAGCCGACGTCCTTGGTTCACTGCCGTCAATCATCCTACACACAGTCTCGATTTTCGTCTATGTGCAAAACTAAGAAAACCTTCGAGCACTTCAATTATTTCAAGCGGTGCAAGCAGAGGTAAGGTTGTGGCTCTGTTAACATAGTCAAACAATATACTGTGACGGTGTCAACAAAATAGTATCTAGTTGGGGAAATTGTGCTGGTTCCGAGGGTGAGTGTGTTGAAAACTAAATTTATTGACGTGAAGAATACCGATGCAGAATGTTCATGAAGTTTGTTTTATTTAAAAATCTTTGTGACTTTTCACTCAAAACATGTCAACATTACTTTTCTGTACGTCCTCGTACAATGGATGTCGTAAAAAATACGTACATTGATCAAAATAAGTGTTAACATGAATGCTTTTAACAGCACTAGGTTCAAAAAATTTTAACTGTATGCCAATTGCAGATTAATTTTAATGGCAGCTAGCGCGATTATATGAGTGGACTATTAGATTTAATGGTGAGCATTTATGTAATTTTTAAACATTCTCTGCCTTGTCATTCTTCCTCTCTTAAGTGCCTCGTCTTCCAGTAACACTGTCGATCGATAGCATGATCTGTTGTCCGTCCATGGTTTTTCAGACCATTGATTCAGTGCTGAACCCAAACTGCTGGTCTGAGTTATTTAGCCTGGATAATCCTGTGCGTCGTGGGTCACGTATGCCATTAATCTTTCAAAGAAATGGTTCAAATGGCTCTGAGCACTATGGGACTTAACATCTGAGGTCATCAGTCCCTTAGAATTTAGGTTTAAGTAGTTCTAACTAACCTAAGGACATCTCTCTCTCTCTCTCTCTCTCTCACACACACACACACACACACACACACACACACACACACACACACACACACACACACACACACACACGCCCGAGTCTGTATTCGAACCTGCGACCGTAGCGGTCGCGCGGTTCGAGACTGAAGCGCCTAGAACAGCTCGTCCACAATGGCCGGCCATTAATGTTTCATTGAATTATTAATTTCAACAAGTTTTATTTATTGTTGCGAAATTGCGCTACCAAAACAATCGAGTTTTGCTATGTGGATGCTGTTGAGAATTTCTGCATTTTCGTACCGCTATATTTTTGACTATATCTGTCGATGGTGTTGTTGTTGTCTTCAGTCCTGAGACTGGTGTGATGCAGCTCTCCATGCTACTCTATCCTGTGCAAGCTGCTTCATCTCCCAGTACCTACTGCAACCTACATCCTTCTGAATCTGCTTAGTGTATTCATCTCTTGGTCTCCCTCTACGATTTTTACCCTGCACGCTGCCCTCCAATGCTAAATTTGTGATCCCTTGATGCCTCAAAACATGTCCTACCAACCGATCCCTTCTTCTACTCAAGTTGTGCCACAAACTTCTCTTCTCTCCAATCCTATTCAATACCTCCTCATTAGTTACGTGATCTACCCATCTAATCTTCAGCATTCTTCTGTAGTATCACATTTCGAAAGCTTCTATTCTCTTCTTGTCCAAACTAGTTATCGTCCATGTTTCACTTTCATACATGGTTACACTCCAAACAAATACTCGGAGAAACGACTTCCTGATACATAAATCTATATTCGATATTAACAAATTTCTCTTCTTCAGAAACGCTTTCCTTGCCATTGCCAGTCTACATTTTATATCCTCTCTACTTCGACCATCATCAGTTATTTTACTTCCTAAATAGCAAAACTCCTTTACTACTTTAAGTGTCTCATTTCCTAATCTAATCCCCTCAGCATCACCCGATTTAATTTGACTACATTCCATTATCCTCGTTTTGCTTTTGTTGATGTTCATCTTATATCCTCTTTTCAAGACACTGTCCATTCCGTTCAACTGCTCTTCCAAGTCCTTTGCCGTCTCTGACAGAATTACTATTTCATCGTCGAACCTCAAAGTTTTTACTTCTTCTCCATGAATTTTAATACCTACTCCAAATTTTTCTTTTGTTTCCTTCACTGCTTGCTCAATATACAGATTGAATAACATCGGGAGAGGCTACAACCCTGTCTCACTCCTTTTCCAACCACTGCTTCCCTTTCATGCCCCTCGACTCTAATAATTGCCATCTGGTTTCTGTACAAATTGTAAATATCCTTTCGCTCCCTGTATTTTACCCCTCTGTCGATGGTATCCTTAATATTTTTCGATACGATCGCAATTCAAATGCCTAATACAGTCCATGACTCAGCTCCATAGAGTAGGACACCGAACGTGTAACATCGAAGTAGTCGAGTGCGAATCCTAATGACTGCTCTGAAGGTTCTCAGCAGTCGCCGCGGACTAAATGACTGCAATGGACTCGATGCATTGGCCATAAGTTTTCTAGTAATTCTGGAGATTTTCCTTTGGACTAAGTATGAAGTCGTTCCTTGTTGCTTAGATCGTGCAGGTTTCAGACCGATTGTGTTAGTATTGCTACACTACTAAATGTGTATCCACCACCATATCAGGGTATATAATGAAACGGCGGCCCTCTTTCGTCATGCCTTACAAGGAGATATCTCCAGCGGTAAGATCGACTTTTTGGAACCATCTATACGGTTATGTAGGTTAAGCACCCAAGTATCGCACACTGCAGCCATTCATCCTGGTGAGTCGACGTTAGCGAGGAAGTGACGAGAAAAGAAATTCGGAATTTTGTGTGAGACTCGATAGTATGAAGAAAGCCGAATGACATAAGTTGGTTATGAGGATAATTGAAAGGATACTAGCTTCACATGCATGAGGTTGTGGGTTCGAATCTCACCAGAGAAATAAATCTATTTTAGGTCTTTATCGAAGTGACATTGATAATCATATTCCTTCAACTGATGTAAATATATATATTTTAGTTCCACTCCTGGGTCACGCGATTCAATAGTGATATGAACTTCTTCATTTGGTCTAGTTTTTCTTCTTATCATCCCTTCTCCACTGGAAATATTTGTTTGTGAACTTTTAATTATCTTCATGTATCAATTCCGATTTAATGCCTCCTGTTTTTATTACCCTGTATTTTCGTCTACGTTATTGTGTACATTATATCGATTTCTCACTTTGCTTGAATTTTATTTTACTTAGAAAACATTCTCTCATTTATGTCCTCATCTACACTATAATTTCCATAGTGCACAAAGATTTTATGTTATGTTTTAAATATTTGTATGTCGATTACCATGCAAAAAAAGGCACGTCTCCCAAAGAAAAACGTTTTTCACATTAATGCACAGTCAATATAAATAAATTATTTCGTCTTTTGTTTTTTAATTCATTTATCGGAGTTTTGAAGTAATTCAATAGTCAAACAGATAGGTATAATAAATTACACATTCACAAAAATTCCGATTGGAAGAAAAATTAAACAAATGGAAAAGTTCATACGGTGACTAAAACGATGTGACAAAAGAATAGAACGAAAGAAATTACATTTAAACCAATAAATAGAGTACAAATAAACATCAAAGTCATTTAGATAAAGATTTTTAAAAAATTTACTGCACCTGACGAGGCATGGTTAAGCTTCTATCGTAACCATTATGACACGTAACCAGACTGTGGAATACGACTTTCTTCACGCTATGTAGCATGAGGCAAAATTTTGAAATCTTTTCCGTCAGTTACTTTCAATCCGAGGGCCACCTGGATGCAGGGATCTTAAGTTGCACTACGGCTTATTTGGATTCAAAAAGTCGATCCCACCGCTGGGGGCTCTCCTTGTTAGTTTTAAGAGTAACAAACGGCACATTTTGAAATAACAGTAATATCGCAGTCCAGTAGCGCCGGACCCTACAAACTTGAAAGACAACTCCGGCAAAGGCAAAGAAAATGTTACTGTAGCAAGTAAATTACTGTAGGCAACTGAACAACAACGAAATAATAACAATAATTGGTTCGCAGGAGAGCTTCTGTAAAGTTTGCAAGGTAGGAGACGAGGCACTGGTAAAGCTGTGAGGACAGGGCGTGAGTCGTGCTGGGGTGGCTCAGTTGGTAGAGCACTTGCCAGCGAAAGGCAAGGGTACCGAGTTCGAGTCTCGGTGCGGCATCCATTTTCAATCTGCCAGGAAGTTTCAATAATAATAATAATAGATCCAGTCATATTAATATGACCAACTCCTATTTTCGAGGTCAACGTGTAATAACCCATAGACTCCAGGAGATAGCATTAGTAGGTGATGAATGGGGGTGGGGGGAGGAGGCTGGAAACAGTGAAGTCGTTGTCATAATGCGTAAAAGGGGCGATTTATGTGACGTCCAACAGGGCATAATCGTTGGCTTTCTTCCCAAGGGTGGAAGCATTTCCGAAACGGCAAAATCTGTAATCTTTTCACATGCCACTGTATGTAAAGTAAACCGTGAGTGGCAAAATCTCGGTATTCTAATCCGGCTCCAAGGCAAGTGTGTTGGACTACGGGCAGTAGGCGACACAGGTGAACGATAGCTGCAGATGTGTGTGCTGGCGAGAAGACGTGCAACTTTTGTGCAGCTGACAGCACAGGCGAACCGAGGGCTGCCACCAATGTTTCCTCAACAACTTATGGGCTTCCGCAGTGGGCACCTGGTCCCTGCACCCACGCTGACTGCTCTTCATTGGCGTTGAAAGCTTGCATTTGCACGCCGGTACCACAACTGAAAGTCCACTGAGTGCTACAGGTGGCCTCTCCATATTCATCACATTTTGTGCTCCATCGGACAGATTGAAAGCAAACGCCCTGCAACCCTGAGGGAGTGTTATGGTGTGGGCAATGTTTTCGTGGCACTCCCTGGGTGATCTCGTTGTTCTGAAAGGCACAATGGATCAACCCTAGTACGCACCTATCCTTGGGGACCAAATCCACCCCTAGATGCACGTGTAACATAGCTCGCAGTGTATGTGCGTGGTTCTGAAAGCTCTAGGATGAATTTACCGTACTGCCCTCACCACCAAATTTTCCGCCTTTAAACCCAATCGAGAATCTGAAAGGTCACCTCGATCGAGTAGTTTGTGCCACGGATCCTCAATCGATAGAATTCTATCGCAGCATGACAAGTACTGGGGTAGGAATGGCTTCTTATGACTGTCGTTACATCATTGACTCTATTCCTGTACGTCTCGTGCTGCAGAAGGTGTTTATTCGGTATTTTAACACGTGGTCAGATTACTGCGACTGGACAGTGTAATAATAATATTAAATTTCGCTTATTTCAGTGCCCTCGTTTAAGTCTTTCAATTGGACGGCACTTTGAAGACATGCTTATCATTAACGTACTCCAGTTGTCCAACCGGGGAAAGGGAATCGGCAGTTTAACGTGGAATCCGCACCACATGTTGTTTCTACCGACTCCTCATATCATTGAGAGGTGAAGGCTGTATTAAAAGCAGACAGAAAAATTTATTTGTTCATCTGGGATTCGATCCCGAGATTCTCGATTTGCAGGCACGCGCTGTGCCGGTAGACCACCAGGTCCAACAGTTACGAGACGGTAATCGAACTGTATTGGCAGAGTATTTCGTCGTATTTTGCGTCAAGTAAATGTGCTGTGGTGCAAGCCAAAGTACATTCACGCTAGGGGCATCAGTTCCGATCCCAGAAAAATGTGCAGCCAGAGCAGTATTGTAAGTAAAAATCAAACTCTTCCATTTTTCTTACCGAATTGCTATACATCTAGAAAACAAACCGAAATTGTGAAAACATTTCATACAAGATTACTGACAAATTTTTATGAGTAAAAATAAACGGGTATGGTAATATACATGGAGGTGAATGAAAAGTAGTGGCAGTTTGGCTATAATTCATGTCAGTCTTCATTGACTAAAATTCACTTTATCACATTTCCGTCTCGCGTCTCGATCACTTTCCACACCCACATGAAAGATTTCATACACTGTCTGTGCATCCATCTGTGATGATGTCTCGCTAGGACCGCCATATGGTGTCTTATCATTTGCTGTAAGACGTGCCACGAAATACTTCGTTCATTTGGGTGATCAGGCCATAATTGGGGGGACTCTACCGGATGAATACGGTGGATGTCCCAGTATGTCCCGCTGCCTCGTATGCGGTGCTCCTGCACAGGGCTCGTCGTTTGGCGTCGTGTAAGTTGGTAGAATGCAGCACTGGAGGGAAAGATTGTTGAGCGCTCCGACCACGTGCCCTTCCAGTCTGCACCCAAGCACGTTTTTCGTGTTTCCCAAACATACTATTAAGGCACTCGAGCTAGCCTCTCCAACTCTGAGAGAGTACACACTGCAACTGACTCAAACACGACTTGTGCTGCTGACTTTACTACTTCAGCCCACCATCTGTCAGCAACAGAAAGTGTGCGTACCGAATGACTCACATCCGTCATATTATGGCATTGTGCTACCACTTTTTATCCAACACATGCAAAGACGCATGTGTGACTACTTGTTGTCTCCCATCTTGGTAGTGGCCTAATTATTGGGAGGTTTTGAAGTGCATTATCTATACGTGGTGTATCAATAACAATCATCCGACCTGGGCCGTCTATATTTCTGGAACTAAGAAACATATACAATGAATACAATGAATTTTGTCCTTTGATGTACGAAAACTAAAAAAGTTATTTTCATCCTTTTCATTGGTGTTCAATATGCATCGTTGAGATGCACGGAACATGTCAATGCGGTGTTCAAATTGTACCAACACTGCAGCAAGCATGTCTGGAGTTACAGTTTCCACAGGTGCTGTTATGCGATGTCTCAGTTCATTTATTGCTGTTGGTAATGTAGGTACATAAAGAGTCTCTTACAAAACCATACATATATAATCACATATAGTCGGGTGCGGTGACCTTGGAGTCTAGTAGTCTAAGGGTGAGTGATTTAGTCCAGTGTGAACGATCCATCGTTCAGCAATCGTTTGATTTAGAAATTCCCACACTTCCAGATGCCACTGTCGCGGTGCCCCATCGCATTGGAAAATGAAGTCGTTCGAATCAAACTGTGGGAAGAGAAAGTTTTCAGGCATATCGAGATATATGCTTACTGTAACAAATATGTAAGAAATATGAATCATACACATTTTCCCTCTAAACTGTACAAAATACATTAAATTTAGGAGAGTCTATTTTATGTTGTACACCTTCATGTGGTTGTCCCGTACCTCATATTGTCACATTATGACAGTTCACCTCTCTGTGTAAATGGAGTGTTGCCTCGTCACTAAACACTAACTGTGGGAGAAAACGGCCATCCTCCACCTTGACAAGAGTGAAATTATGGAACTTCACACGATGTATCGCCCTCACGAACAGCTCGCATTAGCTAAATTTAATATTGTTTGATGCATAAACGTCGACGCAGAGACGCCAGACGGACATCGGGGACGTGCTGAGCTCTCGAGCTGCACGGCGAACGGATTTCTGCGGACCCCTCGTGAAACTGTGGCGGATGCGTTTGACGTCTGTGTCAGGCATTCGGGGACGGCCCGGCGATTCGCCTTTCCGCAAACCTTCTCTTTCTCTTAATCGTTGATGCCATCATCTAATGCTCTGTGCTGTAGGAGGATCATCATCGTACCTTGTACGAAAGTCACGTCGAACACTTATTACTGCCCACACTGCGCAAAATGCAGAACACAAAACGCTTCCTGACGCCGCGACACCATTTTTACTAGGACTGAAATGGTCGGACAGTGCTGCTGCCAAGCGGTAACCATGTAAAGCCGTAGGGTTTGCTCTTTCCAGCAGTACGCTATTCACGCACATATGTCGAACAACATAATAGTTACTTTTTTTAAAAAAATCGGTTGATACTTTTTGATACACCCTGCATATTTACACTCTAAACAGTACCACCAATAAATTATCCCAGTGTGAAGGAAATCGTTAGATGTGATGTACGTGTAAAGGCAAACAAATGATAACAATTGCTGTTAAATTGGGTGACTCATTCAGGAGAAAGTCATAACGCGTTGGGCCACCTCTGGCCCTTAAGGAAGCAGCTATTCGACTTGATCTTCATTGATAAAGTTGGTGGATGTCCTCCTGACGGATGTCGTACCATATTCAGTTCAATTGATTTGTTACATCGTCAAAATCTCGACCTGGTTGCAAGGAGAATCCCATATAGCTCCAAAATTGGGGAGAGAGGTGGAGATCTTGTTGGCCAGTGTATTGTCACGTACGTACACACAGATGAAACTCTCAACATGTGTGATGCATAAAATATCGTCTACACTGAAAGCGTTCCCAGCAGAGGTTAACCCCTCGTAATGGCAAAAGGTGGTCATACCGCATATTGAAGTCCACTACCAGGTGTCTGGATACTTTTGATCCGATAGTGTATTTCAGAATGTTAGCAGTGGCCAGAATTTGGGACATTCGGCTTTGAGCTTAAAGCTGGTGCGAGGCGGTTCAAGATACCTCTAAAAATAGACACATCTGGCAGCATTAGAGTGAAATGTCCATCAAAGAAGCTGTGTTGCGCTCTCTACCTACAGTTGTTCTCGTGGGCGTCAGAGCCCCCGTACGCAAGAGGCCCCCTGGGTTTTATACTGCGGACACGGTAGTCGCGCCTGATGAGCTCTCAGAAATTATGAAATGTATTCGAAATTTCTATTATGGTGGAACAACAACTGTAAAATATACCGGAAACATGCACGATGTTCCGAAATTTCCGTTACAAACTCCTAGTGTAGATGGGGAATGAGTACACAATACTCGTATTCTGAATTGGAACCCATCTCCTGTAACGCACCGTTTCCTCGCTACAGCCGTCGGAAAACATGTTAGTAACGCGACCACTTGTACAAGTAAGTCATTAGCTGTGACCCAGTACATCGATAGTTCCACAATTCCACTCATTGAAAGGAAACTTGATAAGTTTTCAGAAACACTCTTCTTTACAATACGGCCTTTTGAAACTTAGGTGCGCTGCGTCTCTTTGTAGCACTGCAGTCACCCGTGCTGACGGTGAACGCACCATTATCTCAAAGTCGTTGCGCAGTTGTGGCGAAAAGCGTATGCCGTGAAGTTGGACGCTGCTGAGAACGAGCTTGATAAAGGCGACGAACTTCGCCATACAGTAGGATCATATCGGTGTATTCGGCAAAAGTGCACTCCGCAATATTTCTCTAATACTGAGAGACACTTGAGTGACGCACGAACCTTGTCAGAGTGGCAGGGCTGACGGTGAATGACATCCGACGTAAGCATCTTCCCCCACCCCTTCCGCCATCCCACGATGGCTACCCTGTTGCCTACCCACGTAGCAAACATGTATTCAAACGGCTGTAGCACGGAAAGTATACGTTTCCGTACGGGGGTTCAAATTAAAAATATTGTCGCTTAGTTCCCTCTAAAAGTGCTAGAATTTCGGAAAACTCTGTATCTGTCCAGTAAACTGTACAGCTGGTGTCGTACCACATTCGAAATATCCGATTATATTTCAGGATTTGGGTGTTATGGCATTTTGCAGAAACATTACAGAATTTTGCTCTATATTGTTATCATTAAAGTGAACTACCGTTTCTGTCTCCATACCATAAATCATAAGTACCATTTATATCGTTTCAAGCACTATTCAGCTGCTAGGTTTTAGGAAAAAATAATTGTATCATTCTCAAAATATCGGACAGAAGCGATATAGTTCCTACAAAGAACGCTAGCGAAGATGAACAAGTGCTCATGGTTCCTGATGTATGCATGTAACAGCCTATGTGTACTGCACATTGTTTTCTTCTCTCGTTCCGTACCACCACACCTGAAAGTTTCCTGTCCTACATCTTAGCAACAACGATAACGGTACATACTGAGGTAACAGAAAGGTTCTCTGTTATAATTTTCCGATACAAGGACATAATCTCAAATTTATGCATTTTTCCATCTGCATCATCTTAGAAAGGTTGTAACATCTTCGTGGGATCCCTCTATTTTTGTAGGCACCGGTATCTATAACTTTGACGCTCTGTAGCGTCGCTGGATGACACTTTCAGAAGTAGATTCCTATGTAAAACTTCATCAGTTACGTCCCCTGAACAGCCCTGAGTAGTGTGAAGCATGATTTGTGAAACACCCTGTATAAAGAATGAATAACATCAGGGAATGGACTAGAATCCTGTCTCACTCACTTGTCACGTATTTCCTTTCTTTCATGTCCTTCAACTCGTACAGCTGCTGTCTCGTTTCTGGTGGAGTTCTAAGTAATGCTTCGCTCGCTATATTTTATTCCTGGTTGCATCTTAAATTCAAACTGTATATCCTGGTCAACATCGTCAAAAGTTTTTTCTGTATCGAAAGATGTTATAAATATGGGTGCTGTACCCTCCAAGTTGATTTTCCTCTAAATCAGCTTCTGTAAGGTGCTCCATTCCTCTGCAAATAGTTTGTATCAGTATTTTCAGCTAGGAGTTATCATAGTGGTGGTTTGAAAATATTCGCACTGACCACGAGTTGCCTTATTTGGTATTGGTGCTATTACGCTTCTCGTTTAGTGTGAGGATTTAGCGGGTATTTCAGCCGGCGTACTCGTTCAGGAATGAAGCAGCAAATCCCGGCAGAGTGAGTCCACTGGTAGCGAAGCCCTGCGCTACAGACAACTGACTGTGTGAGGGACCAGTAGCGACACCTAGCAGCGATGTGGTGAAAAGGAAATAGTATTGCTAAAAGTTTTATCCACGATTTTTAGCATTTAGAATGGAGATATGGCACGGAATTTAATAGAAAAAGAAAACAGCTATAGTAGCAGTCTCTCTCTCGCAATGCAACAATAGTACAACAACAATAGACCAACTGAATCTGTAGAGGTAGTAATAAAATTTATTTTCTGACCTGCAAGATACTTTCATATAAAGCTGAGCCTGAGAGGATGTCAGCTTACTACCGTCAGAAATATAATATGAAACATGTAGACCTGTCAGTAAAATCGTCAAGAAATTCGTTTTTTAAATGTTAAATGTTATCTGTTTAATTTAACATTTTGTAGTGTGGGAGTGAGCTCCACGTGGGATCCGAAGCACGGACCCCACGGGGGTGCCCGGCATGCGCCACATGCCAGGGTAGAGGTGGAGGCTAGTGTTCGGAAATCTGAAAATTCCAGCGCCGGCCGGGGATTGAACCCCGGCCCGGCTGGGGCGAATAGCCCCAGCCGAGGCGCTGGAACGTTCCAGACCCCCTTACCACTAGACCACCGGGGACCCCGGCCGTTTCCTGCTCTGAACTCGGTCTGGTAGTCCTGTCACACTTCCTGTTGTCGGCTGTGTTTGCATCGGACGCTGAGTGGCATAGTGTAGCCGGCAACATTAGAACGCTGTGAGGGGGAAGTGTTTACCTCCGACTGGTAGCTGTCCCCCCTACCCAGGTGAAGTAGCTTTACAGTTACCAAAGACATTTGAAATCAGCCTTTGCGACTGTATGCAGTCGACGGTTGTTAATCGTTTGTTTCAACCTGTTCCCAAATGCCTCGAGAAAACCGAAGCAACTTCTTCACTAATCGAGTCGACTGTCATAACAGAGCGACCCGCAGACATTCTGTAATTACAAGTCAACGCCTAGCTTACACCAGATAATTCTGTCTGTTTCATCAGTTGTTTTAACAGTGCACGAAATACCATAGCATATTATTAATCCGTTGCAAATAAATTTCTGTGTGTGCAGTTCAGGTCTGCGCCGTAGATTTTTCGTGAAAACGTCGGGATAAAATCGTAACATGTGTTTCATATTAATATGAAATTTAGTTATCAATATCTTTATCACAGTGGTCACACTCACAATTTTGGACTTTTCAGTGGCTGGGGTACGATATAGCCTTTGAGTACGTTATCGCGTTGCGCAATTTCTTCCTTTTTTTCCGACTCTGAGGGAGCTGTCGCCTTCTCTCAGCGCTGCCCTTTTTAGGCTTTTCTCGCGTTTTCTGTAATTTAGAGCATATTTACAAGTCCTGAGACGAACTCTTCCTGTGTGTCGTAGGTTTAAACTCAATATAGATTTTCGTTTATATTCCGGCAAATACTTTTATTTTCTATTACTCCTAGCGGCGCTCCCTAAGCTGTTCATCGCAATGACACACGAATGAGAATCCTAGCTTACAACTTTACACAAAGATGATTCCTAACAATGACCCGCATATGCCAACACAGGCAATAAGCGACAACCACGTGACTTAACCTTTGTTTGCGCACTGTCGGTCTCGTAATTAATAGTGATTCAAATCTGACGCCATTTTGTCATATAAGAAACTCCGACCAAGGATAAACTAGACGTTTTCACGTCAGAATACCTTCCAGGAAGTTTTCGACTTTCGTAAAACAGAAACGAGTTTCGACGCTGTGGAATGCTTCGAGAAGTAGTAGGTGACGAATTGTTTCGGGATTCCACCATCCAAGCTGCAAACGATCATCGAGCGGAAAGATAATGTTGCTCATACGTATTAAAAAGCGGGAGCAAGCAGACCGGGCGAGACGAAAGTTTATAGTATTGCCTTACTCAATGCAGGGTACAAAAGGTATTTGTCGGAGGTTATAGCTTAACGGAACGCTAAATCATTAACGGTTAGTCTGGGAACCGAAGTCTCAGATACAAATAAGAAGTGACACGCTAAATCCAAAGGCATAAGGTGGTTTATAAGAAATTTAGTTCACAAAATGCATCCATTCGTAACAGTTTGTTCAGTATTGAAAAATGAATGAAGATGAATGTATGTATTTTCGAACATTTGTGTGTACCTTCCATTTCCAATACTAAAGCAAATAACATGTAAGAAAACTGGAAATACGTTAGTAAAAAGAAAATCAAAATTTTATTTCGATTTTGCCTGATTTCATCTAGAGTAAAGTCGAGTTAAATAGAATTAATTATTCGAACTTCGAATTGTGCAGACTCGATTGTAACGGTCCCTTGCGCTTCGAATTTTCTAGAGTCAGGAGTAATGTCTAAAAAGTAAAAACTAATCTTTTCGTACTACTATCCACGTTGCAGTGGATGCTGGTTTGGTTGTCCTTTTTAGTATATCAGTATGATCATAGAGTCATAATCAACGTACACAACGCTGTTACGGTATAAAAGTACTTTGGTAAAAATAAAAGTCGCGTAAGAATGCGCTTTTGCCATGCATCCCAACTCCCTAAATCCGCCATCAGGCAAAAGAAAGTGAATACTCTTTCCTTTGTTTTCACCCTTCATCGATGACAATTGATAATGACTTGGCAGCAGAGACCTGTTTAGCTTGAGTGAGTGCTTAAACGAAAGGCATGGACGAATAAAAATACAAAACAGATATATACGTAACGTCACGTAACCATGAAGAAAAGCAGACTTGGTTTATTTTACCATATAAGTTAATTCTTTTAAAACATCGTAAGTAGAATTAACAATTTCGGTCGCTTTCAACATCTAGGAATGTTCTTTATAATAGATAAGTTTCTGATATTTACTTATAGCATTCTTGTGTCTTTTCCCCTTGCATTTGGAGTTGTCTTCTCTGACTGCAGATTTTTGAGCAGCAGTGATGTCATTATCCTACATTTATGTTGGTCTGCAGCGCTGAGGTTGATCCCTCACCTGTGGTCGAGTGAGAGATCATTCCAAAGTATGGCAGGCAGCGAAAGACTTTGCGAGGGGCCGATCGTAGGGCCTCCAGAGGAACCTTCTTGGAACGCAAATTCGTGGTGTTCACAGAAGGTGAGTTTGCTGGTGGTTCGGAACTCCAGTAATAGGCGCGTAATTGGGCCCCCTTAGTAACATGGCTGCCAAGGTGTGGAAGGATGGCAGTGTGCACAAGGTGGAGGAGTCAGTCCTGATTTCTAAAGAGTGCTTCCGGATGTCATGAAAAGTACAGGGTGCACCCAACTGCAGGTGGTGGCCCCAGTCGGTGCCAATGGCTTGTGTCGCTTTGGATTGGAGGAGATTCTCTCTCCTTTTGTTTAGCGGAAATGGTAAAGACTGCCAGTCTTGCTTGCGAGATTAAAGCGGAGCTCACCATCTGCAGCATCATCGACAGAACCGACTGTGGTCCTTCGGTGCAGAGCCGAGTGGAAGGTATGAATCATAGGCTCAGGCGGTTATGTGACTGTGTAGGCCTCAGAGTCCTTGACTTGTGCCATAGGGTAGTGGGTTTCTGGATTCCGCTTAATAGGCAGGAGTCCACTACACGGGTAGTGGGGGCGGCTGGGGTGCATTTTTAGGTTAGAGGGTCTCAGGAAAACATAGAAATGGCGTCTGTCTAAAAGGGGGCAGGTAACACACAGTAAGGAGGTTGTAGAAACGATCGGTGTTGTAAATTATCGTAGCTGTGTTGGGAAAGAACCAGAGCTCCAGGCCCTAATAGAAAGCACTGAAGCTCAAACAGTTATAGGTACGGAAAGCTGGCTAAAGCCGGAAATATGTTAAGCCGAAATTTTTTCAAACGACCTAACAACGTTCAGAAGGGATAGATTAAACATAGTTGGTGCTGGAGTATTTATTGCTGTCAGAAGTAGTTTACCTTGTAGTGAAACTGAAGTAGATAGTTCCTGCGAAATAGTTTGGGTGGAGGCTGTACTTGTCAATCGGACTAAACTGGATCGTTTTACCGACCCCCGAGTGAGAGGATATAGTTGCTGAACAGTTCAAAGAAAACGTGAGTCTCATTTCAAAAGGTACCCCACTCACACAATTATAGTCGGTGGTGATTTCAATGTATCCTCGATATGGTGGAAAATTTACACGTTTAAAGCCGGCGGCAGGCTTAAAACGTCACCTGAAATAGTACTGAATGCTTTCTAAAAAAAGTATTTTGAACTATTAGTTCGTGAGCCCACTCGAAGCATAAATGGTTACGAAAGCGTACTTGACCTCATAGCAGCAAATATTCCTGGATGAATAGGTAGTATCATGACGAATACAGGGATTAGCGACCACAAGTCAGTTGCCTGTACACTGAATAGTGTAACACCTACAACCATCAAAAAGAAACTTAAAGTACATCTGTTTAAAAAAAGCTGACAATGCTCTTAACGATTTTTAAGGAAACAGCCTCCACTCCTTCCGATCTGATCATGTAAGCGTAGAAAAGGTGTGGAATGATTTCAGAGAAATAGTATCGATTGCAATTGAGAGATATATATACCACATAGATTAATAAGTGATGGTACTGATCCCCCATGGACAAAACGGGTGAAATCGCTGTTGCAGAAGTAACGAAAAAGCATGCCAAATCTAAAAGAATCCAAAATCCGCAAGACTGGCAATGTTTTGCAGAAGTTCTAAATATAGCGGTTACTACAGTGCGAGATAATTTCCGCAACAAAACTCTGTTTCGAAATCTGGCGAGAAACCCAGAGATTCTGTTCATGCATAGAGTACACCAGTGTCAAGACGCAATCAGTACCTTCACTGCGCGAAAGTAACGGTGGAGTCACTGATGACAGTGCCACTAAAGTAGAGTTAAGAAACGTGGTTTTCCGAAACTCCTTCAGCAAAGAATACGAAGTAATCATTCCCGAAGCCCAGTCAACAGAAAGTGCCAAAATGAGAAGCATATATCCTCGGTGTAGCAAAGCAGCTTAAATCACTTATTAAAGGCAAGGTTTCCGTTCCAGATTGTATACCAGTCAAGTTCCTCTGAGTGTGCTGATACAATAGCTCCATGTTTAGTAATTATATACAACCGCTCACAGAAAGATCCGTACCTAAAGACTGGAAAATTGCTCAGGTCACACCAATTTCTTAAAGTACTGCCTTTTGTGATGTTTAACAAAACTGTTGGCAAGCGTACTTGTTATACAAATGGGCACGGCAAAGGCTTAAGGTCGTAAAAAAAAATTTCAGCGTTAAACTGGAAATAGTTGTAGGAGAGTATCAGAAGTAATAACCTAATGACATCTTTAATTTCTTGTACATTAGGTTTTTGTGTTGGAGAAGATTCTCATCAGTAATTTTAATAGTCTCATAAATGTGAATGTTAACAAGTAAATTAACTACGTTAAAGGATACGGAATTACCATCATCAGAAATGGAAAAGTTTTTAATTTTAGCTGTTAGTTAAAGGGAATTTTTGACAGTGTAGTTTTCTTCAAAAACATAATATTCTTTAAATGGTGTATATAATTTTTTGCCGATTTCGTAGAAGCGCCGTCTGTATAGTTAACACTGTGGACAGGAAGCGAAGGCGGCGTGCAGTCGGAGGCGATGCTGGGTTCGTAGCGGTGGGCACCAATTGTCGGCTACGACGGGACTGCCCGGGAGGCACACTCACACTCCAGTGGCCGCACGTGTCACGGTGAATGCAGCAGTGACCCTGTCGCGGATGCGTGCACCACCTGTTCTAGTGTCTCGTGTACACGAAGGACCTCTGCGGACCGAGCTGCAACTTTCTTAGCTCGCTGGACTGTGCAGTTACTGATTTACAGGGGCTATGCTCTATGCATCCTGCCTGGCAGAGGTATGTTGCAGGGTGGCATCAGAGCCTGACGGCTTCCGCGACTGGACAAATGAACTGGCGATAAAAAAAAAATCACAGCAACAAACGAACAAAAAATCATGTAGAGTAATGAAATTTCGGGAATACGTCTGTCTATGTAGGATATTTAAGTAATTAACATTGCAGCATCACAGGGCAACGTAAGCGCGAAATAAGCCGTTGCAAAAGTGACATGCTGGTAAGTTAATAACAGATGTAACGATCAGAATGTTGAATGCAAACATTGAAACGGGCATGCATTGTGTTGTAATGGTGTGCGATGTCAGTTTTGTGTCGCAAATGCCGGTGGTTTGGGGGTCAGTGAAATGCATGCTACTGGGCGCCTTGGCTCGGGGCTGTCCCTGAAGTAATCGATTATTATTTCGTTATGTCGTCGACTGCTGTTCGAATTGCTACTGCAGAAGAAATGTGATGTGCCAGAGACGTACGCCAGACACGACTGCCTTCCCTCTTGGTAGCGCCACGTGACCGGTCGGAGCCCGAGCTTTTTGCAACCGTACATTCTCGCGGTCACCGCTGCCAGTATACAGTGCTACATTTTTGCCAAGTCTCCTGCGAAATCGCTGGAGGAACATCCAGCTTCTCGTGTCCCTATTACACGACCTCGTTCAAACTCGTTAAGATGATCGTAATGGCGTCTCTGTCTCCTCAAAGGCATTCTTGGCTAAGATCAAACCACCACGTCCAATCTAGAAGGTAACTAACGCTCACAACCGCCACGGCGTGTATTTACAGCAGACCTGATCTGCACCCTCACAGTGCCCCCCCCCCCCCCTACTAACACCATTCTTATGCGACTGGCGCGAAATTTAAATCGACACTATTTTTCAATTGTAGAAACACGCCTACCAACTTTCGTTTATCTCTCACAACTGCTTGTGGTGTTGCGATTTTTTCCGTCGTAGCACATCTGCAATGTAACGTCCACTGTTCAAAGTGCCGCCAATGCGGACAAGAGGTGACCGAGACCTGTAACCAATTGCTCCCCATACCATCACGCGGGGTGATACAGCAGTATGGCGATGACGAATACACGCTTTCGTGATGCTGTAAACAGAAACTGCATTCATCCGAAAAAATGACGTTTTGCCATTCGTGCAGCCAGGTTCGTCGTTGAGTACACCATCGCAGGCGCTCTTGTCTGTGATGCAGCGTCAAGAGTAACAGAGCTCATAGTCCATGCTGCTGCAAACGTCGTCAAACTGTTCGTGCAGATGGTTGTTGTCTTGGAAACGTCCCCACCTGTTGACTCAGGGATCGAGACGTGGCTGCACGGTCCGTTACAGCCATGCGGATAAGATGTCTGTCACCTAGACTGCTAGTGATACGAGGTCGCTGGGATCCTGCACGGCATTCCGTATTACGCTCCTGAACCCACCGATTCCATATTCTGCTAACAGTCATTGGATCTCGACCAAGCAGCAGTGTCGCGCTCCGATAAACCGCAATCGCGATAGGCTAGAATCCGACATTTATCAAAGTCGGAAACGTGATGGCACGCATTTCTCCTCCTTACACGATGCATGACAACAACGTTTCACCAGACAACGCCGGTCAACTGCTGTTTGTGTATGAGAAATCGGTTGAAAACTTTCCTCATGCCAGCACGTTGTAGGTGTCGCCAATGTTGTGTGAATGCTCTGGAAAGCTAATTATTTGCATATCACAGCATCTTCTTCCTGTCGGTTATATTTCGCGCGTGTAGCAGGTCATCTTCGTAGTATAGCAATCTTAATGGCCATTAGTGTACATAGGAGTCACTTTTTTCCAGTCACTTGGGACTTTGCGTTATGCGAGAGATTCACGATAAATGCAATCTAAGTAAGGGGCCAATGCCGTAGAGTACTGTTTGTGAAACCGAATCGGTATTCGGTCAGGACCTGGCGACTTATTTGCTACCAAATGTTCCAGCTGCTTCTCTAGGCTAGGAATGTCCATTACCGTGGTGTCGACACGAGAGTGTAACGACTGCATGTTTCTACGATTCTGCTGCGTGAAATATTCCTTAAACGTCGGCCATAAACAGCCCTCTTCAGTCTGTCCCAGGTATGTTCGATAGGGTACATGTCTGGAGAAAAATGGTTCAAATGGCTCTGAGCACTATGCAAATTGACTTACGAGGTCATGAGTCGCCTAGAACTTAGAACTAATTAAACCTAACTAGCCTAAGGACATCACACACATCCATGCCCATGGCAGCATTCGAACCTGAGACCGTAGCTGTCGCCCGGCTCCAGACTGTAGCGCCTAGAACCGCTCTGCCACTCCGGCCGGCACATGTCTGGAGAATATGCTGGCCACACTAGTCGGGCGATGTCGTTATCCTGAAGGAAGTCAGCCACAAGATGTGCACGATGGGGCCGCGAATTGTCGTCCATGAAGAGGAATGCCTCGGCCATATACTGTATACTGCCGATCTCGTTGCACTAAAAACGAAATTAAAAAATCGGTCGGAGGATGGCATTCACGTATTGTACAGCCGTTGCGGCGCCTTCCATGACCACGAGAGAGTACATCGGCCCCACATAATGCCACCCCAAAACAGCAGGGAACCTCTATGTTGCTGCACTCGCTAGACAGTGTATTTAAAGCTTTCAGCCTGACCGGGTTGCCTCCAAGCACGTCTCCGACGATTGTCTGGTTGAAGGTATATATGAGACTCATCGGTGCAGAGAACGTGATGCCAATGCTGAGAGGTCCATCCGGCATGTTGTTGGGCCCATCGGTACCGCGCTGCACTGTGTCGTAGTTGCGAAGATGGACCTCGCCACGGACGTCGGGAGTGAAGACGTGCATCGTGCAGGTTACTGTGCACTGTTTGAGTCTTAACACGACGTCCTGTGGCTGCACGAAAGGCATTATTCAACATGTTGGCTTTGCTGTCGGGGTACCTCCGAGCCATAATCCGCAAGCAGCGGTCATCGATTGCCGTAGTCGCCCCCGGGCATCCTGAGCGAGACATGTCATCGACATCGCTTTCGTTTACTCCGACTCGCCTTGACAATTCACTTGTTGAGAGCCCTTCCTGGCACAAACGAACAATGCGGACCGCTGTAGGCACGGTTGAACTACAGACAACACGAGCCGTGTACCTCCTTCGTGATGGAATGACTGGAACGGATCGGCTGTCGGACCCCGTCTGTCTAATAGGCGCTGCTCATACACGGTTGCTCACATCTGTGGTCGGGCTTAGTGACATCTTTAAAAAGTCAAAGGGACTGTGTATCTGATACGATATCCACAGCCAACGTTTATCTTCCCGAGTTCTGGTAACCGGGGTCACGCAATTTTTTTTTATGTGTGTATTTCCATTGTATGTGCTCTCTCGAACTAGGTGCTCAAGACAGTTTTCGAAAAAACATGTTCAACAGTACTCTGCAAGGCTACTTATGTGGAAACCTTGTAATGAATCCATCGGTGTCCTTGTCTATGCTCGGAACTAATACTGCACGATTTGGGTACTTCCGCACTACTGAGCGTAGACTTTCTTTGAATAACTCTGTCTCGACGGAATCGGGAGGCCGTTAATAACATCCAACAATTACCTTCTTTTCACCTAGACCTGTTGTGCGTTACCAGATAACTTCACAGCCACACTGAAATCCGACTTGAGTAGAAACAACATTTTTGTCGCCCTCGGTAAACGCTTCCCCATCAGTGGCGTTTAACATGTCTTTTCGTTACACGTTTCACGAATCGCTAAACATTTCAGAGCTTTATACAGCTCTCGGTCCCGAGAATAATTTGTGTGTGACGAATTTCAGAGAGGGCAGTAAAGGCGAAATATTAGGGATACGCGATGTCTGTTCTTTGTGACATGTTTGAATAAACGGACAGCACGCTTTCATATAACTGATTCGCCTCTACGAGCAATGAATCATGTAGCAGCGGACCCCGGGTTCGAGTTCCAGGGTTGCATACATTTTTTCTCATTGCCGCTGATTCCGCGCAAGGTCTCAGTGCAGCTTACCTTAATAGTTCCTTCCGTTTCCTTTCTCCTCGCTACAGTCTACATAAAAAGGAAAAATAGCCGGCGGCGAAGATGAGCCGGAAGACACAGATGACCTCATTATACAGGTTGCACGAGAAATATTAGGCATTGACATAGGTAAGGTAGACACTGGACGGTACGTGGATTATAAGGTGCTTCGAAATCTCATCCAATAATTGTCAAATTTGTCTCACACCGAAAGAGGACGCAGATCTTCAGCCACGAGAAAAAATAGTTAGCAAGGGCAGGGCTTACAATAAGACTATTTGCCTTACACTCCTGGAAATTGAAATAAGAACACCGTGAATTCATTGTCCCAGGAAGGGGAAACTTTATTAACACATTCCTGGGGTCAGATACATCACATGATCACACTGACAGAACCACAGGCAACAGAGCATGCACAATGTCGGCACTAGTACAGTGTATATCCACCTTTCGCAGCAATGCAGGCTGCTATTCTCCCATGGAGACGATCGTAGAGATGCTGGATGTAGTCCTGTGGAACGGCTTGCCATGCCATTTCCACCTGGCGCCTCAGTTCGACCAGCGTTCGTGCTGGACGTGCAGACTGCGTGAGACGACGCTTAATCCAGTCTCAAACATGCTCAATGGGGGACAGATCCAGCTGGCCAGGGTAG
This sequence comes from Schistocerca gregaria, assembly GCF_023897955.1. Lineage (NCBI taxonomy): Eukaryota > Metazoa > Arthropoda > Insecta > Orthoptera > Acrididae > Schistocerca > Schistocerca gregaria. The sequence continues at coordinate 1,490,735 of NW_026061973.1, forward strand.
TTGATTTACACCTTCTAGAGCACGTTGGGTGGCACGGGATACATGCGGACGTGCATTGTCCTGTTGGAACAGCAAGTTCCCTTGCCGGTCTAGGAATGGTAGAACGATGGGTTCGATGACGGTTTGGATGTACAATGCACTATTCAGTGTCCCCTCGACGATCACCAGAGGTGTAAGAAGAGTGTAGGAGATCGCTCCCCACACCATGATGCCGGGTGTTGGCCCTGTGTGCCTCGGTCGTATGCAGACCTAATTGTGGCGCTCACCTGCACGGCGCCAAACACGCATACGACCATCATTGGCACCAAGGCAGAAGCGACTCTCATCGCTGAAGACGACACGTCTCCATTCGTCCCTCCATTCACGCCTGTCGCGACACCACTGGAGGCGGGCTGCACGATGTTGGGGCGTGAGCGGAAGACGGCCTAACGGTGTGCGGGACCGTAGCCCAGCTTCATGGAGACGGTTGCGAATGGTCCTCGCCGATACCCCAGGAGCAACAGTGTCCCTAATTTGCTGGGAAGTGGCGGTGCGGTCCCCTACGGCACTGCGTAGGATCCTACGGTCTTGGCGTGCATCTGTGCGTCGCTGCGGTCCGGTCCCAGGTCGACGGGCACGTGCACCTTCCGCCGACCACTGGCGACAACATCGATGTACTGTGGAGACCTCACGCCCCACGTGTTGAGCAATTCGGCGGTACGTCCACCCGGCCTCCCGCATGCCCACTATACGCCCTCGCTCAAAGTCCGTCAACTGCACATACGGTTCACGTCCACGCTGTCGCGGCATGCTACCAGTGTTAAAGACTGCGATGGAGCTCCGTATCCCACGGCAAACTGGCTGACACTGAAGGCGGCGGTGCACAAATGCTGCGCAGCTAGCGCCATTCGACGGCCAACACCGCGGTTGCTGGTGTGTCCACTGTGCCGTGCGTGTCATCATTGCTTGTACAGCCCTCTCGCTGTGTCCGGAGCAAGTATGGTGGGTCTGACACACCGGTGTCAATGTGTTTCTTTTCCATTTCCAGGAGTGTACAAAGGACCATCTAAGGATTTAAAACAACGCCACACCCCATTTCGGCCTTCAGAATGTATGTACTCTGGGCGGCAGCATAATTAAGACCGCCCCCCCCCCCCCCCCCTGAAAAGAATGCGTTTAGAAACGTGTCAGAACTGAACAGCATCAAGAGAAACTATGCGAGCCAAAGCGAAAACCTAGCACCTCTCACCTTAATTTAATACTAATCTTTTGCAACATCTCTCCTTCTCTGAATGCTATCTTGAAATTGCATCTACTCTCCAACTATCTCTGTTTCTGTGCCTTTACCTATTGTTCTTGTAACTGTAACTCCGTAATTATCTTCCTGCTAGTGTCTTCGACTGTTACCGTTAACTGTAGTATTACTTGATCTGAAACTATTTGCCTGAAATTCTTTACATTGTATGCTATAGCATACAACTGTAGCTATTGTTATTTTCCTGGTTACCTTACTCGCTCACCTACTCGGTTTAAACTGCCGAGAGAAATATCGCAATCACTATTATTGTAGTAATTCCTAACTTGTTGGCATTCTTCGTTAATTTTGTAGCGAACTGCTTTTCGTCCCCTGACACATCGTATCTATTCTCGACGGCACCCCTTCACAACGAATACTCTCCGCTCCTCTCTACTCCGTACTGTAACTGGGTTTTCTCTGTTTGTGATGGTCATCTGTCAGGATGAGCACTACTGCAAAGGGCATTTGATTCTAAAGCATTATGTCAGGGTGAAAAACACTAAATAAATTACTTTTTCTCTCTTAACAACATTTTTGCAGGGTGGGTTCATCCTTGCCTCAGGTATGAGGTAGAATGAAACAGCAGTTTTACATAAGATAACTTTTATTGAAAGTTTTGTACAAGGGTTTCTGGCTGGGATACTGGCAACTGTGTCGTTTGCGAAGCCTTCTGCTTGCGTGAGCGGCGGCGTCTGATTACGCACGGCGGTGTGTATCTCGTGTCGCCGTTTCGCCCAGTTGACTGGAGACGCGCATCGCGAGGTGGTCCGTTTAATTATTGAGGAAGAAGTCGTGAATCGGACGGTGACGACTCGGATGTGACTGCTGATGTGCGCTGTCTCCTTCCCGTCCTCACGAGTCACTCGGGTACATAAAAATCTGGCCTCAAATACCTTCTGTCTTCTGGCGCCGAGGCTGCTTGCTATTCCATTACAGCGGCGGACTCGGTGCTTCTGTGTACGATGTAGTATCTTCCTGCATGACGGTCTTGAGCACCGACTGTACCGGAACTGAACTGAAAGCTACTCCTGTCGGGCCCACTGCGTCTCGCGTACTTATTCACTTCACTGGAGGTGAACAACATCGCTGTCGTTGCCTCTTCTGTCACGTCGAAAAGCTTCGCGAAGAATCTTCTTAACGTCGGTCATTGGCTCTCGGAATGTAGGCGAGGGCCTTTGATCACGTGTGACAATTGAGAAACACGTGAGCCGGACGGGCGATGCCCTGACGGCTGAATCGACAGCTTCTGCTTACGTGGGGGAGGACGATAGCTTCTCCTGAATGTGCTGACTTCGCGGTCATTGCCTCTTCTGCTCTGCCCGTTGTTTGCCAGAGTGTAACTCTTCTAAGCTAAACGAAGTTTCTCATTAATTTTAAATTTCTACTTCACTTCACCTTGATTTCACTAATTTATTTCCCTATCTTAAGTACCACTCAACAGTATTTACGCCGATCTCCGTGCACTGTTTTAGGAAAGTGTAATGCCGTCACTACACGGACGGTGTTGTGAACGTCAGTCTTGAGCGTGCCAAGTTGAAAGTGCTGCCGAACGCTCTGACTTGTGCATACAGCATGTGCGTGTCAACGTGGTACACGCGACCGCGTCTGGGTCACACATCACCCGGTTGTCCGCCCCGGTAGCTGAGTGGTCAGCGTGACAGACGGGTTCGATTCCTGGCTGCGTTGGAGATTTTCTCTGCTCAGGAACTGGGTGTCGTGTTGTCCTAATCGTCATCATTTCATCTCCAACTACGCGCATGTCACCGAAGTGGCGTCAAGTCGAAAGACCTGCACCAGGCGAGCGGTCGGGAGGCCCTCGTCACACGTTTCTCTCTATCACCCACTTTACAAAATGCATGGGCGTAAAATTCTTAAGCTAGCGCTATTAAAACGCGCCTTTCCTGTCTTGTCCACGTGAGAGTCACGTTGTTCTGCGTGTAGTGTCCACGGACATGTTATAAGGCAGAAAGAGAAGCTCCGTAACAAATAGCGCGATTCAAAGTCTTACTTTATATTTGTTCCTATTCAGCAGCAGAATCTTCACAACATGTGAAATAAAAAAGAATTGTTTTACACTTTCTTGTTATATCTTACTGCATGTAGTGCAATCTGTCTTGTAAATTAAACCATTCGAACAAACTCCATCCTCAGATGGAACGTACATATGTAACATCGAATATTAGAGAATATACTTTCTTTTCGGTGCAATAAAAGTATCAGATCCTAACAGAAAAAGCGAAGACTAGTAATAAAAATATTCGGATCCACTGAGGCGCAAACAAGAATCACATTACCAGCTACCTCATCATTTCGCTCTACCGACTGTGACTTTCGAATGGCCATACATTGAATCTGACCGACTGAAAGTTTTAATGGTAGATACGTTATTAACTGACACTGAAATATGACAGATTGTATCAACGACAATGCGTTTCTTATGGATCCTCACTGTGCCCGTTTACAGTCTGTCCCCACTCTGGCTACCCAGCCACGTCACGGGGCGCCTCCACAGGCTGTCTCACGACGCAGTACCGCCCTGCCGCGGCGCGCGCTTTAAATCGGCAGCGACGCCGTCTGCATACACGGCCCGGCAGCGTTAATTTTTAGACAAGTGTTTTAGTACCGTAAAGAGTACAAAAGACGATAGCTTCTTCCGAAACATAACGCTATAGAGTAAATAATATTAACATATGAACGTAAGTCGGGATTTTACTACAAACATGGAACCGAATGCCTGTTCATGTGAATGTACGTTCCTCTATTGCTACCCCATAAAGCGCAATGAAACTGTAGAATTTAAGAATTATTCTCACTTTGTGTTTCTACTAAAGGATAGAAGTTTCCTTTGAAGGATTGCGTTGAAACTTAACAGGTCTTGCAACACGATGAGTGTTTAAAAAGTAACAAGAAATTTACAATTTCTTGTGTTGTACTAGTCCGATTTGCACTACATTTTTTGTCACTGCCTTCGTAAACGTACGTGAAAAGTATGTGGACAATGTTATACGCATTGGCTATTTGCTCTATTATCAGCTGTCAAAAAGGATACATGTGTTTTGGTAGCATCAACGATTATTTGTTTTGTGTAAAAACAGATTAGAGAATCTTTCTTACATAAAGAGTATGGAATTTTAGAAAAGTTAAATATTCCTTTTGGCGAGCCTGTTACGAGTAAAACTGGATTTTTTTGTTTCACGGCAATTTGTAGTTTCCGTAATGTCGGCACTATTTTTAGATTGATGTAAAAGCCCTCCATCGTTTGTGGAAGGATCGATTTTATGAAATTGTCTACGACGACGGGTTTCCTCCCAAAATTACTAGTTTTCCTTCGTGGCGATCCCTGTAAACCACGCGGTTTATTTTTGCGTTCCTTCCTTAGGCGTGACAGACGTTTGCATAAATTGGAGCCCTTTGCTTGGAACGGGTAACAGTTCTTTTCGTGTCACCTTAACACACGCTGTAACATAACAGACGATCGAACGCTCGTTACATCTACATCTACATCCATTCTCTGCAAGCTACCTGACGGTGTGTGGCGGAGGGTACCTTGAGTATCTCTATCAGTTGTCCCTTCTATTCCAGTCTCGTATTGTTCGTGGAAAGAAGGATTGTCGGTATGCCTCTGTGTGACCTCTAATCTCTCTGATTTTATCCTCATGTCTCTTCGCGAGACATACGTAGGAGGGAGCAATATACTGCTTGACTCCTCGGTGAAGGTATGTTCTCGAAACTTCAACAGAAGCCCATACAGAGCTACTGAGCGTCTCTCCTGCAGAGTCTTCGAGTTTATCTGTCATCTCTGTAACGCTTTCGCGATTACTAAATCGTCCTGTAACGAAGCGCGCGGCTCTCCGTTGGATCATCTCTATCAACCCTATCTGGTGCGGATCCCACACTGCTGAGCAGTATTGAAGCAGTGGGCGAACAAGGGTACTGTAACCTACTTCCTTTGTTGTCGGATTGCATTTCCTTAGGATTCTTCCAATGAATCTCAGTCTGGCATCTGCTTTACCGACGATCAACTTCATATGATCATTCCATTTTAAATCACTCCTAATGCGTTCTCCCAGTTGCTGACCTGCTATATTGTAGCTAAATGATAAGGGATTTATCTTTCTATGTATTCGCAGCACATTACACTTGTCCACATTGAGATTCAATTGCCATTCCCTGCACCATGCGTCAATTCGTTGCAGATCCTCCTGCATTTCGGTACAATTTTCCATTGTTAAAACCTCTGGATATACTACAGCGTCATCCGCAAAAAGCCTCAGTGATCTTCCGATGATATCCACAAGGTCATTTATGTATATTGTCAATAGCAACGGTCCTATTACACTCCCCTGCGGCACACCTGAAATCACTCTTACTTCGGAAGACTTCTCTCCATTGAGAATGACATGCTGCGTTCTGTCATGTAGGAACTCTTCAATCCAATCACACAATTGGTCTGATAGTCCGTATGCTCTTACTTTGTTCATTAAACGATTGTGGGGAACTGTATCGAAAGCCTTGCGGAAGTCAAGAAACACGGCATCTACCTGTGAACCCGTGTCTATGCCCTTCTGAGTCTCATGGACGAATAGCGAGAGCTGGGTATCACACGACCGTCTTTTCCGAAACCCGTGCTGATTCCTACAGAGTAGATTTCTAGTCTCCAGAAAAGTCATTATACTCGAACGTAATACGTGTTCCAAAATTCTACAACTGATTGACGTTAGAGATATAGGTCTATAGTTCTGCACATTTGTTTGAAGTCCCTTCTTGAAAACGTGGATGACCTGTGCCCTTTTCCAATCTTTCGGAACGCTACACCGCTGCAAGAAGGGGGGCAAGTTCCTTCGCGTACTCTGTGTAAAATCTAACTGGTATCCCATAAGGTCCAGCGGCCTTTCCTCTTTTGAGCGATTTTAATTGTTTCTCTATCCCTCTGCCATCTCTTTCGACATCTACTATTTTGTCATATGTGCGACAGTGTAGAGAAGGAACTACAGTGCAGTCTTCCTCTGTGAATTAGCCATTTAGTAGTTCGGCCTTCAGTCTGTTTCAGTACCATTTTGGTCACAGAGTGTCTGAACATTTCGTTTTGCTCCACCTACTGCTTTGACATAAGACCAAAATTTCTTAGGGTTTTCTGCCAATCAGTACATAGAGCTTTACTTTTGAATTCATTGAATGCCTCTCGCATAGCCCTCCTCACATTACATTTCGCTTCGCGTAATTTTTGTTTGTCTGCAAGGCTTTGGCTATGTTCATGTTTGCTGTGAAGTTCCCTTTGCTTCCGCAGCAGTTTTCAAACTCGGTTGTTGTACCACGGTGGCTCTTTTCCATTTCTTACGATCTTGCTTGGCACGTACTCATCTAACGCATATTGTACGATGGTTTTGAACTTTGTCCACTGATCCTCAACACTATCTGTACTTGAGACAAAACTTTTGTGTTGAGCCGTCAGGTACTCTGTAATCTGCTTTTTGTCACTTTTGCTATACAGAAAAATCTTCCTACCTGCTTTAATATTTCTACTTATGGCTGAAATCAGTGATGCAGTAACCGCTTTATGATCGCTGATTCCGTGTTCTGCGTTAACTGTTTCGGGTCTGTTTGTCGCCAGAAGGTCCAATATGTTATCGCCACGAGTCGGTTCTCTGTTTAACTGCTCAAGGTAGTTTTTCAGATAAAGCACTTTAAAAAAATTTCACTGGATTCTTTGTCCCTGCCACCCGTTATAAACGTTTGAGTCTCCCAGTCTAACGGGTGATCAAAAAGTCAGTATAAATTGGAAAAAGTGATAAACCATGGAATAATGTAGATAGAGAGTTAAAAATTGAGACACATGCTTGGAATGACATGGGGATTTATTAGAAAAAACAAATTCACAAAATGTCTGACAGATCTCTTATGCGCGTCGTTTGGTGATGATCGTGTGCTGAGCCGCCACTTTCGTCACACTTGGCCTCCTAGGTCCCCAGACCTCAGTCCGTGCTATTGTTGGCTTTGGGGTTACCTGAAGTCGCAAGTGTATCGTGATCGAGCGACATCTCTAGGGATGCTGAAAGACAACATCCAACGCCAATGCCTCACCACATACTCCGGACATGCTTTACAGTGCTTTTCACAACATTATTCCTCGATTACAATTACTGTTGAGGAATGATGGTGGACATATTGAGCATTTCCTGTAAAGAACATCATTTTTGCTTTGTCATGCTATTCTGATCTGATGAAGCGCCACCTGTTGGACATTTTTTGAGCTTTTGTATTTATTTTTTTTTGTTCTAATCAAATCCCATGTCATTCCAAGCATGTGTGTCAATTTGTACCTCCCTATCTACATTATTCCGTGATTTATTCAGTTTTCAAATTTATACTGACTTCTTGGTCACCTGGTGTATCTGGCAAATTAAAATCTCCACCCAAAACTAGAACATGGTGGGGAAATGTACTCCGCAAATAGCTCCTCTTCGTCTTCTGCAATTTTCTTGCAATGCGACGCTGTTATCCAGCACTTCCAGATACCGAAGTATGTCAGTGACTGATGCTGGCAACAAGGATCTCACGAACAGAAACGACGTATTGTACACCACTGCACGCCGATCTACGCCGCTGTAGGCCCTGTAGGCCAGCGGCAGGGTTCTCCCGGAAAAGGCCGCTTCCCCCACCAAAAGCGCTGCTCGCTCTTGAGTTTACAGACAGAGTATACCTTGAAACCAACACCAACTGAAAGCCAGTATGGTGTATGGCGAGTCTGTACTGAAGAAAGATGGCGTGCAAGGCGTTCTTCCATCTCTTTGGTCAATGTTCGAACACACTTTCTTGCTGTCTTGCTTGATATTGCGCTGCACGTTTGGAAAGACTCCCCAGCGTGCGTTTTCCATGCTATGACGATATAAACTCGGCATTCTCAAAGCTCTACGTTCGAATGAACAGTCCGGGTGCCGATGGCATAACCGACACGTGCTCTTAGCGCCAGGATGTCACCCAGAACAAGTCCGGCCCAAAGGGCCTCCCCTAAACAGCCGCCAGTTCCGCAAACTGGAAGCTGTATCAAAGTTGTTACCGTATCGTCACAGTCCAACACATGTTAGACTGTGCTGAAATTCAAGTTTTTCTGGATATTAATATAATATGAATGTGCTTGAAGGTCTCTCGGGCATGCAGCTGTAGGCAGTATCTATCTTACCCCTGGTGAGACAAGCCTTTACATTCTTTCATTTGTCCTCTATCCATCCCTGCTTAGCCATTTTGCACTTCCTGTCGATTTCATTTTTGAGACGTTTGTATTCATTTTTGCCTGCTTCACTTACTGTATTTTCATATTTTCTCCTTTCATCAGTTAGATTCAATATCTTTTCTGTTACCCAAGGATTTCTACTAGCCCTCGTTTTTTTACCTACTTGATCCTCTGCTGCCTTCACTATTTCATCTCTGAAAGCTACCCATTCTTCTTCTACTGTATTTCTTTCCCCCATTACTGTCAATTGTTCCTTTATGCTCTCACTGAAACTCTGTACAACCTCTTGTTCTTTCTCTTTATCCAGGTCCCATCTCCTTAAATTCCCACCTGTTTGCAATTTTAATCTACTGGTCATAACCAATAGATTGTGGTCAGAGTCCACATTTGCCCCTGGAAATGTCTTACAATTTAAAACCTGGTTCCTTAATCTCTGCCTTACCATTATATAATCTATCTGATACCTTTTAGTATCTCCAGGGTTCTTCCATGTATACAACCTCCTTTCATGATTCTGAAACCAAGTGTTAGCTACGATTAAGTTGTGCTGTGTGCAAAATTCTACCAGGCAGCTTCCTCTTTCATTTCTTAACCCCAATTCATATTCACCTACTCCGTTTCCTTCTCTTCCTTTTCCCACTATCGTGTTCCAGTCACGGCGTAGCGTGCCATCATCATCAGATTACTCCTGTTGACTGACGTCCTATGCCGGCGGGCGGTGTGGTATATATACCTGTCGCCTCTCCTCTCCACTGACTCCGCGTATGGACCGAGGGATGTGCAGGCCGCGGTGGTCTTTCAAATTTCAACGCTTTTTTCATCAAAAGTGCAACAATGCTATTTGCTATTAAAGGTTTGAAAGCTACTGGAGTATAGCCCACGGACCAGTCCGTATTCACCGATGCAGATTTCCTCCCGGAAGACAAAACTGACATCGGACTTGAGAGGCCGTCAGATAAAGAGGTTATTGTATCTGGAGCTGAACGATTGGAGTTTCCTTCACCTAGCACACCAGGTAAAAAAGACGACGCCAACAGGTTGGGTGACCAAGCTGGCAGGTTTCAGCGAATTGTAACTATGAACTGCCGCCCAAGAATGACGAAGTTATTGAGGCTAATTGTTCTAGTCCTGCAACTGCTAGATCGTACATTTATGGGTGCACTTAAGACTCACTACAGCGAGAATATTTGGCAGTGGATGCTCCATGAAAGCAAACTTGTTGGATCCTATGATATAGTGTGTTTCTTTGGCAAGGGAAGGAAATACAGTAGAAGGATGAAGTAGTGAAGGCAGCAGAGGATCAAATAGGTAAAAAGACGAGGGCTATTAGAAATCCTTGGATAACAGAAGAGATATTGAATTTAATTGATGAAGGGAGAAAATATAAAAATACAATAAATGAAGCAGCCAACAAGGTACACAGACGTCTCAAAAATGAGATCGACAGGAAGCGCAAAATGGCTAAGCAGACATGGATGGCTAGAGGACAAATGTAAGGATGTAGAAGCTTATCTCACTAGGGGGTCTTTGGCAAAGTTCTTTTCCTCTCTTTTCTTTAATAATGACTTCTAACTCTTTTTTGTACAGCAAATCAGTTGAAACAATGGTCTTTCCCCTCATCCATTCTCGGGAATACGAACATCAGGGCAACATAAGAACCTCCTGCACTCAGCAAACAGATGACCATTACTAGAGACCCACACTCAGCAGCAGTCAGAGAACAAATTTGGCGTTTACCTCTGCTTGCAGTATCAGTCTGAACTACACTAAGGCCTGTTTCCTCAACGTTCCATACACGATGTTCTGGATATTTATGTTTCCAGAAATCAGCTTATAGCAAGTCGTAGAATGAGTTAACTCTCTCATGCGAAAAGCGTTTTGCTCGAGCATATGATGTTCCAGTTGGCTTTCTAATCGAAAGCTTATCTTGATGACGTCGAAGAAAATGGCCAAGACAAGCCCTTCCATTCACAACTGCAAGTTGGTAGGCCATTTTTCTAACATCCATACTAGTAAAAGCATAGAATTTGGCCTCCATATAGTGTATGTAAACCACTAGTTCTCTTTCTAGGGCAGCTGGTTTTCTTCCAAACTTTTTAGTTTCAACATCTGTCAGGTATTAGCCTCATACACATACTGGCACAGAGTTGTTTTTGGGACAGCGAAATGTTTGCTTTTTTAACTCCCATGATTTTTACTACAACAGCAGACACTGCCTCTCGAATTTTGTTTTTATCCCACACCTGCCTTTTACGGGTTCATTTAGGTGCCAGATTAGTCCTAGGCATCTGAAAACAGAAATAAAAACATTTTACGGTCTGCTTATAATATGGACCCTGAGGTCCACATTACACTTATACCTTGTAAACTAGTGTAGACAGCTTAAAAATGCAATAATACCAAACTTTTAATCTATTTGAAACTGTTGCCAATGCTTAGTAGGTTGCATCTAAGTATTAACCAATAATGGTATGTTAATACACCACTAGAGTTCAGCTAAATATTATTAAGATATTAAGGGGGGGGGGTGCATATTACCACCACTTACTCTACATGGTAATGCAAAGCAGGTGAAACATTTGGATAAAGGTGTACTTGCATTCACGTTGCTTGTAACAGCAAATCTGTTTGACAGGCTCATTGTCATTGTGAATGCAAAACTAACAAGTAAAATGAAAACATCCACCATAAGCACGAATCCAGTATTTTGATGAATAAGGACTCAACTAGAAAGGTAGGCAGAGGTTGGAAAGTACCAGCCACAAAATCACTTGAAGTTTACCTTGTGGAAGAAAATATTATCCACTGTAACTCCAAATTAGAGTGCACTGACTGTAAAGTAAGAATTCATAGATATTACTATGCATGTATTGATTATAGCATTAAGTTAAATACGTGCAAGCATATACATAATGTTTATGAAGTAGAGAGTATAGAAGAAAAACCGTTTGAAATTTCTGAATTACCCGATGTACTACTTATGAATGTTGGAGAGGAAAATTCTGAAGCCAGTTTGTTCCTGTGACACAGAGGTACTGGCAGAAATTGTTTCTGGTATTTCAGTTACTGAAGTTTAGCTGGCCAACAAAATGGTAACTTCACTGAAGGCTAGTGTAGGTGCTGTTCATGCCAGTAGTGGCCTCTCTTTCAATAGCCCACAAAGGAGTCACAAGAGAAAACTTGCAGTACAGAGGAGACGGTTTTGAGCAAAGAAAACAAATTCCTCAAGCTGCATACTCATCGCAGTTCCTGATACAGAAGAAACTGTGAACACTTCTGGATGAAGGTTTACACCACATTAGGTAGTGTGTTGATCTCACATTCAGGAACATGATGGCTTTATTCCGTGTCCTGCCATCCAGTTTTAGGTTTTCCATTATTTCCCTAGATCAATCAAGGCAAATTCTGGGATGGTTCCTTTGAAAGGCCAAGGCCAATTTTCTCCCCCCCCATCCTTGAAACAGTCAGAGCTTATGCTCTGTCTCTGACGGCCTCACTGTTGACAGAATGTCAGATGTCGATATTCCTTCCTTCTTCACTGGCCTCTGGTGCGGCAGTTCTGCTGACACGTGGGACCACCAGAAACTGCTGCGGCTTGTGCCAGCAGCCTAGAATGCTGGCATCACTGGGTCAGCCCCCTCCCAAGCCGTGCTGGGCAGTGATGACTGTGACTGAGGCTCAGCGCACTGCTGGTGATGGCCACACATTTGACAACTGTCCCAACGTGACAACAGAGTGAGTTGCAATCGTCAACTTGTAATATATATTTATTTTTGATCTAGCTAGATGGGTAACACTAGTGCAACTGTTAAACAGATTAAATATTTTCATATTCTAGCAAAGAATACACTAACATCTGATTGTTCACAATCAATTTTCCTGATAATGTAACTCATTTACCTAAAAAAAAAAATTTGGTGAATAAATAATAATTTCAGTATCAGTAAAAACACATGCAGTTGGAATTAGGAATGAGTAATTATGAATTAGCAATATAACCCAACTGAAAGCCTTTCAGGTTCCAATTTGCAGTATAATTTTACTTTTTTAAAAAAATTCCCCTTTTTGAAAAGTTATCTGTAACCAAATAACTCATATTCCAGAATTTTCTGTTTTTAGCGGGCCATTATTTCCTAAATTTAAGCATATAATTTTGTAGTTCTAATTTACCAGGGCACAAAAGTGGCTGTTTTTATTTGAAATTATTACTTGTTTCCAAACTTGTCACTAATGCTAGTAACACCCTGACACAGATGCTAAGAGAGCAGGTACCAAGTCTCACTGCTTGCCTGCTGGCTGCAGATATTGATTGATTGTCTGAATGAGGAGAGGAACGAAACAGTGACATCATTTGTCCCAAGATCCAAAGTGGCAGAGACTGTGGGAGCAGCAAACCAACAGCACAATCTATTTGATGGCGAAGCAAAACAGGCAAATGAAGATGGAACACTGGGGTGGCAGGAAGATTAAAGAACTGGAGGGAGGAAGGGGGAGATCATAAGACACCCCAATGGTGCTATGTGTGACATGGTGTTGGAATCACTGCTAACCCACCCCAGTTCCCACTTCATACCATGATTGCGACACAATGGGGGATGACACAAGAAGAGGGGGTGGTGATGAAACAGCACAAAATGGAGAGGAAAACCTGACCAGCATGAAAGCAATGATGAAAGCCTTCAATTGTGGAAGAGAATTCAGGTACTTAAATCTAGGGAACAAACCACTTTTATGATGAAAACCAAAGACAGATGTAACTACGTAAGGTTGTATGCTACCATCTGTGATAATGGAGAATGGAAGAGTGTGTTTAGTGCAAAAGGCCAAATGGTAGGGGAGTCTCATAAAATGTGGGGGTTACAGATCATTATGGAGTAAGAGGCTTAGATTCAACCTTGTATGACCAATACGAAGTTCGCAGAGGATGGTAGATCCCCAGTGGGCCATGTGGCAAGAGTCCCCTTATCGCAATAAGTTTATTAGGCAGGGGATTGGCCTCCAAGAGTCAGCTCAAGGCTGAGCAAAAAGGAATTGGACATGAGGCTGCAAACCCAGCACCAGAGAGGTCACACAAAAGGGGCACACCCTCCAGCCACAGGATCAGCAGTTCATTACCTGGGATACCCACATGAGTGGAAACCCAAAGAAAACCACAGGCGGTTGGCGGAGTTGGTGAAGGTGGAAAGCCTCGCTCGCGGGGTGGAATCAGAGCTAACTATTTGTAGTATCATTCTGAGAACCGATCGCGGTCCTCTGGTTTGGAGCCGAGTGGAAGGCTTAAACCAGAGGCTCAGACGATTCTGCGGAGAGCTCTGGGTGCAAATTTCTCGACCTCCGCTATCGGGTGGAGAAATGTAGGGTCCCCCTGAATAGGTCAGGCGTGCACTACACGCCGGAAGCGGCTACGAGGGTAGCGGAGCACGTGTGGAGTGCACATGGGGTTTTTTTAGGTTAGAGAATTCCCTCCCTAGGCCCGACAAGACGCCTCCTGAGACGCGGCAAGGCAGGAGTAGGCAAAATGCAACAAGGAATAACAATATTAATGTGCTAATAGTAAACTGCAGGAGCGTCTATAGAAAGGTCCCAGAACTGCTCTCATTAATAAACGGTCTCAACGCCCATATAGTACTAGGAACAGAAAGTTGGCTGAAACCAGACGTAAACAGTAATGAAATCCTAAACTCTGATTGGAATGTATACCGCAGAGATAGACTGGACAGTGAAGGGGGAGGCGTGTTTATAGCGATAAGAAGTGCAATAGTATCGAAGGAAATTGACGGAGATTCGAATTGTGAAATGATCTGGGTGAAGGTCACGGTTAAAGCAGGCTCAGACATGGTAATTGGATGTCTCTATAGGCCCCCGGGCTCAGCAGCTGTTGTGGCTCAGCACCTGAAGAATAATTTGGAAAATACTTCGAGTAGATTTCCCCACCATGTTATAGTTCTGGGTGGAGATTTTAATTTGCCGGATATAGACTGGGAGACTCAAACGTTCATAACGGGTGGCAGGGACAAAGAATCCAGTTAAATATTTTTAAGTGCTTTATCTGAAAACTACCTTGAGCAGTTAAACAGAGAACCGACTCGTGGCGATAATATATTAGACCTTCTGGTGACAAACAGACCCGAACTATTAGAATCAGTTAATGCAGAACAGGGAATCAGCGATCATAAAGCGGTTACTGCAACGACGATTTCAGCCGTAAATAGAAATATTAAAGAAGGTAGGAAGATTTTTCTGTTTAGCAAAAGTGACAAAAAGCAGATTACAGAGTACCTGACGGCTCAACACAAAAGTTTTGTCTCAAGTACAGATAGTGTTGAGGATCAGTGGACAAAGTTCAAAACCATCGTACAATATGCGTTAGATGAGTACGTGCCAAGCAAGATCGTAAGAAATGGAAAAGAGCCACCGTGGTACAACAACCGAGTTTGAAAACTGCTGCGGAAGCAAAGGGAACTTCACAGCAAACATAAACATAGCCAAAGCCTTGCAGACAAACAAAAATTACGCGAAGCGAAATGTAGTGTGAGGAGGGCTATGCGAGAGGCTTTCAATGAATTCGAAAGTAACGTTCTATGTACTGACTTGGCAGAAAATCCTAAGAAATTTTGGTCCTATGTCAAAGCGGTAGGTGGATCAAAACAAAATGTCCAGACACTCTGTGACCAGAATGGTACTGAAACAGAGGACGACAGACTAACGGCCGAAATACTAAATGTCTTCTTCCAAAGCTGTTTCACAGAGGAAGACTGCACTGTGCTTCCTTCTCTAGATTGTCGCACAGTTGACAAAATGGTAGATATCGAAGTAGACGTCAGAGGGATAGAGAAACAATTAAAATCGCTCAAAAGAGGAACGGCCGCTGGTCCTGATGGGATAGCAGTTCGATTTTACACAGAGTACGCGAAGGAACTTGCCCCCCTTCTTGCAGCGGTGTACCGTAGGTCTCTAGAAGAGCGAAGCGTTCCAAAGGATTGGAAAAGGGCACAGGTCATCCTCGTTCTCAAGAAGGGACGTCGAACAGATCTGCAGAACTATAGACCTATATCTCTAACGTCGATCAGTTGTAGAATTTTGGAACACGTATTATGTTCGAGTATAATGTCTTTTCTGGAGACTAGAAATCTACTCTGTAGGAATCAGCATGGGTTTCG
This sequence comes from Schistocerca gregaria, assembly GCF_023897955.1. Taxonomy (NCBI): domain Eukaryota; kingdom Metazoa; phylum Arthropoda; class Insecta; order Orthoptera; family Acrididae; genus Schistocerca; species Schistocerca gregaria. Next base: position 1,506,402 of record NW_026061973.1, read on the forward strand.
AAAAAGACGGCCGTGTGATACCCAGCTCGCGCTATTCCTCCACGAGACTCAGAGGGCCTTAGACACGGGTTCACAGGTAGATGCCGTGTTTCTTGACTTCCGCAAGGCGTTTGACACAGTTCCCCACAGTCGTTTAATGAACAAAGTAAGAGCATACGGACTATCAGATCAATTGTGTGATTGGATTGAGGAGTTCCTAGATAACAGAACGCAGCACGTCATTCTCAATGGAGAGAAATCTTCCGAAGTAAGAGTGATTTCAGGTGTGCCGCAGGGGAGTGTCATAGGACCGTTGCTATTCACAATATACATAAATGACCTAGTGGATGACATCGGAAGTTCACTGAGGCTTTTTGCAGATGATGCTGTGGTGTATCGAGAGGTTGCAACAATGGAAAATTGTACTGAAATGCAGGAGGATCTGCAGCGAATTGACGCATGGTGCACGGAATGGCAATTGAATCTCAATGTAGCGAAGTGTAATGTGATGCGAATACATAGAAAGATAGGTCCCTTATCATTTAGCTACAAAATAGCAGGTCAGCAACTGGAAGCAGTTAATTCCATAAATTATCTGGGAATACGCATTAGGAGTGATTTAAAATGGAATGATCATATGAAGTTGATCGTCGGTAAAGCAGATGCCAGACTGAGATTCATTGGAAGAATCCTAAGGAAATGCAATCCGACAACAAAGGAAGTAGGTTACAGTACGCTTGTTCGCCCACTGCTTGAATACTGCTCAGCAGTGTGGGATCCGCACCAGATAGGGTTGATAGAAGAGATAGAGATGATCCAACGGAGAGCCGCGCGCTTCGTTACAGGACAATTTAGTAATCGCGAAAGCGTTACAGAGATGACAGATAAACTCCAGTGGAAGACTCTGCAGGAGAGACGCTCAGTAGCTCGGTACGGGCTTTTGTTAAAGTTTCGAGAACATACCTTCACCGAAGGTGACCATGAGGATAAAATCAGAGAGATTAGAGCCCACACAGAAGCATACCGACAATCCTTCTTTCCACGTACAATACGAGACTGGAATAGAAGAGAGAACCGATAGAGGTACTCAGGGTACCCTCCGCCACACACCGTCAGGTGGCTTACGGAGTACGGATGTAGATGTAGTAGATGTAGAAAGTCAACTGAACAACCAGCATGGTCAAGATTGGTAAGGTGGTCTTAGATGTCATAGACCAAGAAGAGGGAGGGAAAACCACTGTCTGATAGCCTCAAGGGCAGTTATCGAGTCTGCACATAACGTGGGTGGGAGAGGACTGTTAAACATACTAAAGAACCTGGTAAATGGCCATTAGCTATGCAGTACACATGCTATATGGGGCAGGTAAGAGATGGTGTTACTTGCCAGCGGAAGGCACATTCCTTGTAATTAGCAGATTTAGAGCCTAGAGCCATTCCATTAAAACACAACAGCAGCCTGAAACTCCCATAAAAGCTGGCAGAACAAACAATGAAACACAGACCCCTCTGAAACTGGAATCAAGGAACTAACCAAGGGGGAGGAGGTTTTTGGAGAGAACGGGGAACAGGACAAAGAGGGAAGATAAAAATCATGGCAAAGGACTGCAAGCTGGAGCCCAACTGTTAAACTCACCTGAAGAGCGAGCAATTTCCTGCTGCTAAAGTATAAAATATAAGGGATGTGTGGGGAAAGAGAAGATGGTGATGGCATAGGAAACAGGAAGCTTAGACTGTTGTACCAAAAGGGCAGTGAGTGGGGGACAACCCCAGCTTCAACCAGGAAACAATACGGCTAGTGCAAAAGGTACTGATGATCAGATAGATACCACAATGGTGGACCTGCTCCAAGAGGATCAGTATGGAAGGAGCAACTGAGCCCTAAATTTGGCTACCATGCCCCCCCCTCCCCCCCCCCCCCCACACACACACACAAGTAAATGTCATAAGACGACCCAAGAAATGGAAGTGGTGGACCACAATCAGAAATTGGGTCTCGAGATAGAGCTCCAGTTGGTATCGTACACAATATGGTGACAGAAATGCACCACCCACAATTTAAGAGGAGAAAACTGAAAACTGTGTGAGAAGGTCCATGCAGAAGCATACCACATGGCACCCTGGAACTGTCACTTCACAAAAGCCACCAAGTGTTTGAGTTATTTAACACAGAAGTCATCCACATGCAGAGCAGGGGTGACCAACAGTTTGACGGAGGTCACAAGTCCTTTAATAGTGATGAGGAAAAGGATACTTAACACTGAACCCTATGGAATGCCATCCTCCTCAGCAATGGAGTGTCCTCATCCCAGGACTTATGTTCCTTCTTCTCTTTCATAAGTAGAGGAGGACACACGCTAGATGCCAGAGAGGTAAAGGGGGAGAGAGGCTTCTGCTAGTTCTATAAAGAGAGACCAGGCAACCTTGGGGATGCTAGAGCTGACGGTTCCATGGCCAATGTGTACCAGCAGACTCTTGGACTGAGAGGAGGCCCTAATGGCAGCAGACACCAGAGAAGAGGCACTTCTCTGGTGGATGAAAGGAGCAACAGTTGGAGGGGAGGAAGATGTAAGTTCAGGGGAGAGGGAGAGAAGAGTGAGGCATCACTGGGATAAGGTGGGGGAAAGGATGTAACAGAGTCAATAGTAGATTTTTGTAGACACAAGGCAAAGCTGATCGTATACCCCAATATATTCTTTCCTTCTTACAAACCAGCGACAGTTGTGACAATGAATACATGTCATCAGTAGAACAAAGGCACACCTGGGCATCCTCATTCATTGCATACAGGATTAATACATGTGTACAAATCATAAACACCAAAAACATTTTAGCAGTGGCAGGACATACATCACAGTGCACAGTGATAAGCCATAACCTTGACCTTGTCTTGGGGGTATCCCCTTCAAAGACCAGAATAAAGTGGTCATTATCAGTGTGGTTGTCCTTAGTGCCTTTCTGAATATGATGAACAAAATGAATGCCTTGCCACTCCAGACTGGCCCACGCTTCACCAGTTTGGAAGATGAGGTCTCTATGAAAAAGACACCCTGAAGCATATTCAAAGGCTAGTGAGGAGTAATGGTTTGCCAAACTTGTCTTTGATAGTTTCTACCAAAATAATGGGTTCATGGTGGGAAGGTGTCCTTGTCAGTCTTGATGCAGACCAGGTAATGGGGAAAAGATTTGACCCCAAGCAAGCGAGTCTGACCCTCCTCCCATGAGGGGATAGTTGTAAGTTGAAAAGTCGTTCCTGACTAAAGGTCCGCCAAAGATGGCCGGTTTTTTAAGTCTGATACGTTTGATACACAAAGTGTAGACCCTAATAACACCAAAACCAATCAGGGGCTCTCCCCTTGTGCACTACTCAGCCACACCAAGGGCCAATGCCATAGGGGCTGTTGCTGGGAGTTCCAATGCTCCAGAATGACAAGCCACTACTCATAGGCATACACAGGGAGGTAGCAGCTCGTTTATCAGAACTGTCATCCCTGTATTCAGAGGACTCCATCAGAAGAGTACATAACACCCCAAGCACACGAAATGACTACTGTGCTAGTGGTACAGCACAAAAAGGACAATGGCTTCAGGTAAAAAATGGAAGAGGTGGTAAGCCCATATGCCAAAGACTTCATGTATGGTGTTGTTCCACAGCTGGCTCACACCATGGAGACAAAATTTAGAGTAGTTCAATCCCCAAAGAGGGACCAAAAATTCCAAAAAGGGAATTGTAAAGCAAGAGGAATGATAGTGTAAGGGATAGCAACAAAAAAAAGATAGCCAGGCCAATGTAAGCAAGGGAAAGGATTGAGGACAGGGATGGATGAGCACGGGAAAGTTAATGCAGTTTTGAAAAGTAGAAAGGATCCAATTACTAGCAGACTCATGTGCACAAAATAATTGTTACCTCCCTTCCACTGGGGAATGGGGATGGAGCAGATATAGAAACATGATTCTGTGATGTTAAAGATAAATGAATCTTCATATGTGAGTATTACTGGATTTGCTCCAAGTATCCACTGGCCAACATGCAAACATGTAGTACTGAGGTCAGACTGGCCATCGTGACAGCTCTATTTCTCATGCAGTGAAGTAGACAACACTACCCAGTGCTGTTGGCACTGTTGCAGTCGCATGTTGTATTGCCATGCTAGGTGACACGACAACTCACCATAGTGCACACAACTACACACTGCTTACTCTAGAGCCCTGCAAATTAATATTAAACCGACTGAGCATATACAAATTAAGAGATGACTCACAATTCAATAATGTGCATATCAGAGAATCAGTTTCATACGTAGCGTGAAATGAAATGACAGTATGGCATTTCTGGCCGGGAGATCGTATGCAGGAGAAATCGGCTGCCTACTGCAAGTCTACATCAGTTGATACTGCTTATTTTTGCATCTAAAGAAATGGTAAAATGGTGATAAGCACAACACAACACCCAAACTCTGAGAGGATAAATTCTCAAATTGGCCAGGAATTGCACCTGGAGCCCCTGCATAGCTGTTGGTCTCTCTATCCGACAGCCACAGTGATGGACAGAGCTGGCGTCCAACACACTCATTTACTGACAGTCCTGTAAGGCATTGTGTATCGGAAGAGGAAAGCAACATTGGGCATATGAATATAGGGATGACTCACGAGGCATTTCAGTATTGTGCTTACACACAATCAGTTGCATATATGGTGTGCTGTTTGGATGCTCTTGCTGCCATGGTATGCCAAAAGCTTATCCCTCACACCCAGTGACAGGTCCTATAAGTAAACACTAAATCAGAATGCAGGCATTGTGTACTGAAACAGGAAAGTAACATTGAGCATATTTGAATTTATAGACGTCTCACAAGACATTTCAGTATAGTGCATATTACATAATTAATCTCATACCTGGTGTGCTGTGTGGAATCTCCAGCTACTTTTTTTAAGCCAAAAGCTTACCCTTCACGCCCAGTGACAGGCCTTGTAAGTAAACAAACATTAAAACAGACAGGAAGACAAGATGTCCAGCGAGTGAGATCACAGGTGTTTTCTTCGTCCACTAAAAGAACTTATTTGAGAGGAAATAGTGTCAAATTTAAATTTCCTTTGTTTTGTATATTTGCTGTAGTGTCCATTCTTGTCACAAAACTGAATATTTGCGTCCCCATAGAGATTATTCTTGAAAAAAAAAAAAAAAAACTTTGTGTAATCTGAAGTCACGATAATTGTGACATAATTTTCCATTCCAAAACACAAAAAATTCTATTCAAATTTTCCTGATAGCGGAAAATTCGTTTAAGAAAGGCAGCTACTAGTTTCATCAGTGCCTATTGTTACTATAAAAGTATAATTAAAAGTTTTTTAAATTGTATTTAACTAACACATTTCATATTGTTCACTAGTTAGAGGTGATCTAGGTATAAATTTAAAACCTGACCAAACACTAAAGTAAATTCTCTAAAAGCAAAGTAATTACTAATTCATTCTTCTGTCATTGTATCTCTAAATCATTACAAAAACAACAACAATAGCATGTAAGACCTCCATGTCATTTTTGCATACATATAGCCAATCTCGTGTCCTGGACAAATTTAAAACTTAATTATTCTTTTGAAACTGATCATGAGTGGGAAATGTGGAAGCTGTTATAGCATTGTGAGTAGAGGGATTTGTTGCTAACCTTGTAGGAAATATTTTCACTGGGGGAGGGAGAGGTGGGGGGGAGAATCTTGGGAGAACAGAAGAGGCTCTCTCCTGGAACTGCAGAGTACGCAGTAGGAACATTTTGGTTGGGGTACAGGAAAGGAAAATCTGTGCCCTTGTGGCACAGTTGAAGGAAGCAAGGAAGGAACTGATAAGGATCAAGAGAGATAGGAAGGAGGAGGGTGGTTGTGAACTGGCAGCTTGTAGGAGGGTAGGAAGAAAGAGAACATGATCTGATGTTTTTGGTGTTGATGATAAAACTGTGTGTCTACCACTGCCAGAGCCTCTGGTAGAACACGGAGCAAGAAATGTGCAGCACACTTCAACTGAGGCCAAGAAGCTTAGAAATATACAAAATGTTAGGAAGAAGAAAGTGCTGCTGCTAGGTATTAGGCATGGGTGAGTTGTAGGCCCCGAGTTACAGGAATGTTTAGGGGCAACATACCAGGCCACCAGTATGTTCCAGCCAAATGCAGGGCTAAGTCATGTGATAGAGGACTTAAGGTCTTTACAAAAGAAGACCATGTAGTGATAGTGGGTGGGGCAGGAAACAGTTTGCACAGGGATAGGGCACATGACATAGGTGGTGACCTGGGCAAGATAGCTTCCCTGACTTGTGGCAGTACACTTTGTTGAGCTGTTCCGGTGTCACGATTGGCCAAACCTTGATGGAGATGTGAGGCGAATCAATTTGGGGTTAGGGAAGCCAACTTTGCTCACATGCCCGTCGGGACTATCGACAGATGGGGTTTCACTGGGTGTGGCCTATACCTAAACAGGACTGGCAAAGGAAGATTGGTACAGCTGATTCGTGAAAGTATAGGGGGTGGATCTCGGGCCACACATGGTCAAATAGCTGTTGTCATCAGTATGAGAAGTAGGTCTTTTTTAGGATAAATCCAGACAACAGGTTCCCCTGCCTAAAGAGTGTCTCCAGCAGTTTGAATTAACAGGGCTTGATATCACCAAGATATTAATAATTTTGTGTTTGTATGGATCTCCCAGAGATAGTGTGGACACTGTTTTTCAATAAATTAACAGAATTTCTATATAAAGTCTCAAGTACAAAGCTTAGCACAATTCTGTGTGGAGACATTAAAATCAACATGAATATCATAAATGAATCCAGCAGCACCTTCATAAATATACTTCAAAGTTTTGGCCTCTCCCTATTGGTCAATAGTGCAACAAGGGTTGCTACAATGACTTCATCAGTAATTGACCATGTTGCCACAAATATGGGCAGGGAAAAATGTGATGTAGCTGTAAAAGATCTCGGATTATCAGACCATCTCTGTCAAACAACAACAGTAATATGAGACATGAAATCATCCCATAAACTACAAGCCTACAAATGACATCCATTGGAAATGAAAATAAAAGATTTTTCAAAAGAACTAGCAAAAAAAACAAACAAAAAAAACAAACAAAAAAAAAAACGCTGGGATGAAGTGTATAGGGAAACCAATGTGAATAAGAATCCACATTATTTAAATTGAACTTTGAAAAGGCATTTCCAAAAGTATGCATGTCTGTATCAACGTCACACAAAAGTAGATGGATAACAGCAGGTACTAAGAAGTCCTCCCAAACAATTAAATACCTCACTTCCATGGAAAAGAGTCACAATGATCCATAGGAAGGTGCTGATAGCTGCAACAAAATCGTTTAATGACACAGTAATATATAATGCAGGGAATAAAAGGAAAGCAGTCTGGGATGTTATAAAAACGGGAACGGGAACAGGGAGAGGCAAAGACAGACAGAATAACATATTCCTAAGGGAGGAGGATAAGGTAATAAATAAGCCACAACACTTATCAAAGTATGTAAATGAGCATTTTTCAAGTATTTTAGGGAAGTTACGGCAAGAATTCCCCAAAACAAATATAACCCCTGTAAAAATGTTGCACTAAATACAATGATGTTACTTCAAATCACAGATAATGAAGCCAGTAAAACTGTTGAAAAACTAAAAAGCCAGTAGGCTTATATGAAGTATCAATGTGTGTACTAAAACAATGCATAGAGGTTGTACAAGGTCCCTTAACACACATAACAAATGAATCCTGTACACCAGGGACATTTCCACAGCAGTTAAAACAGGCAAGAGTTTTGCCTTTGTTTAAGAAAGGTAATGCAGAAAATTACAAGCTGTCACCATTCTCAAAAATAATAGAAGCAATTATGAAAAACAGATTAATGAATTACCTGCATAAATACAATCTTTTAAGTGAATCACAGTTTTGTTTGTGATGTGGCAAAAATACGGAGTCAGCTGTCGTAGAATGCACAAAAGTTGTACTTGATGCTCTTGATAAAGAAGAGTCTGTCAGAGGGTTCCTTTATGATCTTTCTAAGCCCTTTGATGCAGTCGACCACAAGATTCAATTAAATCAATTAGAAGCATTAGGAGAAAGAGTGGTAGCTAAGGACTGGTTTTGATCATACCTACCAGATAGGGTACAAAGAATAGTGATAACACATACTTCAAATAGAGCTTAACATTTAGTAAAACACTTACCCGAACAAATGTAAGCACATTACACACATCCATGCCCGAGGCAGGATTTCAACCTGCGACCGTAGCAGTCGTGCGGTTCTGGACTGAACTGCTCGGCCACCACGGCCGTCGAAAAATACATTAATATGGGGTTTCCGCAAGGTATCAAATGAGGACCAATAGTATTCCTGATGTACATCAATGACTTTCCCAGTAGTGTTACTCATGGTGAAAAAATTCTTTTCACTGATGACAGCAATATTATAGTCAGTGAGAAAACAAGAGAACTCCTCTAAGAGAAAGCAAATGAAACTCTCAAGGAAGTCTACAATTGATTGATTTTTATTGTTGTAGAGACCTCAGAGGCATTACAAAACAGAGAAACTTCTGGTACAAATTGATATTGCATAGTAAATTTAGCCAATTACAGACGTACTCATATATAGAAGCATGTAAAAACTGATCACAAAGTGTGGTCATACCATATTCTTTGCCACCCTTCAAAATTCATCCGTTTCATAAATGTTGAGTTCAAGAAGAAATTCTTTTACTTTTTTTTTTATTGGAAGATCTGTGATATGTTGGGGTATGGCATTAAAAAATTTTATGGGCTTGTATAAAGAGCACTTTTGTGTTTTTTTATAGTTACATCAGAAAGAAACTAGGTCTTGCTTGTTTCTTGTGTTATAATTATGCCGCATGTCATACTGTTGATACTTCGGATAGATTTCCTTGGTATGCATTACACACTATGGTATAAATATTGACAGCAGGGTCATAATCTGTAATTTTTTAAAGCTTGGTCTACAGTGAGCTCTGGGTGCCAAGCTACATATCAGTCTTATTGCCTTATTTTGTAGTTTGAAGACATTAGCTGCCTTGCTTTGATGTACCCACAGTAAATGTGACTGTGGTTTCTTTTGCTTTAAGTACTGGCACATTTAGACAAAGACACAGCTTCCTTGGAGAAAATATTCCTTTGCTAATGCTGCTTCCCACCTTTTTTAATCAATTGAGATTCCTAGGAAATCAACAGCATTTGAGCTCTGCTCAAGTTCACTGTTATTATTCCACGATACATACAGGTCTTGATTTTTTTTTTTTTTTTTTTTTGACACAAAGGGAATTAGCTTTACACCAGTTTTCAACTTTGACAGTGCACTGGTCTGCTTAATATTTGACCTTCTGTGCTGTTTCTGCAGTTATACAGACTGCAAGATCATCTGCAAATAAGTAACTCCTAGCTGATGGCCCAACTATGTTACATGATAAGTCATTTATATAAATAATAAATAGAATTGGGCCAAGTACAGAACATGCCCACAAGTAAGTAATCTGATTCCGTACCATTAAAAACCACCTTCTGCACTCTATTACTTAGATAGGATATTATCAATTCCCGAGCACTTCGTGTAAAGCCATAGAATTGCACTTTGTTCAATAAGATTTCATGAGACACAGTGTCAAAAGCTTTTCATAAATCACAGAGTTTATTATGAACCATGAGCTTGCTTTCTAGTTGCTTCACACACTGTGTTAAAAGTGATAAGGCAGATTTAACAGTTCCTAACCCTGATCTGAAGCCAAATTGTCTATCACTGAAGATATAGTTTCCTTCAAAGTATTTTACTATTTAATATAGCTTCTATCACTTTAGACAAGACTGGCACAATTGAAACAGGCCTAAAATTATCACAACTTTGGAGGCTGCCTTTTTTGTGTTTTCGAGTGACTTTACTGCCCTGGGGAACTGAGCCTCCAAAATACATGTATTTACTACATGTGTTATCAATTCTGGCAGCTGAACTGAATCACATTTAACATGGCTGAAAGTAAGCCATAAACGTCATCAGTAAAACTGTTCTTCATTTTCCTCAGTATATAGGTAACATCCTGTACCTTGACAAATTTAAAGCTAAATGTACTTCCAGGTTTTGTGGTGTTTCTCAGGCAGTATTTATGGTCAGTGACTATATTGTAAGTGCCAATCACCTTCTCAGTGAAGGATGTATTTAACTGTGCAGCATTCAGATTGCTGCCTTCAGCCTGTGAAGTCATTTTCCTGTTGCATTGACTGTTAATGATATTATTTTCTGATGTTAGTTTTATATCTTCATTTTTTCATACACCTAGCTTCCTTTAAGGCCTGTCTTAATCTTTCCTTTTTCACTGTGAGCATGTCTTTAAATACTTGAGAACCTGCACTTTTGTACAGGCATAATATTGATCACACTCCCTCTTGATCTCCAACACCTTTTCACCCTTGACCTTATTTACTCTTAGTGCCTTTTTATTATTTGGTACGTTAATGGGAAACGACATGTTAGCATATACAGAAAGAGTAGATATGAGTTCTTCCACCTTTCTACCTATTGCATGTTCTCGATAAACTTGCAACCAATAACTTTTATCAATATTAGACTTAAACATATTTAGATTATCATAATTGACCACACATACACTCTTTCCTGCCATGTGCACTGAGTCAGTGGCCAGATACCCAGGTCTTAATTACGTCTGACTTCAGATGCACTAACTCATTTGATACAAATATATTGTCAATACATGTACCAGTACCTTTATAATGAAGCCTTGTTATTTCAGTGGTTGTAATATAAAGACCAAATGAATTTAATAAATTATTTGCATATGAGTTACAGATAGTGGACAACTGAAAATTCAAATTGAAATCTCCACAGACTGTCAGTATTGCCTCACGTGTTCCAATATTTCTACGGAATCCAAACTGACCTTCCCCAAGGTCGGCTTCAACTAGTTTTTCCATTTGTCTGTAAAGAATTCACATTAGTATTTTGCAGCAGTGACTTATTAAACTGATAGTTTGGTAATTTTCTCATCTGTCAACGCTTGCTCTCTTTGGGATTGGAATTATTATACTCTTCTTGAGGTCTGTGGGTATTCCGCCTGTCTCATACACCTTGCTCACCAGATGGTAGAGTTTTGTCAGGACTGGCTCTCCCAAGGCCGTCAGTAGTTCTAATGTAATGTTGTCTACTCCTGGGGCCCTGGTTCGACTCAGGTCTTTCAGTGCTCTGTCAAACTCTTCACACAGTATCATATCTCCCACTTCATTTTCATCTACGTTCTCTTCCATTTCCATAATATTGGCCTTGTATAGACCCTCTATATACTCCTTCCACCTTTCTGCTTAGAACTGGGTTTCCATCTGAGCTCTTGATGTTCATACAAGTGGTTCTCTTTTCTTCAAAGGTCTCTCAAATTTTCCTGTAGGCAGTATCTATCTTACCCCTAGTGAGATCAGCCCCTACAGCCTTACATTTGTCCTCTAGCCATCTTGCACTTCCTGTCAATCACATTTTTGAGACGTTTGTATTCCTTTTTGCCTGCATTTTTATGTTTTTTCCTTTCATCAATTAAATTCAATATTTCTTCTGTTACCCAACGGTTTCTACTAGACCTCTTCTTTTTACATATTTGATCTTCTGCTGCCTTTACTGTTTCATCCCTCAATGCTACCCATTCTTCTTCTACTGTATTTCCTTCCCCCATGCTCTCCCTGAAACTCTGTACCACCTCTGGTTCTTTCAGTTTATCCAGGTCCCATCTCCTTAAATTCCCACCTTTTTGCAGTTTCTTCAGTTTTAATCTACAGGTCCTAACCAATAGATTGTGGTCAGAGTCCACATCTGCCCCTGGAAATGTCTTACAATGTTTCCTTTCCTCCCTACCGAATTCCATTCACCCATGACTATTAAATTTTCGTCTCCCTTCACTACCTGAATAATTTCTTTTACCTCATCATACATTTTATCAATTTCTTCATCATGTGCAGAGCTAGTTGGCATATAAACTTGTACTACTGTAGTAGCGTTCACTATGCTGTTTGTAGTAGCTTACCCGCATTCCTATTTTCCTATTCATTATTAAACCTACTCCTGCATTACCCCTATTTGATTTTGTGTTTATAACCCTGTATTCAACTCACCAAAAGTCTTGTTCCTTTTGCCACCGAACTTTACTAATTCTCACTATATCTAACTTTAACCTATCCATTTCTCTTTTTAAATTTTCTTACATACCTGCCCGATTAAGGGATCTGACATTACACGCTGCGATCCGTAGAATGCCAGTTTTCTTTCTCCTGATAACGACATCCTCGAGTAGGCCCCTCCTGGAGATTATAATGGGGGACTATTTTACCCAAGAAGACACCATCATTTAACCATACAGTAAAGCTGCATGCCCTCAGGAAAAATTATGGCTGTAGTTTCCCCTTGCTTTCAACTGTTTGCAGTACCAGCACAGCAGGGCCATTTTGATTAGTGTTTCAAGACCAGATCATTCAATCATCCAGACTGTAGCTCCTGCAACTACTGAAAAGGCTGCTGCCCCTCTTCAGGAACCACACGTTTGTCGGGCCTCTCAACAGATACCCCTCCGTTGTGGTTGCTCCTACAGTAGGGCTATCTGTATCGCTGAGGCACGCAAGCCTCCACACCAATGGCAAGGTCCATGTTTCTTGGGGTGGGGGGGGGGGGTGTACTTTTCATTAATAATCCAAATTATTAGCATTGAGATTGTTGTGTCTTAACGTATTATTATAATACATTATTAATGTTAGTGTTATTATTATTTTGTTTTCTGTGTAATATTGTTCCTGGTCATGTGTAAGTTAGCGCCTGAAGCATCTAATCTAGTCAGGGTAAATAAGCCATAAATAAATAAGTTTCGGAATTTTGTTGCAAAAACTACAACAGTTAACTGATAAAATTTGTCAAAGTGTCTTCACTCTGAATGCTGTCTGATTTTGTTATCTGTATGTCAACTGCTTTGTGTTCATCAGAGTATCTCAGACTACCATGTAGCCTAAAAACCACCATGTGCACCCCGCAAGTACTTACCGAACTGAGTAGCTGCTTCCTTTGTGTAGTGTACCCTGACCTGTCTAGGAGAGTCCTACAATTATCCACCCAATAATGGAGGTCCAGCCAAGACTGTCAAACTCAACAAAGCCTCTGGCCGAGATTGTCCACTCGGCTCCAGACCTTGGGACCCCAGTCAACTCTGGAAACTGTGCTGCAAATCGTGAGCTGTTCTTGCACTCGATATGAGAGGCCAGCAGCCTCCACCAGTCATCTGAATGAACTGAGGATGACCTCGGAACCCTCGCAAAAGGCACTGTCAGAACTGATGCCACTCCTCGGAGATGACTGCACCCTGCAAGCTCGATAGCCACAGGCAAAGATGCCCCATCTCGGATGAGGCTCCCTGACAGACCTACTGAGTGCATATTGGCTATCTTTCTGGCTCTGAACAATATTTCCCTAATGTGTCCAACACTTGTGAACCCCTCCTCCAGTGAGCTCGCTCAGATGCCGTCGGAGGAGTGACTCACAGACGAGTGGGCGTGGCCGGACAGCCAGCCTCCACATGCCTAACCTAGTAGTGTAGTTAGTCGTTCAAGAGAAATGACGACTGTGCTACACACTACTTGAATTTCCACTTTAAAGTTAGAAAAATGTGAGACTACACCTCTTAAATACAAGAAAACTCATGGAATTTAAGAATTAATCTATGAAGAGAACAGAAAAATCTAAAGACATAACTAGCTGTTGTCCACATCTGGAACCAGTGTGTAACTCAACTTTACTTGTTTCTTGTGAAGACAAGATTTAAAAAAGATTGTGCTCTGGGTTGATCTATACTTATTTTTGTCGTTATGAAATTTTGAACTTTATTTATAAGCCAGTCAGTGCCCCATTGTGAATTTACGGAAAAGCTGAATAATGCAGCAATACTGAGCATTAGCTGAAGTTTAGATATATTAGGAACCTGTGCATACTGTCAGTCTTTTAGCCTCCTTCTTTTAGAGAGTCTTTGTACATATGATGGACTACAAGCACACTTTTATAACAACAGCTTAATAATCATATATTTTACTCTTCCATAAAAAAAAATTAAATAACAATCAGTACTTTTCAGCCATGACTAGAACCCCCCCAAAAAAAGATATATGCGAAGAGGCATCGGACAGTCTCAACAGTGATGACTGACAACTGTGTCATCCTCAGCTAACCAAATTAATTGGAGGGGCACGTGGTCAGCACACCTCTGTCCCGGACCTTGCCAGTTTTTGGCAACGGCGATGCTACTTCTCAGTCGAGTAGCTCCTCAGTTGGCCTTACAAGGGCTGCGTGCACCCTTATTGAACCTTGCCCACACAGCACAGTACAGAGAGCTTCACTCACAATGTTTCATTGAGATGTGCGTCGGTTAAAATCACACGTGGTTTCTTACAGGGCTCAGAATTTTGCTGCCAAGCTGGATAACAGACATGTCTAATCCCACAACCATAGTTTTTTATTACAGTCCCAATGTATTTGACTAAATTGCTCGCTAACAAATGAATACTTCACTTACAGGCTTTGTGAAAATTGGCTACATCTTTCAACAGAACTTTGCCCACTTCATCATAGCTTGATGTGAGGAGTAAGAATATTGTGGTCAAAATTTTGTGTTTGCTTCCAATAACAGTATGCTATTAATCACTTAACTTAAACCATATGCTAGTACATTTGTATGTCATCCTGATACCAGGTTCCCACCATATATTTCATTCCCTTGAGAATCAGCTATCAAATCTCCTTACACTCTATTCGTGCATGGTACGACGTATGACCAGCTGTCTGCTATCCTGAATGGACTCTTCCAAACTGTGACCAACAACCACCTAAACTGACTCGTGTGATGGAATGGGGCATTTACACAACATTTTAAAATATTTCACATTCCAAGCTAAAATTTCAGTTGAAACAGGAACTTTCTTTCTGTGGCCATAAAATGATGTAGACCTAACTATGAAGCTATTATAATCGTTACAGGACAACTTTTCAACACTGTCATACAACATACACAAGTTATTGTGAGTTCATAGTAGAGGTCCACCTTGAGCCGTGCAATTAATTACGAATGAAGCACGGTATTGATATTAAATGTCTAAGTGATAGTCAGTTTACAGAGTAATTTAAAACAGATTTGTACAATAGCTGGGAATAAGGGGATCTGGCTGAGCTCGTCTGGAAAGCGGCGGTGAGGGGAAACTTTCACTGTGGCAGCCTGGCCCAGTAAGTGTCTTTGTGATCCCTAATGGCACCACCATGTGGATGGACAAGAGTCAAGACATTCTGCATTGTTCACTCACACAAATATTTTACGTGTTGGAGTGAGAAGTAATGTTTGTGAAAGATGCAATTGACTGCCAAATGCAGAAAATCTGGCTTTGGGATGTGTGCCAGAGATTGCTGTCTTACAGGTGAACTCCCAGCTAGGCCTTTTAAATGCCACCAAACACATAACTCTTACAAAAATTTTGTTTAGGGATTTAAGACCTTTGGACAGTGGTTCATCTTGATGTTTTTCAGAGTGACAGAGAACTAAAAGGAAGCTGCCTCACTGACACGGGAGAGAGATACGAATAGTGAGGCATGACTTTTTCCAAGGGGTATAGCAGAAATGGAAGCAATGGTTGCCCGAGTAAAACATAGCCCAGGGAAGGGGAGTTGTGCTCTCTGAGGAGCATTTTTCCCAGTCAGAGCTTGGAAGATCCAGAGCACAGCCAGTAAAATTAAGCACATATAGAAAAATTTGGCAATTTGAGGTTTCTCTCCTCACAGTTGCTACACTGATGTGTAAGGAGACTTGTCAAATATTTGGCCAGCCACAGAAGTGGTCTGCTGCTACTGAATGGTATCAAGGGAACTTCAAGTCATCTTGTAAATACAATCTCAGAGATTCATTCGGAATATTTGTATTGCAAAGTCGTTAACACTCTGCTCCTAAAATCCACAAAAAGTGTGACAAATTACCTCCAATAACTTATCAGTTTTAGTAGTTCTATTCTGTGCTCATAAACCAACTAATCACAATACATGTTCCACAGTCGTAAAACACTCCTTCCCACCCAAACACACAACCTCTCAAAGCTTCCAGAATGAAATTTTCTCTCTGCAGCAAAGTGTACACTGATTTAAAACTATGTGCTGTACTGAGACTCTATCTCAGTACCTTTGCCTTCTGTGGGAAAGTGCTCTACCAACTGAGCCACCTAAGCATGACTCATGACCCATCCTCACAGCTTTACTTCCTCCAGTACCTCATCTCCTACCATCCAAACTTCAGAGAAGCTGTCCTGCAATGCTGGAAGAAAGGATATAGCAAAGACATGGCTTGTCACAGCGTGGGGGATGTTTACAGAATGAAATTTTCACTCTGCAGTGGAATGTGTGCTGATGTGAAACTTCCTGGCAGATTAAAACTGAGACTCAAACTCAGATCCTTTGCCTTTAGCAGGCAAGTGCTCTCAAAGCTTGTCACAGTTTGGAGCTACCATGTACACAAAGCCATTGCTGCTAATTTTGGCTTACAATAAAAGACAAGCTGCTCCATTACACTGAGTCCAATACATTATTGATAGAGTAGTTTGTATTAGCAAACCTGCAATAAAGTTCTATGCATGCACATGGATTAGCATTTTACTTAAGTGTCAGTGTACACCATTTTCCCAAAACTGCGAAAAAGAGAATAATGTATCATGTAATAAAATGTACTGTAGCCTGTTTGATGCATCAGTCCATTTGTCACAAGCAACTGGAGTTGAGTAAAATAGTGTTAAAAGCAGAATAAGTGCTAAGTGTGAAATGGTATATTGAAACTTACTTAACATACTTGTAGACAGAGTGTCAGGGACACAGATTATTAATAACAACTTTTTCATTTATGGTCTTGTGCTGGTATGAACTACCAATTTTCTTTTGGTTCCAGCTGTATGGAATTGAATTCTCACAAGCTTTTTGTTGAGTACTCGTAAACCGATGTCAGATGGTAGCTGACTCTCATACCAAACACGACCTCATCCACAGCCATGTTGCCAGCACTATCATGAAGATGGCTGCAGTATAATTGGATAAATAAGATGATCTACTCACCACACTGGTGGCAGCAGAAACTATATGCAAAGGATATAGAAATGTGGAAGCTTTCAGAGCCAATGGCTCTTCCTTCTAGCAGAAGATTTGAAGGGAAAGAAAGAAGACTGGCAAGACTTAAGAAAGGGAGAGAGTTATGGAAAAGTTGCCCAAAACCATAGGTCAGAGGAGACTTACCAGACAGGATGAGAAGGAAAGACTGATCCTTGGTGCCTGCGCTGGATGAGATTTGAAAACCTGAGAGCTTAACGATGGAAGATGCGGTAATCAGCAAGACACAATTTACTGGAAAAAAAAGGTCATTTGGAGTCAATATGAGCTGAAAGCTACCTGCATTGTACATGATAGGCATATATGGGGAGGGGATAGACGGACTGCAAAATGAAAGGGGAGCAAAGAAAAGGAATAGTTACTGAGAATAAATTCTGACAACACTATGATGCAATTTTACTTTTTTAAGCTGATGTTTCTCATTGATTGTGTAAACAAAACAAACGGATCACATACTTTTGGACATATAAATACAGACTGATTATTGGCTCCAGTGTCCAAGGTTGTTGAATAAGTCAGTTTGCAGTCTGCTTGTTTCTATTAAATCATTGTCCACCCACGTTAGCTGAGTGGTGAGTGTGACATACTGTCGATCTTAAGGGCCTGCATTTGATCCCCAGCTGGATAAGAGATTTTCTCCACTCAGGGACTGGGTGTTGTGTTGTCCAGATAATCACCTATTCATCCCCATCCAAGCACAATTCGCCAAAGTGGTGTGAAATTAATTAGTTTGTTTATTTTCATTCATTTTAGAAAAACATCTGTCTGTCTCTGATTTGATTGTCTTGGCCATGGTTTCTAAATCTGCCTCTACTTGTGTGACACGCCTCGTGATGTCATCATGAGGGGTAACGCACTTTCCTACTTTTGTCATCATGTGCTACTTAAAGGTTTGACATTGATTTCATTATGTTTTGCTAAAACTGTTAGTTTTGAAAATTAGGTGGCCATTTGAGTGATCCTTTTGTTCAAGTCAGTACCAATTTTGGTTAATTTAGCGTCATTACTGTCAAGTTTTTTCTTTATTTCCTGAAATTTTTCTGTAAACAGTTTCTCATTGTTCTGTAAACTTGTATTCATCTGCTGAAATTGTTGCATAACTGCACTGATAAATTGTGAGAAATTTACTGTTTGAACATTATCTGCTCCCGGTAAATCGTGAGAATTTACTGCTTGTGATCCACTTTCCATATCTTGCAACTCTATGTTGCTGTCGGTTCCTACGGCTAGATTATTTAGGTTCTGTATTTCATTTACTGTTTCACTTGTTTGAGCAAGTGTAATTTAATTCTATGCTGCTTCATTGGATATGGAACTTGCAGTAGGCAAACTGTTTATGTTATCCATTCTGTGAGTCATGACCGTATCAATAGTAATAAGATTTTTTTTTTTTAAACTCGTCTCTACAATGTTTAGCTTGTATGTAATGTTATTCAAACAATGCATAGAGTTGATCTATTATTGACAATGTCTCTACACGCCATGTTGTCTCCACTGAGCTGTGTATCAGCCATTTTGCAGTAATTGTTGTCGTACTTTGAAAAAAACAAAAAATATACACTCAGCAGTAAAAATCACTTTTTAACTTTAGCAAAACTTCGCTATATATCGTGAGTTAATGAAAGATTGTGCCAACAAACAGCCCAAGATGCTATGGGGCAATGTATCACAGGATGGCATTTGTCACCTTTATGTGTCAGAATATACACCTGCATTGCCATCGGAGAGTGGTATGCATTGTAGTGATGTGACAGGACACCCTTCACTGTGACACATGTTCCATTTGACCTGAATTACAGCGACGTCACATCGTATGACAAAAATGACCATTTCCTTGAGGGTGTTGCAGTTTCTTCTTTCAGCAGAGTATATGGTATGCATTTCATTGTAACCTTTCTAGTTTAGTAAATAAATCACCTTCCTTGACAAGGATCTCAATATCTGTTTATTGTTGTTACTAAGTATATACTACAGGTCAAAATTATTCGATCACCTATGAAAAAAGCTGTGCACTTTATTTTAATAGACAACTACACTCTTCAAACTAAATAGGCTAACAATACAAATATTTTCTCTCTCTCTGTCATTAAGTACCCTTCGTGCTAAGAACAGCTGCGCAGACTGTTGGCATTATGGAGATAATATTTTTGCAGAGATTACAGTCCCATGCATCTGTAATCCATAGGTTTTCAACATTAGATGATGCCAGTTCTCTGATCTCTCTGCCATGTTCATCCCAGTGGGTGAGGTGGAGCAGTGGTTAGCACACTGGACTTGCATTCGGGAGGACAACGGTTCAAACCCATGTCCAGCCATCTTGATTTAGGTTTTCTGTGATATCCCTAAATCACTTCAGGCCAATGCCGTGATGGTTCTTGTGAAAGGGCAGAGTAGACTTCCCTCCCCATCCTTCCCTAATCCAAGCTTGTGCTCCGTCTCTAATAACCTTGTTTTCAATGGGACATTAGTGTTTAATCTCCCTTCCTCAAGTTCATCCCGTAAGTATTCGATGGGATTTAAGTGAGGCGGCTGACTTCACCAGACCATATTCTTCAGTTTCCCAAATTTCTTTCCTCTATTGACTTACTATTGGCACAATTTAGAAGTCTGTCTGAGATCATTGTCTTGCTGCAGATCAACCCACAACTAATATGCCTCTTGGCAGATTGAACTGAATTGTTGATCAGTACTGACTTCATACGTTCTCCACGATGTCAATGAGTAAACATTCAGTGAAGGCTTACAAATTTAAAACTCGATTAATCCTTGGACCATTGCAATCAATTCAACTTCTCTCTATCCATCCATGTAAGTCATGGTCACACAAATGGCATTGCTCTGCTGAGACAATGGTTGGAGCTTCTCACATATTGTTTACTTTATTATTAATTATAGGTGCAGGAGGATTCTTCACATTTACTCTGTACACATAGGAACTAATCTTTGCTTTACCGTGTTACTCAGGGTCTTCCAGATTGTCAAACACTTGAGCTGGCACCAGAGCAATGTATACACTACTGTAGGCTTGGTTAGGCCAAAATTTGTTACTATTGCCTTGCTAGAATAGCCTTTGTGATGCAGAGCTACAATTACAGTACTTTTTTCAATTCCGACCTCCTCCTTCCATCTTATTAGGATGCAATACAGCATGAACTTGAACAAGTATAGAAACTCACTTCTAGGTACACACAGTGTACAAAGGCAGCAAAAGAAATGAGACCTATTTAAATGGAACCCTCTTAGGTAAAGGCCACCAGTGTTGTGGAGACTCACCAGCACCTCTCTGGGTGAAGAATGAGCTTAGTTTTTGCATGTTTTACTATCAAAACAGGTTTATGGTGCAATACTCAAAGTTAAATCCCTGTGTTAACGCAAATCAATAGCTGTGACTGAAAACTTTTCTTCACTTTAGCATCTAAAATTCGCAGACAATGTGTGTGATCATCTGGACCACAGCCCTTGTACACCCAAAAAGATCAAAATGCATCTGACAGCAAGCCATCCGAGTCATTGGCACATCTCGAGGGCCAAAGTAGCATGTACGTGGTTTTATAGTGATCCCAACATAAACTGCTTCTAAACCTTAGAAATTGAATTGTGTGATTGCAATTCAACCTTTGTAAGAGATTAGAATGCATGCCACTTACTACTAGCACAGACATACTGCTATTTTAAGTGTTCTCTCTGTCAAGGTAACTGTAACTGAATTGGCAGAGAAGTGACTAAACACAGGAATGATATTGAGTTGCTACAACAAAATCAGGGATCTTCTCTTTATAACAGTATCTAATTTTGTAATATGTTTCTGCTGTTGAATCGTGTTCCATCTGTGTATTACAGTGCCTATGTAGCACCAAAATGTTCCATCTTCAAAATTTGAATTCAGAATATTTTCATGTGCTTTTGGAAGGTGTGAAATGTCACAAATCGTATCCCTAGAAGTGTTGGTATTATAATTGCCAGCTCAGAGACATGGTTATTCATTACAAATGATGGGGGAAAAAGCCTCCAATTGAATACAAAGCTGATATATAAATGAGTGAGTGAACGTACAATTGCTCATTGGATTACACTGTGTCTGTTATTGTTATATTTCCAATTCTTAATTTTCTGCATTCAGTTACAGTTATCATTGTACAGCTTGCTACATTGAAGCATGGAAATCACCCCAAAACAATTAAGACCACATGGAACATGGGATTAGTGTCTGAACTGAAATGATTCCAAGCAAGCTACCCTGGGAATTGATTAATACTAAAAGTGTGTACTGCTTGGAGTATCTGACAAATTGTGCAGGGTCAGAAACACATACATTTTACAGAAAAAGTACAAGATGTGGTGAACATTCTGTCTGCAGTCTGGTATATTGAACTGCTATGGGTGAAACAGAGTACAGTACTGCTCAAAGTAGAGGTGCTAGTTCTTGGAGTGCATTTACAGTAACCAGGATGAAATGTTTGTCGCTTTGCTTGCCTGTGTGAGAAGGACTGTTGCTAAAGAAAAAATCCATTTTATTTTGCCAAATGTGTTTAAAAGTAAAAAATAATACATATATTGACTGAATTATAAAGGTAACTAATGATCATGGTGTTTCAGACATTCCAGACTGCATCTTGGGTACAGTTACAAGAATTATCAGGTGCTGTGAAAAATGGTATTGGCTGCTAAACATTTAAATGTAATGCTGTGGTAATTTAGGATCAAGAAAGTGCCTTGAAAAAAATGTTTATGTCTCCTTTTTCGTATATTTTTTAAGTTGAAGTGACTGTACATCATGTGGCAATAGCTGAAACAAATTGGCAACAAATTTAAATGAAATGTATACAATTTTTACGGTTCATATGGAAGATAACATGTTTAATAAACAATGCTGTTTTTAACAATAGTATAATGAATACTATGCCTTATCTTACGATAACATTAGAATAATATTTAAATACCTAAATTTGGGAGTTGTTATAGCCAGTAGCGTCTGCAACACATCAAACAGAGCTTTTCGTTAGCTACCATTGTATGTTTCAGCACCATGTTAACAAGCCTGCCACTCCTATCATACTTTATGTACACCCTATATAAAGTCCAGGAACACTTTCAAGTAATTACTGCACAAGAACTAAACATTGTACAGATATCATACATATTGCAATTTGAAGCGAAACTGTAAAAAAACTTCCAAACAAACGGGGCACTGCTTCATCATGTGGTAGAGGCAGTACATACACCAGATCTTTAATGCGTCCCCACAGAAAAAAGTCACATGGAGTGAGATGTGGTGATTGGGGAACCATTTAGTGAAACACCTGTCCTCTTCTGTAGCAAGGCCGATCCATCGATGCAGCAGCTCTGTGTTCAGACACCCACAAACTTCACGATGAAAATGGGTTGGAGCTCCATCCTGCTGAAAAATGAATGAAGGGTCCAGTTGCATTTGAGGTATCAGCCATTGCTGCAACACATCCAAGTAGGAATATCCAGTAACAGTGCTCTCAGTGAAGAAGAATTGCCTGTACTGTTTTTGGTACGACAAGGCACAAAAAACATTTACTTTTGGGGACTCATGCTCAAATTCAATGCATTCGTGTGGATGCTTTGTACCCCCAGATATGACAGTTATGCCTGTTCACTTTCCCATTAGTGTGAAAAGTGGCTTCCCTGCTAAATATTATGTAATCAAAGCCATTACCATCCCCATTCAGTTTTTGCAACTCTGAATGCTTCTCTTTGTCATCATCATTGAGTTCCTGCACTAGCTCCAGTTTGAATGATTTCATTGACACCTTCTGTAGCAGGACTTTTCACTATGTCATTGGAGCTATTTTGAGATCATGGGATGCACGACGCACAGATTTTCTTGGACTCCTTATAGATGACTCTCGTATGCACTCCTCATTCACTTCACTCACACTGGGACGTCTGCTTCTCTTTCCCGGGCACAAGCAACCCATCATAACAAATTTGTTGTGCCAGTGGTAAATGGCCTTCCTTGTTGGTGGCTCCTTACCACACTAGTTTTTGTTGGACGCCAACACACCACGTTTGTGACTTTTGGTGACTATCCTCAAGTTACGAAACTACACTGTGGTGGTATACATTAAAAAAAAACTTTCAGTGTCTCTTTGAAATGACACATGTATGATAGGTGCACACTGTTTGGTTCTTGTGCAATAAATAATTGAAAGTGTTTGTGGACTTTATGTACGCCTCATATTTTTTTATACATGGCAAAATCATGATATTCTCAACATTAGAAATGTTCATAATGTAACCATATGCATAAATTAATTTGCAAATGAATGTAAAATGACTCATTCCTCATCATTATGATCCATAGAACATGTATCCTACTAACTAAATTGGATTAGATGATGATGCATCACTATTAAATCATTTGCCTGTATTCTCTCTGTCGCCAAAAAGTGTATTATTAAGGGAGATAAGACTATTAGTTTGTTCTTTCAGTTGTCACTTGAAACTGAAAATAACATTGATATGAATGATCATCAAAAAGAAAAGAAACTTTATGGTTCCATGGACCTTTACAAGTCTCAACCAACTATGCAGTATACATGTAGACTGAAGAGATGAATGAAAATTTGAACCCAGATCCTCTGCTCACTGGGCAGATGCACGAACCACTACACCACCCTGGCGCAGTGGCTCTGCACTGTTTGCCCCAGCATGCCTCCCTCCTCAGTCCCCTTATTCCCCCAAAACACAAAGAGCACCACAGAGGTTGTCAAACTGTCATGGAATAGCACCTCAGTTTTGAATGAAATGGAACAATATAGTTTCATTTAATGAAAGCAGCTATACCTGGGTCTCAGGCAGGACCTCCTGTTTAGTTTGATTCTGAGGTACTATTCCAATACTGTTGGACATGTTCCACACCCAGGAGGATACCCTCTTTTGTGGGTCTGTGGAATAAATAATTAATGTAATCTAGTCTGAGAGCCCCTCCTCTTGTGGCAGTTAATTGTATATCACTGGAGCAACAAGGCATTGTGACTAAAAAGGACACACCATTCCCATTTTCTGGAATGGTTGCAAGGCAAATGCACTTAATTGCAGGCCTATATTATGGATAACAATCTGTTGAAGCATTAAAGAACACAGTTAACATTTCTGAATTGTGACACTCTTTGTAGACCAGAATTGTCTTCTCTAGGTCTCAACATGAATTTGATGAAGGGTAATTGTCTGAAACTTTACTGATAAAGGCAAAATAGTTCTCTTAATTCACCTCAAAAGCACGATAACCGACCTCGATATCAGATGGAGCAATAAATGAAATATTCGAAAGTGTCTTTCATTGGTTCTCAATAAATGGTCTAGCACATCATTTACAACGAAAAGGCATCTTATTCAGTTTTGTACAAGGAAAGACAAATCATCACTAATAATGAAGCATTACAGAAAAGAAATATGTGAAGACTGATTGTTAAAAATACTTGGGGGTACATAGTGATGAGAACAAGAATTAGAAAACTGAGTGCAGCAACATTTGCTCTAAATGGCAATGACAGCTCTAGAAAATTTGACTTCCTGCTTTCATTGATGTCATATTTAGAATAGGGGCCTCTGCCCCCCTCCCCTTACACACACACACAAATGCACAGTGCCTATCCTCAAACTTCACATAGATAAAGAAATTAGGTAGCCTTGCAACACATACACTCTTATGAAGTTTGTTTTGAAGGATCAGCACAATTTGAAAATAATACTAGCATTCATAAATACAATACTAGGAGGAAAACAGTGGGACTTAATCTTGTTGTAGCACAGAAAGAAGCATATCATGCAGCCATAAAAATATTTGACAACCTCCCTTTCATTATCAGCCAGTACCTTGTTAATTAAAGTTGACAAGTGCTATTCCATAGATGAATTTCTGAGAAGGAAACAACAGGTTACCCACGAGCACTGATGTGCTGCTTCCTGGACTTGGGTAGGCGCGCCGGCCCCGGACTGAATCAGCCCAGCAGGTTAACAACGAGGGACGGCATGCCTGAATGCGGTTTTTAGGCAGTTTTCCACATCCCACATGGTAAATACTGGGCTGGTCCCCATGTACCACCTCAGTTACACAACTTACAGACATCTGAAAAACATTCACACTATTTCATGGCTTACACTAGACGCAGACAGCTAGGGTACATTACTTCTGTCCTGGGGGGTACATGATGGTGACAAGAAGGGCATCTGGCAACAACACTCTGTGACACTAACATTGCCAACTCTATAGTAACAGGGTCAACCCCGTGTTGAAGCGGGGCAAAGGCCCAAGCAAATTATGAGAAGGTGACATCCAAAAATGAACATATCTACTAAATGCAATTTATCACAGTCAACATGAAACTTATTTTGGGCATACATAAGAAGGAAAATAGCATACTGCAGTGTGAATGCCTTTTACTTTTACTTTTAGGCCAAAAGGCAGTTCATATCTGTAAATCAAATCAAGAATGAAAATATTCCTTTCAAAAGAGCATTTAAATATTCATTACATG
Organism: Schistocerca gregaria; assembly: GCF_023897955.1. NCBI lineage: Eukaryota > Metazoa > Arthropoda > Insecta > Orthoptera > Acrididae > Schistocerca > Schistocerca gregaria. Next base: position 1,532,096 of record NW_026061973.1, read on the forward strand.
AACCATGAGCGATTTTCAAAACCAAAAATCTTCTTCTTTCTTTCAAAATAACTTACCTCTTACTGAATAATGCTTGTTATACCATATCATTTAACATATTTTTATAGTGTAGTATGTGATACCATAGAAAAAACTGTACTTCACAATAATTTGAAATGTTTCAGATCACCATGCCAGAATAAAATGACGTAACTGTGGCATTAACTATCTTTAGAAGTATTCTTTGACGTAAGTGTTACATGCAATAAAGAATAATTTTCTTAACAGTCACAAGCAACATGGAAATATCATCGGTGATGGTTGTGTTCCAACTTAAGTACTAGTGATTTTGGCAGGCTTCTTAAAAAATAGTTTACTGTAAACCATCAACATCTTTTTTCCTATTATCTTAGACTGGATGGCTGAAAAGTACTTGGGCTTTTGTCCAAGGAAAGGGTTTTGTAGTGGTTCATCTGCTCTTTTACATCTAGTTGGGACTTCTAGAATGCATTTGTCTCAACATCAGTATGAGTGTTTCCCATAGCTTTGTACTTGTGTATGGAAATGCATTTTATTTCACATATTTAATGTGAAATCCCTATCTAAGGATCTACAAGATGTACATCGGCGAGCAAGGTTTCTTAGCTGAGTCACTGATTGTAGATCTCATTGTATTCCTCTTTTGTTACAATTGTTGGCCTTTTTCTTAGAAGTTTTCCTATTCTATCAAAAGTGGAGTCAGTGCATAAGTAACTGTGTCCTTTTAATAATAGTAATTATTAGTGCTATGCAACATATTATGAGGGAGCATGGAAGCACAAACAGTTGCTCTGCATTAGAGAAACAGTGTAACTGGAATGGAAATCACTCGACTGGATGTAATGGATTAGTTATCCTTCACACAAAATGTGTATGTGGACACACATTTATTTTCCTAGGCTTGTATCTTGGCAAATGTTTGATTTCACTTAAATTGTATGATTATCTAGGTTCTGCCTATCCTGTTTGTTTTGTTCCATTCTGTGTCTCATTTATTTTAAATTCCTGACATGTTTGCTTTTGCATGTAAGCTCCTCATATAAAATTTTGTTGAGGATTAAGACAGCAACAAAGTTCAGTACATAGTCAGCATGAACTAATGCTGTGCAATGGGAACCCCAGAAAAGCAGACGATAAAAGCTCTCAGGTTACAATTGCCTTCCTCAACTTCCAGAAAACACTTGGTGGGGGGGGGGGGGGGGGAGGGGGGGGGGGGCAGGGTGCATGGTAAATGCTTGCTATGCCCTCATAATTCTTTATGCTACTTTTGATTTTTGGGTCATGACAAATGTTGACCATCTTGATGAGATCAGTCTCATTGACTGGGTGCACATTTGTCTAACATGGATTTCATGAGCTGGGGACTTGTTAACACGAACAGTGGATTACTACTCTAAGCTCTGGACATGCTTTTGCCTGCCATCCAATGACACAGTAATGGAACATTGTACGCCATAGTGCATGGGATTTTGATCTTATTGGCTGAACTGTGAACATTGTAGGAGAAAAATAATTTTGAAAATGCACCATTTGTCAATAAGGGTTGAGGGGAGTGAAACAATCATTACTGAGTAAGTGCTATGGAATATGCTGTACTGGGGCAAGCAGGGTTCTGTTTGGGTGGGCCCCAAATAGGATTGTGATTATCTCACTGTATAAATTTCCAGAGGGTTATTGGTTGACCCTACCACCCCATCAGCAAACAAACGTTTAACAGTAAAAATGTGATAGTAACACAGTATCAGGAGAATTATTAAATAATGTTGCACTAGTTACAGAACACAGAGTTGAACCGTTGCCTCATGACTCACACTCATGAATGTATCTTCTTCTGCTTCTACACAATGAGCACTGATCCAAAGGAATTGCTGAAGAAATGGTCTTGGATGGTTATTGATTCATTCAAGATACATACTTGAGGTATAGGGACTTCTGAAATTAAGTTACGCAACAGGCACGGCACCCTTTCAGAAGACTGGGCATGTTACCAATTTCCTGAGAGACAATTCTGCTGCAGTACGGACAACAGGTTCATCACATTATGGGAGTGAAATGGCACTCCAAAGTTGAGGTACAAGGAACAGTAAGTTTCTTGTTAGCCAAACATATAAATTGCACACAAATTCGCCATGAAATTCTTGCAGTGTATGGTGCAATGCAATGTAGCATCCAGTCGTAGTGAAACAGTGCCAACAATTTGATGAAGACCATTCAGTCTTTCCAGCAAGCTCAGTGCATATTTGACAGGAAAGAGATTTTCCATCAAAGAGGAAATTCACACAGCAGTCCTCAAATTGTTCCATGACTGAGGCGCACGTTTATATTTTCAAGAAACTGAACAGTTTGTGGGATGTTACAATTGTTGTTTACAGGTTTTAGTGACTGTAGTGAAAAGTAGTATCTGCATCACTTTGAATTGTATTGCAGCATACAGTAAAAGTTACTCAGTCTGCCATAGTAACAGGTAACTTTCTTTCTGAAGTCTCATAGTTTCCTGCTGCTTTCACACCTTTCTTTGACAATCATCAGATGTCAGGTTACTCCTGGATGCATCAGTGAATGGAATCCTACTCTGCTGACTGAGTACCCATTCTGTGTTTTCCCATACCCAACTCCACAGACCAATGCTTTGGGGGAGGGATGCTAGTGCTATCTGAGGCCACATTGATAATGTGGAGACTTGGATTCTGTCTTGACCATAGTTGCCTGATATCCCAGATATCTGGTTGGAAACCCAACTCCCAACTGTACTTTGTTGGGATAGATAAAATTCCTGGTTACATAAAAATGGACAACATTATATAAAATGATGTGGTCTTCACTTCAAATTGCTCATTACCAATTTCTAATGAGGGGCAGTCTTGTATGAGTTACTGACTTAAACTCCTCCTTTTATTAACAGCACTAAGTGGCCATACTTGACTAAATAGCCATTGTTTTCGAGTAGTGCATCAGAGGTCAATCGTGACAGTGCTTTGTAATTCTCTGCTGAAAAAATTGAATAGGGTTGTGCAGTTTCCTTCCCCTGTGGCAGCCTTAGTCGTCATGATGATCTTATCAAAACATTCGAAAGATAAATTGTGATGAAGGAAGCTGGGATAATTTTTTAATTTTTACTTCCCCCTTGTTTTGCAATATGCCTCCTTCAAATTTGTTTCTTCACTTTCAACTAATTACCATTAACATATGTGAATTGTAATCTGCATTTTCATAAAAGAGAAAGGCAGCCCCCTCAGGTTGAATTTTGTCTGTGTAATTGATTTTCTAATTTATATTGAGTATTCCTAGTTAGTATCTTTTATTATAGGGCAAAATCAGTCATTTTTATGTAACTTTAATTCCGATGTTGACTTATAAATGGGAAGCTGTGCACTGGCCATACATAACTGTGTATTATTGGGAGGATGTGAAAGTAGAAGACTGTGCATCTGTCGGCTACATCATTTACAGTAGACAGTACTGCACATCCAACCCCTATGTTTTCAGCCAGTATGTAGACACCGAGGACAACAAAGGAACAAAGTAGGCAAACCACAACAAAATGGCAGTTTACTTGCAGCACAGTCTAAACTATGTTGAAAAATGATTTGACTTTGAAGAAAGTGTCTACAGGACTTTCAAACCATTTTCACTGACAGTGAAACAGAGCTCAGTTTCAGAATATCTAGAAGTTATTTCTTGCAGATGGGGATTTGATGTTTGAAGAATGTGTGCAGTTAAAGAACTTTCTCAAGGATGAAGAGAAGAACTTTTCAAGCTGAAATCAGATTAGTGGAAGGAATTTTTTTTCATTGTTATGAAAACTATGACAACTTCTTAAAACTTTTCCGTCTTGTTTCAGATGATGGTGAACACTTGGTGAGCTGAGAGGAAACTTTTCCCAGCAGCAACATTAGAAGCTGAAATAATAATAATAATAATAATGAAGATGGTTTAGTGATTTACATGTCTCCAGTTTTATTGAGGAAGAAGAGAAGATTCTATGAAGGAGATTGAAAAGTGAGCAAAAATCTCAATAAGGTAAAAACACATTGAATTGTAGCCTGTGTGTGTTTAGTCTTGGTTTTTAAAAAATATCCCGATTTAGTTCAGAAAAAACTTGGTGTCTGGTCTGTACTAATACAGCTGCCTTCTAAATGGGCAGTGCACAGCTCTTTTGCATTTTCTTGTGGGTGCCTATGAGCCACAACTCTTATGCTCTAAACAGGTTGTCGACTCCAGGCTACCACTGGAAGATGGTTTGTCTCACAGTAGTGGTTCTCTGTTTGAATGATGTCACTGTGGTGTATGACAAATTGACAGGCAACTTATCATGCTGCTATACACTCACAATGTAGATAAGCCTGAAATGATCCTTCAGAGCATGTTTACAGACAACACAGTTGAAGATTTTAATGAATCTGTCTCACAGAGACTTCTGTTCAATAGTAGATTATGATAAATATTCTGGCCAACAAAGTATCTGATTCCATTAAATTTTCAGCTATGTTTTTTCAATAATTGCAAATCTGCTGTTCAAAAATGGAAGCCTTTTGGATTGATATTTTGTTTGAAATTTCTTTCTGTTTCTTTGATGTTTGAGATTATAAATTTCATGTGTTTCAAATTATTTGGTTATGAAAATGCCTCATAGCACTTCTGTATCAAATAGAAACTGTTACAATTTTTCATAACCACTAGAACAGTTCCTGAAGTTAATATTGTAAAAATGTACCTTTGATGCTTTGCACCCGTGAGTTGAGTTGTGCTATCGTTGTTAACTTTCTCAATAGTTTTAGTGAGGTTACTGAATGAGAGTAGTTGTCTTGGACTTGATGTCACATGGAACCAAGTGCAGTTTTATCTGTTGGACTGAGTAATGTGAACTCAGTGTATATCATGAACTGTAATTTGCTTTTATACTTCTGCAACTTTGAAATCAGTGACTCTTTTTTTAGCCAGTTGCCAAAGCTTTAGAAATGTGGTTTAGCTGTTGATTACATTTGGAGAATTGGGCTTATCAAAAGCTACAATGTTGTTTCATCAGCAAGTCAAGATATTAACTGAAACTATATGACCTAGAGCCCACATGAATTGTACTTCTAAATATATTTGGATGGTGAGCTGAGCACAAAATACTTCAAATCATGTTGATACTGTTTTCTAGGTTATGCAACAAATGTCATTGGAACTCTATCCTACAGTGTCATATCCCAACATTACACTTCAGACAGTTCTGACAAACAAATGTTACATCATTTCAATATTTTCTTGTTGTTTGGAGTGAGTAACGGGACTCTAATAAGACACAGGAAGAGAGAAGAAATAAAGCTCTTGATATCAGAGGCAGGAAGGGTCTTGGAAGATAAATTGAATGGAATGGAAGGGATAAAAATCAGAAATTTTTGACTTTCCTACCTGGAATTTCCGTTGGTTGTTTTAAAAATGCTAAAATTCCACCAACCGACATATTGCCCCCTGCCAGTGGTGTGGTGTGATGTGATGCAACATGGAGGGGCAGCTGGTCAGCACACCTCTGTCCTAGGATTTTTTTTACTGTGAAACCACTACTACTCGGTCAAGCAGCTCCTCACAAGACTGACTGCATTTTGTACCAGTCACAGTCCCCCCCCCCCTGGCAGGAAAAATCGCTGGCAGTTAGTCGAATGGCACAGCTAAGCAGGCAGGCAGTGGAATGGGTAGTGTGTTAAAGAGCAGTTCTAAGATGAACATAAGACAAGAATAATGGAATGTAGTCAAGTTGAATCAGGAGATGCGGAATGAATAACGAGGGATGATCAGCGAGTTTGCATTTGAAAGCTGTACGAGGAGGGGTGAAAAAGCTTCTACCCTAACAAATAAAGAGGGAAAGAAATTTCATAATATAAATTTATTTGTATATATAATACCTGTGTACACCAATACACTTGGAGGCATGCTCAGATAACTTCTACAAACCATTCAAAGAAAAGATCTTTGATTTCAATTGCAACAAAGCATCAGTCACTGCTTCATCATCATCCTTTGAGGTATCTTTTTTCGGTTTGGGAAAAGGAAAAAGTCTGACCCAGTCAGATCTGGAGAATATGGCAGGTGACACGTTCCACATCATTACGAAAGAATCGTGTTCATGATCCATGGAACAACTAATATAACTAACTAGAATTGGAAGTTTTTCATTGTCCATTATACGAGGTTTGTCCGGAAAATACGTATAAAGGTTGAATAATGTCTTTATGTTACAGGTTGCAGTCACCATCAGGTGAGACTACTGCTGTAATCAATCAAATCAATGCTCAGTTCGAGTCAGAGCACTCTGCGTGAAGGTGGGAGTGTGCAGCAGCTTGTGTTCTTAAAGACCGTGGATTGACAGAATGATTGCTGACGAGCTGTCAACCCTCAAAACAATTTTTCACAAAAACTTGAAATGAAGAAATTGTACCGAAGCTCTTGACACCAGAACAGAAAGCAAAGAGGGTTGAGTGCTGTAGGGATTGGTTGGAAGCAGAGGAACGAGGTGACTTTCTCAACCGAGTCATCACTGGAGACGTGTCCTGGTATTAGAAATTCGATGTGGAGCTCAAAGCAAGGAATGGAAACTAGCAGGAGAACCGAGAACAAAAGAGTCGCGAAAATCAAGGTCCAATGTGATGACAGTGTTGATTCTTGGAGCATTGTTCACAAGGAATTTGTCCCTCCCAGCAAGAGAGTGAACGGAAATTTTTACGTTGAAGTTCTGACACGTCTCGGAGCTCTTGTGGCAAGAGTTTGACCCTTCATCACAAGAATGCGCCCGCACACATGTCGCTCGTTGTGTTTTTGGCCCGAAGCTCAATCACCACTGGATTTAATCCCGTGTGAGTTCTTCATGTTCCCAAAAATGCGTAATGGTGTGGCATTGGGAGATGTGGAAACGACATGGCAACTAAACAACATCACAACTGAAGACTTTCAGCAATGTTATCAACAGTGGAAATGGCGTTGGCAGAAGTGTATCACGTCTCAGGGTGAGCACTTTGAAGGAGACCATATTGTAATACCTGAATAATTGTAAAATAAAGTTATTATGCAACTTTTATATGTATTTTTCGGACAAACCTCGCAGATTAGGAAATGAGACACTGAAGATAATAGAAGTGTTTTGTTATTTGGGTAACAAAATAATTGATTTTGGCTGACACAGAGAGGATATAAAATGCAGGCTGGACTGTATATCTGAGAAAGAGGAATATGTTAGGAGTGGATGTAAATGTTACAGAGTCTTTTCTGGAGGTATCTGCGTGAAGTGTAGCCTTGCTCCGAAACGAGATGTGAACAACAAGCAGTTGAAGCTAGAAAAGGATGGTATCTTTTGAAATGTGTTTCTAGGAAGAAATTTTGATGATTACGTGGATAAAACATAAGGTAAACTCTGTCCATCGGTACTGGCCGACCACCGTGTCATCGTTTACCAATGACGTCCAGCACACCACTATCCTGCCTGTGTCAGTTTTCTTGTCCTCGAGTTCCTCAGTTGGCATCACAAGGGTGAATGTACACTTTCCCAATCCTCTCACCCAGAAAAATTCCTGGCAGTACAGGGAATCTAAACCTGCGTCCTCGCCAGGATAGGCAGCAGCAGTGAACACTAAGTTACAGAGGTAGTCAATAAGTGGATAGATGACTACTACTGGCACTCGACACCCTCTGCACTGCACCTAGAGGTGGCTAATGGAATAATTATGCAGTTGCAAATCAAATTACCAGGGACATAGTATTGAAAGAAATTTTCAGCACAACATGAGTAAAAGAAGGAACTGTTTGATAAGACATACCCTGATGCATTGAGGAATCATCAATTTGGTGTTGGTGGGATTTGAGTGAGAGGAGGAAAAACTGTTGAAGGGGAAATACAGTAAGCAGGTTCAAATAGATGTAGGCTTGCATAGAGAGCTGCATCAAACCAGTCTTTGGACTGAAGACCACAACAACAAAAACAGTTGGCTGTGTGTAGGAATTTTCTGTGGTCAGGAAAGCAATGAGAAATGATTTTCTGATTAAGAAAAGTGCAAACACTATACATTAATGAGGTGTAAAATGTTTCTTGACCTGTTTATGAAGCCAGAGAAATCTTATATTAGTTCTTTTGGCATGATAAACCTGTACACGATGATTAAACTACACCTACCCATGGGTTTTATGCAACTTGCAATGCCTACAAATGTCATGGGCAAGATTTTCATTTCTCTCACCCACTACATGCAAATTACTAGTCCTACATAAAAAAATGAACAGGATCTTTTTGTTTGAAATTTAATGTAGTCATTTCTTTTTGGGAGGGGAGGGGATACATTTTTACTAGAAGCCATAGTTTTTGAATTATTTAACAAAAAGTACAAGACAGGCATTCAAATGCCTTTTTTCTTGAATGCCACAGAAAGTGTGGTGTCCAACAAAGTACAAAATGTAATGTAGTTAATTTTGATACAAAAAGGTTCTGTTCATTGTTTTTGCAGGACTAACAGTGAGCATGTAGGGAGGAGAGAAGATTAAAATCATGGGTGTGGTTCTTGAAGATGTTGCAGGTTCCATAAACCTTTATGGCAGGGGCAGCTGAATAACCCTGTGTATGATCCACAAGATTCAACAACATGCTGATCAAACCTCATGGTCAAACATGGCTGCTGATAGAAAATAGGTGGTTCATATTGGCTTGAGTATCCCCATTATGTGACTGCTGTAAAGAAGAGGATGTGGGGTGTTCTCCATCAGCTTTTATACCCACACTGGTATGCCAAAAGGCATTAAAATATACAAGGCATGCCAGAAAAGTAAGTACCATTGTGGGAAAGGACTCATGAAAACATTTCTTCAGACCGTAACAGCCACCACTGTTCAGACATTTGTCATAGCAGTAATCCAACTTTTCTATGCCCTTTTCATAGAAAGATAATACCAGTTAAGACCTCCAATACTGATCACACTTGCTTACATCATCATAGGTGTTCAAGCACCTTCATCCTGACTGATGATGAAGTAAAAGTGGTAGTCCGAAGATGTGAGATTGGCAGGTGGTCTCACTGTTCCCAAATGAATTGTTTAGTAAGGTTTTCAGTGCCACCAGCAGAAATGAAGCATCATAATGATTCGATTGAGAGTTTTGCATCTTTTGTTTTGAATAGTGTGATGGAGTTCTTTCGGTGTTTTGCAGTATCATACCGCTTTCATGGTTTCAGCTCTGAGAAGGAACTCAACAAGCAGAATGCCTTGTTGGTCGCAGAATCCATTTCACCTGACTTTTTGCACTTGCAACTTCATTATGATTTCTTTTTTGGGGGTGGTGGAGGATTGTCGGACTGTCAGTTCCTTCACTCCATAGATTGTTGATTTTATTTTGGAGTGTCATGAAGACCCCAAGTTTCATCACCAGTCACGATTCTATTTAAGAACTCATCTTCCTTATCACTGTATTCAGTGCTGAAATGTCAAAACTCTGCCAAGGTACATAATTTTGTAAGCATTTTTCAAACGCAATTCACAAAAATTTAAGCAATTTATGACTGAGTCATGCAAAACAGTTTTTGAAATACATTCTTATTGTGAACCATGTGTTTTCTCACCCATACCATCAGTGACAACAGAAGGCTGTCCAAACATGCTTCGTCATGAGTGTTTCTTCAACTGTCTCATCCACTTTCTCACCATAAATGTCTACAAGTTGATGAATTTCAGGTGGCTTAATGTTCTGTGTGTTGGAACTAAACATAACAGAGCACACTTCACAGTCACTGGGCTCAGAGGTTGTCCTAAAGATTTTGACTGATCACTAACAAATATAAATACCACAAAATTGAGCTGCAGTGTCAAGACAATGAACCAGAGAAATGTGTGAACCTACAACACAAGTGCTGCAGTGGCAGTAGAATGATTTGGCAATTACTTTCAGGATGCACCTCATACTTAGGACTTCAAGGGAAGTGCCTGTCGCCTTTTAATGTAAATTTTTGCTTATGATGGTAACTATGTTTAAGCAGTGTGTGTGTGTGTGTGTGTGGCAAGGGGGTAATTAACAGTTGAACTATCTTTGTTTTGTTTATCTCTCTCTAGTCATGACAGGTAATGTGAATCAAGGACAAAGGTACTTTCTGAGTTACCTTAGTCAAGCTCCAACCCTTCTGTCCTGTACAGCTACTTGCTTTTATCCTGAGGTTGTTACTCTCTGGTCAGCAGGTGCTCCTAAAAAAGTTGCATACATTGTGTACAAAAATCTACATTTACAAAGAATTTGTGGGGCCAGACATGTTAGTAATGCTCAAGATATGGTGTGACTATTGGTATAGGGGCAATTCAGAAAATATCACCTGTCTACATTATGGCACAACTGGAATATGCTTGCTCAAATAGTGACAATGCATTCAGCTGAACTGGTAACCAGTGCTTCATATACCAACATCATCTCCCCCTATAAAAAAAGAAATTTAGAGGCAGTCACATAAAAAAAGCTTCTTTGCCTCTCCTAAACACTCGAAAATTGTGTGTATGTAGTTTGTTTTCATATACAGGGTGTATTAAAAGAGCTGTCACCATTACCAACACTGCTTGCATGGTGTTAATTTGCACACAGATTTCTGGTTGTTCCACTGGAAAGCTTACCAAGACATTTACAGCATAAAACTGATACCTGCTTGTATTTTAAAAAAATGTACACAGCTCAAAGGTAGTGCAGCTGCAGCTCTGTAGAATTACCATGCCTTTCATGCAGTACAACATTTTTAACCTCTGGGATAAGCTACGAAGTAATTACTCGATGCCATACGAAAAAACAAAACAGCCTCACTGCTAATATTTCTCACATACGTAATAGGTGATGGGAACAATGGAACCAACAAAATTAAGAAGACCATTAGCATTTTTTTAAAATTCATCTATCTTTTACAGTAAATTTCAACCATAAATGTTTCGTAGGCACATTACAACATTAACAAACACTGCATTATAAATATAATTTGGGACTTCAGTGTGCAACTATATACATGACCATTTTTATTACTTAAGGGTTAATTTTATCAACTTACAGAAACAGTTAGTTTAAGAAACATTTAATCATGCCGATGGTCACCTGTTATCTCACTGCTACATAGTGTTAAACCATAAGCTAGGTGGAAGACTCACTGGACGAAAAATTGTTAGAACTACCTACATACATTGGTAAAAAGCACTTTTGCTGGTCTCAAAATACTTTATTGTGCGCTTCTGTTCCAAATGACAACTTCACAGCTACAGTAATTTCACCAATAAGGTGGGCTACAAATAGGTTGTAATATTCTGACCTGAGTAGCTCTTCAGCAAATAGAGCTACATAATATGTGCTACTGTTTTTACATGACCACTAATGCTAGTCATGTTTACAATAGAAACAATAATTAGGCCCAATACATTTAAAATTGTATGCCTACAGCCAGAATGTACTACTTGTTGAAAATGAAAATTCATCAAAATACTTGTAGTACACACTGAAATACCTTGCATCCATTCTCTCTTGCTGCAATAAAGCTAAATCTCATAGCCAAAGGCAGTTGTACATTGTTGAGGGGAACTAGAACAGCTAGTAAATGTAACTAAATAATATCTGTATTCATTTGAGTTTGTTTCACCAAGATCCAGATTATGTTGTCACTTATGTCCCCTTGTTCTCACATTAACCGATTAGTTTTCAATTTTGGCCAGTTGATACAAGACAGACTTATAACTCCTTCATGTTCATTGTTATTGGCAATAACTTTACTAGCTCTGATAACAATACAAAACTCGATAAACAAGTCAATGCAATCTGTGCCAGCACTTACCTCTTTCAAATTTTGTTTACATTCAGTGCTATTCATTTTGTTCTAAGGCTTGTGTTTAGTATAAATAACCAATGGTGCATCTGTAGGCCATACCAGTTCCAATATTAAAACTGCCTCAATTTGATCCCATAGATTGCCACTTTACTGATGTGGCATTTAATAAATTAAAAAGAGCATCTCTCTTGAAATATTTACAAACTGAATACTGCTGAACAAGACGTACATACATTTCGACACAGTTATACAATTGAAAACGTTGACAGATGCTCCAAAAAGTTCTTTTGCAACCTGAACACTGAAACATGTTCTAGGAACTACTTTAAAATGTTAAAATTCTACACTGGAAGACACTCTGTTTCATTTTTATATTACTGCAGAAGGGCAGGAGCAAGATAAGGTACTTTCAGGTTCCAGTACTGATCATGGTCTTACTGTCATCCAGTTAGAAACATTCACACAATGTTAGTCACAGCAGAAGCACTTCCACTACAATGGTTGTGACTAGTATGCTCCTAAACCCTATTGTTCTCATTTACTTTTTTGTGGTTTACATTGTTCACTGATAAACAATGGCATCCTAGCAGACACTGTAGAAATAAACTTCTTTGGACCAAATACATGTTAAATGTTTATTAGTATTTCTGTCACAACAACAGAAGGTAAGTAAGGTTGCTCCACACCAAAATTATAAATTTTTTTACTGCCAACATCAGTTGTTCTGCTCCAAAATCAAACTAAATTTTCAGGTCTTCTGTGTGGTCTGCAAGTTCCTTTATGTTGGGAGCATATGTTTTACTTAATAGACAAGTTTTCTAGAACTTGTGATTTAGTAGAAAGCAAAGAAAAAACTAAAAGGCGATGAAATGAGAAATTAGAATGTGTGAGAATCACTCCAATTAGGCCAGTGGCTATATAATCTTGGTGGTGCACGGAACTGGGTTCTCAAGGCTGAGAAGAGACAGAAAAATGAAGTGAGATGTTTATGTTCCTTTGAAAGATCTAGAGACACTAGGAAGGATTATGTATGCCAATCAAGGACTATTTAAGACCATGACAGTTGGTCCTCTTGACTAGGGGTGTGAGAGAACAAACCACCACAGAAGAAAGGGAAAAATATTGTGAACTGCTATGCCAGATAGACAAATGTGTAAATTCATTAAATGAACACATAACAGGTATTGACTAGTAATAAGTTTCGCCAAAGCCAGTTGTCATTGGTTAGGTCAATACATGCCTAAGATGTCATTTTTCATGAGTAACACTGTGTGAACAAAGAACAGCTCTCAAGCATACTAAACATCAATGACCCGCTGCCTACTGGAATAACAAAGTTTCTTTATGGACCACATTTTGATTACTTGGCAGAAGCAATCTCTAGTTTATAGTGGGCTGTAATGATATCAAGCATAATATCTCATAACTTTGGCATTCTGCTGTTTTTAGGGCAGTGCTTAACAAATCAAAGAAGTTCGCCAAGATATGGCACCGTTTTTTATAATACCTGCCACTCTGCTTGTGTCATGTTAATGGAAACTGACAATCATAGGACCCACAATGGTTCAATTTTCACTTTCACAAAAAGAAAACCAGACTGTCTGTGGGTTTGGTGTTCAGCAGGGGTCAAAACCTTGTTAGTGGTCTCGCTGCGAGACTCAAAAGCATTCTAATGCCCGTGCTTACATCACCGGGTTTTGAGAGAACTGTCGGAAGGCAGCAGTGTTATTCTTGGCAGGTCCTGGCAAAAATTACTATTGGGACAGAAAATGCATTAAATCACTAGAAACTGCTGTCAGGTAGAACCACTGTACTCAATAACAACCAGAATCATTTCTATAAGTATCGCATATGAGTGCAGCTTATGGAAACTATATGGACATGAGTTCAAAATCCCTTTCTTATCTGCAGGAATTTACACTAGATTATCACACAACAGCTGTAGGGACCTAGAATAAGTTTATTCATTGAGAATACAGAAAATTGCGACACTCTCATTTCGTTATTTTCAACAGAACAACTGAAGGAAATAGAAAATCTAGCTGAAGAAATTAATAAATTACACCACAAAATTCAATTCATTTCATGTCACTGTAGGAATGAAACATTAACAAAACTTTTATATAAAATTCCGAAATTTCCAGGAAGCCAACAATTACCAGGATTACCATCCATATCAATATAAAAATGTGTTCTTCAGAAGAATGTTTAATCACATGCGTAAAGATCCAATGGATACAAGTGAAAGACAAAAAGAAACACAAATTGTAAAATCAGCTGCCTCCAGTTATGAATACATTCCCGCTGTAATACATAAATTAAACCAACCAGTTTCTGGACAACCACCCACAAACAGAAAGACCATCTTTGTAATAAGCTGACCTTCCTCAAGGAAGATTTCATGCCAACCTCTTCAAATTGTATGACATAAAAATAAGCTTCTTCACAAGCAACACAATACTGAAAGCACTAAGCAAGAATATCACAAGTCAGGTATGTCCAAACTTCTGCAATAAACAAACTGGTAGAAGCACAGGGATGCACTCTGTCTTAATATCCAAAACAAATCTGACTTTGCAGAATGAGTTACTGGGCAAGAATTGTGGCAATCAGTGTAGAAAAGAACCAGGCAAGAAATCTGACTTTCTTGAAGGAACTGAAATATCTTTCAACACAGATACAGCACCAGTCTACTTGCTCAATGACAAATCTTGCCTTCACAACTATGAAGGCTTTATATTTCAAAAATAATTAAATTAAAAAAAAACCTGCCCCCCTATCTCTCTTTACATCTTACCTACATTAATATCACTATAAATAATCTTGCATGATATATCTAAGCCTTCTACTCTTGTTTTTAAAAGTAAACTTCATCTACATAGCAAGAGCTGCAAATATTGGAACTTAACTCTATTATTGGGCATTCATGTTCAGTTTTGATAAAAGTATTTACCCACACACTTTTGTTGTCTCTGAGCAAAGTATGTTATATCTTCATAACACGCATCAGTTGTACAGTGCTGGCTAAGTTTAGTAATCGATTGTGCCTCATGGGCATGACTATTGTCTGAAGTAGTGATGGAAGGAATTGACACTGTGAATGCTGCATAGAGGGCTATGTGAGTATCTTTTCTGAGCAGCACATTGCAAATCATACCAGATAAGCTCAATGTTCAAATCTGGGGAGTTTAGTGGCCAGTGGAAGTGTTTAAATTTAGAAGAGTGTTCCAGGAACCACTTTGTAGCAATTCTGGACCTGCCAACTGTATCATTGTCCTGCTGGAATTGACCGAGTCCATCGGAATTCCCAATGGACAGGATGCTTATGTATGTGTCACCTTCCAGGGTCATACCTAGCCATATTCTCCAACTGCATGCCTCGTACATCATTACAGAGCCTCCACCAGCTACAACTGTCCCCTACTGACATGCAGTGTCCATAGATTCAAGAGGTTGTCTCCATGCCTGTACGTGTCCAACTGCACGACACAGTTTGAAATGAGACTTGTCCGACCAGGCAATGCGTTTCCACTCATCAACAGTCAAATATCGGTGTTGATGGACCCAGGTGAGGCATAAAGCTTTGTGTCGTTCAGTCATCAAGGGTACACAAGTGGACCTTCCGCTACAAAAGTTCATATCGGTGATGGTTCACACTCTGACCCTTGTCCATGGCCCAACATTGAAATATGCAGCAATTTGCAGAAGGGTTGCACTTCTGTCACTTTGAATGATTCTCTTGTTGGTCCTGTTTTTGCAGGATCTTTCTTCGGCTGCAACGATGTCGGAGATCTTATGTTTTACTAGATTCCGGATATTCACTGAATGCTCATGAAAATAACCACTTCATTCTTACGTTGGAGATGCTTTGTCCCATTGCTCATATGCCAACTATAACACCACATTCAAATTCACGTAAATCTTGATAAGCTGCAATTGTAGCAGCACTAAGCAATCTAGCATCTGTGCCAGTTAAATGTTGTCTTATATAGGCATTGCCGGCTGCAGTGCCATAATCTGTATGTTTACAAATCCCTGTATTTGAATACGCATGCGTAAGCCAGTTTTGTTGGCAATTCAGAGTATATACATATCCTGTGAGAAGATAATGATATGTTACCAATCCACATACTGTGATGGAAGAGGTACATGGCAGGGAATGTGTTGTGTTGTGTTGTTTGATGGTTGATGGTATTCTGGGACCATTTTATCCTCAGAAAAAAAACCTCTTACCTTGATATGCTCAGGCTGTTACTATGACTGGCTGACTCCCGAGACATAGTCTTTTTCCAGCAATATGGTGCACTGTGGCAGATGTTGCGGACCAGGTGTTACGAGGTATGCTGAAATGGCAGGGGTGGTCCTATTCCCTGGTGTTCTAGGCCAACAGCTTTAGAAACGTGGGCTTGTTTCTGTGAGCACATACCAAGGACAGAGTCTAACAAGCAACTGTCAACCACATCAAAAATTTAATGAACAAAATCATTTCTGTCCTTGCCACAGGTGATGCAGATATAATGTGCTGAATGTGGATCGATCCTGATAACAGACTGGAAATTGTGCCCACATGTTGAAATTGATTAAACTGCATAAAACTTTGTGACAAAACCTTAGGTCTAATTTGTTTGCATGCTGTTACACAACATAAGTGTTCTGTAACTTTTGAGACACTCTGTTTATCCTCTGCCCATTGCAGGTTAAAAACCTTATTGTGCTGTCAGAGCCCTTGATATGTTCTCAGAAAGAGGCTAAACCACCACACATTTCAAGTCACCTGCTGTCCAGTTTATGTGGTGTTTGCTGCACTGACAACATATACATTTTTATGCCTCAATAGTCTTCTGCAACGGTCCCACTGCATGCAACTTGGCATCACAATATTTGGTTGAAAACTAGTAGACATGGGTCTGCAGTGATTCCTGTTGTGTTTGAGACTGACTGTCAATGGCAACTTACAATGTTCATCTCGATGACTAACTACGAGTTAGGATCTTAATGTGGCCACATTGTGTGGTACAACATTCCTTGTAGACAAGCATTTGGGAGAGAATAATCCCATATGAGGAGGGTTGAGGAAAGAGCATGTAAAAGGCACATTATAAAATATGTGATGAGGGGAGGCAAATAACGTGGAGTAGCATCTATCGACCCACTTCACTGAGTGGTCAGCATATCTGACTGCCATGCAGTTCATTTCCAGTCATGTCGCACCTTCTCTCTGCTCAGGGAGTGGGTGATATGTTGTCCTTATTATTGATTCATCATCGCCAGCATGAAAGTCACCCACCGTGGTGTCAACAGAAAAGACCTGCAACTTGTCAGCCAAACTTACCCAGCAAGTGACTCCCAGGTATCAATGTCCATATGACCACTTCATTCCACCTAGAGCATTAGAAAGGGAAACGTACCAAAGAGGAACAGTGACCAAATATGCTAAATGTGTTGGGCTATAAACAAACAAAGATACTATTTCAAAATTTAAAAGCTTTTGTCTACCTTGGTCACCAAAGTCTGAACATTATGGCCTTTCCTCAGAAACATACAGTGATCACAAGTCCAAAGTAGCAACCGAAAAGATATCTTATCAGTGTACTATCAGATATGAGGCTCCTCTGAAATTGTCTATGGAGGTTTTTTACTTTCTCCTACATAAAGGGTGAGATGAACTCCACTGATAAAATTCAGGTGGTGGTTCAAAGATGTTTTATGAGTATTTTGGTACAATGGACCTTGGTCTCCTGTGGCTCACTGCAAAGTAATAATGTAATTATGATTTATTTAGTTTGTTACCTTCATTTCTTCTGAAAATACACTGTCCAGCAGACACGTTAATGTGACTACCCGTCAAGACCTCGAATAACCTCTTTTTGCAGTGCACACCGTTGCGAGACATGCAGGAAGAGATTCATGGAAATGATCATATGGCATTAATGACTGGCAGACCCCATCCAGGCTCGATCATTTGCCTACTGCAATTCTTTTCATTTTATGCTGCTTTTGAGACATGCTTGTTGATGACAAGAACAACACAATGCCCACTTTCCAAGGACGCAAAAATCCCGTATCAAACTGGGCTCCCCCACGTGGCTGTGAGGTTCTGTATTAACAGGGGTGTGGAGCCATTACGATTTCATTGCCAAGTCCAGGTGTTCTAGGTTTCTCATGTGAGGATCAACGGACAATACACCCTGGCAGGGGGGTTCCCACAGTTTCTCAGCTGGTTTATATCCGAGTCTTTGGTGGTTAGAGGCATGTGATAAACTCGTCCTGTTGCTGTTTGAACCACACATGAGCTGCGAGCTGTGTTGCATTGTACTGCTGGTAAATGTCACTATGCTGAATAAAAACAAACGGTGTGTACGGGTGGACACGGCCCTCGAGGACAGACGGATACATCTGTTGATCCTTTGTGCCTCCCAGAATATCATCACCACCCAGGGAATGCCACAGACTCCCTCCCCTGTCGTGCCCCATTCTGACAGTTGTTGCAGTGTGTTTTGCTTTCAGACATTTAACAATGTGCATTCCAATAGCCATCTGTCATTTGAAATGCCTCTCAGTTCATTTGGGTGGTCAGTTGTTTAACAGATGCACGCCTCTGCAGCTGACATTCACCCCTGTCATCTGTGGCCCACGACTACACCACAGTATCCTCGGCACCAATTCTGAATAGCGCAATTTTGCTGAGCACAGTATACTTTAACCACACTGACATGCAAACAGTTTACAGACTTAGTCATTCCCAAATGCTTCCACCCTTTCCCCAAAAGCCAATGACAGTGCACATTTTGTCTCCTCCTTACAGTGACCACTGCACTGTTTTCTGTGGCTCCCAACATGCTTTGTATACCCTTCACTGCTAGTGGTGTTGTCTGTGAGTGGTTACTGCATGTCGATTTTGATTGCAGGCAGTGGTCACATTAATATTATGGACCAGACCATGTATCTACACAATAAAGAAAAAACCCAGTGTAGCATATCAACTGTATTTTGTCAAAAAATATGCAAGTTTTTTCCACAGAAACGGAAAATTTCTAAATTCGTTCCCCTGTTGAAAAAGAGTGATAATCTTGAAACAGAAAACTGCAGACCTGTCTCACTTCTCCCAACTTTCTCTAAGGTTTTGGCGATACTAATCAAATATAGAGTGACACATTATCTTAATTATGGAATCTGATAAACAGTAATCAGCATGGATTTCTAGCTGGGAGTAGTACCGAAACAGCTTTACTGGAAAAAACCCAAAAGAAATAATTAGTAAATTGGGAGAGGGAAAAAGTGTTGTCAGGATAAATCTAGAGCTGTCAAAAGCCTTTGACACTGTTGACCACAGCATACTTTTGGAAAAGCTTGAAGCTATAGGTATCAGAGGACCAGAACAAAAAGTGGCTTGAGTAGTATCTGGAAAAGAGGATGACGGTGGTTGGAATTACAGCACCAAAAGAAGTCTATTAGGCCCCTTGCTGTTCCCCATTTACATTAATTATATTCATGTGCCAGATAGAAAAGCTAGAATCAAGTTGTTTTGCTGAAGATACTAGTTTAATTGTTTGTTTTATGAAGCAGTCATTGCACACTATTGTGGACCATGTCCTACAAGATACACAAAAATGGCTCGGTGCAAACAAGCTAACACTGAATGCAAAAAAAAAAACTAATTATGTGCAATATGTAAGAATAAGTGAACATGACGACCTACATCTCACTATGGAGGGAAACAACTTGAAAGAGTTCAGTGAGCAAAATTCCTGGGTATGCACATTGATGAGAAGATAAACTGGAAGGACCATGTGGTGAGCTTAGCACTAAAACCCAATTCAGCATGTTTTGTACTTGGAATAATTTCAAGAGTTTGTAGTAATGACTGTACCAGATTAGTATATTTTGGCTATTTCCAGTCAATTGAGGCCTATGGGATAGTATCCTTGAGGAAAAACAAATTGTTGTTTAAATGAGATTTTCAAATTACAAAAACACCCTATTCAGATAATGACCCAGAGCCCACATCAAACACGTTGTAGGCCCCTTTTTAAAGCATTGGAAATTTTTGCAATTCCATCATTATACATTCTGAAATGTCTGTCGGTGATCAAACAAAATTGCGACAAAATGAAAAACCAATACAGGTTACCATACACGGCAATGTAAAAATCTCCACTTACAGGCTGTAATAAGGACCCAAAGTCAGAAACATGTATGTAATCAAGGCATCAAACTTTTTAATGCACTACCAAAACATATCAAAGAGCTGGAAAATTAGGATAAATTTAAAACTGTTATAAAGAACAACATGCTTGACAAATGTTATTACAGCATAAGTGAATAGCTGTGCACAAATGTATAAGGATTTAATTTCATGTGATGAACAAAATTTCATCAGTGAATGTGTCTGGCAAGCCCATAAGAAGATCAATAACCACATGCTTAACAAATGTCACTAAAGTATAAGTGAATAGCTCTGCTCAACTGTAGAAAAATATATGATGTGGCAAATGAAATCACAACTTCAAGGAATAGGTCTGTCCAGCACATAATTTCTTGTGTCATAAAAACAGTTATTTGTTGTATATTGTATTAAAAATGAGATAAATTAATATGAATACAGCACAAATTTGATCATTGGGATGTTGTGGTCTTAAGTCCTGATACTGGTTTGATGCAGCTCTCCATGCTACTCTATCCTGTGCAAGCTGCTTCCTCTCCCAGTACCTACTGCAACCTACATCCTTCTGAATCTGTTTACTGTATTCCTCTCTTGGTCTTCCTCTACGTTTTTACCTTCCCTGCTGCCCTCCAATACTAAATTGGTGATGTCTGAGAACATGTCCTACCAACCGATCCCTTCTTCTACTCAAGTTGTGCCACAAACTCGCCTTCTCCCGAATCGTATCCAATACCTCCTCATTAGTTATATGATCTACCCATCTAATCTTCAGCATTCTTCTGTAGCACCACATTTCGAAACCTTCTATTCTCTTATTGTCCATGTTTCACTTCCATACCAGGCTACACTCCGTACAAATACTTTCAGAAACGACTTCCTGACACATAAATCTATATTCGATGTGAACAAATTTCTCTTCTTCAGAAAAGCTTTCCTTGCCATTGCCAGTCTACATTTTATATCCTCTCTACTTCTCATCAGTTATTTTGCTCCCCAAATAGCAAAACTCATTTACTACTTTAAGTGTCTCATTTCCTAATATAATTCCCTCAGTATCACCTGACTTAATTCGACTACATTCCATTATCCTTGTTTTGCTTTTGTTGATGTTCACCTTATATCCTCCTTTCAAGACACTATTCATTCCATTCAACTGCTCTTCCAGGTCATTTGCTGTCTCTGACAGAATTACAATGTCACTGGCGAACCTCAAAGTTTTTATTTCTTCTCCATGGCTTTTAATACCTACTCCGAACTTTTCTTTTGTTTCCTTTACTGCTTGCACAATATACAGATTGAATAACATCGAGGAGAGACTACAACCCTGTCTCATTCCCTTCCCAACCACTGCTTCCCTTTCATATCCTTCGACTCTTATAACTGCCATCTTGTTTCTGTACAAATTGTAAATAGCCTTTCGCTCCCTGTATTTTACCCCTGCCACCTTTAGAATTTGAAAGCAAGTATTCCAGTCAACATTGTCAAAAGCTTTCTCTAAGTCTACAAATGCTAGAAACGTATGTTTGCCTTTCCTTAATCTAGCTTCTTAGATAAGTCGTAGGGTCAGTATTGCCTCATGTGTTCCAATATTTCTGTGGAATCCAAACTGATCTTCCCTGAGGTTGGCTTCTAGTTTCTCCATTCATCTGTAAAGAATCTGCGTTAGTACTTTGCAGCTGTGACTTATTAAACTGATAGTTCGGTAATTTTCTCATCTGTCAACGCTTGCTCTCTTTGGGATTGGAATTATTATACTCTTCTTGAGGTCTGAGGGTATTTCGCCTGTCTCATACACCTTGCTCACCAGATGGTAGAGTTTTGTCAGGACTGGCTCTCCCAAGGCTGTCAGTAGTTCTAATGGAAGGTTTTCGACTCAGGTCTTTCACTGCTCTGTCAAACTCTTCATGCAGTATCATATCTCCCATTTCGTCAATATTGTCCTCAAGTACATCACCCTTGTATAGACCCTCTATATACTCCTTCCAACTTTCAGCTTTCCCTTCTTTGCTTAGAACTGAGTTTCCATCTGAGCTCTTGATATACATACAAGTGGTTCTCTTTAATTTTCCTGTAGGCAGTATCTATATTACCCGTGGTGAGACAAGCCTCTACATTCTTACATTTGTCCTTTACCCATCCCTGCTTAGCCATTTTGCACATCCTGTCGTTCTCATTTTTGAGACATTTGTATACCCTTTTGCCTGCTTCATTTACTGCCTTTTTATATTTTCTCCTTTCATGAGTTAGGTTCAATATCTCTTCTGTTACCCAAGGATTTCTAGCAGCCCTCACTTTTTTCCTACTTTATCCTCTGCTGCCTTCACCACTTCGTTCCTCAAAGCTACCCATTCTTCTTCTACTGTATTACTTTCCCCCATTCCTGTCATTTGTTCCCTTATGGTCTCCTTGAAGCTCTGTACAACCACTGGTTCTTTCAGTTTATCCAGGTCCCACCTTTTTGCAGTTTCTTCAGTTTTAATCTAAAGGTCATAACCAATAGATTGTGGCCAGAGTCCACATTTGCCCCTGGAAATGTCTTACAATTTAAAACCTGTTTCCTAAATCTCTGTCTTACCATTATATAATGTGAAATATTGCAGTATCTCCAGGTCTCTTCCACATATACAACCTTCTTTCATGATTCTTGAACCCAGTGTTAATCATAGCTAAGTTACGATCTGTGCAAAATTCTACCAGATGGCTTCCTCTTTCATTTCTTCCCCCCCAATCCATATTCACCTAGCACGTTTCCTTATTTCCCTTTTCCTACTACCGAATTGCAGTCACCAATGACTATTAAATTTTCGTCTCCTTTCACTATCTGAATAATTTCTTTTACTTCATCATACATTTCTTCGTCATCTGCAGAGCTAGTTGGCATATAAAGTTCTACTACTGTGGTAGGCGTGGGCTTCGTGTCTATCTTGGCCACAATAATGCGTTTACTATGCTGTTTGTAGTAGCTTACCCACACTCCTTTTTTTTTATTCATTATTTAACCTACTCCTGGTTACCCCTAATTGATTTTGTGTTTATAACCCTGTAGTCACCTGACCAAAAGTCTTGTTCCTCCTGCCACCGAACTTCACCAATTCCCACTATATCTTACTTTGACTTATCCATTTCCCTTTTTAAATTTTCTAACCTACCTGCCCGATTAAGGGATCTGAAATTCCACGCTCCGTTCCGTAGAACGTCAGTTTTCTTTCTCCTGATAACGACATCCTACTGAGTAGAGCTCGCCCAGAGATCCGAATGGGGGATTATTTTACCCCCGAAATGTCTTACCGAAGAGGACGCCAACATCATTTAACCATACAGTAAATGTGCATGCCCTCGGGAAAAATTTCTGCCATAGTTTCCCCTCGCTTTCATCCATTCGCAGTACCAGCACAGCAGGGCCGTTTCAGTTCGTGTTACAAGGCCAGATCAGTCAATCATCCATAATGTTGCCCTGCAACTACTAAAAAGGCTGCTGCCCCTCTTTAGGAACCACACGTTTGTCTGGCCTCTCAACAGATACTCCTCCGTTTTGGTTGCCCTATGGTACGTCTATCTGTATCACTGAGGCAAGCAAGCCTCCCCACCAACGGCAAGGTCCATGGTTCATTGGGATGATGATAAATAAAAGTTGCGAGTGGATGAGTGTCTTATGCATTGCAAGGCAAAACACAGCCAACTGGGCACGGTATAGCAAGAGCCAACGCTGCAGCACACTACTGGAACAGAAACCTTTCATCATTTTCCACTATGGAAGTGTTTAGAGAACGTGAGCTTAAGTCCTAAACGAACATAGTGTGGATGTGTAAGCCCTCAGCCTTCGTGCACTAAATTCTTCTCATCTCAGTACCACAGCCTTCGCCATCGGCGTAACCGTGGAATGCAGTAAGGGGTTGGCTGTTCGACCACAAGAAGCGGCAGCCTGCCCTGAGTTACAAGGGGCTAGCGGAAATTCGCGGGGATAGTCAGCTGCACTGTTTTGCTGCTTTACCTACAACTCAGACTATTGTGGTCGTGTCATTTCTTATACCTATTAAGTGTTGCAACAATGTATTTGTATGATTTCAGCTGTTACAACTGCGAGTCTTTGGCATCACGGTAATAGGGTACGGCATTTTTTCGCCTGTTTAACTGCACAGTTTTATTTTTCGCTATCGATTTGCTGTAGTACCTTAGAACATATTCTGAGGTCAAACAGAACGACCTCAACGCGAGCCAGCATGAATTTCGAGAATATAGATCATGCGAAACCCAATTCACTTAAAAAGCACAGTTGTGCTGGTGAGTGAAATGCGTTTCGGAAATCAGTAAACACCGTTTTCCCCTGTCTGCCTTGATCTCTGGTTTTCAGACTGTCGTTCGAGTCGGGTTGCACGTAGTCGATGTTTTCGGAATTCATGCTGCTTAGCAGGGGGGAGCTCATTCAGTCTGAGGTAACTCGTTACGCCTGAGTTCAGAATTATAAATTTTCTGCTTGACCAAGATTTCGTGCCACTGTGAAGACCAGCCTAGACTTCAGGTTGGCTCTAATGCCACTCTTGATTCCTTGTGGATGGCGTGGAAGTTAATGCTGATAATCTCTGAGAACTGTACACAGTCGTATGCGTGAATACAAGGTGCGCTGATAAAAAGTAAAACATTTATTAAATGTCGGCCGCTACTTGGATAATCAGCAAGTGATTACCGACGCAAAAGGTAACACGGAGTTTGACAGTAGGCGTACAAAAAATATCTCGTGACCAAAGACGTAAGCGTAGTTATGGCGATTAGCTTCTTAAAAGTTTACACAAGTACAGATGGAAATTGTGCTCGAATATGTGATACAAATAAAGCAATATACTGATGTGAGTTGGGCGTTTTACTGCTCTGTAACTGGCAACAGGATCGCGTTTACGTGTATGTTATCTGGGCATCACAACCAATTAAAATAAATCCTCCCCCCCCCCCATAAGCATAAAAAAGCAAATGTCGGGCTTGGTAGTCTAGCGATAATGAGCGTGCAGGAACAGTAGAAGTCGCGAGTTCGAATCTCGGTGCCTTTCTTTTTTGTATTTTTAAGTGCAGTGTGCCATGTTTTTGGCTAAATATACCACTTAATCTTTTACCCTTGTTTTCGTCTGTCTGTTGCAGATCCTTTGCTTCGGGAACGGGGAGATGTATCAAGTTGAAATTTTTTTCACATACAGAGGTCGTGTTCCCTTCACGGTGTAAAATATACAGACCTAGAGGGCACTTTCTGTTGACCTACACTAATGAAAATTAGCAAGGAGCAAGGTTTTACAGTACACGTAAAGGAAAAATCCGAAAACTGGCAATTTGTTATTATATCACACGGAAATTGTTATCCAACATCGAACTTCAAATTACAACATCAGTAGTTCTGCGTTCATGCTGACTGGGTCCCAATACTAAACGTCAAATATCGCGCAAGGAATGGCAGTATTGTGTTTCGGAATGTAGCCGTCATCAGATATCCATATGCGATTACTGCATGTGCATATGTCGTTCAAAGTTGCATGTTAAGCAAAATTTCGCAGAATAGACGCAGTTAGCCTCAATGCAGAACTTCTAATTACTCTAATAATAGTAATAGATAAATATCTTCAACATTTCGCGGTCCTGTCACCAACTGTATAAACATTAATTTTAATAATGAACAGTCTCAGTTGCACCGTTTATCTAGAATTTACCTGTGTTTCAGTCGGGATAACCCAACCTTCTTCACAATAACAGTATCTACTGTCTGTCCATAGTGGACATCGCCAAGTTAATACTACAAATTCATAAACTATCGCCAGACTGTAAACCTGGGTTAAGTCTAGGTAAGCGGTGCAACAGAGGCTGTTCATTATTAAAATAATAATACTGGTCGCCTGCTTCCTGCATGACTTTGTTTTCATTTTAATAGTATAAATGTGACATTCTCGAAAATCTTTTAATCCGTGAGATCGGTATCTTGCCAGGATCAATGTCGATAACGGGTGAAAATAGTCGAGATTCTCTATTCCCGGAACGTATGAACTGTCTACATACATAATTAAGTTTGTATAACATCCTCACCGAGCGAGTCCATTTTTTTTTGTATATTATGCAATGTACCTTTTTTCTCTTTTGAAAATGTGTCTTAATGACGTGTAAGATTTGGCAGTTCATGGATGACTGACATGCAATGATTCAAACCCATTACATTCTTAGGCCTTGTCTTAAATAACAATGCTGCAATGAGACTGAAAATTGAAACCTATTACAGGGTTGCCACAACTTTCCCCCGAGTGAAAGACCTAAATTGTAAAAAAAAAAAAAAGTAATGACCTCTGTGTTTCTGAACGTGTGAACAAAAATCTTAAGTACTAACATCAAAATGTTGTGTAATGAACTGCTTGTAGATGGAGAAAGGAAGCCCAATGGTAGATATGTTTAATTAAGATCACTGATTTTATTTTCATAAAGCGAAACCCATTTGGTGACGAAAATATGCATTTTCTTGGAGTTGCGAGACACATTCCTGAAAGCAGTGATGGTATTTAAAATAATCTCAGAAAAAAGTAGGCCTCTCGAAATAAATGTACAAGGTGGGGAAGAGGTGTGTCAACCAACACTGTAGGTGACTGCTAATAAAATTATGCTTCTGTGTTCGTAATTGTCGGTTATTACTCACTGAGTTATGTCTATTATCTACAGGTATTGTGTGATTCTTTTTCTTTCAATAAATACATGACTTCATAGTGTACAAACTGCCTGCGATTGCCACAAATTTTTTTTTCTTATCGTCCATTCTTTCAAATATATAAACTACTTTCGAAGTGCCAAAATATACTATAATAAATAAATTTTGTATCAAACGCCGCACTGTACAATGTACTTGCTGTGAGACAGTCACGATTCCCGAAATACATCGCCTGGGGCCGAGGAGGGGCACCACAGTCCTAGGTCCATGGTAGTACCCGCACATTAGTGGCAAACTATGGGCTTTGGATCGGCAGGCCCGATCCGTTAGAGAGACCCACAGAAGTGGCCAGCCATTCACATGTCACAGTCACCACGTCGATGAAATGAGACCGCGGCGATAACACACGCAACGGGTAACTCGAGCAAATACTCTGAGAGTAGTCAGCAACTCACCGTAAGGATGATCGCCCAGGCACATAGAAAAGACCATCAAACTCTATAACTAAATTTTTGGCTACAGCCTTTGTCAGAAAACGAAAGTTGTTGTGACTTTTTTTTACTGCCAGTTCATTTGTCCAGTTGCGGAAGCTGTCAGGCGCTGACGCCACGCTGCAACACACTACTGCCAGGCGGGCTGCATCGGGCACAGCCCCTGTAAATCAGCAACTGCACAGTCCAGCGAGCTAAGAAAGTTGCAACTCGGTCTGCAGAGGTCCTTGGTGCACACGAGACACTAGAACAGGTGGTGCACACAACCGCGACAGTATCAGTGCTGCTGCGGACCTTTCGCTGCATCCACCGTGACTCGTGCGGCCACTGGAGTGTAAGTGTGCCTCCCGGGCAGTCCCGTCGTAGCCGACAATTGGTGCCCAGCATCGACTCCGACTGCACGCCGCCTTCGTTTCCTGTCCACAGTGTTAACTATACAGACAGCGCTTCTACGAAATTCGCAAAAAATTAGATACACCATTTAAAGAATATTATGTTTTTGAAGAAAACTACACTGGCAAAAATTCCCTTTAACTAACAGCTAAAATTAAAAACTTTTCCATTTCTGATGATGGTAATTCCGTATCCTTTAACGTAGTTAATTTACTTGCTAACATTCACATTTATGAGACTATTAAAATTACTGATGAGAATCTTCTCCAACACAAAAACCTAATGTACAAGAAATTAAAGATGTCATTAGGTTATTACTTCTGATACTCTCCTACAACTATTTCCAGTTTAACGCTGAATTTTTTTTTACGACCTTAAGCCTTTGCCGTGCCTATTTGTGTAACAAGTACGCTTGCCAACTGTATTGTTAAACATCACAAAAGGCAGTACTTTAAGAAATTGGTGTGACCTGAGCAATTTTCCAGTCTTTAGGTACGGATCTTTCTGTGAGCGGTTGTATATAATTACTAAACATGGAGCTATTGTATCAGCACACTCAGAGGAACTTGACTGGTATACAATCTGGAACGGAAACCTTGCCTTTAATAAGTGATTTAAGCTGCTTTGCTACACCGAGGATATACACTTCTATGCTTCTCATTTTGGCACTTTCTGTTGACTGGGCTTCATATTCTTTGCTGAAGGAGTTTCGGAAAACCACGTTTCTTAACTCAACTTTAGTGGCACTGTCATCAGTGACTCCACTGTTACTTTCGCCCAGTGGAGGTACTGATTGCGTCTTGACACTGGTGTACTCTATGCATGACCAGAATCTCTTTGGGTTTTTCGAAACAGAGTTTTGTTGCGGAAATTATCAAGAGCATCTCGCACTGTAGTAACCGCTATATTTAGAACTTCTGCAAAACATTGCCAGTCTTGCGGATTTTGGATTCTTTTAGATTTGGCATGCTTTTTCGTTACTTCTGCAACAGCGATTTCACCCGTTTTGTCCATGGGGGATCAGTACCATCACTTATTAATCTATGTGGTATATATATCTCTCAATTGCAATCGATACTATTTCTCTGAAATCATTCCACATCTTTTCTACGCTTACATGATCAGATCGGAAGGAGTGGAGGCTGTTTCCTTAAAAATCGTTAAGAGCATTGTCAGCTTTTTTTAAACAGATGTACTTTAAGTTTCTTTTTGATGGTTGTAGGTGTTACACTATTCAGTGTACAGGCAACTGACTTGTGGTCGCTAATCCCTGTATTCGTCATGATACTACCTATTCATCCAGGAATATTTGCTGCTAAGAGGTCAAGTACGCCTTCGCAATCATTTATGCTTCGAGTGGGCTCACGAACTAATTGTTCAAAATAATTTTTTTAGAAAGCATTCAGTACAATTTCGGCTGACTTTTTATGCGTACCGCCGCCTTTAAAGGTATAAATTTTCCAGCATATCGAGAATATATTGAAATCACCACCGACTATAATTGTGTCAGTGGGGTACCAATTTGAAATGAGACACACGTTTTCTTTGAACTGTTCAG
This sequence comes from Schistocerca gregaria, assembly GCF_023897955.1. Classification (NCBI taxonomy): domain Eukaryota; kingdom Metazoa; phylum Arthropoda; class Insecta; order Orthoptera; family Acrididae; genus Schistocerca; species Schistocerca gregaria. The sequence goes on from NW_026061973.1 coordinate 1,561,185, forward strand.
CAACTATATCCTCTCAGTCGGGGTCGGTAAAACGATCCAGTTTAGTCCGATTGACAAGTATAGCCTCTACACATACTGTTTTGCAGGAACTACCTACTTCAGTTTCACTACAAGGTAAACTACTTCTGACAGCAATAAATACTCCAGCACCAACTATGTTTAATCTATCCCTTCTGAACGTTGTTAGGTCGTTTGAAAAAATTTCGGCTTAACTTATTTCCTGCTTTAGCCAGCTTTCCGTACCTATAACTGTTTGAGAGCTTCAGTGCTTTCTATTAGGGCCTGGAGCTCTGGTTCTTTCCCAACACAGCTACGATAATTTACAACACCGATCGTTTCTACAACCACCTTACTGTGTGTTACCTGCCCCCTTTTAGACAGACGCCATTTCTATGTTTTCCTGAGACCCTCTAACCTACAAATCCGCCCCCGCTACCCGTGTAGCCGCTTCCTGTGTGTAGTGGACTCCTGACCTATTAAGCGGAATCCGGAAACCCACCACCCTATGGCTCAAGTCAAGGTATCTGAGGCCTGCACTGTCACATAACCGCCTGAGCCTATTATTCATACCTTCCACTCGGCTCTGCACCGAAGGACCACAGTCGGTTCTGTCGATGATGGTGCAGATGGTGAGCTCCGCTTTAATCTCGCAAGCAAGACTGGCAGTCTTTACCATTTCCGCTAAACAAAAGGAGAGAGAATCTCCTACAATCCAAAGCGACACACGCCATTGGCACCGAGTTGGGCCACCACCTGCAGTTGGGTGCACCCTGTACTCTTCATGGCATCCGGAAGCACTCTTTACAAATCAGGACTGACTCCCCCACCTTGTGCACACTGCCGTCGTTCCCCTCCTTGGCAGCCATGTTACTAAGGGGGCCAATTACGCACCTATTATTGAAGTTCCGAACTACCAGCAAACTCACCTTCTGTGAACACACAGAATTCGCGTTCCAAGAAGCTTCCTCTGGAGGCCCAACGATCGGCCCCTCGCAAAGTCTTTCGCTGCCTGCCATACTTTGGAATGATCTCTCACTCGACCACAGGTGAGGGATCAACCTCAGCGCTGCAGACCAACATAAATGTAGGATAATGACATCACTGCTGCTCAAAAATCTGCAGTCAGAGAAGACAACTCTAAATGCAAGGGGAAAAGACACAAGAATGCTATAAGTAAATATCAGAAACTTATCTATTATAAAGAACATTCCTAGATGTTGAAAGCGACCAAAATTGTAATTTCCACTTACGAGATTTTAAAAGAATTAACTTATATGGTAAAATAAACCAAGTCTGCTTTTCTTCATGGTTACCTGACGTTGCGTATGTATCTGTTTTGTATTTTTATTCGTCCATGCCTTTCGTTTAAGCACTCACTCAAGCTAAACAGGTCTCTGCTGCCAAGTCATTATCAATTGTCATCGATGAAGGGTGAAAACAAAGGAAAGAGTATTCACTTTCTTTTGCCTGATGGCGGATTTAGGGAGTTGGGATGCATGGCAAAAGCGCATTCTTACGCGATTTTGGTAAAAATAAACGTACGTTTATGCCGTAACAGCGTTGCGTACGTAGATTATGACTCTATGATCATACTGATATACTAAAAAGGACAACCAAACCAGCATCCGCTGCAACGTGGATAGTAGTACGAAAAGATTTGTTTTTACTTTTTAGACATTACTCCTGACTAGAAAATTCGAAGCGCAAGGGACCGTTACAATCGAGTCTGCACAAAACGAAGTTCGAATAATTAATTCTATTTAACTCGACTTTAGAGGAAATCAGGATAAATCGAAATAAAATTTTTATTTTCTTTTTACTAACGTATTTCCAGTTTTCTTACATGTTATTTACTTTAGTATTTGAAACGGAAGGTACACACAAATGTTCGAAAATACATAAATTCAGCTTCATTCATTTTTCAATACTGAACAAACTGTTACGAATGGATGCATTTTGTGAACTAAATTTCTTATAAACCACCTTATGCCTTTGGATTTAGCGTGTCACTTCTTATTTGTATCTGAGACTTCGGTTCCCAGACTAACCGTTAATGGTTTAGCGTTCCGTTAAGCTATAACCTCCGACAAATACCTTTTGCACCCTGCATTGAGTAAGGCAATGCCATAAGCTTTCGCCTCGCCCGGTCTGCTTGCTCCCGCTTTTTAATACTTATCAGCAACATTATCTTTCCGCTTGATGATCGTTTGCAGCATGGATGGTGGAATCCCGAAACAATTCGTTACCTGCTACTTCTCGTTGCATTCCACAGCGTCGAATCTCGTTTCTGTTTTACGAATGTCGGAAACTTCCTGGAAGGTATTCTGACGTGAAAACGTCTACTTTCTCCTTGGTCGAAGTTTCTTGTGTGACAAAATGGCGTCAGTTTTGAATCACTATTAATTACGAGACTGACAGTGCGCAAACAAAGGTTAAGTCCACGTGGTTGTCACTTATTGCCTGTATTGGCATATGCGGGTCATTGTTAGGAATCATCTTACGTAAAGTTATAAACTGGTGAAGCTGTTAGCTAGGATTCTCATTTGTGTGTCATTGCGATGAACAGCTTAGGGAGCGCCGCTAGGAGTAACAGAAAATAAAAATATTCGCTGGAATATAAACGAAAATCTATATTGAGTTTAAACCTACGACACAAAGGAAGAGTTCGTCTCAGGACTTGTAAATATGCTCTAAATTACAGAAAACGCGAGAAAAGCCCTCCCAGAAGCCTAAAAAGGGCAGCGCTGAGAGAAGGCGACAGCTCCCTCAGAGTCGGAAAAAAAGGAAGAAATTGCGCAACGCGATAACGTACTCAAAGGCTATATCGTACCCCAGCCACTGAAAAGTCCAAAATTGTGAGTGTGACCACTGTAATAAAGATATTGTTAACTAAATTTCATATTAATATGAAACACATGTTACGATTTTATCCCGACGTTTTCACGAAAACTCTACGGCCCAGACCTGAACTACACACACAGAAATTTATTTGCAACGGATTAATAATATGCTGTGGTATTTCGTGCACTGTTAAAACAACTGATGAAACAGACAGAATTATCTGGTGTAAGCTAGGCGTTGACTTGTAATTATAGAATGTCTGCGGGTCGTTTTGATATGACAGTCGCCTCGATTAGTGAAGAAGTTGCTTCGGTTTTCTCGAGGCATTTGGGAACAGGTTGAAACAAACGATTAACAACCGTCGACTGCATACAGTCGCAAAGGCTGATTTCAAATGTCTTTGGTAACTGTAAAGCTACTTCACCTGGGTAGGGGGGACAGCTACTAGTCGTAGGTAAACACTTCCCCCTCACAGCGTTCTAATGTTGCCGGCTACACTATGCCACTCAGCGTCCGATGTAAACACAGCCGACAACAGGAAGTGTGACAGGACTACCAGACCGAGTTCAGAGCAGGAAACGGCCGGGGTCCCCGGTGGTCTAGTGGTAAGGGGGTCTGGAACGCCCCAGCCGGGCCGGGGTTCAATCCCCGGCCGGCGCTGGAATTTTCAGATTTCCGAACACTAGCCTCCACCTCTGCCCTGGCATGTGGCGCATGCCGGGCACCCCCGTGGGGTCCGTGCTTCGGATCCCACGTGGAGCTCACTCCCACACTACAAAATATACCTCATTATGCTGCTGCAATCACTTATTTTAAATTTTAATACCCACACTTTCTTCACCAGGCCACATCTACATATATTTTCCAGGTACTTTCTACATAACACATCTCACTGTCACAAGAAACTGTTACTACATGTATCATGAACATTTGTAGGATTGCAACAATGAAATAAAATCCTCTCTAAAAAAAACTAATAAGTTTTATTTTCCTTTTATGCTAAATTCTGCTAAGATAAATACCAAAACAGCTTTCATTTTCTTGTAGGTAATTATGAAAATAAGTTTGGCTATAATACTGATACATATTTACTTAGCACATTCCCAGTGCTGAAACAGAATAAATTATCTCAATGTCAAAGAAATGCAAAATATTATATCAATACCATCACACAAGATATTTTCAGGTGTCTCAGTCTGCCTTTTCTTTTTAGTATCCTGATTGATTATACGATAATAAATAAATTCTGAATCAGAAATCGTTTCGTAACAGTTCACACTCAATGCCATTTGTAAGTGTATATTGTCAGTAATTGTAGTTTCAAAACGAACACAGGCCTTTTTTTCAAATTATTCAAGTGTCTAAATGAGATTAAGATAGGATACAGGTCACTAATGAGATAAACTCTTTGTTTGTATGATACAGGATAATTCTCCTGGTCTTATGTCAGCTGAATGCTAAATTAAACAGTTAACATTTAAAAAAACGAATTTTACTGACAGGTCTACATGTCTCATATAATATTTCTGTTGGTAGTTTCATGACAACCTCTCAGGCTCAGCTTTATATAAAAGTATCTTGCAGGTCAGAAAAGAAATTTTATTACTACCTCTACAGATTCCATTGGTCTGTTGTTGTTGTACTATTGTTGTATTGCGAGAGAGAGAGAGAGACTGCTACTATAGCTGTTTTCTTTTGCTATTAAATTCCGTGCCATACCTCCATTCTAAATGCTAAAAGGCGTGGATAAAACTTTTAGCAATACTATTTCCTTTTCACCACATCGCTGCTAGGTGTCGCCACTGGTCCCTCACACAGTCAGTTGTCTGTAGCGCAGGGCTTCGATACCAGAGGGCTGTAGCCGAGCTGGCGACGACTCACTCTGCCGGGATTTGCTGCTTCACTCCTGAACGAGTACGCCAGCTGAGATACCCGCTAAATCCTCACACTAAACGAGAAGCGTAATAGCACCAATACTACATAAGGCAAATCGTGATCAGCGAAACCACCACTATTATAACTGCTTGCTGAAAATACTGATACAAACTATTTAGAGCGGAAGGGAGCACCTTACCGAAGCCGATCTAGAGGAAAATCCATTTGGAGGGAACAGAACCCATATCTATAACATCTTTAGATACAGAAACTTTTGACAATGTTGGCTAGAATATGCAGTTTGAATTTAAGATGCAACCATGAATAAAATATAGCGAGAGAAACATTATTTAGAACTCCACCAGAAATGAGACAGAGGCTGTACAAGTCGAAGGACATAAAAGTAAGGCAATACGTGAGAAGTGAGTGAGACAGCGTTCTAGTCCTTTGCTTGATGTTATTCATTCTATATGCAGGGTGTTTCACACTACTCGGGACTGTACAGGGGATTTAACTGATCAAGTTTTACATAGGAATCTACTTCTGAAAACGTCATCTTGCGATGCTACAGAACGTCAAAGTTATAGGAACCGACATCTGCAAAAAGAGATGGATCCCACGAAGATGTTACAAACTTTCTAAGATGATGCAGATGGATAAATGCGTACATTTGTGATTATGTCCTTGAACCGGAAAATTGTAACAGAAAATCTTTCTGTTACCTCTGACAGTATGTACCGTTATCGTTGTTGCTAGGATGTAGGACAGGAAACTTGCAGAGGCGGTAGTATGGAAGGAAAGAAGAAAACAATGTGCAGTACACATAGGCTGTAAGATGCATACATCATGAACCATGAGCACTTGTTCATCATCGCTTGCGTGAAAGCCATCTCCACTATTGAACAAGTGCTTACAGCTCCAGCATTATGCAGTTTAGAGTCCATGTTTACTGCACTTTTTTTCTTGTTTCGGTCTATACTGCCGCCTCTGAACGTTGCCTACCCTACAATCCTAGCAACAACAGTACCAGTACTTGTATTCCACTGTCAGAGGCAGGATAACGATTTTCACTTACAACTTTCGACACGTTTGTTTCCGGTACAGGGGCCCTTACCTCAAATCGATACATTTGTCTGTTTCCATCATACTAGGAAGTTTGTAACACAATCACGGATCATCTTGCATATACATACATTTACCGGAGCTGGCGCCTGTGACTTTGATGCTCCACAGCGTCGGTGGGTGACGTTTGCAGGCATGAGTTTCTAAGTAAAACTGCAAGCTCTAGAAGTGTTGTGGCTCAGTGGTCTGAAGAAGATGATTCTTGCGAGGAAGGAAATATATTTGAAGATGCAAGTAGTGAATAATTAGCCAATGAACCTGCAGATGTGAATATTGAGGCAAATGGCAGTCCTTCCGATAATATTACTTCATCAGAGTCTGAAAACGGAGCACCACCACAAAAAGGTATAGAAGACCACACATACATTAGTCGGAATGGAGCGATTTGGAAATTAGATCCTCCTGCAACTTTTCATACGCCTGTCCATGACATCGTAAAGAAGGCACCTAGTCCAGCCCTTGGTTTCAATACCTGTAAACCTAACGATGCCTGGGACTATTTCATCTCCAAGGAAATGATCATCTGCACAAATATTGAAGGCAGAAGAGTGGCTGCTTTACGTGGAAAAACGTTTTGCTTGCTGGAATGGTGGGTTTTCTTGGTCTTTTACTGCTTTCTGGTGATGAGAAGACTTGGGATGTCCTTATTAGAGAATTATTCTAGGATGAAAAGGAAAATCCTACATAGAAGGCCACCTTGTCAGTAAATAGATTCGAGGATATAAGGAGAATGATTAGATTTGATGACAGGCGTACCCGTGACGCTCGATCTGCAGATGACGCAGCAGTTCGCTATGTATGGGCACTATTTCTTGACAAGTGTAGAAATAGAATGAATCCCAATCATTCGCTCACAGTTGACGAACAGCTAGTCCTAATCCGTGGAAGATGCAGCTTCACCCAGTATATGCCCTCTGAACCAGCCAAGTGTGGCATAAAAATATTTTTGTTATGTGATCATATGCTTTAGAGGGAATTGTTTACACGAGAAGGAAGCCCCATGAATTTATTCAGAAAAATCTTGGATTGAATGTAGTGAAAGATCTTGCTAAAAGCATTCAATGATCATCAAAAAATATTACCGTTGACAACTTCTTTACTAGTATGCTTCAGAAGCAAATTACAGTGGTGGGAACAATCAAACAAAATAAACCAGAAATTCCTAATGAGATGAAACCATCTGTCTCAAGAGCAATTCATTCCTCTTTGTTTGCATTTATAGGTGTCATTACAATGGTGAGTTATCTTCCCAAAAAGAAGAAGTCTATAGTTCTCACTAGCACAATGCAATACGACAGAAACATTGATGAAACTCATGCAAAAAAGAAACCAGATGCAATAAACTTCTGTAACTCTACGAAGGGTGGAGTAGATAAATGGACCAGAATATTCGTTATTACACTTGCAAGAGACAAACGAGAAGATGTCCATTTGCATTATGGATGAATATAAAGGACATCGCATCAATGACCACTGAAATTTTATTTTCCGCCCAACATCTGACATACCATAGTGGAAGAAGTAATAAAAGGCGTTTGTTCCTAAGAGGTTTAGCGGAGGAAATGGTAATACCTCTAATGGAACTTCATATTCAGATCCCTAATCTTCCAAAGAAAATCGTTGATGATATGCGAAGATGTCATATTGCCGAACCAACTACATGTTTCAGGAAAAAGAAGAAGATGCAATTATTTTCCATATAAGAAACACAGGAAAAGTGCTATGACATGCATTAAGTGCAAACCCAACATTTGTAAGGAACATAGTGGCGTTCTTTGTGCTTCTTGTTTGTGACATGTTGAAAACTAAGAAAGATGCAATTTTATGTGAAGAATGAATAATAACTTTTTATAAAAATATTGCCTATATACATAATACTGAGAATAACGAGCATGTTTTAATTGAAGAAATTGGTTGTAATAAGTGTTTTAAAATGTAAACTGCAAGTTATAAGTGAATTAATAAAATAATTTGTATATGTTGTTTGTAAAGGAAAGTAACTAATAAAAATTCACTCTTAGAGTTTTATATAAAAAATGTTAATCAGGCCCACCAGATCCTGTCACTGTATCTTAGGAATCTTGCAAGATGACAAAAAATTTGACAGAACGAAATTTAACTCCAAAGAATGAATATGTGGAAAGAGGAAAATTTTAAATTAGGTCAGGGCCTTGGAGACCCTGCATATGCATTCACGTGTGTTTTCGGCACCATGCATCCTAGCGTTAAGAGAAACAGAATGTTTGCATAAAGGCAAACCGCCGGGCTGTCCCCGAGTGAATGATACAGACGTCGAACGCATCCGCCACAGTTTCACGAGGGGTCCGCAGAAATCCGTTCGCCGTGCAGCTCGACAGCTCAGCACGCCCCCAATGTCCATCTGGCGTCTACGCGTCGACGTTTCTGCATCAAACAATATTAAATTCAGCTACTGCGAGCTGTTCGTGAGGGTGCTAACATCGTGTGAAGTTCCGTAATTTCACTCTTGGCAAGGTGGAGCATGGCTGTTTTCTCCCACAGTTTGTGTTTAGTGAGGAGGCAACATTCCATTTATACGGAGAGGTGAACTGTCATAATGTGACAATATGAGGTACGGGACAACCACATGAAGTTGTACATCATAAAATAGACTCTCCTAAATTTAATATTTGTATTATGTATTTCTATTTTTTGTCTGCATCCTAGATATTTATAGGCATCTGATTATTCCAGCGCTTCTATGCAGTCGCCGTGGTTATCCAATATGTAATTTTCTTGTTTAGTGTTTTCCCTTGCCTATGCTATTTTTCTTACATTTGTCTGTTCCAAAAGCCATATTTATATAATTGCTGAATACTTCTGTTATTTTTAGTAATTGGTTGAGTTGTTGATTTGTTGCTGCCAGTAGTTTTAGATCATCCATGTGTGGGTATGTTTCAGTAATATTGTATCCATAATTTGTATTATTTAGCATGTTGGATAGTGGGTTCAGAGCAAGGCAGAACCAGAAAGGACTTAATGAGTCTCCTTAGTATATTCCACGCTTAATCTGTATTGGCTGTGATGTGATATTATTTGAATTTGTTTGGATAATAAGTGTGGTTTTTCATTACAATGTTTAGGAACTGTATCAATTTAGGATCTACTTTGTATATTTCCAATATTTATAGTAACCATGAGTGGTGTACACTATCAAAAGCTTTTCGGTAATCAGTGTACGTGTAGTGTAGCGACCTTTGTTTAGTTTTAGCTTGATATGTAACCTCTGCATCTATTATCAGGTGCTCTTTACATCCTCGTGCTCCTTTGCAACAGCCTTTTTGTTCTTCATTTATAATTTTGTTCTGTGTTGTATGTATCGTTATTTTCTGTGTAATGACTGAAGTTAATATTTAGTATATTGTTGGTAGGCATGTCATAGGGCAATAATGTGCTGGGTTTGCAGTGTGTGCTTGATCTTTAGGTTTCAGACAAGTTATTCCTTGTGTATGTGTATCAGGGAATGTGTATGGGTCTGCAATGTAACTGTTAAATAATTTAGTTCGATTTGAATTTGTTGACGTGAACTTCTTTAGCCAGACATTTGCTATTTTATCTTTTCCAGTGGTTTTCCAATTGTGTGTAGAATTAATTGCTTTGCTCGCTTCATGTTGCAAAATTATCACTTCAGGCATTTGTGGTATCATCTTTTATGTCTCTGTTTCCGCTAGTATCCACCGTGCATGTCTTTTATGTTGTACCAGGTTTGACCATATGTTGCTCCAGAAGTGTTCCATGTCTGTTATGTTTGGTGGATTGTCTTTTTTAATGCGTGTGTTATCTATTGTCTGGTAAAATTTCTTTTGGTTTGTGTTGAATGCTTGGTTTTGTTTCCTTCTATTTTCACTTTTTTTGCATGTTCTAAGTCGTTTGGCCAATGCTTCTAATTTCTGCTTCTTTTCATCTAATTGCTCTATCGCTTCTTCTTGTGAGATTTTACCTAACCTTTTTCGTTTTTTGTATGATATTTCTTTTCTTAGAAATTGTGTTAGCCGTCTGATGTCTTCTCTCAGTTTTTCTATTCCGACCTGTAGCCTGTGTTGCCATGCAGGTTTTGTGGGTTTCTTCTGTGTGTTGGTTGGTTCTGATGTCTGTCTAGTGTGTAAATTTAGTATAGAGAGTGCTCCTATTTAAACCAGTAGTTGTAACTCTCCCATAGTTGTGTTTTCATTTATTTTGTTGTGTATGATTGTGTTGATAGTTTTTATTGTTGTTTCGTCTTGTGGGTTATTTGGCGGTGTATGCAAGAATGGTCTAATGCCTGTATTTGTGTCTTTGTATTCTATATATGTCAGCTGAAATTTTTCTTCTATATCTAACATGTGTGTCACTTCGTGTTCTATTTGTACTTGTTCTGGTGGCAGTCTTAAGATTTCGTTTTCCTCTGATTGTTTAATTGATGCGTGTTGTTCTTTGTTTGTTTGCTCTGGGATGTGTGAGTCCATTACTGTATTATTTTCTTCTTCTTCTGACTGGGCATTATTTTGTTCCAGTATTTGTTGTACTCGTTGTTTGATGTTTTCTAATTCTGATTATTACACGGATCTGATCAGCTAGTCGTTGTTCTGTTAAAAATTTTAAATCTGGGCATCTGGTAGGAAATGTTGTGTATACTTGTGATCTGTATCCAGTTGTATTGGTTGCTAGGTTTGTTGCTTGGTATTATTATTATTTCGTTGTTGTTCTGTTGGTTAAACGTGTGTGTAGCGTTGCCAGGTTACTTGCTACAGTAAATTTTTCTTTTGCCTTTGCTAGAGCCGTCTTTCAAGTTTGCAGGAGCCACCGCTAGTTGCTTCTATTGGACTGCGACGTTACTGTTCTTTCGAAATGTGCCGTTTGTTACTCTTAAAATCAACATGGAGAGTTCCCCAGCGGTGGGGTCGACTTTTTGAAACCAAATAAGCGGTAGTGTAACTCAAGACCCCCCAGTATCAGACCCTGCATCCAGGTGGGCCTCCGTTTGCAAGTAACTGACGCAGAAGAGTTCGGAATTTTGCGTCATGCTATATAGCGTTAAGGAAGTCTTATTCCATAGTCTGGTTGCGTGTCATAATGGTTAGGACAGAAGCTTAACCATGCCTCGTCAGGTGCAGTAAAATTTTTTAAAATCTTTATCGAAATGACTTTGGTGCCTATTTTTACTCAATTTATTGTTTTAAATGTAATTTCTTTCGTTCTATTCCTTTGTCACATCGTTTTAATCACCGTATGAACTTTTCCATTTGTTTCATTTTTCTTATATCATTCTTCTTCCAATCGGAATTTTTGTGAATGTGTATTTTATTGTACCTATCTGTTTGACTATTCAATTACTTCAAAACTCCGATAAATTAATTAAAAAAACAAAAGACGAAATTATCTATTTATATTGACTGTGCATTAACGTGAAAAACGTATTTTTCATTACGGGACGTACCTTTTTTTGCATGGTAATCGAAATACAAATATTTAAAACATAATCTACATTCTTTGTGTACTATCGAAATGTATGGTAGATGAGGATATAAATGAGAGAAGGTTTTCTAAGTAAAACAAAATTCAAGCAATGTGAGAAATCGATATAATGAACACAATAACGAAAACACAGGCCCATAAAACAGGAGAAATTAAATCGGAATTAGTACATGAAGATAATTAAAAGTTCACGAACAAATATTTCCAGTGGAAAAGGGATGATAAGAAGAAAAATTAGACCAAATGAAGAAGTTCATATCACTATTGAACCACGTGACCGAGGAGCGGAAAAAAATATATTTACATCAGTTGAATGAAAATGATTATCAATATCACTTCGATAAACACCTAGCATAGATTTCTTTCTCTGGTGAGATTCGAACCCACAACCTCATGCATGTGAAGCTAGTATCCTTTCCAATACCCTCACAACCAACTTTGGTCATTCGGCTTTCTTCACGTTATTGAGTCTCACACAAAATTCCGAATTTCTTTTCTCGTCAGTTCCTCGAAAACGTCTACCCACCAGGATGAATGGCTGCACTGTGTGATACTTGGGTGCTTAACCTACATAACCGTATAGATGGTTTCAGAAAGTCGATCCTACCCCTGGAGAAATCTCCTTGTAAGACATAATGAAAGAGTGCCGCCGTTTCATTATATCTACTGATACGGTGGTGGACACACAGTTAGTAGTGTAGCCATAGTAACACAGACGGTCTGAAAACTGCACGATCTAAGCAACGACGGACGACCTCGCACTTAGTCCAAAGGAAAATCTCCAGAATTACTAGAAGACTTGTAGCCAATGCACCGAGTCCCCTGCAGTCATTTAGTCCGCAGCGACTGCTGAGAACCTTCAGAGCAGTCATTAGGATTCGCACTCGACTACTTCGATGTTACATGTTCGGTGTCCTACTCTATGGAGCTGAGTCATGGACTGTATTAGGCATTCGAAATGCGATCGTATGGAAAAATATTAAGGATACCATCGACAGATTTAGTCCAAAGTACGGCGGAACGAAAATGTAGAAATTCTCAACAGCATCCAGAGAGCAAAACTCGATTGTTTTGGTAGCGCAATTCCGCAACAACAAATAAAACCTGTTGAAATTAATAATTCAAGGAAACATTAATGGCAGGCAGTCTGGACGAGCGTTTCTAGGCGCTTCACTCTGGAACCTTGCGACCGCTACGGTCGCAGGTTCGAATCCTGCCCCGGAAATGGGTGTGTGTGATGTCCTTAGGTTAGTTAGGTTTAAGTAGTTCTAGGGGACTGATGAGCTCCGATGTTAAGTCCCATAGTGCTCAGAGCCATATGAACCATTTTCTGAAAGATTAATGGAATATGTGATCCACGACGCACAGGATCAACCTGGCTAAATAACTCAAACCAGCAGTTTGGGTTCGGCACTGAATCAATGTTCTGAAAAACCATGGACGGACAACAGATCATGCTATCGATCGGCAGTGTTACTGGAGGACGAGGTACTTAAGAGAGGAAGAATGACAATGCTTAAAAATTACATAAATACTCACCATTAAATTTAATACTCCACTCATATAATCGCGCTAGCTGCCATTAAAATTAATCTGCAATTGGCCTACAGTTAAAATTTTTTGAACCTAGTGCTCTTAACAGCACTCATGTCACCACTTATTTTGATCAATGTACGTATTTTCTTAGACATCCACCGTACGAGGACGCACTGACAAGTAATGTCGACAGATGTTTTTCTTGAAAACTCGCAAAGCTTTTTAAATAAAACAAACTTCATTAACATTCTACATTGTATTCTTCACGTCTATAAATTTATTTCTCAAGACACTCACCCTCGGAACCAGCAAAATTTCCCCAACTAGATACTATTTTGTTGACACCGTCACAGTGTATTGTTTGACTATGTTAACAGAGCCACAACCTTACCTCTGCTTGCACCGCTTGAAACAATTGAAGTGCTCGAAGGTTTTCTTAGTTTTGCACATAGACGAAAATCGAGACTGTGTGTAGGATGATCGACGGCAGTGAACCAAGGACGTCGGCTTGCTGCAGATGCCGCAGCGATCGTGTGTAGTTTGGCACTGCCGTGCTCAAGGAGAGTGTGCTCCACATGCGGACGAAGTCTTCGAATTCGTTCTTTTAGTTTTGTGAGCTCTTTCTCACCCACCAACATAGTCACTCAGATAAGAGAGGTAACTATCCAAAATAAGGATAAACACTTGTTACAAAACGCTCCTTACGCAAAATCAGAGGGCTGCAGATATCCATAGTAAAGATGTAGAATGTTACTGACTTCATCAAATAAAACAGACCGAGTCATTATCTTCTCAGCACGCCGTCGTGTTATAAGCACAAAAATCCAAAAAATAGTTTCAGAGCAAAGTATGCTGTATTTTTAAGTGAAGATCTTTGTAATGTACATCTGTATTAAACGTTATGCTGGTGATATATGGTGACAATGCGTATTTATATTTACAATGAAGAGAGATTGACCAGTGGCCAATATACAACTAAAACCAAGTTGTCAGGTGGATATTAACTGCAATGGATTAGTGGAGAAATACAGGGATGAAGAAGTAGTTCGATTGTCTTGTCACATGTATGCTGTAGAGCACATCTTCCACCGGACTGCCTTGATGATGCATGGATGGTAACAGCGTAGCAAATGCCCGGTGGCGAAAAGGTCATGAATTCGTAGACTATATAGGCAGTCAATAGATGGAAAATCCTAGTACACCATCTGAAATGTGGAATTGGTGAAGACAGACAGTCGACCGAAATTATATCGAAATAAATTCATTCTTAACTTGTCTTCAGTTGCGTTAGGTAACACCTCGATAGCTAACACATCTGCGTTCAGAGAATTTATTTCGAAGTGATTTCGGTCAGCTATCTACCGTCATCAATTCGATGCACAGGACCATGAATACTGTCGAAGTTTGCTATGCCAAACGATACTCAATCAGGCAAAGGTATCTGAACCTACAATTTCTGATCAATATGCTAAAGGAGAATGTAATTAAATCAATACCTGAAATTAAAAAAAAAATGTAATCCGTCGGTTAGCCTCTTCAGTGAAAGAGATTAAAAATAAATCCGTGTTGAAAAGGAGTTAAAAGATATTTTAAGAATACATAATGACTTGGTGGATTTAAGGAGTTTAAAATTTACGTCATTCGTACGAAAAGTTCGTAAAATAAGACAGAAGTAATGTTGTAGAACAGAAAATGTAAAAAATAATATTTTCTTAAACACGGCTATGCACAGCCTTAAGCCTAGATAAAATGTGGAGGGGCGATCTTATTACAAAACAACAGGCAGAGCCTCCCCATTGTCGCGGCTTCCTTTGCAGGTCGGAGAAACCGCAGCTAAAATGTATGTGGCCAGAAACACCACGTTGACTCACGGCCGCAGAAGCCCATGACACCCTTTAAGAGGCGGCGAGGCATCTCGTACAGTAGTTATATGAGAGTGAATTTATTCCTCGCTCCTCATGAGACATCATCAAACTTATTTTCCTGCTTCTGGAGTGTCTACAGCGAGTATGAGGGAATCCCGAAACGTGACATCTTACTTTTGTACTGCTCTTCGTTCCACACCTTCAAGGACAAACTTCTTTTCTGTGGCACTCGAACACTTGTACTTCTTCGATGTCATTTTCACGGCGGATTTATGTACTGTGCTTATGCTTTATTGAGAAAACACGTAAATTTTTCAAAGTGTTTAGAGATGAAACGATTATCTTAATAACCGATAAAACAATTCCAGATATCGAGTATTACGTACCGGCTGGCACTTCATTACGAAATGTTTACGGGGCTGTCTGTTATAACAGTCGCTTCCGTTTATGGAATGTACCGAACACAGGAGGTTTCTTCGGTAAATAGAAGTTCTTACATGGGTCTTGACAACACGATCGAATTACAGAGGTTCAAATAGTGAGACGCGACTGTGTGGAACTGCATAGGCAGATTTCGGTCCCTGGAAATAATTGTAACGCAACTAAGGACTTTATAGCGACACGAACGTCAGCCGGGTAAATAAGTCCCACACTAAGTGGACATCCAGCGGACGTAGGTAAGTGGACATCCAGCGGACGCAGGTAAACACTTCCTGTTACACCACGCCACTGCTGCCTCGGTGTAAACACGGAGGACAGCAGGAAGTGCACTACGACCACTAACTGGACTCCAGAGCAGGAAACGGCCGGGGTCCCGGTGGTCTAGTGGTAAGGGGGTCTGGAACGTTCCAGCGCCTCGGCTGGGGCTATTCGCCCCAGCCGGGCCGGGGTTCAATCCCCGGCCGGCGCTGGAATTTTCAGACTTCCGAACACTAGCCTCCACCTCTGCCTTGGCATGTGGCGCATGCCGGGTACCCCCGTGGGGTCCGTGCTTCGGGTCCCACGTGGAGCTCACTCCCACACTACAAACTAAACCTGATTATGCTGGTGCAAGCATTTTAAATTTTAATTCACACACTTTCTTCACCAGACCACATCTACATATATTTTAAGGTACTTAATATATCTCACTGTGGTATCAGTAATATTTGTAGGAAACTATGAAACAAAAACCTTACCAAAAAAAATGATTTTTGTTATCCTTCGTGTGCTGAATATTTCTGAGGTACCCAAACATCTGCCATTTTCTTGTAGTTAACAATGAATATTCGAAAAAAAGTTTATCATACTGATTCATATATTACATAATGTATTTTACTCATTCTCAGTGTTGAAAAAGCAGTAATTATTTCAAAGTCATAAAAAAATGCAAAATATTGTATCACAAGCCAACAAGGTGTTCTTTTTAGTATCATGATTTACTATGCGATTAATAAATTCTGTATAATAAATCGTTTCGTAACAATTGACAATACCTTTTAAAAATACATTGTTTTCACTTATTGCATTTTCAAAAACTAAAACAGGCCTTTTTTCTCAAATTATTCTAGTGTCAAAATGAGATGTTTGATATTACACAGGTCACTAATGACATAAACTGTTTTTTTTATAAAAACGATATTTCTCGTGGTTTTTGTGAGCTGAATGCTGAATCAAACAGATAACACTTAAAATTAATAAGAGGAATTTCTTGGTGATTTTACTAACACGCCCATATAGTTCATATAATATTTCGATTAATAGTTACATGACTACCTCTCTGCCTCTACTTTCTGTAAAAGTATCTTGTAGATCAGAGAAAAAATTGTATTACTACCTCTCCAGGTTAAGTGCAGTTCAATGAAAGAGATTTTAAAGGCCGTACCGAAGATGCAGAATATTACGTTCTCTGCAAGGCATTTGCCATCAGTAATGAGTGAAACTGTAAAATAGAAAAAAGGGCTGACAAACGCCTATTACTGTTGTACTATTATATCACTAACGTTGCATTGCATAAACTTACTTACATTTCTCGTTGCTGTTCAATATTCTTTAACTCACTATACCGTGCGATTATGTTGTTAACATTTAATGTAACAGTAGTCCTGTTTCGAGCCACATATCCATTTTTAATGCTTAAAAGTGTGGACAAAACTATTAGTAATACTAAATTACGAAGAGGGAATGATGAATGTAACATGCTGCGTACATTAATGTCGCTCGAGATGTAGTTTGCATTATATGTTACGAGAACAGAATTATTTTGTAATGTGTGAAATACACAAAAATACGGTAACAGACAAACCGAGCAGTGATGCCGTAGTCTGTTTTGTAATAATAGTGTAAAGGAAGAAATAAACAGCAACTAGACATTTAAGTCACTCAATTTTCGCGGCCATTTTGCGGTTCATCACTTCGCTTTTACGTGTCGGTAATAGTACCTCACACACTCAGTTGCCTGTAGTGCAGAGCTTCGCTACCAGAGGGCTCTATCAGCATCGGCGAGGACTCACTCTGTCGGCGTTTGCTGCTTGACTGCTCAACCTCTATGCTCGCTGATATGCTGCTAAATCTTCTGAATAAACGAAAAAAATAACACCAACACCAAATATGGCAAATAGTGATAATTGTGAATACTACCTAACCATCTCTTTCATACGTCCTGGCTGAAAATACTGATCCAAAATATTTACAGAGGAATGGAACACATTAGAGGAGACGAGCTAGAGGAAAATCGAACACACTAGCCGCTAGAGATCGGTTGAAGAAATCCAACCCATATTTATAACATCTATAGATGTAGAAAATAACTTTTCACAGTTTTGACCAAAATTGCTGAGTACACTTTTGCCGAATACACCGACACGAGTATTCTGTGTGGCGAAGCTCACAGTACTGGAAGAGCTGCTGGTCGCGTTTATCAAGATCGTTGTCCACAGCGTCTGACTCCTCTCCACAC
Organism: Schistocerca gregaria; assembly: GCF_023897955.1. Classification (NCBI taxonomy): domain Eukaryota; kingdom Metazoa; phylum Arthropoda; class Insecta; order Orthoptera; family Acrididae; genus Schistocerca; species Schistocerca gregaria. Next base: position 1,578,834 of record NW_026061973.1, read on the forward strand.
GCTTTTCGTTAGCATTGCGCAACGTCTTCGAGAAAGGGTGCCTTCAACGTCAGCAGGTGCGTGTGTGGTGCCCCGTGGAGACGCAGCGCACGCGAATTGTAAAATATGTTTATATGGATATAGTGTCTGCTCTTTCGGACATGTCCGAAAGGACGCTACGAATGTAGTGTGTGGTCATACATAGGTGAGAGAGTGGGTCTCGCGGGAGGCGTGCGCGAGATAATTCCTGTAGTCTCACTATCCTCTGTGCCGTCGGTGGCTCAGATGGATAGATCGACTGCCATGTAAGCAGGAGATCCATGGTATCAAGTTCCGATCGGGGCACACATTTTCACCTGTCTTCGTTGATATATATCAACGACCGTCAGCAGATGAAGGAAATAATATCATTCTAATTTCAAATTGGAAAAGGCCCTCCTGTAAAAACAGTGTCTCTGAAGACCGATTTCTTTGTTTCTTTGATTATTAACGAGTGAAACTGTAGAACAATAGATGTACTAGATCACATTTACACTGAAATGCCAAAGAAACTAGTATAATAACGCATATTCAAACAGAGAGGTATGTAAACAGGCTTAATATGGTGCTGCGGCCGGCAACGCCTGTGTAAGACGTGTGTCTGGCGCAGTTGTTAGATCGGTTACTGCTGCTACAATGGCAGGTTATCAAGATTTAAATGACTTTGAACGTGGTTTTATACTTGGCGCAAGGCCGATGGGACACAGCATCTACGAGGTAGCGATGAAGTGGGGATTTTCCTGTACGACCATTTCACGAGGGCACCGTGAATATCAGCAATCCAGTAAAACAACAAATCTCCAACATCTCTGCGGCCATAAAAAAATCCTGCAAGAATGGAATCTGAAGAGAACCGTTCAACGTGGCGAAAGTGCAACCCTTCCACAAATTACTGAAAATTTCAATGCTTGACCATCAACAAGTATCAGCATGCGAAACATTCAATATATCTACATGGGCTTTCAGAGCCGAAGGCCCACTCGTGTACCCTTGCTGGCTGCACAGCACAAAGCTTTACGCCTCATTTGGGCCTATCTGTACGAACATTGGACTGTTGATGACTCGAAACATATTGCCTGGTTGGACGTGTCTCATTTCAAAATGTATATACAGTATGGAAGTGTCTGGGTATGAATACCACATCATGATTCCATGGACCCTGCATGTCAGCTGGAAACTGTTCAAGCTGGTGGAAGCTCTGTGACGTTGTAGAGCGTGCGCATTCGGAGTGATGTGGGATCCCTGATAAGCCTAGATACATCCTGTCTAATCACCTGCATCCATTCGTGTCCATTGTGGATTCCGACGGAAGTGGGTAATTCCAGCAGGACATTGGAGCGGCCCACACAACCACAGTTGCTACAGAGTGGCTGTAGGAACACTCTTCCGAGCTTAAACACTTTCGCTGGCCACCAAACTCCCCAAACATACTGTACGTTTCTAGTAAATTTTATAGCATTAACTACCATATCTGGAATGCCTTGCAACGTGTTGATCAGAGGAGATCTCTGATCCCTGTTACTGTTACGGATTTATGGGCAGCTCTGCACGTTTCATGGTGTCAGTTCCCTGCTGCGCGACTTCAGCCATCAGTAGAGTCCATGCCACGGCGTGTTGAGGCACTTCTGCGTGCTCACGGGGGCCATAAACGATATTTCTTTGGCTCCACAGTGTAACAAATTACTTGTCAATGTGACAGCGTTACCAACATGTTTTCAAATGGTTCTAGTATACAGTACGTTTCGGGAGACAGGTTACAATTTAAAATATGAGTATTATGTACTCAGTCCCCTTTACAAGTTCTAGCAGGTAGTGATGGGAATTTCAGAACATCCTGTACGTTTCCAGCAAACTGTATAGCCGTTGTCGTATTACAGTTGATATCTGCGAATACATTCCATAATTCGTGACAGATCGTGAGGCGCGACTGCAGAAGTCCGTAGCGTTTACCCAGGGGGCGTCTCGGCTACGTCAGCTCTGACGGCCACGAGAATAGCCGGAGGTAGAGAGCGCAGCACGGCTAGTTTGAAGTCCACTTTCAACTAGTGTTGCCAGAGGTGTCTCTTTTTAGAGATTCTACGACTCGCCCCACGTAAGCTTTAACAGGAAGACCAAATGCTCCAACTTCTGGCCTCTGCTAACATTTCGAAATACACTATCCTATCAGTGAGTGTACAGACACCTATTAGTGGACATTAATATGCAGTGTGTCCAACCTTTGTCTCTATGGCGGCTTGAACTCTGCTCGGGACACTAAGTGAAGTGCCTGCCGACAATTTACGCATCCACACGGAGATCGTATCTACGTGTTTGTACATGCAAGGCAATACATTGCTCAGCAAGATAGCCATATCTCTCACCAATTTTGAACATTTGGAGCACAATGGGCAGGTTCTTTAAAGCAGGTCGCGATTTTGGCGATGTAATGAACCAACTGAACTGAATTTGGTACCATATCCATCAGGAGGGTATCCACTAACTTTATCAGTCAATGTCAAGCCTAGTAACTGCCAGAGGTGGCCCAACACGTTATCGACTTATCAACTTGTGAAGCTCTTTGTCTTGAATTAATCATCCAGTTTTTCTTCAACTCTAATCATTCATTTGCCCCTACACGTACAGTCATGCTCAAAACTATCCTAACGGCCGAATTGAATTTCGCCTGATTCACATGCAACCCACATAGCGCAACTGTCTAGCAGGTCCCCTTATCGCTCCTTGGTACAGTCGTTTGACTATTGAAAGTGGTTCCAACAAGTCACCACGAGAAAACACTGCTCTGTATCGCAATAACTCAAGATGTAAAGTAATACCACGATACTACAAATATCACGGAACACCTTATCACAGGTAAGACTGATCTTAAGGCTTGTAGCTCACATTTATTACAATAAATGACATACCTGACATTTTACCACTCTCATTATTACGTCATGCACATAGTAAATTCGTCGAATTCATGATTTACTCTTCAAAGTAACATACCGTACTTATTATTTAACACAAAATAAGACTAAAAATAAAGGTATTCACGAGCAGCTAATTGAGAATATTTATGAACTTCAAATGACACGATGAACCGTCTCGTTCTGCATACTGATGCAAACTCAGGTCATGCAGACTAAGCAAAGATTTCGTGCCTGAAGGAAACTAACAGCCACTCGTGATTAGGCATACAGAGAGTGATATACCTCGATTTTAGACAGAGCCAGTTTGCAAATACCAACTTTAAATTGCATAGCGCAAGTATTTTTTCCGGACGCGAATTCCTACCCAGCACCTATTGTCCCTGTTAACGAACGACGAGAGATGTTGAATCTTGGTTCTTAACAAGTAACTTACTTGAATTGCCGTGAGGTAAGGCTTTGTATTGGGCAGGGATTCGAAGTCAGAACTTAATCGGATAGATATCGACGCACAATCAACTGTGACATTTCGGATTTTCTCGGCAGTAGCTAGATGTTTTAACTGAAATGACGAGAGGAAACATTATTTTTTTTTCCTTCCCAAGACTCCAACCCGGCATCTATCGCTGTTATATTCTAGAGAAAACGAACGTTAAATATGGGTTTGTTGCACCAGCAGCGACATGTGAGCGTGTTTGAACTAGAAATAATATGACGAAGAGTTCAGTGCTCACTGGGAATACAGCTTCACACATCATATCGCTTTTGACTACACACAAAGATACGTCAGCATCCGAATTTTTGTCCAGATCGGACTAACATCTTGAACTTACAGTGATCTCGCAAATAGTTCTGTGTCTCACTGGGTGTTAAAACGTCACATATCGTTAGTGTTGACAACGAATGAAAATACATTAAACATTAAAATAATTATCCACCAGCAGATAGGTGTTCTCATGCTAGAGCTTGATAATACATAATGAAACCTATAGTGCCGGGCCAGGATTCGAACCCATTCACGCGCAGTATGTGGAGATGTTGAGGAATCTGCAGTTCTGAACAAACAACAAATTGTAGCCGTGCTGTATTCTCACGAAGTGATCAAATTCAGCGTTAAGTACGGTCTAAGTTGCATTCCCAGTTCAGAACCGATTTTATCGACATACAGAAGCTCAGATAAAATATGGACTAAATGTCCTTCGAGCGTTATTTAAGCATCACAAGACTGCACATACATGCAATCGATTTCGAGGTGCAAAGTGTTTATCTTACTTTGGTGACAGGTGGGCATAAGAGATATCCAAAAACTTTTTATCGTACTGAAATAATCTTTTGTCGGAGAGAAACAAGGTAAGTGTTTTATTCGTATATATTTTGTAGGAAACTGTAATCGTGATGGAAGATTATACACCTTAATGTTTGACACAACTGCTAGGAGAAAACGCTGCATCCTAACCAAACCCCGCGGTTCCTCTCCATATCCCCGTAAGACACGAGCAGGGGATTCTCCACGCATACCGCTACATAGCTGTTCCTAGCACACCTGAGATTTGGCAACATCGTCACAAACATTAGGCAACACTGTGAAAGTGCTATCACTTCCGCCTATGGTACTGAATTGGCTCACTAAATTTACTTGGTATTACCTTTCCATTTGAATGGCTCATGCTGTATAATCCTTACGTAAACTAAGATACTGAGCTTTTTTTTAAGGATCTTCGAATTTCCGGAAAAAATTCTGTATCGAAATCGGAAGAAAACCTTTACACATCAAATCCGCTTGGTAGCTCGACTCAGTAAGTTGTGTTAATCGTCATAGATCATGGCGTTCTGACTGCCAAGCTGCTTCGCAATACCAGCGTCTCTGAAGAAATTCGAATCGACCATCAACGATACGAATTTCAATATTGTTCTTCACTTAAGACTCACATGCCAGGGTGATAAGTATGAAGGAAATGAGCCTCTTGATTACTCTATGCTAAACTTCCCTGCAGACATGTGCTGACAGTGTCTCTAGCAACTTACTTTTTCTCTGGGTAGCTTCAAATATGGGCAATTTTTTCGCCTTAAATCCAATTGAATATTCTAAATATGATTTGTGAACAGCGTTCACTTCTCCATTAATTAAATTTATGGACCTCAAAACAAGCAATTTGCCTTAGTAGCTATAGAGCAGGTTCTGATAGGTATTGACGCAATCTTTGCAACCATTTACCATAGAAAATCAAAGAAAGAAACCAAACACATTACATTGCATTTACTCCCTGTGCCTTGAGTAACACATATGAATCCGTGACAATAATAAATTATTTGAAGAATCTCCTGTGCAAGGAAAAGAACAGAATGTGACGCTTTAATTATAGCGCACTGGATCAGAAACAATGAAATTAATTCTGTGTCACATTGATGTACTGCATTCTAATGTAATAAAATAATCATCAAATGAAAACGGTTTTGTGCCTCCTTTGCTATCAAGAGTGAAACACAAATCGTAGACAGATTTTATGGGTCACTACTCAACAACATTAAAGCATTGTACATGGTTGAGAGTGTGGAGTGGAGCAGATGTTGTCGGCAGAAGGCAGCGCAGTGCCTCAGCCCCCGCCGGTAGGCAGCAAACGGGTCCCAGAGAACTCAGACGCATGCGGTGTTCAGAGGCAGATGCTCGGTAAAGAAATCTTTCGCTAAAACATTGTTGAACCAAATTATTATTACCAGTGTGACACAAAGCGAAATATATTGTAGATTCGCTTGAATTGCACGCATAGCTTCAGCACCGAGAGGAAAGGGGCGATAAAAATTTTGTCGATGTATGCTTCCGGTCGCCAGACGTCATATTAGCGTCTCGCGTTTTACCTCAAGACTACGGCCTTAGTCAAGAATACTGTACTACGACTGAACTCAAGACTTCCTCTGGGAAATGCCGCAGTCTACAATGTTGCAGCTCGAGCTTACTGCCGGACACAGGATCCTGAGAGGAGTACGACTGTGTTGTCCACCTTATGTGGACGGCTCGGCGGTCAATGTTTTGCTCTAAGGCTGTATCTACAACACATATTGCATCCTGAACACCTAGAAGAATTAAAAAAAACAAAAGTAGTTTATGAGAGCAACGTTAACTATGGCGTTCGAAGTATTTATAGTGTTGTGTTCGTGTGTGCAAACGCCTTCCAATGCCCACTCAAGGAGGACAAGGATACAAAGTCTAGCTTCAGTATTATAAATTCGCTACAGTCTGCGGATGAACTCAGACTTAGGTTGATAATTTGAATATTTAGCAATACTATACCCATTGGTGTTAAACTCGTTATTAACCAATGATTCCCACAGCTACAGGGACACTACTTGTGATACTTAGGCAGTGCTATCAGACGAAAAGATCAAACTGACACAAACTGTGGGAAGTTTGTTTTACAAACATCGTACCAGGATAATGAGCTTTTACGTATTTGGGATGTCTGTGAACGTTGCTGCTTGAGACGATATAGACGAAAGTAAATTCCTTCAGCAACGACAATGTTTGAAGAAATCGTCTTAACTGGACTAAATCGTGGTTTGTAAATCGTTTACCGGCCGTACTCTGCCGAATTTCGCTGATTGGATGGCAAATAGCTTACGGAAACATGTCACAGAAGCAAAAGGGAGAACGAAATGTCTCCCACTGGAAGGTCATGTTGTCTTATTTAAATGATTACAAAATCAGGTAAAACGACCAGTCAGATTGTCAGTATAAGAACATTACTGTTGTCAGTATGATGTAGCACTGCTCAGGGCCTGTAACGATAAAGGGCCCGTTTAGGTCAGTCATATTGTATACAGAAGTGGGAGAGAGAGCACCGCCACATTCTACAATCCGAATGCACTGCAGACACACAGAAATTACTGTTACAGTGTACTAATGGAGCACAATTAATGAGTGAACTGCGTATTTTCCGGTGAGAGAGAGCACTGGCAAATAGTCTTCGCATATTAGGTTACTTAATGTGGTGTCACTCTGAGCCAGAATTTATGGCCGGCGGCTGAGTGTAAGGTCAGTGGGCCGGATCCGAGTTTTGCAAGTGCGAGATAATTTCCTACATTATAGAAGCGAATATTAAACTGGAACTAATATTCGAAAAATTTTGAACTTGGATAGCTTAGAATGAAAATCTTTTTCTTTATTGCAAAGGAAAACAATTGATTTTCTAAAACATTCTCTGTCATACACAACTTGAAACAGGTCACGTCGACCAAATCATATGGAAAAGTTGACAGCGACGTATATCGGCAGGCAGTATGATCTCTTAGCTTTTGGTTTGGCAGTACTCGACAGCCATTTCTAGGCGCAAGTAATAGAAGAATGGCAGCGCGTTTTTGTTATCAAGTAACGTCTTCATCGATTACTTTAGTTTTAATGTAATCTATGAGTAATTGCTGGTGTTTGATATTAACATGAAAAGAATTCTGTAGACAGAGAAAGAACCTCTTCTTGGGAAACTACTTGTATAGTGACCAAAAGGCACGAACTGATATTCAAGTACAGTGTTCCAGCAGCGGCATGAAGAAAATGATAGTAATAATGACGGTAATAATCCAATTATCCGCTAACTTCACACTTCCCAGTGGATCTTCACGAATTAAGAAAATTTCTGAATTTGTGAACATTTCAAAATGGCTTCACATCGAGCCTATGATGCCTACAAGGGTCTTTACATCCTGCTGACATGCGAATAGCATACTCTCCGCGTCAGAAGCTTGTCTTTACTTAACCATTTAATAGACTCACGTTTTTTCCACCGTGACTACTTTTGTAAGCTCAGCACATCATCCGTTGCAGCTCATTCCTGGGGCTGGGAAATATGGGCACAATGGTCTGGTGGAACTATCACAGGAGCAATGCGTGGGTTCAGACATTTACTTTTAAGAAGCACAAACAGATTTACTTTGCCTCTGGTAACCTCAAGAGAAAGACGTTATAATCCAGAATTCGCAATATAAATCACGTTCCATCATTACCTACTGGGCAGAGCCAGGTTACGTTGGGAAATGACATAGCGGAAGTCATCATAAATAGAAATACAGTCGCCAGTAAACGTACTTACATTAGAAAATTTTATTTTATTTTATGAACCGGTAGCCATTTAAAGGATGGGGCTCTTATTTTACTTGTAATTGATTGAACTAGAGACGTTGAAAAATTTGGTGCTGGACTGTGATTCGAATTCGTTTCTCCTCTTTCGAGGATCTGAATCTCTCGGGACATTATAGTTCAACCATTTCGTCCCTTTTCGCAAGACTGCAACCTTCTCTAGGTCTCCTCCAAAGGTACGTATGTGGGTCCGAATCCTGATCCAATACAAAAATATTCATAGTTTCAGTTCAAGCCCTATAACGTGCACACCGTCCCGCTAGTGAAAACCAACGTGCGCTTTTAATGTCTATTCATGTGTTGCCAACAATCGCAATAGGTGTCCTTATTTCTGGTCAAACATGCACACACTTACCGTTGGTGAGTAAGCAACTGATATTTAAGCTATATTTGTGGATGCACGTTAGGCGTGCAGTTAGATTGTCGCTTAGGTACAAAAGTTTGTATCCTTAGTTTAGATTCAAACACCTAGCAGCTGGTAAGAGAAACCGATACATAACATTTGATTTTACTTAGTTAACAATACGATTACGTGTTGGGTTCGTATCTCCGTCATATAACTTCACATCATGCACTTAATCTTTAAATGCATGCGCACTTTGTTACTTGAGCTTGGAGGTATATCAGACATCTTTCGTGGTTAGTTAACAGGGACGAAATTGTCTTGTTAGGAGTCCAGGTTTATTACAAAAATTGTCGTCTTTTATTTTCAAGTTTAGATTTCATTACTGGTATTGGCAAAAATTTCGGTAATTCATGACTCTTCATGGATAGCCATCAATATGATATGATTAGATTACATTAGATCAATTCTTGTTTCATAGATCATGAATACGATATTTCGTAATGATGTGTAACGTGTCATTTTAATGAAAGATTTCTTTACATACCATGATTCAATTTCTTTACAACAATTTCTTACTCTCTCTCATTCTTTTTGATCTCTCTCTCTCTCTCTCTCTCTCTCTCTCTCTCTCTCTCATACACACACACATTCTTTTTTTCTTCATTTGTTGGTTTTGCTCGACTATCAGCGAGGCATGAAAACGTCTGTGAATGAGCTTCCTAGTTTTTAGTAAACTTACGAAATAAATATAAAAACAACTGTGAGAGTTACTGATATATAATGCTTAGTTTTCAGTCAGTTCCGAGTATTATTAGTAACCACGCTCCAGTCCCTAAACCTAGTTACAGAAATGCGAATCAGGCGTATTACGTATTCCAGGCCGTAGCAGCCGTGACTTGGAGACACCAGCTATGGTCACTTCCCAGCCCGCTGTACGATCACATCGGTTCGTCTTCTTTCTGCTGGTACTGTAACTGAGATTTGACAGCAATTCAACGTATGTTTGGCAACTCTGTGATCGACCAGTTGCTTCATGGTGTGCACGGAATTTATCCTCAAAGTTCACTTGATTTTACCTGTCATTTCCATTGAATAATCTGATTTACTATCGCTTTAGGTGTAACAAAAGATTGTAAATTTACGGTTTTCAGCCCAGGAAAGTCGTTGCACGTGGAAATCGCAACTAATCTCGTCCTTTAAATAGCGGTTTACGAGAGCTAGACATTATCGATCTCGTAAGAGTAAGCTAAGACACGTACTTCTACGCCAGCTCTGTGGTAGTGCGCTGACCTGAGAAAAAGCATCTGTTATGGTTCGCACTTCCAGTCTCTCTGACTGTAACGTTTTTATCCCTTCTGTGAAAGAGCTACAAGCAGTCAGATAAAACATCGATAAGGAAATCGCAAAAAATTACTTTCGGCTCATAGTGCAATAGTGAAAACTTACAATGCTGCACAACAGGTAACTCCTCTTCCCGCCGCTGACAAGCAAATTTTGGGTTTCTAGGAATACAAAACATTACTTATGAAATGCGACATTTGCACTGCACGACGTTTTCAACAAAGAGATGGCGCAATACAGCAGACCAAGTGGAAAGAAACACTTCCTATTTAAATTTGCGCATCCTAGACTGTTGGCTGTTCTGTGTAGGTGGCAGGTACGTGATTTTATTTCGGTGATTACAAAATAAAGTCGAATGTATGCACTGGGTAGTCGAGGCAGCTAGTTCATTGTCATTCGGTCAACCAAGTAAATGAATTTACTGAACCTGCTGCAAATTACTACAGGAAGCCTGTGTGTCAGAATTCTCATCCAGTGGGGTGCAACGGCGTTACGATAGAAAAATGAGCCACATACTTATAATATGCTTGTATATCTATGGACTGGGTTCGATTCCAACTTCTGTCAATGATTTTAGATAAGGAGAGACAGATTCCATTCTCTTCTGGCTACACCAAGTGAAGAAGATATAATGACATTGTGGTCTGAAATTAACATGAAAAATGATATTCCTTTTCTACAAAGTAGACGTTAGGATGAATCACAATAAAGACTGGAGCGGCGACACGTAGAAACCTTTCTTATACTTGTTATTTATTTCTAGTGACGAAACAAACGCTATGTAGGCTCACAGGATACTTAGTCAATATTTTATCTGAGCTTCTGTATGTCGATAAAATCGGTTCTGAACTGGGAATGCAACTTACACCGTACTTAACGCTGAATATGATCACTTCGTGAGAATACAGCACGGCTACAATTTGTTGTTTGTTCAGAACTGCAGATTCCTCAACATCTCCACATTCTGTGCGTGAATGGGTTCGAATCCTGGCCCGGCACTATAGATTTCATTATGTATTATCAAGCTCTAGCATGAGAACACCTATCTGCTGGTGGATAATTATTTTAATGTTTAATGTATTTTCATTCGTTGTCAACACTAACGATATGTGACGTTTTGACACCCAGTGAGACACAGAACTATTTGCGAGATCACTGTAAGTTCAAGATGTTAGTCCGATCTGGACAAAAATTCGGAAGCTGACGTATCTTTGTGTGTAGTCAAAAGCGATATGATGTGTGGAGCTGTATTCCCAGTGAGCACTGAACTCTTCGTCATATTATTTCTAGTTCAAACACGCTCACATGTCGCTGCTGGTGCAACAAACCCATATTTAACGTTCGTTTTCTCTAGAATATAACAGCGATAGATGCCGGGTTGGAGTCTTGGGAAGGAAAAAAAAATAATGTTTCCTCTCGTCATTTCAGTTAAAACATCTAGCTACTGCCGAGAAAATCCGAAATGTCACAGTTGATTGTGCGTCGATATCTATCCGATTAAGTTCTGACTTCGAATCCCTGCCCAATACAAAGCCTTACCTCACGGCAATTCAAGTAAGTTACTTGTTAAGAACCAAGATTCAACATCTCTCGTCGTTCGTTAACAGGGACAATAGGTGCTGGGTAGGAAATTCGCGCTATGAAATGTAAAGTTGGAATTTGCAAACTGGCTCTGTCAAAAATCGAGGTATATTACTCTCTGTATGCCTAATCAGGAGTGACAGTTAGTATCCGTCAGGCACGAAATCATTGCTTAGTCTGCATGACCTGAGTTTGCATCCATATGCAGAACGAGACGGTTCGTCGTGTCATTTGAAGTTCATAAATATTCTCAATTAGCTGCTCGTGAATACCTTTAATTTTTAATCTTATTTTGTGTTAAATAATAAGTACGGTATGTTACATTGAAGAGTAAATCATGAATACGACGAATTTACTACGTGCATTACCTATTTGACGTAATAATGAGAGTGGTAAAATGTCAGGTATGTCATTTATTGTAATAAATGTGAGATACAAGCCCTAAGGGCAGTCTTATGTGTGATAAGGTGTTCCGTGATATTTGTAGTATCGTGGTATTACTTTACATCTTCAGTTATTGCGATACAGAACAGTTTTTTCTCGTGGTGACTTGTTGGAACCACTTTCTATAGTCAAACGACTGTACCAAGGAGCGATAAGGAGACCTGCTAGACAGTTGCGCTATGTGGGTTGCATGTGAACCAGGCGAAATTCAATTCAGGTCGTTCGGATACTATTGGGCATGAATGAACATCACGTGTATCGATTTCCATCGCGCTGGGGTAAGTCCTCCGGGATACGTTTATTCTCCCTAGTGTGTAAATATATTTGGAGCATGTCATTCAAAAACGTTTGAAACGACATAGACGGGAGCGGGTTGTTGTTAGGAGAGCAGAATGTATTAGACTCGCGGATCATGTGGTGTTATTGGCAGAGAGCAAAATAAGTATGACTGAGATGTTAAAAGAATTGAACAAGAGACGTGAGTAAATTGGAATGAGAAATAATAAGAAAAACGCAAAATGTCCGGTGATAGGTGCAAGAAAAGCAAGAACAACTATAATGTTAGGCAGGAAGATACACAATAATTTAGTGTTTTTAGATAACTGCGACGTGCTGTTATGGACGACATTGGAAGTAATAAGGATGTGAAAATACGTATAGCAATTGCCAACGAGACGTTTCATAACACGAGGCTTTTATGTGGGTGCGTTGATAGGGGATAAAATAGGCAGGTACAGTGAGAAATGAGGTGGTGTTGAGTGGGAGAACAGAGAGAAATTTTAAAGGTAGCAGGATGAGCAAACACAATTGGCATGGACACTGAATGAGAAGAGATTGTTTATTGATGGTATGGAGGAAATGGTGAATGCAAGAAGAAGAAGAAGAAGAAGAAGAAGACGCAGAACATACCAGGTGGTGGACAGCGTAAGAACAGAAAATAGTTGTGAGAAAACAAGAGGGTAACAAATGATGGGACTGCATGGAGAGCTACATGTGAAGACCTGCCCTAGGGCAGAACACTCATGGTGGTGGTGGTGGTGGTGGTGAAGAGGAGACTTATGTAGGATATTTTGCAAAACGCCCATTTTCTTGTAATCCAAATTTAAACAAAACATAGGCAGCTTATAATTTGTAGTCTATAAACGACCGTGAATTGCGTGACAGATGGAACTTGCCAGTATACCAGTTATTAGGACTTATTCCCACTCCACTGACGTATGGAGCGTGCGAACTGTGGCTGCTTAAAAGCCTCTGTGCGTGCTGTGCTTAGTCTCTTCTGGTCTTCACGCTTCCTACAGTTACAATACGTAGGCAGTTTCAGTATATTCCATTCCTAAATTCATCGTGTAACGTCAGTTCTAGAAACTTTCTAATTAGGTCTCCTCGCGATACTTTGCTCTTCCACGGGATAGTCTGTGTCTACCATGAACTGTCCGTTAGTCAGTAAGTGGAATAACTGGTTTTCCGGCACATGTCGCCATGTAACTGTCGCTCTGTCTCCACGTCAGAGAGACGGAAATTCTGTGTGCCACATTTGAAGATGAGTCTGTAAAGGTTACAAAACTAGTTAATGGAATTACAAATAGTTCAAAAAGTGAGTTTTTGCAGTTTTCCGTATTTACATTCAATGCACTAGTCACAGGCTCTAGGCGATCCTTAGGGGATGTGCTTAGTCGGTTGAGAGCGTCATGTGTCCCTCCGAGATTAATTTCACGTGGGCTTTAAGCGACTCACCGGTCAGCATTTACAGAGCTGCCAACTACATCTCACACCGGGAATATGACCAGGAATAGTTTGCATCGCAGCCTACGGAAGATAACGCAAATCGAACGAGCATCCGCAGTCATTCCCTCCATTGACTACCATTCGCCTATATTCATCAGTTAAGGATTCCTCCGGAAATATTCCAAATAGACTTTCTTTGGATATTTTACGTTTGTTTCCAAGCGCCTGCCTGTTCAATTTGATCAGAAACTGTGTGACATTTTCCAACGGGTCAAAAAACCTGTGACCATTCGTGCCGCCCTTCTCTGTATACATTCAGTATCGCCTGGCAGTTGTATCTGATTAGGATCCAAGAATCTCGAGCATTATTGGGGGATGGCTCGCAATCGTGATTTGTAAGCAATTTCTTTTGTACACTTATTGTATTTTCCTAGAATTCTACCAACGAATTGCAGCCAGCCACCGTATTTCCCTAAGACTGCGACTATGTGACGGTTCCATTTAAAATCTCTAGAAATTTTTCCACCCAGGTATTCATGTGGGTTGAGCGATTGCGAATTTGACTCGCTGCACTATACTCGTAGGATAAGGTTATATCGTTTTGTGAACCGAACAATTTTACATTTCGGGAACATTTAAACTAAGTTGTCATGCTTTGCACTACACTGACATCTTATGAGGGCGTGGCTTCTTTCAAACAGAACTTTATTACAGGCAACTGCATCATTTGCGGAAACACTGAAGTTCCAAATAGATCGCGTAACCACCTCCCCCTTCTCCCCTCCAAATTGCTGTCTGAAAACTGGAAGTCCCATATGTAAACCACCTTTAGAAGTTCGTTCACTTTCCGTATCAGTTAATGTGTTAAAAACTTGACCTGAAGAAACATAACCCTTTGCAGTTGAAGACGCTCTGTTGAAAGAGAAGCTAGTTTTTCGAAAACGTCTCAATATTTATGTACTGAACTAGGTGTTGTACAATTCTATAATTTTCACGTACATTCGGCGACGTATGTGGATACTGTCTGACAAATGTGTTTCGAATAAAGTGAGTAGTAAAGAAGTAATAAAGTGAAACATCAAGCCTGATGCTGACACCTTACTTCACGAACAGCGAAAATGTAGAAGTGATAAAAGTCTTTTTCCTTTCATCATTATGTCAGGGATGTCAGAGGGGAAAAAAGGTTTCGCCAAGTTTCGTAATTATGTGTGAAGTTTGTTGGAAGTCGCCACGTGCTGCCTTTCACAAATGCTCGGTGAATATAGTCTCGATAATTTGCACGCCATGAAGGTATGCTGCCTTAGACGAGTACGCAGTTTTTAACTTTTAACGCCCGACTTATTGCGTAAACCTATGCCTTTAAATGAAGGACGGAAGGAGGATTGCATTTAATGTGCTATCGATGTCGAGGTCATTAGAGACGGAGCAGGAGTTGGCACTGCGTCAGGGAAGGGTAAAAGAAGTCCGCCGTTCCCTTTCAAAGGAACCATCCCAGCATTTGCTTGGAGCGATTCAGGAATGATACGGAAAACGTATAAGGATGGCCGGATGCGGATTCAAACGTCATCCTCCCGAATGCGAGTCTAGTGTACTAGTTGACAGCTCGTCGTATAGAAGCTAGCGTTGCTGGTGATGGGATTCTGGGTTCGATTCACGGCTGGGTTGCTTTCTCCGCCCGGGAAGTAGGTGTCTGTGGTGTCATCATTTCATCATCATTCGTGAAGGTGGCGAAACTGGACTGTGTAAAGGTTGGGGCTTTGTACAGCCACTGATAACCGTGCAGTTGAGCGCCCCACAAACCAAACATCATCATCATCATCATCATACCATGTACTAACCACTGCCGCAGCTCGTTTGGTATACATTTAAATGAGCAGATTAAGTCAGCATTTTTAGTATTTATATTGACTTCGTTCTTCATAAATGAAAGCAGGAACTACTAGAAGACAAAGGAATTGGGATAACGAATGAGAAATACATGATTGTGCTTCTTTTTGTAGATGACATGATTCACGTTCACGAAATGACCTCCAAAGATCTATATACCACCTGAACGAAATATGCAATGAATACAACTTTAAAATTTCTAGTAATAAAACGAAAATAAGTGCACTCCGAGAAAAATACTCAGTCAGTTTAAAACTAGTTTTCGATAATCCTGCTTTAGAACTGGTCTCTTAATATTTCATTTAGGCTACGCTGTAAGATCTGATTTTTACTCTGATACTTAAAATAGATTACACAAATTCTAAGCTGTCTGTGACACTATTATCTGAACATTGGGCAATAAAGTACAAAAAGATTGTCCCGAAATTCTATAACGTGGTCGCGGTTCCTGTATTATGCTATGAAAGCGAAAACATGGTTAAAAAAAAAAAGCAAAAAAAATCACACGGCAGAGATGAGGTTCCTAAGAAATTCGAAGAGCTGCACAACAAGAAATGATTAGGAATGAAGATACTAGAGAAAAATTAAGTATTTTCAACAGAAACTAAAAAATTCAAAAATATCGTGAAGACTGGTGAGAATGCTACGTCCCAGACTTCCACAAAAGATTATGAACTACAAGCGGAATGGAAGAAGTGATATTGAAAGGCCTCGGACGTGGGAGCAATTTCGTTTGAGAGACTATCCCGCGCGGCGACTACTGAAGTACTTATACATTATAGAATTCTTAAGTTATACAAGCAAAATAAGTAAGTTTTAATGTAGTTTACGTTCACTGATGCAAAAAAAAAAAGTTCTTGCTTTTTAAAGTGGGCTATGTTCTTTCTCAGGGTTCAAACTGTCTCCATGCCAAATTTGAACAATATCTGTTAAGCGGTTTGGACTCTAAAACGAAACAGACTGTGTTACAAAGTAGAAAAGCAACTGAGAGAAAGAAGCGGCGTCACTTTCTGCAGGAGGCGGCCATCATTTGGCAGGACAATGTTCGGGCACGCTCGGTTCAAGTCGTGACTGATTTCATCGGTATATGGGGATGGGGAGCGCCGCATCACGCACCACACTCATCTACATCTACATTTATACTACGCAAGCCACCCAACGGTGTGTGGCGGAGGGCACTTTACGTGCCACTGTCATTACCTCCCTTTCCTGTTCCAGTCGCGTATGGTTCGCGGGAGGAAAGACTGTCTGAAAGCCCCTGTGCTCTCTCTAATCTATCTAATTTTACATTCGTAATCTCCTCGGGAGGTATAAGTAGGGGGAAGCAATATATTTGATACCTCATCCAGAAACGCACCCTCTCGAAATCTGGCGAGCAAGCTACACCGCGATGAAGAGCGGCTCTCTTGCAGAGTCTGGCACTTGAGTTTGTCAACCATCTCCGTAACGCTATCACGGTTACCAAATAACCCTATGACGAAACGCGCCGCTCTTCTTTGGATCTCCTCCGCAAACCCGATCTGCTACGGATCCCACACTGATGAGCAATACTCAAGTATAGGTCGAACGAGTGTTTTGTAAGCCACCTCCTTTGTTGATGAACTACAGTTTCTAAGGACTCTCCCAATGGAACCTGGTAGGCGCCTTACCAACAGTTAATTTTATATGATCAGTCCACTTCAAATCGTTCCGCACGCATACTCCGAGATATTTTACAGAAGTAACTGCTACCAGTGTTTGTTCCGCTATCATATAATCATACAGTAAAGGATCCTTCTTTCTATGTATTCGCAATACATTACATTTGTCTATGTTAACGGTCAGTTGCCACTCCCTGCACCAAGGGCCTATCCGCTGCAGATCTTCCGGCATTTCGCTACAATTTTCTAATGCTGCAACTTCTGTGTATGCTACAGAATCATCCGCGAAAAACCGCATGGAACTTCCGACACTATCTACTAGGTCATTTATATATATTGTGAACAGTAATGGTCCCATAACACTCCCCTGTGGCACGCCAGAGGTTATTTTAACGTCTGTAGACGTCTCTCCAGTGACAACAACATGCTATGTTCTGTTTGTTAAAACTCTTCAATCCAGCCACACAGCTGGTCTGATATTCCGTAGGCTCTTACTTTATTTATCAGGCGACAGTGTGGAACTGTATCGAACGCCTTCCGGAAGTCAAGAAAAATAGCATCTACCTGGGAGCCTGTATCTAATATTTTCTGGGTCTCATGAACAAATAAAGCGAGTTTGGTCTCACACGATGGCTGTTTCCGGAATCCATGTTGATTCCTACAGAGTAGATTCTGGGTTTCCAAAAACGACATGATACTCGAGCAAAAAACATGTTCCAAAATTCTACAACAGATCGACGTCAGAGATATAGGTCTATAGTTTTGCGCATCTGCTCTACGACCCTTCTTGAAGACTCGGACTACCTGTGCTCTTTTCCAATCATTTGGAGCCTTCCGTTCCCCTAGAGACTTGCGGTACACGGCTGTTAGAAGGGAGCGCAAGTTCTTTCGCGTACTGTGTAGAATCGAATTGGTACCCCGTCAGGTCCAGTGGACTTTCCTCTGTTGAGTGATTCCAGTTGCTTTTCTACTCCTTGGACACTTATTTCGATGTCAGCCATTTTCTCGTTTGTGCTAGGATTTAGAGAAGGAACTGCACTGCGGTCTTCCTCTATGAAACGTCTTTGGAAAAAGATGTTTAGTATTTCAGCTTTACGCCTGTCATCCTGTTTCAATGCCATCATCACGCCGGAGTGTCTGGACATGATGTTTCCAACCACTTACTGATTTAACGTGAGACCAGAACTTTCTAGGATATTCTGTCAAGTCGGTACATAGAATTTTATTTTCGAATTCACTGAACGCTTCACGCATAGCCCTCCTTACGATAACTTTGACATCGTTTAGCTCCTGTTTGTCTGAGAGGTTTTGGCTGCGTTTATACTTGGAGTGAAGCTCTCTTTGCTTTCGCAGTAGTTTCCTAACTTTGTTCTTGAACCACGGTGGTTTTATCCCGTCCCTCACAGTTTTACTCTACACGTACCTGTCTAAAACGCATTTTACGATTGCCTTGAACTTTTTCCATAAATACGCAACATTGTCAGTGTCAGAACAGAAATTTTCGTTTTGATCTGTTAGGTAGACTGAAATCTGCCTTCTATTACTCTTGCTAAACACGTAAACCTTCCTCCCTCTTTTTATATTCCTATTAACTTCCATATTCAGGGATGTTGCAACAGCCTTATGATCACTGATTCCCTGTTCTGCACATACAGAGTCGAAAAGTCCGGGTCTGTTTGTTATCAGTAGGTCCAAGATGTTATCTCCACGAGTCGGTTCTCTGTTTAATAGCTCGAGGTAATTTTCGGATAGCGCACTCAGTATAATGTCACTCGACGCTCTGTCCCTACGACCCATCCTAAACATCTGCGTGTCCCAGTCTATATCTGGTAAATTGAAATCTCTACCTACGACTATAACATGCTGAGAAAATTGATGTGAAATGTATTCCAAATTTTCTCTCAGTTGTTCTGCCACTAATGCTGCTGAGACGGGAGGTCGGTAAAAGGAGCCAATTATTAACCTAGCACGGTTGTTGCGTGTAACCTCCACCCATAATAATTCACAGGAACAATCCACTTCTACTTCACTACAGGATAAACTTCTACTAACAGCGACTAACTCTCCACCACCGGTTGCATGCCATCTATCCTTTCTACCTGACTGTAACTTTGTAAAAATTTCGGCAGAATTTAACTCTGGCTTCAGCCAGCTTTCTGTACCTATAACGATTTCAGCTTCGGTGCTTTCTATCAGCGCTTGAAGTTCCGGAACTTTACCAACGCAGCTTCGACAGTTTACCATTACAATACCGATTGCTGCTTGGTCCCCGCATGTCCTGCTTTGCCCCGAACTCGTTAAGGCTGCCGCCCTTTCTGTACTTGCCCAAGGCCATCTAACCTAAAAAAACCGCCCAGCCCACGCCACACAACCCCTGCTACCCGTGTAGCCGCTTGTTGCGTGTAGTGGACTCCTGACCTGTCCAGCGGAACCCGAAACCCCACCACCCTATGGCTCAAGTCGAGGAATCTGCAGCCCACACGGTCGCAGAACAATCTCAGCCTCTGATTCAGACCCTTTACTCAGCTCTTTACCAAAGGCCCGCAGTCAGTCCTGTCGACGATGCTGCAGATGGTGAGCGGTGAGCTCTGCTTTCATCCGGCTAGCGAGACTGGCAGTCTTTACCAAATCAGATAGCCAGGGAGGGTTTCCTCCGATCCATAGCGACACACATCATTGGTGCCGACATGAGCGACCACCTGCAAATGGGTGCAACCTGTACCCTTCATGGCATCCGGAAGGACCCTTTCCACATCTGGAATGACTCACCCCGGTATGCAAACGGATTGCACATTGGTTTTCTTCCCCTCTCTTGCTGTCATATCCCTAAGGCGCCCCATTACGCGCATGACGTTGGAGCTCCCAACTACCAGTAAGACCACCCTCTGCGACTGCTCGGATCTTGCAGACTGAGGGGCAACCCCTGGAACAGGACAAGCAGTCACGTCAGGCCGAAGATCAGTATCGGCCTGAGACAGCCCCGGACTTGCGCCCTTCTGAGCACAACTTGATTCCTGACGTGAATGTAGCGTTCTCGCTTTCCGCGTCTGGGTTCCCGGGTTCGATTCACGGCGGGGTCAGGGATTTTGTCTGCCTCGTGATGGCTGGGTGTTGTGTGATGTCCTTAGGTTAGTTAGGTTTAAGTAGTTCTACGTTCTAGGGGACTGATGGCCATAGATGTTAAGACCCATAGTGCTCAGAGCCATTTGCACCATTTGTCGGACTTTGGGGTATTCGGTTCGGAGCTGTTATGGAGATACGTCAGACAATAGACCGCTCCATTCGAACTACCTATACAACTGGCGTAGTTAGGGGTATCTTGCTCTTTCGACATCACTGGCGATGGCTTATATACATGAGCTGTTCAAAAAATATCCGACCTTTTTTAATTGTTGAAATCAACAATGGTATCAGGGCGCGCATGCGCTCATGTTTTCAGGCATACATAGCACACATACCCGATTTTCTCCACTACTTCGGAACACTTGCAAGTGGTACACGTTGGATTTAGTATTCTGAGCAAAATGACGTCTTTACATCACATTTGGCTCCAAGCTTGGCGATTCTCAAGTTGAAACCATCGTGTGTTTGTGGACAAAGTAATGGGTACTGCAGGGCTAAAGGAGTGGTACAACAATTTCAAAGGTAGCCGCTAATCAATGAAGACAGAAGACAGTTAAGGTACGCCCGCCATATCCGCAAATCAGGTCGTTACTGATCCCGCAATATTGCTGGTGAAGCAGAATGGACGAATCACTATCAGAGAAGTTGCAGTCTAATCTAAAAGCCGTAAAGTCAACTAAATAACTAGGTGTTACAATAACTATCGTCCGCCCACGGTAGCTGAGTGGTCAGCACGACAGACTGTCAATCCTAAAAGACCGGGTTAGATTCCCGGCTGGGTCGGAGATTTTCTCCGCTCAGGGGCTGGGTGTTGTGTTGTACTAATCATCATTTCATCCCCATCGACGCGCAAGTCGTCGAAGTGGCGTCAAATCGAAAGAATTGCACCAGGCGAACGGTCTACCCGATGGGAGGCCCTCGTCACACGCCTTTATTATTATACAATAATGAACATCTTACATTGGAAAGAACACATAGAAAATGTTGCGGTTAAGGTTAACCAAATACTGCGTTTTATTGGCACGACACTTAGAAAACGTAACAGACCTACAAAGGAGACTGCCTACACTACGCTTGTCCGTCCTCTTTTAGAATACTGCTGGGAAATGTGGGATCCTTACAAGATAGGACTGACGGAGTAGATCGAAGAAGTCCAAAGAAAGGCAGCACGTCCTTCTATTATCGCGAAATATGAGAGAGTGTGTCACACAAATGATACAGGATTTTGGCTGGACATCTTTAAAAGAAAAGCGTTTTTCGTTGCGACGGAATCTTCTCACGAAATTCCAATCACCAACTTTTTCCTCCGAATGCGAAAATATTTTGTTGACACCGACCTACGTTGGGAGAAACGACCACAACGATAAAATAACGGAAGTCAGAGCTCGTATGGAAAGACACAGGTGATCATTCTTTCCGGGTGCTATGCGAGATTGGAATAATAGAGACTTGTGAAGATGGTTCGATGAACTATCTGCCAGGCACTTAAATGTGATTTGCAGAGTATCCATGTAGATGCAAGTATAGGTGGTCACATTTTTGCTATCCCCTGTATGTGCATATCGCTTCACACGAACTTTGTTACCTCAATGTCGATATCTGCATCATTTTCGAAATATGTGAGCTTTCTTATATTATCTGTAATGTTAATATACAACATGAACAGTAAGGCTCCCAACACACTTCCCTCTGGCACAAGTGGTTACTTTTACACGTATAGATGAACTCTCCATTCAGGATGAGATGATGTGTCCTCCCTACAAAAATATTTTATTGGCCGTACTTTATACGGTGCAGGTAAACGGTCAACTGCAATTGCTGTTTACTGTGCGGTAACCTCTAGCGTATCAGAAGCAGTTTAGGAACATTTTTTCAAATGAGTATACGCACTCGTATTTCGGCAGGTGCACAGTTTTGCCATTTCAATTTTTGCACGTTTCACAGATACCTTTTCGAAAATTTCGAGCAAAACAAATCGAAATCTTTATTACATCATGAAACAATGAAGAAGCAAATGCGGGTTTGTTCGCAAGCCCGAAGCAACATCTGGTACAAGAATCATGGATTTTAATAAAGTAGCTGTCGATAGGTTTTTTTCGTTGCTTACAGATGTAACTGACAATCACAAACTAATTACTTCTCAAATAACTAACTGTGATGGAACAGGCTTCTCGGTTAATGCTAAAAACTAATCGAACATCGCAGCTTGCAAAGGGAACCGTCCAGTGCGATCGTTAACCTCTGCAGAAAGGGGCGAAACTGCAACCATCCTCATTAGTACGTCAGCAAGCGGAGCTGACATTCCTCCTACGATTATTTTTCCACGAAAGAAGAAGCAGGAAGAATTTGAGTTATGACTGGCAGCAGGAGGTTGCGCTGAGGTCCACAGCACCGCATGGATGGCCACAGAGTCATTCTTTGTATGGTTTCCACAATTTGTTGTATTTTCTAAGGCATCAAAGCACGTCCCAGTTCTCCTTATATCAGATGGCCACTCAGCTCATACCACGAACAATGACGTTATGGACTACGCGAGGGAGAGTGGCGTTTCTTTACCACCACATTGCTCTCACAGACTTCAGCCGCTTGATGTTTGTTTTATAAATCCTCGTTATAGTGATCAGCTTCGAATATGGCTGCGAAGCCACGCAGGGAAAGTCGTAACTATCTTTCAAATTTCAACGCTTTTTGGTTCAGCTTCCGTCTAAAGCGCAACAATGAAAACCGCTATTAAAGGATTCGAAGCTACTGCAATATTGCCCACGGACCCATCCATATTCACGACGCACACTTCCTCCCGGCAGACACAACTGACAGCGGACGTGATAGGCCGTCAGATAAAGAGGTTATTATATCTGAACAATTGGAATTGCCTCCACCTAGCACACCAGCTGAAAAAGACGACTCAAACGGGCTGGATAATCAAGCGGACGAGGTTTCAGCAAATTGTTACAATGAACTGCCGCCTAAGAATAACAAAGTTATTGAGGCTAATTGTTCTAATCTTGGGTGTTCTTTGATGACAACTGACAACACAACCTCCTCATTTCATATTTCACGTGAGATTCTGATTTTCTTGTCAAAAGTTAACGAAAGCAAGAAAAGAGCGAGACTGAAAAGGGGGAACAACGTTGTTTTAACTGATTCGCCGTACAAAAAAAGAGTTAAAAGTCATTAATGGGAGAAATAGAAAAAAGAACTTTGACAAAGAAGAAAGAGCAAACAGAAAACTTTTTGCGAAAGAGAATAAAATTAAAAACTCAAAAAAGAGAGAAAGAGTCTGAAGGTAAATGGAAAAAAGGAAAGAGAATACAATACTAACGAGAGTGATTACGAGGAAAGTTCTGACTGTCAATGTGTATATTGTGGTGGGTTATATTCAAAATCAGTTGGAGGTTGGGTCGCTTGTTCCACGTGCAAAAAAATGGACACACGATTCTTGTGCAGGAATAGATAGCGAAGATGATGAGTGTCTCCCCGTGTGTGAATTTTGTAAACAGCCTCAAGAAAAGGATACGATACATGAAAACTGTAGTTTGATATTAATACTCACTTTAAACTAAAAAAAAATATACCGAGCAAGCCAATATTTTCTGCATTTCCGATAATTTTATACGTTTTTGTAATCACTTGTATTTACTACCCCATTCTGCCTCTTGCAAATGATATAAATTTCTGTTTTTGAGTGAGAAAATATTGTTGTTTTATTTTATGGCAATGTTCTTGTATTTTTGTGATTAACTCATCATAATGTGTTCATATAAAAATTTGTAACTCTCTTATTTATCAATTTTGTACATTTAATCAAAGTTATCATCTGTGTACCCCATTATACCTTGGATTCCCCAACGTGTCGGATAAGAAAGATAAAAATACAATCACTACTCGTTTCTTCAAGGACAATTTAAGCTGTGTTCTGTGGTTCCTCCCAGAGTTCATCACGATATATTCCGAAAAAAATCATAGTTAACTAACATTATAAATTGCTCTAGAAACGAAGACAATAACAGTTAACATTTAATAAGGCCACTGGTATCCTTCGAAATGCAACTAATCAACGTCATGCAGAACGTCATGGGTCACAGCGGATGGGTGGAATCGAAATATGACATTTACCCACGATCGCTTCTTTTTGTCAATTTGTGCCATTAATTTCTCTGCTCCCTAATCTGATTTCGTATCTCCCCATCAGCTATTCGATCAAAACTTTTTTAGCATTCTTCTACACCACCACATTTCGGAAGTTTCTAGTCGTCTCCTGTTTGGGGAACCAGGCACGTTAACTACTGATTCGCAATATATTTATTCCGAAAGGCAAAAGGAACCCCGAAAACAATGCAAATAATTTTGTTTATTGGTGATTGTACCAGTTTTATTTACACTTAGTGCGAATATGGAAGTATTTTAGTCCAAATCCTTATTTGAAGGTCCTAAATGTCGGTTTAAATGGCAGCTTGCTATGTAAGACATGCCCACTTGTTTCTCTGTGCCAGCTCTTCTTTGAGATGATAAGCCTAGGGACATTTTACCCGTAGCTTTGAGCTTTCACCTATTGAATACATTTTTTCTTGTCTCGTAGTCAGTTGTTTGCTACAGTAATAACGTTTCTGAACAAAACAAATGCCAAGATCTACCCACAAAGTTTTCGAGAGAAGTTCTAGAAGACTTGCAAGAAATAAAAAAAGTAAATATCATGAAACAAATGTTATGTTTTTGTACAGCATGCGTACTATTGCAAAGTGAAAGAAACTATGAATTTAAATGAGTGCATGTACGTTGTTAAGTGCAATACAACTTTAAATTTTCCGTAACTTTTCTAACTAAATGTACCTTTCCTCTCAAACCATTTATCCCAGAACCATGGAATTCTAACGGTCAGTTTTCTTACTCGAGGGCATGAAGAGTCGAGGGATATGAAAGGGAAGCAGTGGTTGGGAAGGGAGTGAGACAGGGTTGTAGCCTATCCCCGATGTTATTCAATCTGTCTGCTGAGCAAGCAGTAAAGGAAACAAAAGAAAACTTCGGAGTAGGAATTAAAAACCATGGAGAAGTTGTATTATAATGAACACTATGGTCTTTTTATGTTTGAAATTTGCCCGCAAAACCTGTCTTTCAAAATTTTTCTAAAAATTTCACTATGAATATATTATTCATGAAAAATTGGTAAGTTAATTACTTTGGTGCAAGAAAGTCTCCATCATTAAGGAGAACGATGTTTTCAATAACTTGCCGGCAGCCATAAAAAGCTTTACTACTGACAGATTTCACTTTACGAGGAGCCTAAAGACTTTCTCGCTAACCATCTCTTCCTACACCATTAATGAATTGAATTATTTAGTAGAACTAGCGCGCGCGCGCGCGATAGAGAGAGAGAGAGAGAGAGAGAGAGAGAGAGAGAGAGAGAGAGAGAGAGAGAGAGAGAGAGAGAGAGAGAGAGACAGAGAGAGAGGGGGGGGGTCAAATAATACGTGTACAATCAGAAGTGTGACTAAATTTTCATTCCTCGTTCATGATCAGTCCATTTGCGGTCTGTGGATAATAAAGTAGCATATTATTTTCCCATTGAGTATCTCCCCATTATGGATCAATTTCAATGGAAAGTACATATAATCTAACCCTCTTGTCTGCCCCAATTCTATTGAAGGTTACACATCAGACAAATACCTTGTTGTTGTTGTTGTTTTTGTTGTTGTTGTTGTTGTTGTTGTTGTTTTCAGTCCACAGACTGGTTTGATGCAGCTCTCCATGCTACTGTATCTTGCGGAAGCTTCATCTCCCAGTACCCACTGCAACCTACATCCTTGTGAATCTGCTTAGTGTATTAATCTCCTGGTCTCCCTCCTCGATTTTTACCCTCCACGCTGCCCTCCAATATTAAATTGGTGATCCCTTAATGCCTCAGAACGTGTCCTACCATCCGACCCCATCTTCTAGTCAAGTTGTGCCACAAAGTTCTCCTCTCCAGAATCCTTTTCAATACCTCCACATTAGTTATGTGATCTATCCATCTAATCTTCAACATTCTTCTGTATCACCACATTTCGAAAGCTTCTATTCTCTTCTTGTTCAAACTATTTATTGTCCAATATTCACTTCCATACGTGGCTACACTCCATACAAATACTCGGAGAAAAGACTTCCTGATACCTAAAGCTATACTCGATGTTAACAAATTTTTCTTCTTTAGAAACACTTTTCTTACCATTGACAGTCGACATTTTATATCCTCTCTACTTCGACCGTTATCAGTTATTTTGCTCCCTAAATAGCGAAACTCCTTTACTACTTTAAATGTCTCATTTCCTAATCTAATTCCCTCAGCATCACCCACCTTAATTCGACTACATTCCATTATCCTCGTTTTGCTTTTATTGATGCTGATCTTATATCATCCTTTCAGGACACTTCATTCTGTTCAGCTACTCTTCTAGGTTCTTTGCTGTCTCTGAATTAGAACGTCATCGGCAAACCTCAAGGTTTTAGTTTCTTATCCATGGATTTTAATTTCTACTCAGAATTTTTCTCCTGTATCCTTTACTGCTTGCTCAATAAACAGATTGAATAACATTGGGGATAGTCTACAACCATGTCTCATTCCCTTCCCAACCACTGCTTCCCTTTCATATCCCTCGACTCTTATAACTGCCACCTGCTTTCTGTACAAATTGTAAATTGCCTTTCGCTCCCTCTATTTTACCCCTGCCACCTTCAGAATTTGAAAGAGTATTCCAGTCAACATTGTCAAACGATTTCTCTAAGTCTACAAATGTTAGAAACGTAGGTTTGCCTTTCCTTAATCTACTTTATAAGATAAGTCGTAGGGTCAGTATTGCCTCACATGATCCAGTATTTCTACGGAATCCAAACTGGTCTTCCCTGGGGTCGGCTTCTACCATTTTTTCCATTCGTCTGTAAAGAATTTGCGTTAGTATTTTGCAGTTGTGACTTATTAAATTGATAGTTCGGTAATTTTCACATCTGTCAACACCAGCTTTCTTTGAAATTGGAATTATTTCATTCTTCTTGAAGTCTGACGGTATTTCGGCTGTCTCATGCATATTGCTCTTCAGAAGGTAACGTTCTGTCAGAGCTGGGTCTCCCAAGCCTGTCAGTAGTTCTAATGGAATGTTGCCTACTCCCGGAACCTTATTTCCACTAAGGTCTTTCAGTGCTCTGTCAAACTCTTCACGCAGTATGTCATCTCCCATTTCATCTACATCCTCTTCCATTTCCATTATATTGTCCTCAAGTACATTGCCCTTGTATAGATCCTCTATATACACCTTCCACCTTTCTGCAATCCCTTCTTTGCTGATAACAGGGTTTCCATCTGAGCTCTTGATATGCATACAAGTGAATCTCTTTTCTCTAAAGGTCTCTTTAATTTTCCTTTAGGCAGTATCTATCATAACCCTAGTGATATGCGCCTCTACATCCTTACGTTTGTCCTCTAGATATCCCTGCTTAGCCATTTTGCACTTCCTGTCAATCTCATTTTTGAGACGTTTGAATTTCTTTTTGTCGGCTTAATTTACAGCATTTTTGTATTTTCTCCTTTCATAAATTAAATTCAATATATCTTCTGTTACCCTCTTTCTTAGCGCATGTCAAGTTCAGTAGGCCCAAATTGAGGAGCAAGTCTTCAAGGTCATGGAACGTGTCAGTATGTACATCTACATCCGTACTCCGCAAGCCACCTGACGGTGTGTGGCGGAGGGTACCCTGAGTACCTCTATCGGTTCTCCCTTCTATTCCAGTCTCGTATTGTACGTGGAAAGAAGGATTCTCGGTATGCTTCTGTGTGGGCTCTAATCTCTCTGATTTTATCCTCGTGGTCTCTTCACGAGATATAAGTAGGAAGGAGCAATACACTGTTTGACTCTTCGGTGAAGGTATGTTCTCGAAACTTCAACAAAAGCCCATACAGAGCTACGGAGCGTCTCTCCTGCAGAGTCTTCCACTGGAGGTTATCTATCATCTCCGTAACGCTTTCGCGATTACTAAATGATCCTGCAACGAAGCGCGCTGCTCTCCGTTGGATCTTCTCTATCTCTTCTATCAACCCTATCTGGTGCGGATCCCACACTGCAGAGCAGTATTCAAGCAGTGGGCGAACAAGCGTACTGTAACCTACTTCCTTTGTTGTCGGATTGCATTTCCTTTGGATTCTTCCAATGAATCTCAGTCTGGCATCTGCTTTACCGACGATCAACTTTATATGATCATTCCATTTTAAATCACTCCTAATGCGTACTCCCAGATAATTTATGGAATTAACTGCTTCCAGTTGCTGACCTGCTATTTTGTAGCTAAATGATAAGGGACCTATCTTTCTATATATTCGCATCACATTACACTTGTCTACATTGAAATTCTATTGCCATTCCGTGCACAATGGGTCAATTCGCTGCTGATCCTCCTGCATATCAGTACAATTTTCCATTGTTGCAACCGCTCGATACACCACAGCATCATCTGCAAAAAGCCTCAGAGACTTTCCGATGTCATCCACCAGGTCATTTATGAATATTGTGAATAGCAACGGTCCTATGACACTCCCCTGCGGCACACCTGAAATTACTCTCACTTCGGAAGACTTCTCTCCATTGAGAATGACATGCTGCGTTCTGTTATCTAGGAACTCCTCGATCCAAGCACACAACTGATCTGATAGTCCGTATGCTCTTACTTTGTTCATTAAACGACTGTGGGGAACTGTGTCAAACGCCTTGCGGAAGTCAAGAAACACGGCATCTACCTGTGAACCCGTGTCTAAGGCCCTCTGAGTCTCGTGGACGAATAGCGCGAGCTGGGTTTCACACGGCCGTCTTTTTCGAAACCCGTGCTGATTCCTACAGAGTAGATTTCTAGTCTCCAGAAAAGACACTACACTCGAACATAATACGTGTTCCAAAATTCTACAACTGATCGACGTTAGAGATATAGGTCTATAGTTCTGCACATCTGTTCGACGTCCCTTCTTGAAATCGGGGATGTCCTGTGCCCTTTTCCAATCCTTTGGAACGCTTCGCTATTCTAGAGACCTACGGTACACCGCTGCAAGAAGGGGGGCAAGTTCCTTCGCGTACTCTGTGTAAAATCGAACTGGTATCCCATTAGGACCAGAGGGCTTTCCTCTTTTGAGCGATTTTAATTGTTTCTCTATCCCTCTGTCGTCTATTTCGATATTTACCATTTTGTCAACTGTGCGACTTCAAGAGAAGGAAGCACAGTGCAGTCTTCCTCTGTGAAACAGCTTTGGAAGAAGACATTTAGTATTTCGGCCATTAGTCTGTCATCCTCTGTTTCAGTACCATTTTAGTCACAGAGTGTCTGGACATTTTGTTTTGATCCACCTACCGCTTTGACATAGGACCAAAATTTCTTACGATTTTCTGCAGAGTCAGTACATACAACTTTACCTTCGAATTCATTGAAAGCCTCTCTCATAGCCCTCCTCACACTACATTTCGCTTCGCGTAATTTTTGTTTGTCTGCAAGGCTTTGGCTTTGTTTATGTTTGCTGGTAAGTTCCCTTTGCTTCCGCAGCAGTTTTCTAATTTGGTTGTTGTACCAAGGTGGCTCTTTTCCATTTCTTACGTTCTTGCTTGGTACATACTCATCTAACGCATATTGTACGATGGTTTTGAACTTTGTCCACTGATCCTCAACACTATCTGTACTTGAGACAAAACTTTTGTGTTGAGCCGTCAGGTACTCTGTAATCTACTTTTTGTCACTTTTGCTAAACAGAAAAATCTTATTACCTTTTTTAATATTTCTATTTACGGCTGAAATCGTCGATGCAGTAACCGCTTTATGATCGCTGATTCCCTGTTCTGCATTAACTGATTCAAATAGTTCGGGTCTGTTTGTCACCAGAAGGTCTAATATATTATCGCCACGAGTCGGTTCTCTGTTTAACTGCTCAAGGTAGTTTTCAGATAAAGCACTTAAAAATATTTCACTGGATTCTTTGTCCCTGCCACCCGTTATGAACGTTTGAGTCTCCCAGTCTATATCCAGCTAATTAAAATCTCCACCCAGAACTATAACATGGTGGGGAAATCTACTCGAAATATTTTCCAAATTATTCTTCTGGTGCTGAGCCACAACAGCTGCTGAGCCTGGGGCCTATAGAGACATCCAATTACCATGTCTGAGCCTGCTTTAACCGTGACCTTCACCCAAATCATTTCACAATTAGAATCTCCGTCAATTTCCTTCGATACTATTGCACTTCTTATCGCTATAAACACACCTCCCACTTTACTGTCCAGCCTTTCTCTGCGATATACATTCTAATCTGAGTTTAGGATTTCATTACTGTTTACATGTGGTTTCAGCCAACTTTCTGTCCCTAGTACTATATGGGCTTTGTGACCGTTTATTAATGAGAGCAATTCTGGGACCTTTCTATAGACGCTCCTGCAGTTTACTATTAGCACATTAATATTGTTATTCCCTGTTGCATTTTGCCTACTCCTGCCTTGCCGCGTCTCAGGAGGCGTCTTGTCGGGCCTAGGGAGGGAATTCTCTAACCTAAAAAAAAAACCACATGTGTACTCCACACGTACTCCGCTACCCTTGTAGCCGCTTCCGGCGTGTAGTGCACGCCTGACCTATTCAGGGGGACCCTACATTTCTCCACCCCATTGCGGAGGTCGAGAAATTTGCACCCCAGCTCTCCGCAGAATCGTCTGAGCCTCGTTTAAGCCTTCCACTCGGCTCCAAACCAGAGGACCGCGATCGGTTCTAGGAACGATACTACAAATAGTCAGCTCTGATTCCACCCCGCGAGCGAAGCTTTCTGCCTTCACCAACTCCGCCAACCGCCTGTAGGAACTGAGGATGACCTCTGAACCCAGACAGCAGGAGTCATTGGTGCCGACATCAGCAACAATTTGCAGTCGGGTGCACCCAGTGCTCTCTATCGCCGCCGGTAGGGCCCCCTCCACATCTCGGATGAGACCCCCCGGCAAGCAGACAGAGTGAACACTGGCCTTCTTCCCCGACCTTTCCGCTATTTCCCTAAGGGGCTCCATCACCAGCCTAACGTTGGAGCTCCCAATAACTAATAAACCCCTCCCCCCGTGTGCCTGCTTGGACCTTGCTGAAGGAGCAGCCACATGTCCATTCACAGGCAGAGCGGGCGATGCCACACGGCCAGCCTCAACATTGACCCTCCGCCTCGTGCGCCGCGAACTCCGCTGAACCCGCCACTCCTCTTGGGGAGAGGGTGGCCCAACCGCGCCCGGTACCCGCGAAGATGTCTCGACAGCAGGGACAGTGGGTGAAGCGTCTAACACC
Source organism: Schistocerca gregaria (assembly GCF_023897955.1). Taxonomy (NCBI): domain Eukaryota; kingdom Metazoa; phylum Arthropoda; class Insecta; order Orthoptera; family Acrididae; genus Schistocerca; species Schistocerca gregaria. The sequence continues at coordinate 1,610,283 of NW_026061973.1, forward strand.
TGGGGTGCACCATGTGACGCACCAGACTCCCCACTGCCGCTACACTCCGGGGCAGCAGCCTGAAGACGGCTGACCGCGGCCATCAACACGCTCAGCTGTTCGCGAAGAGTGGCCAGCGTCCGTACACATAAGTCACACATCCTATCCATCCTAAGGAATCAATTTACTGAAGAGACTTAATCAACTTTTAAGTAGACTGCTAATTCATTAAGGGCGGCTGATTACTGACTAAACTGTGATTGCTAACCTCTTCTTGTAGAAAACAATGAAAATAGCACTACCTGTCTCTGGATTGCATTCGAAACAAACACTAGCACTACTGGCACTATGGCTGACTACAAGGACTCTCTCTGACTGTATTCAAAACAAACACGAAATCTATGTAACTCTATTACAATCAAAGCTTCCTAAAAGCAAAAACACACGGAAGAAGAAGTGACAAGTAAGAAAAATACAGTTAATACTTAAATTAAGGTAGCTCGCTGAACAGCAGACGTGAAGCAGACGGCGGTTAGGGCGACACATGAACTTACAACATAAAAGTAATAAGAGATAAAAATACATATTCATGAACCTGAGAGAAAATCAGTGGATAAGTTTAAGCAAACGCTATCAGCAGTACAATGAGAATCAGCTTAATTTTTCAATTAACTCCTCGACAGAATAGAAGGAGTGACCCATGAGGAAACACTCCAGTTTCGATTTGAAAGCGCGTGGATTACTGTTAAGATTTTTGAATTCGAGTGGCAGCTTATTGAAAATGGATGCAGCAGTATACTGCACACATTTTTGCACAAGAGTTAAGGAAGTCCGATCCAAATGGAGGTTTGATTTCTCCCGAGTATTAACCGAGTGAAAGCTACTTATTGTTGGAAATAAACTAATATTGGTAACAAGAAACGACAGTAAGGAATATACATATTGAGAGGCCAACGTCAAAATACCCAGACTCCCTGAACAGAGGTCGACAAGAGTTTCATGAACTCACACCACTTTTTGCCCGAACCTCCAGTTTCTGAGCCAAAAATATCCTTCTAGAATGGGAAGAGTTACCCAAAAACATAATACCATGCGACATAAGTGAATGGAAATAAGCAAAGTAGACTAATTTACTTGTCGAAGTATCACTCACTGTCAGTACCGTTTGAATAGTGAAAATGGCAGTATTAAGTCTTTGAACAAGATCCTGAACGTGGGCTTTCCACAACACCTTACTATTTATTTGAACACCTAGGAATTTGAACCGTTCAGTTTCACTAATCATATGCCCATGCTGTGAGATTAAAACGTCAGGTTTTGTTGAATTGTGTGTTAGAAACTGTAAAAACTGAATCTTACTGTGATTTAACGTTAGTTTATTTTCTACAAGCCATGGACTGAGGTCATGTACTGCACTACTTGAAACGGAATCAATGTTGCACAGAACATCCTTTACTACCACGCTAGTGTCATCAGCAAACAGATATATTTTAGAGTTACCCGTAGTACTTGAGGGCATATCATTTATATAAATAAGGAACTGGAGCGGCCCCAACACTGATCCCGGAGGAACCCCCTCTCCCCTTGACAGTACACCACTCAGATCCGCCATCACACAGTATTACTTTCCCCCATTCCTGTAGATTGTTCCCTAATGCTCTTCCTGAAACTCTCTAAAACTTCTGATTCTGTCAGTTCTTTCAGGTCCCATCTCCTTAAATTCCCACCTTTTTCCAGTTTCTTCAGTTTTAATCTACAGTTCATAATCAATATATTGTGATCAGAGTCCACATTTGCCCCTGGACATGTCATACAATTTAAAATTTGGTTCCTAAATCTCTGTCTTACAATTATATAATCTATATGAAATATTGCAGTATCTCCAGGTCTCTTTCACGTAAACAACCTTCTTTCATGATTTTTGAACCAAGTGTTAGCTATGATTAAGTTATGCTCTGGGCAAAAGCCTACCAGGCGGCTTCCTCTTTCATTTTTTACCCCCATTCCATATTCACCTACTACGTTTCCTTTTCTTCCATTTCCTACTGTCGAATTCCAGTCACCCATTAATATAAAATTTTCATCTCCCATCACTATCTGAATGATTTCTTTTATCTCATCACACATTCCATCAATTTCTTCATCATCTGAGGACTACTTTTACGACTTTGGTAGGCGTGGGATTCGTGGCTATCTTGGCCACAACAATGCATTCACTATGCTGTTTGTAGTAGCTTACCCGCATTCCTATTTTTATTAATTATTAGACCTACTCATGCATTAGCTTCATATTAGCCTTCCTAATACTTAAATCTATATTCGATGTTAACAATGACGCCGGTGGATGGACTATCACGAAATTACTGACCGTCGAGAAAGTCACAAATATAACCGACAAGCTAATGGGCCCTTCACAGGAAAACGTTTTTCGCCGGAAAACGGGAAAACTGAAACCCAGCAAATGAGTAAAAAAATATATATTCACTGACAAAAAAAAAAAAAAATAGTGTACGCACACAACTTACACAACAATAGTCTGGGATTACTCTATTACCTAACACAGTTTTTGTGATTGTATCTTGCAGCTTTAGTTATTTTTAATTAAAAGAGGCTTTAAAAGGACAGAAAGAACGTGTTGGCCTACGCTACAGATCGTTCTGTTAGCACAGTCTTTACTTTGTAATCACTTTCGTTGACTTCGGCAACTCTCAACAGAAATCTCCAACCTAACCGAGACAATGTGCTACGATACAGCCGAGATCATGACAAGAGAATGGGCTACATCACACTCGAAGTAAATTTATATAGGTAAGGATCCCCATGACCTGTGTACGTCTATTATAAAAAATCTCCAAGCCACTCTCCTCAAATAGATCGCAATCTTCTCCTGACCTTCAACTTTTACTATTTCAGAATTAAAAACTAGATTCAAAAAAAATTTGGCTACCAGTCACAAAACTAGAAAAATAAAAATAATAAAAGTGAGAATGTGAAACATGTTAGCAATAACCATAAACAGGAGATTTTACAAAAAATAAAATTGAGAAAGGAAATCATTAATATTATCGACCGTTTAGGAACTCTAGGCTACGAAAGGGATGAAACCACATATCGAATAACTGGGGGAAGAGTTAGTGTCTTTTAAGATTAAATCCAAACAAGAATTAGAAAAAAATATATCGAAGCAAGGCCTCTATTACGAGAAATAGCTAAATCTCGAGACAAATTGTGTCCTTCTGTATTAGATGAAATGTTTTGGGCCCTAGTACGGATGAAACAGTATCTGCAGTATGAACAGGAACTTCGGACATGTATTTCATATTTCATCCAAGCCTGCAGTCTATAAATATTTAAACAGAATACTAAAACAAAATACGACTACAGGGGAATTACTTACGAAGTAGTTCTTGGTAAAGAAACACAGGACACTATTAAGTATGTAGGCTTAATACGAACTACAAGTGTGTTTATAAATCGCTATAGTTGCCTTGGACTAACGACGAGCGAATATCATTACAACCTGTACGCTTTTCAAAGCTGTTATCCATGAAAAAGCTAAACGACGTATCGTGAACAAAATACAATTTAACACCGAAACAATGATATTAGCATACAATGGGCACAGACTTTAGTCAATGGGCACTGTTGAAAATTCGTGCCAGACCAGGATTAGCACCCGAGTCCCCTGGTTATTAGGGAGAGGCAATGATCACTGTGTCCGAATTACGCAGTGGTCAACATAATAGCACAAACTGCCCGAGCATGCCGTTCGTTAGATCCAAATTCTCAATTTATCCATAGACTGCTAATGCACTGCTCCTTGAACATAATCCTCCTCCCCTTAATTATACAGTACATGGCCAAAAAAAACAGACACCGAATATATGCAAACTTGGCCTTACGAACATTGCAGACGTCGTCTATGTAACACACGTCAAACTTCAAAGAATTTACCAATTCGTTGCATGGTTTACTATAGACTACAAATCAAGTAACGTAAAAAAAGCACTGCGTCTATTGAGATCATGATTCAGAGTTAAAAAAAACTAATAAGTTGCCTACATATTACAGTTGCTGCCGAAAGAGGAGAACCATTATTTTCCCACAAAAGGAAATATAGTTAAAATTACGCTTCTATTTCGGTTAGTTTATGCTGTTACTAAAATTTGCAGTGAAAGTTACATAGTGGACTCTACCCTCCCCCCACCAGAAACGTAGTTATCGTGGCTGTTGTGAGACACTTGTACACAGTTAGAGAAAGTGTGTTAAATGTGGCGCGTACGGAAACACTAGGCTACGCTACAGGGCAATCTGCTCGCACAACGTTTAGTCGGCATTCATAATCGTTGGCGTAAACAACTCTCAATCAAATTACCACCTTCCAACCTAACTTAGATCTCGGGCTACACTACCAATCGGCCTGTCATCACAACCAAAAATTCATTGAGGGGGGTGGGGGGATTTCCTGTATCTCTCTCTGTAATGTATCTCTAGGCAAAACTGCCAGTTTTGTCAGACTCAACTGCAAGATTTACCAATGGTAAACACTTTTGAGACGGCTCGTAATTTTAGAATAGTCCTCTTCGTCTTACTTGGCATAAATTGTTCGCTGGCGTCCCAGCAGCTAGCTCCCTCAGTGTCTGCTTCTGCCATCGCACCACGCTAGTCTGCTGTTGTCCTAGCAGACCGAACGCACCGCAAATCCGACACCTTCGGAACCACTCACTGGCCAGTTAGCAACTGAGCGGAACACTGTTTACATCGTGAAAGGAAAACTATGCAAAGATGTACACTTAAATGGCACGACTGAGTAGCACACACACAGTAATATCTGGGGAATGTCCTTCGACACGCGCAGAACGAAAGTCTTCTCGCGAACGTACAGCGTCTCTGAAAAAAAATCTCGTGACTATATTCCGGCGTTACGGCCAGGTTCTCATACAAATGAGCAAAAAAGGATACATTTGAAATTTTTTTTTTGAGACAATGAAAATACATTCGAAGGATCTGTTTGGGAATTACGAGTGATAATACTATGAGCTTAATTTTAGATTTTCAATAAAAAATGGCGCCCGTAATTATGATTTGATCAAGGGCCTGCGAGACTGGAGTACGCAGAGTGCGTGCAGTGTGCCACGTCAGATGTTACATGAATTCAAAAATGGGTAACATCAGTTGATACTACATTATTTCTCTGAATTTGAAAATGGATAACATCAGTCGATAATACATAAAAATTTATGGGAGCACTTACCTAACCGCAATGAAACAACCTTAAATTTAACGATACAGTGCTAATTCGAACTTTGAGTTCGATGTTTGGGGGTTTGTTTCACTCCTTATGCCTACACAAAAATTAGTTAATATTAACAAATATCATATTATAGCTATAAGTTCCTAAGAAAAGTGTTTACATTTAGGGGTCAGAGGTAGAAGTTAAGAGATCGAACCACTTTTAATTTATGCTGCATGCCGTTCTGAGAAAATCGTTACTCGAAAGAAAAGTGTTCAAAGTTTAGGGAAAACATTTAGTTATATTATTACTTCGATTTGCATGAACTGAGTGTTACACATATATTCTTAATGTCGCTGAAAACGAATCTGGAGTCAGATTTTCAATATTCAAAACAGCTAATCCAATACGGAGGGCAAACGATTATGTTTTGACCAATTTTTACCAAAAATGTATTTTCGTTATTTACGTTTAGTCTGCAATTCAAGGAGTATTTATCAACCCTTCCTCTAGCTCTGATTGTTCCTAGACAGCAACTTCCTGTTCTTCTTGGCAGGAAAAGCCGATCTGTCTAAGGTGGATATGCAGCACTCGGCAGCCTGCACTTGATATTCGCCCGTATTTTCGGTGAGTATGTTTGCATGCATTCTGCAGTATGAATCCTTTTGAGCACGTGCGACACGGGACGAGTTATCATCTACATCTGTATGGAAACCCTGCAAAACACATTTAAGTGCCTGGTAAAGGGTTCATCGAATCACCTTCACAACTGATAATTAATTGAAACCCTCAGCTGCCGACAGGTGTTGTTGATATACTTCGATGGGGACAGCTGAAAAGTGTGCCGCTACTGGGACTCGAACCCAGAATCTCCTGCTTACAAGGCAGACGCTCAATCCATCTGAGCTATCGAGGGCACAAATGAACAGCACGACTGCAGGAATTTATCCCTCGCACGCTTCCCGTGAGACTCACATCCCCAACCGTCCACAATCCGCATACGTAATGTACTTAATAGGTACTTGTCCATCCACTCATTACTGGCTCACACTAAGGTGACGATTCCCGTAAGAGTTCCGGCAGCCTGTGCGCATTCGCACAGACGAAGGTCAATGGCTGGGAAACGTTTAACCATAGATATGAAGATAGTAACTGTTCTCGAAAGAACAGGCGCCACTGACGACCGTACAGCTCTTCTAGAACACATGATAGACCGGCCGATGTGGCCGAGCGGTTGTAGGCACTTCAGTCGGGAGCCACGCGAACGCTAGGGTCGCAGGTTCAAATCCTGCCTCGAGCATGGATGTGTGTGATGTCCTTAGGTTAGTTAGGTTTAAGTCGTTCTAAGTTCTAGGAAACTGATGACCTCAGATGTTAAGTCCCAAAGTGCTCAGAGCCATTTGAACCATCAGTCCGTATGTTTGCACACTACTTACAGTAACTTATGCTAAGGACAACACACACACAACCATGCCCGAAGGAGGACTCGAACCTCCAACGGGGGGAGCCGCGCGAACCGTGACAAGGCGTTGGAGACATGGCGGGTACCACGCGCGGCTCATGGCAGCCATGACACTGCTTCAAACAATGGGCTGTAGAAACTTTTGTAAAGCACGGATTAAAAAAATAAAAACCTTTCCGTTCCAAGGGTCTAGACAAGTACACCTTTAAAAATTGCAACTACAAAGAAATTGAATTTTCGAACGTTTTGAATGAGAACCTGTCCTTATGGAACACCGTTGATCAAATGTCACAGGGATTATATACTCAGGTTTCACAGGTGGATTAACACTTTCTGATCAATATCCGGAATGATCAGGGCTTAAAACTTTGAAGAGTTAAATTTCAAGGGCCGTTCTCTTGTATGCAAATAGTTTCACAGTAGAAATTTCTCTAGTTTTATTTATTTATTTATTTATTTATTTTTCTGTAGGTAAAGAAGGATAGCATTGTGAGGAGGGGGAAGGGGGGGGGGAGGAATCTTGCATCTTCCACCTTGGAATTCTCAGTACAGAATTTTTATTCATTACGAGATTCTCAGCCACTTGCAGAAGTGATTTTGCGTGATTCTGCAAAACTTTTCCTTTAGCCAATCGTAGCAACTATAGGATTCCGTTCCTGCTGCATGACATGTCTCGGAACTTAAACTGACCAACTCATTTGCATAAAGAGCTAGCTTATCATCCGCTTCTTTACTTGCGTAGACCGTTCATGGTCTGCAAAGAATTTTTTCTTTAATCGTTTTTTTATGTCTTTTATAAACTGCAACACTTTCTAAACTTTCTAAACTTAACGCCGTTGAAGCATGGTCTTTTACTGAATGACCAAAAAGCAATGCTGACAGCTGGAGTCCAAGGTTTTTGTTAATCAAGCCGTTTTGTATTCTTGTGATGATATCTCCGTAGAGTCTTTCATTCCCTAACGCATATTTCTTTATATCTAATTGAGAAGTGAAATACCGGTTTTCATAGATGCAAATTTAAAATATTTTAATATAACGCAATCAATATTTCATTAAAATTTTCATCCCCTTATGCTCGAAGTTCCAAAACCAGAAAAACACGTAGTTTTTAAAAATTGTAACACATTAGCCGAATATGAATTGTCTGATATATTTAGTAATGCTTTCATAATGAACATTTTTCTGAAACATCTCACACCCTTTAGGGGTTGGGTTTTCAAAAACAGTTAAACACGTATTCTTCTATTTAGAACCGAGGAGTCAAATTCAAATCTTCATCCATTTAATTCTAAAAATGCTTTCATAGTGAAATATTTCATAAAACTTTTCATCCCCTATTTCACTCTATTAGTCAGATAAATTTCCAAAAGCCACGAAACACATTTTTTTTACATCCAACCGAAATGTCAAGTACCTATTTTCATAGATGTAGCTATAAAAAGGCTTCAGTAGTTCTTTAATAATGATTTATTTTCAAAAAACCTTCACTAATTATTTTATCCCCCATTGGAAGAATTTCGGAAAATGCTAAAATCCTGTTTCTTTTTTGTTTTTTGTCTGAGACACCAAATGTCAATTTTCGTAGTTTTGTAGTTATAGCTTCAATAGGGACATAGGGACATATTTAAAAAAAAAAAACTTTCAACCCATATTTCACCTCCTTAGGAGTGAAATTTCGAACAATCTCTTCTTAAATGACGCTTTCAGCGTAAGATTTACACCTTCCACAAATTTCAAGTCCGTATACTTTGCAGGTTGGGCTGGAAGGCTATGGGTCAGTGAAACCTGTGCCCCTATTGCACCTTCTTGGAGGCTGTAGTTCCAAAAACAGTGAAACACGTATTTTTCAATAACACAATTTTCATAGATTTTGCTTTAAAAATTCCTTCGCACTGAAATACTTTCATAAAACATTACATCCTATATTCCACCCGTCTTAATGGTTGAATGTATCAAAAACAGGTTTTCATATATTTCATGAAACATTTCATCCTCTATGAAATGGGGTATGGTAGTGACACACCAAAATCACAATAGTAATCCGTTGTAGTTGCTACATATTTTATTACAATCAAAAGCATTACAAAATCACAATCACAATAATAGAGGAGACTGCCTTACAAGGCCAGATCAGTTGGACAAATAATAAATAAATTTCGTTAAGTGGAACGAGACCCTTAAAACTTGAAATTTGAATATGACTAGGTAAAAATACTTAGGTAAAACTTTACTTAAATAGCACAAATGTCCATAAAATTCATAGCAGAACTCTCACTACTTGCAATCAGGGGAGAAACAGATTAAGCGTAAGAATACAGAAATTTAACGTTCGGATAGCCAACTTTCCTAAACAAAACTATATAAAAGTGACTAAAACATTTAAGGGGGTCCTTTAATTTCGACCAAACGGACCTTCAAATTTACTTACTCAGTTGATTAATCAACAATATTCTTAGAAAGGTTACAACTAGAACATGACTATATGACAATACCCTTAAAATAAGGTTGCTTCAATATTTCGTGTGAATTGGCGATAGACGCGAGCAGACCAAGGATTCAAATCAATCCACGAGGCACAGAATGACATAGAAATATACTCAACTTGGCAATGCAATTGAACTTTGGATGCTATAGTTCAGCACCGGAAAGATGGAATCACGCAAAAGTGACAACATAACCCAAGATGTAAAGGAGAGGACATGGCCTTAAATATCTCTCTGCCGCCGTGGTGCTCTGCTCCCTGTATGCTAGCGTCGACCGCTGCCAATTATCTCTAACACAACACACATGATGGGCAGACACTTTTCTGAGACATAAACTACACAACCTTATCTGGAGAACAGGTGAGCAATACAACTGGACTGAAACCAATGAGCCTCCGTGAGTTACTTGGCCAGTGCCAGCCATTAAACTTTGATTAATAAGATCGCTAAAAATCATACCGAAGTTAAGATGACAAGACTTATCTCCAGGTTCGGCATATTAGTGGCAGAGACAATGAATTGGCGACGCTCTCAGCCGTATGTTCGCGGCAGAGTCTGGGGAAGGCAAGGGCCACGTGGAGCCGGATCTTGGGGTGAATTTCCTTCTCTCTGAGATTCCCGGCTTCTTCTGCGACTTAGCCGGCAAACAGGCCGAGGACCCTGGGTGGGGACCGATTCGGCAGCAGTTGGCGGATGGCGAGTTCTTCGGGGGGTGGGGTCTTGTGTAAAGGGGAAGACAACCGTGGTGAAGGGAAGGTCTGTATTCCACAGGAACGAGTTAGCATGGCACTCAGATATTTCCACGATTCGGCGGTAGGGGATCATTTGGGGTTCTACAAGACCTTGAACAGAGTTCGGGAACACATGTTTTGGCCCAACCTATATGGCGATGGCAGGCGATTTGTTGGCAACTGTGTCCAGTGTAAGCGCGGTAAGCCCGATGTTGGGCTGCACAGAGAGCTACTACAGTCGCTTAGGGAGCAGTGTCCTCTGGACCACGACTCAAAGATCGAAACAACGATCGACGGAAACTGGCGCCAGAAACGCACCAGCTCACTCTATTTCATCCCCTTAGGGGTTGAACTTCCAAAAACACGAAAATACGTGTTTTCTTATTTGTAACCTTGAAGTCAAATACCAATTTTCGTAGATTTAGCCCTAAAAATACTTCCATAGTTCTTCCATAACTATTTATCTCAAAATAAAATGTTCATCCACTATTTCACCTCATAGAGGTTAAATTCCCAATAATACTGGAACACATATTTCTTTATTTCTGACCTAGAAACCAGAAACAAATTTTCGTCTGCCTAGCTTCAAAATTACCTTAACAGCTACATGTTTCAAAAATCCTTTCATTTCCTGTGTATCCCCCCTAGAGATGGAATTTCGAAATATGCAGTATACGCGGTATAAGATCAACGCCCTTTCCAAATCTCAAGGTTTATTTTCCTTTGCGGTCTGGACTGTGTGAATTTCATAGTAATGGCCACCCCACACACACACACACACACACACACACACACACACACACACACACACACACATACACATACACACCACTAACAATGCCACCACCACCTGCTGGAGAAATTTCTGCAGACGCCCTTGTTCCACTGCAGTCATAATTTGCCGACGACCTACATTTAGCAGCGTGGGAGGGATAGTGTCGTGCAACAGACAGTATACTCAGTAGACAACGAACTGTTCGTTGTGAAATCAGCGACATATTAACCGAGACTGACACAGAAGGTGCTGAAGGTGAAGCACACTAGACTCGTGTATACCACGGCTTCAAATAGTATCGATTTACTATGAACGGAAGTTCCGAAAAGTGAGCAAGTAATTTTACAGTAAATTCAGTACCGATGGTGAGGATATACAACGAAAAACATTTCTATAATATTTCAGAAATAATGAAACATTCCACCCAAGTCGCGCGGCAGAAAACGCAATGGATATGCTTGCACTTAAGACGGAAGGCCCCACGTACTTACGCAGGCTTACGACAGATCGCAAAATTCGGCAGTAGGCGTAAGCCAACCTCTTGTGCTGCCATCTGTTATTGATGCCAGGCATCAAGGTCTCAGTAGTACGACCATCCACTGGAGAGTAGTTTGCTTTGTAAGCACTCCGTCTTCAGGCCACGAGTGGCCTACTGGGACGGGACCATCCGACCGCCGTGTCATCATCCGTGGAGGATGCGAACAGGAGGGGCGGGGGTCAGCACACTGTTCTCCCGGTCGTTATGATGGTTTTCATTGACCGGAGCCGCTACTATTGGGTCGAGTAGCTCCTCGATTGGCATCATGAGGCTGAGTGCACCCCGAAAAATGGCAAGAGCGCATGGCGGCCTGGATGATCACCCATCCAAGTGCCTTCAACGCCCGACAACGCACTTAACTTCGGTGATCTCACGTGATCCGATGCAACCTCCGCGGCAAGTCCGTTGCTGCAGATATTTTAGAGTAGTTGTTACGTTTCATAATTATCTAGTTTACGGGGAAAATGTAAAAAAGCGATTGTCACCGAAGCTACAACTAATCTGAATTTCTGGTTAGTTATCAAGTGGTCTTATGTGCAAGCCTGAATTTTTCATCCTTTGCGGTGGGAATGATTCAAACCTGTCATGTTCTTCTTATGAGGTGTTCTATTTATTTTGCACACAATGATCGTTTGTAGTTGTGTTGAGTTACCACCTTGATAAATTTTTGGATGGCGCACGTATCATAACTGAGATCTGCGCTTGCGCTTAATGGCTGAAGGTCAATTAGCGTAATGAGTAGTAGCGAATGTTATAGTAACATGTTTGTAAATTATTTCAGGTAAATTACCTTAGTAGTGTAATATTATCAGTATACCAGTACAGTATGTGGGCCAATTACGTTAGTCATGGAATACTATCCGTATAAGACTATGTCACCTTGGTGTCCCGGAATTTGCTTCAATTTTGGAATCCACGATAGAACTGGAAATTTTCCTTTACACAGCTTTCCATATAATTTCTATTACAGTGATTCAGTCTTGTCTGTCACTCGACTTTTCTGACTGTGAAATAAATTCTATCGCTCAGGTGCTTATTACCTCTTCGTGTTTCCATGTGCCGGTATTGCGCATAAACACTTACATATCTCAAAGTTGCTATGGACATTGATGGAACGACACACTCTTCTGTGGCGACACTGCAGTTTAGAGACAGAAAAACCGATCAGTTAAAACGACATGGGTATTTTAGTTCTGAATAACCGATTTCTTTCGGTATTTGTTTGCCCTCGGTTATAACAAGTATCTTTTTATTTTTTCCTGATAACTATGTAAAGACAGATATACCAATTAGCCACAGCTGTCATAGTAAAATTTTTAGTTTTCAAATAAACCTTTTTTAAAAAAGACGAGTAATTTTTATTCGTAAGATTTGCATAGCTCTGAAATACTGCGGTATTACAGAAAAAATGGGAAAAGTGATGTATGCCATTTTAATAACACTGCTGATAGAAACGAGCAACAAATGAATTGGTCCAACATTGCCGAGACAATACTGTGCCTGTTATACAAGCAGAGCGCGAGAATGGACGCAGTTTCTCGCTGTTGTCGAACGTCAGTTGTAACGCAGAATGGCACCATCTGGAAGCATGGAAGTATTTTACGATATGCAGTACGTCTGAAGCACAATGGTCGATTTGGTCGACTTGCGACATCATACAAGGAAAAAAGTTAAAATTTTACAAATCATTCATAGTTCAGGATAAAAATAGAAAGTGCCTGATCTGCTGCCTGTGTCTACGTAGTATGCCGTTATCTGCTTTTAGCCCTTAACAGAGAAATTAAAATGAAAAAGAGAGTTCTCCTGCCGCAGTTTTCACTCTTTATCGCTGGACTATTCGTAATGCCCGCATAGTGCTGTGATAACCGATTTCAATATAATTTTTGAGCAGAGTTCTAAAAACTAAAATCAGTAGGATAATACTGGCAGTTTTCTGTAGTATAGAAGCACTCGCTATATTTTGAGAGAAGCAGCGAACATCGGACAAAGTTTTATTGGACTATTTAATTTAAAGAAATTAGAATTATATTAATACCGTCAGTTGCTCGCGGGCATTGATAAATATCAACGTGGACAAGTGAAAATGTGTGCCGCGACCGGGACTCGAACCCGGGATCTCTTGCTAAAATGACAGACGCTCTATCCATCTAGGCCACCGAGGGCACAGTGTATGGTTCGACTGCAGGGACTATCTCGCGCACGCCTCCTGCGAGACTCACATTCTCACCTTGAATGTCCATACACTACAGTCGTAGAGTCCCACTCCAACACACTCATTCCTCGTGGAAGACATGTCCATTTCCATATAAATATATGGTTCTGGCAATACCAGCCATGACCTTCTTCTATGAAGATGCACAAGTATTCCCCAAACTGTTACGGGACTTGGTAAGAATGTGTTCCACGAGTAATGAGTGTGTTGGTGTGGGACACTACAAATGTAGTGTGTGGACATGCAGGGTGAGAATGTGAGTCTCGCGAGAGACATGCGCGAGATAGTACCTGCAGTCACACTATCGTCTGTGCCCTCGGTGGCTCAGATGGGCAGAGCGCCTGCCATGTAAGCAGGAGATCCCGGGTTCGAGTCGCAGACAGGCACACATTGTCGCCTGTCCCCGTTGATATATATCGACACTCGTGAGCAGCTGACGGTATTAATATAATTCTAATTTCGTTCTGGACGGCTGCAGGTCATCATAAACGTATTTGACGTTTTGATTCCATTTATCAAGAAACTGAGAAAGTAAAAATTTTTTAATCTTTGTTTGATTTCTACGTTTACAAGAGGAAATAATGTAAATAAAAGACTGAAAATCGGTTTTTACAAGAACTGGTATTGTGACGGGCTTTAACAATTAGGTTAAAGTAAGGCTGGGAAACTGATAAGAGCCGAAAACCAGTTGTTTCTGCGATAACCGACATTCCCACTGCTGTTCTGAGTGGTAAGATTGACGTGCACGGACATCTAGAACAGTTTCTCAGAAAGGTTACTGCAGCTCTGATGTTCTCAAAATGAACGGGCCAGCCATTGGCGTCCGCGAGGGGGAAGGGGAGGGGGAGGGAAGGGGGAGGGGAGTGGAAGGGGAGGTGGAGGGGAGGAGGTGGGTAGGGGAGGATAGGCAAAAGGGCGCTTTCACCCATCGCCCCTAACCATCCTTGGAATCTGGAGTGAAGAGTTTTTATTCGTTACAGTGTACTCATACTCTTCCAGATAAGAATTCTCCACAATACTGCTAAACCTTAGCTTTGACCAGTTGTAGCGCTTATAGAGTTAGGGTCTTGTAGCTTGGTGCACCTCGTAACTGACCAGCTGATTTGTACACAGAGTGCCAGTTTCAGAATCATGCACTCCAGCCCCGACGCGCCTTCCCCCCTCCCCACCACTGGAAATATTTCTGCAGACTCCAGTCTGCCACTGTGCATATATTTTGATAACATCCTGGTTTTAATAGCATCGAAGGAACATCATTGTGGAGTAAAGGGTAGACCTAGCACAGAACACACCATTCACAATGAAACGCATCACTTAGTAGATGGTGAAGTACTCTGAAGCTAGCCAGATAGAAACAGAACCTCCTGGCACCGTATCTAACCCAAATTCTAATCTTACACTAATCTCTTGTATGTACCTACCACGCCCTCAAAGAGCCAACGATTTACTATTATCAGAAGTTCCGAAAAATGAGGAAGAAATTGACCCACACTTTTTTCCGTTGTTCATTATTTCGATTACCCCATAAAGGGAATGGACTTGTAGCCACAGGTTACACAAGCGATAGATGGTTTAAAATACATAAAAAGAGATGACAATAGGAAACGATTTTTAAAAACACAATGATGCACGGCTTTTACGATTTTTACAGGAAAAAAATGAATGACAAAATAAAGGTTTTTCAAAAATACGCTGGTGGACAATATTGGGGATTTTTTATCTTTATAGATGACAAGCGGAAAAGCTTGGTGTTGACCAGGCATTTATTTACAGCTGTGCGTCCACGTCCGTACTATGCAGCGTCTGGCCTTGTCCTAAGTTTTTATGACGTATCTCCTGAAACATATATCGTACAATGATATAATTTTGTAGGTACATTCAGCGTCATATGCGGATACTGTCTGCAAAATTATTGCGAATATAGTAGCAAAGAAGTAACAAATTTAAATGTCACGAATGCTGTGATCCCCACACACATGGGTGCTACTAATGTACACAGGATGCTTGGCTCGATCATTATGGCTACCATCACCTGTGGTCGAAATTGGACCAGCTGTGTCGACGTAGTGAAAATATAAATGTGCATAACATGGTTAACGTCCATTCTTTCCAGCCATCAGACCTGATCTACGATCAAAAATATCATGTAAAAGCGGTAGGGGCAACGGCCTTGCCGCAGTGGATACACCGGTTCCCGTCAGATCACTGAAGTTTAGCACTTTCGGGCGTGGTCGGCACTTGGATAGGTGACCATCCGGGCCGCTATGCGCTGTTGGCATTTTTCGGGTTGCACTCAGCCTTGCGATGCCAATTGAGGAACTACTCGACCGAATAGTAGCGGCTCCAGTCAAAGGAAACTACCACAACGAGTGGGAGAGCCAGCTCCTCCTCCACCCTCAGTGAGAATGACTTGGCGGTCGGATGGTCCTGATTGGCCACTTGTGGCCTGAACATGGAGTGCTTTTTTAAAGTAGTGGTCCCTACATAAAACTGCCAGTCTTGGCTGAGGGACTGTCCACGGTAAATGCTGCATTGGACCTACGAATACTATTAAAATAACGGTTTGAGTTCTCTTTAATTGTCCAATCGTCTGAAGTGAGTCCTTATTGAAGTGCGCTGAAAAATAGATTTTATGTTAATGGCGGATAAATTTTATTGTAATGGCGGCAAATTAACTTTACCCTAATGACACACAAGGTCAATGCCGTTCTATCACGTAAAGTATTCTCAGATCGAAATGTTTTGCATTACCAAATCTCCAATGTAGATTCATCATACCGCAATTATAATTCTCAAAATAATTTGGAGCTACGTTCAATGCATATTTAAATGCATCTTTCAAAACAATACCAGAATTCTCATTAGATCATCATTATCAGTGGCTAGAGTATTCCTATTATTTCGTCTACCAAAATCCGCGTCTCACTATGGCTTTTTCAGTACGCTGTTTTGTTTTCCACTGCTGACAATAGAAACAATCTGGCAGATGTGACATTGTAGATGTCCAGTATGCGTGTCTTAATGCAAATAAACCGTCTGGAACATTTACCCTTGAACGTCCCTAGAATGGGATTTCATGGAACGTTATTACTTTCCTGTGTCCATTTCTATCACACCAGCTGATCGCAACGACTGGGGAGAGTGAGGAGGAGGTGGGGTGAAAGTTGGCAGCACTTTGAGTGGCAGAAACCTCACGTTTCCGTCATTTGTTTTCATAATGACGTAGTGCCAATTCGTCATATTGGACGCTTTTCTCTCGGAAACGTTTACATTCGTCGTCTGGATATTAATGTCGCCTTCTGAGGTATGCAGTCGCACCACTCTGTACGAAATAGGTCCTAAGCTGATGCAGTCGACAAGTAACGTCGAAATATATCGTCACCTCGAAATATATCGACACCTCGAAGTAAATCAACACCTATAAATAAATCGCCACCCCGAAATAAATCGCAACCTCGAAATAGATCGACACCATGAAAAAATCGAAACTTCGAAATAAATCTACACCTCCAAAAGACTGCTACGTCGAAATGATTCGATATCCCAAAATATATCGACATTCAGATGCATTTCAGCTTACCATATAGATCGATATCTCGAAGCTCAACGACCTCTCGAGATAAATCGAGGTATAGAAATCTATCGATATCTTGAAATATGTTGGTACCTCGTAATATAAAGATATCTCTAAAAATACGATAACTAGAAATTAATGGATTACTTGAGATATAGAGGATTCTTGAAATATATCGATATCTAGAAAATAATCGATATCTGATGGACACCGGTACATTGAAATATATCGATACCTCGAAATTTATAGGCAACCAGATTTGTGTCGGTATATCAAAATAAATCGATATCACGACATAAACGGATACTTCGAAACCAATCGATACCTCGAAATAAATGGACTCCTCAATATAGATAGATATCTCGAAATAAATCCACATCTCGATATAATTTGTGCCTCGACATAAGTCGATATATTGAAATGAATGGATAATGGGAAAAAATGGACGTCTCGAAATAAATCTGTACCCCTAAGAAAACTTTTCTCGAAATAAATAGATATATCGAAATATATCGCTATATCGATAAATACCGATATCTAGTGGTCGGATACATGTTTCAAGATGACATGACATATCAGTATAGTTCGATATACATGAAAATACTTAGGATTTTCAATACATCGATAGATTTCTAGACCTTGGTGAAAAAATCGCCGATCCGACCTCGGTGCAAAAACGCAGACCTACGGAAAAAACGCCGACCTCGGGGAAAAACGCAGACCTCGAGGGAAAAACGTCGACCCCTGGGTAAAACGCCGACGTCGGGGTAAAACGCCGACCTCGGGGGAAAAACGCCGAACTCGGGGTAAAACGCCGGCCTCGGGGAAAAACGACGACATCTTGGGAAAACGCCGACCTCAGGGGGAAACGCCGCCGTTGGGAAAAAAGGCCAACCTCGGGGAAAAACGCCGACCTTGGGAAAAACGTCGACCTCGGGAAAAACGCCGATCTTCGGAAAACTGCCGACCTCAGGAAAAATCCAGTTCCATTAATTTACAAAGACACTAATGTATGTCACCATTAGGTTCCCAAAATATAACCAAATTACTGGTATTTATCACCTCACACAAAAAGTGGTCGTGACAGAAAAGTCTCGTTCTTTAGAAAGTTTAGAATGAGATGTTCTAAACATTGCAGTTTATCCATTTACAATAATCTAAAAGCACTGCACAATGAGAAGAGACTGTCAACCACAGCACTTTCAAATAGTGGACAGCCAGGAAGACAGAGGTTCCATTGCTGTTTCTAATCCTCTGGTGCTTGAGATTCAGAATAGAGGATTGCCTCGAATGAGAACAGCAAGAATGAATGTCCTGCACCAGTGCAGAACTTACTCTGGACCTCCACAGAAAATCACAAGGCACAATTATATCACATCATTCTCAGCAAACTACAGAAGCATCAAAAGGACGTAACAACGTCGTCACCTCTTTCACCAGTGAAAGATCTTAGTAGCTATTGGGTCAAGAGTAGGTGGCCAATTAATAATTTGTTGTTCAAAGCTAACTTCAGTGTATATGGGAATACTCAGTGGACATATTTAACCATCATTTTTTACTGTCTAAGATATGTCGACCTTCCAGACTATAAGTATAAGCAGAGCTTGGTCATTCCCAATCCGAGATTGTTTAGAATGGGTATCAAGGGAATCAGATCCACTGGGCATTTAGAGCAACCTGCTTTAAACAATATGAGCAGGCAGTAGACACAAACATACAATTTAAAATTTCTCTGTGAAGCGGTTACATTCATCGTCTGCAAACTTATGTTGTGTGCTGCGGTATGCGGAGGCACTAATAGCAACACAGTAAAACACAGAAGAAGCTTATAAGTTAATGTAATCAGCTAGTAAGAAGCAGTAAAATTCAAGTTTTAGTAATCGATTATTGACTTATTATCCGGCTTTGGTGCTTTGGACATGACCGACGACCTTAAGATTTTGCATGAAGGGAGGCCTAGAAGCCACGTTACACGAGAGAATGTGAAAAGTGTTCATATGTAGTAACAACCTAAGAAATGAGCCCGTTTTCGTCATTTGCTATCAATTCGACGTAATGCCAGAGCGTTACATTGGCAGCTTTTCTCTCTGAAACGGTTACATTTATCGTCTGCAAACTTATGTCGCGTGCTAAGGAATGCAGAGACACTAAAAACAACACACTAGAACACAGAAGAAGCTTCTAGGTTGATGTAATTAGACCGTAGGAAACAGTACGATTCAGGTTTTAGCTATCGATTATTGATTTATTAGCCGGCTTTGGTGCCAGTGAAATGACCGACTACCTTAAGATTTGGCTTTAAACAAGGTCTGGCAGCCACGTTACACGAGAGAATGTGAAAAGTGTTCATATGTACTAAAAACCTAAGAAATCCACCCGTTTTCACATCTGCTTTCGAATCCACGTAATGCCAGATCGTCACATTGGCCGTTTTCTCTCTGAAACGGTTACATATATCGTTTGCAAAGATATGTAGCGTGCTGCGGTATGCGGAGACACTAAAAGCACCATAGTAGAACACAGAAGAAGCTTTTAATTTGGTGTAATAGCCAGTAAGAAGCAGTACAATTCAAGTTTTAGTTATCGATTATTGAATTTTTAGCCGGCTTTGGTGCCTTGGACATGAGCTAGGACCTTAAGATTTGGCATGAAGGGAGGTCTAGCAGCCACATTGCAAGGGAGAATGTGAAAAGTTTCCATGTGCAGTAAAAACCTAAGAAATCCGATCGTTTTCGTCATCTGCTTTCGAATCGACGTAATGCCAGACCGTCACATTGGCCGTTCTCTCTCTGACACGGTTACATTTATCGTGTGAAAACTTATGTCGCGTGCTGCGGTATGAGGAGACACTAAAAGCACCATAGTAGAACACAGAAGAAGCTTCTAAGTTGATGTAATAGCCAGTAAGTAGCTGTACAATTGAAGCATTAGTTATCGATTATTGAGTTTTTAGAAGGCTTTAGTGCATTGGACATGAGCTAGGACCTTACCATTTAGTATGAAGGGAGATCTATCAGCCACATCGCACGGGAGAATGTGAAAAGTGTTCACATCTAGTAAAAACCTGAGAAATCCGCCCATTATCGTCATTTGCTATCGTATCGAATTAATGCCTGATAGTCACATTTTCCGCTCTTCTTTTGAACCGGTTACATTTATCGTGTGCAAAACTATGTCGGGTGCTGCGGAATGCGGAGACACTAAAAGCACCATAGTAGAACACAGAAGAAGCTTCTACGTTGATGTAATAAGCAGTAAAATTCAATTTTTAGTTACCGATTAATGACTTTTTAGCCGTCTTTAATGCACTGGACATGTGCTAGGACCTTATGATTTTGCATGAACGAAGGTCTATCAGCCACATCGCACGGGAGAATGTGAGAAGTGTTCATATCTAAAAACCTGAGAAATCCGCTCGTTTTCGTCATTTGCTATCGAATCGACTTAATTCCAGAAGGTCACATTGGCCGCTCTTTTCTCTGAAACGATTACATTTATCGTGTGCAAAGCTATATCGCGGGCTGCGGCATGCGGAGACACTAAAAGCACCATAGTAGAACTCAGAAGAAGCTTCTAAGTTCATGTAATACCCAGTAAGAAGCAGTACAATTCAAGTATTAGCTTTCGATTATTGACTTTTTGGCCGGCTTTGGTGCCTTGGACATGCGGTAGGACGTTACGAATTTGCATGAAGGGAGGTCTAGCAGCCAAGTTGCACGGGAGAACGTGGAAAGTGTTGATATGCAGTAAAAAGATAAGAAATCCGACCGTTTTCGTCATCTGCTTTCGAATCGACGTAATGCCAGATCGTCACATAGGCCGTTTTCTCTCTGAAATGATTATATTTATCGTGTGCAAAGTTATGTCGCCTGCTGCGGTATGCGGAGATACTAAAAGCACCATTGTAGAACACAGAAGAAGTTTCTAAGTTGATGTAATAGCCAGTAAGATGCAGTACAATTCAAGTTTTAGTTATCAATTTTTGAAATTTTAGCCAGCTTTGGTGCCAAGGACATGAGCTTGGACCTTAGGATTTTGCATGAAAGGACGACTAGCATCCGTGTGCACTGGAGTATGTGAAAAGTGTTCATATGTAGTAAAAACCTGAGAAATCCGACCGTTTTAGTCATTTGTTATCGAATCGACTTAAAGCCAGATCGTCACATTGGCGGATCTTCTCTCTGAAACGGTTGCACTTATCGTCTGCAAAGCTATGACGCGTGCTGCGGTATGTGGAGACACTGAAAGCACCATAGTAGAACACAGATGAAGCTTCTAAGTTGATGTAATTGCCAGTAAGAGGTAGTACAATTCAAGTTTTAGGTATCGATTATTGACTTTTTAGCTGGCTTTGGTGCCTTGGACATGAGCTAGGACCTTAAGAATCTGCATGAAAAGAGGACTAGCAGATGAGTTGCACAGGAGAATGTGAACAGTGTTCATATGTAGTAAAAACCTGAGAAATCCGACAGTTTTCGTCATTTGTTATCGAATCGACTTAAAGCCAGATCGTCACATTGGCGGATCTTCTCTCTGAAACGGTTGCACTTATCGTCTGCAAAGCTATGTCGCGTGCTGCGGTATACGGTGACACTAAAAGCACCATAGTAGAACACAGAAGAAGCTTCCATGTTAATGCAATAGCCAATAAGAAGCAGTACAATTCAAGTTTTGGTTATCGATTATTGACTTTATAGCCGTCTTTGGTGCCTTGGACATGAGCTAGGACCTTAAAATTTTACATGAAGCTAAGTCTAGCAGCCGCTTTGCACGGGAGAATGTGAAAAGTTTTCGTATATTGTAAAAACCTGAGAAATCCGTCAGTTTTCCCCATTTGTTATTGAATCGACTTAAAGCCATATCGTTAGATTGGAAGCTCTTCTCTCTGAAACGGTTACATTTATCGTCTCCAAAGCTATGTCGCGTACTGCGGTATGCGGAGACACTAAAAGCACCATAGTAGAACACAGAAGAAGCTTCTAAGTTGATGTAATAGCCAGTAAGAAGTAGTACAATTCAAGTTTTCGTTATCGGTTTTACGCTTTTTACTCGGCTATGTAATAGCCAGTAAGATGTAGTACAATTCAAGTTTTAATTATCGATTATTGACTTTTTAGAAGGCTTTGGCGCCTTGGACAAGAGCTAGGACCTTAAGATTTTGCAAGAAAGGAGGACTAGCAGCCAAGTAGCACGGGAAAATTTGAAAGTGTTCATATGTAGTAAAAACCTGAGAAATCCGTTCGTTTTCGTCATTTGTTAACGAATCGACTTAAAGCAAGGACGTTACGCTGGCCGCTCTTCTCTCTGAAACGGTTACATTTATCGTCTGCAAAGCTATGTCGCGTGGTGCGGTATGCGCGAGACACTAAAAGCATAATAGTAGAACACAGAAGAAGTTTCTAAGTTCATGTAATAGCCAGTAAGAAACATTACAAGTCAAGTTTTTTTATCGATTATTGAACTTTTACCCTTCTTTGGTGCCTTGGATATGAGCTAGGACCTTAAGATTTTGCATGAAGGCAAGTCTAACAGCCGCGTTGCACGGGAGAATGTGAAAAGTGTTCATTTGTAGTAAAAACCTTAAAAATCCGTTCGTTTTCGACATTTGTTATCAAATCGACTTAAAGCCAGATCGTCACATTGGCCGCTCTTCCCTCTGTAAGGGTTACATTTATCGTCTGCAAAGGTATGTCACTGGGTGCGGCATGCGGAGACACTAAAAGCACCATAGTAGAACACAGAAGTAGCTTCTAAGTTGATGTAATAGCCAGTAAGAAGTAGTACAATTGAAGTTTTAGTTTTCGATTATTGACTTTTTAGCCGTCTTTGGTGCCTTGGACATGAGCTAGGACCTTAAGATTTTGCATGAAAGGAGTACTAGCAGCCGCGCTGCACGGGAGAATGTATAAAGTGTTCATATGTAGTAAAAAGCTGAGAAATGTCCGTTTTCGTCATTTGTTATCGAATCGACTTAAAGCCAAGACGTACATTGGCCGCTCTTCTCTCTGAAACGGTTACATTTATCGTCTGCAAAGTTATGTCGCGTGATGCGATATGCGGATACACTAAAATCACCATAGTAGAACACAGAGGAAGCTTCTATGTTGATATAATAGCCAGTAAGAAGTAGTACAATTCAAGTTTTAGTTATAGATTATTGACTTTTTACCCGGCTTTGGTGCCTTGGACATGAGCTAGGTCGTTAAGATTTTGCATGAAAGGATAACTAGCAGCTGAGTTACACGGGAGAATGTGAAAAGTGTTCATATGTAGTAAAAACCTGAGAAATCTGTCTGTTTTCGTCATTTGTTATCGAATCGACTTAAACCCAGATCGTCACATTGGCCGCCCTTCTCTCTGAAACGGTTACATTTATCCTCTGCAAAGCTATGTCGCGTGCTGCGGTATGCGGAGACACTAAAATCACTATAGTAGAACACAGAAGAAGCTTCTATGTTGATGTAATAGCCAGTAATAAGTAGTGCAATTCAAGTTTTAATTATCGATTATTGACTTTTTAGCCGGCTGTGGTGCCATGGCATGAGCTAGGTCCTTACGATTTTGCATGAAAGGATAACTAGCAGCTGAAATACACGGGAGAATGTGAAAAGTGTTCATATTTAGTAAAAACCTGAGAAATCCGCCCGTTTTCGTCATTTGTTATCGAATCGATTTAAAGCAAACCGTTACATTGGCCGATCTTCTCTCTGAAACGGTTACATTTATCGTCTGCAAAGCTATGTCGATATGTGCGGTATGCGAAGACACTAAAAGCACCATAGTAGAACACAGAAGAAGCTTCTAAGTTGATGTAATAGCCCGTAAGAAGTAGTACAATTCAAGTTTTCGTTATCGATTATTCACTTTTTAGCCGGCTTTTGTGCCTTGTTATCGAATCGACTAAAAGCCATATCGTTAGATTGGCCGCTCTTCTCTCTGAAACGGTTACATTTATCGTCTGAAAAGCTATGTCGCTTGCCGCGGTATGCAGGGACTTTAAAAGCACCATAGTAGAACACAGAAACAACTTCTAAGTTGAAGTTATAGCCAGTAAGAACTAGTACAATGGAAGTATCAGTTATCGATTACAGACTTCATAGCCGGCTTTGGTACCATGGACACGAGCTAGGACCTTACGATTTTGCATGAATGGATGGCTAGCAGCTGCGTTGCACGGGAGAAAGTGAAAAGTGTTCATATGTAGTTAAAACCTGAGAAATCAGCCCGTTTCCGTCATTTGTTATCAAATCGACTTAAAACCAGATCGTTACATTGGCCGCTCTTCTCTCTGAAACTGTTTCATTTATCGTCTGCAAAGCTATGTCACCTGCTGCGGTATGCGGAGACACTAAAAGCACCATAGTAGAACACAGAAGAAGTTTACAAGTTGATGTAATAGTCAGTAACATGCAGTACAATTCAAGTTTTAGCTATCGATTATTGACTTTTTAGCCGGCTTTGGTGCCTTGGACATAAGCTAGGACCTTAAGATTATCCATGAAGGTAAGTCTAGCTGCCGCGTTACACGGGAGAATGAGAAAAGTGTTCATATGTAGTAAAAACCTGAGAAATCTGCCCGTTTTCGTCATTTGTTATCGAATCGACTTAAAGCCAGATCGTCACATTGGCGGATCTTCTCTCTGAAACGGTTACATTTGTCGTCTGCAAAGCTATGTCGCTGGGTGCGGTATGCGGAGACACTAAAAGCACCATAGTAGAACTCAGAAGAAGCTTCTAAGTTGATGTAATAGCCAGTAAGACGTAGTACAATTCAAGTTTTCGTTATCGATTGTTCACTTTTCATCCGGCTTTGTTGCCTTGTACAGCAGCTAGGACCTTAAGATTTAGCATGAAAGGAGGACTATTAGCCGCGTTGCACGGGAGAATGTGAAAAGTGTTCATATGTAGTAAAAACCTAGGAAATCCGGCCCATTTCGTGATTTGTTATTGAATCGCCATTTAGCCAGATCGTCACATTGGCCGCTCTTCCCTCTGAAACGGTTTTATTTATCTTCTGCAATGCTATGTCGCTGGGTGCAGTATGAGGAGACACTTAAAGCACCATAGTACATCACAGAAGAAGCTTCTAAGTTGATGCAATAGCCCGTAAGAAGTAGTACAATTCAAGTTTTCGTTATCGATTATTTACTTTTTATCCGGCTTTGGTGCCTTGTACAAAAGCTAGGACCTTAAGATTTTGCATGAAAGGAGGACTAGCAGCTGCGTTGCACGGGAAAGTGATAAAAGTGTTTATTTGTAGTAAAAACCTAAGATATTCGCCCTATTTCTTCATTTGTTATCGAATCGACTTAAACCCAGATCGTCACATTGGCCGCTCTTCTCTCTGAAACGGTTGTACTTATCGTCTGCAAAGCTATGTCATGTGCTGCGGTATGCGGAGAAGCTAAAAGCACCATAGTAGAACACCGTAAAACCTTCTAAGTTTATGTAATAGCCAGTAAGAAGTAGTACAATTCACGTTTTGGTTATCGATTATTGATTTTTTAGCCGGCTTTGGCGATTTGGACAGGAGCTAGGGGCGTAAGATTTTGCATAAAAGGTGGACTAGCAGCAGCGTTGTTCGGGAGAATGTGAAAAGTGTTCAAACGAGGTAAAAACCTGAGAAATTCGTCCGTTTTCGTCATTCGTTATCGAATCGACTTAAATCCAGATCGTCACATTGGCCGCTCTTCTCTCTGAAACTGTTACATTTATCGCTTGCAAAGCTATGTCGTTTGGGGCGGTAAGCGGAGATACTAAAAGCACCATAGCAGAACACAAATGAAGCATTAATGTTGATGTTATAGCCAGTAAGAAGTAGCACAATTCAAGTTTCAGTTATCGATTATTGACTTTTTAGCGGGCTTTGGGGCCATGGACATGAGCTAGGACCTTAAGATTTTGCATGATAGAAGGTCTAGCAGCCGCGTTGCACGGAAGAATGTAAAAAGTGTTCATATGTAGTAAAACCTGAAAAATCCGTCTGTCTTCGTCATTTGTTATCAAATAGACTTAGAGCCAGATCGTCACATTGGCCGCCCTTCTCTCTGAAACGGTTACATTTATCGTCTGCAAAACTATGTCGCGTGCTGCGGTATGCGGAAACACTAAAAGCACCATAGTAGAACACAGAAGAAGCTTCTAAGTTAAAGTAATAGCCAGTAAGAAGTAGTACAATGCAAGTTTTAGTTATCAATTACTGACTTTTTAGCCGGCTTTGGTGCCTTGGACATGAGCTAGGAACTAACGATTTTGCATGAATGGTGGACTAGCAGCTGCGTTGCACGGGAGAATGTGAAAAGTGTTCATATGTAGTAAAAAACTGAGAAATCCGTCCGTATTCCTCATTTGTTATCGAATCGACTTAAAACCAGATCGTTACATTGGCCGCTCTTCTCTCTGAAACGGTTACATTTATCCTCTGCAAAGCTATGACGCGTGCTGCGGTATGCGGAGATACTAAAAGCACCATAGCAGAACACAGAAGTTGCTTCTAAGTTGATGTAATAGCCAGTAAGAAGTAGTACAATTCAAGCTTTAGTTATCGATTATTGACTTCTTAGCCGGCTTTGATGCCTTGGACATTAGCTAGGACCTTAAGATTTTGCATGAAAGGAGGACTAGCAGCCGCGCTGGACGGGAGAATGTGAAAAGTGTTCATATGTAGTAAAAACTTGAGAAATCCCTCCGTTTTCGTCACTTGTTATCGAATCGACTTAAAGTCAGGACGTATATTGGCCGCTCTTCTCTCTGAAACGGTTACATTTATCGTCTGGGAAGCTATGTCGTGAGCTGTGGTATGCGGCGACACTAAAGGCACTATAGTAGAACACAGAAGAAGCGTCTAAGTCGATGTAATAGCCAGTAAGAAGTAGTACAATTCAAGTTTTAATTATCGATTATTGAATTTTTAGTCTTCTTTTGGTGCCTTGGACCTTGCGCTAGGATCTTAAGATTTTGCATGAATGGAGGACTAGCAGCCGCGTTGCACGGGAGAATGTAAAAAATGTTCATACGTAGTAAAAACCTGAGAAATCCGTCCGTTTTCGTCATTTGTTATCGAATCGACTTAAAGATAGATCGTCACATCGGCCGCTCTTCTCTCTGAAACGGTTACATTTATCTACTGCAAAGCTATGTCGCGTGCTGCAGTATGCGGAGACATCAAAAGCACCATAGTAGAACACAGAAAAAGGTTCTTAGTTGATGTAATAGCCAGTAAGAAGTAGTACAATTCACGTTTTAGTTATCGATTATTGAATTTTTAGCCGGCTTTGGTGCCTTGGACATGAGCGAGGACCTTAAGATTTTGCATGAAAAGAGGACTAGTAGCTTTGTTGCACGGGAAAATGTGAAAAGTGTCCATATGTAGTTAAAACATGAGAAATTCGCCCGTTTTCGTCATTTGTTATCAAATCGACTTAAAGCCAGATCGTCACGTTGGCCACTCTTCTCTTTGAAACGGTTACATTTATCATCTGCAAAGCTATGTCGCGTGCTGCGGTATGCGGAGGCACTAAAAGCACCATAGTAGAACACAGATGAAGCTTCTAAGTTGATGTAATAGCCAGTAAGGAACAGTACAATTCAAGTTTTAGTTAGTTTTAGTTTAGAATGTGAAAAGTATTCAAATGAGGTAAAAACCTGAGAAATTCGTCCGTTTTCGTCATTTGTTATCGAATCGACTTAAATCCAGATCGTCACACTGGCTGCTCTTCTCTCTGAAACGGTTACATTTATCGTCTGCAAAACTATGTCGCGTGCTGCGGTATGCGGAAATACTAAAAGCACCATAGTAGAACACAGAAGAAGCTTCTACGTTAAGATAATTGCCAGTAAGAAGTAGTACAATGCAAGTTTTAGTTATCGATTACTGACTTTTTAGCCGGCTTTGGTGCCTTGAACATGAGCTATGACCTTATGATTTTGCATGAAGGGAAGTCTACAAGCCGCGTTGCACGGGAGAATGTGAAAAGTGGTCATATGTTGTAACAACCTGAGAAATCCGTTCGTTTTCGTCATTTGTTACAGAATCGACTTAAAGCCAGATCGTCACATTGACCGCTCTTCTCTCTGAAACGGTTACATTTATCCTCTGCAAAGCTATGTCGCGTGCTGCGGTATGCGGAGACACTAAAAGCACCATAGCAGAACACAGAAGTCGCTTCTAAGTTGATGTAATAGCCAGTAAGTAGTAGTACAAATCAAGTTTTTGTTATCTATTGTTGCCTTTTTAGCCGGCTTTTGTGCCTTGGACATGAGCTAGGTCCAAAAGGGATTGTATGAAAGGATGACTAGTAGCCGCGTTGCACGGGAAAATGTGTTAAAGTGTTCACATGTAGTAAAAACCTGAGAAATCTGTCCGTTTTCGTCGTTTGTTATCGAATCGACTTAAAGCCAGGACGTAACATTGGCCGCTCTTTTCTCTGAAACGGTTACATTTACCATGTGCAAAGCTATGTCGCGTGCTGTGGTATGCAGAGACACTAAAATCACCATAGTAGAACACTGAAAAAGCTTCTAAGTTTATGTAATAGCCAGTAAGAAGTTGTACAATTCACTTTTTAGTTATCGATTATTGACTTTTTAGCAGGCTTTGGGGCCTTGGACGTGAGCTAGGACCTTAAGATTTTGCATGAAAGGAGGACTAGTAACTGCGTTGCACGTGAAAGTGATAGAAGTATTCATATGTAGTAAAAACTAACAATATTCGCCTGTTTTCGTCATTTGTTATCAAATCGACTCAAAGCCAGATCGTCACATTTGCCGCTCTTCTCTCTGAAACGGATACATTTATCCTCTGCAAAGCTATGTCGCGTGCTGCGGTATGCGGAGACACTAAAAGCACCATAGCAGAACACAGAAGTCGCTTCTAAGTTGATGTAATAGCCAGTAAGAAGTAGTACAACTCAAGTTTTAGATTTCGATTATTGACTTTTTAGCCGGCTTTGATGCCTTGGACATGAGCTAGGACCTTAAGATTTTGCATGATAGATGGTCTAGCAGCCGCGTTGCAAGGAAGAATGTGAAAAGTGTTCATATGTAGTAAAAACGTGAGAAAACCGCCCGTTTTCGTCATTTGTTATCGAATGGACTTAAACCCAGATCGTCACGTTCTCCGCTCTTCTCTCTGAAATGGTTACATTTATCGTCTGCAAAGCAATGTCGCGTGCTGCAATATGCAGAGACACTAAAAGCACCATACTAGAACACAGAATAAGCTTCTAAGTTTATGTAATAGCCAGTAAGAAGTTGTACAATTCACGTTTTAGTTATCAATTATTGACTTTTTAGCCAGCTTTGGTGCCTTGGACATGAGCTAGGACATTAAAATTTTGCATGAAAGGAGGAATAGCAGCCGCGTTGTTCGGGAGAATGTGAAAAGAGTTCATATGTAGAAAAAACCTGAGAAATCCGTCCGTTTTCGTCATTTGTTATCGAATCGACTTAAAACCAGATCGACACATTGGCCGCTCTTCTCTCTAAAACGGTTACATTTGTTGTTGTTGTTGTTGTCTTCAGTCCTGAGACTGGTTTGATGCAGCTCTCCATGCTACTCTATCCTGTGCAAGCTTCTTCATCTCCAAGTACGTACGGCAACCTACATCCTTCTGAATCTGCTTAGTGTACTCATCTCTCGGTCTCCCTCTACGATTTTTACCCTCCACGCTGCCCTCCAATGCTAAATTTGTGATCCCTTGATGCCTCAAAACATGTCCTACCAACCGATCCCTTCTTCTAGTCAAGTTGTGCCACAAACTTCTCTTCTCCCCAATCCTATTCAATACCTCCTCATTAGTTACGTGATCTACCCATCTAATCTTCAGCATTCGTCTGTAGCACCACATTTCGAAAGCTTCGATTCTCTTCTTGTCCAAACTAGTTATCGTCCATGTTTCACTTCCATACATGGCTACACTCCAAACAAATACTTTCAGAAATGACTTCCTGATACATAAATCTATATTCGATGTTAACAAATTTCTCTTCTTCAGAAACGCTTTCCTTGCCATTGCCAGTCTACATTTTATATCCTCTCTACTTCGACCGTCATCAGTTATTTTACTTCCTAAATAGCAAAACTCCTTTACTACTTTAAGTGTCTCATTTCCTAATCTAATTTCCTCAGCATCACCCGATTTAATTTGACTACATTACATTATCCTCGTTTTGTTTTTGTTGATGTTCATCTTATATCCTTCTTTACATTTATCCTCTGCAAAGCTATGTCGCGTGCTGCGGTATGCGGAGACACTAAAAGCACCATAGCAGAACACAGAAGTCGCTTCTAAGTTGATGTAATAGCCAGTAAGAAGTAGTACAATTCAAGTTTTAGTTTTCGATTATTGACCTTTTAGCCGGCTTTGATGCCTTGGACATGGGCTAGGACCTTAAGATTTTGCATGAAAGGAGGACTAGCAGCCGCGCTGCACGGGAGAATGTGAAAAGTGTTCATATGTAGTAAAAACTTGAGAAATCCCTCCGTTTTCGTCATTTGTTATCGAATCGACTTAAAGGCCGGACGTATATTGGCCGCTCTTCTCTCTGAAATGGTTACATTTATCATCTGCAAAGCTATGTCGCGTGCTGCGGTATGCGGAGACACTAAAAGCACCATGTTACAACACAGAATAAGCTTCTAAGTTGATATAATAGCCTTTAAGAAACAGTAAAATTCAAGTTTTAGTTATCGATTTTGACCTTTTACTTTTCTTTGTTGCCTCGGAAATGAACTACGACTTTACAATATTGCATGAAGGGAAGTGTAGCAGCCGCTTTGCACGGGAGTATGTGAAAAATGTTCATATACAGTGAAAACCTGTGAAATCCATCCGTTTTCGTCATTTGTTATCGAATCGATTTAAACCCAGATCGTCACATTAGCGGCTCTTCTCTCTGAAACGGTTACATTTATCGTCTGCAAAGCTATGTCGCGTGCTGCGGTATGCGGAGACACTAAAAGCAACATAGTAGAACACTGAAAAAGCTTCTAAGTTTATGTAATAGCCAGTAAGAAGAAGTACAATTTACGTTTTAGTTATCGATTATTGACTTTTTAGCAGGCTTTGGGGACTTGGAAGTGAGCTAGGACCTTAAGATTTTGCATGAAAGGAGGACTAGCAACCGCGTTGCACGGGAGAATGTAAAAAGTGTTCATATGTAGTAGAAACCTGAGAAATCCGTCCGTTTTCGTCATTTGTTATCGAATCGACTTAAAGCCAGATCGTCACATTGGCCGCTCTTCTCTCTGAAACGGTTACATTTATCTACTACAAAGCTATGTCGCGTGCTGCAGTATGCGTAGACACTAAAAGCACCATAGTAGAGCACAGAAAAAGGTTCTAAGTTGATGTAATAGCCAGTAAGAAGTAGTAAAATTCACGTTTTAGTTATCGATTATTGCCTTTTTATCCGGCTTTGGTGCCTTGGACATGAGCTAGGACATTAAGATTTTGCATGAAAGGAGGACTAGCAGCTTCGTTGCACGGGAAAATGTGAAAAAGTGTCCATATGTAGTTAAAACATGAGAAATACGCCCATTTTCGTCATTTGTTATCAAATCGACTTAAGGCCAGATCGTCACAATGGCCGCTCTTCTCTCTGAAACGGTTACATTTATCATCTGCAAAGCTATGTCGCGTTCTGCGGTATGCGGCGACACTAGAAGCGCCATAGTAGAACACAGAAGATGCTTCTAAGTTGATGTAATAGCCAGTAAAAAACAGTACAATTCAATTTTTAGTTATCGATTATTGACCTTTTACCCTTCTTTGGTGCCTTGGACCTTGCGCTATGACCTTAAGATTTTGCATGAAAGGAGGACTAGCAACCGCGTTGC
This sequence comes from Schistocerca gregaria, assembly GCF_023897955.1. Classification (NCBI taxonomy): domain Eukaryota; kingdom Metazoa; phylum Arthropoda; class Insecta; order Orthoptera; family Acrididae; genus Schistocerca; species Schistocerca gregaria. The sequence goes on from NW_026061973.1 coordinate 1,642,109, forward strand.
ACGGGAGAATGTGAAAAGTGTTCATATGTGGTAAAAACCTGAGAAATCAGTCAGTTTTCGTCATTTGTTGTCGAATGGACTTAAACCCATATCGTCATGTTGGCCGCTGTCCTCTTTGAAACGGTTACATTTATCGTCTGCAAAGCTATGTCGCGTGCTGCGGTATGCGGAGACACTAAAAGCACCATAGAAGAACACAAATGAAGCATCAAAGTTGATGTTATAGCCAGTAAGAAGTAGCACAATTCAAGTTCTAATTATAGATTATTAAATTTTTAGCCGTATTTGGTGCCTTGGACATGAGCCGATACCTTAAGATATAGCATGAAAGGAGGAATAGCAGTTGCGTTGCACGGGAGAATGTGAAAAGTGTTCACAAGTAGTAAAAAACTGAGAAATCCTTCCGTTTTCGTCATTTGTTATCGAATCGACTGAAAACCGGATCGTAACATTGGCCGCTCTTCTCTCTGCAACGGTTACACTTGTCGCCTGCAAAGCTATGTCGCGTGCTGCGGTATGCGGAGACACTAAAAGCACCATAGTAAAACATAGACGAAGCTTCTAAGTTGATGTAATAGCCAGTAAGAAGTAGTACAATTCAAGTTTTAGTTACCGATTATTGACTTTTTGCCGGCTCTGGTGCCTTGGACATGGGCTAGTACCTTAAGATTTTGCCAGAATGGAGGACAAGCAGCCGCGTTGCACGGGAGAGTGTGAAAAGTGTTCATACGTAATAAAAACCTGAAAAATCCGTCCGTTTTCGTCATTTTTTTATGTATTCAACTTAGAGCCAGATCGTAACATTGGCCGCTCTTCTCTCTGAAACGGTTACATTTATCGTCTGCCAAGCTGTGTGGCGTGCTGCTGTATGCGGAGACACTAAAAGCACTATAGTAGAACATAGCTGAAGCTTCTAATTTGATGTAATAGCCAGTAAGAAGTAGTACAATTCAAGTTTTCGCTATCGATTATTGACTTTTAGCCGGCTTTGGTGGCTTGGACTTTAGCTAGGACCTTAAGATTTTGCATGAAAGGAGGACTAGCAGCCGCGTTGCACGGGAGAATGTGAAAAGTGTTCATTTGAAGTAAAAACCTAGGAAATCTGTCCTTTTTCTTCATTTATTGTCGAATCGACTTAAAGCCAGATCGTCACATTGGCTTGTCTTCTCTCAGAAACGGTTACATTTATCGTCTGCAAAGCTATTTCGCGTGCTGCGGTATGCGAGGACACTAAAAGAACCATATTACAACACCGATTAAGCTCTTAAGCAGATGTAATGGCCAGTAAATAGTAGTACAATTCAAGTTTAAGTTATCGATTATTAACTTTTTAGCCTGCTTTGGTGCCTTGGACATGGGCTAGTAACTTAAGGTTTTGCCTGAAAAGAGGACTAGCAGCCGCGTTGCACGGGAGAATGTGGAAAGTGTTCATATGTAGTAAAACCAGAGACATCCGTCCGTTTTCGTCATTTGTTATCGAATAGACTTAAAGCCAGATCGGCACATTGGCCGCTCTTCTCTCTGAAACGGTTGTACTTATCGTCTGCGAAGCTATGTCGCGTGCTGCGGTATGCGGAGACACTAAAAGCACCATAGTAGAACACAGATGAAGCCTATAAGTTGATGTAATAGCCAGTAAGAAGTAGTACAATTCAAGTTTTTGGTATAGATTATTGACTTTTTAGCTGGCTTTGGTGCCTTGGACATGAGCTAGGACCTTAACGTTTTGTATGAAAGGAGGACTAGCAGCCGAGTTGCACGGGAGAATATCAAAAGTGTTCATATGTAGTAAAAACCTGAGAAATTCGTCCGTTTTCGTCATTTGTTATCGAATCGACGTAAAACCAGATCGTCACATTGGCCGCTCTTCTCTCTGAAACGGTTGTACTTATCGTCTGCAAAGCCATGTCGCGTGCTGCGGTATGCGGAGACACTAAAAGCACCATAGTAGAACACAGATGAAGCTTCTACGTTGATGTAATAGCCAGTAAGAAGTAGTACAATTCAAGTTTTAGGTATCGATTATTGACTTTTTAGCTGGCTTTGGTGCCTTGGACATGAGCTAGGACCTTAAGATTCTGCATGAAAGGAGGACTAGCAGCCGCGTTGCACGGGAGAATGTGAAGCGTGTTCATATGTAGTAAAAACCTGAGAAATCTGTCCGTTTTCATTTGTTATCGAATCGACTTAAAGCCAGATCGCCACATTTTCCGCAGATCTGTCTGAAACGGTTACATTTATCGTCTGCAAAGCTATATCGCGTTGTGCGGTATGCAGAGACACTAAAAGCACCATAGTAGAACACACATGAAGCTTCTAAGTTGATGTAATAGCCAGTATGAAGTAGTACAATTCAAGTTTTAGTTATCGATTATTGACTTTTTACCCTTCTTTGGTACCTTGGACATGAGCTAGGAACTTAAGATTTTGCATGAAAGGAGGACTAACAGCCGCGTTAAATGGGAGAATGTGAAAAGTGTTCATATGTAGTAAAAACCTGAGATATCCGTCCGTTTTCGTCATTTGTTTTCGAATCGACTTAAAGCCAGATCGTCACATTGGCCGCTCTTCTCTCTGAAACGTTTGTACTTATCGTCTGCAAAGCTATGTCGCATGCTGCGGTATGTGGATACACTAAAAGCACCATAGTAGAACACGGATGAAGTTTCTAAGTTGATGTAATAGCCAGTATGAAGTAGTACAATTCAAGTTTTAGGTATCGATTATTGACTTTTTACCATTCCTTGGTGTCTTGGACATGAGCTAGGAAATTAAGATTTTGCATGAAAGGAGGACTAGCAGCCGCGTTGCACGGGAGAATGTGAAAAGTGTTCATATGTAGCAAAAACCTGAGAAATCAGTCCGTTTTCGTCATTTGTTTTCGAATCGACTTAAGGCCAGATCGTCACATTGGCCGCAGATCTGTCTGAAACGGTTACATTTATCGTCTGCAAAGCTATATCGCGTTCTGCGGTATGCAGAGACACTAAAAGCACCATAGTAGAACACAGATGATGCTTCTAAGTTGATGTAATAGCCAGTATAAAGTAGCACAATTCAAGTTTTTTTTATCGATTATTGACTTTTTACCCTTCTTTGGTGCCTTGGACATGAGCTAGGAACTTAAGATTCTGCATGAAAGGAGGACTAGCAGCCGAGTTGCATGGGAGAATGTGAAAAGTGTTCATATGTAGTAAAAACCTGAGCAATCCGTCCATTTTGTCATTTGATATCGAATCGACTTAAAGCCAGATCGTCTCATTGGCCGCAGTTCTGTCTGAAACGGTTACATTTATCGTCTGCAAAGCTATGTCGCGTGCTGCGGTATGCGGAGACACTAAAAGAACCATAGTAGAACACAGATGAATCATCTAAGTTGATGTAATAGCTAGTGAGAAATAGTACAATTCAAGTTTTAGGTATCGATTATTGACTTTTTAGCTGGCTGTGGTGCCTTGGACATGAGCTAGGAACCTAATATTCTTCATGAAAGGAGGACTAGCAGCCGCGTTGCACGGGAGAATGTGGAAAGTGTTCATATGTAGTAAAAACCTGAGAAATCCGTCCGTTTTCGTCATTTGTTTTCAAATCGACTTCAAGCCAGATCGTCACATTGGCCACTCTTCTCTCTGAAACGGTTGTACTTATCGTCTGCAAAGCTATGTCGCGTGCTGCGGTATGCGGAGACACTAAAAGCACCATAGTAGAACTCAGATGAAGCATCTAAGTTGATGTAATAGCCAGTAAGACGTAGTACAATACAAGTTTTAGGTATCGATTATGACTTTTTAGCTGGCTTTGGTGCCTTGGACATGAGCTAGGACCTTAAGATTCTGCATGAAAGGAGGACTAGCAGCCGAGTTGCACGGGAGGATGTGAAAAGTGTTCATACGTAGTACAAACCTGAGAAATCAGTCATTTTTCGTCATTTGTTATCGAATCGACTTAAAGCCAGATAGTCACATTGGCCGATTTTCTCTCTGAAACGGTTGTACTTATCGTCTGCAAAGCTATGTCGCGTGCTGCGGTATGTGGAGACACTAAAAGCACCATAGTAGAACACGGATGAAGTTTCTAAGTTGATGTTATAGCCAGTATGAAGTAGTACCATTGAAGTTTTAGGTATCGATTATTGACTTTTTACCCTTCTTTGGTGCCTTGGACATGAGTTAGGAAATTACGATTTTGCATGAAATTAGGACTAGCAGCCGCGTTACACGGGAGAATGTGAAAGTGTTCATATGTAGTAAAAACCTGAGAAATCCGTCCGTTTTCGTCATTTGTTATCGATTCGACTTAAAGCCAGATCGACACATTGGCCGCTCTTCTCTCTAAAACGTTGGTACTTATCGCCTGCAAAGTTATGTCGCGTGCTGCGGTATGTGGTGACACTAAAAGCACCATAGTAGAACACAGATGAAGCTTCTAAGTTGATGTAATAGCCAGTAAGATGTAGTACAATTCAAGTCTTAGATATCGATTATTGACATTTTAGCTATCTTTGGTGCCTTGGACATGAGCTAGGACCTTAAGATTCTGCATGAAAGGAGGACTAGCAGCCGAGTTGCACGGGAGAATGTGAAAAGTGTTCCTACGTAGTAAAAAACTGAGAAATCCGTCCGTTTTCGTCATTTGTTATCGAATCGACTTAATGCCAGATAGTCACATTGTCCGCTCTTCTCTCTGAAACGGTTGCACTTATCGTCTGCAAAGCTATTTCGCGTGCTGCGGTATGTGGAGACACTAAACGAACCATAGTAGAACACAGATGAAGCTTCTAAGTTGATATAATAGTCAGTATGAAGTATTACAATTCAAGTATTTGTTATCGATTATTGACTTTTTGCCGGCTCTGGTGCCTTGGACATGGGCTAGTACCTTAAGATTTTGCCAGGATGGAGGACAAGCAGCCGCGTTGCACGGGAGAGTGTGAAAAGTGTTCATACGTAATAAAAACCTGAAAAATCCGTCCGTTTTCGTCATTTTTTTATGTATTCAACTTAGAGCCAGATCGTCACATTGGCCGCTCTTCTCTCTGAAACGGTTACATTTATCGTCTGCCAAGCTGTGTGGCGTGCTGCTGTATGCGGAGACACTAAAAGCACTATAGTAGAACATAGCTGAAGCTTCTAATTTGATGTAATAGCCAGTAAGAAGTAGTACAATTCAAGTTTTCGCTATCGATTATTGACTTTTAGCCGGCTTTGGTGGCTTGGACTTTAGCTAGGACCTTAAGATTTTGCATGAATGGAGGACTAGCAGCCGCGTTGCACGGGAGAATGTGAAAAGTGTTCATATGAAGTAAAAACCTAGGAAATCTGTCCGTTTTCTTCATTTATTGTCGAATCGACTTAAAGCCAGGTCGTCACATTGGCTTGTCTTCTCTCTGAAACGGTTACATTTATCGTCTGCAAAGCTATTTCGCGTGCTGCGGTATGCGAGGACACTAAAAGAACCATATTACAACACCGATTAAGCTCTTAAGCAGATGTAATGGCCAGTAAATAGTAGTACAATTCAAGTTTAAGTTATCGATTATTAACTTTTTAGCCTGCTTTGGTGCCTTGGACATGGGCTAGTAACTTAAGGTTTTGCCTGAAAAGAGGACTAGCAGCCGCGTTGCACGGGAGAATGTGGAAAGTGTTCATATTTAGTAAAAACCTGAGAAATCCGTCCCTTTTCGACATTTGTTATCGAATCGACGTAAAGCCAGATCGTCACATTTGCCGCCCTTCCCTCTGAAACGGTTACATTTTTCGTCTGCAAAGCTATGTCGCGTGCAGCGTTATGCGGAGACACAAAAAGCACCATAGTAGAACACGGATGAAGCTTCTACGTTGATGTAATAGCCAGTAAGAAGTGGTAACATTCAAGTTTTAGGTATCGATTATTGACTTTTTACCCTCCTTCGGTGCCTTGGACATGAGCTAGGAACTTGAGATTTTGCATGAAAGGAGGATTAGCCGCCGCGTTGCACGGGAGAATGTGGAAAGTGTTCATATGTAGTAAAACCTGAGACATCCGTCCGTTTTCGTCATTTGTTATCGAATCGACTTAAAGCCAGATCGTCACATTGGCCGCTCTTCTCTCTGAAACGGTTGTACTTATCGTCTGCGAAGCTATGTCGCGTGCTGCGGTATGCGGAGACACTAAAAGCACCATAGTAGAACACAGATGAAGCCTATAAGTTGATGTAATAGCCAGTAAGAAGTAGTACAATTCAAGTTTTTGGTATAGATTATTGACTTTTTAGCTGGCTTTGGTGCCTTGGACATGAGCTAGGACCTTAACGTTTTGTATGAAAGGAGGACTAGCAGCCGAGTTGCACGGGAGAATATCAAAAGTGTTCATATGTAGTAAAAACCTGAGAAATTCGTCCGTTTTCGTCATTTGTTATCGAATCGACGTAAAACCAGATCGTCACATTGGCCGCTCTTCTCTCTGAAACGGTTGTACTTATCGTCTGCAAAGCCATGTCGCGTGCTGCGGTATGCGGAGACACTAAAAGCACCATAGTAGAACACAGATGCAGCTTCTACGTTGATGTAATAGCCAGTAAGAAGTAGTACAATTCAAGTTTTAGGTATCGATTATTGACTTTTTAGCTGGCTTTGGTGCCTTGGACATGAGCTAGGACCTTAAGATTCTGCATGAAAGGAGGACTAGCAGCCGCGTTGCACGGGAGAATGTGAAGCGTGTTCATATGTAGTAAAAACCTGAGAAATCTGTCCGTTTTCATTTGTTATCGAATCGACTTAAAGCCAGATCGCCTCATTTTCCGCAGATCTGTCTGATCGGTTACATTTATCGTCTGCAAAGCTATATCGCGTTCTGCGGTATGCAGAGACACTAAAAGCACCATAGTAGAACACGGATGAAGTTTCTAAGTAGATGTAATAGCCAGTAAGAAGTAGTACAATTGAAGTTTTAGGTATCGATTATTGACTTTTTACCCTTGTTTGGTGCCTTGGACATGAGTTAGGAAATTAAGATTTTGCATGAAATTAGGACTAGCAGCCGCGTTACACGTGAGAATGTGAAAAGTGTTCATATGTTGTAAAAACCTGAGAAATCCGTCCGTTTTCGTCATTTGTTATCGAATCGACTTAAAGCCAGATCGTCACATTGGCCGCTCTTCTCTCTAAAACGTTGGTACTTATCGCCTGCAAAGTTATGGCGCGTGCTGCGGTATGTGGAGACACTAAAAGCACCATAGTAGAACACGGATGAAGTTTCTAAGTAGATGTAATAGCCAGTAAGAAGTAGTACAATTGAAGTTTTAGGTATCGATTATTGACTTTTTACCCTTGTTTGGTGCCTTGGACATGAGTTAGGAAATTAAGATTTTGCATGAAATTAGGACTAGCAGCCGCGTTACACGTGAGAATGTGAAAAGTGTTCATATGTTGTAAAAACCTGAGAAATCCGTCCGTTTTCGTCATTTGTTATCGAATCGACTTAAAGCCAGATCGTCACATTGGCCGCTCTTCTCTCTAAAACGTTGGTACTTATCGCCTGCAAAGTTATGTCGCGTGCTGCGGTATGTGGAGACACTAAAAGCACCATAGTAGAACACAGATGGAGCTTCTAAGTTGATGTAATAGCCAGTAAGATGTAGTACAATTCAAGTTTTAGGTATCGATTATTGACATTTTAGTTGTCTTTAGTGCCTTAGACATGAGCTATTACCTTAAGATTCTGCATGAAAGGAGGACTAGCAGCCGAGTTGCATGGGAGAATGTGAAAAGTGTTCATATGTAGTAAAAACCTGTGCAAACCGTCCATTTTGTCATTTGATATCGAATCGACTTAAAGCCAGATCGTCTCATTGGCCGCAGTTCTGTCTGAAACGGTTACATTTACCGTCTGCAAAGCTATGTCGCGTGCTGCGGTATGCGGAGACACTAAAAGAACCATAGTAGAACACAGATGAATCATCTAAGTTGATGTAATAGCTAGTGAGAAATAGTACAATTCAAGTTTTAGGTATCGATTATTGACTTTTTAGCTGGCTGTGGTGCCTTGGACATGAGCTAGGAACCTAAGATTCTTCATGAAAGGAGGACTAGCAGCCGCGTTGCACGGGAGAATGTGGAAAGTGTTCATATGTAGTAAAAACCTGAGAAATCCGTCCGTTTTCGTCATTTGTTTTCAAATCGACTTAAAGCCAGATCGTCACATTGGCCGCTCTTCTCTCTGAAACGGTTGTACTTATCGTCTGCGAAGCTACGTCGCGTGCTGCGGTATGCGGAGACACTAAGAGCACCATAGTAGAACACAGATGAAGCATCTAAGTTGATGTAATAGCCAGTAAGACGTAGTACAATACAAGTTTTAGGTATCGATTATGACTTTTTAGCTGGCTTTGGTGCCTTGGACATGCGCTAGGACCTTAAGATTCTGCATGAAAGGAGGACTAGCAGCCGAGTTGCACGGGAGGATGTGAAAAGTGTTCATACGTAGTACAAACCTGAGAAATCAGTCATTTTTCGTCATTTGTTATCGAATCGACTTAAAGCCAGATCGTCACATTGGCCGATTTTCTCTCTGAAACGGTTGTACTTATCGTCTGCAAAGCTATGTCGCGTGCTGCGGTATGTGGAGGCACTAAAAGCACCATAGTAGAACACGGATGAAGTTTCTAAGTTGATGTAATAGCCAGTATGAAGTAGTACAATTCAAGTTTTAGGTATCGATTATTGACTTTTTACCCTTCTTTGGTGCCTTGGACATGAGTTAGGAAATTAAGATTTTGCATGAAATTAGGACTAGCAGCCGCGTTACACGGGAGAATGTGAAAAGTGTTCATATGTAGTAAAAACCTGAGAAATCCGTCCGTTTTCGTCATTTGTTATCGATTCGACTTAAAGCCAGATCGACACATTGGCCGCTCTTCTCTCTAAAACGTTGGTACTTATCGCCTGCAAAGTTATGTCGCGTGCTGCGGTATGTGGTGACACTAAAAGCACCATAGTAGAACACAGATGAAGCTTCTAAGTTGATGTAATAGCCAGTAAGATGTAGTACAATTCAAGTCTTAGATATCGATTATTGACATTTTAGCTATCTTTGGTGCCTTGGACATGAGCTAGGAACTTAAGATTTTGCATGAAAGGAGGACTAGCAGCCGTGTTGCATGGGAGAATGTGAAAGGTGTTCATATGTAGTAAAAACCTGAGAAATCCGTCCGTTTTCGTCATTTGTTTTCGAATCGACTTAAAGCCTGATCGTCACAATTGCCGCTCTTCTCTCTAAAACGGTTGTACTTATCGTCTGCAAAGGTATGTCGCTTGCTGCGGTATGGGGAGACACTAAAAGCACCATAGTAGAACACAGATGAAGCTTCTAAGTTGATGTAATAGCCAGTAAGAAGTAGTACAATTCAAGTTTTAGGTATCGATTATTGACTTTTTAGCTAGCTTTGGTGCCTTGGACATGAGCTAGGACCTTAAGATTCTGCATGAAAGGAGGACTGGCAGCCGAGTTGCACGAGAGAATGTGAAAAGTGTTAGTACGTAGTAAAAATTTGAGAAATCCGTCCGTTTTCGTCATTTGTTTTCGAATCGACTTAGAGCCAGATCGTCACATTGGCCGCTCTTCTCTCTGAAACGGTTGTACTTAACGACTGCAAAGCTATGTCGCGTGCTGCGGTACGTGGAGACACTAAAAGCACCATAGTAGAACACGGATGAAGTTTCTAAGTTGATGTAATAGCCAGTATGATGTAGTACAATTCAAGTTTTAGGTATCGATTATTGACTTTTTAGCTGGCTTTGGTGCCTTGGACATGAGCTAGGACCTTAAGATTCTGCATGAAAGGAGGACTAGCAGCCGAGTTGCACGGGAGAATGTGAAAAGTGTTCATATGTAGTAAAAACTTGAGAAATCCGTCCGTTTTGTCATTTGATATCGAATCGACTTAAAGCCAGATCGTAACATTGGCCGCACTTCTGTCTAAAACGGTTACATTTATCGTCTGCAAAGCTATGTCGCGTGCTGCGGTATGCGGAGACACTAAAAGAACCATAGTAGAACACAGATGAAGCATCTAAGTTGATGTAATAGCTAGTGAGAAATAGTACAATTCAAGTTTTAGGAATCGATTATTGACTTTTTAGCTGGCTTTGGTGCCTTGGACATGAGCTAGGAACCTAAGATTGTTCATGAAAGGAGGACTAGCAGCCGCGTTGCACGGGAGAATGTGAAAAGTGTTCATATGCAGTAAAAACCTGAGAAATCCGTCCGTTTTCGTCATTTGTTTTCGAATCGACTTAAAGCCAGATCGTCACATTAGCCGCTCTTCTCTCTGAAACGGTTGTACTTATCGTCTGCAAAGCTACGTCGCGTGCTGCGGTATGCGGAGACACTAAAAGCACCATAGTAGAACACAGATGAAGCATCTAAGTTGATGTAATAGCCAGTAAGACGTAGTACAATACAAGTTTTAGGTATCGATTATTGACTTTTTAGCTGGCTTTGGTGCCTTGGACATGAGCTAGGACCTTAACGTTTTGTATGAAAGGAGGACTAGCAGCCGAGTTGCACGGGAGAATATCAAAAGTGTTCATATGTAGTAAAAACCTGAGAAATTCGTCCGTTTTCGTCATTTGTTATCGAATCGACGTAAAACCAGATCGTCACATTGGCCGCTCTTCTCTCTGAAACGGTTGTACTTATCGTCTGCAAAGCCATGTCGCGTGCTGCGGTATGCGGAGACACTAAAAGCACCATAGTAGAACACAGATGAAGCTTCTACGTTGATGTAATAGCCAGTAAGAAGTAGTACAATTCAAGTTTTAGGTATCGATTATTGACTTTTTAGCTGGCTTTGGTGCCTTGGACATGAGCTAGGACCTTAAGATTCTGCATGAAAGGAGGACTAGCAGCCGCGTTGCACGGGAGAATGTGAAGCGTGTTCATATGTAGTAAAAACCTGAGAAATCTGTCCGTTTTCATTTGTTATCGAATCGACTTAAAGCCAGATCGCCTCATTTTCCGCAGATCTGTCTGATCGGTTACATTTATCGTCTGCAAAGCTATATCGCGTTCTGCGGTATGCAGAGACACTAAAAGCACCATAGTAGAACACGGATGAAGTTTCTAAGTAGATGTAATAGCCAGTAAGAAGTAGTACAATTGAAGTTTTAGGTATCGATTATTGACTTTTTACCCTTGTTTGGTGCCTTGGACATGAGTTAGGAAATTAAGATTTTGCATGAAATTAGGACTAGCAGCCGCGTTACACGTGAGAATGTGAAAAGTGTTCATATGTTGTAAAAACCTGAGAAATCCGTCCGTTTTCGTCATTTGTTATCGAATCGACTTAAAGCCAGATCGTCACATTGGCCGCTCTTCTCTCTAAAACGTTGGTACTTATCGCCTGCAAAGTTATGGCGCGTGCTGCGGTATGTGGAGACACTAAAAGCACCATAGTAGAACACGGATGAAGTTTCTAAGTAGATGTAATAGCCAGTAAGAAGTAGTACAATTGAAGTTTTAGGTATCGATTATTGACTTTTTACCCTTGTTTGGTGCCTTGGACATGAGTTAGGAAATTAAGATTTTGCATGAAATTAGGACTAGCAGCCGCGTTACACGTGAGAATGTGAAAAGTGTTCATATGTTGTAAAAACCTGAGAAATCCGTCCGTTTTCGTCATTTGTTATCGAATCGACTTAAAGCCAGATCGTCACATTGGCCGCTCTTCTCTCTAAAACGTTGGTACTTATCGCCTGCAAAGTTATGTCGCGTGCTGCGGTATGTGGAGACACTAAAAGCACCATAGTAGAACACAGATGGATCTTCTAAGTTGATGTAATAGCCAGTAAGATGTAGTACAATTCAAGTTTTAGGTATCGATTATTGACATTTTAGTTGTCTTTAGTGCCTTAGACATGAGCTATTACCTTAAGATTCTGCATGAAAGGAGGACTAGCAGCCGAGTTGCATGGGAGAATGTGAAAAGTGTTCATATGTAGTAAAAACCTGTGCAAACCGTCCATTTTGTCATTTGATATCGAATCGACTTAAAGCCAGATCGTCTCATTGGCCGCAGTTCTGTCTGAAACGGTTACATTTACCGTCTGCAAAGCTATGTCGCGTGCTGCGGTATGCGGAGACACTAAAAGAACCATAGTAGAACACAGATGAATCATCTAAGTTGATGTAATAGCTAGTGAGAAATAGTACAATTCAAGTTTTAGGTATCGATTATTGACTTTTTAGCTGGCTGTGGTGCCTTGGACATGAGCTAGGAACCTAAGATTCTTCATGAAAGGAGGACTAGCAGCCGCGTTGCACGGGAGAATGTGGAAAGTGTTCATATGTAGTAAAAACCTGAGAAATCCGTCCGTTTTCGTCATTTGTTTTCAAATCGACTTAAAGCCAGATCGTCACATTGGCCGCTCTTCTCTCTGAAACGGTTGTACTTATCGTCTGCGAAGCTACGTCGCGTGCTGCGGTATGCGGAGACACTAAGAGCACCATAGTAGAACACAGATGAAGCATCTAAGTTGATGTAATAGCCAGTAAGACGTAGTACAATACAAGTTTTAGGTATCGATTATGACTTTTTAGCTGGCTTTGGTGCCTTGGACATGCGCTAGGACCTTAAGATTCTGCATGAAAGGAGGACTAGCAGCCGAGTTGCACGGGAGGATGTGAAAAGTGTTCATACGTAGTACAAACCTGAGAAATCAGTCATTTTTCGTCATTTGTTATCGAATCGACTTAAAGCCAGATCGTCACATTGGCCGATTTTCTCTCTGAAACGGTTGTACTTATCGTCTGCAAAGCTATGTCGCGTGCTGCGGTATGTGGAGGCACTAAAAGCACCATAGTAGAACACGGATGAAGTTTCTAAGTTGATGTAATAGCCAGTATGAAGTAGTACAATTCAAGTTTTAGGTATCGATTATTGACTTTTTACCCTTCTTTGGTGCCTTGGACATGAGTTAGGAAATTAAGATTTTGCATGAAATTAGGACTAGCAGCCGCGTTACACGGGAGAATGTGAAAAGTGTTCATATGTAGTAAAAACCTGAGAAATCCGTCCGTTTTCGTCATTTGTTATCGATTCGACTTAAAGCCAGATCGACACATTGGCCGCTCTTCTCTCTAAAACGTTGGTACTTATCGCCTGCAAAGTTATGTCGCGTGCTGCGGTATGTGGTGACACTAAAAGCACCATAGTAGAACACAGATGAAGCTTCTAAGTTGATGTAATAGCCAGTAAGATGTAGTACAATTCAAGTCTTAGATATCGATTATTGACATTTTAGCTATCTTTGGTGCCTTGGACATGAGCTAGGAACTTAAGATTTTGCATGAAAGGAGGACTAGCAGCCGTGTTGCATGGGAGAATGTGAAAGGTGTTCATATGTAGTAAAAACCTGAGAAATCCGTCCGTTTTCGTCATTTGTTTTCGAATCGACTTAAAGCCTGATCGTCACAATTGCCGCTCTTCTCTCTAAAACGGTTGTACTTATCGTCTGCAAAGGTATGTCGCTTGCTGCGGTATGGGGAGACACTAAAAGCACCATAGTAGAACACAGATGAAGCTTCTAAGTTGATGTAATAGCCAGTAAGAAGTAGTACAATTCAAGTTTTAGGTATCGATTATTGACTTTTTAGCTAGCTTTGGTGCCTTGGACATGAGCTAGGACCTTAAGATTCTGCATGAAAGGAGGACTGGCAGCCGAGTTGCACGAGAGAATGTGAAAAGTGTTAGTACGTAGTAAAAATTTGAGAAATCCGTCCGTTTTCGTCATTTGTTTTCGAATCGACTTAGAGCCAGATCGTCACATTGGCCGCTCTTCTGTCTAAAACGGTTACATTTATCGTCTGCAAAGCTATGTCGCGTGCTGCGGTATGCGGAGACACTAAAAGAACCATAGTAGAACACAGATGAAGCATCTAAGTTGATGTAATAGCTAGTGAGAAATAGTACAATTCAAGTTTTAGGAATCGATTATTGACTTTTTAGCTGGCTTTGGTGCCTTGGACATGAGCTAGGAACCTAAGATTGTTCATGAAAGGAGGACTAGCAGCCGCGTTGCACGGGAGAATGTGAAAAGTGTTCATATGCAGTAAAAACCTGAGAAATCCGTCCGTTTTCGTCATTTGTTTTCGAATCGACTTAAAGCCAGATCGTCACATTAGCCGCTCTTCTCTCTGAAACGGTTGTACTTATCGTCTGCAAAGCTACGTCGCGTGCTGCGGTATGCGGAGACACTAAAAGCACCATAGTAGAACACAGATGAAGCATCTAAGTTGATGTAATAGCCAGTAAGACGTAGTACAATACAAGTTTTAGGTATCGATTATTGACTTTTTAGCTGGCTTTGGCGCCTTGGACATGAGCTAGGACCTTAAGATTCTGCATGAAAGGAGGACAAGCAGCCGAGTTGCACGGGAGGATGTGAAAAGTGTTCATACGTAGTACAAACCTGAGAAATCAGTCCGTTTTCGTCATTTGTTATCGAATCGACTTAAAGCCAGATCGTCACATTGGCCGATTTTCTCTCTGAAACGGTTGTACTTATCGTCTGCAAAGCTATGTCGCATGCTGCGGTATGTGGAGACACTAAAAGCACCATAGTAGAACACGGATGAAGTTTCTAAGTTGGTGTAATAGCCAGTAAGAAGTAGTACAATTGAAGTTTTAGGTATCGATTATTGACTTTTTACCATTCTTTGGTGCCTTGGACATGAGTTAGGAAATTAAGATTTTGCATGAAATTAGGACTAGCAGCCACGTTACACGGGAGAATGTGAAAAGTGTTCATATGTAGTAAAAACCTGAGAAATCCGTCCGTTTTCGACATTTGTTATCGAATCGACTTAAAGCCAGATCGACACATTGGCCGCTCTTCTCTCTAAAACGTTGGTACTTATCGCCTGCAAAGTTATGTCGCGTGCTGCGGTATGTGGAGACACTAAAAGCACCATAGTAGAACACAGATGAAGCTTCTAAGTTGATGTAATATTCAGTATGAAGTATTACAATTCAAGTTTTTGTTATCGATTATTGACTTTTTACCCTTCTTTGGTGCCTTGGACATGAGCTAGGAACTTAAGATTTTGCATGAAAGGAGGACTAGCAGCCGTGTTGCATGGGAGAATGTGAAAGGTGTTCATATGTAGTAAAAACCTGAGAAATCCGTCCGTTTTCGTCATTTGTTTTCGAATCGACTTAAAGCCTGATCGTCACATTGGCCGCTCTTCTCTCTGAAACGGTTGTACTTATCGTCTGCAAAGGTATCTCGCGTGCTGCGGTATGTGGAGACCCTAAAAGCACCATAGTAGAACACAGATGAAGCTTCTAGGTTGATGTAATAGCCAGTAAGAAATACTACAATTCAAGTTTTAGGTATCGATTATTGACCTTTTAGCTGGCTTTGGTGCCTTGGACATGAGCTAGGACCTTAAGATTCTGCATGAAATTAGGACTAGCAGCCGAGTTGCACGGGAGAAAGAGAAAAGTGTTCATATGTAGTAAAAACTTGAGAAATCACTCCGTTTTCGTCATTTCTTATCGAATCAACTTAAAGTCAGGACGTATATTGGCCGCTCTTCTCTCTGAAACGGTTACATTTATCGTCTGCAAAGCTATGTCGCGTGCTGCGGTATGTGGAGACACTAAAAGCACCATAGTGGAACACAGATGAAGCTTCTAAGTTGATGTAATAGCCAGTAAGAAGTAGTACAATTCAAGTTTTAGGTATATCGATTATTGACTTTTTAGCTTGCTTTGGTGCCTTGGACATGAGCTAGGACCTTAAGATTCTGCATGAAAGGAGAACTAGCAGCCGAGTTGCACGGGAGAATGTGAAAAGTGTTCATATGTAGTTAAAACCTGAGAAATCCGTCCGTTTTCGTCATTTGTTATCGAAACGACTTAAAGCCAGATCGTCACATTCGCTGCTCTTCTCCTGCAACGGTTGTACTTATCGTCCACAAAGCTATGACGCGTGCTGCGATATGCGGAGACACTAAAAGCACCATAGTAGAACACAGATGTAGCTTCTACGTTGATGTAATAGCCAGTAAGAAGTACTACAATTCAAGTTTTAGGTATCGATTATTGACTTTTTAGCTGGCTTTGGTGCCTTGGACATGAGCTATGAACTTCAGATTCTGCTTCAAAGGAGGACTAGCAGCCGAGTTGCACGGGAGAATGTGAAAAGTGTTCATATGTTGTAAAAACCTGAGAAATCCGTCCGTTTTCGTCATTCGTTATGAAATCGACTTAAATCGAGATCGTCACATTGGCCGCTCTACTCTCTGAAACGGTTGTCCTTATCGTCCGCAAGGCTATGTCGCGTGCTGCGGTATGCGGAGACACTAAAAGCACCATAGTAGAACACAGATGAAGCTTCTAAGTTGATGTAATAGCCATTAAGAAGTAGTACAATTCAAGTTTTAGTTATCGATTATTTACTTTTTCCCTTCTTTGGTGCCTTGGACATGGGTTAGGAACTTAAGATATTTCATGAAAGGACGACAAGCAGCCGAGTTGCATGGGAGAATGTGAAAAGTGTTCATATGTAGTAAAAACCTGAGAAATCCGTCCGTTTTCGTCATTTGTTATCGAATCGACTTAAAGCCAGATCGCCACATTGGCCGCTCTTCTCTCTGAAATGGTTGTACTTATCGTCTGCAAAGCTGTGTCGCGTGCTGCGGTATGGGGAGACACTAAAATCACAATAGTAGAACACAGATGAAGCATCTAATTTGATGTAATAGCCAGTAAGAAGTAGTACAATTCTAGTTTTAGGTATCGATTATTGACCTTTTAGCTGACTTTGGTGCCTTGGACATGAGCTAGGACCTTAAGATTCTGCATGAAAGGAGGACTAGCAGCCGAGTTGCACGGGAGAATGTGAAAAGTGTTCATATGTAGTAAAAACCTGAGGAATCCGTCCGTTTTCGTCATTTGTTTTCGAATCGACTTAAAGCCAGATCGTCACATTGGCGGCTCTTCTCTCTGAAACGGTTGTACTTATCGTCTGCAAAGCTATGTCGCGTGCTGCGGTATGCGGAGACATTAAACACACCATAGTAGAACACAGATGAAGCTTCTAAGTTGATGTAATAGCCAGTAAGAAGTAGTACAATTCAAGCTTTAGGTATCGATTATTGACTTTTTAGCTGGCTTTGGTGCCTTGGACATGAGCTAGGACCTTAAGATTCTGCATGAAAGGAGGACTAGTAGCCGAGTTGCACAGGAGAATTTGGAAAGTATTCATATGTAGTAAAAACCTGAGAATCCGTCCGTTTTCGTCATTTGTTATCGAATCGACTTAAAGCCAGATCGTCACATTGGCCGCTCTTCTGTCTGAAACGGTTACATTTATCGTCTGCAAAGCTATGTCGCGTGCTGCGGTATGCGGAGACACTAAAAGCACCATAGTAGAACACAGATGAAGCATCTAAGTAGATGTAATAGCCAGTAAGAAGTAGTAGAATTCAAGTTTTAGGTATCGATTATTGACTTTTTAGCTGGCTTTTGTGCCTTGGACATGAGCTGGGACCTTAAGATTCTGCATGAAAGGAGAACTAGCACCCGAGTTGCACGGGAGAATGTGAAAAGTGTTCATATGTAGTAAAAACCTGAGAAATCCGTCCGTTTAGGTCATTTGTTATCGAATCGACTTAAAGCCAGATCGTCACATTGGCCGCTCTTCTCTCTGAAACTGTAGTACTTATCGTCTGCAAAGCTATGTCGCGTGCTGCAGTATGCGGAGACACTAAAAGCACCATAGTAGAACACAGATGAAGCTTCTAAGTTGATGTAATAGCCAATAAGAAGTAGTACAATTTAAGTTTTAGGTATCGATTATTGACTTTTTAGCTGGCTTTGGTGCCTTGGACATGAGCTAGTACTTCAAAATTCTGCATGAAAGGAGGACTAGCAAACGAGTTGGACGGGACAATGTGAAAAGTGTTCATATGTATTAAAAACCTGAGAAATCCGTCCGTTTTCGTCATTTGTTATCGAACCGACTTAAAGCCAGATCGACACATTGGCCGCTCTTCTCTCCGAAACGGTTGTACTTATCGTCTGCAATGCTATGTCGCGTGCTGCGGTATGCGGTGACACTAAAAGCACCATAGTAGAACACAGATGAAGCATCTAAGTTGATGTAATAGCCAGTAAGGAGTAGTACAATTCAAGTTTTAGGTATCGATTATTGACTTTTTACCCTTCCTAGGTGCCTTGGACATGAGCTAGGAAATTAAGAGTTTGCATGAAAGGAGGACTAGCAGCCGCGTTGCACGGGAGAATGTGAAAAGTGTTCATATGTAGTAAAAACCTGAGAAATCCGTCCTTTTTTGTCATTTGATATCGATCGACTTAAACCCAGATCGTCACATTGGCCGCTCTTCTGTCTGAAACGGTTACATTTATCTGCTGCAAAGTTATGTCGTGTGCTGCGGTATGTGGAGATACTAAAAGCACCATAGTTGAACACACATGAAGCTTCTAAGTTGATGTAATAGCCAGTAAGAAGTAGTACAATTCAAGCTTTAGGTATCGATTATTGCCTTTTTAGCTGGCTTTGGTGCCTTGGACATGAGCTAGGACCTTAAGATTCTGCATGAAAGGAGGACTAGCAGCCGAGTTGCACGGGAGAATGTGAAAAGTGATCATTTGTAGTAAAAACCTGAGAAATCCGTCCGTTTCCATCAATTGTTATCGAATCGACTTAAAGCCAGATCGTCACATTGGCCGCTCTTCTCTCTGAAACGGTTGTACTTATCGTCTGCAGAGCTATGACGCGTGCTGCGGTATGTGGAGACACTAAAAGCACCATAGTAGAAAACAGATGAAGCTTCTAAGTTGATGTAATAGCCAGTAAGAAGTAGTAGAATTCAAGTTTTAGGTATCGATTATTGACTTTTTAGCTGGCTTTGGTGCCTTGGACATGAGCTAGGACCTTAAGATTCTGCATGAAAGGAGGACTAGCACCCGAGTTGCACGGGAGAATGTGAAAAGTGTTCATATGTAGTAAAAACCTGAGAAATCCGTCCGTTTTCGTCATTTCTTATCTAATCGACTTAAAGCCAGATCGTCACATTGGCCGTTCTTCTCTCTGAAACTGTAGTACTTATCGTCTGCAAAGCTACATCGCGTGCTGCAGTATGCGGAGACACTAAAAGCACCATAGTAGAACACAGATGAAGCTTCTAAGTTGATGTAATAGCCAGTAAGAAGTAGTACAATTTAAGTTTTAGGTATCGATTATTGACATTTTAGCTGGCTTTGGTGCCTTGGACATGAGGTAGGACCTTAAGATTCTGCAAGAAAGGAGGACTAGCAGCCGCGTTGCACGGGAGAATGTGAAAAAGTGTTCATACGTAGTAAAAACCTGAGAAATCAGTCCGTTTTCGTCATTTGTTATCGAACCGACTTAAAGTCAGATTTTCACGTTGGCCGCTCTTATCTCCGAAACGGTTGTACTTATCGTCTGCAATGCTATGTCGCGTGCTGCGGTATCCGGAGACACTAAAAGCACCATAGTAGAACACAGATGAAGCTTCTAATTTGATGTAATAGCCAGTAAGGAGTAGTACAATTCAAGTTTTAGGTATCGATTATTGACTTTTTAGCTGGCTTTGGTGCCTTGGACATGAGCAAGGACCTTAAGATTCTGCATGAAAGAATTACTAGCAGCCGAGTTGCAAATGTGAAAAGTGATCATATGTAGTAAAAACCTGAGAAATCCGTCCGTTTCCGTCAATAGTTATCGAATCGACTTAAAGCCAGATCGTCACATTGGCCGCTCTTCTCTCTGAAACGGTTGTACTTATAGTCTGCAGAGCTTTGACGCGTGCTGCGGTATGTGGAGATACTAAAAGCACCATAGTAGAACACGGATGAAGTTTCTAAGTTGATGTAATAGCCAGTATGAAGTAGTACAATTCAAGTTTTAGGTATCGATTATTGACATTTTAGCTGGCTTTGGTGCCTTGGACATGAGGTAGGACCTTAAAATTCTGCAAGAAAGGAGGACTAGCAGCCGCGTTGCACGGGAGAATGTGAAAAAGTGTTCATACGTAGTAAAAACCTGAGAAATCAGTCCGTTTTCGTCATTTGTTATCGAATCGACTTAAAGCCAGATCGTCACATTGGCCGATCTTCTCTCTGAAACGGTTGTACTTATCGTCTGCAAAGCTATGTCGCGTGCTGCGGTATGTGGAGACACTAAAAGCACCATAGTAGAACACGGATGTAGTTTCTAAGTTGATGTAATAGACAGTAAGAAGTAGTACAATTGAAGTTTTAGGTATCGATTATTGACTTTTTACACTTATTTGGTGCCTTGGACATGAGTTAGGAAATTAAGATTTTGCATGAAATTAGGACTAGCAGCCGCGTTACACGGGAGAATGTGAAAAGTGTTCATATGTAGTAAAAACCTGACAAATCCGTCCGTTTTCGTCATTTGTTATCGAATCGACTTAAAGCCAGATCGTCACTTTAGCCGCTCTTCTCTCTGAAACGGTTGTACTTATCGTCTGCAAAGCTATGTCGCGTGCTGCGGTATGTGGAGACACTAAAAGCACCACAGAAAAACACAGATGAAGCTTCTAAGTTGATGCAATAGCCAGTAAGAAGTAGTACAGTTCAAGTTTTAGGTATCGATTATTGACTTTTTAGCTGGCTTTGGTGCCTTGGACATGAGCTAGGACCTTAAGATTCTGCATGAAAGGAGGACTAGGAGCCGCGTTGCACGGGAGTATGTGAAAAGTGTTCATATGTTGTAAAAACCTGAGAAATTCGTACGTTTTCGTCATTTGTTATCGAATCGACATAAAGCCGGATCGTCACATTGTCCGCTCTTCTCTCTGAAACGGTTGTACTTATCGTCTGCAAAGCTATGTCGCTTGCTGCGGTATGTGGAGACACTAAAAGCACCATAGTAGAACACAGATTAAGCTTCTAAGTTGATGTAATAGCCAGTAAGAAGTACTACAATTCATGTTTTAGGTATGGATTATTGACTTTTTGTTGGATTTGGTGCCTTGGACATGAACTAGGACCTTAAGATTCTGCATGAAAGGATGACTAGCAGTCGAGTTGCACGGGAGAATGTGAAAAGTGTTCATATGTAGTAAAAACCTGTGAAATCCGTCCGTTTTGTCATTTGTTATCGAATCGACTTAAAGCCAGATCGTCACATTGGCCGCTCTTCTCTCTGAAACGGTTGTACTTATCGTCTGCAAAGCTATGTCGCTTGCTGCGGTATGTGGAGACACTAAAAGCACCATAGTGGAACACAGATGAAGCTTCGAAGTTGATGCAATACCCAGTAAGAAGTAGTACAATTCAAGTTTTATGTATCGATTATTGACTTCTTTGCTGGCTTTGGTGCCTGGACATGGGCTAGGACCTTGAGATTCTGCATCAAAGGAGGACTAGCAGCCGAGTTGCACGGGAGAATGTGAAGAGTGTTCATATGTAGTAAAAACCTGAAAAATCCGTTCGTTTTCGTCATTTGTTATCGAATCGACTTAAACATAGATCGTCACATTGGCCGCTCTTCTCTCTGAAACGGGTGTACTTATCGTCTGCAAAGCTATGTCATGTGCTGCGGTATGCGGAGACACTAAAAGCACCATAGTAGAACACAGATGAAGCTTCTGAGTTGATGTAATAGCCAGTAAGAAGTAGTACAGTTCAAGTTTTAGGTATCGATTATTGACTTTTTAGTTGTCTTTGGTGCCTTAGACATGAGCTAGGACCTTGAGATTCTGCATGAAAGGAGGACTAGCAGCTGAGTTGCATGGGAGAATGTGAAAAGTGTTCATATGTAGTAAAAACCTGAGAAATCCGTCCGTTTTCGTCATTTGTTATCGAATCGACTTAAAGCCAGATCGTCACAGTGGCCGCTCTTCCCTCTGAAACGGTTGTACTTATCGTCTGCAAAGCTATGTCGCGTGCTGCGGTGTGCGGAGACACTAAAAGCACCATAGTAGAACACAGATGAAACTTCTAAGTTGATGTAATAGCCAGTAAGAAGTAGTACAATTCAAGTTTTAGTTATAGACTATCGATTTTATACCCTTCTTTGGTGCCTTACATATGAGCTAGGAACTTAAGATTTTGCATGAAAGGAGGACTAGCAGCCGAGTTGCATGGTAGAATGTGAAAAGTGTTCATATGTAGCAAAAACCTGAGAAATCCGTCCGTTTTCGTCATTTGTTATCGAATCGACTTAAAGCCTGATCGCCACATTGGCCGCTCTTCTCTCTGAAACGGTTGTACTTATCGTCTGCAAAGCTATGTCGCGTGCTGCGTTATGCGGAGACACAAAAGCACCACAGTAGAACACAGATGAAGCTTCTAAGTTGATGTAATAGCCAGTAAGAAGTAGTACAATTCAAGTTTTAGGTATCGATTATTGACTTTTTTGCTGGCTTTGGTGCCTTGGACATGAGCTAGGACCTTAAGATTCTGCCTGAAAGGAGGACTTGCAGCCGAGTTGCAAGGGAGAATGTGAAAAGTGTTCATAATTAGTAAAATCCTGAGAATTCCGTCCGTTTTCGTCATTTGTTATCGAATCGACTTAAAGCCAGATCGTCACATTGGCCGCTCTTCTCTCTGAAACGGTTGTACTTATCGTCTGCAAAGCTATGTCGCTTGCTGCGGTATGTGGAGACACTAAAAGCACCATAGTAGAACACAGATGAAGCTTCGAAGTTGATGTAATAGCCAGTAAGAAGTAGTACAATTCAAGTTTTAGGTATCGATTATTTACTTTTTAGTTGTCTTTAGTGCCTTAGACATGAGCTAGGACCTTAAGATTCTGCATGAAAGGAGGACTAGCAGCCGAGTTGCATGGTACAATGTGAAAGGTGTTCATATGTAGCAAAAACCTGAGAAATCCGTCCGTTTTCGTCATTTGTTATCGAATCGACTTAAAGCCTGATCGCCACATTGGCCGCTCTTCTCTCTGAAACTGTAGTACTTATCATCTGCAAAGCTATGTCGCGTGCTGCGTTATGCGGAGACACAAAAGCACCATAGTAGAACACAGATGAAGCTTCTAAGTTGATGTAATAGCCAGTAAGAAGTAGTACAATTCAAGTTTTAGGTATCGATTATTGACTTTTTAGCAGGCTTTGGTGCCTTGGACATGAGCTAGGACCTTAAGATTCTGCCTGAAAGGAGGACTTGCAGCCGAGTTGCAAGGGAGAATGTGAAAAGTGTTCATAATTAGTAAAATCCTGAGAATTCCGTCCGTTTTCGTCATTTGTTATCGAATCGACTTAAATCCAGATCGTCACATTGGCCGCTCTTCTCTCTGAAACGGTTTTACTTATCGTCTGCAAAGCTATGTCGCTTGCTGCGGTATGTGGAGACACTAAAAGCACCATAGTAGAACACAGATGAAGCTTTGAAGTTGATGTAATAGCCAGTAAGAAGTAGTACAATTTAAGTTTTAGGTATCGATTATTGACTTTTTAGTTGTCTTTAGTGCCTTAGACATGAGCTAGGACCTTAAGATTTTGCATGAAAGGAGGACTAGCAGCCGAGTTGCATGGGAGAATGTGAAAAGTGTTCATATGTAGTAAAAACCTGAGAAATCCGTCCGTTTTCGTCATTTGTTATCGAATCGACTTAAAGCCAGATCGTCACATTGGCCGCTCTTCTCTCTGAAACGGTTGTACTTATCGTCTGCAAAGCTATGTCGCGTGCTGCGTTATGCGGAGACACAAAAGCACCACAGTAGAACACAGATGAAGCTTCTAAGTTGATGTAATAGCCAGTAAGAAGTAGTACAATTCAAGTTTTAGGTATCGATTATTGACTTTTTTGCTGGCTTTGGTGCCTTGGACATGAGCTAGGACCTTAAGATTCTGCCTGAAAGGAGGACTTGCAGCCGAGTTGCAAGGGAGAATGTGAAAAGTGTTCATAATTAGTAAAATCCTGAGAATTCCGTCCGTTTTCGTCATTTGTTATCGAATCGACTTAAAGCCAGATCGTCACATTGGCCGCTCTTCTCTCTGAAACGGTTGTACTTATCGTCTGCAAAGCTATGTCGCTTGCTGCGGTATGTGGAGACACTAAAAGCACCATAGTAGAACACAGATGAAGCTTCGAAGTTGATGTAATAGCCAGTAAGAAGTAGTACAATTCAAGTTTTAGGTATCGATTATTCACTTTTTAGTTGTCTTTAGTGCCTTAGACATGAGCTAGGACCTTAAGATTCTGCATGAAAGGAGGACTAGCAGCCGAGTTGCATGGTACAATGTGAAAGGTGTTCATATGTAGCAAAAACCTGAGAAATCCGTCCGTTTTCGTCATTTGTTATCGAATCGACTTAAAGCCTGATCGCCACATTGGCCGCTCTTCTCTCTGAAACGGTTGTACTTATCGTCTGCAAAGCTATGTCGCGTGCTGCGTTATGCGGAGACACAAAAGCACCACAGTAGAACACAGATGAAGCTTCTAAGTTGATGTAATAGCCAGTAAGAAGTAGTACAATTCAAGTTTTAGGTATCGATTATTGACTTTTTTGCTGGCTTTGGTGCCTTGGACATGAGCTAGGACCTTAAGATTCTGCCTGAAAGGAGGACTTGCAGCCGAGTTGCAAGGGAGAATGTGAAAAGTGTTCATAATTAGTAAAATCCTGAGAATTCCGTCCGTTTTCGTCATTTGTTATCGAATCGACTTAAAGCCAGATCGTCACATTGGCCGCTCTTCTCTCTGAAACGGTTGTACTTATCGTCTGCAAAGCTATGTCGCTTGCTGCGGTATGTGGAGACACTAAAAGCACCATAGTAGAACACAGATGAAGCTTCGAAGTTGATGTAATAGCCAGTAAGAAGTAGTACAATTCAAGTTTTAGGTATCGATTATTCACTTTTTAGTTGTCTTTAGTGCCTTAGACATGAGCTAGGACCTTAAGATTCTGCATGAAAGGAGGACTAGCAGCCGAGTTGCATGGTACAATGTGAAAGGTGTTCATATGTAGCAAAAACCTGAGAAATCCGTCCGTTTTCGTCATTTGTTATCGAATCGACTTAAAGCCTGATCGCCACATTGGCCGCTCTTCTCTCTGAAACGGTTGTACTTATCGTCTGCAAAGCTATGTCGCGTGCTGCGTTATGCGGAGACACAAAAGCACCATAGTAGAACACAGATGAAGCTTCTAAGTTGATGTAATAGCCAGTAAGAAGTAGTACAATTCAAGTTTTAGGTATCGATTATTGACTTTTTAGCAGGCTTTGGTGCCTTGGACATGAGCTAGGACCTTAAGATTCTGCCTGAAAGGAGGACTTGCAGCCGAGTTGCAAGGGAGAATGTGAAAAGTGTTCATAATTAGTAAAATCCTGAGAATTCCGTCCGTTTTCGTCATTTGTTATCGAATCGACTTAAATCCAGATCGTCACATTGGCCGCTCTTCTCTCTGAAACGGTTTTACTTATCGTCTGCAAAGCTATGTCGCTTGCTGCGGTATGTGGAGACACTAAAAGCACCATAGTAGAACACAGATGAAGCTTTGAAGTTGATGTAATAGCCAGTAAGAAGTAGTACAATTTAAGTTTTAGGTATCGATTATTGACTTTTTAGTTGTCTTTAGTGCCTTAGACATGAGCTAGGACCTTAAGATTTTGCATGAAAGGAGGACTAGCAGCCGAGTTGCATGGGAGAATGTGAAAAGTGTTCATATGTAGTAAAAACCTGAGAAATCCGTCCGTTTTCGTCATTTGTTATCGAATCGACTTAAACTCAGATCGTCACATTGGCCGCTCTTCTCTCTGAAACGGTTGTACTTATCGTCTGCAAAGCTATGTCGCGTGCTGCGCTATGCGGAGACACTAAAAGCACCATAGTAGAACACAGATGAAGCTTCTGAGTTTATGTAATAGCCAGTAAGAAGTAGTACAATTCAAGTTTTAGGTATCGATTATTGACTTTTTTGCTGACTTTGGTGCCTTGGACATGAGCTACGACCTTAGGATTCTGCATGAAAGGAGGACTAGCAGCCGAGTTGCATGGGAGATTGTGAAAAGTGTTCATATGTAGTAAAAACCTGAGAATTCCGTCCGTTTTCGTCATTTGTTATCGAATCGACTTAAAGCCAGATCGTCACATTGGCCGCTCTTCTCTCTGAAACAGGTGTACTTATCGTCTGCAAAGCTATGTCATGTGCTGCGGTATGCGGAGACACTAAAAGCACCATAGTAGAACACAGATGAAGCTTCTGAGTTGATGTAATAGCCAGTAAGAAGTAGTACAGTTCAAGTTTTAGGTATCGATTATTGACTTTTTAGTTGTCTTTGGTGCCTTAGACATGAGCTAGGACCTTGAGATTCTGCATGAAAGGAGGACTAGCAGCTGAGTTGCATGGGAGAATGTGAAAAGTGTTCATATGTAGTAAAAACCTGAGAAATCCGTCCGTTTTCGTCATTTGTTATCGAATCGACTTAAAGCCAGATCGTCACATTGGCCGCTCTTCTCTCTGAAACGGTTGTACTTATCGTCTGCAAAGCTATGTCGCGTGCTGCGTTATGCGGAGACACAAAAGCACCACAGTAGAACACAGATGAAGCTTCTAAGTTGATGTAATAGCCAGTAAGAAGTAGTACAATTCAAGTTTTAGGTATCGATTATTGACTTTTTTGCTGGCTTTGGTGCCTTGGACATGAGCTAGGACCTTAAGATTCTGCCTGAAAGGAGGACTTGCAGCCGAGTTGCAAGGGAGAATGTGAAAAGTGTTCATAATTAGTAAAATCCTGAGAATTCCGTCCGTTTTCGTCATTTGTTATCGAATCGACTTAAAGCCAGATCGTCACATTGGCCGCTCTTCTCTCTGAAACGGTTGTACTTATCGTCTGCAAAGCTATGTCGCTTGCTGCGGTATGTGGAGACACTAAAAGCACCATAGTAGAACACAGATGAAGCTTCGAAGTTGATGTAATAGCCAGTAAGAAGTAGTACAATTCAAGTTTTAGGTATCGATTATTCACTTTTTAGTTGTCTTTAGTGCCTTAGACATGAGCTAGGACCTTAAGATTCTGCATGAAAGGAGGACTAGCAGCCGAGTTGCATGGTACAATGTGAAAGGTGTTCATATGTAGCAAAAACCTGAGAAATCCGTCCGTTTTCGTCATTTGTTATCGAATCGACTTAAAGCCTGATCGCCACATTGGCCGCTCTTCTCTCTGAAACGGTTGTACTTATCGTCTGCAAAGCTATGTCGCGTGCTGCGTTATGCGGAGACACAAAAGCACCATAGTAGAACACAGATGAAGCTTCTAAGTTGATGTAATAGCCAGTAAGAAGTAGTACAATTCAAGTTTTAGGTATCGATTATTGACTTTTTAGCAGGCTTTGGTGCCTTGGACATGAGCTAGGACCTTAAGATTCTGCCTGAAAGGAGGACTTGCAGCCGAGTTGCAAGGGAGAATGTGAAAAGTGTTCATAATTAGTAAAATCCTGAGAATTCCGTCCGTTTTCGTCATTTGTTATCGAATCGACTTAAATCCAGATCGTCACATTGGCCGCTCTTCTCTCTGAAACGGTTTTACTTATCGTCTGCAAAGCTATGTCGCTTGCTGCGGTATGTGGAGACACTAAAAGCACCATAGTAGAACACAGATGAAGCTTTGAAGTTGATGTAATAGCCAGTAAGAAGTAGTACAATTTAAGTTTTAGGTATCGATTATTGACTTTTTAGTTGTCTTTAGTGCCTTAGACATGAGCTAGGACCTTAAGATTTTGCATGAAAGGAGGACTAGCAGCCGAGTTGCATGGGAGAATGTGAAAAGTGTTCATATGTAGTAAAAACCTGAGAAATCCGTCCGTTTTCGTCATTTGTTATCGAATCGACTTAAACTCAGATCGTCACATTGGCCGCTCTTCTCTCTGAAACGGTTGTACTTATCGTCTGCAAAGCTATGTCGCGTGCTGCGCTATGCGGAGACACTAAAAGCACCATAGTAGAACACAGATGAAGCTTCTGAGTTTATGTAATAGCCAGTAAGAAGTAGTACAATTCAAGTTTTAGGTATCGATTATTGACTTTTTTGCTGACTTTGGTGCCTTGGACATGAGCTACGACCTTAGGATTCTGCATGAAAGGAGGACTAGCAGCCGAGTTGCATGGGAGATTGTGAAAAGTGTTCATATGTAGTAAAAACCTGAGAAATCCGTCCGTTTTCGTCATTTGTTATCGAATCGACTTAAAGCCAGATCGTCACATTGTCCGCTCTTCTCTCTGAAACGGTTGTACTTATCGTCTGCAAAGCTATGTCGCGTGCTGCGGTGTGCGGAGACACTAAAAGCACCATAGTAGAACACAGATGAAGCTTCTAAGTTGATATAATAGCCAGTAAGAAGTAGTACAATTCAAGTTTTAGTTATAGATTATTGATTTTATACCCGTCTTTGGTGCCTTGCATATGAGCTAAGAACTTAAGATTTTGCATGAAAGGAGGACTAGCAGCCGAGTTGCATGGGAGAATGTGAAAAGTGTTCATATGTAGAAAAAACCTGAGAAATCCGTCCGTTTCCGTCATTTATTATCGAATCGACTTAAAGCCAGATCGTCACATTGGCCGCTCTTCTCTCTGAAACGGTTGCACTTATCGTCTGCAAAGCTATGTCGCGTGCTGCGGTTTGCAAAGACACTAAAAGCACCATAGTAGAACACAGATGATGCTTCTAAGTTGATGTAATAGCCAGTAAGAAGTAGTACAATTCAAGTTTTAGGTATCGATTATTGACTTTTTAGCTGGCTTTGGTGCCTTGGACATGAGCTAGGAACTTAAGATTCTGCATGAAAGGAGGACTAACAGCCGCGTTGCTCGGGAGAATGTGAAAAGTGTTCATATGTAGTAAAAACCTGAGAAATCCGTCCGTTTTCGTCATTTGTTATCGAATCGACTTAAAGCCAGATCGTCACATTGGCCGCTCTTCTCTCTGAAACGGTGGTACTTATCGTCTGCAAAGCTATGTCGCTTGCTGCGGTATGTGGAGACACTAAAAGCACCATAGTAGAACACAGATGAACCTTCGAAGTTGATGTAATAGCCAGTAAGAAGTAGTACAATTTAAGTTTTAGGTATCGATTATTGACTTTTTAGTTGTCTTTAGTGCCTTAGACATGAGCTAGGACCTTAAGATTCTGCATGAAAGGAGGACTAGCAGCCGAGTTGCATGGGAGAATGTGACAAGTGTTCGTATGTAGTAAAAACCTGAGAAATCCGTCCGTTTTCGTCATTTGTTATCGAATCGACTTAAAGCTAGGTCGTCACATTGGCCGCTCTTCTCTCTGAAACGGTTGTACTTATCGTCTGCAAAGCTATGTAGCGTGCTGCGGTATGTGGCGACACTAATAGCACCATAGTAGAATACAGATGAAGCTTCTAAGTTGTTGTAATAGCCAGTAAGAAGTAGTACAATTCAAGTTTTAGGTATCGATTATTGACTTTTTTGCTGGCATTGGTGCCTTGGACATGAGCTAGGACCTTGAGATTCTGCATGAAAGGAGGACTAGCAGCCGAGTTGCACGGGAGAATGTGAAAAGTGTTCATATGTAGTAAAAACCTGAGAAATCCGTTCGTTTTCGTCATTTGTTATCGAATCGACTTAAAGCCAGATCGTCACATTGTCCGCTCTTCTCTCTGAAACGGTTGTACTTATCGTCTGCAAAGCTATGTCGCGTGCTGCGGTGTGCGGAGACACTAAAAGCACCATAGTAGAACACAGATGAAGCTTCTAAGTTGATGTAATAGCCAGTAAGAAGTAGTACAATTCAAGTTTTAGTTATAGATTATTGATTTTATACCCATCTTTGGTGCCTTGCATATGAGCTAGGAACTTAAGATTTTGCATGAAAGGAGGACTAGCAGCCGAGTTGCATGGTAGAATGTGAAAAGTGTTCATATGTAGTAAAAACCTGAGAAATCCGTCCGTTTCCGTCATTTGTTATCGAATCGACTTAAAGCCAGATCGTCACATTGGCCGCTCTTCTCTCTGAAACGGTTGCACTTATCGTCTGCAAAGCTATGACGCGTGCTGCGGTATGTGGAGACACTGAAAGCACCATAGTAGAACACAGATGAAGCTTCTAAGTTGATGTAATTGCCAGTAAGAGGTAGTACAATTCAAGTTTTAGGTATCGATTATTGACTTTTTAGCTGGCTTTGGTGCCTTGGACATGAGCTAGGACCTTAAGAATCTGCATGAAAAGAGGACTAGCAGATGAGTTGCACAGGAGAATGTGAACAGTGTTCATATGTAGTAAAAACCTGAGAAATCCGTCCGTTTTCGTAATTTGTTATCGAATCGACTTAAAGCCAGGTCGTCACATTGGCCGCTCTTCTCTCTGAAACGGTTGTACTTATCGTCTGCAAAGCTATGTCGCGTGCTGCGGTTTGCAAAGTCACTAAAAGCACCATAGTAGAACACAGATGATGCTTCTAAGTTGATGTAATAGCCAGTAAGAAGTAGTACAATTCAAGTTTTAGGTATCGATTATTGACTTTTTAGCTGGCTTTGGTGCCTTGGACATGAGCTAGGACCTTAAGATTTTGCATGAAAGGAGGAGTAGCTGCCGAGTTGCACAGGAGAATGTGAAAAGTGTTCATATGTAGTAAAAACCTGAGAAATCCGTCCGTTTTCGTCACGTGTTATCGAATCGACTAAAAACCAGTTCGTCACATTGGCCGCTCTTCTCTCTGAAAAGTTTGTATTTATCGTCTGCAAAGCTATGTCGCGTGCTGTGGTATGCAGATATCGATTATTGACTTTTTAGCTGGCTTTGGTGTCTTGGACATGAGCTAGGAACTTAAGATTCTGCATGAAAGGAGGACTAACAGCCGCGTTGCTAGGGGGAATGTGAAAAGTGTTCATATGTAGTAAAAACCTGAGAAATCCGTCCGTTTTCGTCATTTGTTATCGAATCGACTTAAAGCCTGATCGCCACATTGGCCACTCTTCTCTCTAAAACGGTTGTACTTATCGTCTGCAAAGCTATGTCGCGTGCTGCGTTATGCGGAGACACTAAAAGCACCACAGTAGAACACAGATGAGGCTTCTAAGTTGATGTAATAGCCAGTAAGAAGTAGTACAATTCAAGTTTTAGGTATCGATTATTGACTTTTTAGCTGGCTTTGGTGCATTGGACATGAGCTAGGACCTTAAGATTCTGCCTGAAAGGAGGACTTGCAACCGAGTTGCAAGGGCGAATGTGAAAAGTGTTCATAATTAGTAAAATCCTGATAAATCCGTTCGTTTTCATCATTTGTTATTGAATCGACTTAAAGCCAGATCGTCACATTGGCCGCTCTTCTCTCTGAAATGGTTGTACTTATCGACTGCAAATCTATGTCGCGTGCTGCGGTATGCGGAGACACTAAAAGCACCATAGTAGAACACAGATGAAGCTTCTAAGTTGATGTAATAGCCAGTAAGAAGTAGTACAATTCATGTTTTAGTTATCGATTATTGACTTTTTAGCTGGCTTTGGTGCCTTGGACATGAGCTAGGACCTTAAGATTCTGCATGAAAGGAGGACTAGCAGCCGAGTTGCACGGAAGAATGTTGAAAGAGTTCATATGTAGTAAAAACCTGAGAAATCCGTCCGTTTTCGTCATTTGTTATCGAATCGACTTAAAGCCAGATCGTCACATTGGTCGCTCTTCTCTCTGAAACGGTTGTACTTATCGTCTGCAAAGCTATGACGCGTGCTGCGGTATGTGGAGACACTAAAAGCACCATAGTAGAACACAGATGAAGCTTCTAACTTGATGTAATTGCCAGTAAGAAGTAGTACAATTCAAGTTTTAGGTATCGATTATTGACTTTTTTGCTGGCTTTGGTGCCTTGGACATGAGCTAGGACCTTAGGATACTGCATGAAAGGAGGACTAGCAGCCGAGTTGCATGGGAGAATGTGAAAAGTGTTCATATGTAGTAAAAACTTGAGAAATCCGTCCGTTTTCGTCATTTGTTATCGAATCGACTTAAAGCCAGATCGTCACATAGGCTGCTCTTCTCTCTGAAACGGTTCTACTTATCGTCTGCAAAGCTATGTCGCGTGCTGCGGTGTGCGGAGACACTAAAAGCACCATAGTAGAACACAGATGAAGCTTCTAAGTTGATGTAATAGCCAGTAAGAAGTAGTACAATTCAAGTGTTAGTTATAGATTATTGATTTTATACCCTTCTTTGGTGCCTTGCATATGAGCTAGGAACTTAAGATTTTGCATGAAAGGAGGACTAGCAGCCGAGTTGCATGGTAGAATGTGAAAAGTGTTCATATGTAGTAAAAACCTGAGAAATCCGTCCGTTTCCGTCATTTTTTTGAATCGACTTAAAGCCAGATCGTCACATTGGCCGCTCCTCTCTCTGAAACGGTTGTACTTATCGTCTGCAAAGCTATGTCGCGTGCTGCGGTTTGCAAAGACACTAAAAGCACCATAGTAGAACACAGATGAAGCTTCGAAGTTGATGTAATAGCCAGTAAGAAGTAGTACAATTGAAGTTTTAGGTATCGATTATTGACTTTTTAGTTGTCTTTAGTGCCTTAGACATGAGCTAGGACCTTAAGATTCAGCATGGAAGGAGGACTAGCAGCCGAGTTGCACGGGAGAATGTGAAAAGTGTTCATATGTAGTAAAAACCTGAGAAATCCGTCCGTTTTCGTCATTTGTTATCGAATCGACTTAAAGCTAGGTCGTCACATTGGCCGCTCTTCTCTCTGAAACGGTTGTACTTATCGTCTGCAAAGCTATGTCGCGTGCTGCGGTATGCGGAGACACTAAAAGCACCATAGTAGAACACAGATGAAGCTTCTGAGTTGATGTAATAGCCAGTAAGAAGTAGTACATTTCAAGTTTTAGGTATCGATTATTGACTTTTTTGTTGGCTTTGGTGCCTTGGACATGAGCTAGGACCTTAGGATTCTGCATGAAAGGAGGACTAGCAGCCGAGTTGCATGGGAGAATGTGAAAAGTGTTCATATGTAGTAAAAACTTGAGAAATCCGTCCGTTTTCGTCATTTGTTATCGAATCGACTTAAAGCCAGATCGTCACATTGGCCGCTCTTCTCTCTGAAACGGTTGTACTTATCGTCTGCAAAGCTATGACGCGTGCTGCGGTATGTGGAGACACTAAAAGCACCATAGTAGAACACAGATGAAGCTTCTAACTTGATGTAATTGCCAGTAAGAAGTAGTACAATTCAAGTTTTTGGTATCGATTATTGACTTTTTAGCTGGCTTTGGTGCCTTGGACATGAGCTAGGACCTTAAGATTCTGCATGAAAAGAGGACTAGCAGCCGAGTTGCACAGGAGAATGTGAAAAGTGTTCATATGTAGTAAAAACCTGAGAAATCCGTCCGTTTTCATCATTTGTTATCGAATCGACTTAAAGCCAGATCGTCACATTGGCCGCTCTTATCTCTGAAACGGTTGTACGTATCGTCTGCAAAGCTATGTCGCGTGCTGCGGTATGTGGGGACACTAAAAGCACCATAGTAGAACACAGATGAAGCTTCTAAGTTGTTGTAATAGCCAGTAAGAAGTAGTAAACTTCAAGTTTTAGGTATATCGATTATTGACTTTTTAGCGTGCTTTGGTGCCTTGGACATAAGCTAGGACCTTAAGATTCTGCATGAAAGGAGGACTAGCAGCCGAGTTGCACGGGAGAATGTGAAAAGTGTCCATATGTAGTAAAAACCTGAGAAATCCGTTCGTTTTCGTCATTTGTTATCGAATCGACTTAAAGCCAGATCGTCACATTGGCCGCTCTTCTCTCTGAAACGGTTGCACTTATCGTCTGCAAAGCTATGTCGCGTGCTGCGGTTTGCAAAGACACTAAAAGCACCATAGTAGAACACAGATGATGCTTCTAAGTTGATGTAATAGCCAGTAAGAAGTAGTACAATCTAAGTTTTAGGTATCGATTATTGACTTTTTAGCTGGCTTTGGTGCCTTGGGCATGAGCTAGGACCTTAAGATTTTGCATGAAAGGAGGAGTAG
Source organism: Schistocerca gregaria (assembly GCF_023897955.1). Taxonomy (NCBI): domain Eukaryota; kingdom Metazoa; phylum Arthropoda; class Insecta; order Orthoptera; family Acrididae; genus Schistocerca; species Schistocerca gregaria. The sequence continues at coordinate 1,676,114 of NW_026061973.1, forward strand.
CTGCCGAGTTGCACAGGAGAATGTTGAAAGTGTTCATATGTAGTAAAAACATGAGAAATCCGTCCGTTTTCGTCACATGTTATCGAATCGACTAAAAACCAGTTCGTCACATTGGCCGCTCTTCTCTCTGAAAAGTTTGTATTTATCGTCTGGAAAGCTATGTCGCGTGCTGTGGTATGCAGGTATCGATTATTGACTTTTTAGCTGGCTTTGGTGCCTTGGACATGAGCTAGGAACTTAAGATTCTGCATGAAAGGAGGACTAACAGCCGCGTTGCTCGGGAGAATGTGAAAAGTGTTCATATGTAGTAAAAACCTGAGAAATCCGTCCGTTTTCGTCATTTGTTATCGAATCGACTTATAGCCTGATCGCCACATTGGCCGCTCTTCTCTCTGAAACGGTTGTACTTATCGTCTGCAAAGCTATGTCGCGTGCTGCGTTATGCGGAGACACTAAAAGCACAACAGTAGAACACAGATGAGGCTTCTAAGTTGATGTAATAGCCAGTAAGAAGTAGTACAATTCATGGCTTAGTTATCGATTATTGACTTTTTAGCTGGCTTTGGTGCCTTGGACATGAGCTAGGACCTTAAGATTTTGCATGAAAGGAGGAGTAGCTGCCGAGTTGCACAGGAGAATGTGAAAAGTGTTCATATGTAGTAAAAACCTGAGAAATCCGTCCGTTTTCGTCACGTGTTATCGAATCGACTAAAAACCAGTTCGTCACATTGGCCGCTCTTCTCTCTGAAAAGTTTGTATTTATCGTCTGCAAAGCTATGTCGCGTGCTGTGGTATGCAGGTATCGATTATTGACTTTTTAGCTGGCTTTGGTGCCTTGGACATGAGCTAGGAACTTAAGATACTGCATGAAAGGAGGACTAGCTTCTGTATGTCGATAAAATCGGTTCTAAACTGGGAATGCAACTTAGACCGTACTTAACGCTGAATTTGATCACTTCGTGAGAATACAGCACGGCTACTATTTGTTGTTTGTTCAGAACTGCAGATTCCTCAACGTCTCCACATACTGCGCGTGAATGGGTTCGAATCCTGGCCCGGCACTATAGATTTCATTATGTATTATCAAGCTCTAGCATGAGAACACCTATCTGCTGGTGGATAATTATTTTAATGTTTAATGTATTTTCATTCGTTGTCAACACTAACGATATGTGACGTTTTGACACCCAGTGAGACACAGGACTATTTGCGAGATCACTGTAAGTTCAAGATGTTAGGCCGAGCTGGACAAAAATTCGGAAGCTGACGTATCTTTGTGTGTAGTCAAAAGCGATATGATGTGTGGAGCTGTATTCCCAGTGAGCACCGAACTCTTCGTCATATTATTTCTAGTTCCAACACGCTCACATGTCGCTGCTGGTGCAACAAACCCATATTTAACGTTCGTTTTCTCTAGAATATAACAGCGATAGATGCCGGGTTGGGGTCTTGGGAAGGAAAAAAATTAATGTTTCGTCTCGTCATTTCAGTTAAAACATCTAGCTACTGCCGAGAAAATCCGAAATGTCACAGTTGATTGTGCGTCGATATCTATCCGATTAAGTTCCGAGTTCGAATCCCTGCCCAATACAAAGCCTTACCTCACGGCAATTCACGTAAGTTACTTGTTAAGAACCAAGATTCAACATCTCTCGTCGTTCGTTACAGGGACAATAAATTCGCGTCCGGCAAAAATACTTGCGATATGTAATTTAAAGATGGAATTTGCAAACTGGCTTTGTCTAAAATCGAGGTATATCACTCTCTGTATGCCTAATCAGGAGTGGCAGTTAGTATCCGTCAGGCACGAAATCATTGCTTAGTCTGCATGACCTGAGTTTGCATCCATATGCAGAACGAGACGGTTCGTCGTGTCATTTGAAGTTCATAAATATTCTCAATTAGCTGCTCGTGAATACCTTTAATTTTTAATCTTATTTTGTGTTAAATAATAAGTACGGTATGTTACTTTGAAGAGTAAATCATGAATACGACGAATTTACTACGTGCATTACCTATCTGACGTAATAATGAGAGTGGTAAAATGTCAGGTATGTCATTTATTGTAATAAATGTGAGCTACAAGCCTTAAGGGCAGTCTTATCTGTGATAAGGTGTTCCGTGATATTTTTAGTATCGTGGTATTACTTTACATCTTGAGTTATTGCGATACAGAACAGTTTTTTCTCGTGGTGACTTGTTGGAACCACTTTCAATAGTCAAACGACTGTACCAAGGAGCGATAAGGAGACCTGCTAGACAGTTGCGCTATGTGGGTTGCATGTGAATCAGGCGAATTTCAATTCAGGTCGTTCGGATACTATTGGGCATGAATGAACATCACGTGTATCGATTTCCATCGCGCTGGGGTAAGTCCTCCGGGATACGTTTATTCTCCTTAGTGTGTAAATATATTTGGAGCATGTCATTCAAAAACGTTTGAAACGACATAGACGGGAGCGGGTTGTTGTTAGGAGAGCAGAATGTATTAGACTCGCGGATCATGTGGTGTTATTAGCAGAGAGCGAAAGAAGTATGACTGAAATGTTAAAAGAATTGAACAAGAGGCGTGAGTAAATTGGAATGAGAAATAATAAGAAAATCGCAAAATGTCCGGTGATAGGTGCAAGAAAAGCAAGAACAACTATAATGTTAGGCAGGAAGATACACAACAATTTAGTGTTTTTAGATAACTGCGACGTGCTATTATGGACGACATTGGAAGTAATATGGAGGTGAAAATACGTATAGCAATTGCCAACGAGACGTTTCATAACAGGAGGCTTTTGCGTTGATAGGGGATAAAATAGGCAGGCACAGTGAGAAATGAGGTGGTGTTGAGTGGGAGAACAGAGAGAAATTTTAAAGGTAGCAGGATGAGCAAACACAATTGGCAAGGACACTGAAAGAGAAGAGATTGTTTATTGATGGTATGGAGGAAACGGTGAATGCAAGAAGAAGAAGAAGAAGAAGAAGACGATGAACATACCAGGTGATGGACAGCGTAAGAACAGAAAATAGTTGTGAGAAAACAAGAGGGTAACAAATGATGGGACTGCATGGAGAGCTACATGTGAAGACCTGCCCTAGGGCAGAACACTCATGGTGGTGGTGTTGATGAAGAGGAGACTTATGTAGGACATTTTACAAAACGCCCATTTTCTTGTAATCCAAATTTAAACAAAACATAGGCAGCTTATAATTTGTAGTCTATAAATGACCGTGAATTGCGTGACAGATGGAACTTGCCAGTATACCAGTTATTAGGACTTATTCCCACTCCACTGACGTATGGAGCGTGCGAACTGTGGCTGCTTAAAAGCCTCTGTGCGTGCTGTGCTTAGTCTCTTCTGGTCTTCACGCTTCCTACAGTTACAATACGTAGGCGGTTTAAGTATATTCCATTCCTACTTTCATCATGTAACGTCAGTTCTAGAAACTTTCTAATTAGGTCTCCTCGCGATACTTTGCTCTTCCACGGGATAGTCTGTGTCTACCATGAACTGCCCGTTAGTCAGTAAGTGGAATAATTGGTTTTCCGACACATGTCACCATGTTACTGTCGCCCTGTCTCCACGTCAGAGAGACGGAAATTCTGTGTGCCACATTTGAAGATGAGTCTGTAAAGGTTACAAAACTAGTTAATGGAATTACAAATAGTTCAAAAAGTGAGTTTTTGCAGTTTTCCGTATTTACATTCAATGCACTAGTCACAGGCTCTAGGCGATCCTTAGGGGATATGCTTAGTCGGTTGGGAGCGTGATGTGTCCCTCCGAGATTAATTTCACCTGGGCTTTAAGCGACTCACCGGTCAGCATTTACAGAGCTGCCAACTACATCTCACACCGGGAATATTACCAGGATTAGTTTACATCGCAGCCTACGGAAGAGAACGCAAATCGAACGAGCATTCGCAGTCATTCCCTCCATTGACCACCATTCGCCTATATTCAACAGTTAAGGATTCCTCCGGAAATATTCCAAGTAGACTTTCTCTGGATATTTTACGTTTGTTTCCAAGCGCCTGTCTGTTCAATTTGATCAGAAACTGTGTGACATTCTCCAACGGGTCAAAAAACCTGTGACCATTCGTGCCGCCCTTCTCTGTATACATTCAGTATCGCCGGGCAGTTGTATCTGATTAGGATCCAAGAATCTCGAGCAATATTGGGGGATGGGTCGCAAGCGTGATTTGTAAGCAATTTCTTTTGTACACCGATTGTATTTTCCTAGAATTCTACCAACGAATTGCAGCCAGCCACCGTATTTCCCTAAGACTGCGACTATGTGACGGTTCCATTTCAAATCTCTAGAAATTTTTACACCCAGGTATTCATGTGGGTTGAGCGATTGCGAATTTGACTCGCTGCACTATACTCGTAGGATAAGGTTATATCGTTTTGTGAACCGAACAATTTTACATTTCGGGAACATTTAAACTAAGTTGTCATGCTTTGCACTACACTGAAATCTTATGAGGGCGTGGCTTCTTTCAAACAGAACTTTATTACAGGCAACAGCATCATTTGCGGAAACACTGAAGATCCAAATAGACCGCGTAACCACCGCCCCTTCTCCTCTCCAAATTGCTGTCTCAAAACGGTAAGTCCCATATGTAAACCACCTTCAGAAGTTCGTTCACTTTCCGTATCAGTTAATGTGTTAAAAACTTGACCTGAAGAAACATAACCCTTTGCAGTTGAAGACGCTCTGTTGTAAGAGAAGCTAGTTTTTCGAAAACGTCTCAATATTTATGTACTGAACTAGGTGTTGTACAATTCTATAATTTTCAGGTACATTTGGCGACGTATGTGGATACTGTCTGACAAATGTGTTGCGAATAAAGTGAGTAGTAAAGAAGTAATGAAGTGAAACATCAAGCCTGATGCTGACACTTTACTGCACGAACAGCGAAAATGTAGAAGTGATAAAAGTCTTTTTCCTTTCATCATTCTGTCAGGGATGTCAGAGGGGAAAAAAAAGTTTCGCCAAGTTTCGAAATTATGTGTGAAGTTTGTTGGAAGTCGCCACGTGCTGCCTTTCACAAATGCTCGGTGAATATAGTCTCGATAATTTGCGCTCCATGAAATTATGCTGCCTTAGACGAGTACGCAGTTTGTAACTTTTAACGCCCGACTTATTGCGTAAACCTATGCCTTTAAATGAAGGACGGAAGGAAGATTGCATTTAATGTGCTATCGATGTCGAGGTCATTAGAGACGGAGCAGGAGTTGGCAATGCGTCAGGGAAGGGTAAAAGAAGTCCGCCGTTCCCTTTCAAAGGAATCATCCCAGCATTTGCTTGGAGCGATTCAGGAAAGTTACGGAAAACGTATCAGGATGGCCGGATGCGGATTTAAACGTCATCCTCCAGAATGCGAGTCTAGTGTACTAGTTGACAGCTCGTCGTGTAGAAGCTAGCGTTGCTGGTGATGGGATTCCGGGTTCGATTCACGGCTGGGTTGCGTTCTCCGCCCGGGAAGTAGGTGTCTGTGATGCCATCATTTCATCATCATTCGTGAAGGTGGCGAAACTGGACTGTGTAAAGGTTGGGGCTTTGTACAGGCGCTGATAACCGTGCAGTTAAGCGCCCCAAAAACCAAACATCATCATCATCATCATCATCATCATCATCATCATCATCATCATCATACCATGTACTAACCACTGCGGCAGCTCGTTCGGTATACATTTAAATGAGCAGATTAAGTCAGCATTTTTAGTATTTACATTGACTTCGTTCTTCATAAATGAAAGCAGGAACTACGACAAGACAAAAGAATTGGGATAACGAATGAGAAATACCTGATTGTGCTGCTGTTTGTAGATGACATGATTCACGTTCACGAAATGACCTCCAAAGATCTATATACCACCTGAACGAAATATGCAATGAATACAACTTTAAAATTTCTAGTAATAAAACGAAAATAAGTGCACTCCGAGGAAAATACTCAGTCATTTTAAAACTAGTTTTGGATAATCCTGCTTTAGAACTGGTCTCTTAATCTTTCACTTAGGCTACGCTGTAAGATCTGATTTTTACTCTGATACTTAAAATAAATTACACAAATTCTAAGCTGTCTGTGACACTATTATCTGAATATTGGGCAATAAAGTACAAAAAGATTGTTCCGAAATTCTATAACGTGGTCCCGGTTCCTGTATTATGCTATGAAAGCGAAAACATGGTTAAAAAAAAAGCAAAAAAAATCACACGGCAGAGATGAGGTTCCTAAGAAATTCGAAGAGCTGCACAACAAGAAATGATTAGGAATGAAGATACTAGAGAAAAATTAAGTATTTTCAACAGAAACTAAAAAATTCAAAAATATCGTGAAGACTGGTGAGAATGCTACGTCCCAGACTTCCCCAAAATATTCTGAACTACAAACGGAATGGAAGACGTGATATTGAAAGGCCTCGGACGTGGGAGCAATTTCGTTTGAGAGACTATCCCGCACGGCGACTACAGAAGTACTTATACATTATAGAATTCTTAAGTTATACAAGCAAAATAAGTAAGTTTTAATGTAGTTTACGTTCACTGATGCAAAAAAAATTTTTCTTGCTTTTTAAAGTGGGCTATGTTCTTTCTCAGAGTTCAAACTGTCTCCATGCCAAATTTGAACAATATCTGTTAAGCGGTTTGGACTCGAAAACGAAACAGACTGTGTTACAAAGCAGAAAAGCAACTGAGAGAAAGAAGCGGCGTCGGTTTCTGCAGGAGGCGGACATCATTTTGTAGGACAATGTTCGGGCACGCTCGGTTCAAGTCGTGACTGATTTGATCGGTATATGGGGATGGGGAGCGCCGCATCACGCACCACACTCATCTACATCTACATTTATACTCCGCAAGCCACCCAACGGTGTGTGGCGGAGGGCACTTTACGTGCCACTGTCATTACCTCCCTTTCCTGTTCCAGTCGCGTATGGTTCGCGGGAGGAAAGACTGTCTGAAAGCCCCTGTGCTCTCTCTAATCTATCTAATTTTACATTCGTAATCTCCTCGGGAGGTATAAGTAGGGGGAAGCAATATATTTGATACCTCATCCAGAAACGCACCCTCTCGAAATCTGGCGAGCAAGCTACACCGCGATGAAGAGCGGCTCTCTTGCAGAGTCTGGCACTTGAGTTTGTCAAACATCTCCGTAACGCTATCACGGTTACCAAATAACCCTGTGACGAAACGCGCCGCTCTTCTTTGAATCTTCTCTATCTCCTCCGCAAACCCGATCTGGTACGGATCCCACACCGATGAGCAATACTCAAGTATAGGTCCAACGAGTGTTTTGTAAGCCACCTCCTTTGTTGATGAACTACAGTTTCTAAGGACTCTCGCAATGGATCTCAACCTGGTACGCGCCTTACCAACAGTTAATTTTATATGATCATTCCACTTCAAAAAGTTCCGCACGCATACTCCGAGATATTTTACAGAAGTAACTGATACCAGTGTTTGATCCGCTATCATATAATCATACAATAAAGGATCCTTCTTTCTATGTATTCGCAATACATTACATTTGTATATGTTAAGGGTCAGTTGCCACTCCCTGCACCAAGGGCCTATCCGCTGCAGATCTTCCGGCATTTCGCTACAATTTTCTAATGCTGCAACTTCTGTGTATGCTACAGAATCATCCGCGAAAAACCGCATGGAACTTCCGACACTATCTACTACCTCATTTATATATATTGTGAAAAGTAATGGTCCCATAACACTCCCCTGTGGCACGCCAGAGATTATTTTAACGTCTGTAGACGTCTCTCCAGTGATAACAACATGCTGTGTTCTGTTTGTTAAAACTCTTCAATCCAGCCACAGAGCTGGTCTGATATTCCGTGGGCTCTTACTTTACTTATCAGGCGACAGTGCGGAACTGAATCTAACGCCTTCCGGAAGTCGAGAAAAATAGCATCTACCTGGGAGCCTGTATCTAATATTTTCTGGGTCTCATGAACAAATAAAGTGAGTTGGGTCTCACACGATGGATGTTTCCGGAATCCGTGTTGATTCCTACAGGGTAGATTCTGGGTTTCCAAAAACTACATGATACTCGAGCAAAAAACATGTTCTAAAATTCTACAACAGATCGACGTCAGAGATATAGGTCTATAGTTTTGCGCATCTGCTCTACGACCCTTCTTGAAGACTCGGACTACCTGTGCTCTTTTCCAATCATTTGGAGCCTTCCGTTCCCCTAGAGACTGGCGGTACACGGCTGTTAGAAGGGAGGGCAAGTTCTTTCTCGTACTGTGTAGAATCGAATTGGTACCCCGTCAGGTCCAGTGGACTTTCCTCTGTTGAGTGATTCCAGTTGCTTTTCTACTCCTTGGACACTTATTTCGATGTCAGCCATTTTCTCGTTTGTGCTAGGATTTAGAGAAGGAACTGCAGTGCGGTCTTCCTCTATGAAACATCTTTGGAAAAAGGTGTTTAGTATTTCAGCTTTACGCCTGTCATCCTCTGTTTCAATGCCATCATCACCCCGGAGTGTCTGGACATGCTGTTTCCAACCACTTACTGATTTAACGTGAGACCAGAACTTTCTAGGATATTCAGTCAAGTCGGTACATAGAATTTTACTTTCGAATTCACTGAACGCTTCACGCATAGCCCTCCTTACGCTAACGTTGACATCGTTTAGCTTCTGTTTGTCTGAGAGGTTTTGGCTGCGTTTATACTTGGAGTGAAGCTGTCTTTGCTTTCGCAGTAGTTTCCTAACTTTGTTGTTGAACCACGGTGGGTTTATCCCGTCCCTCACAGTTTTACTCTACACGTACCTGTCTAAAACGCATTTTACGATTGCCTTGAACTTTTTCCATAAATACGCAACATTGTCAGTGTCAGAACAGAAATTTTCGTTTTGATATGTTAGGTAGACTGAAATCTGCCTTCTATTACTCTTGCTAAACACGTAAACCTTCCTCCCTCTTTTTATATTCCTATTAACTTCCATATTCAGGGATGTTGCAACAGCCTTATGATCACTGATTCCCTGTTCTGCACATACAGAGTCGAAAAGTTCGGGTCTGTTTGTTATCAGTAGGTCCAAGATGTTATCTCCACGAGTCGGTTCTCTGTTTAATTGCTCGAGGTAATTTTCGGATAGCGCACTCAGTATAATGTCACTCGATGCTCTGTCCCTACGACCCATCCTAAACATCTGAGTGTCCCAGTCTATATCTGGTAAACTGAAATCTCTACCTAAGACTATAACTTGCTGAGAAAATTGATGTGAAATGTATTCCAAATTTTCTCTCAGTTGTTCTGCCACTAATGCTGCTGGATCGGGAGGTCGGTAAAAGGAGCCAATTATTAACCTAGCTCGGCTGTTGCGTGTAACCTCCACCCATAATAATTCACAGGAACTATCCACTTCTAATTCACTACAGGATAAACTTCTACTAACAGCGACTAACTCTCCACCACCGGTTGCATGCAATCTATCCTTTCTACCTGTCTGTACCTTTGTAAAAATTTCGGCAGAATTTCTCTCTGGTTTCAGCCAGCTTTCTGTATCTATAACGATTTCAGCTTCGGTACTTTCTATCAGCGCTTGAAGTTCCGGTACTTTACCAACGCAGCTTCGACAGTTTACCATTACAATACCGATTGCTGCTTGGTCCCCTCATGTCCTGCTTTGCCCCGAACTCGTTGAGGCTGCCGCCCTTTTTGTACTTGCCCAATGCCATCTAACCTAAAAAACCGCCCAGCCCACGCCACACAACCCCTGCTACCCGTGTAGCGGCTTGTTGCGTGTAGTTGACTCCTGACCTATCCAGCGGAACCCGAAACCCCACCACCCTATGGCTCAAGTCGAGGAATCTGCAGCCCACACGGTCGCAGAACAATCTCAGCCTCTGATTCAGACCCTTTACTCAGCCCTTTACCAAAGGTCAGCTGTCAGTCCTATCGACGATGCTGCAGATGGTGAGCTCTGCTTTCATCCGGCTAGCGAGACTGGCAGTCTTCACCAAATCAGATAGCCAGGGAGGGTTTCCTCCGATCCATAGCGACACACATCATTGGTGCCGACATGAGCGACCACCTGCAAATGGGTGCAACCTGTACCCTTCATGGCATCCGGAAGGACCCTTTCCACATCTGGAATGACCCACCCCGGTATGCACACGGATTGCACATTGGTTTTCTTCGCCTCTCTTGCTGCCATATCCTTAAGGGGCCCCATTACGCGCCTGACGTTGGAGCTCCCAACTACCAGTAAGACCACCCTCTGCGACTGCTCGGATCTTGCAGACTGAGGGGCAACCCCTGGAACAGGACAAGCAGCCACGTCAGGCCGAAGATCAGTATCAGCCAGAGACAACCCCGGACTTGCGCCCTTCTGAGCTCAGCTTGATTCCTGACGTGAAGGTAGCGTTCTCGCTTTCCGCGTCTGGGTTCCGGGGTTCGATTCACGGCGGGGTCAGGGATTTTGTCTGCCTCGTGATGGCTGGGTGTTGTGTGATGTCCTTAGGTTAGTTAGGTTTAAGTAGTTCTAAGTTCTAGGGGACTGATGACGATAGATGTTAAGACCCATAGTGCTAAGAGTCAATTGAACCATTTGTCGAACTTTGGGGTATTCGGTTCGGAGCTGTTATGGAGATACGTCAGACAATAGACCGCTCCATTCGAACTACCTATACAACTGCCGTAGTTAGGGGTATCTTGCTCTTTCGACATCACTGGCGATGGCTTATATACATGAGCTGTTCAAAAAATATCCGACCTTTTTTAATTGTTGAAATCAACAATGGTATCAGGGCGCGCATGCGTTCATGTTTTCAGGCATATTTAGCACACATACCTGATTTTCTCCACTACTTTGGAACGCTTGCAAGTGGTACACGTTGGATTTAGTATTCTGAGCAAAATGACGTCTTTACATCACATTTGGCTCCAAGCTTGGCAATTCTCAAGTTGAAACCATCGTGTGCTTGTGGACAAAGTAATGGGTACTGCAGGGCTAAAGGAGTGGTACAACCATTTCAAAGGTAGCCGCTAATCAATGAAGACAGAAGCCAGTTAAGGTACGCCCGCAATATCCGCAAATCAGGTCGTTACTGATCCCGCAATATTGCTGGTGAAGCAGAATGGACGAATCACTATCAGAGAAGTTGCAGTCTAATCTAAAAGCCGTAAAGTCAACTAAATAACTAGGTGTTACAATAACTAACGTCCGCCCGCGGTAGCTGAGTGGTCAGCACGACAGACTGTCAATCCTAAAAGACCGGGTTAGATTCCCGGCTGGGTCGGAGATTTTCTCCGCTCAGGGACTGGGTGTTGTGTTGTACTAATCATCATTTCATCCCCATCGACGCGCAAGTCGCCGAAGTGGCGTCAAATCGAAAGACTTGCACCAGGCGAACGGGCTACCCGATGGGAGGCCCTCGTCACACGCCATTATTATTATACAATAACGAACAACTTAAATTGGAAAGAACACATAGAAAATGTTGCGGTTAAGGCTAACCAAAGACTGCGTTTTATTGGCACGACACTTATAAAACGTAACAGACCTACAAAGGAGACTGCCTACACTACGCTTGTCCGTCCTCTTTTATAATACTGCTGGAAGATGTGGGATCCTTACAAGATAGGACTGACGGAGTAGATCGAAAAAGTCCAAAGAAAGGCAGCACGTTTTCTATTATCGCGAAATATGAGAGAGTGTGTCACACAAATGATACTGGATTTGGGCTGGACATCAATAAAAGAAAAGCGTTTTTCGTTGCGACAGTATCTTCTCACGAAATTCCAATCACCAACTTTTTCCTCCGAATGCGAAAATATTTTGTTGACACCGACCTACGTAGGTAGAAACGACCACAACGATAAAATAAGGGAAGTCAGAGCTCGTATGGAAAGACACAGGTGATCATTCTTTCCGGGTGCTATGCGAGATTGGAATAATAGAGACTTGTGAAGGTGGTTCGATGAACAATCTGCCATGCACTTAAATGTGACTTGCAGAGTATCCATGTAGATGCAAGTATAGGTGGTCACATTTTTACTATCCCCTGTATGTGCATATCGCTTCACACGACCTTTGTTACCTCAATGTCGATATCGGCATCATTTTCGAAATATGTGAGCTTACTTATATTATCTGTAATGTTAATATACAACAGGAACAATAAGGCTCCCAACACACTTCCCTCTGGCACAAGTGGTTACTTTTACACGTATAGATGAACTCTCCATTTAGGATGAGATGATGTGTCCCCCCTACAAAAATATTTTATTGGCCGTACTTTATACGATGCAGGCAAACGGTCAACTACAATTGTTGTTTACTGTGCGGTAACCTCTAGCGTATCAGAAGCGGTGTAGGAAAATGTTTTCAAATGAGTATACGCACTCGTATTTCGGCAGGTGCACAGTTTTGCCATTTCAATTTTTGCACGTTTTTACAGATACCTTTTCGAAAATTTCGAGCAAAACAAATCGAAATCTTTATTACATCACGAAACCCTGAAGAAGCAAATGCGGGTTTGTTCGCAAGCCCGAAGCATTATCTGGTACAAGAATCATTGATTTTAATAAAGTAGCTGTCGATAGGTTTCTTTCGTTGCTAACAAATGTAACTGACAATCACAAACTAATGACTTCTCAAATAACTAATTGTGATGAAACAGGCGTCTCGGTTAATGCTAAAAACCAATCGAACAGCGCAGCTTGCAAAGGGAACCGTCCAGTGCGATCGTTAACCTCTGCAGAAAGGGGCGAAACTGCAACCATCCTCATTAGTACGTCAGCAAGCGGAGCTGACATTCCTCCTACGATTATTTTTCCACTAAAGAAGAAGCAGAAAGAATTTGAGTTAGGACTGACAGCAGGAGGTTGCGCTGAGGTCCACAGCACCGCATGGATGGCCACAGAGTCATTCTTTGTATGGTTTCCACAATTAGTGATATTTTCTAAGACATCAAAGCACGTCCCAGTTCTCCTTATATCAGATGGCCACTCAGCTCATACCACGAACAATGACGTTATGGACTACGCGAGGGAGAGTGGCGTTTCTTCACCACCACATTGCTCTCACAGACTTCAGCCGCTTGATGTTTGTTTTATAAATCCTCGTTATAGTGATCAGCTTCGAAAATGGCTGCGAAGCCACGCAGGGAAAGTCGTAACTATCTTTCAAATTTCAACGCTTTTTGGTTCAGCTTTCGTCTAAAGCGCAACAATGAAAACCGCTATTAAAGGTTTCGAAGCTACTGCAATATGGCCCACGGACCCATCCATATTCAAGACGCACACTTCCTATCGGCACACACAACTGACAGCGGACGTGATAGGCCGTCAGATGAAGGGGTTATTATATCTGAACAATTGGAATTGCCTCCAACTAGCACACCAGCTGAAAAAGACGACTCAAACGGGCTGGATAATCAAGGGGACGAGGTTTCAGCGAATTGTTACAATGAACTGACGCCTAAGAATAACAAAGTTATTGGGGCTAATTGTTCTAATCTTGGGTGCTCTTGGATGACAACTGACAACACAACCTCCTCATTTCATATTTCACCTGAGATTCTGATTTTCTTGTCAAAAGTTAACGAAAGCAAGAAAAGAGCGAGACTGAAAAGGGGGAACAACGTTGTTTTAACTGATTCGCCGTACAAAAAAGAGTTAAAAGTCATTAATGGGAGAATTAGAAAAAAGAACTTTGACAAAGAAGAAAGAGCAAACAGAAAACTTTTTGCGAAAGAGAATAAAATTAAGAACTCAAAAACGAGAGAAAGAGCCTGAAGATAAATGGAAGAAAGGAGTAAGAATACTATACTAACGAGAGTGATTATGAGGTAAGTTCTGACTGTCAGTGTGTATATTGTGGTGGGTTATATTCAAAATCAGTTGGAGGTTGGGTCGCTTGTTCCACGTGCAAAAAATGGACACACGATTCTTGAGCAGGAATAGATAGCGAAGATGGTGAGTGTCTCCCCGTGTGTGAATTTTGTAAACAGCCTCAAGAAAAGGATACGATACATGAAAACTGTAGTTTGACATTAATACTCACTTTAAACTAAAAAAAATACCGAGCAAGCCATTATTTTCTGCATTTCCGATAATTTTATACGTTTTTGTAATCACTTGTATTTACCACCCCATTCTGCCGCGTGCAAATGATATAAATTACTGTTTTTGAGTGAGAAACTATTGTTGTTTTATTTTATGGCAATGTTCTTATATTTTTGTGATTAATACATCATAATGTGTTCATATAAAAATTTGTAACTCTCTTATTTATCAATTTTGTACATTTAATCAAAGTTTTCAACTGTGTACCCCATTATACCTTGGATTCCCCAACGTGTCGGATAAGAAAGATAAAAATACAATCACTACTCGTTTCTTCAACGACAATTTAAGCTGTGTTCTGTGGTTCCTCCCAGAGTTCATCACGATATATTCCGAAAAAAATCATAGTTAACGAACGTTATAAATTGCTCTAGAAACGAAGGCAATCCCAGTTAACGTTTAATAAGGCCACTGGTATCCTTCGAAATGCAACTAATCAAAGTAATGCAGAACGTCGTGGGTCACAGCGGATGGGTGGAATCGAAATATGATATTTACCCACGATCGCTTCTTTTTGTCAATTTGTGCCATTAATTTCTCTGCTCCCTAATCTGATTTCGTATCTCCCCATCAGCTATTCGATCAAAACTTTTTTAGCATTCTTCTACACCACCACATTTCGGAAGTTTCTAGTCGTCTCCTGTTTGGGGAACCAGGCGTGTTAACTGCTGATTCGCAATATATTTATTCCGAAAGGCAAAAGGAACCCCGAAAACAATGAAAATAATTTTGTTTCTTGGTGACTGTACCAGTTTGATTTACACTTAGTGCGAATATGAAAGTATTTTATTCCAAATCCTTATTTGAAGGTACTAAAATGTCGGTTTAAATGGCAGCTTGCTATGTAAGACATGCCCACTTGTTTCTCTGTGCCATCTCTTCTTTGAGATGATAAGCCTAGGGACATTTTACCCGTAGTTTTTGAGCTTTCACCTATTGAATACATTTTTTCTTGTCTCGTAGTCAGTTGTTTGCTACAGTAATAACGTTTCTGAACAAAACAAATGCCAAGATCTACCCACAAAGTTTTCGAGAGAAGTTCTAGAAGACTTGCAAGAAATAAAAAAGTAAATATCATGAAACAAATGTTATGTTTTTGTACAGCATGCATACTATTGGAAAGTGAAAGAAACTATGAATTTAAATGAGTGCATGTACGACGTTAAGTGCAATGCAACTTTAAATTTTCCGTAACTTTTCTAACTAAATGTACCTTTCCTCTCAAACCATTTATCCCAGAACCATGGAATTCTAACGGTCAGTTTTCTTACTCGAGGGCATGAAGAGTCGAGGGATATGAAAGGGAAGCAGTGGTTGGGAAGGGAGTGAGACAGGGTTGTAGCCTATCTCCGATGTTATTCAATCTGTTTGCTGAGCAAGCAGTAAAGAAAACAAAAGAAAACTTCGGAGTAGGAATTAAAAACCATGGAGAAGTTGTATTATAATGAACACTATGGTCTTTTTATTTTTGAAATTTCCCTGCAAAACCTCTCTTTCAAAATTTTTCTAAAAATTTCAGTATTAATATATTATTCATGAAAAATTGTCAGCTTGTTGGAAAACAGTGGAAATGCATGTAAGTAATGTTTTGTGTTTTACCGTTAATATAACACAACTTAGAATAAGGATCATATAAATAGATCAGTTAACATGGTGGAGATGGAAGGTACGTTCTCCCCGTGAATATTGTGTTTAAAAACAAATGAATATTTTCAAATCAACAGCTCATTTCATGAAGTCATAACTAGAAGTGAATAATCTCCACAAAAATTGGTAAGTTAATTACTTTGGTGCAAGAAAGTCTCCATCATTAAGGAGAACGATGTTTTCAATAACTTGCCGGCAGCCACAAAAAGCTTTACTACTGACAGATTTCAGTTTACGAGGAGCCTAAAGGATTTCTTGCTAACCATCTCTTCCGACACCATTAATGAATTGAATTATTTATTAGAACTAGCGCGCGCGCGCGATTGAGTGTGTGTGTGTGTGTGTGTGTTAGAGAGAGAGAGAGAGAGAGAGAGAGAGAGAGAGAGAGAGAGAGAGAGAGAGAGAGAGAGAGTGGGGGGGGGGTCAAATAATACGTGTACAATCAGAAGTGTGACTAAATTTTCATTCCTCGTTCATGATCAGTCCATTTGCGGTCTGTGGATAGTAAATTAGCATATTATTTTCCCATTGAGTATCTCCCCATTATGGATCAATTTCAATGGAAAGTACATATAATCTAACCCTCTTGTCTGCCCCACTTCTGTTGAAGGTTACACATCACACAAATACCTTGTTGTTGTTGTTGTCTTCAGTCCACAGACTGGTTTGATGCAGCTCTCCATGCTACTGTATCGTCTGGAAGCTTCATCTCCCAGTACCCACTACAACCTACATCCTTGTGAATCTGCTTAGTGTATTCATCTCCTGGACTCCCTCCTCGATTTTTACCATCCACGCTGCCCTCCAATATTAAATTCGCGATCCCTTAATGCCTCAGAACGTGTCCTACCATCCGACCCCATCTTCTAGTCAAGTTGTGCCACAAAGTTCTCTTCTCCCGTATCCTATTCAATACCTCCAAATTAGTTATGTGATCTACCCATCTAATCTTCAGCATTCTTCTGTAGCACCACATTTCGAAAGCTTCTATTCTCTTCATGTTCAAACTATTTATTGTCCATTATTCACCTCCATACGTGGCTACACTGCATACAAATACTCGGAGAAAAGACTTCCTGATACCTAAAGCTATACTCGATGTTAGCAAATTTTTCTTCTTTAGAAACACTTTTCTTACCATTGACAGTCTACATTTTATATCCTCTCTACTTCCACCGTCATCAGTTATTTTGCTCCCTAAATAGCAAAACTCCTTTACTACTTTAAATGTCTCATTTCCTAATCTAATTCCCTCAGCATCACCCACCTTAATTCGACTACATTCCATTATCCTCGTTTTGCTTTTATTGATGCTGATCTTATATCATCCCTTCAGGACACTTCATTCTGTTCAGCTACTCTTCTAGGTTCTTTGCTGTCTCTGAATTACAAAGTCATCGGCAAACCTCAAGGTTTTAGTTTCTTATCCATGGATTTTAATTTCTACTCAGAATTTTTCTTTTGTTTCCTTTACTGCTTGCTCAATAAACAGATTGAATAACATTGGGGATAGTCTACAACCCTGTCTCATTCCCTTCCCAACCAATGCTTCAATTTCATATCCCTTGACTCTTATAACTGCCACCTGCTTTCTGTACAAATTGTAAATTGAATTCGCTCCCTGTATTTTACCCCTGCCACCTTCAGAATTTGAAAGAGAGTATTCCAGTCAACATTGTCAAAAGATTTCTCTAAGTCTACAAATGTTAGAAACGTAGGTTTGCCTTTCCTTAATCTACTTAATAAGGTAAGTCGTAGGGTCAGTATTGCCTCACATGATCCAGTATTTCTACGGAATCCTAACTGGTCTTCCCTGAGGTCGGCTTCTACCATTTTTTCCATTCGTCTGTAAAGAATTTGCGTTAGTATTTTGCAGCTGTGACTTATTAAACTGATAGTTCGCTAATTTTCACATCTGTCAACACCTGCTTTCTTTGAAATTGGAATTATTTCATTCTTCTTGAAGTCTGACGGTATTTCGGCTGTCTCATGCATCTTGCTCATCAGACGGTAACGTTCTGTCAGAGTTGGGTCTCCCAAGGCTGTCAGTAGTTCTAATGGAATGTTGCCTACTCCCGGGATCTTGTTTCGATTAAGGTCTTTCAGTGCTCTGTCAAACTCTTCACGCAGTATGTCATCTCCCATTTCATCTTCATCTACATCCTCTTCCATTTCCATTATATTGTCCTGAAGTACACTGCACTTGTATAGATCCTCTATATACACCTTCCACCTTTCTGCATTCCCTTCTTTGCTGATAACAGGGTTTCCATCTGAGCTCTAGATATGCATACAAGTGAATCTCGTTTCTCTAAAGGTCTCTTTAATTTTCCTGTAGGCAGTATCTATCTTACCCCTAGTGATATGCGCCTCTACATCCTTACGTTTGTCCTCTAGATATCCCTGCTTAGCCATTTTGCACTTCCTGTCGATCTCATTTTGAGACATTAGTATTTCTTTTTGCCGGCTTAATTTACTGCATTTTTGTATTTTCTCCTTTCATAAATTAAATTCAATATATCTTCTGTTACCCTCTTTCTCTGCGCATGTCAAGTTCCGTAGGCCCAAATTGAGGAGCAAATCTTCAAGGTCATGGAACGTGTCAGTATCTACATCTACATCCGTACTCCGCAAGCCGCCTAACGGTGTGTGGCGGAGGGTACCCTGAGTACCTCTATCCGTTCTCCCTTCTATTCCAGTCTCGCATTGTACGTGGAAAGAAGGATTCTCGGTATGCTTCTGTGTGGGCTCTAATCTCTCTGATTTTATCCTCGTGGTCTCTTCGCGAAATATAAGTAGGAGGGAGCAATACACTGTTTGACTCTTCGGTGAAGGTATGTTCTCGAAACTTCAACAAAAGCCCATGCAAAGCTACGGAGCGTCTCTCCTGCAGAGTCTTCCACTGTAGGTTATCTATCATCTCCGTAACGCTTTCGCAATTACTAAATGATCCTGCAACGAAGCGCGCTGCTCTGCGTTGGATCTTCTCTATCTCTTCTATCAAACCTATCTGGTGTGGATCCCACACTGCTGAGCAGTATTCAAGCAGTGGGCGAACAAGCTTACTGTAACCTACTTCCTTTGTTGTCGGATTGCATTTCCTTAGGATTCTTCCAATGAATCTCAGTCTGGCATCTGCTTTACCGACGATCAACTTTATATGAACATTCCATTTTAAATCACTCCTAATGCGTACTCCCAGATAATTTATGGAATTAACTGCTTCCAGTTGCTGACCTGCTATTTTGTAGCTAAATGATAAGGGACCTATCTTTCTATACATTCGCATCACATTACACTTGTCTACATTGAGATTCAATTGCCATTCCGTGCACCATGCGTCAGTTCGCTGCAGATCCTCCTGCATATCAGTACAATTTTCCATTGTTGCAACCTCTCGATACACCACAGCATCATCTGCAAAAAGCCTCAGAGACTTTCCGATGTCATCCACCAGGTCATTTATGAATATTGTGAATAGCAACGGTCCTATGACACTCCCCTGCGGCACACCTGAAATCACTCTTACTTCGGAAGACTTCTCTCCATTGAGAATGACATGCTGCGTTCTGTTATCTAGGAACTCCTCGATCCAAGCACACAACTGATCTGATAGTCCGTATGCTCTTACTTTGTTCATTAAACGACTGTGGGGAACTGTGTCAAACGCCTTGCGGAAGTCAAGAAACACGGCATCTACTTGTGAACCCGTGTCTAAGGCCCTCTGAGTCTCGTGGACGAATAGCGCGAGCTGGGTTTCACACGGCCGTCTTTTTCGAAACCCATGCTGATTCCTACAGAGTAGATTTCTAGTCTCCAGAAAAGGCATTATACTCGAACATAATACGTGTTCCAAAATTCTACAACTGATCGACGTTAGAGATATAGGTCTATAGTTCTGCACATCCATTCGACGTCCCTTCTTGAAAACGGGGATGACCTGTGCCCTTTTCCAATCCTTTGGAACGCTTCGCTCTTCTAGAGACCTACGGTACACCGCTGCAAGAAGGGGGCAAGTTCCTTCGCGTATTCTGTGTAAAATCAAACTGGTATCCCATCAGGACCAGAGGCCTTTCCTCTTTTGAGCGATTTTAATTGTTTCTCTATCCCTCTGTCGTCTATTTCGATATCTACCATTTTGTCAACTGTGCGACTTCAAGAGAAGGAAGCACAGTGCAGTCTTCCTCTGTGAAACAGCTTTGGAAGAAGACATTTAGTATTTCGGCCTTTAGTCTGTCATCCTCTGTTTCAGTACCATTTTGGTCACAGAGTGTCTGGACATTTTGTTTTGATCCACCTACCGCTTTGACATAGGACCAAAATTTCTTAGGATTTTCTGCCAAGTCAGTACATAGAACTTTACTTTCGAATTCATTGAAAGCCTCTCGCATAGCCCTCCTTACACTACATTTCGCTTCGCGTAATTTTTGTTTGTCTGCAAGGCTTTGGCTATGTTTATGTTTGCTGTGAAGTTCCCTTTGCTTCCGCAGCAGTTTTCTAACTCGGTTGTTGTACCACGGTGGCTCTTTTCCATTTCTTACGATCTTCCTTGGCACATACTCATCTAACGCATATTGTTCGATGGTTTTGAACTTTGTCCACTGACCCTCAACACTATCTGTACTTGAGACAAAACTTTTGTGTTGAGCCGTCAGGTACTCTGTAATATGCTTTTTGTCACTTTTGCTAAACAGAAAAATCTTATTACCTTTTTAATATTTCTATTTACGGCTGAAATCGTCGATGCAGTAACCGCTTTATGATCGCTGATTCCCTGTTCTCCATTAACTGATTCAAATAGTTCGGGTCTGTTTGTCACCAGAAGGTCTAATATATTATCGCCACGAGTCGGCTCTCTGTTGAACTGCTCAAGGTAGTTTTCAGATAAAGCACTTAAAAATATTTCAATGGATTCTTTGTCCCTGCCACCCGTTATGAACGTTTGAGTCTCCCAGTCTATATCCAGCAAAATTAAAATCTCCTCCCAGAACTATAACATTTCCCTAAGGGGCTCCATCACTAGCCTAACGTTGGAGCTCCCAATAACTAATAAACCCCTCCCCCCGTGTGCCTGCTCGGACCTTGCTGAAGGAGCAGCCACATGTCCATTCACAGGTAGAGCGGGCGATGCCACACGGCCAGCCTCCACATTGACCCTCCGCCTCGTGCGCCGCGAACGCCACTGAACCCGCCACTCCCCTTGGGGAGAGGGTGGCCCAACCGCGCCCGGTACCCGCGAAGATCTCTCGACAGCAGGGACAGTGGGTGAAGCATCTAATACCTGGGGTGCACCATGCGACGCACCAGACTCCCCACTGCCGCTACACTCCGAGGCAGCAGCCTGAAGACGGCTGACCGCGGCCATCAACACGCTCAGCTGTTCGCGAAGAGTGGCCAGCGTCCGTACACAGCAGTCACACATCCTATCCATCCTAAGGAATCAATTTACCGAAGAGACTTAATCAACTTTTAAGTAGACTGCTAATTCACTAAAGGCGATTGATTACTGACTAAACTGTGATTGCTAACCACTTCTTGTGGAAAACAATGAAAATAGCACTACCTGTCTCTGGACTGTATTCAAAACAAACACTAGCACTACTGGCACTATGGCTGACTACAAGGACTCTCTCTGACTGTATTCAAAACAAACACGAAATCTATGTAACACTATTACTAGCACTCGACAATTAAAGCTTCCTAAAAGCAAAAACACACGGAAGAAGAAGTGACAAGTAAGAAAAATAGAGTTAATACTTAAATTAAGGTAGCTCGCTGCACAGCAGACGTGAAGCAGCCGGCGGTTAGGGCGACACACGAACTTACAACAAAAAAGTAATAACAGATAGAAATACATGTTCATGAACCTGAGAGAAAATCAGTCCATAAGTTTAAGCAAACGCTATCAGCAGTACAATGAGAATCAGCTTAATATTTCAATTAACTCCTCGACAGAATAAAAGGAGTGACCCATGAGGAAACACTCCAGTTTCGATTTGAAAGCGCGTGGATTACTGCTAAGAGTTTTGAATTCGAGTGGCAGCTTATTGAAAATTGATGCAGCAGTATACTGCACACATTTTTGCACATGAGTTAAGGAAGTCCGATCCAAATGGAGGTTTGATTTCTGCCGAGTATTAACCGAGTGAAAGCTGCTTATTGTTGGAAATAAACTAATATTGGTAACAAGAAACGACAATAAGGAATATACATATTGAGAGGCCAATGTCAAAATACCCAGACTCCCTGAACAGAAGTCGACAAGAGGTTCGTGAACTCACACCACTTTTTGCCCGAACCTCCAGTTTCTGAGCCAAAAATATCCTTCTAGAATGGGAAGAGTTACCCAAAAACATAATACCATACGACATAAGTGAATGGAAATAAGCAAAGTAGACTAATTTACTTGTCGAAGTATCACTCACTTTCGGCACCGTTCCAATAGTGAAAATGGCAGTATTAAGTCTTTGAACAAGATCCTGAACGTGGGCTTTCCACGACATCTTACTATTTATTTGAACACCTAGGAATGTGAACCGTTCAGTTTCACCAATCATATGCCCATGCTGTGAAATTAAAACGTCAGGTTTTGTTGAATTGTGTGTTAGAAAATGTAAAAACTGAAGCTTACTGTGATTTAACGTTAGTTTATTTTCTACAAGCCATGGACTGAGGTCATGTACTGCACTACTTGAAACGGAGTCAATGTTGCACCCAACATCCTTTACTACCAAGCTAGTGTCATCAGCAAACAGAAATATTTTAGAGTTACCCGTAATACTTGAGGGCATATCATTTATATAAATAAGGAACTGGAGCGGCCCCAACACTGATCCCTGAGGAACCCCCTCCCCCTTGACAGTACACCACTCAGATCCCTCATCACACTGTATTACTTTCCCCCATTCCCGTAGATCGTTCCCTAATGATCTTCCTGAAACACTCTACAACTTCTGATTCTGTCAGTTCTTTCAGGTCCCATCTCCTTAAATTCCCACCTTTTTCCAGTTTCTTCAGTTTAATCTACAGTTAATAATCAATATATTGTGATCAGAGTCCACATTTGCCCCTGGAAATGTCTTACAATTTAAAATCTGGTTCCTAAATCTCTGTCTTACCATTATATAATATATATGAAATATTGCAGTATCTCCAGGTCTCTTCCACGTATACAATCTTCTTTCATGATTTTTGAACCAAGTGTTAGCTATGATTAAGTTATGCTCTGGGCAAAAACCTACCAGGCGGCTTCCTCTTTCATTTTTTACCCCCATTCCATATTCACCTACTACGTTTCCTTTTCTTCCATTTCCTACTGTCGAATTCCAGTCACCCATTAATATTAAATTTTCATCTCCCATCACTATCCGAATGATTTCTTTTATCTCATCACACATTTCATCAATTTCTTCATCATCTGCGGACTACTTTTACGACTTTGGTAGGCGTGGGATTCGTGGCTATCTTGGCCACAACAATGCGTTCACTATGCTGTTTGTAGTAGCTTACCCGCATTCCTATTTTTATTAATTATTAGACCTACTTATGCATTAGCTTCATATTAGCCTTCCTAATACTAAAATCTATATCCGATGTTAACAATGACGCCGGTGGATGGACTATCAGGAAATTACTGACCGTCGAGAAAGTCACAAATATAACCGACAAGCTAATGGGCCCTTCACAGGAAAAGGTTTTTTGCCAGAAAACGGGGAAAATTGAAACCCAGCAAATGAGTAAAAAAATGTATATTCACTGACAAAAAAAATAGTGTACGCACACAACTTACACAACAATAGTCTGGGATTACTCTATTACGTAGTACAGTTTTTGTGATTGTATCTTGCAGCTTTAGTTATTTTTAATTAAAAGAGGCTTGAAAAGGACAGAAAGAACGTGTTGGACTACGCTACAGATCGTTCTGTTAGCACAGTCTTTACTTTGTAATCACTTTCGTTGACTTCGGCAACTCTCAACAGAAATCTCCAACCTAACCGAGACAATGTGCTACGATACAGCCGAGATCATGACAAGAGAATGGGCTACATCACACTCGAAGTAAATGTATATAGGTAAGGATCCCCATGACCTGTATACGTCTGTTATAAAAAATCTCCAAGCCACTCTCCTCAAATAGACCGCAATCTTCTCTTGACCTTCAACTGTTACTATTTCAGAATTAGAAACCAGATTCAAAGAAAATTTGGCTACAAGGCACAAAACTAGAAAAATAAAAATAATAAAAGTGAGAACGTGAAACATGTTAGCAATAACCATAAACAGGAGATTTACAGAAAATATAATTGAGAAAGGAAATCATTAATATTATCGACCGTTTAGGAACTCTAGGCTACGAAATGGATAAAACCACATATCGAATAAGTGGTGGAAGAGTTAGTGTGTTTTAAGATTAAATCCAAACAAGAATTAGAGAAAAATATATCGAAGCAAGGCCTCTATTACGAAAAATTGCTAAATCTCTAGACAAATTGTGTCCTTCTGTATTAGATGAAATGTTTTGGCCCCTAGTACGGATGAAACAGTATCTGCAGTATCAACAGGAACTTCAGACATGTGTTTCATATTTCATCCAAGCCTGCAGTCTATAAATATTTAAACAAAATACTAAAACAAAATACCACTACAGGGGAATTACTTACGAAGTAGTTCTTGGTAAAGAAACACAGGACACAATTACGTATGTAGGCTTAATACGAACTACAACTGTGTTTATAAATCGCTATAGTTGCCTTGGACTAACGACGAGCAAATATCAATATAACCTGTACGCTTTTCAAAGCTGTTATCCATGAAAAAGCCAAACTACGTATCGTGAACAAAATACAATTTAACACCGAAACAATGACATTAGCTGACAATGGGCACAGACTTTAGTCAATGAGCACTGTTGAAAATTTGTGCCAGACCAGGATTAGCACCCGAGTCCCCTGGTTACGAGGGAGAGGCAATGATCACTGTGTCCGAATTACACAGTGGTCAACAGAATAGCACGAACTGCCCGAGCATGCCGTTCTTTAGATCCAAATTCTCAATTTCTCCATAGACTGCTAATGCACTGCTCCTTGAACATAATCCTCCTCCCTTTAATTATACAGTACATGGCGAAAAAAACAGACACCGAATATATGCAAACTTGGCCTTACGAACATTGCAGACGTCGTCTATGTAACACACGTCAAACTTCAAAGAATTTACCAATTCGTTGCATTGTTTACTATAGACCACAAATCAAGTAACGTAAAAAAAGCACTGCGTCTATTGAGATCATGATTCAGAGTTAAAAAAACTAATAAGTCGCCTACATATTACAGTTGCTGCCGAAAGAGGAGAACCATTATTTTCCCACAAAAGGAAATATAGTTAAAATTACGCTTCTATTTCGGTTAGTTTATGCGGTTACTAAAATTTGCAGTGAAAGTTACATAGTGGACTCTACCACCCCCCCCCCCCACCACCACCACCAGAAACGTAGTTATCGTGGCTGTTGTGAGACTTTTGTACACAGTTAGAGAAAGTGTGTTAAATGTGGCGCGGACGGAAACGCTAGGCTACGCTACAGGGCAATCTGCTCGCACAACGTTTAGTCGGCATTCATAATCGTTGGCGTAAACAACTCTCAATCAAATTACCACCTTCCAACCTAACTTAGATCTCGGGCTACACTACCAATCGGCCTGTCATCACAACCAAAAATTCATTGAGGGGGGTGGGGGGATTTCCTGTAGCTCTCTCTAATGTATCTCTAGGCAAAACTGCCAGTTTTGTCAGACTCAACAGCAAGATTTACCAATGGTAAACACTTTTGAGACGGCTCGTAATTTTAGAATAGTCCTCTTCGTCTTACTTGGCATAAATTGTTCGCTGGCGTCCCAGCAGCTAGCTCCCTCAGTGTCTGCTTCTGCCATCGCACCACGCTAGTCTGCTGTTGTCCTAGCAGACCGAACGCACCGCACATCCGATACCTTCGGAACCACTCACTGGCCAGTTAGCAACTGAGCGGAACACTGTTTACATCGTGAAAGGAAAACTATGCAAAGATGTACACTTAAATGGCGCGACTGAGTAGCACACACACAGTAATATCTGAGGAATGTCCTTCGACACGCGCAGAACGAAAGTCTTCTCGCGAACGTACAGCGTCTCTGAAAAAAAATCTCGTGACTATATTCCGGCGTTACGGCCAGGTTCTCATACAAATGAGCAAAAAAGGGTACATTTGAAATTCTTTTTGAGACAATGAAAATACATTCGAAAGATCTGTTTGGGAATTACGAGTGATAATACTATGAGCTTAATTTTAGATTTTCAATAAAAAATGGCGCCCGTAATTATGATTTGATCAAGGGCCTGCGAGACTGGAGTACGCAGAGCGCGTGCAGTGTGGCACCTCATATGTTACCTGAATTCAAAAATGGGTAACATCAGTTGATACTACATTATTCCTCTGAAATTGAAAATGGATAACATCAGTCGATAAAACATAAAATTTATGGGAGCGTATACCTAACCGCAATGAAACAACCTTAAATTTAACGATACAGTGCTAATTCGAACTTTGAGTTCGATTTTTGAGGGTTTGTTTCACTCCTTATGCCTACACAAAAATTAGTTAATATTAACAAATGTCATATTATAGCTATAAGTTCCTAAGAAAAGTGTTTACTTTTAGGGGTCAGAGGTAGATGTTAAGAGAACGAACCACTTTTAATTTATGCTGCATGCCGTTCTGAGAAAATAGTTACCCGAAAAAAATGTGTTCAAAGTTTAGGGAAAACATTTAGTTATATTATTACTTCGATTTGCATGAACTGAGTGTTACATATATATTTTTAATGTCGCTGAAAACGAATCTGAAGTCAGATTTTCAATATTCAAAACAGCTAATCCAATACGGAGGGCAACCGATTATGTTTTGACCAATTTTTACCAAAAATGTATTTTCGTTATTTACGTTTAGTCTGCAAGTCAAGGAGTATTTATCAACCCTTCCTCTACCTCTGATTGTTCCTAGACAGCAACTTCCTGTTCTTCTTGGCAGGAAAAGCCGATCTGTCAAAGCTGGATATGCAGCACTCGGCAGCCTGCACTTGATATTCGTCCGTATTTTCGGTGAGTATGTTTGCATGCATTCTGCAGTATGAATCATTTTGAGCACGTGCGACACGGGACGAGTTATCATCTACATCTATATGGATACCCTGCAAAACACATTTAAGTGCCTGGCAAAGGGTTCATCGAATCACCTTCACAACTGATAATTAATTGAAACCCTCAGCTGCCGACAGGTGTTGTTGATATACTTCGATGGGGACAGCTGAAAAGTGTGCCCCTACTGGGACTCGAACCCAGAATCTCCTGCTTACAAGGCAGACGCTCAATCCATCTGAGCCATCGAGGGCACACATGAACAGCACGACTGCAGGAATTTATCCCTCGCACGCTTCCCGTGAGACTCACATCCCCAACCGTCCACAATCCGCATACGTAATGTACTTAATAGGTATTTGTCCATCCACTCATTACTGGCTCACACTAAGGTGACGATTCCCGTAAGAGTTCCGGCAACCTGTGCGCATTCGCACAGACGAAGGTCAATGGCTGGGTAACGTTTAACCATAGATATGAAGATAGTAACTGCTCTCGAAAGAACAGGCGCCACTGACGACCTTGCAACTCTTCTAGAATACATGATAGACCGGCCGATGTGGCCGAGCGGTTGTAGGCGCTTCAGTCGGGAGCCACGCGACCGCTACGGTCGCAGGTTCAAATCCTGCCTCGAGCATGGGTGTGTGTGATGTCCTTAATTTAGTTAGGTTTAAGTCGTTCTAAGTTCTAGGAAACTGATGACCTCAGATGTTAAGTCCCAAAGTGCTCAGAGCCATTTGAACCATCAGTCCCTATGTTTACACACTACTTACAGTAACTTATGCTAAGGACAACACACACACAACCATGCCCGAGGGAGGACTCGAACCTCCAACAGGGGGAGCCGCGCGAACCGTGACAAGGCGTTGGACACATGGCGGGTACCCCGCGCGGCTCATGGCAGCCGTGACACTGCTTCAAACAATGGACTGTAGAAACTTTTGTAAAGCACGGATTAAAAAGAAAAACTTTCTGTTCCAAGAGTCTAGACAAGTACACCTTTAAAAAATGCAACTACAAAGAAATTGAATTTTCGAACGTTTTGAATGAGAACCTGTCCTTATGGAACACCGTTGATCAAATGTCACAGGGATTATATACTCAGGTTTCACATGTGGATTAACACTTTCTAATCAATATCCGGAATGAGCAGGGCTTAAAACTTTGAAGAGTTAAATTTCAAGGGCCGTTCTCTTGTATGCAAATAGTTTCACAGTAGAAATTTCTCTAGTTTTATTTATTAATATATTTATTTATTTTTTCCTGTAGGTAAAGAAGGATAGCATTGTGAGGAGGGGGAAGGGGGGGGGGGAGGAATCTTGCATCTCCCACCTTGGTATTCTCAGTACAGAATTTTTATTCATTACGAGATTCTTAGCCACTTGCAGAAGTGATTTCGAGTGATTCTGCAAAACTTTTCCTTTAGCCAATCGTAGCAACTATAGGATTCCGTTCCTGCTGCATGACATGTCTCGGAACTTAAACTGACCAACTCATTTGCATAAAGAGCTAGCTTATCATCCGCTTCTTTACTTGCGTAGACCGTTCATGGTCTGCAAAGAATTTTTTTCTTTAATCGTTTTTTTATGTCTTTTATAAACTGCAACACTTTCTAAACTTTCTAAACTTAGCGCCGTTGAAGCATGGTCTTTTACTGAATGATCAAAAAGCAATGCTGACAGCTGGAGTCCAAGGTTTTTGTTAATCAAGCCGTTTGTATTCTTGTGGTGATATCTCCGTACAGTCTTTCATTCCCTAACGCATATTTCTTTATATCTAATTGAGAAGTGAAATACCGGTTTTCATAGATGCAGATTTGAAATATTTTAATATAACGCAATAAATATTTCATTAAAATTTTCATCCCCTTATGCTCGAAGTTCCAAAACCAGAAAAACACGTAGTTTTTAAAAATTGTAACATATTAGCCGAATACGAATTGTCAGATATATTTAGCAATCCTTTCATAATGAACCATTTTCTGAAACATCTCACACCCTTTAGGGGGTTGGGTTTCAAAAACAATTAAACACGTATTCTTCTATTTAGAGCCGAGGAGCCAAATTCAAATCTTCATCCATTTAATTTTAAAAATGCTTTCATAGTGAAATATTTCATAAAACATTACATCCCCTATTTCACTCTATTAGTGAGTTAAATTTCCAAAAGCAACGAAACACATTTTTTTTACATCCAACCGAGATGTCAAATACCTATTTTCATAGATGTAGCTATGAAAATGCTTCAGTAGTTCTTTAATAATGATTTATTTTCAAAAAACCTTCACTAATTATTTTATCCCCCAATGGAAGAATTTCGGAAAATGCTAAAAACCTGTTTCTTTTTTGTATCTGACTAAGACACCAAATGTCAATTTTCGTAGTTTTGTAGTTATAGCTTCAATAGGGACATGGGGACATATTTAAAAAAAAAGACTTTCAACCCATGTTTCACCCCCATAGGAGTGAAATTTCGAACAATCTCTTCTTAAATGATGCTTTCAGCGTAAGATTTACACCTTCATCAAATTTCAAGTCCGTATACTTTGCAGGTTGGGCTGGAAGGCTATGGGTCAGTGAAACCTGTGCCCCTATTGCACCTTCTTGGAGGTTGTAGTTCCAAAAACAGTGAAACACGTACTTTTCAATAACACAATATTCATAGATTTCGCTTTAAAAACTCTTTCGCACTGAAATACTTTCATAAAACATTACATCCTATATTCCACCCTCTTAATCGTTGAATGTATCAAAAACAGGTTTTCATATATTTCATGAAACATTTCATCCTCTATGAAATGGGGTATGGTAGTGACACACCAAAATCACAATAGTAATCCGTTGTAGTTGCTACATATTTTATTACAATCAAAAGCATTATAAAATCACAAGGCCAGATCAGTTGGACAAATAATAAATAAATTTCGTTAAGTGGAACGAGACCCGTAAAACTTGAAATTTGAATATGACTAGGTATATATACTTAGGTAAAGCTTTACTTAAATAGCACAAATGTCCATAAAATTCATAGCAGAACTCTCACTACTTGCAATCAGGGGAGAAACAGATTAAGCGTAAGAATACAGATATTTAACGTTCGGCTTGCCAACTTTCCTAAACAAAACTGTATAAAAATGACTAAAACAATTAAGGGGGTCTTTAATTTTGACTAAACGGACCTTCAAATTTACTTACTCAGTTGATTAATCAACAATATTCTTAGAATGATTACAACTAGAACATGACTATATGACAATACCCTTAAAATAAGGTTGCTTCAATATTTCGTGTGAATTGGCGATAGACGCGAGCAGACCAAGGATTCAAATCAATACAAGAGATCCACGAGGCAGAGAATGACATAGAAATATACTCAACATGGCAATGCAATTGAACTTTGGATGCTATAGTTCAGCACCGGAAAGAGGGAATCACGCAAAAGTGACAACATAACCCAAGATGTAAAGGAGAGGACATGGCCTCAAATATCTCTCTGCCGCCGTGGTGCTCTGCTCCCAGTATGCTAGCGTCGACCGCTGCCAGTTATCT
The DNA here is from genome assembly GCF_023897955.1 of Schistocerca gregaria. Lineage (NCBI taxonomy): Eukaryota > Metazoa > Arthropoda > Insecta > Orthoptera > Acrididae > Schistocerca > Schistocerca gregaria. The sequence continues at coordinate 1,706,569 of NW_026061973.1, forward strand.
CTAACACAACACACATCAAGAGCAGACAATTTTCTGAGACATAAACTACACAACCCTATCTGGAGAACAGGTGAGCAATACAACTGGACTGAAACCAATGAGCCTCCGTGAGTTACTTGGCCAGTGCCAGCCCTTAAACTTTGATTAATAAGATCGCTAAAAATCATACCGAAGTTAAGATGACGAGACTTATCTCCAGGTTCGCCATATTAGTGGCAGAGACAATGAATTGGCGACGCTCTTATCCGTATGTTCGCGGCAGAGTCTGGGGAAGGCAATGGCCACGTGGAGCCGGATCTGGGGGTCAATTTCCTTCTCTCCGAGACACCCGGCTTCTTCTGCGACTTAGCCGGCAAACAGGCCGAGGACCCCGGGTGGGGACCGATTCGGCAGCAGTTGGCGGATGGCGAGGTCTTCGGGGGGTGGGGTGGGCGGGGGGTGTCTTGTGTAAAGGGGAAGACAACCGTGGTGAAGGGAAGGTCTGTATTCCAAAGGAACGAGTTAGCATGGCACTCAGATATTTCCACGATTCGGCGGTAGGGGATCATTTGGGGTTCTACAAGACCTTGAACAGAGTTCGGGAACACATGTTTTGGCCCAACCTATATGGCGATGGCATGCGATTTGTTGGCAACTGTGTCCAGTGTAAGCGCGGTAAGCCCGATGTTGGGCCGCACAGAGAACTACTACAGTCGGTTAGCGAGCAGTGTCCTCTGGACCGCGACTCAAAGATCGAAACATCGATCGACGGAAACTGGCGCCAGAAACGCACCAGCTCACTCTATTTCATCCCCTTAGGGGTTGAACTTCCAAAAACACGAAAATACGTATTTTCTTATTTGTAACCTTGAAGTCAAATACCAATTTTCGTAGATATAGCCTTAAAAATACTTCCATAGTCCTTCCATAATTTTTTATCTCAAGATAAAATGTTCACCTACTATTTCACCTCATAGAGGTTAAATTCCCAATAATACTGGAACACATATTTCTTTATTTCTGACCTAGAAACCAGATACAAATTTTCGTCTGCCTAGCTTCAAAATTACCTTAATAGCTACATGTTTCAAAAATCCTTTCATTTCCTGTGTATCCCCCTTAGAGGTGGAATTTCGAAATATGCAGTATAAGCGGTATAAGATCAACAACCTTTCCAAATCTCAAGGTTTATTTTCCTTGGCGGTCTGGACTGTGTGAATTTCATAGTAATGGCCTCCACACACACACACACACACGCACACACACACACACACACACACACACACACCACTAACAATGCCACCACCACCTCCTGGGGAAATTTCTGCAGACGCCCTTGTTCCACTGCAGTCATATTTTGCCGACGACCTACATTTAGCAGCGTGGGAGGGATAGTGTCGTGCAACAGACAGTATACTCAGTAGACAACGAACTGTTCGTTGTGAAATCAGGGACATAGGAACCGAGACTGACACAGAAGGTGCTGAAGGTGAAGCACACTAGACTCGTGTCTACCACGGCTTCAAATAGTATCGATTTACTATGAACGGAAGTTCCGAAAAGTGAGCAAGTAATTTTACAGTAAATTCAGTACCGATGGTGAGGATATACAACGAAAAACATTTCTATAATATTTCAGAAATAATGAAACATTCCACTCAAGTCGCGCGGCAGAAAACGCAATCGATATGCTTGCACTTAAGACGGAAGGCCCCACGTGCTTACGCAGGCTTACGACAGATCGCAAAATTCGGCAGTAGGCGTAAGCCAACCTCTTGTGCTGCCATCTGTTATTGATGCCAGGCATCAAGGTCTCAGTAGTACGACCATCCACTGGAGAGTAGTTTGCTTTGTAAGCACTCCGTCTTCAGGCCACGAGTGACCTACTGGGACAGCACCATCCGACCGCCGTGTAATCATCCGTGGAGGATGCGAACAGGAGGGGCGGGGGTCAGCACACTGCTCTCCCGGTCGTTATGTTGGTATTTTTTGACCGGAGCCGCTACTATTGGGCCGAGTAGCTCCTCGATTGGCATCATGAGGCTGAGTGCACCCCGAGAAATGGCAAGAGCGCATGGCGGCCTGGATGATCACCCATCCAAGTGCCTTCAACGCCCGACAACGCACTTAACTTCGGTGATCTCACGTGAACCGACGCAACCTCCGCGGCAAGTCCGTTGCTGCAGATATTTTAGAGTAGTTGTTACGTTTCATAATTATCTAGTTTACGGGGAAAATGTAAAAAAGGCGATTGTCACCGAAGCTACAACTAATCTGAATTTCTGGTTAGTTATCAAGTGGTCTTATGTGCAAGCCTGATTTTTTCATCCTTTGCGGTGGGAATGATTCAAACCCGTCATGTTCTTCTTATGAGGTGTTCTATTTATTTTGCACACAATGATCGTTTGTAGTTGTGTTGAGTTACCACCTTGATAAATTTTTGGATGGCGCACGTATCATAACTGAGATCTGCGCTTGCGCTTAATGGCTGAAGGTCAATTAGCGTAATGAGTAGTAGCGAATGTTATAGTAACATGTTTGTAAATTATTTCAGGTAAATTACCTTAGTAGTGTAATATTATCAGTATACCAGTACAGTATGTGGGCCAATTACGTTAGTCATGGAATACTATCCGTATAAGACTATGTCACCTTGATGTCCCGGAATTTGCTTCAATTTTGGAATCCACGAAAGAACTGGAAATTTTCCTTTACACAGCTTTCCATATAATTTCTATTACAGTGATTCAGTCTTGTCTGTCACTCGACTTTTCTGACTGTGAAATAAATTCTATCGCTCATGTGCTTATTACCTCTTCGTGTTTCCATTTGCCGATATTGCGCATAAACACATACATATCTCAACGTTGCTATGTACATTGATGGAACGACACACTTTTCTGTGGCGACACTGCAGTTTAGAGATAGAAAAACCGATCAGTTAAAACTACATGGGTATTTTAGTTCTGAATAACCGATGTCTTTCGGTATTTGTTTGCTCTCGGTTATAACAAGTATCTTTTTATATTTTCCTGATAACCACGTAAAAACAGATATACCAATTAGCCACAGTTGTCGTAGTAAAATTTTTAGTTTTCAAATAAACCTTTTTTAAAAAAGACGAGTAATTTTTATTCGTAAGATTTCCATAGCTCTTAAATACTGCGTTATTACAGAAAAAATGGGAAAAGTGATGTATGCCACTTTAATAACACTGCTGATAGAAACGAGCAACAAGTGAATTGGTCCAACATTGCCGAGACAATACTGTGCCTGTTATACAAGCAGTGCGCGAGAATGGACGCAGTTTCTCGCTGTTGTCGAACGTCAGTTGTAACACAGAATGGCACCATCTGGAAGCCTGGAAGTATTTTACGATATGCAGTACGAGTGAAGCACAATGGTCGATTTGGTCGACTTGCGACATCATACAAGGAAAAAAGTTAAAATTTTACAAATCATTCATAGTTCGGGATAAAAATAGAAAGTGCCTGATCTGCTGCCTGTGTCTACGATATCTGCTTTTAGCCGTTAACAGAGAAATTAAAACGAAAAAGAGAGTTCTCCTGCCGCAGTTTTCACTCTTTATCGCTGGATTATACGAAATGCCCGCATAGTGCTGTGATAACCGATTTAAATATAATTTTTGAGCAGAGTTCTAAAAACTAAAATCAGTAGGATAATACTGGCAGTTTTCTGTGGTATAGAAGTACTCGCTATATTTTGAGAGAAACAGCGAACAGCGGACAAAGTTTTATTGGACTATTTAATTTAAAGAAATTAGAATTATATTAATACCGTCAGTTGCTCACGGGCGTTGATAAATATCAACGTGGACAAGTGAAAATGTGTGCCACGACCGGGACTCGAACCCGGGATCTCTTGCTAAAATGACAGACGCTCTATGCATCTAGGCCACCGAGGGCACAGTGTATGGTTCGACTGCAGGGACTATCTCGCGCACGCCTCCTGCGAGACTCACATTCTTACCTTGAATGTCCATACACTACAGTCGTAGAGTCCCACTCCAACACACTCATTCCTCGTGGAAGACATGTCCATATCCATATAAGTATATGGTTCTGGCAATACCAGCCATGACCTTCTTCTGTGAAGATGCACAAGTATTCCCCGAACTGTTACGGGACTTGGTAAGAATGTGTTCCACGAGTAATGAATGTGTTGGTGTGGGACACTACGAATGTAGTGCGTGGACATGGAAGGTGAGAATGTGAGTCTCGCGGGAAGCGTGCGCGAGATAGTACCTGCAGTCACACTATCGTCTGTGCCCTCGGTGGCTCAGATGGGCAGAGAGCCTGCCATGTAAGCAGGAGATCCCGGGTTCGAGTCCCAGACTTGCACACATTGTCACCTGTCCCCGTTGATATATATCGACACCCGTGAGCAGCTGACGGTATTAATATAATTCTAATTTCGTTCTGGACGGCTGCAGGTCATCATAAATGTATTTGACGTTTTGATTCCATTTATCAAGAAACTGAGAAAGTAAAAATTTTTATCTTTGTTTGATTTCTACGTTTACAAGAGGAAATAATGTAAATAAAATACTGAAAATCGGTTATTACAAGAACTGGTATTGTGACGGGCTTTAACAATTAGGTTAAAGTGAGGCTGGGAAACTGATAAGAGCCGAAAACCAGTTGTTTGAGCGATAACCGACATTCCCACTGCTGTTGTGAGTGGTAAGATTGACGCGCAAGCACATCTAGAACAGTTTCTCAGAAAGGTTACTGCAACTCTGATGTTCTCAAAATGAACGGGCCAGCCATTGGCGTCCGCGAGGGGGAAGGGGAGGGGGAGGGGAGGAGGTGGGGAGGGGAGGATAGGCAAAAGGGCACTTTCACCCGTCGCCCCTAACCATCCTTGGAATCTGGAGTAAAGAGTTTTTATTCGTTACAGTATACTCATACTCTTCCAGATAAGAATTCTCCACAATACTGCTAAACCTTAGCTTTGACCAGTTGTAGCGCTTATAGAGTTAGGGTCTTGTAGCTTGATGCACCTCGTAACTGACCAGCTGATTTGTACACAGAGTGCCAGTTTCAGAATCATGCACTCCAGCCCCGATGCGCCTTCCCCCCTCCCCACCACTGGAAATATTTCTGCAGACTCCAGTCTGCCACTGTGCATATATTTTGATAACATCCTGGTTTTAATAGCATCGAAGGAACAGCATTGTGGAGTAAAGGGTAGACCTAGCACAGACCACACCATTCACAATGAAACGCATCACTTAGTAGATGGTGAAGTACTTTGAAGCTAGCCAGATAGAAACAGAACCTCCTGGCACTGTATCTAACCCAAATTCTAATCTTACACTAATCTCTTGTATGTACCTACCACGCCCTCAAAGAGCCAACGATTTACTATTATCAAAAGTTCCGAAAAATGAGGAAGAAATTGACCCACACTTTTTTCCGTTGTTCATTATTTCGATTACCCCATAAAGGGAATGGACTTGTAGCCACAGGTTACACAAGCGATAAATGGTTTAAAATACATAAAAAGAGATGACAATAGGAAACGATTTTTAAAAACACAATGATGCGGCTTTTACGATTTTTACAGGAAAAAGAAATGGATGACAAAATAAAGGTTTTTCAAAAATATGCTGGTGGACAATATTGGGGATTTTTTATCTTTATAGATGACTAGCGGAAAAGCTTGGTGTTGACCAGGCATTTATTTACAGCTGTGCGTCCACGTCCGTACTATGCAGCGTCTGGCCTTGTCCTGAGTTTTTATGACGTATCTCCTGAAACATGTGTCGTACAATGATATAATTTTGTAGGTGCATTCAGCGTCATATGCGGATACTGTCTCCAAAATTTATTGCGAATATAGTAGCAAAGAAGTAACAAATTTAAATGTCACGAATGCTGTGATCCCCACACACTTGGGTGCAACCAATGTACACAGGTTGCTTGGCTCGATCATTATGGCTACCATCACCGCTGGTCGAAATTGGACCAGCTGTGTCGACGTAGTGAAAATATAAATGTGCATAACATGGTAAACGTCCATTCTTTCCAGCCATCAGACCTGATCTACGATCAAAAATATCATGTAAAAGTGGTAGGGGCAACGGCCTTGCCGCAGTGGATACACCGGTTCCCGTCAGATCACTGAAGTTTAGCACTTTCGGGCGTGGTCGGCACTTGGATGGGTGACCATCCGGGCCGCTATGCGCTGTTTCCATTTTTCGGGTTGCACTCAGCCTTGCGATGCCAATTGAGGAACTACTCGACCGAATAGTAGCGGCTCCAGTCAAAGGAAACTACCACAACGAGTGGGAGAGCCAGCTCCTCCTCCACCCTCAGTGAGAATGAAGTGGCGGTCGGATGGTCCTGATTGGCCACTTGTGGCCTGAACAGGGAGTGCTTTCTTAAAGGAGTGCTCCCTACATAAAACTGACAGTTTTGACTCAGGGACTGTCCACGGTAAATGCTGCATTGGACCTACGAATACTATTAAAATAACGGTTTGAGTTCTCTTTAGTTGTCCAATCATCTGAAGTGAGTCCTTATTGAAGTAAGCTGAAAAATAGATTTTATGTTAATGGCGGATAAATTTTATGTTAATGGCGGCAAATTAACTTTACCCTAATGACACACAAGGTCAATGCCGTTCTATCACGTAAAGTATTCTCAGATCGAAATGTTTTGCATTACCAAATCTCAAATGTAGATCCATCATACCGCAATTATAATTCTCAAAATAATTTGGAGCTACGTTCAATGCATATTTAAATGCATCTTTCAAAACAATACCAGAATTCTCATTAGATCATCATTATCAGTGCCTAGAGTATTCCTATTATTTCGTCTACCAAAAACCGCGTCTCACTATGGCTTTTTCAGTACGCTGTTTTGTTTTCCACTGCTGACAATAGAAACGATCTGGCAGATGTGACATTGTAGATGTCCAGTATGCGTGTCTTAATGCAAATAAACCGTCTGGAACATTTACCCTTGAACCTCCCTAGAATGGGATTTCATGGAACGTTATGAAAGTTGGCAGCACTTTGAGTGGCAGAAACCTCACGTTTCCGTCATTTGTTTTCATAATGACGTAGTGCCAATTCGTCACATTGGACGCTTTTCTCTCGGAAACGTTTACATTCATCGTCTGGATATCAATGTCGCCTTCTGAGGTATGCAGTCGCACCACTCTGTACGAAATAGGTTCTAAGCTGATGCAGTCGACAAGTAACGTCGAAATATATCGTCACCTCGAAATATATCGACACCTCGAAATAAATCCACACCCAGAAATAAATCGCCAACCCGAAATAAATCGCAACCTCGAAATAAATCGACACCATGAAAAAAATCGAAACTTCGAAATAAATCGACACCTCCAAAAGACAGCTACATCGAAATGATTCGATATCCCGAAATATATCGACATCTATACGCATTTCAGCTTACCATATAGATCGATATCTCGAATCTCACGGACCTCTCGAGATAAATCGAGGTATAGAAATATATCGATATCTTGAAATATATTGGTACCTAGTAATATAAAGATATCTCTAAAAATACAATATCTAGAAATTTATGGATTACTTGAGATATAGAGGTTTCTTGAAATTTATCGATATCTCGAAAGGAATCGATATCTGAAGTACACCGATACATGGAAATATATCGATAGCTCGAAATAAACAGACAACCCGATTTGTTTCGGTATATCAAACTAAATCGATATCTCGACATAAACGGATACTTCGAAATCAATTGATACCTCGAAATAAATGGATGCCTCAATATAGATAGATATCTCGAAATAAATCGACATCTCGATATAATGAGTGCTTCGACATAAGTCGATATATCGAAATGAATCGATAATGGGAATGAATGGACGTCTTGAAAAAAATCTGTACCCCTAAGAAAACGATTCTCGAAATAAATAGGTATATCGAAATATATCGCTATCTCGATAAATACCGATATCTAGTGGTCGGATATATGTTTCAAGTTGACTTGACATATCAGTATAGTTCGATATACATCAAAATACTTTGGATTTTCAATATACCGATAGATTTCTAGACCTCGGGGAAAAAATCGCCGATCCGACCTCAGTGCAAAAACGCAGACCTAGGGAAAAAACGCCGACCTCGGGGAAAAACGCAGACCTCGAGGGAAAAACGTCGACCTCGGGGTAAAACGCCGACCTCGTGGGAAAACGCCGACCTTCGGAAAACTGCCGACCTCAGGAAAAATCCAGTTCCATTAATTTACACAGACACTAATGTATGTCACCATTAGGTTCTCAAAATACAACCTAATTCCTGGTATTTATCACCTCACACAAAAAGTGGTCGTGACAGAAAAGTCTCGTTCTTTAGAAAGTTTAGAATGAGATGTTCTAAATATTGCAGTTTATCCATTTACAATAATCTACAAGAACTGCACAATGAGAAGAGACTGTCAACCACAGCACTTTGAAACAGTGGACAGCCAGGAAGACAGAGGTTGCATTGCTGTTTCTAATCCTCTGGTGCTTGAGATTTAGAATCCAGGATTGCCTCGAATGAGAACAGCAATAATGGATGTCCTGCACCAGTGTAGAACTTACTCTGGAACTCCACAGAAAATCACAAGGCACAATTATATCACATCATTCTCAGCAAACTACAGAAGCCTCTAATGGACGTAACAACGTTGTCACCTCCTTCACCAGTGAAGGATCTTAGTAGCTATTGAGTCAAGAGTAGGTTGCCAATTAATAATTTGTTGTTCAAAGCTAACTTCAGTGTATATGGGAATACTCAGTGGACATCTTTAACCATCATATTTTACTGTCTAAGATATGTCAACTTCCCAGACTATAAGTATAAGCAGAGCTTGGTCTTTCCCAATCCGAGATTGTTTAGAATGGGTATCAAGGGAATCAGATCCACTGGGCATTTAGAGCAACCTGCTTTAAACAATATGAGCAGGCAGTAGACACAGACACAGAATTTGGAATTTCTCTGTGAAGTGGTTACCTTCATCGTCTGAAAACTTATGTTGTGTGCTGCGCTATGTGGAGGTACTAATAGCAACACAGTAAAACACAGAAGAAGCTTATAAGTTGATGTAATCAGCCAGTAAGAAGCAGTAAACTTTAAGTTTTAGTAATCGATTATTGACTTATTATCCGGCTTTGGTGCCTTGACATTACCGACGACCTTAAGATTTTGCATGAAGAGAGGCCTAAAAGCCACGTTACACGAGAGAATGTGAAAAGTGTTCATATGTAGTAAAAACCTAAGAAATAAGCCCGTTTTCGTCATTTGCTATCAAATCGATGTATTGCCAGAGCGTTACATTGGCAGCTTTTCTCTCTGAAACGGTTACATTTATCGTCTGCAAACTTATGTCGCGTGCTAAGGAATGCAGAGACACTAAAAACAACACAGTAGAACATAGAGGAAGCTTCTAGGTTGATGTAATTAGCCCGTAGGAAACAGTACAATTCAGGTTTTAGTTATCGATTAGTTGGGAGCTCCAATGTTAGGCGCGTAATGGGGTCCCTTAGGGATACGGCGGCTAAGGAGGGGAAGAAATCCAGTGTGCACTTCGTGTGCATTCCGGGAGGAGTCATTCCTGATGTGGAAAGGGTCCTTCCGGATGCCATGAAGAGCACAGGGTGCAGCCAGCTGCAGGTGGTGGCACATGTCGGCACTAATGACGTGTGTCGCTTTGGATCTGAGGAAATTCTCTCTGGATTCCAGCGGCTATCTGATTTGGTGAAGGCTGCCGGTCTTTCTTACGAGATGAAGGCAGAGCTGACCATCTGCAGCATCGTTGAGAAAACCGACTGCGGACCTTTGGTGCAGAGCCGGATGGAGGGTCTGAATCAGAGGCTCAGACGGTTTTGCAACCTTATTGGCTGCAGATTCATTGACTTCCGCCATAGGCTGGTGGGGTTTCGGGTTCCGCTGAATAGGTCAGGAGTTCACTACACTCAGCTGGCGGCTACACGGGTAGCGGAGGCTGTGTGGCGTGGACTGGGCGGTTTTTTAGGTTAGAAGGCCTCGGGAAAGTGCGGGATGGGCTGCAATGTCAAAGGGTGCTTGGCAATTACAGGACGTGCTTGGATCAAGGAACAGTCGGAATTATAGTTGTAAATTGTTGTAGTTGCGCTGGAAAAGTCCCTGAGCTTCAAGCGCTAATAGAAAGTACAGAAGCTGATATCGTTATAGGTACAGAAAGCTGGCTAAAGCCTGAAATAAGTTCTGCAGAAATTTTTACGAAGTCTCAGACGGTGTTCAGGAAAGATAGATTAGGCAGAATTGGTGGTGGAGTGTTTGTGTCTGTCAGTAGTGGTTTATCTTGTAGTGAAGTCGAAGTAGATACTCCGTGTGAATTGGTGTGGGTGGAGGTTATACTTAAAAGCCGAATTAAGTTAATAATTAGCTCCTTCTACCGACCCCCAGACTCCGATGATACAGTTGCGGAACAGTTCAGAGAAAGTTTGAGTCTCGTAACAAATAAATACCCAACTCATACGGTTATAGTTGGTGGGGATTTCAACCTACCCTCGGTATGTTGGCAAAAATACTTGTTCAAAACCGGTGGTAGGCAGAAAACGTCTTCCGAGATTGTCCTAAATGCATTCTCCGAAAATTATTTCGAGCAGTTAGTCCACGAACCCACGCGAATTGTAAATGGTTGCGAAAACACACTTGACCTCTTGACCACAAACAATCCAGAGCTGATAGAGAGCATCATGACTGATACAGGGATTAGTGATCACAAGGTCATTGTAGCTAGGCTCAATACCATTTCTTCCAAATCCATCAGAAACAAAAGCAAAATAATTTTATTTAAAAAAGCGGATAAAGTGCCACTAGAAGCCTTCCTAAAAGACAATTTCCATTCCTTCCGAACTGACTATGCGAATGTAGACGAGATGTGGCTCAAATTCAAAGACATAGTAGCAACAGCAATTGAGATATTCATACCTCATAAATTGGTAAGAGATGGAACGGATCCCCCGTGGTACACAAAAAAAGTCCGAACGCTGTTGCAGAGGCAACGGAAAAAACATGCGAAGTTCAGAAGAACGCGAAATCCCGAAGATGGGCTAAAATTTACAGACGCGCGAAATTTGGCACGTACTTCGATGCGAGATGCCTTTAATAGGTTCCACAACGAAACATCGTCTCGAAATTTGGTAGAAAATCCGAAGAAATTCTGGTCGTATGTAAAGTAGACAAGCGGCAAGACGCAGTCAATACCTTCGCTGCGCAGTGCCGATGGTACTGTTATCGACGACTGTGCTGCTAAAGCGGAGTTATTGAACGCAGTTTTCCGAAATTCCTTCACCAGGGAAGACGAATGGAATATTCCAGAATTTGAAACACGAACATCTGCTAGCATGAGTTTCTTAGAAGTAGATACCTTAGGGGTTGCGAAGCAACTCAAATCGCTTGATACGGGCAAGTCTTCAGGTCCAGATTGTATACCGATTAGGTTCCTTTCAGATTACGCTGATACTATAGCTCCCTACTTAGCACTCATATACAACCGCTCGCTCACCGATAGATCTATACCTACAGATTGGAAAATTGCGCAGGTCGCACCAGTGTTCAAGAAGGGTAGTAGGAGTAATCCATTTAACTACAGACCTATATCATTGACGTCGGTTTGCAGTAGGGTTTTGGAGCATATACTGTATTCAAACATTATGAATCACCTCGAAGGGAACGATCTATTGACACGTAATCAGCATGGCTTCAGAAAACATCGCTCTTGTGCAACGCAGCTAGCTCTTTATTCGCACGAAGTAATGGCCGCTATCGACAGGGGATCTCAAGTTGATTCCGTATTTCTAGATTTCCGGAAAGCTTTTGACACCGTTCCCCACAAGCGACTTCTAATCAAGCTGCGGAGCTATGGGGTATCGTGTCAGTTGTGCGACTGGATTCGTGATTTCCTGTCAGGAAGGTCGCAGTTCGTAGTAATAGATGGCAAATCATCGAGTAAAACTAAAGTGATATCAGGTGTTCCCCAGGGAAGCGTCCTGGGACCTCTACTGTTCCTGATCTATATAAATGACCTGGGTGACAATCTGAGCAGTTCTCTTAGACTGTTCGCAGATGATGCTGTAATTTAACGTCTAGTAAGGTCATCCGAAGACCAGTATCAGCTGCAAAGTGATTTAGAAAAGATTGCTGTATGGTTTGTCAGGTGGCAGCTGACGCTAAATAACGGAAAGTGTGAGATGATCCACATGAGTTCCAAAAGAAATCCGTTGGAATTCGATTACTCGATAAATAGTACAATTCTCAACGCTGTCAATTCAACTATGTACCTGGGTGTTAAAATTACGAACAACTTCAGTTGGAAGGACCACATAGATAATATTGTCGGGAGGACCAGCCAAAGGTTGCGTTTCATTGGCAGGACACTTAGAAGATGCAAGAAGTCCACTAAAGAGACAGTTTACACTACACTCGTTCGTCCTCTGTTAGAATATTGCTGCGCGGTGTGGGATCCTTACCAGGTGGGATTGACGGAGGACATCGAGAGGGTGCAAAGAAGGGCAGCTCGTTTTGTATTATCGCGTTATAGGGGAGAGAGTGTGGCAGATATGATACACGAGTTGGGATGGAAGTCATTACAGCATAGACGTTTTTCGTCATGGCGAGACCTTTTTACGAAATTTCAGTCACCAACTTACTCTTCCGAATGCGAAAATATTTTGTTGAGCCCAACCTACATAGGTAGGAATGATCATCAAAATAAAATAAGAGAAATCAGAGCTCGAACAGAAAGGTTTAGCTGTTCGTTTTTCCCGCTCGCTGTTCGGGAGTGGAACAGTAGCAGATAGTATGATTGTGGTTCGATGAACCCTCTGAAAACACTTAAATGTGATTTGCAGAGTAGTCATGTAGATGTAGATGTAGATGATTTATTAGCCGGCTTTGGTGCCAGTGAAATAACCGACTACCTTAAGATTTGGCATTAAACAAGGTCTGGCAGCCACGTTACACGAGAGAATGTGAAAAGTGTTCATATGTACTAAAAACCAAGGAAATCCGCCCGTTTTCACATCTGCTTTCGAATCCACGTAATGCCAGATCGTCACATTGGCCGTTTCCTCTCTGAAACGGTTACATTTATTGTTTGCATAGCTATGTAGCGTGCTGCGGTTTGCGGAGACACTAAAAGCACCATAGTAAAACACAGAAGAAGCTTTTAATTTGGTGTAATAGCCAGTAAGAAGCAGTACAATTCAAGTTTTTGTTATCGATTATTGAATTTTTAGCCGGCTTTGGTGCCTTGGACATGAGCTAGGACCTTAAGATTTGGCATGAAGGGAGGTCTGGCAGCCACGTTGCACGGGAGAAAGTGAGAAGTTTTTATGTGCAGTAAAAACCTAAGAAATCCGCCCGTTTTCGTCATCTGCTTTCGAATCGACGTAATGCCAGATCGTCACATTGGCCGTTTTCCCTCTGAAACGGTTACATTTATCGTGTGCAAACTTATGTCGCGTGCTGCGGTATGCGGAGACACTAAAAGCACCATAGTAGAACACAGAAGAAGCTTCTAAGTTGATGTAATAGCCAGTAAGCAACTGTACAATTGAAATATTAGTTATCGATTAGTGAATTTTTAGAAGGCTTTAGTGCATTCGACATGAGCTAGGACCTTACGATTTAGTATGAAGGGAGGTCTATGAGCCATATCGCACGGGAGAATGTGAAAAGTGTTCACATCTAGTAAAAACCTGAGAAATCCGCCCGTTATCGTCATTTGCTATCGAATCGAATTAATGCCAGATCGTCACATTTTCCGCTCTTCTTTCTGAAATGGTTACATTTATCGTGTGCCATGCTATGTCGCTTGCTGCGGTAGTCGGAGACACTAAAAGCACCATAGTAGAACAGAGAAGAAGCTTCTAAGTTGATCTAATAGCCAGTAAGCAGCTGTACAATTCAAGTATTAGTTACCGAGTATTGACTTTTGGATGGCTTTAATGCATTGGACATGAGCTAGGACCTTACGTTTTAGTAAGAACGGAGATCTAGCAGCCACGTTGCACGGGAGAACGTGAAAAGTGTTCACATCTAGTAAAAACCTGAGAAATCCGCTCGTTTTCGTCATTTGCTATCCAATCGACTTAATTACAGATCGTCACATTGGCCGCTCTTCTCTCTGAAACGATTACATTTGTCGTGTGCAAAGCTATGTCGCGTGCTGCAGTATGCGGAGACACTAAAAGCACCATAGTAGAACAGAGAAGAAGCTTCTAAGTTGATGTAATAGTAAGTAAGAAGCAGTACAATTCAAGTTTTAGTTGTCAGTTATAGACTTTTTAGATGGCTTCAGCGCATTGTACATAAGCTAGGACCTTAAGATTTAGTATGAAAGGAGGTGTAGCGGCCACGTTGCACGGGAGAACGTGAAAAGTGTTCATATCTAGTAAAAACCTGAGAAATCCGACCGTTATAGTCATTTGCTATCAAATCGACTTAATGCCAGATCGTCACATTTTCCGCTCTTTTTTCTGAAACGGTTACATTTATCGTCTCCAAAGCAGTGTCACGTGCTGCGGTATGCGGAGACACTAAAAGCACTATACTAGAACACATAGGAAACTTCCAAGTTGATGTAGTAGCCAGTAACACGTAGTACAATTCAAGTTTTTGTTATCGACTATTCACTTTTTAGCCGGCTTTGGTGCCTTGGACACGAGCTAGGACCTTAAGATTTTGCATGAAAGGAGGACTAGCAGCCGCGTTGCACGGGAGAATGTGAAAAGTGTTCTTATGTAGTTAAAACCTGAGATATCCGTCCGTTTTCGTCATTTGTTATCAAATCGACTTAAAGCCAGATTGTTACATTGGCCGCTCTTCTCTCTGAAACGGTTACATTCATCGTGTGCAAAGCTATGTCGCGTGCTGCGGAATGCGGAGACACTAAAGCCACGATAGTAGAACACAGAAGAAGTTTCTAAGTTGACGTAATAACCAGTAAGAAGCACTCAAATTCAAGTTTTAGTTATTGATTAATGACTTTTTAGCCGGCATTGGTGCATTGTACATGCGCTAGAATCTTATGATTTTGCATGAAGGAAGGTCTATCAGCCACATCGCACAGGAAAATGTGGAAAGTGTTCGCATCTAGCAAAAACCTGAGAAATTCGCCCGTTTTCGTCATTTGCAATCGAATCGACTTAATGCCAGATCGAATATTGGCAGCTCTTCTCTCTGAAACGGTTACATTTATCGTGTGCAAAGCTATGTCGCGTGCTGCGGTATACGGAGACACTAAAAGCACCAAAATAGAGCACAGAAGAAGTTTCTAAGTTTATGTAATAGCCAGTAAGAAGCAGTAAAATTCAACTTTCAGTTGTCGATTACTGTCATTTTAGCCTTCTTTGGTACCTTGGACACGAGCAAGGACCTTACGATTTTGCATAAATGGAGGACTAGCAGCTGCGTTGCACGCGAGTATGTGAAAAGTGTTCATACGTAGTAAAAACCTGAGATATCCGTCCGTTTTCGTCATTTGTTATCATATCGACTTAAAGCCAGATCGTTACATTGGCCGCTCTTCTCTCTGAAACGGTTTCATTTATCGCTTGCAAAGCCATGTCGCGTGCTGCGTGCCGCGTTGCTATTGAGATTGTGAAAAGTGTTCATATGTACTAAAAACATGAGAAATCCGTCCGTTTTCGTCATTTGTTAACCATTCGACTTAAAGCCAGTTCGTCACATTGGCCGCTCTTCTCTCTGAAACGGTTTCATTTATCGTCTGCAAAGCTATGTCGTGTGCTGCGGTATGGGCTCGACACGTAAAGCACTATAGTAGAACACAGAAGAAGTTTCTAAGTTGAAGTAATAGCCAGTAAGAAGTAGTACAATTCACGTGTTAGTAATCGATTATTGACTTTTTAGACGGGTTTGGCGCCTTGGACTTGTGCTAGGACCTTAAGTTTTTGCATGATGAAGGACTAGCAGCCGCTTTGCACGGGTAATTTGAAAAGTTTTCATATGTGCTAAAAACCTGAGACATCTGCCATTTTCGTCATTTGTTATCAAATCGATTTAAAGCCAGATCGTTACATTGGCCACTCCTCTCTCTGAAACGGTTTCATTTATCGTCTGCAAAGCTGTGTCGTGTGCTGCGGTATGGGCTAGACACTAAAAGCACCATAGCAGATCACAGAAGAAGCTTCTAAGTTGATGTAATAGCCAGTAAGAAACACTACAATTCAAGTTTTAGTTATCGAATATTGACCTTTTACCCTTCTTTGGTGCCTTGGACATGAGCTAGGACCTTAAGATTTTGCTTGAAGGGAAGTCTAGCAGACGCGTTGCACGGGAGAATGTGAAAGGTGTTCATATGTAGTAACAACCTGAGATATCCGTCCGTTTTTGTCATTTGTTATCGAATCGACTTAAACCCAGAACGTCACGTTGGCCGCTCTTCTCTCTGAAACGGTTACATTTATCGTCTACAAAGCTATGACGCGTGATGCGATATGCGGAGTCACTAAAAGCACCATAGTGGAACACAGAAGAAGCTTCCAAATTGACGTAATAGCCAGTAAGAAATAGTGCAATTCAAGTTTTAGTTATAGATTATTGACCTTTTACCCTTCTTTGGTGCCTTGTACATGAGCAAGGACCTAAAGATTTTGCATGAAACGAAGTGTAGCTGTCGCTTTGCACGAGAGAATGAAAACGTGTTCATATATAGTAAAAACATGAGATATTCGTCCGTTTTCGTCATTTGTTATCGAATGGACTTAAACCCAGAACGTCACGTTGGCCGCTCTTCTCTCTGAAACGGTTACATTTATCGTCTACAAAGCTATGACGCGTGATGCGATATGCAAAGAAACAAATAACACCATAGCAGATCACAGAAGAAGCTTCTAAGCTGATGTAATAGCTAGTAAGAAGTATTACAATTCACGTATTAGTTATCGATTATTGTCCCTTTAGCCGTCTTTGGTGTCTTGTACATGAGCTAGGACATTAAGATTTTGCATGAAAGGAGGACCAGCAGCCGCGTTGCTCGGGAGAATGTGATAAGTGTTGATAAGTAGTAAAAACCTGAGAAATCCGTCCGTTTTCCTCATCTGTTATCAAATCGTCTTAAAGCCAGAACATTACATTGGCCGCGATTCTCTTTGTGACGGTTACATTTATCGTCTGCACAGCTATGTCGGGTGCTGTGGTATGCTTAGACAATAAATGCACCATAGTGGAACACAGATTAAGCTTCTAAGTTGATGTAATAGCCAGTAAGAAATAGTACAATAACGTTTTAGATATGGATTATTCACTTTTTAGCTGGGTTTGGGGCCTTGGACATGAGCTAGGACCTTCAGATTTTGCATCTAAGGAGGACTAGCAGCTGCGTTGCACGGGAGAATGTGAAAAGTGTTCATATATAGTAAAAACCTGAGATATCCGTCCGTTTTCGTCATTTGTTATCGAATCGACTTAAAGCCAGATCGTCACACTGGCCGCTCTTCTCTCTGAAACGGTTACATTTATCGTCTGCAAAGCTATGTCGAGTGCTGCGGTATGCAGAGATACTAAAAGCACCATAGTAGAACACAGAAGAAGCTTCTAAGTTGATGTAATGGCCAGTAAGAAGTAGTACAATTCAAGTTTTAGTTATCGATTATTGACTATTTAGCCGTCTTTCGTGCCTTGGACATAAGCTGTGACATTAAGATTTGCGCATGAATGGAGGACTAGCGGCTGCGTTGCACGGGAGAATGTGAAAAGTGTTCATATGTAGTAAAAACCTGGGAAATCCGTTCGTTTTCGTCATTTCTTATCAAATCGACTTAAAGCCAGATCGTCACACTGGTCGCTCTTCTCTCTGAAACGGTTACATTTATCGTCTGCAAAGCTATGTCGCGTGCTGCGGTATGCGGAGACACTAACAGCACCATAGTAGAAAACAGATGAAACTCCTAAGTTGATGTAATAGCCAGTAAGAAGTAGTGCAATAACGTTTTAGATACCGATTATTGAATTTTTAGCTGGCTTTGGGGCCTTGGACATTAGCTAGGACCTTAAGATTTTGCATCAAAGGAGAACTAGCAGCTGCGTTGCACGGGAGAATGTGAAAAGTGTTCATGTGTAGTAAAAACCTGAGAAATCCGTCCGTTTTCGACATTTCTTACCAAATCGACTTAAAGCAAGATCGTCACATTGGTCGCTCTTCTCTCTGTAACTGTTACATTTATCATCTGCAAACATATGTCGCGTGCTGCGGTATGTAGAGACACTAACAGTACCATAGTAGAACCCTGATGAAACTTCTAAGTTGATGTAATAGCCAGTAAGAAGTAGTGCAATAACGTTTTAGATATCGATTATTGACTTTTTAGCTGGCTTTGGGGTCTTGGACATGAGCTAGGGCCTTAAGATCTTGCATCAAAGGAGGACTAGCAGCTGCGTTGCACGGGAGAATGTGAAAAGTGTTCATATGTAGTAAAAACCTGAGAAATCCGTCCGTTTTCGTCATTTCTTATCAAATCAAATTAAAGCTAGAACGTTACATTCGCCGCCCTTCTCTGTGAAACGGTACCATTTATCGCCTGCAAAGCTATGTCGCGTGCCGCGGTATGCCGAGACACTAACAGCACCATAGTAAAACAGAGGAAGCTTCTAAGTTGATGTAATTGCCAGTAAGAAGTAGTACGATAACGTTTTAGATATCGATTATTGACTTTTTAGCTGGCTTTGGGGCCTTGGACATGAGCTAGGGCCTTAAGATTTTGCATCAAAGGAGGACTAGCAGCTGCGTAGCACGGGAGAATGTGAAAAGTGTTCATATGTAGTAAAAACCTGAGAAATCCGTTCGTTTTCGTCATTTCTTATCAAATCGACTTAAAGCAAGATCGTCACATTGGTCGCTCTTCTCTCTGAAACTGTTACATTTATCATGTGCAAAGCTATGTCGCGTGCTGCGGTTTGCGGATACTCTAACAGCACCATCGTAGAACACAGATGAAACTTCTAAGTTGATGTAATAGCCAGTAAGAAGTAGTACAATAACGTTATAATTATCGATTATTGACTTTTTAGCTGGCTTTGGGGTCTTGGACATGAGCTAGGACCTTAAGACTTTGCATCGAAGGAGGACTAGCAGCTGCGTTGCACGGGAGAATGTGAAAAGTGTTCATATGTAGTAAAAACCTGAGAAATCCGTCCGTTTTCGTCATTTCTTATCAAATCGACTTAAAGCCAGAACGTTACATTGGCCGCTCTTCTCTCTGAAACGGTACCATTTATCGCCTGCAAAGCTATGTCTCGTGCTGCGGTATGCCGAGACACTAACAGCACCATAGTAACGCAGAAGAAGCTTCTAAGTTGATGTAATAGCCAGTAAGAAGTAGTACAATAACGTTTTAGATATCGATTATTGACTTTTTAGCTGGCATTGGGGCCTTGGACATGAGCTAGGACCTTAAAATTTTGCATCAAAGGAGGACTAGATGCTCCGTTGCACGGGAGAATGTGAAAAGTATTCATATGCAGTACAAACCTGAGAAATCCGTCAGTTTTCGTAATTTCTTATCAAATCGACTTAAAGCCAGGACGTCACATTGGACGCTCTTCTCTCTGAAACGGTAACATTTATCGTCTACAAAGCTATGTCGCGTGCTGCGGTATGCCGAGACACTAACAGCACCATAGTAGAACACAGAAGAAGCTCCTAAGTTGTAGTAATTGCCAGTAAGAAGTAGTGCAATAACGTTTTAGATATCGATTCTTGACTTTTTAGCTGGCTTTGGGGCATTGGACATGAGCTAGGACCTTAAGACTTTGCATCAAAGGAGGACTAGCAGCTGTGTTGCACGGGAGAATGTGAAAAGTGTTCATATGTAGTAAAAACATGAGAAATCCGTCCGTTTTCGTCTTTTCTTATAAAATCGACTTAAAACCAGATCGTTACATTGGTCGCTCTTTTCTCTGAAACGGTTACATTTATCGTCTGCAAAGCTATGTCGCGTGCTGCGGTATGCGGAGACACTAACAGCACCATAGTAGAAAACAGATGAACCTTCTAAGTTGATGTAATAGCCAGTAAGAAGTAGTGCAATAACGTTGTAGATATCGTTTCTTGACTTTTTAGCTGGCTTTGGGGCCTTGGACATGGGCTAGGACCTTAAGATTTTGCATCAAAGGAGGACTACATGCTTCGTTGCACGGGAGAATGTGCAAAGTGTTCATATGCAGTAAAAACCTGAGAAATCCGTCCGTTTTCGTAATTTCTTATCAAATCGCCTTAAAGCTAGGACGTCACATTGGACGCTCTTCTCTCTGAAAATGTTACATTTATCGTCTTTAAAGCTATGTCACGTGCTGCGGTATGCGGAGTCACTAACAGCATCATAGAAGAACACAGATGAAACTTCTAAGTTGATGTAATAGCCAGTAAGAAGTAATACAATAACGTTTTAGATTTCGATTATTGACTTTTTACCTGGCTTTGGGGTTTTGCACATGAGCTAGGAACTTAAGACTTTGCATCAATTGAGGACTAGCAGCTGCGTTGAACGGGAGAATGTGATAAGTGTTCATATGTAGTAAAAACCTGAGAAATCCGTCCGTTTTCGTCATTTCTCATGAAATCAACTTAAAGCCAGATCGTCACATTGGTCACTCTTCTCTCTGAAACGGTTACATTTATCGTATGTAAAGCTATGTCACGTGCTGCGGCATGCGGAGACACTAACAGCACCATAGAAGAACACAGATGAAACTTCTAAGTTGATGTAATAGCCAGTAAGAAGTAATACAATAACGTTTTAGATTTCGATTATTGACTTTTTAGCTGGCTTTGGTGCCTTGGACGTGAGCTAGGACCTTAAGATTTTGCATCAATGGAGAACTAGCAGCTGCGTTGCACGGGAGAATGTGAAAGTGTTCATGTGTAGTAAAAACCTGAGAAATCCGTCCGTTTTCGTCATTTCTTATCAAATCGACTTAAAGCCAGATCGTCACATTGGTCGCTCTTCTCTCTGAAACGGTTACATTTGTTACATTTATCGTCTGCAAAGCTATGTCGCGTGCTGCGGTATGCGGAGAGACTAACAGCACCATAGTAGAAAACATATGAAACTTCTAAGTTGATGTAATTGCCAGTAAGAAATAGTACAATAATGTTTTAGATTTCGATTATTGACTTTTTAGCTGGCTTTGGTGCCTTGGACGTGAGCTAGGACCTTAAGATTTTGCATCAATGGAGAACTAGCAGCTGCGTTGCACGGGAGAATGTGAAAAGTGTTCATATGTAGTAAAATCCTGAGAAATCCGTCCGTTTTCGTCATTTCTTATCAAATCGACTTAAAGTCAGATCGTCACATTGGTCGCTCTTCTCTCTGAAACGGTTACATTTATCGTCTGCAAAGCTATGTCGCGTTCTGCGGTATGCGGAGACACTAACAGCACCATAGTAGAAGACTGATGAAACTTCTAAGTTTATGTAATAGCCAGTAAGAAGTAGTACTATAAAGTTTTAGATATCGATTATTGACTTTATAGCTGGCTTTGGGGTCTTGGACATGAGCTAGGACTTTAAGACATTGCATCAAAGGAAGACTAGCAGCTGCGTTGCTCGGGAGAATGTGAAAAGTGTTCATGTGTAGTAAAAACCTGAGAAATCCGTCCGTTTTCGTCATTTCTTATCAAATCGACTTAAAGCCAGATCGTCACATTGGTCGCTCTTCTCTCTGAAACGGTTACATTTATCGTCTGCAAAGCTATTTCGCGTGCTGCGGTATGCGGAGACAGTAACAGCACCATAGTAGAACACTGATGAAACTTCTAAGTTGATGTAATAGCCAGTAAGAAGTAGTACAATAACGTTTTAGATATCGATTATTGACTTTTTAGCTGGCTTTGGGGTCTTGGACATGAGCTAGGACCTTAAGACATTGCATCAAAGGAGGTTTAGCAGCTGCGTTGCACGGGAGAATGCGAAAAGTGTTCATGTGTAGTAAAAACCTGAGAAATCCGTCCGTTTTCGTCATTTCTTATCAAATCGACTTAAAGCCAGAACGTCACATTGGCCGCTCTTCTCTCTGAAACGGTTACATTTATCGCCTACAAAGCTATGTCGCGTGCTGCGGCATGCCGAGACACTAACAGCACCATAGTAGAACACAGAAGAAGCTTCTAAGTTGTAGTAATTGCCAGTAAGAAGTAGTGCAATAACGTTTTATATATCGATTATTGACTTTGTAGCTAGCTTTGGGGCCTTGGACATGAGCTAGGGCCTTAAGATTTTGCATCAAAGGAGGACTAGCAGCTGCGTTGCACGGGAGAATGTGAAAAGTGTTCATATGTAGTAAAAACCTGAGAAATCCTTCAGTTTTCGTCATTTCTTATCAAATCGACTTAAAGCCAGATCGTCACATTGGTCTCTCTTCTCTCTGAAACTGTTACATTTATCATCTGCAAAGCTATGTCGCGTGCTGCGGTATGCGGAGACACTAACAGCACCATAGTAGAACACAGATGAAACTTCTAAGTTGATGTAATTGCCAGTAAGAAGTAGTACAATAACGTTTTAGATATCGATTATTGACTTTTTAGCTGGCTTTGGGGTCTTGGACATGAGCTAGGACCTTAAGACATTGCATCAAAGGAGGACTGGCAGCTGCGTTGCACGGGAGAATGTGAAAAGTGTTCATATGTAGTAAAAACCTGAGAAATCCGTCAGTTTTCGTCATTTCTTATCAAATCGACTTCAAGGCAGAACGTCACATTGGCCGCTCTTCTCTCTGAAACGGTTACATTTATCGTCTGCAAAGCTATGTCGCGTGCTGCGGTATGCGGAGACACTAACAGTACCATAGTAGAACACAGATGAAACTTCTAAGTTGATGTGATAGCCAGTAAAAAGTAGTACAATAACGTTTTATATATCGATTATTGACTTCTTAGCTGGCTTTGGGTTCGTGGACATGAGCTAGGACCTTAAGATTTTGCATCAATAGAGAACTAGCAGCTGCGTTGCACGGGAGAATGTGAAAAGTGTTCATGTGTAGTAAAAACCTGAGAAATCCGTCCGTTTTCGTCATTTCTTATCAAATCGACTTAAAGCCAGATCGTCACATTGGTCGCTCCTCTCTCTGAAACGGTTACATTTATAGTCTCAAAGCTATGTCGCGTGCTGCGGTATGCGGAGACACTAACAGCACCATAGTAGAACAATGATGAAACTTCTAAGTTGATGTAATAGCCAGTAAGAAGTAGTACAATAACGTTTTAGATATCGATTATTGACTTTTTAGCTGGCTTTGGGGTCTTGGACATGAGCTAGGACCTTAAGACATTGAATCAAAGGAGGGCTAGCAGCTGCGTTGCACGGGAGAATGTGAAAAGTGTTCATGTGTAGTAAAAACCTGAGAAATCCGTCCGTTTTCGTCATTTGTTATCGAATCGACTTAATGTCAGATCGTCTCATTGGCCGCTCATATCTCTGAAATGGTTACATTTATCGTCTGCAAAGCTATGGCGCGTCCTGCGGTATGCGGAGACACTAAAAGCACCATAGTAGAACACAGAAGAAGCTTCTAAGTCGATGTAATAGCCAGTAAGAAGTAGTACAATTCAAGTTTTAGTTATCGATTTTTGACTTTTTAGTCGGCTATGTAATAGCCAGTTAAATGTAGTACACTTCAAGTTTTAATTATCGATTATTGAATTTTTAGCCTTCTATGTTGCCTTGGACATGACCTAGGACTTTAAGATTTTGCATGAAAGGAGGAATAGCAGCCGCGTTCCACGGGAGAATGTGAAAAGTGTCCATATGTAGTAAAACCCTGAGAAATCCGTCCGTTTTCGTCATTTGTTATCGAATCGACTTAAAGCCAGATCGTCACATTGGTCACTCTTCTCTCTGAAACGGTTGTACTTATCGTCTGCAAAGCTATGTCGCGTGCTGCGGTATGCGGAGACAGTAAAAGCACTATAGTAGAACCCAGATGAAGCTTCTAAGTTCATGTAATAGCCAGTAAGAAGTAGTACAATTCAAGTTTTAGGTATCGATTATTGACTTTTTAGCCGGTTTTGGTGCATTGGACATGAGCTAGGACCTTAAGATTTTGCATGAAAGGAGGACTAGCAGCCGCGCTACACGGACGAATGTGAAAAGTGTTCATATGTAGTAAAAACCTGAAAATCCGTCCGTTTTCGTCATTTGTTATCGAATCGACTTAAAGCCAGATCGTCACATTATCCGCTCTTCTCTCTGAAACGATTACATTTATCGTCTGCAAAGCTATGTCGCGTGCTACGTTATCCGGAGACACTAAAAGCATCATAATAAAACACAGATGAACCTTCTAAGTTGATGTAATAGCCAGTAAAAAGTAGTACTATTCAAGTTTTTGTTATCGATTATTGACGTTTTACTATTCTTTGGTGCTTGGACATGAGCTAGGACCTTAAGATTAGGCATGAAGGGAAGTCTAGTGGCCGCGTTGCACGGGAGAAAGTCACAAGTGTTCATATGTAGTAAAAATCTGAGAAATTTGTCCATTTTCGTCATTTGTTATCGAATCGACTTAAATCCAGATCGACACATTGGCCGCTCTTCTCTCTAGAACGATTACATTTATCGTCTGCAAAGCTATGTCCGGTGCTGCAGTATGCGGAGACACTAAAAGCACCATAATACAATACAGATGAACCTTCTAAGTTAATGTAATAGCCAGTAAGAGGTAGTACAATTCAAGTTTTAGTTATAGAATATTGAATTTTTGGCCGGCTTTGGTGCCTTTGACATGAAATAGGACCTTAAGACTTTGCATGAAATTCAGGACTAGCAACCGCGTTGCACAGGGGAATGTGAAAAGTTTTCATATGTAGTAAAAACCTGAAAAATTGTCCGTTTTCGTCATTTGTTATCGTAACGAATTAAAGCCATATCGTCATATTAGCCGCTCTTCTCTCATAAACGGTTGCATTTATCGTCTGCAAAGCTCTGTCGCGTGCTGCGGTATACGGAGACACTAAAAGCAGCATTGCAGAGCACAGATGAAGCCTCTAAGTTGATGTAATAGCCAGTAAGAAGTAGTACAATTCAAGATTTAGTTATCGATTATTGACTTTTTAGCCGGCTTTGGTGCCTTTGACATGAGGTAGGACTATACGATTTTGCATGAAAGGAGGACTAGCAGCCGCGTTGCACGAGCGAATGTGAAAAGTGTTCATATGTAGTAAAAACCTGAGAAATCCGTCCGTTTTCGTCATTTGTTATCGAATCGACTTAAAACCAGATCGATACATTGGGCGCTGTTCATTCTGAAACGGTTACATTTATCGTCTGCAAAGCAATGTCTCGTGTTTCGGTATCCGGAGATACTATTAGCACCATAGTAGAACACAGATGAAACTTATAAGTTGATGTTATAGCCAGTAAGAAGTAGTACAATTCAGGTTTTAGTTATCGATTATTGACTTTTTAGCAGGCTTTGGTGCCTTGGACATTTGCTAGGACCTTTGTATTTTGCATGAAAGGAGGACTAGCAGCCGCGGTCCTCGGGCGAAAAAGTGTTCATATGTAGTAAGAAACTGAGAAATCTGTCCGTTTTCGTCATTTGTTATCGAATCGACTTAACACCAGATCGTCTTTTGGCCGCTCTTCTCTCTGAAACGGCTACATTTATCGTCTGCAAAGATATGTCGCGTGCTGTGGTATGCAGCGACACTAAAAGCACCATAGAAGAATACAGATCAAACTTCTAAGTTTATGTAATAGCCAGTAAGAAGTAGTAGAATTGAAGTTTTAGCTATCGATTATTGACTTTTTACCCTTCTTTGGCGCTTGGACATGAGTTAGGGCCTTAAGATATTTCATGAAGGGAAGGCTAGTGGCCACGATGCACGGGAGAATGTGAAAAGTGTTCATATGTAGTAAAAATCTGAGAAATTCGTCCGTTTTCGTCATTTGTTATCGAATCGACTGAAATCCAGATCGACACATTTGCCGCTCTTCTCTCTGGAACGATTACATTTATCGTCTGCAAAGCTATGTCGCGTGCTGCGGTATGCGGAGACACTAAAACCATAATAGTAGTACACAGATGAAGCCGCTAAGTTGATGTAATAGCCAGTAAGAAGTAGTACATTTCAAGTTTTCGTTATCGATTATTACTTTTTAGCCGGCTTTGGTGCAATTGACATGAGCTAGGACCTTAAGATTTTGTATGAAAGGAGGACTAGCAGCCGCGTTGCACGGGAGAATGTGAAAAGTGTTCATATGTAGTAAAACCTGACAAATCCGTCCGTGTTCGTCAATTGTTATCGCATCGACTTAAAGCCAGATCGTCACAGTGGTCGCTCTTCCCTCTGAAACGGTTACATTTACCCACTGCAAACCTATGTCGCTGGGTGCGGTATGCGGAGACTCTAAAAGCACCATAGTAGAACACAGATGAAGCTTCTAAGTTGATGTAATAGCCAGTAAGAAGTAGCACAATTAAAGTTTTAGGTATCGGTTAATGACTTTTTACCCTTCTTTGGTGCCTTGGACACGAGCTAGGACCTTAAGATTCTGCATGAAAGGAGGACTAGCAGCCGAGTTGCAGGGGAGAATGTGAAAAGTGTTCATATGTAGTAAAAACCTGAGAAATCCGTCCGTTTTCGTCATTTGTTATCGAATCGATTTAAAGCCAGATCGTCACATTGGCCGCTCTTCTCTCTGAAACGGGTGTACTTATCGTCTGCAAAGCTATGTCGCGTGCTGCGGTATGTGGAGACACTAAAAGCACCATAGTAGAACACAGATGAAGCATCTAAGTTGATGTAATAGCCAGTAAGAAGTAATCCAATTCAAGTTTTAGGTATCGATTATTGACTTTTTAGCTGGCTTTGGTGCCTTGGACATGAGCTAGTACCTTAAGATTCAGCATGAAAGGAGGACTAGCAGCCGAGTTGCACGGGAGAATGTGAAAAGTGTTCATATGTATTAAAAACCTGAGAAATCCGTCCGTTTTCGTCATTTGTTATCGAATCGACTTAAAGCCAGATCGTCACATTGGCCGCTCTTCTCTCTGAAACGGTTGTACTTATCGTCTGCAAAACTGTGTCGCGTGCTGCGGTATGCGGAGACACTAAAATCACCATAGTAGAACACAGATGAAGCTTCTAAGTTGATGTAATAGCCAGTAAGAAGTAGTAGAATTCAAGTTTTAGGTATCGATTATTGACTTTTTAGCTGACTTTGGTGCCTTGGACATGAGCTAGGACCTTAAGATTCTGCATGAAAGGAGGACTAGCAGCCGAGTTGCAGGGGAGAATGTGAAAAGTGTTCATATGTAGTAAAAACTTGAGAAATCCGTCCGTTTTCGTAATTTGTTATCGAATCGACTTAAAGCCAGATCGTCACATTGGCCGCTTTTCTCTCTGAAACGGTTGTACTTATCGTCTGCAAAGCTATGTCGCTTACTGCGGTATGTATAGACACTAAAAGCACAATAGTAGATCACAGATGAACCTTCTGAGCTGATGTAATAGCCAGTAAGAAGTAGTACAATTCAAGTTTTAGTTATCGATTATTGACTTTTTAGCTGGCTTTGGTGCCTTGGACATGAGCTAGGACCTTAAGATTGTGCATGAAAGGAGGACTAGCAGCCGAGTTGCACGGGAGAACGTGAAAAGTGTTCATATGTAGTAAAAACCTGAGAAATCCGTCCGTTTTCGTCATTTGTTATCGAATCGATTTAAAGCCAGATCGTCACATTGGCCGCTCTTCTCTCTGAAACGGGTGTACTTATCGTCTGCAAAGCTATGTCGCGTGCTGCGGTATGTGGAGACACTAAAAGCACCATAGTAGAACACAGATGAAGCATCTAAGTTGATGTAATAGCCAGTAAGAAGTAATCCAATTCAAGTTTTAGGTATCGATTATTGACTTTTTAGCTGGCTTTGGTGCCTTGGACATGAGCTAGTACCTTAAGATTTAGCATGAAAGGAGGACTAGCAGCCGAGTTGCACGGGAGAATGTGAAAAGTGTTCATATGTATTAAAAACCTGAGAAATCCGTCCGTTTTCGCCATTTGTTATCGAATCGACTTAAAGCCAGATCGTCACATTGGCCGCTCTTCTCTCTGAAACAGTTGTACTTATCGTCTGCAAAACTATGTCGCGTGCTGCGGTATGCGGAGACACTAAAATCACCATAGTAGAACACAGATGAAGCTTCTAAGTTGATGTAATAGCCAGTAAGAAGTAGTAGAATTCAAGTTTTAGGTATCGATAATTGACTTTTTAGCTGACTTTGGTGCCTTGGACATGATCTAGGACCTTAAGATTCTGCATGAAAGGAGGACTAGCAGCCGAGTTGCAGGGGAGAATGTGAAAAGTGTTCATATGTAGTAAAAACTTGAGAAATCCGTCCGTTTTCGTAATTTGTTATCGAATCGACTTAAAGCCAGATCGTCACATTGGCCGCTCTTCTCTCTGAAACGGTTGTACTTATCGTCTGCAAAGCTATGTCACGTGCTGCGGTATCCGGAGACACTGCACTCACCAAGTAGAACACAGAAGTAGCTTCTAAGTTGACGTAATACCCAATAAGAAGTAGTACAATTAACGTTTTAGTTATCGATTATTGACTTTTCAGCCTTTTTTGTGCCTTGGGCATGAGCTAGGACCTTACGATTTTGCATGAAAGGACGACTAGCATCCGCGTTGCACGGGAGAATGTGAAAAGTGTTCATATGTAGTAAAAACCTGACAAATCCGTCCGTGTTCGTCAATTGTTATCGAATCGACTTAAAGCGAGATCGTCACAGTGGCCGCTCTTCCCTCTGAAACGGTTACATTTACACACTGCAAACCTATGTCGCTGGGTGCGGTATGCGGAGACACTAAAAGCACCATAGTAGAACACAGTAGAAGCTTCTAAGTTGATGTAATATGTAGTAAGAAGTAGTACAATTCAAGTTTTAGTTTTCGATTATTGACTTTTTAGCCGGCTTTGGTGCCTTGGGCATGAGCTAGGACCTTAAGATTTTGCATGAAAGGACGACTAGCAGCCGATTTGCACGAGACAATGTGAAAAGTGTTCATATGTAGTAAAAACCTCTGAAATTCGTCCGTGTTCGTCATTTGTTATCGAATCGACTTATAGCGAGATCGTCACATTGCCCGCTCTTCTCACTGAAACGGTTTTATCTGTCGTCTGCAAAGCTATGTCGCTGGGTGCAGTATGCATAGACACTTAAGGCACCATAGTACAACACAGAAGAAGCTTCTAAGTTAATGTAATAGCCCACAAGAAGTTGTACAATTCAAAGTTTTCGTTATCGATTATTCACTTTTTAGCCGGCTTTGGTGAGCTGTACATGAGCTAGGACCGTAAGATTTTGCATGAAAGGAGGACTATCAGCCGCGTTGCACGGGAGAATGTGAAAAGTGTTCATATGTAGTAAAAACCTGAGAAATCCGTCCGTTTTCGTAATTTGTTATCGAATCGACTTAAAGCTAGGACGTACATTGGCCGCTCTTCTCTCTGAAACGGTTATATTTACCGTCTGCAAAGCTATGACTCGTGCTGCGGTATGCGGAGACACTAAAAGCACCATAGTAGAATACAGAAGAAGCTTCAAAGTTGATGTAAGAGCCAGTAAGAAACAGTAAAATTCAAGTTTTAGTTATCGATTATTGACCATTTAATTTTCTTTGGTGCTTTGGAAATGAGCTAGGACTTTACGATTTTGCATGTAGGGAGTGTAAGAGCCGCTTCGCACGGGATAATGTGAAAAATGTTCATATATACTAAAAACATGAGAAATCCCTCCGTTTTCGTCATTTGTTATCGAATCGACTTAAAGCCAGATAGTCACATTGGGGGCTCTTCTCTCTGAAACGGTTATATTTACCGTCTACAAAGCTATGTCGCGTTCTGCGGTATGCGGAGACACTAAAAGCACCATAGTAGAACACTGAACAATCTCCTAAGTTTATGTAATAGCCAGTAAGAAGTAGTACAATTCACGTTTTAGCTATCGATTATTGACTTTTTAGCTGGCTTTGGTGCCTTGGACATGAGCTAGGACCTTAAGATTTTGTGTGATAGGAGGACTAGCAGCCGCGTTACACGTGTGAATGTGAAAAGTGTTCATATGTAGTGAAAACCTGAGAAATCCGACCGTGTTCGTCAATTCTTATCGAATCGACTTAAAGCCAGATTGTCACATTGGCCGCTCTTCCCTCTGAAACGGTTTTATTTATTGTCTTCAATGCTATGTCGCTGGGTGCAGTATGCATAGACACTTAAAGCACCATAGTACAACCCAGAAGAAGCTTCTAAGTTAATGTAATAGCACGTAAGAAGTAGTACAATTCAAGTTTTCGTTATCGATTATTCACTTTTTAGCCTGCTTTGGTGCCTTGTACATGAGCTACGACCTTAAGTTTTTGCATGAAAGGAGGACGATTAGCCGCGTTGTACGGGACAATGTAAAAAGTGTTCATAAGTAGTAAAAACCTGAGAAATCCGGCCCTTTTCGTCATTTGTTATCGAAAGGACTTAAAGCCAGATCATCACATTGGCCGCTCTTCTCAATGAAACGATTACAATTATCATCTGCAAAGCTATGTCGCATGCTGCGGCATGCGGAGACACTAAAAGCACCATAGTAGAACACAGATGAAGCTTCTAAGTTGATGTAATAGCCAGTAAGAAGTACTGCAATTCAAGTTTTAGTATTCGATTATTGACTTTTTACCTTTCTTTGGTTCCTTGGACATGAGCTAGGACCTTAAGATTTTGCGTGAAAGGTGGACTAGCAGCCGCGTTGAACGGGAAAATGTGAAAAGTGTTCATATGTAGTAAAAACCTGAGAAGTCCGTGCGTTTTCGTCATTGTTATCAAATCGACTTAAAGCCAGATCGTCACATTGGCCGCTCTTCCCTCTGAAACGATTAAATTTACCGTCTGCAAAGCTTTGTCGCGTGCTGCGGTATGCGGAGATACTAAAAGCACCATAGTAGAACACTGAAAAAACTTCTAAGTTTATGTAATAGCCAGTAAGGTGTAGTACAATTCACGTTTTAGCTATCGATTATTGACTTTGTAGCCGGCTTTGGTGCCTTGGGCATGAGCTAGGACCTTACGATTTTGCGTGAAAGGAGGACTAGCAGCCGCGTTACTAGGGTGAATGTGAAAAGTGTTCATATGTAGTGAAAACCTGAGAAATCGGTATGTTTTCGTCAATTGTTGTCGAATCGACTTAAAGCCAGATCGTCAAAATGGCCGGTCTTCTCTCTGAAACGGTTAAATTTACCGTCTGCAAACCTATGTCGCTGGGTGCGGTATGCGGAGTCACTAAAATCACCATAGTAGAACACAGAAGTAGCTTCTAAGTTGATGTAATACCGAGTAAAAAGTAGTAAAATTAACGTTTTAGTTATCGATTATTGACTTCTTAACCAATTTTGATGCTTTGGGCATGAGCTAGAACCTTATGATTTTGCATGAAAGGAGGACTAGCAGCCGCGTTGCACGGGAGAATGTGAAAAGTGTTCATATGTCGTAAAAACCTGAGAATTCCGGCCGTTTTCGTCATTTGTTATCGATTCGACTTAAAGCCAGGACGTACATTCGGTGCTCTTCTCTCTGAAACGGTTACATATATCGTCTGCAAAGCTATGTAGCGTTCTCCGGTACGCGGAGACACTAAAAGCACCATAGTAGAACACTGAAAAAACTTTTGAGTTTATGTAATAGCCAGTAAGAAGTAGTACAATTCACGTTTTATTATCGATTATTGACTTTTTAGCCGGCTTTGGTGCCTTGGGCATGAGCTAGGACCTTAAGATTTTGCGTGGAAGGAGGACTAACAGCCGCGTTACACGGGAGAATGTGAAAAGTGTTCATATGTAGTAAAAACCTGAGGAATCCGTCCGTTTTCGTCATTTCTGATCAAATCGACTTAAAGCCAGATCGTCACATTGGCCGCTCTTCTCCCTGAAACGATTACAATTATCATCTGCAAAGCTATGTCGCATGCTGCGGTATGCGGAGACACTAAAAGCACCATAGTAGAACACAGTAGAAGCTTCTAATTTGATGTAATAGGTAGTAAGAAGTAGTAGAATTCAAGTTTTAGTTTTCGATTATTGACTTTTTAGCCGGCTTTAGTCCCTTGGACATGAGCTAGGACCTTAATATTAGCATGAAAGGAGGACTAGCAGCCGCGTTGCACGGGAAAATGTGAAAAGTGTTCATATGTAGTAAAAACCTGAGAAATCCGTCCGTTTTCGTCATTTCTGATCAAATCGACTTAAAGCCAGATCATCACATTGGCCGCTCTTCCCTCTGAAACGGTTAAATTTACCGTCTGGAAACCTATGTCGCTGGGTGCGGTATGCGGAGACACTAAAAGCACCGTAGAACACAGAAGAAGCTTCTAAGTTGATGTAATAACCAGTAAGAAGTAGTACAATTCAAGTTTTAGTTTTCGGTTATTGACTTTTTAGCCGGCTTTGGTGCCTTGGACATGAGCTAGGTCCTTAAGATTTTGCATGAAAGGAAAACTAGCAGCCGCGTTACTGAGGTGAATGTGAAAAGTGTTCATATGTAGTGAAAACCTGAGAAATCGGTATGTTTTCGTCAATTGTTGTCGAATCCACTTAAAGCCAGATCGTCACATTGGCCGCTCTTCCCTCTGAAACGATTAAATTTACCGTCTGCAAAGCTATGTCGCTGCGTGCGGTATGCAGAGACACTAAAAACACCATAGAAACCAGAAGAAGCTTCTTAGTTGATGTAATAGCCAGTAAGAAGTGGTACAATTCATGTTTTAGTTATCGATTATTGACTTTTTAGCCGGCTTTGGTGCCTTGGACGGAGCTAATACCTTAAGATTTTGCATGAAAGGAGGACTAGTAGCTGCGTTGCACGGGAAAGTGCGTAAAGTGTTCATATGTAGTAAAAACCTAAGATATTGGCCCGTTTTTGTCATTTGTTATCAAATCGACTTTAAGCCAGATCGCTACATTGGAAGCTCTTCTCTCTGAAACGGTTACATTTATCGTCTGCAAAGCTATGTCGCGTGCACCGGTATGCGGAGACACTAAAAGCACCATAGTAGAACACATAAGTAGCTTCTACGTTGATGTAATAGACAGTTAGAAGTAGTACAATTCAAGTTTTAGTTATCGATTATTGATTTTTACCCGGCTTTTGTGCCTTGGACTTGGGCTAGGACCTTAAGATTTTTCATGAAAGGAGGACTAGCAGCCGCGTTGCACGGTAGAATGTGAAAAGTGTTCATATGTAGTAAAAATCTGAGAAATCCGTCCGTTTTCGTCATTTATTATTGAAACGACTGGAAGCGAGATCGTCACTGTGGCCCCTCTTCTCTCCGAAACGGTTACATTTATCGTCTGTAAAGCTATGTCATGTGCTGCGGTATGCGGAGACACTAAAAGGATCATACTAGAACACAGATGAAGCTTCTAAGCTGATGTAATAGAAAGTAGGAAGTAGTACAATTCAAGTTTATTTATGGATTATTGAATTTTTAGCCGGCTTTGGTGCCTTGGACATGAGCTGGTACCTTAAGATTTTGCATGAATGGAGGACAAGCAGCCGCGTTGCACGGGAGAATGTGAAAAGTGTTCGGATGTAGTAAAAACCTGAGAAATTTATTCGTTTTCCTCCTTTTTTTTCGATTCGACTTAAAGCCAGATCGTTACTTTGGCCGCTCTTCTCTCTGAAAAGGTTACATTTAACGTCTGCAAAGCTACGTCGCGTTCTGCGATATGCGGTGACACTAAAAGGACCATAGTAGAACGGAGATGATGCTTCTAAATTAATGTAATAGAATGTAAGAAGTGGTAAAATTCAATTTTTAGTTATCGATAATTGACTTTTTACACTTCTTTGGTGTCTTGGACATGAGCTAGGACCTTAAGATTTTGCGTGAATGGAGGACTAGCAGCCGCGTTGCAGGATAGAATGTAAAAAGTGTTCATATGTAGTAAAATCCTGAGAAATCCGTCCGTTTTTGTCATCTGATATCGAATCGACTTAAGCCTGATCGTCACATTGGCCGCTCTTCTCTCTGAAACGGTTACATTTATCGTCTGCAAAGCTATGTCACGTGCTGCGGTATGCGGAGACACTAAAAGGATCATACTAGAACACAGATGAAGCTTCTAAGCTGATGTAATAGAAAGTAGGAAGTAGTACAATTCAAGTTTATTTATCGATTATTGACTTTTTAGCCGGCTTTGGTGCCTTGGATATGAGCTAGGACCATACGATTTTGCATGATGGGAGATCTTGCAGCCACGTTGCACGGGAGAGATTGAAAAGTTTTCATATGTACTAAAAACCTGAAAAATCCGTCCGTTTTCGTCATTTGTTATCTCATCGGCTTAAAGCTAGATCGTCACATTGCCCGCTCTTCATTCTGAAACGGTTACACTTATCATCTGCAAAGCAATCTCGCGTGCTGCGGTATGAGGAGACACTAAAAGCACCATAGCAGAACACAGATGAAGCTTCTAAGTTGATGTAATAGCCAGTGAGAAGCAGTACAATTCAAATTTTAGTTATCGATTATTGACTTTTACCCTTCTTTGGTGCCTTGCACATGAGTTATGATCTTACGATTTTTCATAAAAGGAGGAATAGCAGCCGCGTTGCACGGGAGAATGTGAAAAGTTTACATATGTAGTAAAAACCTGAGAAATCCATCCGTTTTCTTCATTTTTAAACGAATCGTCTTAAAGCCAGATCGTCATATTGGCCGCTCTTCTCTTTGAAATGGTTACATTTATCGGCTGCAAGGCTATGTCGCGTAGTGCTCTATGCGTAGACACTAAAAGCACCATAGTAGAACACAGAAGAAGCTACTATGTTGATGTAATAGCCAGTAAGAATCAGTACAATTGAAGTTTTAGTTATCGATTATTGACTTTATACCCTTCTTTGGTGATATAGACATGAGCTAGGACCTTACGATTTTGCATGAAAACAGGACTAGCAGCCGCGTTGCACGGGCGAATGTGAATAGAGTTCATATGTAGTAAAAACCTGAGAAACTTATTCGTTTTCATCATTTGATATCGAATCGATTTAAGCCAGAGCGTTACATTGGCCGCACTTCTCTCTGAAACGGTTACATTTATCGTCTGCAAAGCTATGTCGCGTGCTGCAGTATGCGGAGACACTAAAAGCACCATAGTAGAACACAGACGAAGCTTCTAAGTTGATGTAATAGACCGTTAGATGTAGTACAAATCAAGTGTTAGTTATCGATTATTGACCTCTTACCCGACTTTTGTAGCTTGGACATGGGCTAGGACCTTAAGATTTTGCATGAAAGGAGGACTAGCTGCCACGTTGCACGGTAGAATGTGAAAAGTGATCATATGTAGTAAACACCTGAGAAATCCGTCCGTTTCCGTCATTTGTTGTCGAAACGACTGAAAGCCAGATCGTCACATTGGCCGCTCTTCTCCCTGAAACGGTTACATTTATCGTCTGCAAAGCTATATCGCGTGCTGCGGTATTCGGAGACACTAAAAGCAGCATAGTAGAACACACATGAATCTTCGAAGCTGATGTAATAGAAAGTATGAAGTAGAACAATTCAAGTGTTAGTTATCGATTATTGACTCTTACCCGGCTTTCGTGCCTTGGACTGGAGCTAGGGCCTTAAGATTTTGCATGAAACGAGGACTAACTGACGCGTTGCACGTGAGAATCTGAAAAGTGTTCATATGTAGTAAAAACATGAGAAATACTTCCGTTTTATCCTTTTTTCCCGAATCGACTTAAAGCCAGATCATCACGTAGGATGCTCTTCTCTCTGAAACGGTTACTTTTATCGTCTGCAAATCTATGTTGCGTGCTGCGGAATGCGGTGACACTAAAAGCACCATAGTAGAACACAGAAGAAATATCTAACTTGATGTAATAGCCAAAAGAAGCAGTACAATTCTAGCTTTTGTACTCGATTATTGACTTTTTAGGCGGCTTGTGTGCCTTGGGCATGACCTAGGACCTTAAGATTTTGCATTAAAGAAGGACTAGCAGCCGCGTTGCACGGGAGAATGTGAAAAGTGTTCATATGTCATAAAAACCTGAGAAATTCATCCGTTTTCGTCATTTTTTATCGAATTGACTTAAAGCCAGATCGTCACATTGGGGGCTCTTCTCTCTGAAACGGTTACATTTATCGTCTGCAAAGCTATGTCGCGTTCTGCGGTATGCGGAGACACTAAAAGCACCATAGTAGAACACAGAAGAAGCTTCTAAGTTGATGTAATAGCCAGTACGAAGCAGTTCAATTTAGATTTTAGTTATCGATTATTGACTTTTTACTCTTCTTTGGTGCCTTGGACATGAGCTTGGACCTTAAGATTTTGTATGAAAGGAGGACTAGGAACCGCGTTGTACGGGGGAATGTGAAAAGTGTTCATATGTAGTAAAAACCTGAGAAATCCGTCCGTTTCCGTCATTTCATAACGAATCGACTAAAACCTGGTCGTCACATTAGCCGCTCTTCTCGCTGAAACGGTTACATTTATCGTCTGCAAATCTATGTCGCGTGCTGCAGTATGCGGAGAGACTAAAAGCACCATAGTAGAACACAGAAGAAGCTTCTAAGTTAATGTAATAGCTAGTAAGAAGCAGTAAAATTCAAGTTTCAGTTATCGATTATTGACTTTTTAGGCGGCTTGTGTGCCTTGGGCATGAGCTAGGACCTTAAGATTTTGCATGAAAGGAGGACTGGCAGCCGCGTTGCATGGGTGAATGTGAAAAGTGTTCATATGAAGCATAAACCTGAGAAATCCGTCCGTATTCGTCATTTGTTTTCGAATCGACTGTAAGCCAGATCGTCACATTGGCCGCTCTTCTCTCTGAAACGGTTACATTTATCGTCTGTAGAGCTATGTCACGTGCTGCGGTATTCGGAGACACTAAAAGCAGCATAGCAAAACACATAATAGGCTACTAAGTTGATGTAATAGCCAGTAATAAGCAGCACAATTCAAGTTTTAGTTTTCGATTATTGACTTTTCACCCTTCTTTGCTGCCTTGGAAATGAGCTAGGATCTTAAGATTTAGCATGAAAGGAGGACTCGTAGCCGCGTTGCACGGGAGAATGTGAAAAGTGTTCATATGTAGTAAAAACCTGAGAAATCCGTCCGTTTTCGTCATTTGCTTTCGAATCGACTTAAAGCCAGATCGTCACATTGTCCGCTCTTCTCTCTGAAACGGATGCATTTATCGTCTGCAAAGCTATGTCGCGTGCTGCGGTATGCGGAGACGCTAAAAGAACCATAGTAGAACACAGATGAAGCTTCTAAGTTGATGTATTAGCCAGTAAGAAGTGGTACAAACCAAGTTTTATTTATCGATTATTGACTTTTTAGCCGGCTTTGGTGCCTTGGACATAAGCTAGGACCTTAAGATTTTGCATGAAAGGATCAAAAGCAGCCGCGTTCCACGGGAGAATATGAAATGTGTTCATATGTAGCAAAAAACTTGGAAATCCGTCGGTTTTCGTCATTTGTTATCGAATAGACTTAAAGCCAGATCGTCACATTGGCCGCTCTTCTCGCTAAACGGTTACATTTATCGTCTGCAAAGCTATGTCGCGTGCTGCGGTATGCGGAGACACTGAAAGCACTATAGTACAACTTAGAAGAAGCTTCTAACCTGATGTAATGGCCAGTAAGAAACAGTACATTTCCAGTTTTAGTTATCGATTAATGACTTTTTACCCTTCTTTGGTGCCTTGGACATAAGATAGGACCTTAAGATTTTGCATGAAACGAGGACTATCAGTTGCATTGCACGGGAGAATGTGAAAAGTGATCATATGTAGTAAAAACCTGAGAAATCCGTCCGTTTTCGCCATTTGTTATCGAATCGACTTAAAGCCAGATCGTCACATTGGCCGCTCTTCTCTCTGAAACGGCTACATTTATCGTCTGCAAAGCTGTGTCGCGTGATGCGGTATGCGGAGACACTAAAAGCACCATAGTAAAACACGGAAGAAGCTTCTAAGTTGAAGTAATAGCCAGTAAGAAGCAGTACAATTCAAATTTTAGTTACCGATTATTGACTTTTTACCCTTCGTTGGTGCCTTGGACATGTGCTACAGCCTTAAGATTTTTGAAGAAAGGAGGACTAGCAGCCGCGTTGCACGGGAGAATGTGAAAAGGTTTCATATGTAGTAAAAACCTGAGAAACCCGTTTATTTTCGACATTTGTTATCGAATCGACAAAGCCAGATTGTCACATTGGCTACTCTTCTCGCTGAAATGGTTACATTTATTGTCTGCAAAGCTATGTCGCGTGCTGCGGTATGAGGAGTCACTTAAGCACCATAGTAGAACACAGAAGAAGCTTCTAAGTTGATGTAACGGCCATAAGAAGCAGTACAATTCAAGTTTTAGTTATCGATTAATTACTTTTTACCCTTCTTTGGTGCCTTGGACATGAGCTAGGACCTTAAGATCTTGCATGACAGTAGGACTAGCAGCCGCGTTGGACGGGAGAATGTGAAAAGTGTTCGTATGTATAAATACCTCAGAAATCCGGCCGTTTTCGTCATTTGTTATCGAATCGACTTAAAGCCAGATCGTCACATTGGCCGCCCTTCTCTCTGAAACGGTTACATTTATCGTCTGCAAAGCTATGTCGCGTGCTGCGGTATGCGGGGACACTAAACGCACTATAGTAGAACACAGAATAAGCTTCTAAGTTGATGTAATAGCCAATAAGAAGCAGTAAAATTCAAGTTGTAGTTAACGATTATTATCTTTCTACCCTTCTTTGGTGCCTTGGACATGAGCTAGTACCTTAAGATTTTGCATGAACACAGGACTAGCAGCCGCGTTGCACGGGAGAATGTGAAAAGGTTTCATATGTAGTAAAAACCTGAGAAATCCGTTTATTTTCGTCATTTGTTATCGAATCGACTTAAAGCCAGATCGTCACTTGGCCGCTCTTCTCTCTGAAACGGTTACATTTATCGTCTGCAAAGCTATGTCGCGTGCTGTGGAATGCGGAGATACTAAAAGCACCATAGTAGAAAACAGAAGAAGCTTATAAGTTGATGTAATAGCCAGTAAGGAGCAGTACAATTCAACTTTTAGTTATCGATTATTGAATTTTTACGCTTCTTTGGTGCCTTGGACATGAGCTAAGACCGTAAGATTTTGAATGAATGGAGGACTAGCAGCCGCGTTGCACGGGAGAATGTGAAAAGGTTTCATATGTAGTAAAAACCTGAGAAATCCGTCCGTTTTCGTCATTTGTTATCGAATCGACTTAAAGCAGATCGGCACATTGGCCGCGCTTCTCTCTGAAACGGCTACATTTATCGTCTGCAAAGCTATGTCGCGTGATGCGGTATGCGGAGACACTAAAAGCACCATAGTAAAACACAGAAGAAGCTTCTAAGTTGATGTAATAGCCAGTACGAAGCAGTTCAATTTAGATTTTAGTTATCGATTATTGACTTTTTACTCTTCTTTGGCGCCTTGGACATGAGCTTGGACCTTAAGATTTTGTATGAAAGGAGGACTAGGAACTGCGTTGTACGGGGGAATGTGAAAAGTGTTCATATGTAGTAAAAACCTGAGAAATCCGTCCGTTTCCGTCATTTCATAACGAATCGACTAAAACCTGATCGTCACATTAGCCGCTCTTCTCGCTGACACGGTTACATTTATCGTCTGCAAATCTATGTCGCGTGCTGCGGTATGCGGAGACACTAAAAGCACCATAGTAGAACACAGAAGAAGCTCCTAAGTTGATGTAATAGCCAGTAAGAAGCAGTACAATTTAAGTTTTAGTTATCGATTATTGACGTTTTACCCTTCTTTGGGGCCTTGGACATGAGTCAGGACCTTAAGATATTGCATGAAAGGAGGACTAGCAGCCGCGTTGCACAGGAGAATGTGAAAAGTTTTCATATGTAGTAAAAACCTGGGAAATCCGTCCGTTTTCGTCATTTGTTATCGAATAGACTAAAAGCCAGATCGCCACATTTTCCGCTCTTCTCTCTGAAACGGATGCATTTATCGTCTGCAAAGCTATGTCGCGTGCTGCGGTATGCGGAGACGCTAAAAGAACCATAGTAGAACACAGATGAAGCTTCTAAGTTGATGTATTAGCCACTAAGAAGTGGTACAAACCAAGTTTTAATTATCGATTATTGACTTTTTAGCCGGCTTTGGTGCCTTGGACATAAGCTATGACCTTAAGATTTTGCATGAAAGGATCACTAGCAGCCGCGTTCCACGGGAGAATATGAAATGTGTTCATATGTAGCAAAAACCTTGGAAATCCGTCGGTTTTCGTCATTTGTTATCGAATAGACTTAAAGCCAGATCGTCACATTTGCCGCTCTTCTCGCTAAACGGTTACATTTATCGTCTGCAAAGCTATGTCGCGTGCTGCGGTACGCGGAGACACTGAAAGCACCATAGTACAACTTAGAAGAAGCTTCTACCCTGATGTAATAGCCAGTAAGAAACAGTACAATTCCAGTTTTAGTTATCGATTAATGACTTTTTATCCTTCTTTGGTGCCTTGGACATAAGATAGGACCTTAAGATTTTGCATGAAACGAGGACTATCAGTTGCATTGCACGGGAGAATGTGATAAGTGTTCATATGTAGTAAAAACCTGAGAAATCCGTCCGTTTTCGCCATTTGTTATCGAATCGACTTAAAGCCAGATCGTCACATTGGCCGCTCTTCTCTCTGAAACGGCTACATTTATCGTCTGCAAAGCTGTGTCGCGTGATGCGGTATGCGGAGACACTAAAAGCACCATAGTAAAACACGGAAGAAGCTTCTAAGTTGAAGTAATAGCCAGTAAGAAGCAGTACAATTCAAATTTTAGTTACCGATTATTGACTTTTTACCCTTCGTTGGTGCCTTGGACATGTGCTAGA
Organism: Schistocerca gregaria; assembly: GCF_023897955.1. Taxonomy (NCBI): domain Eukaryota; kingdom Metazoa; phylum Arthropoda; class Insecta; order Orthoptera; family Acrididae; genus Schistocerca; species Schistocerca gregaria. Next base: position 1,747,505 of record NW_026061973.1, read on the forward strand.
GCCTTAAGATTTTTGAAGAAAGGAGGACTAGCAGCCGCGTTGCACGGGAGAATGTGAAATGGTTTCATATGTAGTAAAAACCTGAGAAACCCGTTTATTTTCGACATTTGTTATCGAGTCGACTTAAAGCCAGATCGTCACATTGGCTACTCTTCTCGCTGAAACGGTTACATTTATCAACTGCAAAGCTATGTCGCGTGCTGCGGTATAAGGAGTCACCAAAAGCACTACAGTAGAACAGAGAAGAAGCTTCTAAGTTGATGTAACGGCCATAAGAAGCAGTACAATTCAAGTTTTAGTTATCGATTAATGACTTTTTACCCTTCTTTGGTGCCTTGGACATGAGCTAGGACCTTAAGATCTTGTATGACAGTAGGACTAGCAGCCGCGTTGGACGGGAGAATGTGAAAAGTGTTCGTATGTATAAATACATCAGAAATCCGTCCGTTTTCGTCATTTGTTATCGAATCGACTTAAAGCCAGATCGTCACATTGGCCGCCCTTCTCTCTGAAACGGTTACATTTATCGTCTGCAAAGCTATGTCGCGTGCTGCGGTATGCGGGGATACTAAAAGCACTATAGTAGAACACAGAATAAGCTTCTAAGTTGATGTAATAGCCAATAAAAAGCAGTAAAATTCAAGTTGTAGTTATCGATTATTATATTTTTACCCTTCTTTGGTGCCTTGGACATGAGCTAGTACCTTAAGATTTAGCATGAACACAGGACTAGCAGCCGCGTTGCACGGGAGAATGTGAAAAGGTTTCATATGTAGTAAAAACCTGAGAAATCCGTTTATTTTCGTCATTTGTTATCGAATCGACTTAAAGCCAGATCGTCACTTGGCCGCTCTTCCCTCTGAAACGGTTACATTTATCGCCTGCAAAGCTATGTCGCGTGCTGCGGTATGCGGAGACACTAAAAGCACCATAGTAGAACACAGAAGAAGCTTCTAAGTTGAAGTAATAGCCAGTAAGGAGCAGTACAATTCAAGTTTTAGTTATCGAATATTGACTTTTTACCCTTCTTTGGTGCATTGCACATGTGCTAGAGCCTTAAGATTTTTGAAGAAAGGAGGACTAGCAGCCGCGTTGCACGGGAGAATGTGAAAAGGTTTCATATGTAGTAAAAACCTGAGAAATCCGTCCGTTTTCGTCATTTGTTATCGAATCGACTTAAAGCAGATCGTCACATTGGCCGCTCTTCTCTCTGAAACGGTTACATTTATAGTCTGCAAAGCTATGTCGCGTGCCGCGGTATGCGGGTTCACAGAAAACACCTTAGTAGAACACAGATTAAGCTTCTGCGTTGATGTCATAGCCAGTAAGAAGTAATACAATACAATTTTTAGATACCGATTAATGACTTTTTACCCTTCTTTGGTGACTTGGACATAAGCTAGGACCTTAAGATTTTGCATGAAACGAGGACTATCAGTTGCGTTGCACGGGAGAATGTGAAAAGTGTTCATATGCAGTAAAAACCTGAGAAATCCGTCCGTTTCCGTCATTTCATAACGAGTCGACTAAAACCTGATCGTCACATTAGCTGCTCTTCTCGCTGAAACGGTTACATTTATCGTCTGCAAATCTATGTCGCGTGCTGCGGTATGCGGGGACACTAAAAGCACCATAGTAGAACACAGAAGAAGCTCCTAAGTTGATGTAATAGCCAGTAAGAAGCAGTACAATTTAAGTTTTAGTTATCGATTATTGACGTTATACCCTTCTTTGGGGCCTTGGACATGAGTCAGGACCTTAAGATTTTGCATGAAAGGAGGACTAGCAGCCGCGTTGCACGGGAGAATGTGAAAAGGTTTCATATGTAGTAAAAACCTGAGATATCCGTCCGTTTTCGTCATTTGTTATCGAATAGACTAATAGCCAGATCGGCACATAGGCCGCTCTTCTCTCTGAAACGCTTACATTTATCGTCTGCAAAGCTATGTCGCGTGCTGCGGTATACGGAGACACTAAAAGCACCATAGTAGAACACAGATGAAGATTCTAAGTTGATGTATTGGCCAATAAGAAGTAGTACAATTAAAGTTATAGCTATCAATTATTGAGTTTTTCTCTTCTTTGATTCCTTGGACATGAGCTAGGACCTTAAGGTTTTGCATGAATGGAGGTCTAGCAACCGCGTTGCACGAAAGAGTGTGAAAAGTGTTTATATGTTGTAAAATCCTGAGAAATCAGTCCGTTTTCGGCATTTGTTATCTCATCGGCTTAAAGCTAGATCGTCACATTGGCCGCTCTTCTCTCTGAAACTGTTACATATACCGTCTGCAAAGCTATGTCGCGTGCTCCGGTATGCGGAGAGACTAAAAGGAGCATAGCAGAACACATAGTAGGCTTCTAAGTTTATCTAATAGCCAGTAAGACGCAGTACAATTCAAGATTTAGTTATCGATTTTTGATTCTTTGGTGACTTGGACATTAGCTAGGACCTTACGATTTTGCATGAAAGGAGGACTAGCAGCCGCGTTGCAAAGGAGAATGTGAAAAGTGTTCATATGCAGTATAAACCTGAGAAATCCGTTCGTTTTCATCATTTGTTATCGAATCGACTTAAAGTAAGATTGTCAAATTGGACGCTCTTCTTTCTGAAACGGGTACATTTATCGTCTGCAAAGCTATGTCGCGTGCTCCGGTATGCGGAGAGACTAAACGCAGCATGGCAGAACACATAAGATGCTTCTAAGTTGATCTAATACCCAGTAAGAAGCAGTACAATTCAAGTTTTAGCTATCGATTATTGACTTTTTACCCTTCTTAGATGCCTTTGACATGAGCTAGGACCTTAACATTTTGCATGATAGGAGGACTAGCAGGCGCGTTGCACGGGAGAATGTGAAAAGTGTCCATATGTTGTAAAAACCTGAGACATCCGTACGTTTTCGCCATTTGTTATCGAATCGACTTAAAGCCAGATCGTCACATGGGCAGCTCTTCTCTCTGAAACGGCTACATTTATCGTCTGCAAAGCTATGTCGCGTGATGCGGCATGCGGAGACACTAAAAGCACCATAGTAAAACACAGAAGAAGCTTCTAAGTTGAAGTAATAGCCAGTAAGAAGCAGTACAATTCAAATTTTAGATACCGATTATTGACTTTTTACCCTTCTTTGGTGCCTTGGACATGTGCTAGAACCTTAAGATTTTTGAAGAAATAAGGACTAGCAGCCGCGTTGCACGGGAGAATGTGAAAAGGTTTCATATGTAGTAAAAACCTGAGAAATCCGTTTATTTTCGTCATTTGTTATCGAATCGACTTAAAGTAAGATCGTCAAATTGGCCGTTCTTCTCTCTGAAACGGTAACATTTATCGCCTACAAAGCTATGTCGCGTGCTGCGGTATGCCGAGACACTAACAGCACCATAGTAGAACACAGAAGAAGCTTCTAAGTTGTAGTAATTGCCAGTAAGAAGTAGTGCAATAACGTTTTAGATATCGATTATTGACTTTTTAGCTGGCTTTGGAGCCTTGGATATGAGCTAGAGCCTTAAGATTTTGCATCAAAGGAGGACTAGCAGCTGCGTTGCACGGGAGAATGTGAAAAGTATTCATATGTAGTAAAAACCTGAAAAATCCGTCAGTTTTCGTCATTTCTTATCAAATAGACTTAAAGCCAGATCGTCACATTGGTCGCTCTTCTCTCTTAAACTGTTACATTTATCATCTGCAAAGCTATGTCGTGTGCTGCGGTATGCGGAGACACTAACAGCACCATAGTAGAACACAGATGAAACTTCCAAGTTGATGTAATGGCCAGTAAGAAGTAGTACAATAACGTTTTAGATATCGATTATTGACTTTTTAGCTGGCTTTGGGGAATTGGACATGAGCTAGGACCATAAGATTTTGCATCAAAGGAGGACTAGCAGCTGCGTTTCCCGGGAGAATGTGAAAAGTCTTCATATGTAGTAAAATCCTGAGAAATCCGTCCGTTTTCGTCATTCCTTATCAAATCGACTTAAAGCCACAACGTCACATTGGGCGCTCTTCTCTCTGAAACGGTAACATTTATCGCCTACAAAGCTATGTCGCTTGCTGCGGTATGCCGAGACACTAACAGCACCATAGTAGAACAAAGAAGAAGCTTCTAAGTAGTAGTAATTGCCAGTAAGAAGTAGTGCAATAACGTTTTAGATATCAATTATTGACTTTTTAGCTGGCTTTGGGGCCTTGGACATGAGCTAGGGCCTTAAGATTTTGCATCAAAGGAGGACTAGCAGCTGCGTTGCACGGGAGAATGTGAAAAGTGTTCATATGTAGTAAAAACCTGAGAAATCCGTCCGTTTTCGTAATTACTTATCACATCGACTTAAAGCCAGGACGTCACATTGGACGCTCTTCTCTCTGAAAAGGTTACATTTATCGTCTGCAAAGCTATGTCGCGTGCTGCGGTATGCGGAGACACTAACAGCACCATAGTAGCACACAGATGAAACTTCCAAGTTGATGTAATTGCCAGTAAGAAGTAGTGCAATAACGTTTTAGATATCGATTATTGACTTTTTAGCTGGCTTTGGGGAATTGGACATGAGCTAGGACCTTAAGATTTTGCATCAAAGGAGGACTAGCAGCTGCGTTGCCCGGGAGAATGTGAAAAGTGTTCATATGTAGTAAAATCCTGAGAAATCCGTCCGTTTTCGTCATTTCTTATCAAATCGACTTAAAGCCAGAACGTCACATTGGGCGCTCTTCACTCTGAAACGGTAACATTTATCGCCTACAAAGCTATGTCGCTTGCTGCGGTATGAGGAGTCACTTAAGCACCATAGTAGAACACAGAAGAAGCTTCTAAGTTGATGTAACGGCCATAAGAAGCAGTACAATTCAAGTTTTAGTTATCGATTAATGACTTTTTACCCTTCTTTGGTGCCTTGGACATGAGCTAGGACCTTAAGATCTTGCATGACAGTAGGACTAGCAGCCGCGTTGGACGGGAGAATGTGAAAAGTGTTCGTATGTATAAATACCTCAGAAATCCGTCCGTTTTCGTCATTTGTTATCGAATCGACTTAAAGCCAGATCGTCACATTGGCCGCCCTTCTCTCTGAAACGGTTACATTTATCGTCTGCAAAGCTATGTCGCGTGCTGCGGTATGCGGGGACACTAAACGCACTATAGTAGAACACAGAATAAGCTTCTAAGTAGATGTAATAGCCAATAAGAAGCAGTAAAATTCAAGTTGTAGTTATCGATTATTATCTTTCTACCCTTCTTTGGTGCCTTGGACATGAGCTAGTACCTTAAGATTTTGCATGAACACAGGACTAGCAGCCGCGTTGCACGGGAGAATGTGAAAAGGTTTCATATGTAGTAAAAACCTGAGAAATCCGTTTATTTTCGTCATTTGTTATCGAATCGACTTAAAGCCAGATCGTCACTTGGCCGCTCTTCTCTCTGAAACGGTTACATTTATCGTCTGCAAAGCTATGTCGCGTGCTGTGGTATGCGGAGATACTAAAAGCACCATAGTAGAAAACAGAAGAAGCTTATAAGTTGATGTAATAGCCAGTAAGGAGCAGTACAATTCAACTTTTAGTTATCGATTATTGAATTTTTACGCTTCTTTGGTGCCTTGGACATGAGCTAAGACCTTAAGATTTTGAATGAAAGGAGGACTAGCAGCCGCGTTGCACGGGAGAATGTGAAAAGGTTTCATATGTAGTAAAAACCTGAGAAATCCGTCCGTTTTCGTCATTTGTTATCGAATCGACTTAAAGCAGATCGTCACATTGGCCGCTCTTCTCTCTGAAACGGCTACATTTATCGTCTGCAAAGCTATGTCGCGTGATGCGGTATTCGGAGACACTAAAAGCACCATAGTAAAACACAGAAGAAGCTTCTAAGTTGATGTAATACCCAGTACGAAGCAGTTCAATTTAGATTTTAGTTATCGATTATTGACTTTTTACTCTTCTTTGGTGCCTTGGACATGAGCTTGGACCTTAAGATTTTGTATGAAAGGAGGACTAGGAACCGCGTTGTACGGGGGAATGTGAAAAGTGTTCATATGTAGTAAAAACCTGAGAAATCCGTCCGTTTCCGTCATTTCATAACGAATCGACTAAAACCTGATCGTCACATTAGCCGCTCTTCTCGCTGACACGGTTACATTTATCGTCTGCAAATCTATGTCGCGTGCTGCGGTATGCGGAGACACTAAAAGCACCATAGTAGAACACAGAAGAAGCTCCTAAGTTGATGTAATAGCCAGTAAGAAGCAGTACAATTTAAGTTTTAGTTATCGATTATTGACGTGTTACCCTTCTTTGGGGCCTTGGACATGAGTCAGGACCTTAAGATTTTGCATGAAAGGAGGACTAGCAGCCGCGTTGCACAGGAGAATGTGAAAAGTTTTCATATGTAGTAAAAACCTGAGAAATCCGTCCGTTTTCGTCATTTGTTATCGAATAGACTAAAAGCCAGATCGCCACATTTTCCGCTCTTCTCTTTGAAACGGATGCATTTATCGTCTGCAAAGCTATGTCGCGTGCTGCGGTATGCGGAGACGCTAAAAGAACCATAGTAGAACACAGATGAAGCTTCTAAGTTGATGTATTAGCCAGTAAGAAGTGGTACAAACCAAGTTTTAATTATCGATTATTGACTTTTTAGCTGGCTTTGGTGCCTTGGACATAAGCTAGGACCTTAAGATTTTGCATGAAAGGATCACTAGCAGCCGCGTTCCACGGGAGCATATGAAATGTGTTCATATGTAGCAAAAACCTTGGAAATCCGTCGGTTTTCGTCATTTGTTATCGAATAGACTTAAAGCCAGATCGTCACATTTGCCGCTCTTCTCGCTAAACGGTTACATTTATCGTCTGCAAAGCTATGTCGCGTGCTGCGGTACGCGGATACACTGAAAGCACCATAGTACAACTTAGAAGAAGCTTCTATCCTGATGTAATAGCCAGTAAGAAACAGTACAATTCCAGTTTTAGTTATCGATTAATGACTTTTTACCCTTCTTTGGTGCCTTGGACATAAGATAGGAAATTAAGATTTTTCATGAAACGAGGACTATCAGTTGCATTGCACGGGAGAATGTGATAAGTGTTCATATGTAGTAAAAACCTGAGAAATCCGTCCGTTTTCGCCATTTGTTATAGAATCGACTTAAAGCCAGATCGTCACATTGGCCGCTCTTCTCTCTGAAACGGCTACATTTATCGTCTGCAAAGCTGTGTCGCGTGACTCGGTATGCGGAGACAATAAAAGCACCATAATAAAACACGGAAGAAGCTTCTAAGTTGAAGTAATAGCCAGTAAGAAGCAGTACAATTCAAATTTTAGTTACCGATTATTGACTTTTTACGCTTCGTTGGTGCCCTGGACATGTGCTAGAGCCTTAAGATTTTGCATGACAGTAGGACTAGCAGCCGCGTTTGACGGGAGAATGTGAAAAGTGTTCGTATGTAGTAAAAACCTGAGAAATCCGTTTATTTTCGACATTTGTTATCGAATCGACTTAAAGCCAAAACGTCACATTGGCTACTCTTCTCGCTGAAACGGTTACATTTATCAACTGCAAAGCTATGTCGCGTGCTGCGGTATAAGGAGTCACTAAAAGCACTATAGTAGAACAGAGAAGAAGCTTCTAAGTTGATGTAACGGCCATAAGAAGCAGTACAATTCAAGTTTTAGTTATCGATTAATGACTTTTTACCCTTCTTTGGTGCCTTGGACATGAGCTAGGACCTTAAGATCTTGTATGACAGTAGGACTAGCAGCCGCGTTGGACGGGAGAATGTGAAAAGTGTTCGTATGTATAAATACCTCAGAAATCCGTCCGTTTTCGTCATTTGTTATCGAATCGACTTAAAGCCAGATCGTCACATTGGCCGCCCTTCTCTCTGAAACGGTTACATTTATCGTCTGCAAAGCTATGTCGCGTGCTGCGGTATGCGAGGACACTAAAAGCACTATAGTAGAACACAGCATAAGCTTCTAAGTTGATGTAATAGCCAATAAGAAGCAGTAAAATTCAAGTTGTAGTTATCGATTATTATATTTTTACCCTTCTTTGGTGCCTTGGACATGAGCTAGTACCTTAAGATTTAGCATGAACACAGGACTAGCAGCCGCGTTGCACGGGAGAATGTGAAAAGGTTTCATATGTAGTAAAAACCTGAGAAATCCGTTTATTTTCGTCATTTTTTATCGAATCGACTTAAAGCCAGATCGTCACTTGGCCGCTCTTCTCTCTGAAACGGTTACATTTATCGCCTGCAAAGCTATGTCGCGTGCTGCGGTATGCGGAGACACTAAAAGCACCATAGTAGAACACAGAAGAAGCTTCTAAGTTGAAGTAATAGCCAGTAAGGAGCAGTACAATTCAAGTTTTAGTTATCGAATATTGACTTTTTACCCTTCTTTGGTGCATTGCACATGTGCTAGAGCCTTAAGATTTTTGAAGAAAGGAGGACTAGCAGCCGCGTTGCACGGGAGAATGTGAAAAGGTTTCATATGTAGTAAAAACCTGAGAAATTCGTCCGTTTTCGTCATTTGTTATCGAATCGACTTAAAGCAGATCGTCACATTGGCCGCTCTTCTCTCTGAAACGGTTACATTTATAGTCTGCAAAGCTATGTCGCGTGCCGCGGTATGCGGGTTCACAGAAAACACCTTAGTAGAACACAGATGAAGCTTCTGCGTTGATGTAATAGCCAGTAAGAAGTAATACAATACAATTTTTAGATATCGATTAATGACTTTTTACCCTTCTTTGGTGACTTGGACATGAGTCAGGACCTTAAGATTTTGCATGAAAGGAGGACTAGCAGCCGCGTTGCACGGGAGAATGTGAAAAGGTTTCATATGTAGTAAAAACCTGAGAAATCCGTCCGTTTTCGTCATTTGTTATCGAATAGACTAATAGCCAGATCGCCACATAGGCCGCTCTTCTCTCTGAAACGCTTACATTTATCGTCTGCAAAGCTATGTCGCGTGCTGCGGTATACGGAGACACTAAAAGCACCATAGTAGAACACAGATGAAGATTCTAAGTTGATGTATTGGCCAATAAGAAGTAGTACAATTAAAGTTATAGCTATCAATTATTGAGTTTTTCTCTTCTTTGATTCCTTGGACATGAGCTAGGACCTTAAGGTTTTGCATGAATGGAGGTCTAGCAACCGCGTTGCACGAAAGAGTGTGAAAAGTGTTTATATGTTGTAAAATCCTGAGAAATCAGTCCGTTTTCGGCATTTCTTATCTCATCGGCTTAAAGCTAGATCGTCACATTGGCCGCTCTTCTCTCTGAAATTGTTACATTTACCGTCTGCAAAGCTATGTCGCGTGCTCCGGTATGCGGAGAGACTAAAAGTAGCATAGCAGAACACATAGTAGGCTTCTAAGTTTATCTAATAGCCAGTAAGACGCAGTACAATTCAAGATTTAGTTATCGATTTTTGATTCTTTGGTGACTTGGACATTAGCTAGGACCTTACGATTTTGCATGAAAGGAGGACGAGCAGCCGCGTTGCAAAGGAGAATGTGAAAAGTGTTCATATGCAGTATAAACCTGAGAAATCCGTTCGTTTTCATCATTTGTTATCGAATCGACTTAAAGTAAGATCGTCAAATTGGCCGCTCTTCTCTCTGAAACGGGTACATTTATGGTCTGCAAAGCTATGTCGCGTGCTCCGGTATGCGGAGAGACTAAACGCAGCATGGCAGAACACATAAGATGCCTCTAAGTTGATCTAATACCCAGTAAGAAGCAGTACAATTCAAGTTTTAGTTATCGATTATTGACTTTTTACCCTTCTTAGATGCCTTTGACATGAGCTAGGACCTTAACATTTTGCATGATAGGAGGACTAGCAGGCGCGTTGCACGGAAGAATGTGAAAAGTGTCCATATGTTGTAAAAACCTGAGAAATCCGTCCGTTTTCGTCATTTGTTATCGAATAGACTAATAGCCAGATCGCCACATAGGCCGCTCTTCTCTCTGAAACGCTTACATTTATCGTCTGCAAAGCTATGTCGCGTGCTGCGGTATACGGAGACACTAAAAGCACCATAGTAGAACACAGATGAAGATTCTAAGTTGAGGTATTGGCCAATAAGAAGTAGTACAATTAAAGTTATAGCTATCAATTATTGAGTTTTTCTCTTCTTTGATTCCTTGGACATGAGCTAGGACCTTAAGGTTTTGCATGAATGGAGGTCTAGCAACCGCGTTGCACGAAAGAGTGTGAAAAGTGTTTATATGTTGTAAAATCCTGAGAAATCAGTCCGTTTTCGGCATTTCTTATCTCATCGGCTTAAAGCTAGATCGTCACATTGGCCGCTCTTCTCTCTGAAATTGTTACATTTACCGTCTGCAAAGCTATGTCGCGTGCTCCGGTATGCGGAGAGACTAAAAGTAGCATAGCAGAACACATAGTAGGCTTCTAAGTTTATCTAATAGCCAGTAAGACGCAGTACAATTCAAGATTTAGTTATCGATTTTTGATTCTTTGGTGACTTGGACATTAGCTAGGACCTTACGATTTTGCATGAAAGGAGGACGAGCAGCCGCGTTGCAAAGGAGAATGTGAAAAGTGTTCATATGCAGTATAAACCTGAGAAATCCGTTCGTTTTCATCATTTGTTATCGAATCGACTTAAAGTAAGATCGTCAAATTGGCCGCTCTTCTCTCTGAAGCGGTTACATTTATCGTCTGCAAAGCTATGTCGCGTGCTCCGGTATGCGGAGAGACTAAACGCAGCATGGCAGAACACATAAGATGCTTCTAAGTTGATCTAATACCCAGTAAGAAGCACTACAATTCAAGTTTTAGTTATCGATTATTGCCTTTTTACCCTTCTTAGATGCCTTTGACATGAGCTAGGACCTTACGATTTTGCATGAAAGGAGGACTAGCAGAAGCGTTGCACGGGATAATGTGAAAAGTCTTCTTATGTAGTAAAAACCTGAGATATCAGTCCGTTTTCGTCATTTGTTATCGAATCGACTTGAAGCCAGATCGTCACATTGGCCGCTCTTCTCTCTGAAACGGTTACATTTATCGTCTGCAACGCTATGTCCAGTGCTGCGGTATGCGGAGACACTAACAGCACCATAGTAGAACACTGATGTAACTTCTAAGTTGACGTAATAGCCAGTAAAAAGTAGTACAATAACGTTTTAGATATCGATTATTGATTTTTTAGCTGGCTTTAAGGGCCTTGGACATGAGCTAGGGCCTTAAGATTTTGCATCAAAGGAGGACTAGCAGCTGCGTTGCACGGGAGAATGTGAAAAAAGTTCATATGTAGTAAAAACCTGAGAAATCCGTTCGTTTTCGTCATTTCTTATCAAATCGACTTAAAGCCAGATCGTCACATTGGTCGCTCTTCACTCTGAAACGGTTACATTTATCGTCTGGAAAGCTATGTCGCGTGCTACGGTATGCGGAGACACTAACAGCACCATAGTAAAACACAGATGAAACTTCTAAGTTGATGTAATAGCCAGTAAGAAGTAGTACAATAAAGTTTTAGATATCGATTATTGACTTTTTAGCTGGCTTTGGGGTCTTGGACATGAGCTAGGACCTTAAGACTTTGCATCAAAGGAGGACTAGCAGCTGCGTTGCACGGGAGATTGTGAAAAGTGTTCATATGTAGTAAAAACCTGAGAAATCCGTCCGTTTTTGTCATTTCTTATCAAATCGACTTAAAGCCAGAACGTCACATTGGCCGCTCTTCTCTCTGAAACGGTAACATTTATCGCCTACAAAGCTATGTCGCGTGCTGCGGTATGCCGAGACACTAACAGCACCATAGTAGAACACAGAAGAAGCTTCTAAGTTGTAGTAATTGCCAGTAAGAAGTAGTGCAATAACGTTTTAGATATCGATTATTGACTTTTTAGCTGGCTTTGGAGCCTTGGATATGAGCTAGAGCCTTAAGATTTTGCATCAAAGGAGGACTAGCAGCTGCGTTGCCCGGGAGAATGTGAAAAGTGTTCATATGTAGTAAAATCCTGAGAAATCCGTCCGTTTTCGTCATTTCTTATAAAATCGACTTAAAGCCACAACGTCACATTGGGCGCTCTTCTCTCTGAAACGGTAACATTTATCGCCTACAAAGCTATGTCGCTTGCTGCGGTATGCCGAGACACTAACAGCACCATAGTAGAACACAGAAGAAGCTTCTAAGTAGTAGTAATTGCCAGTAAGAAGTAGTGCAATAACGTTTTAGATATCGATTATTGACTTTTTAGCTGGCTTTGGTGCCTTGGACATGAGCTAGGGCGTTAAGATTTTGCATCAAAGGAGGACTAGCAGCTGCGTTGCACGGGAGAATGTGAAAAGTGTTCATATGTAGTAAAAACCTGAGAAATCCGTCCGTTTTCGTAATTACTTATCACATCGACTTAAAGCCAGGACGTCACATTGGACGCTCTTCTCTCTGAAAAGGTTACATTTATCGTCTGCAAAGCTATGTCGCGTGCTGCGGTATGCGGAGACACTAACAGCACCATAGTAGCACACAGATGAAACTTCCAAGTTGATGTAATTGCCAGTAAGAAGTAGTGCAATAACGTTTTAGATATCGATTATTGACTTTCTAGCTGGCTTTTGGGAATTGGACATGAGCTAGGACCTTATGATTTTGCATCAAAGGAGGACTAGCAGCTGCGTTGCCCGGGAGAATGTGAAAAGTGTTCATATGTAGTAAAATCCTGAGAAATCCGTCCGTTTTCGTCATTTCTTATCAAATCGACTTAAAGCCAGAACGTCACATTGGGCGCTCTTCACTCTGAAACGGTAACATTTATCGCCTACAAAGCTATGTCGCTTGCTGCGGTATGCCGCGACACTAACAGCACCATAGTAGAACACAGAAGAAGCTTCTAAGTTGTAGTAATTGCCAGTAAGAAGTAGTGCAATAACGTTTTAGATATCGATTATTGACTTTTTAGCTGGCTTTGGGGCCTTGGACATGAGCTAGGGCCTTAAGATTTTGCATCAAAGGAGGACTAGCAGCTGCGTTGCACGGGAGAATGTGAAAAGTGTTCATATGTAGTAAAAACCTGAGAAAACCGTCCGTTTTCGTAATTTCTTATCAAATCGACTTAAAGCCAGATCGTCATATTGTTCGCTATTCTCTCTGAAACGGTTACATTTATCGTCTGCAAAGCTATGTCGCGTGCTGCGGTATGCAGAGACACTAACAGCACCATAGTAGAACATAGATGAAAGATCTAACTTGATGTAATAGCCAGTATGTAGTAGTACAATAACGTTTTGGATTTCGACTATTGACTTTTTAGCTGGCTTTTGGCTCTTGGACATGAGCTAGGAACTTAAGACTTTGCATCAAAGGAGGACCAGCAGCTGCGTTGCACGGGAAAATGTGATAAGTGTTCATATGTAGTAAAAACCTGAGAAATCCGTCCCCTTTCGTCATTTCTTATCAAATCGACTTAAAGCCAGATCGTCATATTGTTCGCTATTCTCTCTGAAACGGTTACATTTATCGTCTGCAAAGCTATGTCGCGTGCTGCGGTATGCGGAGACACTAACAGCACTATAGTAGAACACAGATGAAACTTCCAAGTTGATGTAATAGCCAGTACGAAGTAGTACAATAACGTTTTAGATATCGATTATTGACTTTTTAGCTGGCTTTGGGGCCTTGGACATGCGATAGGACCTTAAGATTTTGCATCAAATGAGAACTAGCAACTGCGTTGCACGGGAGAAAGTGAAAAGTGTTCATATGTATTAAGAACCTGAGAAATCCGTCCGTTTTCGTCATTTCTTATCAAATCGACTTAAAGCCAGATCGTCACATTGGTCGCTCTTCTCTCTGAAACGGTTACATTTATCGTCTGCAAAGCTATGTCTTGTGCTGCGGTTTGCGGAATCACTAACAGCGCCATAGTAGAACACAGATGAAACTTCTATGTTCATGTGATAGCCAGTAAAAAGTAGTACAATAACGTTTTATATATCGATTATTGACTTTTTATTTGGCTTTGGGGACTTGGACATGACCTAGGACCTTCAGATATTGCATCAAAATAGGAGTAGCAGCTGCGTTGCACGGGAGAATGTGAAGATTGTTCATATGTAGTAAAAACCTCAGAAATCCGTCCGTTTTCGTCATTTCTTATCAAATCGACTTAAAGCCAGATCGTCACATTGGTCGCTCTTCTCTCTGAAACGGTTACATTTATCGTCTGTAAAGCTATGTCGCGTGCTGCGGTATGCGGAGACACTAACAGCACCATAGTAGAAAACAGATGAAACTTCTAAGTCGATGTAATAGCCAGTAAGAAGTAGTACAATAACGTTATAGATACCGATTATTGACTTTTAAGCTGGCTTTGAGGTCTTAGACATGAGCTAGGACCTTAAGATTTTGCATCAAAGGAGAAGTAGCAGCTGCGCTGCACGGGAGAATGAGAGAAGTGTACATATGTAGTAAAATCCTGGAAATTCGTCCGTTTTCGTCATTTCTTATCAAATCGACTTAAAGCCAGATCGTCACATTGGTCGCTCTTCTCTCTGAAACGGTTACATTTATCGTCTGCAAAGCTGTGTCGCGTGCTACGGTATGAAGAGACACTAACAGCACCATAGTAGAACACAGATGAAACTACTAAGTTGATGTAATAGCCAGTAAGAAGTAGTAAAATAACGTTTTAGATATCGATTATTGACTTTTTAGCTGGTTTTGGGGCCTTGGACATGCGATAGGACCTTAAGATTTTGCATCAAAGGAGGACTAGATGCTCCGTTGCACGGGAGAATGTGCAAAGTGTTCATATGCAGTAAAAACCTGAGAAATCCGTCCGTTTTCGTAATTTCTTATCAAATCGACTTAAAGCCAGGACGTCACATTGGACGCTCTCCTCTCTGAAAAGGTTACATTTATCGTCTGCAAAGCTATGTCGCGTGCTGCGGTATGCGGAGACACTAACAGCACCATAGTAGAACACAGATGAAACTTCCAAGTTGATGTAATTGTCTGTAAGAAGTGGTACAATAACATTTTAGATATCGATTATTGACTTTTTAGCTGGCTTTGGGGAATTGGACATGAGCTAGGACCTTAAGATTTTGCATCAAAGGAGGACTAGCAGCTGCGTTGCCCGGGAGAATGTGAAAAATGTTCATATGTAGTAAAATCCTGAGAAATCCGTCAGTTTTCGTCATTTCTTATCAAATCGACTTAAAGCCAGGTCATCATATTGGTCGCTCTTCTCTCTGAAACGGTTACATTTATCGTCTGCAAAGCTGTGTCGCGTGCTACGGTATGAAGAGACACTAACAGCACCATAGTAGAACACAGATGAAACTACTAAGTTGATGTAATAGCCAGTAAGAAGTAGTAAAATAACGTTTTAGATATCGATTATTGACTTTTTTGGTGGTTTTGGGGCCTTGGACATGCGATAGGACCTTAAGATTTTGCATCAAAGGAGGACTAGATGCTCCGTTGCACGGGAGAATGTGCAAAGTGTTCATATGCAGTAAAAACCTGAGAAATCCGTCCGTTTTCGTAATTTCTTATCAAATCGACTTAAAGCCAGATCGTCACATTGGTCGCTCTTCTCTCTGAAACGGTTACATTTATCGTCTGCAAAACTATGTCGCGTGCTGCGGTATGCGGAGACACTAACAGCACCATAGTAGAACACTGATGAAAGTTCTAACTTGATGTAATAGCCAGTAAGAAGTAGTACAATAAGGTTTTAGATATCGACTATTGACTTTTTAGCTGGCTTTGGGGCCTTGGACATGAGCTAGGGCCTTAAGATTTTGCATCAAAGGAGGACTAGCAGCTGCGTTGCACGGGAGAATGTGAAAAAAGTTCATATGTAGTAAAAACCTGAGAAATCCGTTCGTTTTCGTCATTTCTTATCAAATCGACTTAAAGCCAGATCGTCACATTGGTCGCTCTTCACTCTGAAACGGTTACATTTATCGTCTGGAAAGCTATGTCGCGTGCTACGGTATGCGGAGACACTAACAGCACCATAGTAAAACACAGATGAAACTTCTAAGTTGATGTAATAGCCAGTAAGAAGTAGTACAATAAAGTTTTAGATATCGATTATTGACTTTTTAGCTGGCTTTGGGGTCTTGGACATGAGCTAGGACCTTAAGACTTTGCATCAAAGGAGGACTAGCAGCTGCGTTGCACGGGAGATTGTGAAAAGTGTTCATATGTAGTAAAAACCTGAGAAATCCGTCCGTTTTTGTCATTTCTTATCAAATCGACTTAAAGCCAGAACGTCACATTGGCCGCTCTTCTCTCTGAAACGGTAACATTTATCGCCTACAAAGCTATGTCGCGTGCTGCGGTATGCCGAGACACTAACAGCACCATAGTAGAACACAGAAGAAGCTTCTAAGTTGTAGTAATTGCCAGTAAGAAGTAGTGCAATAACGTTTTAGATATCGATTATTGACTTTTTAGCTGGCTTTGGAGCCTTGGATATGAGCTAGAGCCTTAAGATTTTGCATCAAAGGAGGACTAGCAGTTGCGTTGCCCGGGAGAATGTGAAAAGTGTTCATATGTAGTAAAATCCTGAGAAATCCGTCCGTTTTCGTCATTTCTTATCAAATCGACTTAAAGCCACAACGTCACATTGGGCGCTCTTCTCTCTGAAATGGTAACATTTATCGCCTACAAAGCTATGTCGCTTGCTGCGGTATGCCGAGACACTAACAGCACCATAGTAGAACACAGAAGAAGCTTCTAAGTAGTAGTAATTGCCAGTAAGAAGTAGTGCAATAACGTTTTAGATATCGATTATTGACTTTTTAGCTGGCTTTGGTGCCTTGGACATGAGCTAGGGCGTTAAGATTTTGCATCAAAGGAGGACTAGCAGCTGCGTTGCACGGGAGAATGTGAAAAGTGTTCATATGTAGTAAAAACCTGAGAAATCCGTCCGTTTTCGTAATTACTTATCACATCGACTTAAAGCCAGGACGTCACATTGGACGCTCTTCTCTCTGAAAAGGTTACATTTATCGTCTGCAAAGCTATGTCGCGTGCTGCGGTATGCAGAGACACTAACAGCACCATAGTAGAACACAGATGAAAGATCTAACTTGATGTAATAGCCAGTATGTAGTAGTACAATAACGTTTTGGATTTCGACTATTGACTTTTTAGCTGGCTTTTGGGTCTTGGACATGAGCTAGGAACTTAAGACTTTGCATCAAAGGAGGACCAGCAGCTGCGTTGCACGGGAAAATGTGATAAGTGTTCATATGTAGTAAAAACCTGAGAAATCCGTCCCCTTTCGTCATTTCTTATCAAATCGACTTAAAGCCAGATCGTCATATTGTTCGCTATTCTCTCTGAAACGGTTACATTTATCGTCTGCAAAGCTATGTCGCGTGCTGCGGTATGCGGAGACACTAACAGCACTATAGTAGAACACAGATGAAACTTCCAAGTTGATGTAATAGCCAGTACGAAGTAGTACAATAACGTTTTAGATATCGATTATTGACTTTTTAGCTGGCTTTGGGGCCTTGGACATGCGATAGGACCTTAAGATTTTGCATCAAATGAGAACTAGCAACTGCGTTGCACGGGAGAAAGTGAAAAGTGTTCATATGTATTAAGAACCTGAGAAATCCGTCCGTTTTCGTCATTTCTTATCAAATCGACTTAAAGCCAGATCGTCACATTGGTCGCTCTTCTCTCTGAAACGGTTACATTTATCGTCTGCAAAGCTATGTCTTGTGCTGCGGTTTGCGGAATCACTAACAGCGCCATAGTAGAACACAGATGAAACTTCTATGTTCATGTGATAGCCAGTGAAAAGTAGTACAATAACGTTTTATATATCGATTATTGACTTTTTATTTGGCTATGGGGACTTGGACATGACCTAGGACCTTCAGATATTGCATCAAAATAGGAGTAGCAGCTGCGTTGCACGGGAGAATGTGAAGATTGTTCATATGTAGTAAAAACCTCAGAAATCCGTCCGTTTTCGTCATTTCTTATCAAATCGACTTAAAGCCAGATCGTCACATTGGTCGCTCTTCTCTCTGAAACGGTTACATTTATCGTCTGTAAAGCTATGTCGCGTGCTGCGGTATGCGGAGACACTAACAGCACCATAGTAGAAAACAGATGAAACTTCTAAGTCGATGTAATAGCCAGTAAGAAGTAGTACAATAACGTTATAGATACCGATTATTGAATTTTAAGCTTTCTTTGAGGTCTTAGACATGAGCTAGGACCTTAAGATTTTGCATCAAAGGAGAAGTAGCAGCTGCGTTGCACGGGAGAATGAGAGAAGTGTACATATGTAGTAAAATCCTGGAAATTCGTCCGTTTTCGTCATTTCTTATCAAATCGACTTAAAGCCAGATCGTCACATTGGTCGCTCTTCTCTCTGAAACGGTTACATTTATCGTCTGCAAAGCTGTGTCGCGTGCTACGGTATGAAGAGACACTAACAGCACCATAGTAGAACACAGATGAAACTACTAAGTTGATGTAATAGCCAGTAAGAAGTAGTAAAATAACGTTTTAGATATCGATTATTGACTTTTTAGCTGGTTTTGGGGCCTTGGACATGCGATAGGACCTTAAGATTTTGCATCAAAGGAGGACTAGATGCTCCGTTGCACGGGAGAATGTGCAAAGTGTTCATATGCAGTAAAAACCTGAGAAATCCGTCCGTTTTCGTAATTTCTTATCAAATCGACTTAAAGCCAGGACGTCACATTGGACGCTCTCCTCTCTGAAAAGGTTACATTTATCGTCTGCAAAGCTATGTCGCGTGCTGCGGTATGCGGAGACACTAACAGCACCATAGTAGAACACAGATGAAACTTCCAAGTTGATGTAATTGTCTGTAAGAAGTGGTACAATAACGTTTTAGATATCGATTATTGACTTATTAGCTGGCTTTGGGGAATTGGACATGAGCTAGGACCTTAAGATTTTGCATCAAAGGAGGACTAGCAGCTGCGTTGCCCGGGAGAATGTGAAAAATGTTCATATGTAGTAAAATCCTGAGAAATCCGTCAGTTTTCGTCATTTCTTATCAAATCGACTTAAAGCCAGGTCATCATATTGGTCGCTCTTCTCTCTGAAACGGTTACATTTATCGTCTGCAAAGCTGTGTCGCGTGCTACGGTATGAAGAGACACTAACAGCACCATAGTAGAACACAGATGAATTTACTAAGTTGATGTAATAGCCAGTAAGAAGTAGTAAAATAACGTTTTAGATATCGATTATTGACTTTTTAGCTGGTTTTGGGGCCTTGGACATGCGATAGGACCTTAAGATTTTGCATCAAAGGAGGACTAGATGCTCCGTTGCACGGGAGAATGTGCAAAGTGTTCATATGCAGTAAAAACCTGAGAAATCCGTCCGTTTTCGTAATTTCTTATCAAATCGACTTAAAGCCAGATCGTCACATTGGTCGCTCTTCTCTCTGAAATGGTTACAATTATCGTCTGCAAAACTATGTCGCGTGCTGCGGTATGCGGAGACACTAACAGCACCATAGTAGAACACTGATGAAAGTTCTAACTTGATGTAATAGCCAGTAAGAAGTAGTACAATAAGGTTTTAGATATCGACTATTGACTTTTTAGCTGGCTTTGGGGCCTTTGACATGAGCTAGGACCTTAAGATTTTGCATCAAAGGAGAACTAGCAGCTGCGTTGCACGGGAGAAAGTAAAAAGTGTTCATATGTATTAAAAAACTGAGAAATCCGTCCGTTTTCGTCATTTCTTACCAAATCGACTTAAAGTGAGATCGTCACATTGGTCGCTCTTCTCTCTGAAACGGTTACATTTATCGTCTGCAAAGCTATGTCGCGTGCTGCGGTATTCGGAGACACTAACAGCACCATAGTAGAATACTGATGAAACTTCTAAGTTAATGTAACAGCCAGTAAGAAGTAGTGCAATAACGTTTTAGATATCGATTATTGACTTTTTAGCTGGCTTTGGGGTATTGGACATGAACTAGGACCTTAAGATTTTGCATCAAAGGGGAACTAGCAGCTGCGTTGCACGGGAGAATGTGAAAAGTGTTCATATGTAGTAAAAACCTGAGAAATCCGTCCATTTTCGTCATTTCTTATCAAATCGACTTAAAGCCAGATCGTCACATTGGTCGCTCTTCTCTCTGAAACTGTTACATTTATCGTCTGCAAAGCTATGTCGCGTACTGCGGTATGCAGAGACACTAACAGCACCATAGTAGAACACTGATGAAACTTCTAAGTTGATGTAATAGCCAGTAAGAAGTAGTGCAATAACGTTTTGATATCGATTATTGACTTTTAACTGGCTTTTGGCTCTCGGACATGAGCTAGGACCTTAAGACTTTGCATCAAAGGAGGACTAGCAGCTGCGTTGCACGGGAGAATGTGAAAAGTGTTCATATGTAGTAAAAACCTGAGACATCCGTCCGTTTTCGTCATTTTTCTTATCAAATCGACTTAAAGCCAGATCGTCACATTGGTCACTCTTCTCTCTGAAACGGTTACATTTATCGTCTGCAAAGCTATGTCGCGTGCTGCGGTATGCGGAAACACTAACAGCACCATAGTAGAACACAGATGAAACTTCTAAGTAGATGTAATAGCCAGTAAGAAGTAGTACAATATCGTTTTAGATATCGTTTATTGACTTTTTAGCTAGCTTTGGGGCCTTGGACATGAGCTAGGACCTTAAAATTTTGCATCATAGGAGAACTAGCAGCTGCGTTGCACGGGAGAAAGTGAAAAGTGTTCATATGTAGTAAAAACCTGTGAAATCCGTCCGTTTTCGTCATTTCTTACCAAATCGATTTAAAGCCATATCGTCACATTGGTCGCTCTTCTCTCTGAAACGGTTACATTTATCGTCTGCAAAGCTATGTCGCGTGCTGCGGTATGCGGAGACACTAAAAGCACCATAGCAGAACACAGATGAAGGCTATATGTTGATGTAATAGCCAGTAAGAAGTAGTACAATTTTAATTGTAGTTATCGATTTTTGACTTTTTGTCCGGTTATGTTATAGCCAGTAAGATGTAGTACAATTCCAGTTTTAGTTATCGAATATTGAATTTTTAGCCTCTTTGGTGCTTTGGACATGAGCTAGGACCTTACGATTTTTCACGAAAGGAGGACTAGCAGCCGCGTATCACGGGAGAATGTAAATAGTGTTCATATGTAGAAAAAACCTGAGAAATCCGTCCGTTTTCGTCATTTGTTATCGAATCGACTTAATGTCAGATCGTCTCATTGGCCGCTCATATCTCTGAAACGGTTACATTTATCGTCTGCAAAGCTATGGCGCGTCCTGCGGTATGCGGAGACACTAAAAGCACCATAGTAGAACACAGAAGAAGCTTCTAAGTCGATGTAATAGCCTGTAAGAAGTAGTACAATTCAAGTTTTAGTTATCGATTTTTGACTTTTTAGTCGGCTATGTAATAGCCAGTAAAATGTAGTAGACTTCAAGTTTTAATTATCGATTATTGAATTTTTAGCCTTCTTTGTTGCCTTGGACATGAGCTAGGACCTTACGATTTTGTGTGAAAGGACGACTATCAGCCGCGTTGCGCGGGATAATGTGAAAAGTGTTGATAGGTAGTAAAAACCTGAGAAATCCGTCCGTTTTCATCATTTGTTATCGAATCGACTTAAATCCAGATCGTCAGATTGCCCGCTCTTCTCTCTGAAACGGTTACATTTATCGTCTGCAAAGCTATGTCGTGTGCTGCGGTATGCGGAGATACTAAAAGCGTCATAGTAGAACACAGATGTAGCTTCTAAGTTGATGTAATAGCCAAAAAGTAGTAATACCATTCAAGTTTTAGTTGTCTATTATTGACTTTTTAGCCGGCTTTGGTGCCTTGGACATGAGCTATGACTTCACGATTTTACTTGAAAAGAGGACTAGAAGCCGCGTTGCACGGGCGAATGTGAAAAGAGTTCATATGTATTAACAACCTGAGAAATCTGTCCGGTTTCGCCAATTTTTATCGTATCGACTTAAAGCCAGATCGTCACATTGGCCTCTCTTCTCTCTGACACGGTTACATTTATCCTCTGCAAAACAATGTCGCGTGGTGCGGTATCCGGAGAGACTAAAAGCATCATAGTAAAACACAGATGAACCTTCTTAGTTGATGTTATAGCCAATAAGAAGTAGTAAAACTCAAGTTTTAGTTATCGATTATTGACTTTTTTTGCCGGCTTTCGTGCCTTAGACATTAGATTGGACATTAGACTTTGCATGAAAGGAGGACTAGCAGCGGCGTTGCGCGGGATAATGTGAAAAGTGTTGATAGGTAGTAAAAACCTGAGAATCCGTCCGTTTTCGTCATTTGTTATGGAATCGACCTAAAGCCAGATCGTCACATTGGCCTCTCTTCTCTCTGACACTGTTACATTTATCCTCTGCAAAATTATGTCCCGTGATGCGGTATCCGGAGAGACTAAAAGCATCATAGTAAAACACAAATGAACCTTCTAAGTTGATGTAATAACCAAGAAGAAGTAGTAAAACTCAAGTTTTAGCTATCGATTATTGACTTTTTAGGCGGCTTTGGTGAGTTGGACATGAGATGGGACCTTACGATTTTGCATGAAAATGTGGACCAGCAGCCGCGTTGCGAGGGAGAATGTGAAAAGTGTTCAAATATAGTAAAAACCTGAGAAATCCGTTCGTTTTCGTCATTTGTTACAGAATCGACTTAAATCCAGATCGTCAGATTGGCAGCTCTTCTCTCTGAAACGATTACATTTATCGTCTGCAAAGCTATGTCGTGTGCTGCGGTATGCGGAGATACTAAAAGCGCTATAGTAGAACACAGATGTAGCTTCTAAGTTGATGTAATAGCCAAAATGTAGTAATACAATTCAAGTCTTAGTTGTCGATTATTGACTTTTTAGCTGGCTTTGGTGCCTTGGACATGAGCTATGACTTCACGATTTTACATGAAAAGAGGACTAGATGCCGCGTTGCACGGGCGAATGTGAAAAGTGTTCATATGTATTAAAAACCTGAGAAATCTGACCGGTTTCGCCACTTTTTATCGTATCGACTTAAAGCCAGATCGTCACATTGGCCTCTCTTCTCTCTGACACGGTTACATTTATCCTCTGCAAAACTATGTCGCGTGGTGCGGTATCCGGAGAGACTAAAAGCATCATAGTAAAACACAAATGAACCTTCTAAGTTGATGTAATAACCAAGAAGAAGTAGTAAAACTCAAGTTTTAGCTATCGATTATTGACTTTTTAGGTGGCTTTGGTGAGTTGGACTTGAGATGGGACCTTAAGATTTTGCATGAAAGGAGGACTAGCAGCAGCGCTACACGGGTGAATGTGAAAAGTGTTCATATGTAGTAAAACCTGAGAAAACCATCCGTTTTCGTCATTTGTTATCGAATCGACTTAAAGCCAGATCGTCACATTATCCGATCTTCTCTCTGAAACGATTACATTTATCGTCTGCAAAGCTATGTCGCGTGCTACGTTATCCGGAGACACTAAAAGCATCATAGTAAAACACAGATGAACCTTCTAAGTTGATGTAATAGCCAGTAAGAAGTAGTACTATTCAAGTTTTTGTTATCGATTATTGACGTTTTACCATTCTTTGGTGCATGGACATGAGCTAGGACCTTAAGATTTTGCATGAAGGGACGTCTAGTGGCCGCGTTGCAGGGGAGAAAGTGACAAGTATGCATATGTAGTAAAAATCTGAGAAATTCGTCCGTTTTCGTCATTTGTTTTCGAATCGACTTAAATCCAGATCGACACATTGGCCGCTCTTCTCTCTGAAACGATTACATTTATCGTCTGCAAAGCTATGTCCGGTGCTGCGGTATGCGGAGACACTAAAAGCACCATAATACAATACAGATGAACCTTCTAAGGTAATGTAATAGCCAGTAAGAAGTAGTACAATTCAAGTTTAAGTTATAGATTATTGAATTTTTAGCCGGCTTTGGTGCCTTTGACATGAAATAAGACCTTAAGATTTTGCATGAAAGGCAGGACTAGCAACCGCGTTGCACAGGGGAATGTGAAAAGTTTTCATATGTAGTAAAAACCTGATAAATCGGTTCGTTTTCGTGATTTGTTATCTAATAGACTTAAATCCAGATCGCCACATTGGCCGCTCTTCTCTCTGAAACGGTTACGTTTTGTCATCTGCAAAGCTATGTCGCGTGCTGCAGTATCCGGAGACACTAAAAGCAGCATAGTAGAGCACAGATGAAGCCTCTAAGTTGATGTAATACCCAGTAGGAAGTAGTACAATTCAAGTGTTAGTTATCGATTACTGACTTTTTACGCTTCTTTGGAGCCTTGGACTTGAGGTAGGACCTTAAGATTTTGCATGAAGGGAAGTCTATCAGCCCCGTAGCACGGGAGAAAGTGAAAAGTGTTCATACATAGCCGCGGTCCTCGGGCGAATGTGAAAAGTGTTCATATGTAGTAAGAAACTGAGAATCCGTCCGATTTCTTCATTTGTTATCGAATCGACTTAACACCAGATCGTCTTATTGGCCGCTCTTCTCTCTGAAACGGCTACATTTATCGTCTGCAAAGCTATGTCGCGTGCTGTGAAATGCGGCGACACTAAAATCACCATAGAAGAATACAGATGAAACTTCTAAGTTTACGTAATAGCCACAGTAAGAAGTAGTAGAATTCAAGTTTTAGCTATCGATTATTGACTTTTTACCCTTCATTGGCGCTTGGACATGAGTTAGGGCCTTAAGATATTTCATGAAGGGAAGGCTAGTGGCCACGATGCACGGGAGAATGTGAAAAGTGTTCATATGTAGTAAAAATCTGAGATATTCGTCCGTTTTCGTCATTTGTTATCGAATCGACCTAAATCCAGGTCGACACATTTGCCGCTCTGCTCTCTGGAACGATTACATTTATCGTCTGCAAAGCTATGTCGCGTGCTGCGGTATGCGGAGACACTAAAACCATTATAGTAGTACACAGATGAAGCTTCTAAGTAATGTAATAGCCAGTAAGCAGTAGTACAATTCAGGTTTTAGTTATTGGTTATTGACTTTTTAGCACGCTTTGGAGACTTGGACATTTGCTAGGAACTTAGGATTTTGCATTAAAGGATGACTAGCAACTGCGTTGCACGTGAGAATACGATAAGCGTTCATATGTAGTAAGAATCTGAGAAATCCGTCCGTTTTCGTCATTTGTTATTGATTCGACTTAAATCCAGATCGACACATTGGCCGCTCTTCTCTCTGAAAGGATTACATTTATCGTCTGCAAAGCTATGTCGCGTCCTACGTTATCCGGAGACACTAAAAGCATCAGAGTAAAACACAGATGAACCTCGTAAGTTGATGTAATAGCCAGTAAGAAGTAGTACTATTCAAGTTTTTGTTATCGATTATTGACTTTTTACCATTCATTGGTGCTTCGACATGAGCTAGGAAATTAAGATTTTGCATGAAGGGAAGTCTAGTGGCCGCGTTGCAGGGGAGAATGTGAAAAGTGTTCATATGTAGTAAAAATCTGAGAAATTCGTCCGATTTCGTCATTTGTTATGGAATCGACTTAAAGCCAGATCGTCACATTGGCCGCTCTTCTCTCTGAAACGATTACATTTATCGTCTGCAAAGCTATGTCGCGTGCTGCGGTATACGGAGACACTAAAAGCACCATAGTAGAACACAGATAAAGCTTCTAAGTTGATGTAATAGCCAGTAAGAAGTAGTACAATTCAAGATTTAGTTATCGATTATTGACTTTTTAGCCGGCTTTGGTGCCTTTCACATGAGGTAGGACTATACGATTTTGCATGAAAGGAGGACTAGCAGCCGCGTTGCACGAGCGAATGTGAAAAGTATTCATATGTAGTAAATACTTGAGAAATCCGTCCGTTTTCGTCATTTGTTATTAATTCGACTTAAATCCAGATCGACACATTGGCCGCTCTTCTCTCTGTAACGGTTACATTTATCGTCTGCAAAGCTATGTCGAGTGCTGCGGTATGCGGAGATACTGAAAGCACCTTAGTAGAACACAGATGAATCTTCTAAGTTGATGTAAAGCCAGTAAGAAGAATTACAATTCAAGTTCTTTTATCGATTATTGACTTTTTAGCCGGCTTTGGTGCATTGGACATGAGCTAGGACCTTAAGATTTTGCATGAAAGGAGGACTAGCAGCCGCGCTGCACGGGCGAATATCAAAAGTGTCATATGTAGTAAAAACCTAAGAAATCCGTCCGTTTTCGTCATTTGTTATCGAATCGACCTAAATCCAGATCGACACATTTGCCGCTCTGCTCGCTGGAACGATTACATTTATCGTCTGCAAAGCTATGTCGCGTGCTGCGGTATGCGGAGATACTGAAAGCACCATAGTAGAACACAGAAGAAGCTTCTAAGTTGATGTAATAGCCAGTAAGAAGTAGTAGAATTCAAGTTTTAGTTATTGATTATTGACTTTTTAGCCGGCTTTGGTGCCTTGGACATGAGATAGGACCTTAAGATTTTGCATGAAACAAAGACTAGCAGCCAAGTTGCAAGGGACAATGTGAAAAGTGTTCATATGTAGTAAAAACCTGAGAAATCCGTTCGTTTTCGTCATTTGTTATCGAATCGACTTAAATCCAGATCGACACATTGGCCGTTCTTCTCTCTGAAACGGTTACATTTGTCTTCTGCAAAGCTATGTTGCGTCCTGGGGTATGCGGCGACACTACAAGCACCATAGTAGAACACAGATGAAGCTTCTAAGTTGATGTAATAGACAGTAAGAAGTCATACAATGCAAGTTTTAGTTATCGATTATTGACTTTTTAGCCGGCTTTGGTGCCTTGGATATGGGATACGTCTATACGATTTTGCATGAAAGGAGGACTAGCAGCCGCGTTGCACGGGCGAATGTGAAAAGTGTTCATATGTAGTAAAAACCTGAGAAATCTGTCTGTTTTCGTCATTTGTTATCGAATCGACTTAAAGCCAGATCGTCACATTGCCCGGTCTTCTCTCTGAAACGGTTGCATTTATCGTCTGCAAAGCTCTGTCGCGTGCTGCGGTATACAAAGACACTAAAGCGTCATAGTAAAACACAGATGAACCTTCTAAGTTGATGTAATAGCCAGTAAAAAGTGGTACTATTCAAGTTTTTGTTATCGATTATTGACGTTTCACCATTCTTTGGTGCTTGGACATGAGCTAGGACCTTAACATTTTGCATGAAGGGAAGTCTAGTGGCCGCGTTGCAGGGGAGAAAGTGAAAAGTGTTCATATGTAGTAAATATCTGAGAAATTCGTCCGTTTATTTGTTATCGAATCGACTTAAATCCAGATCGACACATTGGCCGCTCTTCTCTCTGAAACGATTACATTTATCGTCTGCAAAGTTATGTCCGGTGCTGCGGTATGCGGAGACACTAGAAGCACCATAGTAGAACACAGATAAAGCTTCTAAGTTGATATAATAGCCAGTAAGAAGTAGTACAATTCAAGATTTAGTTATCGATTATTGACTTTGTAGCAGGCATTGGTGCATTTGACATGAGGTAGGACTATACGATATGGCATGAAAGGAAAACTAGCAACCGCGTTGCACGGGCGAATGTGAAAAGTGTTCATATGTAGTAAAAACCTGAGAAATCCGTCCGTTTTCGTCATTTGTTATCGAATCGACTTAAAGCCAGATCGATACATTGGACGCTCTTCTCTCTGAAACGGTTACATTTATCGTCTGCAAAGCAATGTCTCGTGTTTCGGTATCCAGAGATACTAATAGCACCATAGTAGAACACAGATGAAACTTATAAGTTGATGTAATAGCCAGTAAGAATTAGCAGAATTCAGGTTTTAGTTATCGATTATTGACTCTTTAGCAGGCTTTGGTGCCTTGGACATTTGCTAGGACCTTAGATTTTGCATGAAAGGAGGACTAGCAGCCGCGGTCCTCGGGCGAATGTGAAAAGTGTTCATATGTAGTAAGAAACTGAGAAATCCGTCCGTTTTCGTCATTTGTTATCGAATCGACTTAACACCAGATCGTCTTATTGGCCGCTCTTCTCTCTGATACGGCTACATTTAGAGTCTGCAAAGCTATGTCGCGTGCTGTGGTATGCGGCGACACTAAAAGCACCATTGAAGAATACAGATGAAACTTCTAAGTTTATGTAATAGCCAGTAAGAAGCTGTAGAATTAAAGTTTTAGCTATCGATTATTGACTTTTTACCCTTCTTTGGCGCTTGGACATGAGTTAGTGCCTTAAGATATTTCACGAAGGGAAGGCTAGTGGCCACGATGCACGGGAGAATGTGAAAAGTGTTCATATGTAGTAAAAATCTGCAAAATTCGTCCGCTTTCGTCATTTGTTATCGAATCGACTTAAATTAAGATCGACACATTTGCCGCTCTTCTCTCTGGAACGATTACATTTATCGTCTGCAAAGCTATGTCGCGTGCTGCGGTATGTGGAGACACTAAAACCATCATAGTAGTACACAGATGAAGCTTCTAAGTAATGTAATAGCCAGTAAGCAGTAGTACAATTCAGGTTTTAGTTATCGGTTATTGACTTTTTAGCACGCTTTGGAGCCTTGGACATTTGCTAGGAACTTAGGATTTTGCATGAAAGGAGGACTAGCAACTGCGTTGCACGGGAGAATACGATAAGCGTTCATATGTAGTAAGAATCTGAGAAACCAGTCCGTTTTCGTCATTTGTTATTGATTCGACTTAAATCCAGATCAACACATTGGCCGCTCTTCTCTCTGAAAGGATTACATTTATCGTCTGCAAAGTTATTGCGCGTGCTGCAGTATGCGCAGACACTAAAAGCATCAGAGTAAAAAACTGATGAACCTTCTAAGTTGATGTAATAGCCAGTAAGAAGTAGTACTATTCAAGTTTTTGTTATCGATTATTGACTTTTTACCATTCATTGGTGCTTCGACATGACCTAGGAAATGAAGATTTTGCATGAAGGGAAGTCTAGTGGCCGCGTTGCAGGGGAGAATGTGAAAAGTGTTTATATGTAGTAAAAATCTGAGAAATTCGTCCGTTTTCGTCATTTGT
Source organism: Schistocerca gregaria (assembly GCF_023897955.1). NCBI lineage: Eukaryota > Metazoa > Arthropoda > Insecta > Orthoptera > Acrididae > Schistocerca > Schistocerca gregaria. Next base: position 1,776,557 of record NW_026061973.1, read on the forward strand.
TATCGAATCGACTTAAAGCCAGATCTTCACATTGGCCGCTCTTCTCTCTGAAACGGTTACATTTGTCTTCTGGAAAGCTATGTTGCGTCCTGGGGTATGCGGCGACACTAAAAGCACCATATTAGAACACAGATGAACCTTCTAAGTTGATGTAATAAACAATAAGAAGTACTACAACTCAAGTTTTAGTTATCGAGTGTTTTCTTTTTAGCCGGCTTTGGTGCCTTGGACATGAGCTACGACTCTACGATTATGCATGAAAGGAGGACTAGCAGGCGCGTAACACAGGAGAATGTGAAATGGGTTCATATCTAGTAACAACCTGAGAAATCCGTCCGTTTTCATCAATTGTTATCGAAATGACTTAAAGCCAGGACGTTACATTGTCCGCTCTTCTCTCTGAAACGGTTACATTTATCGTCTGCAAAGCTATGCCGTGTGCGGCGGTATGCGAAGACACAAAACGCACCATAGTAGAGCACTGAAAAAGCTTCTAAGTTTATGTAATAGCCAGTAAGAAGTTGTACAATTCACGTTTTAGTTATCGATTATTGACTTTTTAGCATTTTTTGTGCCTTGGGCATGAGCTTTGACGTTAAGATTTTGCATGAAAGGCGGACTAGCAGCCGCGTTGCACCGGAGAATGTGAAAAGTGTTCATATGTAGTAAAAACCTGAGAAATCCGTCCGTTTTCGTCATTTGTTATCGAATAGACTAATAGCCAGATCGCCACATAGGCCGCTCTTCTCTCTGAAACGCTTACATTTATCGTCTGCAAAGCTATGTCGCGTGCTGCGGTATGCGGAGACACTAAAAGCACCATAGTAGAACAAAGAAGAAGACTCTAAGTTAAAGTAAAAGCCAGTAAAAAGCAGTACAATTCAAGTATGGTTATTGATTATTGATTTTTAGCCGGCTATGGTGCCTTCGACATGAGGTGGAACCTTAAGATTTTGCATGAAAGGAGGACTAGGAGCCGCGTTGCACGGGAGAATGTGAAAAGGGTTCATATGTAGTAAAAACCTGACAAATCCGACCGTGTTCGTCATTTGTTATCGAATCGACTTAAAGCCAGATAGTCACATTGGCCGTTCTTCCTTCTGAAACGATTGCATTTACCGTCTGCAAAGCTTTGTCGCTGGGTGCGGTATGCGGAGACACTAAAAGCACCATAGTAGAACACAGAAGAAGCTTCTAAGTTGATGTAATAGCCAGTAAGAAGTAGTACAATTCAAGTTTTAGGTATCGATTGTTGACTTTTTACTCTTCTTTGGTGCCTTGGACATGAGCTAGGTCCTTAAGATTTTGCTTGAAGGAGGACTAGCAGCCGCGTTGCACGGGAGAATGTGAAAAGTGTTCATATGTAGTAAACACCTGAGAAATCCGTCCGTGCTCCTCATTTGTTATCGAATCGACTTAAAGACACATCGTCACATTTAACGCTCTTCTCTCTGAAACGGTTACATTTATCGTCTGCAAAGATATGTCGCGTGCTGTGGTATGCGGCGACACTAAAAGCACCATAGAAGAATACAGATGAATCTTCTAAGTTTATGTAATAGCCAGTAAGAAGTATTAGAATTCTTGTTTTAGCTATCGATTATTGACTTTTTACCCTTCTTTGGCGCTTCGACATGAGTTAGTGCCTTAAGATATTTCATGAAGGGAAGGCTAGTGGCCACGATGCACGGAGAATGTGAAAAGTGTTCATATGTAGTAAAAATCTGAGAAATTCGTCCGTTTTCGTCATTTGTTATCGAATCGACTTAAATCCAGATCGACACATTTGCCGCTCTTCTCTCTGGAACGATTACATTTATCGTCTGCAAAGCTATGTCGCGTGCTGCGGTATGCGGAGACACTAAAACTATAATAGTAGTACACAGATGAAGCCTCAAAGTTGATGTAATAGCCAGTAAGAAGTAGTACAATTCAAGTTTTCGTTATCGATTATACTTTTTAGCCGGCTTTGGTGCAATTGACATGAGCTAGGACCTTAAGATTTTGAATGAAAGGAGGACTAGCAGCCGCGTTGCACGAGCGAATGTGAAAAGTGTTCATATGTAGTACAAACCTGAGAAATCGTTTCGTTATTTGTTATCGAATCGACTTAAAGCCAGATCGATACATTGAGCGCTCTTCTCTCTGAAACGGTTCCATTTATCGTCTGCAAAGCAATGTCTCGTGTTTCGGTATCCGGAGATACTAATAGCACCATAGTAGAACACAGATGAAACTTATAAGTTGATGTAATAGCCAGTAAGAAGTAGTACAATTCAAGTTTTAGTTATCGATTACTGCCTTTTTACCCTTCTTTGGAGCATTGCACTTGAGGTAGGACCTTAAGATTTTACATGAACGGAAGTCTATCAGCCCCGTAGCACGGGAGAAAGTGAAAAGTGTTCATATATGGTATAAACCTGATAAATCCGTTCGTTTTCGTCATTTGTTATCGAATCGACTTAAATCCAGATCGCCACATTGGCCGCTCTTCTCTCGGAAACGGTTACATTTATAGTCTGCAAAGCTATGTCGCATGCTGTGGTATCCGGAGACACTAAAAGCACCATAGTAGAACACAGGTGAAGCTTCAAATTTGATGTAATACCCAGTACGAAGTAGTACATTTCAAGTTTTAGTTATCGATTATTGAGTTTTTATCCAGCGTTGGTGTCTTGGACATGAGCTAAGACTTTACGATTTTGCATGAAAGGAGGACTAGCAACCGCGTTGTACGGGCGAGTGTGAAAAGTGTTCTTATGTAGTAAAAACCTGAGAAATCCGTCCGTTTTCGTCATTTGTTATTAATTCGACTTTAATCCCGATCGACACATTGGCCGCTCTTCTCTCTGTAACGGTTACATTTATCGTCTGCAAAGCTACGTCGAGTGCTGCGGTATGCGGAGATACTGAAAGCACCATAGTAGAACACAGATGAATCTTTTAAGTTGATGTAATGCCAGTAAGAAGTAGTACAATTCAAGTTTTAGTTATCGATTACTGCCTTTTTACCCTTCTTTGGAGCATTGCACTTGAGGTAGGACCTTAAGATTTTACATGAACGGAAGTCTATCAGCCCCGTAGCACGGGAGAAAGTGAAAAGTGTTCATATATGGTAAAAACCTGATAAATCCGTTCGTTTTCGTCATTTGTTATCGAATCGACTTAAATCCAGATCGTCACATTGGCCGCTTTTCTCTCGGAAACGCTTACATTTATCGTCTGCAAAGCTATGTCGCGTGCTGCGGTATGCGGAGATACTGAAAGCACCATAGTAGAACACAGAAGAAGCTTCTAAGTTGATGTAATAGCCAGTAAGAAGTAGTACAATTCAAGTCTTAGTTATTGATTATTGACTTTTTAGCCTGCTTTGGTGCCTTGGACATGAGTTAGGTCCTTAAGATTTTGCATGAAAGGAAGACTAGCAGCCACGTTGCAAGGGACAATGTGAAAAGTGTTCAAATGTAGTAAAAACCTGAGAAATCCGTCCGATTTCGTCATTTGTTATCGAATCGACTTAAATCCAGATCGTCACATTGGCCGGTCTTCTCTCTGAAACGGTTACATTTATCGTCGGCAAAGCTCTGTCGCGTGCTGCGGTATGCGGAGATACTGAAAGCACCATAGTAGAACACAGATAAAGCTTCTAAGTTGATATAATAGCCAGTAAGAAGTAGTACAATTCAAGATTTAGTTATCGATTATTGACTTTTTAGCCGGCTTTGGTGCTTTTCACATGAGGTAGGACTATACGATTTTGCATGAAAGGAGGACTAGCAGCCGAGTTGCACGGGAGAATGTGAAAAGTGTTCATATGTAGTAAAAACCTGAGAAATTCGTCCGTTTTCGTCATTTGTTATCGAATCGACTTAAATTAAGATCGACACATTTGCCGCTCTTCTCTCTGGAACGTTTACATTTATCGTCTGCAAAGCTATGTTGCGTGCTGCGGTATGTGGAGACACTAAAACCATCATAGTAGTACACAGATGAAGCTTCTATGTAATGTAATAGCCAGTAAGCAGTAGTACAATTCATGTTTCAATTATCGGTTATTGACTTTTTAGCACGCTTTGGAGCCTTGGACATTTGCTAGGAACTTAGGATATTGCATGAAAGGAGGACTAGCAACTGCGTTGCACGGGAGAATACGATAAGCATTCATATGTGGTAAGAATCTGAGAAATCCGTCCGTTTTCGTCATTTGTTATTGATTCGACTAAAATTCAGATCGACACATTGGCCGCTCTTCTCTCTGAAAGGATTACATTTATCGTCTGCAAAGCTATGTTGCGTGCTACGTTATCCGGAGACACTAAAAGCATCAGAGTAAAACACAGATGAACCTTCTAAGTTGATGTAATAGCCAGTAAGAAGTAGTACTATTCAATTTTTGTTATCGATTATTGACTTTTACCATCCATTGGTTGTTCGACATGAGCTAGGAAATTAAGATTTTGCATGAAGGGAAGTCTAGTGGCCGCGTTGCAGGGGAGAATGTGAAAAGTGTTCATATGTAGTAAAAATCTGAGAAATTCGTCGGTTTTCGTCATTTGTTATCAAATCGACTTAAAGCCACATCTTCACATTGGCCGCTCTTCTCTCTGAAACGATTACATTTATCGTCTGCAAAGCTATGTCGCGTGCTACGTTATCCGGAGACACTAAAAGTACCATAGTAGAATACAGATGAAGCTTATAAGTTGATGTAATAGCCAGTAAGAAGTAGTACAATTCAAGTTTTGTTACCGATTATTGACTTTTCACCCTTCTTTGGTGCTTGGACATGAGTTAGGACCTCAAGATTTTGCATGAAGGGAAGTCTAGTGGCCGCGTTGCAGGGGAGAATCTGAAAAGTGTTCATGTGCAGCAAAAACCTGAAAAATTTGTCCGTTTTCGTCATTTGTTATCGTATCGAATTAAAGCCATATCGTCATATTAGCCGCTCTTCTCTCATAAACGGTTACATTTATCGTCTGCAAAGCTATGTCGCGTGCTGCGGTATACGGAGACACTAAAAGCACCATAGTAGAACACAGATAAAGCTTCTAAGCTGATGTAATAGCCAGTAAGAAGTAGTACAATTCAAGATTTAGTTATCGATTATTGACTTTTTAGCCGGCTTTGGTGAGTTTCACATGAGGTAGGACTATACGATTTTGCATGAAAGGAGGACTAGCAGCCGCGTTGCACGAGCGAATGTGAAAAGTGTTCATATGTAGTAAAAACCTGAGAAATCCGTCCGTTTTCGTCATTTGTTATCGAATCGACTTAAATCCAGATCGTCACATTGGCCGGTCTTCTCTCTGAAACGGTTACATTTATCGTCTGCAAAGATATGTCTCGTGTTGCGGTATGCGGAGACACTAAATGCACCATAGTAGAACACAGACGAAGCTTCTAAGTTAATGTAATAGCCAGTAAGAAGTAGTACAATTCAAGTTTTAGTTATTAATTATTGACTTTTTAGCCGGCTTTGGTGCCTTGGACATGAGGTAGGACCTTACGATTTTGCATGAGATTAGGACTAGCAACTGTGTTGCACGGGAGGATGTGAAAAGAGTTTATATGTAGTAAAAACCTGAGAAATCCGTCCGTTTTCGTCATTTGTTAACGAATCGACTTAAATCCAGATCGACACATTGGCCGCTCTTCTCTCTGAAACGGTTACATTTGTCTTCTGGAAAGCTATGTTGCGTCCTGGGGTATGCGGCGACACTAAAAGCACCATAGTAGAACATAGATGAAGCTTCTAAGTTGATGTAATAGCCAGTAAGAAGTTATACAGTGCAAGTTTTAGTTTTAATTACTGACTTTTTTGCCGGCTTTGTTGCCTTGGATATGGGCTACGTCTATACCATTTTGCATGAAAGGAGGACTAGCAGCCGCGTTGCACGGGCGATTGTGAAAAGTGTTCATATGTAGTAAAAACCTGAGAAATCCGTCCGTTTTCGTCATTTGTTAACGAATCGACTTAAATCCAGATCGACACATTGGCCGCTCTTCTCTCTGAAACGGTTACGTTTATCGTCTGCAAAGCTATGTCGCGTGCTTCGGTATGAGGAGACACTAAAAAAACCATAGTAGAACACAGATGAACCTTCTAAGTTGATGTAATAAACAATAAGAAGTACTACAACTCAAGTTTTAGTTATCGAGTGTTGACTTTTTAGCCGGCTTTGGTGCCTTGGACATGAGCTACGACTCTACGATTTTGCATGAAAGGAGGACTAGCAGCCGCGTTGCACGGGAGAATGTGAAAAGTGTTCATATGTAGTAAAAACCTGATAAATCCGTCCGTTTTAGTCATTTGTTATCCAATCGACTTAAAGCCAGATCGTCACATTGGCCGCTCTTCCCTCTGAAAGGGTTACATTTATCGGCTGCTAAGCTATGTCGCTGGATGCGGTATGCGGAGTCACTAAAATCACCGTAGTAGAACAGAGAAGTAGCTTCTAAGTTGATGTAATACCCAGTAAGAAGTAGTACATTTCAAATTTTAGGTATCGATTATTGACTTTTTAGCCGGCTTTGGTGCCTTGGACATGAGGTGCAACCTTAAGATTTTGCATGAAAGGAGAACTAGAAGCCGCGTTGCACGGGAGAATGTGAAAAGGGTTCATATGTAGTAAAAACCTGAGAAATCCGTCCTTTTTCGTCAATTGTTATCGAATCGAATTAAAGCCACATCGTTACATTGGCCGCTCTTCCCTATGAAACAGTTAAATTTATCGTCTCCAATGATATGTCGCGAGCTACGGTATGCGGAGACACTACAATCACCATAGTAGAACACAGAAGTAGCTTCTAAGTTGACGTAATACCCAATAAGAAGTAGTACAATTAACGTTTTAGTTATCGATTATTGACTTTTCAGCCTGTTTTGATGCCTTGGGCATGAGCTAGGACCTTAAGATTTTGCATGAAAGGACGACTAGCAGCCGCATTGCACGGGGCAATGTGAAAAGTGTTCATATGTAGTAAAAACCTCTGAAATCCGTCCGTGTTCGTCATTTGTTATCGAATCGACTTAAAGCCAGATCGTCACATTGGCCGCTCTTTTTTATGAAACGGTTGCATTTACCGTCTGCAAAGCTATGTCGCTGGGTGCGCTATGCGGAGACACTAAAAGCACCATAGTAGAACAAGGATGAAGCTTCTAAGTTGATGTAATAGCCAGTAAGTAGTAGTACAATTCAAGTTTTAGTTCTCGATTATTGACTTTTTAACCGGCTTTGGTTCCTTGGACATGAGCTAGGTCCTTAAGATTTTGCTTGAAGGAGGACTAGCAGCCGCGTTGCACGGGAGAATGTGAAAAGTGTTCCTATGTAGTAAACACCTGATACATCCGTCCGTGTTCCTCATTTGTTATCGAATCGACTTAAAGACACATCGTCACATTTAACGCTCTTCTCTCTGAGACGGTTACATTTATCGTCTGCAAAGCTATGTCACGTATTGCGGTATGCGGTGAGGCTAAAAGCAAACATAATAGAACACAGAAGAAGCTTCTAAGTTGAAGTAATAGCCAGTAAGAAGCAGTACAATTCAAGTATTGGTTATCAATTATTGATTTTTAGCCGGCTTTGGTTCATTGGACATGAGGTGGAACGTTAAGATTTTGCATGAAAGGAGGACTAGCAGCCGCGTTGCACGGGAGAGTGTGAAAAGGGTTCATATGTAGTGAAAACCTCAGAAATCCGTATGTTTTCTTCAATTGTTATCGAATCGACTTAATGCCAGATCGTTACATTGGCCTCTCTTCCATCTGAAACCGTTATATTTATCGTCTCCAAAGATAGGTCGCGAGCTACGTAATGCGGAGACACTAAAAGCAATATACTAGAACACAGATGAAGCTTCTAAGTTGATGTCATAGCCAGTAAGAAATTGTGCAATTCAAGTATTCGTTATCGATTATTCACTTTTCACCCGGATTTGGTGCCTTGTACAGCAGCTAGGACATTAAGATTTTGCATGAAAGGAGGACTATTAGCCGCGTTGCACGGGAGAATGTGAAAAGTGTTCATATGTAGTAAAAACCTGAGAAATCCGTCCGTTTTCGTAATTTGTTAATTTGTACATTGGCCGCTCTTCTCTCTGAAACGGTTATATTTACCGTCTGCAAAGCTATGTCGCGTGCTGTGGTATGCGAAAACACTAAAAGCGCCATAGTAGAATACAGAAGAATCTTGTAAGTTGATGTAAGAGAAAGTAAGAAACAGTAAAATTCAAGTTTTATTTATCGATTATTGACCATTTACTTTTCTTTGGTGCCTTGGAAATGAGCTAGGACTTTATGATTTTGCATGTAGGGAAGTGTAAGAGCCGCATTGCACGGGAGAATGTGAAAAATGTTCATATATAGTAAAAACCTGAGAAATCCCTTTGTTTTCGTCATTTGTTATCGAATCGACTTAAAGCCAGATCGTCACATTGGCCGCTCTACCCTCTGTAACGGTTACATTTATCGTCTGCAAAGCTATGTCGCTGGGTGCGGTAGGCTAAGACACTAAAAGCACCATTGACACAGAAGAAACTTCTAAGTTGATGTAATAGCCAGTAAGAAACAGAACAATCAAGTTTTAGTTATCGATTATTGATCTTTTACACTTCTTTGGTGCTTTGGACATGAGCTAGGACCTTAAGATTTTGCATGAAAGGAAGACTAGCAGCCGCGTTGCACGGGAGAAAGTGAAAAGTGTTCATATGTATCAAAAACCTGAGAAATCCGTCCGTTTTCGTCATTTGTAATCGAATCGACTTAAAGCAAGGTTGTTACATTGGCCGCTCTTCTCTCTGAAACGGTTACATTCATCTTCTGCAAAGGTATGTCGCGTGCTGCGGTATTCGGAGACACTAAAAGCACCGTAGTAGAACACAGAAGAAACTACTAAATTGATGTAATAGCCAGTAAGAAGTAGTACAATTCACGTTTCAGTTATCGATTATTGACTTTTTAGCTGGCTTTGGTGCCTTGGACATGAGCTGGGACCTTACGATTTTGCATGAAAGGAGGACTAGCAGCTGCGTTGAACGGGAAAATGTGAAAAGTGTCCATATGTAGTTATAAAGTGAGAAATTCGCCCGTTTTCGTCATTTGTCATCAAATCCACTTTAAGCCAGATCGTCATATTGGCCGCTCTTCTCTCTGAAACGGTTACATTCAGCCTCTGCAAAGCACTGTCGCTGGGTGCGGTATGCGGAGACACTAAAAGAACCATTGTAGAACACAAAAGAAGCTTCTAAGTTGATTTAATAGCCAGTAAGAAGTAGTACAAGTCAAGTTTAAGTTATCGATTATTGACTTTTTAGCCGGCTTTGGTGCCTTGGACATTTGCTAGGACCTTACGATTTTGCATTATGGAAGGTGTAGCAGCCGCGTTGCACGGAAGAATTTGAAAAGTGTTCATATGTAGTAAAACCTGAGAAGCCCGTCCGTTTTCGTAATTTTTTATGGAATCGACTTAAAGCCAGATCGTCACATTGGCCGCTCTTCTCTCTGAAACGGTTACATTTATAGTCTGCAAAGAGATGTCGCATGCTGCAGTATGCGGAGAAACTGAAAGCACCATAGTAGAACACAGAAGAAGCTTCTAGGTTGATGTAATAGACAGTAAGAAGTAGTACAATACACGTTTTAACTATCGATTATTGCCTTTTGAGCCGGCTTTGGTGCCTTTGACATGAGCTAGGAACTTAAGATTTTGCATGAAAGCAAGACTAGCAGCCGCGTTGCACGGGAGAATGTGAAAAGTGTTCATATGTAGTAAAAACCTGAGAAATCCGTCTGTTTTCGTCATTTGTTATCGAATCGACTTAAAGCAAGGTTGTTTCTTTGGCCGCTCCTCTCTCTGAAACGTTTAGATTTATCTTCTGCAAAGCTATGTGGAGTGCTGCGGTATGCTGAGACACAAAAAAGCACCATAGTAGAACACAGACGTAGCTTCCAAGTTGATGTAATAGCCAGTAAGAAGCAGTACAAATCAAGTTTCAGTTATCGATTATTGAATTTTTAGCCTTCTTTGGTGCCTTGGACATGAGCTAGGACCTTATGATTTAGCATGAAAGGAGGACTAGCAGCCGCGTTGCACGGGAAAATGTGAAAAGTGTTCATATGTAGAAAAAACCTGAGAAATCTGTCCGTTTTCGTCATTTGTATTCGAATCGACTTAAAGCAAGGTTGTTACATTGGCCGCTCTTCTCTCTGAAACGGTTACATTCATCTTCTGCAAAGGTATGTCGCGTGCTGCGGTATGCGGAGACACGAAAAGCACCATAGTAGAACACAGAAGAAACATCTAAGTTGATGTTATAGCCAGTAAGAAGTAGTACAATTCACATTTAAGTTATCGATTATTGACTTTGTAGCTGGCTTTGGTGCTTTGGACATGAGCTAGGACCTTAAGATTTTGCATGAAATGAGGACTAGCAGCTGCGTTGAACGGGAAAATGTGAAAAGTGTCCATATGTGGTTATAAAGTGAGAAATTCGCCCGTTTTCGTCATTTGTTATCAAATCCACTTTAAGCCAGATCGTCATATAGGCCGCTCTTCTCTCTGAAACGGTTACATTCAGCGTCTGCAAAGCACTGTCGCTGGGTGCGGTATGCGGAGACACTAAAAGCACCATTGTAGAACACAAAAGAAGCTTCTAAGTTGATTTAATAGCCAGTAAGAGGTAGTACAATTCAAGTTTTAGTTATCGATTATTGACTTTTTAGCCGGCTTTGGTGCCTTGGACATTTGCTAGGACTTTACGATTTTGCATTATGGAAGGTGTAGCAGCCGCGTTGCACGGAAGAATTTGAAAAGTGTTCATATGTTGTAAAAACCTGAGAAGCCCGTCCGTTTTCGTTATTTTTTATCGAATCGACTTAAAGCAAGGTTGTTACATTGGCCGCTCTTCTCTCTGAAACGGTTACATTTATCGTCTGCAAAGCTATGTAGCGTGCTGCGGTATGCGGAGACACTAAAACCACCATAGTAGGACACACAAGATACTTCTAAATTGATGTAATAACCAGTAAGAAACAGTACAATTCAAGTTTTAGTGATCGATTATTGACTTTTTAGCCGGCTTTGGTACCTGGGACATGAGCTAGAACTTTAAGATTTTGCATGAAAGGAGAACTAGCAGCTGCGTTGCATTAGAAAATGTGAAAAGTGTTCATATGTAAATAAAACACGAGAAATTCGCTAGTTTTCGTCATTTGTTATCAAATCGACTTTAAGACAAATCATCACTTTGGTCGCGCTTCTCTCTGAAACGGTTACATTTATCGTCTGCAAAGCTATGTCGCGTGCTGCGGTATGCGGAGACACTAAAAGCAACATAGTAGGACACAGAAGGAACTTCTAAGTTGATGTAATAGCCAGTAAGAATTAGTACAATTCACGATTTAGTTATCGATTATTGACTTTTTACCCTTCTTTGGTACCTTGGACATGAGCTAGGAACTTAAGATTTTGCATGAAAGGATGACTAGCAGCCGCGTTGCACGGGAGAATGTGTAAAGTGTTCATATGTAGCAAAAACCTGAGAAATCCGTCCGTTTTCTTTATTTGTTATCGAATCGACTTAAAGCAAGGTTGTTACATTGGCCGCTCTTCTCTCTGAAACGGTTACATTTATCTTCTGCAAAGCTATGTCGCGTTCTGCCATATGCGGAGACACTAAAAGCACCATAGTGGAATACAGAAGAAGCATCTAAGTTGATATAATAGCCATTAAGAAACAGTACACTTCAAGTTTTGTTATCGGTTATTGAACTTTTACCCAACTTTTGTGCCTTGGACATGAGCTAGGACCTTAAGATTTTGCTTGAAAGGAAGACTAGCAGAAGCGTTGCACGGGAGAATGTGAAAAGTGTTCATATGTAGCAAAAACATGAGAAATCAGTCCGTTTTCGTCATTTGTTATCCAATGGACTGAATGTCAGATCGTCTCATTGGCCGCTAATCACTCTTAAACGGTGACGTATATCGTCTGCAAAGCTATGTCGTGTTCTGCGGTATGCGGAGACACTAAAAGCACCATAGTAGAACACAGATGAAGCTCCTAAGTTGATGTAAAAAGGCAGTAAGAAGTAGTACAATTCATGTTTTAGGTATCGATTATTAACTTTTTACCCTTCTTTGGTGCTTTGAACCGGAGCTAGGAACTTAAGATTTTGTATGAAGGGAGGACTAGCAGTAGCGTTGCACTGGAGCATGTGAAAAGTGTTCATATGAAGTAAAAACCTGAGAAATCCGTCCGTTTTCGTCATTTGTTATCGAATCGACTTAAAGCCAGATCGTCACATTGGCCGTAGTTCTGTCTGTAACGGTTACATTTATCGTCTGCAAAGCTATGTCGCGTGCTGCGGTATGCAGAGACACTAAAAGCACCATAGTAGAACACAGATGAAGCTTCTAAGTTGATGTAATAGCCAGTAAGAAGTAGTACAATTCAAGTCTTAGTTATCGATTATTGACTTTTTAACTGGCTTTGGTGCCTTTGACATGAGCTAGGAACTTAACATTTTGCATGAAAGGAGGACTAGCAGCCGAGTTGCACGGGAGAATGTGAAAAGTGTTCATATGTAGTAAAAACCTGAGAAATCCGTCCGTTTGCGTCATTTGTTATCGAATCGACTTAAAGCCAGATCGTCACATTGGCCGCTCATCTCTCTGAAACGGTTGTACTTATCGTCTGCAAAGCTATGTCGCGTGCTGCGGTATGCGGAGACACTAAAAGCACCATAGTAGAACACAGTGAAACTTCTAAGTTTATGTAATAGCCAGTAAGAAGTAGTACAATTCAAGTTTTTGTTATAGATTATTGACTTTTTACCCATCTTTGGTGCCTTGGACATGACCAAGGTACTTAAGATATTGCATGAAAGGAGGACTAGCTGCCGCGATGCACGGGATAATGTGAAAAGTGTTCATATGTAGTGATACCTGGGAAATCCTTCCGTATTCGTCATTTGTTATCGAATCGACTTAAAGCCAGATCGTCACATTGGCCGCTCTTCTCTCTGAAACGGATGTACTTATCGTCTGCAAACGCTATGTCGCGTTCTGCGGTATGCGGAGACACTAAAAGCACCATAGTAGAACACAGATGATTCTTCTAAGTTGTTGTAATAGCCAGTAAGAAGTAGTACAATTCAAGTTTTAGGTATCGATTATTGACTTTTTAGCTGGCTTTGGTGCATTGGACATGAGCTAGGACCTTAAGATTCTGCAAGAAGGGTGGACTTGCAGCCGAGTTGCACGGGAGAATGTGAAAAGTGATCATATGTAGTAAAAACCTGAGAAATCCGATCGTTTTCGTCATTTGTTATCGAATCGACTTAAATCCAGATCGTCACATTGGCCGCTTTTCTCTCTGAAACGGTTACATTTATCGTCTGCAAAGCTATGTCACGTGCTGCGGTATGTGGAGACACTAAAAGCACCATAGTAGAACACAGATGAAGCTTCTGAGTTGATGTAATAGCCAGTAAGAAGTAGTACAATTCAAGTATTAGTTACCGATTATTGACTTTTTAACTGCCTTTGGTGCCTTGGACATGAGCTAGGACCGTAACCTTTTGCATGAAAGGGTGGCTAGCAGCCGAGTAGCACGGGAGAATGTGAAAAGTGTTCATATGTAGTAAAAACCTGAGAAATCCGTCGGTTTTCGTCATTTGTTATCGAATCGACATAAAGCCAGATCGTCACATAGGCCGCTCTTCTCTCTGAAACGGTTGTACTTATCGTCTGCAAAGCTATGTCGCGTGCTGCGGTATGCGGAGACACAAAAAGCACCATAGCAGAACACAGATGAAGCTTCTAAGCTGATGTAAAAGCCAGTAAGGAGTAGTACAATTCTAGTTTTAGGTATCGATTATTAACTTTTTACCCTTCTTTGGTGCTTTGAACAGGAGCTAGGAACTTAAGATTTTGTATGAAAGGAGGACTAGCAGCCGAGTTGCACGGAAGAAAGTGAAAAGTGTTCATACGTATTAAAAACCTGAGAAATCCGTCCGTTTTCGTCGTTTGTTATCGAATAGACTTAAAGCCAGATCGTCACATTGGCCGCTTTTCTCTCTGAAACGGTTACATTTATCGTCTGCAAAGCTATGTCGGGTGCTGCGGTATGTAGAGACACTAAAAGCACGATAGTAGAACACAGATGAAGCTTCTAAGTTGATGTAATAGCCAGTATGAAGTAGTACAATTCAAGTTTTTGTTATCGATTATTGACTTTTTACCCTTCTTTGGTACCTTGGACATGAGCTAGGAACTTAAAATTTTGCATGAAAGGATGATTAGCAGCCGCGTTGCACGGGAGAATGTGAAAAGTGTTCATATGTTACATAAAGCTGAGAAATCCGTCCGTATTCGTCATTTGTTATCGAATCGACTTAAAGCCAGATCGTCACATTGGCCGCTCTTCTGTCTGAAAGGGTTGTACTTATCGTCTGCTAAGCTAAGTCGCGTAATGCGGTATGCAGAGACACTAAAATCACAATAGTAGAACACAGATGAAGCTTCTAAGTTGATGTAATAGCCAGTAAGAAGTAATACAATTTAAGTTTTTGTTATCGATTATTGACTTTTTACCCTTCTTTGGTGCCTTGGACATGACCTAGGAACTTAAGATGAAAGTAGGACTAGCAGATGCGATGCGCGGGAGAATGTGAAAAGTGTTCATATGTAGTAAAAGCCTAAGAAATCCGTCCGTTTTCGTCATTTGTTATCGAATCGACTTAAAGCCAGATCGTCACATTGGCCGCGCTTCTCTCTGAAACGGTTGTACTTATCGTCTGCAAAGCTATGTCGCGTGCTGCGGTATGCGTAGACACTAAAAGCACCATAGTAGAACAAAGATGAAGCTTCTAAGTTGACGTAATAGCCAGTAAGAAGTAGTACAATTGAAGTTTTAGTTATCGATTATTGACTTTTTAGCTGGCTCTGGTGCCTTGGACATGAGCTAGGACCTTAACATTTTGCATGAAAAGAGGACTAGCAGCCGCGTTGCCAGGGAGAATGTGAAAAGTGTTCATATGTAGTAAAAACCTGAGAAATCCGTCCGTTATCGTCATTTGTTATCGAATCGACTTAAAGCCGGATCGTCACATTGGCCGCTCTTCTGTCTGAAACGGTTACATTTATCGTCTGCAAAGCTATGTCGCGTGCTGCTGTATGTGGAGACACTAAAAGCACAATAGAAGAACACAGATGAAGCTTCTAAGTTGATGTAATAGCCAGTAAGAATTAGTACAATTCAAGTTTTAGGTATCGATTATTGACTTTTTACCCTTCTTTGGTGCCTAGACATGAGCTAGGAACTTAAGATTTTGCATGAAAGGAGGACTAGCAGCCGCGTTGCACGGGAGAATGTGAAAAGTGTTCATATGTGGTATAAAGCTGAGGAATAAGTCCGTATTCGTCATTTGTTATCGAATCGACTTAAAGCAAGATCGTCACATTGGCCGCTCTTCTGTCTGAAACGGTTACATTTTTCGCCTGCAAAGCTATGTCGCGTGATGCGGTATGCGGAGACACTAAAATCACCATAGTAGAACACAGATGAAGCTTCTAAGTTGATGTAATAGCCAGTAAGAAGTGGTACAGTTCAAGTTTTTGTTATCGATTATTGACTTTTTACCCTTCTTTGGTACCTTGGACATGAGCTAGGACCTTAAGATTCTGCATGAAAGGAGGACTAGCAGCCGAGTTGCACGGGAGAAAGTGAAAAGTGTTCATACGTAGTAAAAACCTGAGAAATCCGTCGGTTTTCGTCATTAGTTATCGAATAGACTTAAAGCCAGATCGTCACATTGGACGCAGTTCTGTCTGAAACGGTTACATTTATCGTCTGCAAAGCTATGTCGCGTGCTGCGGTATGCAGAGACACTTAAAGCACCATAGTAGAACACAGATGAAGCTTCTAAGTAGATGTAATAGCTAGTATGAAGTATTACAATTCAAGTTTTTGTTATCGATTATTGACTTTTTACCCTTCTTTGGTAACTTGGACATGAGCTAGAAACTTAAGATTTTGCATGAAATGATGACTAGCAGCCGCGTTGCACGGAGAATGTGAAAAGTGTTCATATGTGGTATAAAGCTGAGAAATCCGTCCGTATTCGTCATTTGTTATCGAATCGACTTAAAGCCAGATCGTCACATTGGCCGCTCTTCTCCCTGAAACGGTTGTACTTATCGTCTGCAATGCTACGTCGCGTGCTGCGGTATGCGGAGACACTAAAAGCACCATAGTAGAACACAGATGAAGCTTCTAAGTTGATGTAATAGCCAGTAAGATGTAGTAGAATTCAAGTTTTAGTTATCGATTATTGACTTTTTAACTAGCTTTGGTGCCTTGGACATGAGCTAGGAACTTAAGATTTTGCATGAAAGTAGGACTAGCAGCCGCGATGCGCGGGAGAATGTGAAAAGTGTTCATTTGTAATAAAAAACTGACAAATCCGTCCGTTTTCGTCATTTGTTATCAAATCGACTTAAAGCCAGATCGTCACATTGCCCGCTCTTCTCTCTGAAACGGTTGTACTTATCGTGTGCAAAGCTATGTCGCGTGCTGCGTAAACACTAAAAGCACCATAGTAGAATACAGATGAAGCATCAAAGTTGATGTAATAGCCAGTAAGAAGTAGTACAATTCAAGTTTTAGGTTTCAAATATTGTCTTTTTAGCTGGCTTTGGTGCCTTGGACATGAACTAGGACCTTAAGATTTTGGATTAGACTAGGACTAGCAGCCGCGATGCGCGGGAGAATGTAAAAGTGTACGTATGTAGTAAAACCTGAGAAATCCGTCCGTATTCGTCATTTGTTATTGAATCGACTTAAAGCCAGATCGTCACATCGGCCGCTCTTCTCTTTGAAACGGATGTACTTATTGTCTGCAAAGCTACGTCGCGTGCTGCGGTATGCGGAGACACTAAAAGCACCATAGTAGAACACAGATGAAGCTTCTAAGTTGGTGTAATAGCCAGTAAGAAGTAGTACAATTCTAGTTTTAGTTATCGATTAATGACTTTTTAACTGCCTCTGGTGCCGTGGACATGAGCTAGGACCGTAACATTTTGCATGAAAGGAGGACTAGCAGCCGAGTAGCATGGGAGAATGTGAAAAGTGTTCATTTGTAGTAAAAACCTGAGAAATCCGTCCGTTTTCGTCATTTGTTATCGAATCGACTTAAATCCAGATCGTCACATTGGCCACTTTTCTCTCTGAAACGGTTACATTTATCGTCTGCAAAGCTATGTCGCGTGCTGCGGTATGCGGAGACACTAAAAGCACCATAGTAGAACACAGACGAAGCTCCTAAGTTCATGTAAAAGCCAGTAAGAAGTAGTACAATTCAAGTTTTAGGTATCGATTATTAACTTTTTACCCTTCTTTGGTGCTTTGAACAGGAGCTAGGAACTTAAGATTTTGTATGAAAGGAGGACTAGCAGTAGCGTTGCACTGGAGAATGTGAAATGTGTTCATATGTAGTAAAAACCTGAGAAATCCGTCCGTTTTCGTCATTTGTTATCGAATCGACTTAAAGCCATATCGTCACATAGGCCGCTTTTCTCTCTGAAACGGTTACATTCTTCGTCTGCAAAGCTATGTCGCATGCTGCGGTATGCGGAGACACGAAAACCGCCATAGTGGATCACAGATGAAGCATCTAAGTTGATGTAATAGCCAGTAAGAAGTAGTACAATTCAAGTTTTAGGTATCGATTATTGACTTTTTAGCTGGCTTTGGTGCCTTGGTCGTGAGCTAGGACCTTAAGACTCTGCATGTAAGGAGGAGTAGCAGCCGAGTTGCACGGGAGAATGTGAAAAGTGTTCATATGTAGTAAAAACCTGAGAAATCCGTCCGTTTTCGTCATTTGTTATCAAATCGACTTAAAGCCAGATCGTCACATTGGCCGCTCTTCTCTCTGAAACGGTTGTACTGATCGTCTGCAAAGCTATGTCGCGTGCTGCGGTATGCGGAGACACTAAAAGCACCATTGTAGAACACAGATGAAGCTTCTAAATTGATGTAATAGCCAGTAATAAGTAGTACAATTCAAGTTTTAGTTATCGATTATTGACTTTTTAACTGGCTTTGGTGCCTTGGCCATGAGCTAGGACCTTAACATTTTGCACGAAAGGAGGACTAGCAGCCGAGTTGAAAGGGAGAATGTGAAAAGTGTTCATATGTAGTAAAAACCTGAGAAATCCGTTACTTTTCGTCATTTGTTATCGAATCGACTTAAAGCCAGATCGTCACATTGGCCGCCCTTCTGTCTGAAACGGTTACATTTATCGTCTGCAAAGCTATGTCGCGTGCTGCGGTAAGTGGAGACACTAAAAGCACAATAGTAGAACACAGATGAAGCTTCTAAGTTGATGTAATAGCCAGAGAGAAGTATTACAATTCAAGTTTTAGGTTTCGATTATTGACTTTTTACCCTTCTTTGGTGCCTTGGACATGGGCTAGGAACTTAAGATTTTGCATGAAATTAGGACTAGCAGCCGCGACTTTTTCCCTTCTATGGTGCCTTGGACGTGAGCTAGGTACTTAAGATTTTGCATCAAAGGAGGACTAGTAGCCGCGATGCGCGGGAGAATGTGAAAAGTGTTCATACGTAGTAAAAACCTGAGAAATCCGTCCGTTTTCGTCATTTGTTATCGAATGGACTTAAAGCCAGATCGTCACATTGGCCGCTCTTGTGTCTGAAACGGTTACATTTATCGTCAGCAAAGCTATGTCGCATGCTGCAGTATGCGGAGACACTAAAAGCACCATAGTGGATCACAGATGAAGCATCTACGTTGATGTAATAGCCAGTAAGAAGTAGTACAATTCAAGTTTTAGGTATCGATTATTGACTTTTTAGCTGGCTTTGGTGCCTTGGACATGAGCTAGGACCTTAAGATTCTGCATGAAAGGAGGACTAGCAGCCGAGTTGCACGGGAGCATGTGAAAAGTGTTCACACGTAGTAAAAACCTGAGGAACCCGTCCATTTTCGTCATTTGTTATCGAATCGACTTAAAGCCAGATCGTCACATTGGCCGATCTTCTCTCTGAAACGGTTGTACTTATCGTCTGCAAAGCTATGTCGCGTGCTGCGGTATACGGAGACACTAAAAGCACCATAGTAGAACACACATGAAGCTTCCTAATTGATGTAATAGCCAGTAAGAAGTAGTACAATTCAAGTTTTAGTTAACGATTATTGACTTTTTAGCTGGCTTTGGTGCCTTGGACATGAAGTGGAACCTTAGGATTCTGCATGAAAGGAGGACTAGCAGCCGAGTTGCACGGGAGAATGTGAAAAGTGTTCATATGTAGTAAAAACGTGAGAAATCCGTTACTTTTCGTCATTTGTTATCGAATCGACTTAAAGCCAGATCGTCACATTGGCCGCCCTTCTGTCTGAAACGGTTACATTTATCGTCTGCAAAGCTATGTCGCATGGTGCGGTATGCGGAGACACTAAAAGCACCATAGTGGATCACAGATGAAGCATCTAAGTTGATGTAATAGCCAGTAAGAAGTAGTACAATTCAAGTTTTAGGTATCGATCATTGACTTATTTGCTGGCTTTGGTGCCTTGGACATGAGCTAGGACCTTAAGATTCTGCATTAAAGGAGGACTAGCAGCCGAGTTGCACGGGAGAATGTGAAAAGTGTTCACACGTAGTAAAAACCTGAGGAACCCGTCCATTTTCGTCATTTGTTATCGAATCGACTTAAAGCCAGATCGTCACATTGGCCGATCTTCTCTCTGAAACGGTTGTACTTATCGTCTGCAAAGCTATGTCGCGTGCTGCGGTATACGGAGACACTAAAAGCACCATAGTAGAACACAGATGAAGCTTCCTAGTTGATGTAATAGCCAGTAAGAAGTAGTACAATTCAAGTTTTAGTTATCGATTATTGACTTTTTAGCTGGCTTTTTTGCCTTGGACATGAGATAAGACCTTAAGATTCTGCATGAAAGGACGACTAGCTGCCGAGTTGCATGGGAGAATGTGAAAAGTGTTCATATGTAGTAAAAACGTGAGAAATCCGTTACTTTTCGTCATTTGTTATCGAATCGACTTAAAGCCAGATCGTCACATTGGCCGCCCTTCTGTCTGAGACGGTTACATTTATCGTCTGCAAAGCTATGTCGCATGGTGCGGTATGCGGAGACACTAAAATCACCATAGTAGAACACAGATGAAGCTTCTAAGTTGATGTAATAGCCAGTAAGAAGTAGTGCAATTCAAGGTTTAGGTATCGATTATTGACTTTTTAGCTGGCTTTGGTGACTTGGATATGAGCTAGGACCTTACGATTCTGCATGAAAGGAGGACTAGCAGCCGAGTTGCAAGGGAGAATGTGAAAAGTGTTCATATGTAGTAAAAACCTGAGAAATCCGTCCGTTTTCGTAATTTGTTATGGAATCGACTTAAAGCCAGATCGTCACATTGGCCGCGCTTCTCTCTGAAACGGTTGTACTTATCGTCTGCAAAGCTATGTCGCGTGCTGCGGTATGTGTAGACACTAAAAGCACCATAGTAGAACACAGATGAAGCTTCTAAGTTGATGTAATAGCCAGTAAGAAGTAGTACAATTCAAGATTTACGTATCGGTTATTGACTTTTTTGCTGGCTTTGGTGCCTTTTACATGAGCTAGGACCTTAAGATTCTGCATGAAAGGAGGACTAGCAGCCGAGTTGTATGGGACAATGTGAAAAGTGTTCATATGTAGTAAAAACCTGAGAAATCCGTCCGTTTTCGTCATTTGTTATCGAATCGACTTGAAGCAAGATCGTCACATTGGCCGCTCTTCTCTCTGAAACGGTTGTACTTATCGTCTGCAAAGCTATGTCGCGTGCTGCGGTATGCGGAGACACTAAAAGCACCATAGTAGAACACAGATGAAGCTTCTAAGTTGATGTAATAGCCAGTAAGAAGTAGTACAATTCAAGTTTTAGGTATCGATTATTGACTTTTTAGCTGGCTTTGGTGCCTTGGACATGAGCTAGGACCTTAAGATTCTGCATGAAAGGAGGACTAGCAGCGGCGTTGCACGGAAGTATGTGAAAAGTGTTCATATGTAGTAAAAACCTTAGATATCCGTCCATTTTCGTCATTTGTTATCGAATCGACTTATAGCCAGATCGTCACATTGGCCCCTCTTCTCTCTGAAACGGTTGTACTTGTCGTCTGCAAAGCTATGTCGCGTGCTGCGGTATGCGAAGACACTAAAATCACCATAGTGGAACACAGATGAAGCTTCTAAGTTGATGTAATAGCCAGTAAGAAGTAGTACAATTCAAGTTTTAGCTATCGATTATTGACTTTTTAGCTGGCTTTGGTGCCTTCTACATGAGCTATGTCCTTAAGATTCTGCACGAAAGGAGGACTAGCAGCCGAGTTGAATGGGAGAATGTGAAAAGTGTTCATATGTAGTAAAAACCTGAGAAATCCGTCCGTTTTCGTCATTTGTTATCGAATCAACTTGAGGCCAGATCGTCACATTGGCCGCTCTTCTCTCTGAAACGGTTGTACTTATCGTCTGGAAAGCTATGTCGCATGCTGCAGTATGCGGAGACACTAAAAGCACCATAGTAGAACACAGATAAAGCTTCTAAGTTGATGTGATAGCCAGTGAGAAGTAGTACAATTCAAGTTTTAGGTATCGATTATTGACTTTGTAGCTGGCTTTGGTGCCTTGGACATGAGCTAGGACCTTAAGATTCTGCATGAAAGGAGGACTAGCAGCCGCGTTGCACGGGAGTTTGTGAAAAGTGTTCATATGTAGTAAAAACCTGAGAAATCCGTCCATTTTCGTCATTTGTTATAGAATCGACTTAAAGCCAGATCGTCACATTGGTCGCTCTTCTCTCTGAAACGGTTGTACTTATCGTTTGCAAAGCTATGTCGCATGCTGCGGTATGCGGAGATACTAAAATCACCATAGTGGAACAGAGATGAAGCTTCTAAGTTGACGTAATAGCCAGTAAGAAGTAGTACAACTCAAGGTTTAGGTATCGATTATTGACTTTTTAGCTGGCTTTGGTGCCTTGGACATGAGATAGGTACTTAAGATTCTGCACGAAAGGAGGACTAGCAGCCGAGTTGCATGGGAGAATGTGAAAAGTGTTCATCTGTAGTAAATACCTGAGAAATTCGTTCGTTTTCGTCATTTGTTACCGAATCGACTTAAAGCCAGATCGTCACATTGGCCGCTCTTCTCTCTGAAACGGTTGTACTTATCGTTTGCAAAGCTATGTCGCGTGCTGCGGTATTCCGAGACACAAAAAGCACCATAGTGGACACACAGATGAAGCTTCTAAGTTGATGTAATAGCCAGTAAGAAGAAGTACAATTCAAGTTTTAGGTTATGGATTATTGACTTTTTAGCTATCTTTGGTGCCTTGGACATGAGCTAGGACATTAAGATTCTGCATGAAAGGAGGACTAGCAGCCGCGTTGCATGCGAGTATGTGACAAGTGTTCATATGTAGTAAAAACCTGAGAAATCCGTCCGTTTTCGTCATTTGTTATCGAATAGACTTAAAGCCAGATCTTCACATTGGCCGCTCTTCTCTCTGAAACGGTTGTACTTAACGTCTGCAAAGCTATGTCGCGTGCTGCGGTATGCGGAGACACTAAAAGCACCATAGTAGAACACAGACGAAACTTCTAAGTTGATGTAATAGCCAGTAAGAAGTAGTACAATTCAAGTTTTAGGTATCGTTATTGACTTTTTAGCTGGCTTTGGTGACTGGGACATGAGCTAGGACCTTAAGATTCTGCACGAAAGGAGGACTAGCAGCCGAGTTGCATGGGAGAATGTGAAAAGTGTTCATATGTAGTAAAAACCTGAGAAATCCGTCCGTTTTCGTAATTTGTTATGGAATCGACTTAAAGCCAGATCGTCACATTGGCCGCTCTTCTCTCTGAAACGGTAGTACTTACCGTCTGCAAAGCTATGTCGCGTGCTGCGGTATGCGTAGACACTAAAAGCACCATAGTAGAACACAGATGAAGCTTCTAAGTTGATGTAATAGCCAGTAAGAAGTAGTACAATTCAAGATTTACGTATCGATTATTGACTTTTTTGCTGGCTTTGGTGCCTTTGGCATGAGCTAGGTCCTTATGATTCTGCATGAAAGGAGGACTAGCAGCCGAGTTGCATGGGAGAATGTGAAAAGTGTTCATGTGTAGTAAAAACCTGAGAAATCCATCCGTTTTCGTCATTTGTTATCGAATCGACTTAAAGCCAGATCGTCACATTGGTCGCTCTTCTCTCTGAAACGGTTGTACTTATCGTCTGCAAAGCTATTTCGCGTGCTGCGGTATGCGGAGACACTAAAAGCACAATAGTAGAACACAGATGAAGCTTCTAAGTTGATGTAATAGCCAGTAAGGAGTAGTACAATTCAAGTTTTAGGTATCGAATATTGACTTTTTAGCAGGCTTTGGTGCCTTGGACATGGGCTAGGACCTTAAGATACTGCATGTAAGGAGGACTAGCAGCCGAGTTGCACGGGAGGATGCGAAAAGTGTTCATATGTAGTAAAAACCTGAGAAATCTGTCCGTTTTCGTAATTTATTATCGAATCGACTTAAAGCAGTGCGTCACATTGGCCGCTCTTCTCTCTGAAACGGTTGTACTTATCGTCTGCAAAGCTATGTCGCGTGCTGCGGTATGCGGAGACACTAACAGCACCATAGTAGAACACAGAATAAGCTTCTAAGTTGATGTAATACCCAGTAAGAAGTAGTACAATTCAAGTTTTAGGTATCGATTATTGACTTTTTAGCTGGCTTTTGTGCCTTGGACATGAGCTAGGACCTTATGATTCTGCATGAAAGGAGGACTAGCAGCCGAGATGCATGGGAGAATGTGAATAGTGGTCATATGTAGTAAAAAAATGAGAAATCCGTCTGTTTTCGTCATTTGTTATCGAATCGCCTTAAAGCCAGATCGTCACATTGGCCGCTCTTCTCTCTGAAACGGTTGTACTTATCGTCTGCAAAGCTATGTCGCGTGCTGCAGTATGCGGAGACACTAAAAGCACCATAGTAGAACAGAGATGAAGCTTCTAAGTTGATGTAATAGCCAGTAAGAAGTAGTACAATTCAAGTTTTAGGTATCGATTATTGCCTTTTTAGCTGGCTTTGGTGCTTTGGACATGAGCTAGGACCTTAAGATTCTGCATGAAAGGAGGACTAGCAGCCGAGTAGCATGGGAGAATGTGAAAAGTGTTCATATGAAGTAAAAACCTGAGAAATCCGTCCGTTTCCGTCATTTGTTATCGAATCGACTTAAAGCCAGATCGTCACATTGGCCGCTCTTCTCTCTGAAACGGTTGTACTTATCGTCTGCAAAGCTATGTCGCGTGCTGCGGTATGCGGAGACACTAAAATCACCATAGTAGAACACAGATGAAGCTTCAAAGTTGATGTAATAGCCAGTAAAAAGTAGAACAATTCAAGATTTAGGTATCGATTATTGACTTTTTGCTGGCTTTGGTGCCTTGGACATGAGCTAGGACCTTACGATTCTGCATGAAAGGAAGATTAGCAGCCGAGTTGCACGGGATAATGTAAAAAGTGTTCATATGTAGTAAAAACCTGAGAAATCCGTCCGTTTTCGATATTTGTTATCGAATCGACTTAAAGCCAGATCGTCACATTGGCCCCTCTTCTCTCTGAAACGGTTGTACTTATCGTCTGCAAAGCTATGTCGCGTGCTGCAGTATGCGGAGACACTAAAAGCACCATAGTAGAACACAGATGAAGCTTCTAAGTTGATGTGATAGCCAGTGAGAAGTAGAACAATTAAAGTTTTAGGTATCGATTACTGACTTTTTAGCTGGCTTTGGTGCCTTGGACATGAGGTGGGACCTTAAGATTGTGCATGAAAGGAGGACTAGCAGCCGCGTTGCACGGGAGTATGTGAAAAGTGTTCATATGTAGTAAAAACCTGAGAAATCCGTCCATTTTCGTCATTTGTTATCGAATCGACTTAAAGCCAGATCGTCACATTGGCCGCTCTTCTCTCTGAAACGGTTGTACTTATCGTCTGCAAAGCTATGTCGCGTGCTGCGTTATGCGGAGACAGTAAAAGCACCATAGTAGAACACAGATGAAGCTTCTAAGTTGATGTAATAGCCAGTAAGATGTAGTACAATTCAAGTTTTAGGTATGGATTATTGACTTTTTAGCTATCTTTGGTGCCTTGGAAATGAGCTAGGACATTAAGATTCTGCATGAAAGGAGGACTAGGATCCGCGTTGCATGGGAGTATGTGACAAGTGTTCATATGTAGTAAAAACCTTGGAAATCCGTCCGTTTTCGTCATTTGTTATCGAGTAGACTTAAAGCCAGATCGTCACATTGGCCGCTCTTTTCTCTGAAACGGTTGTACTTAACGTCTGCAAAGCTATGTCGCGTGCTGCGGTATGCAGAGACACTAAAAGCACCATACTAGAACACAGACGAAGATTCTAAGTTGATGTAATAGCCAGTAAGAAGTAGTACAATTCAAGTTTTAGGTATCGATTATTGACTTTTTAGCTGGCTTTGGTGACTTGGACATGAGCTAGGATCTTAAGAATCTGCATGAAAGGAGGACTAGCAGCCGAGTTGCATGGGAGAATGTGAAAAGTGTTCATATGTAGTAAAAACCTGAGAAATCCGTCCGTTTTCGTAATTTGTTATGGAATCGACTTAAAGCCAGATCGTCACATTGGCCGCTCTTCTCTCTGAAACGGTTGTACTTATCGTCTGCAAAGCTATGTCGCGTGCTGCGGTATGCGTAGACACTAAAAGCACCATAGTAGAACACAGATGAAGCTTCTACGTTGATGTAATAGCCAGTAAGAAGTAGTACAATTCAAGATTTACATATCGATTATTGACTTTTTTGCTGGCTTTGGTGCCTTGGACATGAGCTAGGACCTTAAGATTCTGCATGAAAGGAAGACTAGCAGCCGCGTTGCATGGGAGTATGTGAAAAGTGTTCATATGTAGTAAAAACCTGAGAAATCCGTCCATTTTCGTCATTTCTTATCGAATCGACTTATAGCCAGATCGTCACATTGGCCGCTCTTCCCTCTGAAACGGTTGTACTTATCGTCTGCAAAGCTATGTCGCGTGCTGCGGTATGTGGAGACACTAAAAGCACCATACTAGAACACAGGTTAAGCTTCTAAGTTGATGTAATAGCCAGTAAGAGGTAGTACAATTCAAGTTTTAGGTATCGATTATTGACTTTTTGCTGGGTATGTTGCCTTGGACATGAGCTAGGACCTTAAGATTCTGCATGAAAGGAGGACTAGCAGCCGCGTTGCACGGAGAATGTGAAAAGTGTTCATATGTAGTAAAAACCTGAGAAATCCGTCCATTTTCGTCATTTGTTATCGAATCGAGTTAAAGCCAGATCGTCACATTGGTCGATCTTCTCTCTGAAACGGTTGTACTTATCGTCTGCAAAGCTATGTCGCGTGCTGCGGTATGCGGAGACACTAAAATCACCAGAGTGGAACACAGATGAAGCTTCTAAGTTGATGTAATATCCAGTAAGAAGTAGTACAATTCAAGATTTAGGAATCGATTATTGACTTTTTAGCTGGCTTT
Source organism: Schistocerca gregaria (assembly GCF_023897955.1). NCBI lineage: Eukaryota > Metazoa > Arthropoda > Insecta > Orthoptera > Acrididae > Schistocerca > Schistocerca gregaria. The sequence continues at coordinate 1,803,183 of NW_026061973.1, forward strand.
GGTGCCTTTGGCATGAGCTAGGTCCTTATGATTCTGCATGAAAGGAGGACTAGCAGCCGGAGTGCATGGGAGAATGTGAAAAGTGTTCATATGTAGTAAAAACCTGAGAAATCCATCCGTTTTCGTCATTTGTTATCGAATCGACTTAAAGCCAGATCGTCACATTGGCCGCTCTTCTCTCTGAAACGGTTGTACTTATTGTCTGCAAAGCTATGTCGCGTGTTGCGGTATGCGGAGACACTAAAAGCACCATAGTAGAACACAGATGAAACTTCAAAGTTGATGTAATAGCCAGTAAGAAGTAGTACAATTCAAGTTTTAGGTATCGATTATTGACTTTTTAGCTGGCTTTGGTGCCTTGGACATGAGCTAGGACCTTAAGATTCTGCATGAAAGGAAGACTAGCAGCCGCGTTGCATGGGAGTATGTGAAAAGTGTTCATATGTAGTAAAAACCTGAGAAATCCGTCCATTTTCGTCATTTGTTATCGAATCGACTTATAGTCAGATCGTCACATTGGCCCCTCTTCTCTCTGAAACGGTTGTACTTATCGTCTGCAAAGCTATGTCGCGTGCTGCGGTATGCGGAGACACTAAAATCACCATAGTGGAACACAGATGAAGCTTCTAAGTTGATGTAATGGCCAGTAAGATGTAGTACAATTCAAGTTTTAGGTTTCGATTATTGACTTTTTAGCTGGCTTTGGTGCCTTGGACATGAGCTATGTCCTTAAGATTCTGCATGAAAGGAGGACTAGCAGCCGAGTTGAAAGGGAGAATGTGAAAAGTGTTCATATGTAGTAAAAACCTGAGAAATCCGTCCGTTTTCGTCATTTGTTATCGAATCAACTTGAAGCCAGATCGACACATTGGCCGCTCTTCTCTCTGAAACGGTTGTACTTATCGTCTACAGAGCTATGTCGCGTGCTGCAATATGCGGAGACACTAAAAGCACCATAGTAGAACCCCGATGATGCTTCTAAGTTGATGTAATAGCCAGTAAGAAGTAGTCCAATTCAAGATTTAGGTATCGATTGTTGACTTTTTAGCTGGCTTTGATGCCTTGGACATGAGCTAGGACTTTAAGATTCTGCATAAAAGGAGGACTAGCAGCCCAGTTGCACGGGAGAATGTGAAAAGTGTTCATATGTAGTAAAAACCTGAGAAATCCGTCCGTTTTCGTCATTTGTTATCGAATCGACTTAAAGCCAGTTCGTCACATTGGCCCCTCTTCTCTCTGAAACGGTTGTACTTATCGTCTGCAAAGCTATGTCGCGTGCTGCGGTATGCGGAGACACTAAAAGCACCATAGTAGAACACAGATGAAGCTTCTAAGTTGATGTAATAGCCAGTAAGTGGTAGTACAATTCAAGTTTTAGGTATCGAATATTGATTTTTTAGCTGGCTTTGGTGCCTTGGACATGAGCTAGGACCTTAAGATTCTGCATGAAAGGAGGACTAGGAGCCGAGTTGCATGGGAGGATGCGAAAAGTGTTCATATGTAGTAAAAACCTGAGAAATACGTCCGTTTTCGTAATTTATTATCGAATCGACTTAAAGCAGTGCGTCACATCTGCCGCTCTTCTCTCTGAAACGGTTGTACTTATCGTCTGCAAAGCTATGTCGCGTGCTGCGGTATGCGGAGACACTAAAAGCACCATAGTAGAACACAGATGAAGTTTCTAAGTTGATGTAATAGCCAGTAAGAAGTAGTACAATTCAAGTTTTATTTATCGATTATTGACTTTTTATCTGGCTTTTGTGCCTTGGACATGAGCTAGGACCTTAACATTCTTTATGAAAGGAGGACTAGCAGCCGAGTTGCATGGGAGAATGTGAAAAGTGTTCATATGTAGTAAAAACCTGAGAAATCCGTCCGTTTTCGTCATTTGTTATCGAATCGACTTAAAGCCAGATCGTCACATTGGCCGCTCTTATATCTGAAACGGATGTACTTATCGTCTGCAAAGCTATGTCGCGTGCTGCGGTATGCGGAGACACTAAAAGCACCATAGTAGGACATAGATGAAGCTTCAAAGTTGATGTAATAGCCAGTAAGAAGTAGTACAATTCAAGATTTAGGTATCGATTATTGACTTTTTTGCTGGCTTTGGTGCCTTGAACATGAGCTAGGACCCTACGATTCTGCATGAAAGGAGGACTAGCAGCCGAGTTGCACGGGGGAATGTAAAAAGTGTTCATATGTAGTAAAAACCTGAGAAATCCGTCCGTTTTCGGCATTTGTTATCGAATCGACTTAAAGCCAGATCGTCACATTGGCCCCTCTTCTCTCTGAAACGGTTGTACTTATCGTCTGCAAAGCTATGTCGCGTGCTGCAGTATGCGGAGACACTAAAAGCACCATAGTAGAACACAGATGAAGCTTCTAAGTAGATGTGATAGCCAGTGAGAAGTAGTGCAATTCAAGTTTTAGGTATCGATTATTGACTTTTTAGCTGGCTTTGGTGCCTTGGACTTGAGGTAGGACCTTAAGATTTTGCATGAAAGGAGGACTAGCAGCCGCGTTGCACGGGAGTATGTAAAGAGTGTTCATATGTAGTAAAAACCTGAGAAATCCGTCCATTTTCGTCATTTGTTATCGAATCGACTTATAGCCAGATCGTCACATTGGCCGCTCTTCTCTCTGAAACGGTTGTACTTATCGTCTGCAAAGCTATGTCGTGTGCTGCGGTATGTGGAGACACTAAAAGCACCATACTAGAACACAGGTTAAGCTTCTAAGTTGATGTAATAGCCAGTAAGAGGTAGTACAATTCAAGTTTTAGGTATCGATTATTGACTTTTTGCTGGCTATGTTGCCTTGGACATGAGCTAGGACCTTAAGATTCTGCATGAAAGGAGGACTAGCAGCCGCGTTGCACGGAGAATGTGAAAAGTGTTCATATGTAGTAAAAACCTGAGAAATCGGTCCGTTTTCGTCATTTGTTATCGAATCGACTTAAAGCCAGATCGTCACATTGGTCGATCTTCTCTCTGAAACGGTTGTACTTATCGTCTGCAAAGCTATGTCGCGTGCTGCGGTATGCGGAGACACTAAAATCACCATAGTGGAACACAGATGAAGCTTCTAAGTTGATGTAATAGCCAGTAAGAAGTAGTACAATTCAAGTTTTAGGTATCGATTATTGACTTTTTAGCTGGCTTTGGTGCCTTGGACATGAGCTATGTCCTTAAGATTCTGCATGAAAGGAGGACTAGCAGCCGAGTTGAAAGGGAGAATGTGGAAAGTGTTCATATGTAGTAAAAACCTGACAAATCCGTCCGTTTTCGTCATTTGTTATCGAATCAACTTGAAGCCAGATCGACACATTGGCCGCTCTTCTCTCTGAAACGGTTGTACTTATCGTCTACAGAGCTATGTCGCGTCTGCAATATGCGGAGACACTAAAAGGACCATAGTAGAACCCCGATGATGCTTCTAAGTTGATGTAATAGCCAGTAAGAAGTAGTCCAATTTAAGATTTAGGTATCGATTGTTGACTTTGTAGCTGGCTTTGGTGCCTTGGACATGAGCTAGGACTTTAAGATTCTGCATAAAAGGAGGACTAGCAGCCCAGTTGCACGGGAGAATGTGAAAAGTGTTCATATGTATTAAAAACCTGAGAAATCCGCCCGTTTTCGTCATTTGTTATCGAATCGACTTAAAGCCAGATCGTCACATTGGCCGCTCTTCTCTCTGAAACGGTTGTACTTATCGTCTGCAAAACTATGTCGCGTGCTGCGGTATGCGGAGACACTAAAAGCACCATAGTAGAACACAGATGAAGCTTCAAAGTTGATGTAATAGCCAGTAAAAAGTAGAACAATTCAAGATTTAGGTATCGATTATTGACTTTTTGCTGGCTTTGGTGCCTTGGACATGAGCTAGGACCTTACGATTCTGCATGAAAGGAAGATTAGCAGCCGAGTTGCACGGGATAATGTAAAAAGTGTTCATATGTAGTAAAAACCTGAGAAATCCGTCCGTTTTCGATATTTGTTATCGAATCGACTTAAAGCCAGATCGTCACATTGGCCCCTCTTCTCTCTGAAACGGTTGTACTTATCGTCTGCAAAGCTATGTCGCGTGCTGCAGTATGCGGAGACACTAAAAGCACCATAGTAGAACACAGATGAAGCTTCTAAGTTGATGTGATAGCCAGTGAGAAGTAGAACAATTAAAGTTTTAGGTATCGATTACTGACTTTTTAGCTGGCTTTGGTGCCTTGGACATGAGGTGGGACCTTAAGATTGTGCATGAAAGGAGGACTAGCAGCCGCGTTGCACGGGAGTATGTGAAAAGTGTTCATATGTAGTAAAAACCTGAGAAATCCGTCCGTTTTCGTCATTTGTTATCGAATCGACTTAAAGCCAGATCGTCACATTGGCCGCTCTTCTCTCTGAAACGGTTGTACTTATCGTCTGCAAAGCTATGTCGCGTGCTGCGTTATGCGGAGACAGTAAAAGCACCATAGTAGAACACAGATGAAGCTTCTAAGTTGATGTAATAGCCAGTAAGATGTAGTACAATTCAAGTTTTAGGTATGGATTATTGACTTTTTAGCTATCTTTGGTGCCTTGGAAATGAGCTAGGACATTAAGATTCTGCATGAAAGGAGGACTAGGATCCGCGTTGCATGGGAGTATGTGACAAGTGTTCATATGTAGTAAAAACCTTGGAAATCCGTCCGTTTTCGTCATTTGTTATCGAGTAGACTTAAAGCCAGATCGTCACATTGGCCGCTCTTCTCTCTGAAACGGTTGTACTTAACGTCTGCAAAGCTATGTCGCGTGCTGCGGTATGCAGAGACACTAAAAGCACCATACTAGAACACAGACGAAGATTCTAAGTTGATGTAATAGCCAGTAAGAAGTAGTACAATTCAAGTTTTAGGTATCGATTATTGACTTTTTAGCTGGCTTTGGTGACTTGGACATGAGCTAGGATCTTAAGAATCTGCATGAAAGGAGGACTAGCAGCCGAGTTGCATGGGAGAATGTGAAAAGTGTTCATATGTAGTAAAAACCTGAGAAATCCGTCCGTTTTCGTAATTTGTTATGGAATCGACTTAAAGCCAGATCGTCACATTGGCCGCTCTTCTCTCTGAAACGGTTGTACTTATCGTCTGCAAAGCTATGTCGCGTGCTGCGGTATGCGTAGACACTAAAAGCACCATAGTAGAACACAGATGAAGCTTCTAAGTTGATGTAATAGCCAGTAAGAAGTAGTACAATTCAAGATTTACGTATCGATTATTGACTTTTTTGCTGGCTTTGGTGCCTTGGACATGAGCTAGGACCTTAAGATTCTGCATGAAAGGAAGACTAGCAGCCGCGTTGCATGGGAGTATGTGAAAAGTGTTCATATGTAGTAAAAACCTGAGAAATCCGTCCATTTTCGTCATTTCTTATCGAATCGACTTATAGCCAGATCGTCACATTGGCCGCTCTTCCCTCTGAAACGGTTGTACTTATCGTCTGCAAAGCTATGTCGTGTGCTGCGGTATGTGGAGACACTAAAAGCACCATACTAGAACACAGGTTAAGCTTCTAAGTTGATGTAATAGCCAGTAAGAGGTAGTACAATTCAAGTTTTAGGTATCGATTATTGACTTTTTGCTGGGTATGTTGCCTTGGACATGAGCTAGGACCTTAAGATTCTGCATGAAAGGAGGACCAGCAGCCGCGTTGCACGGAGAATGTGAAAAGTGTTCATATGTAGTAAAAACCTGAGAAATCCGTCCATTTTCGTCATTTGTTATCGAATCGAGTTAAAGCCAGATCGTCACATTGGTCGATCTTCTCTCTGAAACGGTTGTACTTATCGTCTGCAAAGCTATGTCGCGTGCTGCGGTATGCGGAGACACTAAAATCACCAGAGTGGAACACAGATGAAGCTTCTAAGTTGATGTAATATCCAGTAAGAAGTAGTACAATTCAAGATTTAGGAATCGATTATTGACTTTTTAGCTGGCTTTGGTGCCTTTGGCATGAGCTAGGTCCTTATGATTCTGCATGAAAGGAAGACTAGCAGCCGCGTTGCATGGGAGTATGTGAAAAGTGTTCATATGTAGTAAAAACCTGAGAAATCCGTCCATTTTCGTCATTTGTTATCGAATCGACTTATAGTCAGATCGTCACATTGGCCCCTCTTCTCTCTGAAACGGTTGTACTTATCGTCTGCAAAGCTATGTCGCGTGCTGCGGTATGCGGAGACACTAAAATCACCATAGTGGAACACAGATGAAGCTTCTAAGTTGATGTAATGGCCAGTAAGATGTAGTACAATTCAAGTTTTAGGTTTCGATTATTGACTTTTTAGCTGGCTTTGGTGCCTTGGACATGAGCTATGTCCTTAAGATTCTGCATGAAAGGAGGACTAGCAGCCGAGTTGAAAGGGAGAATGTGAAAAGTGTTCATATGTAGTAAAAGCCTGAGAAATCCGTCCGTTTTCGTCATTTGTTATCGAATCAACTTGAAGCCAGATCGACACATTGGCCGCTCTTCTCTCTGAAACGGTTGTACTTATCGTCTACAGAGCTATGTCGCGTGCTGCAATATGCGGAGACACTAAAAGCACCATAGTAGAACCCCGATGATGCTTCTAAGTTGATGTAATAGCCAGTAAGAAGTAGTCCAATTCAAGATTTAGGTATCGATTGTTGACTTTTTAGCTGGCTTTGATGCCTTGGACATGAGCTAGGACTTTAAGATGCTGCATAAAAGGAGGACTAGCAGCCCAGTTGCACGGGAGAATGTGAAAAGTGTTCATATGTAGTAAAAACCTGAGAAATCCGTCCGTTTTCGTCATTTGTTATCGAATCGACTTAAAGCCAGTTCGTCACATTGGCCCCTCTTCTCTCTGAAACGGTTGTACTTATCGTCTGCAAAGCTATGTCGCGTGCTGCGGTATGCGGAGACACTAAAAGCACCATAGTAGAACACAGATGAAGCTTGTAAGTTGATGTAATAGCCAGTAAGTGGTAGTACAATTCAAGTTTTAGGTATCGAATATTGATTTTTTAGCTGGCTTTGGTGCCTTGGACATGAGCTAGGACCTTAAGATTCTGCATGAAAGGAGGACTAGGAGCCGAGTTGCATGGGAGGATGCGAAAAGTGTTCCTATGTAGTAAAAACCTGAGAAATACGTCCGTTTTCGTAATTTATTATCGAATCGACTTAAAGCAGTGCGTCACATCTGCCGCTCTTCTCTCTGAAACGGTTGTACTTATCGTCTGCAAAGCTATGTCGCGTGCTGCGGTATGCGGAGACACTAAAAGCACCATAGTAGAACACAGATGAAGTTTCTAAGTTGATGTAATAGCCAGTAAGAAGTAGTACAATTCAAGTTTTATTTATCGATTATTGACTTTTTATCTGGCTTTTGTGCCTTGGACATGAGCTAGGACCTTAACATTCTTTATGAAAGGAGGACTAGCAGCCGAGTTGCATGGGAGAATGTGAAAAGTGTTCATATGTAGTAAAAACCTGAGAAATCCGTCCGTTTTCGTCATTTGTTATCGAATCGACTTAAAGCCAGATCGTCACATTGGCCGCTCTTATATCTGAAACGGATGTACTTATCGTCTGCAAAGCTATGTCGCGTGCTGCGGTATGCGGAGACACTAAAAGCACCATAGTAGGACATAGATGAAGCTTCAAAGTTGATGTAATAGCCAGTAAGAAGTAGTACAATTCAAGATTTAGGTATCGATTATTGACTTTTTTGCTGGCTTTGGTGCCTTGAACATGAGCTAGGACCCTACGATTCTGCATGAAAGGAGGACTAGCAGCCGAGTTGCACGGGGGAATGTAAAAAGTGTTCATATGTAGTAAAAACCTGAGAAATCCGTCCGTTTTCGGCATTTGTTATCGAATCGACTTAAAGCCAGATCGTCACATTGGCCCCTCTTCTCTCTGAAACGGTTGTACTTATCGTCTGCAAAGCTATGTCGCGTGCTGCAGTATGCGGAGACACTAAAAGCACCATAGTAGAACACAGATGAAGCTTCTAAGTAGATGTGATAGCCAGTGAGAAGTAGTGCAATTCAAGTTTTAGGTATCGATTATTGACTTTTTAGCTGGCTTTGGTGCCTTGGACTTGAGGTAGGACCTTAAGATTTTGCATGAAAGGAGGACTAGCAGCCGCGTTGCACGGGAGTATGTAAAGAGTGTTCATATGTAGTAAAAACCTGAGAAATCCGTCCATTTTCGTCATTTGTTATCGAATCGACTTATAGCCAGATCGTCACATTGGCCGCTCTTCTCTCTGAAACGGTTGTACTTATCGTCTGCAAAGCTATGTCGTGTGCTGCGGTATGTGGAGACACTAAAAGCACCATACTAGAACACAGGTTAAGCTTCTAAGTTGATGTAATAGCCAGTAAGAGGTAGTACAATTCAAGTTTTAGGTATCGATTATTGACTTTTTGCTGGCTATGTTGCCTTGGACATGAGCTAGGACCTTAAGATTCTGCATGAAAGGAGGACTAGCAGCCGCGTTGCACGGAGAATGTGAAAAGTGTTCATATGTAGTAAAAACCTGAGAAATCGGTCCGTTTTCGTCATTTGTTATCGAATCGACTTAAAGCCAGATCGTCACATTGGGCGATCTTCTCTCTGAAACGGTTGTACTTATCGTTTGCAAAGCTATGTCGCGTGCTGCGGTATGCGGAGACACTAAAATCACCATAGTGGAACACAGATGAAGCTTCTAAGTTGATGTAATAGCCAGTAAGAAGTAGTACAATTCAAGTTTTAGGTATCGATTATTGACTTTTTAGCTGGCTTTGGTGCCTTGGACATGAGCTATGTCCTTAAGATTCTGCATGAAAGGAGGACTAGCAGCCGAGTTGAAAGGGAGAATGTGGAAAGTGTTCATATGTAGTAAAAACCTGACAAATCCGTCCGTTTTCGTCATTTGTTATCGAATCAACTTGAAGCCAGATCGACACATTGGCCGCTCTTCTCTCTGAAACGGTTGTACTTATCGTCTACAGAGCTATGTCGCGTGCTGCAATATGCGGAGACACTAAAAGGACCATAGTAGAACCCCGATGATGCTTCTAAGTTGATGTAATAGCCAGTAAGAAGTAGTCCAATTTAAGATTTAGGTATCGATTGTTGACTTTGTAGCTGGCTTTGGTGCCTTGGACATGAGCTAGGACTTTAAGATTCTGCATAAAAGGAGGACTAGCAGCCCAGTTGCACGGGAGAATGTGAAAAGTGTTCATATGTATTAAAAACCTGAGAAATCCGCCCGTTTTCGTCATTTGTTATCGAATCGACTTAAAGCCAGATCGTCACATTGGCCGCTCTTCTCTCTGAAACGGTTGTACTTATCGTCTGCAAAACTATGTCGCGTGCTGCGGTATGCGGAGACACTAAAAGCACCATAGTAGAACACAGATTAAGCTTCTATGTTGATGTAATAGCCAGTAAGAAGTAGTACAATTCAAGTTTTAGGTATCGATTATTGACTTTTTAGCTGGCTTTTGTGCCTTGGACATGAGCTAGGACCTTATGATTCTGCATGAAAGGAGGACTAGCAGCCGAGATGCATGGGAGAATGTGAATAGTGTTCATATGCAGTAAGAAAATGAGAAATCCGTCCGTTTTCGTCATTTGTTATCGAATCGACTTAAAGCCAGATCGTCACATTGGCCGCTCTTCTCTCTGAAACGGTTGTACTTATCGTCTGCAAGGCTATGTCGCGTGCTGCAGTATGCGGAGACACTAAAAGCACCATAGTAGAACAGAGATGAAGCTTCTAAGTTGATGTGATAGCCAGTGAGAAGTAGTACAATTCAAGTTATAGGTATCGATTATTGACTTTTTAGCTGGCTTTGGTGCCCTGGACATGAGCTAGGACCTTACGATTCTGCATGAATTGAGGACTAGCAGCCGCGTTGCACGGGAGTATGTGAAAAGTGTTCATATGTAGTAAAAACCTGAGAAATCCGTCCGTTTTCGTCATTTGTTATCGAAACGACTTAAAGCCAGTTCGTCACATTGGCCCCTCTTCTCTCTGAAACGGTTGTACTTATCGTCTGCAAAGCTATGTCGCGTGCTGCGGTATGCGGAGACACTAAAAGCACCATAGTAGAACACAGATGAAGCTTCTAAGTTGATGTAATAGCCAGTAAGTGGTAGTACAATTCAAGTTTTAGGTATCGAATATTGATTTTTTAGCTGGCTTTGGTGCCTTGGACATGAGCTAGGACCTTAAGATTCTGCATGAAAGGAGGACTAGCAGCCGAGATGCATGAGAGGATGCGAAAAGTGTTCATATGTAGTAAAAACCTGAGAATTACGTCCGTTTTCGTAATTTATTATCGAATCGACTTAAAGCAGTGCGTCACATCTGCCGCTCTTCTCTCTGAAACGGTTGTACTTACCGTCAGCAAAGCTATGTCGCGTGCTGCGGTATGCGGAGACACTAAAAGCACCATAGTAGAACACAGATGAAGTTTCTAAGTTGATGTAATAGCCAGTAAGAAGAAGTACAATTCAAGTTTTATTTATCGATTATTGACTTTTTATCTGGCTTTTGTGCATTGGATATGAGCTAGGACCTTAACATTCTTCATGAAAGGAGGACTAGCAGCCGAGTTGCATGGGAGAATGTGAAAAGTGTTCATATGTAGTAAAAACCTGAGAAATCCGTCCGTTTTCGGTATTTGTTATGGAATCGACTTAAAGCCAGATCGTCATATTGGCCCCTCTTCTCTCTGAAACGGTTGTACTTATCGTCTGCAAAGCTATGTCGCGTGCTGCAGTACGCGGAGACACTAAAAGCACCATAGTAGAACACAGATGAAGCTTCTAAGTAGATGTGATAGCCAGTGAGAAGTAGTGCAATTCAAGTTTTAGGTATCGATTATTGACTTTTTAGCTGGCTTTGGTGCCTTGGACTTGAGGTAGGACCATAAGATTCTGCATGAAAGGAGGACTAGCAGCCGCGTTGCACGGGAGTATGTAAAGAGTGTTCATATGTAGTAAAAACCTGAGAAATCCGTCCATTTTCGTCATTTGTTATCGAATCGACTTGAAGCCAGATCGTCACATTGGCCGCTCTTCTCTCTGAAACGGTTGTACTTATCGTCTGCAAAGCTATGTCGCGTGCTGCGGTATGCGGAGACACTAAAAGCACCATAGTAGGATACAGATGAAGCTTCTATGTTGACGTAATAGCCAGTAAGAAGTAGTACAATTCAAGTTTTAGGTATCGATAATAGACGTTTTAGCTGGCTTTGGTGCCTTGGACATGAGGTAGGACCTTAAGATTGTGCATGAAAGGAGGACTAGCAGCCGCGTTGCACGGAGAATGTGAAAAGTGTTCATATGTAGTAAAAACCTGAGAAATCCGTCCGTTTTCGTAATTTATTATCGAATCGACTTAAAGCCAGATCGTCACATTGGTCGCTCTTCTCTCTGAAACGGTTGTACTTATCGTCTGCAAAGCTATGTCGCGTGCAGCGGTATGCGGAGACACTAAAATCACCATAGTAGAACACAGATGAAGCTTCTAAGTTGATGTAATAGCCAGTAAGAAGTAGTACAATTCAAGTTTTAGGAATCGATTATTGACTTTTTTGATGGCTTTGGTGCCTTGGACATGAGCTAGGACCTTAAGATTCTGCATGAAAGGAGGACTAGCAGCCGAGTTGCAAGGAGGATGCGAAAAGTGTTCATATGTAGTAGAAACCTGAGAAATCCGTCCGTTTTCGTAATTTATTATCGAATCGACTTAAAGCAGTGCGTCACATTGGCCGCTCTTCTCTCTGAAACGGTTGTACTTATCGTCTGCAAATCTATGTCGCGTGCTGCGGTATGCGGAGACACTAAAAGCACCATAGTAGAACACAGATTAAGCTTCTAGGTTGACGTAATAGCCAGTAAGAAGTAGTACAATTGGAGTTTTAGGTATCGATTATTGACTTTTTAGCTGGCTTTTGTGCCTTGGACATGAGCTAGGACCTTATGACTCTGCATGAAAGGAGGACTAGCAGCCGAGATGCATGGGAGAATGTGAATAGTGTTCGTATGTAGAAAAAAAATGAGAAATCCGTCCGTTTTCGTCATTTGTTATCGAATCGACTTAAAGCCAGATCGTCACATTAGCCGCTCTTCTCTCTGAAACGGTTGTACTTATCGTCTTCAAAGCTATGTCGCGTGCTGCAGTATGCGGAGACACTAAAAGCACCATAGTAGAACACAGATGAAGCTTCTAAGTAGATGTGATAACCAGTGAGAAGTAGTGCAATTCAAGTTTTAGGTATCGATTATTGACTTTTTAGCTGGCTTTGGTGCCTTGGACTTGAGGTAGGACCTTAAGATTCTGCATGAAAGGAGGACTAGCAGCCGCGTTGCACGGGAGTATGTAAAGAGTGTTCATATGTAGTAAAAACCTGAGAAATCCGTCCATTTTCGTCATTTGTTATCGAATCGACTTGAAGCCAGATCGTCACATTGGCCGCTCTTCTCTCTGAAACGGTTGTACTTATCGTCTGCAAAGCTATGTCGCGTGCTGCGGTATGCGGAGACACTAAAAGCACCATAGTAGAATACAGATGAAGCTTCTAAGTTGATGTAATAGCCAGTAAGAAGTAGTACAATTCAAGTTTTAGGTATGGATAATAGACGTTTTAGCTGGTTTTGGTGCCTTGGACATGAGGTAGGACCTTAAGATTGTGCATGAAAGGAGGACTAGCAGCCGCGTTGCACGGAGAATGTGAAAAGTGTTCATATGTAGTAAAAACCTGAGAAATCCGTCCATTTTCGTCATTTGTTATCGAATCGAGTTATAGCCAGATCGTCACATTGGCCCCTCTTCTCTCTGAAACGGTTGTACTTATCGTCTGCAAAGCTATGTCGCGTGCTGCGGTATGCGGAGACACTAAAATCACCATAGTGGAACACAGATGAAGCTTCTAAGTTGATGTAATAGCCAGTAAGAAGTAGTACAATTCAAGTTTTAGGTATCGATTATTGACTTTTTAGCTGGCTTTGGTGCCTTGGACATGAGCTATGTCGTTAAGATTCTGCATGAAAGGAGGACTAGCAGCCGAGTTGAAAGGGAGAATGTGGAAAGTGTTCATATGTAGTAAAAACCTGACAAATCCGTCCGTTTTCGTCATTTGTTATCGAATCAACTTGAAGCCAGATCGACACATTGGCCGCTCTTCTCTCTGAAACGGTTGTACTTATCGTCTACAGAGCTATGTCGCGTGCTGCAATATGCGGAGACACTAAAAGGACCATAGTAGAACCCCGATGATGCTTCTAAGTTGATGTAATAGCCAGTAAGAAGTAGTCCAATTCAAGATTTAGGTATCGATTGTTGACTTTGTAGCTGGCTTTGGTGCCTTAGACATGAGCTAGGACTTTAAGATTCTGCATAAAAGGAGGACTAGCAGCCCAGTTGCACGGGAGAATGTGAAAAGTGTTCATATGTATTAAAAACCTGAGAGATCCGCCCGTTTTCGTCATTTGTTATCGAATCGACTTAAAGCCAGATCGTCACATTGGCCGCTCTTCTCTCTGAAACGGTTGTACTTATCGTCTGCAAAACTATGTCGCGTGCTGCGGTATGCGGAGACACTAAAAGCACCATAATAGAACACAGATTAAGCTTCTATGTTGATGTAATAGCCAGTAAGAAGTAGTACAATTCAAGTTTTAGGTATCGATTATTGACTTTTTAGCTGGCTTTTGTGCCTTGGACATGAGCTAGGACCTTATGATTCTGCATGAAAGGAGGACTAGCAGCCGAGATGCATGGGAGAATGTGAATAGTGTTCATATGCAGTAAGAAAATGAGAAATCCGTCCGTTTTCGTCATTTGTTATCGAATCGACTTAAAGGCAGATCGTCACATTGGCCGCTCTTCTCTCTGAAACGGTTGTACTTATCGTCTGCAAGGCTATGTCGCGTGCTGCAGTATGCGGAGACACTAAAAGCACCATAGTAGAACAGAGATGAAGCTTCTAAGTTGATGTGATAGCCAGTGAGAAGTAGTACAATTCAAGTTATAGGTATCGATTATTGACTTTTTAGCTGGCTTTGGTGCCCTGGACATGAGCTAGGACCTTACGATTCTGCATGAATTGAGGACTAGCAGCCGCGTTGCACGGGAGTATGTGAAAAGTGTTCATATGTAGTAAAAACCTGAGAAATCCGTCCGTTTTCGTCATTTGTTATCGAATCGACATAAAGCCAGTTCGTCACATTGGCCCCTCTTCTCTCTGAAACGGTTGTACTTATCGTCTGCAAAGCTATGTCGCGTGCTGCGCTATGCGGAGACACTAAAAGCACCATAGTAGAACACAGATGAAGCTTCTAAGTTGATGTAATAGCCAGTAATTGGTAGTACAATTCAAGTTTTAGGTATCGAATATTGATTTTTTAGCTGGCTTTGGTGCCTTGGACATGAGCTAGGACCTTAAGATTCTGCATGAAAGGAGGACTAGCAGCCGAGATGCATGAGAGGATGCGAAAAGTGTTCATATGTAGTAAAAACCTGAGAATTACGTCCGTTTTCGTAATTTATTATGGAATCGACTTAAAGCAGTGCGTCACATCTGCCGCTCTTCTCTCTGAAACGGTTGTACTTACCGTCAGCAAAGCTATGTCGCGTGCTGCGGTATGCGGAGACACTAAAAGCACCATAGTAGAACGCAGATGAAGTTTCTAAGTTGATGTAATAGCCAGTAAGAAGAAGTACAATTGAAGTTTTATTTATCGATTATTGACTTTTTATCTGGCTTTTGTGCCTTGGATATGAGCTAGGACCTTAACATTCTTCATGAAAGGAGGACTAGCAGCCGAGTTGCATGGGAGAATGTGAAAAGTGTTCATATGTAGTAAAAACCTGAGAAATCCGTCCGTTTTCGGCATTTGTTATGGAATCGACTTAAAGCCAGATCGTCATATTGGCCCCTCTTCTCTCTGAAACGGTTGTACTTATCGTCTGCAAAGCTATGTCGCGTGCTGCAGTACGCGGAGACACTAAAAGCACCATAGTAGAACACAGATGAAGCTTCTAAGCAGATGTGATAGCCAGTGAGAAGTAGTGCAATTCAAGTTTTAGGTATCGATTATTGACTTTTTAGCTGGCTTTGGTGCCTTGGACTTGAGGTAGGACCATAAGATTCTGCATGAAAGGAGGACTAGCAGCCGCGTTGCACGGGAGTATGTAAAGAGTATTCATATGTAGTAAATACCTGAGAAATCCGTCCATTTTCGTCATTTGTTATCGAATCGACTTGAAGCCAGATCGTCACATTGGCCGCTCTTCTCTCTGAAACGGTTGTACTTATCGTCTGCGAAGCTATGTCGCGTGCTGCGGTATGCGGAGACACTAAAAGCACCATAGTAGGATACAGATGAAGCTTCTATGTTGACGTAATAGCCAGTAAGAAGTAGTACAATTCAAGTTTTAGGTATCGATAATAGACGTTTTAGCTGGCTTTGGTGCCTTGGACATGAGGTAGGACCTTAAGATTGTGCATGAAAGGAGGACTAGCAGCCGCGTTGCACGGAGAATGTGAAAAGTGTTCATATGTAGTAAAAACCTGAGAAATCCGTCCGTTTTCGTAATTTATTATCGAATCGACTTAAAGCCAGATCGTCACATTGGTCGCTCTTCTCTCTGAAACGGTTGTACTTATCGTCTGCAAAGCTATGTCGCGTGCAGCGGTATGCGGAGACACTAAAATCACCATAGTAGAACACAGATGAAGCTTCTAAGTTGATGTAATAGCCAGTAAGAAGTAGTACAATTCAAGTTTTAGGAATCGATTAGTACACTTTTTTGATGGCTTTGTTGCCTTTGACATGAGCTAGGACTTTAAGATTCTGCATAAAAGGAGGACTAGCAGCCCGGTTGCACGGGAGAATGTGAAAAGTGTTCATATGTATTAAAAACCTGAGAAATCCGTCCGTTTTCGTCATTTGTTATCGAATCGGCTTATAGCCAGATCGGCACATTAGCCCCTCTTCTCTCTGAAACGGTTGTACTTATCGTCTGCAAAGCTATGTCGCGTGCTGCGGTATGCGGAGACACTAAAAGCACAATTGTAGAACACAGATGAAGCTTCTAAGTTCATGTAATAGCCAGTAAGGAGTAGTACAATTCAAGTTTTAGGTATCGAATATTGACTTTTTAGCTGGCTTTGGTGCCTTGGACATGAGCTAGGACCTTAAGATTCTGCATGAAAGGAGGACTAGCAGCCGAGTTGCACGGAGGATGCGAAAAGTGTTCATATGTAGTAGAAACCTGAGAAATCCGTCCGTTTTCGTAATTTATTATCGAATCGACTTAAAGCAGTGCGTCACATTGGCCGCTCTTCTCTCTGAAACGGTTGTACTTATCGTCTGCAAATCTATGTCGCGTGCTGCGGTATGCGGAGACACTAAAAGCACCATAGTAGAACACAGATTAAGCTTCTAGGTTGACGTAATAGCCAGTAAGAAGTAGTACAATTGGAGTTTTAGGTATCGATTATTGACTTTTTAGCTGGCTTTTGTGCCTTGGACATGAGCTAGGACCTTATGACTCTGCATGAAAGGAGGACTAGCAGCCGAGATGCATGGGAGAATGTGAATAGTGTTCGTATGTAGAACAAAAATGAGAAATCCGTCCGTTTTCGTCATTTGTTATCGAATCGACTTAAAGCCAGATCGTCACATTGGCCGCTCTTCTCTCTGAAAGGGTTTACTCATCGTCTGCAAAGCTAAGTCGCCTGCTGCGGTATGCGGAGACACTAAAAGCACCATAGTAGAACACAGATGAAGCTTCAAAGTTGATGCAATAGCCAGTAAGAAGTAGTACAATACAAGAATTAGGTATCGATTATTGACTTTTTTGCTGGCTTTGGTGCCTTGGACATGAGCTAGGACATTAAGATTCTGCATGAAAGGAGGACTATCAGCCTCGTTGCACGGGAGTATGTGAAAAGTGTTCATATGTAGTAAAAACCTGAGAAATCCGTCAATTTTCGACATTTGTTATCTAATCGACTTGAGGCCAGTTCGTCACATTGGCCTCTCTTCTCTCTGAAACGGTTGTACTTATCGTCTGCAAAGCTATGTCGCGTGCAGCGGTATGCGGAGACACTAAAAGCACCATAGTAGAACACAGATGAAGCTTCAAAGTTGATGTAATAGCCAGTAAGAAGTAGTACAATTCAAGATTTAGGTATCGATTATTGTCTTTTTTGCTGGCTTTGGTGCCTTGGACATGAGCTTGGACCTTAAGATTCCGCATGAAAGGAGGACTAGCAGCCGCGTTGCACGGGACTATGTGACAAGTGTTCATATGTAGTAAAAACCTGAGAAATCCGTCCATTTTCGTCATTTGTTATCGAATCGACTTAATGCCAGATCGTCACATTGGCCGCTCTTCTCTCTGAAACGGTTGTACTTATCGTCTGCAAGGCTATGTCGCGTGCTGCAGTATGCGGAGACACTAAAAGCACCATAGTAGAACAGAGATGAAGCTTCTAAGTTGATGTGATAGCCAGTGAGAAGTAGTACAATTCAAGTTATAGGTATCGATTATTGACTTTTTAGCTGGCTTTGGTGCCTTGGACATGAGCTAGGACCTTACGATTCTGCATGAATTGAGGACTAGCAGCCGCGTTGCACGGGAGTATGTGAAAAGTGTTCATATGTAGTAAAAACCTGAGAAATCCGTCCGTTTTCGTCATTTGTTATCGAATCGACTTAAAGCCAGTTCGTCACATTGGCCCCTCTTCTCTCTGAAACGGTTGTACTTATCGTCTGCAAAGCTATGTCGCGTGCTGCGGTATGCGGAGACACTAAAAGCACCATAGTAGAACACAGATGAAGCTTCTAAGTTGATGTAATAGCCAGTAAGTGGTAGTACAATTCAAGTTTTAGGTATCGAATATTGATTTTTTAGCTGGCTTTGGTGCCTTGGACATGAGCTGGGACCTTAAGATTCTGCATGAAAGGAGGACTAGCAGCCGCGTTGCACGGAGAATGTGAAAAGTGTTCATATGTAGTAAAAACCTGAGAAATCCGTCCGTTTTCGTAATTTATTATCGAATCGACTTAAAGCCAGATCGACACATTGGTCGCTCTTCTCTCTGAAACGGTTGTACTTATCGTCTGCAAAGCTATGTCGCGTGCAGCGGTATGCGGAGACACTAAAATCACCATAGTAGAACACAGATGAAGCTTCTAAGTTGATGTAATAGCCAGTAAGAAGTAGTACAATTCAAGTTTTAGGAATCGATTATTGACTTTTTTGATGGCTTTGGTGCCTTTGACATGAGCTAGGACTTTAAGATTCTGCATAAAAGGAGGACTAGCAGCCCAGTTGCACGGGAGAATGTGAAAAGTGTTCATATGTATTAAAAACCTGAGAAATCCGTCCGTTTTCGTCATTTGTTATCCAATCGGCTTATAGCCAGATCGGCACATTAGCCCCTCTTCTCTCTGAAACGGTTGTACTTATCGTCTGCAAAGCTATGTCGCGTGCTGCGGTATGCGGAGACACTAAAAGCACAATTGTAGAACACAGATGAAGCTTCTAAGTTCATGTAATAGCCAGTAAGGAGTGGTACAATTCAAGTTTTAGGTATCGAATATTGACTTTTTAGCTGGCTTTGGTGCCTTGGACATGAGCTAGGACCTTAAGATTCTGCATGAAAGGAGGACTAGCAGCCGAGTTGCACGGAGGATGCGAAAAGTGTTCATATGTAGTAGAAACCTGAGAAATCCGTCCGTTTTCGTAATTTATTATCGAATCGACTTAAAGCAGTGCGTCACATTGGCCGCTCTTCTCTCTGAAACGGTTGTACTTATCGTCTGCAAATCTATGTCGCGTGCTGCGGTATGCGGAGACACTAAAAGCACCATAGTAGAACACAGATTAAGCTTCTAGGTTGACGTAATAGCCAGTAAGAAGTAGTACAATTGGA
The DNA here is from genome assembly GCF_023897955.1 of Schistocerca gregaria. NCBI lineage: Eukaryota > Metazoa > Arthropoda > Insecta > Orthoptera > Acrididae > Schistocerca > Schistocerca gregaria. Next base: position 1,822,132 of record NW_026061973.1, read on the forward strand.
GTTTTAGGTATCGATTATTGACTTTTTAGCTGGCTTTTGTGCCTTGGACATGAGCTAGGACCTTATGACTCTGCATGAAAGGAGGACTAGCAGCCGAGATGCATGGGAGAATGTGAATAGTTTTCGTATGTAGAAACAAAATTAGAAATCCGTCCGTTTTCGTCATTTGTTATCGAATCGACTTAAAGCCAGATCGTCACATTGGCCGCTCTTCTCTCTGAAACGGTTTACTCATCGTCTGCAAAGCTCAGTCGCCTGCTGCGGTATGCGGAGACACTAAAAGCACCATAGTAGAACACAGATGAAGCTTCAAAGTTGATGTAATAGCCAGTAAGAAGTAGTACAATACAAGAATTAGGTATCGATTATTGACTTTTTTGCTGGCTTTGGTGCCTTGGACATGAGCTAGGACATTAAGATTCTGCATGAAAGGAGGACTATCAGCCTCGTTGCACGGGAGTATGTGAAAAGTGTTCATATGTAGTAAAAACCTGTGAAATCCGTCCATTTTCGACATTTGTTATCTAATCGACTTGAGGCCAGTTCGTCACATTGGCCACTCTTCTCTCTGAAACGGTTGTACTTATCATCTGCAAAGCTATGTCGCGTGCTGCGGTATGCGGAGACACTTAAAGCACCATAGTAGAACACAGATGAAGCTTCTAAGTTGATGTAATAGCCAGTAAGGAGTAGTACAATTCAAGTTTTAGGTATCGAATATTGACTTTTTAGCTGGCTTTGGAGCCTTGGACATGAGCTAGGACCTTAAGATTCTGCATGAAAGGAGGACTAGCAGCCGAGTTGCACGCGAGGATGCGAAAAGTGTTCATATGTAGTAAAAACCTGAGAAATCCGTCCGTTTTCGTAATTTATTATCGAATCGACTTAAAGCAGTGCGTCACATTGGCCGCTCTTCTCTCTGAAACGGTTGTACTTATCGTCAGCAAAGCTATGTCGCTTGCTGCGGTTTGCGGAGACACTAAAAGCACCATAGTAGAACACAGATGAAGCTTCAAAGTTGATGTAATAGCCAGTAAGAAGTAGTACAATTCAAGATTTAGGTATCGATTATTGTCTTTTTTGCTGGCTTTGGTGCCTTGGACATGAGCTTGGACCTAAGATTCCGCATGAAAGGAGGACTAGCAGCCGCGTTGCACGGGACTATGTGACAAGTGTTCATATGTAGTAAAAACCTGAGAAATCCGTCCATTTTCGTCATTTGTTATCGAATCGACTTAATGCCAGATCGTCACATTGGCCTCTCTTCTCTCTGAAACGGTTGTACTTATCGTCTGCAAAGCTATGTCGCGTGCTGCGGTATGCGGAGACACTAAAAGCACCATAGTAGAACACAGATTAAGCTTCTATGTTGATGTAATAGCCAGTAAGAAGTAGTACAATTCAAGTTTTAGGTATCGATTATTGACTTTTTAGCTGGCTTTTGTGCCTTGGACATGAGCTAGGACCTTATGATTCTGCATGAAAGGAGGACTAGCAGCCGAGATGCATGGTAGAATGTGAATAGTGTTCATATGCAGTAAGAAAATGAGAAATCCGTCCGTTTTCGTCATTTGTTATCGAATCGACTTAAAGCCAGATCGTCACATTGGCCGCTCTTCTCTCTGAAACGGTTGTACTTATCGTCTGCAAGGCTATGTCGCGTGCTGCAGTATGCGGAGACACTAAAAGCACCATAGTAGAACAGAGATGAAGCTTCTAAGTTGATGTGATAGCCAGTGAGAAGTAGTACAATTCAAGTTATAGGTATCGATTATTGACTTTTTAGCTGGCTTTGGTGCCTTGGACATGAGCTAGGACCTTACGATTCTGCATGAATTGAGGACTAGCAGCCGCGTTGCACGGGAGTATGTGAAAAGTGTTCATATGTAGTAAAAACCTGAGAAATCCGTCCGTTTTCGTCATTTGTTATCGAATCGACTTAAAGCCAGTTCGTCACATTGGCCCCTCTTCTCTCTGAAACGGTTGTACTTATCGTCTGCAAAGCTATGTCGCGTGCTGCGGTATGCGGAGACACTAAAAGCACCATAGTAGAACGCAGATGAAGCTTCTAAGTTGATGTAATAGCCAGTAAGTGGTAGTACAATTCAAGTTTTAGGTATCGAATATTGATTTTTTAGCTGGCTTTGGTGCCTTGGACATGAGCTGGGACCTTAAGATTCTGCATGAAAGGAGGACTAGCAGCCGAGTTGCATGAGAGGATGCGAAAAGTGTTCATATGTAGTAAAAACCTGAGAAATCCGTCCGTTTTCGTCATTTGTTATCGAATCGACTTAAAGCCAGATCGTCACATTGGCCGCTCTTATATCTGAAACGGTTGTACTTATCGTCTGCAAAGCTATGTCGCGTGCTGCGGTATGCGGAGACACTAAAAGCACCATAGTAGAACATAGATGAAGCTTCAAAGTTGATGTAATAGCCAGTAAGAAGTAGTACAATTCAAGATTTAGGTATCGATTATTGACTTTTTTGCTGGCTTTGGTGCCTTGAACATGAGCTAGGACCCTAAGATTCTGCATGAAAGGAGGACTAGCAGCCGAGTTGCACGGGGGAATGTAAAAAGTGTTCATATGTAGTAAAAACCTGAGAAATCCGTCCGTTTTCGGCACTTGTTATGGAATCGACTTAAAGCCAGATCGTCACATTGGCCCCTCTTCTCTCTGAAACGGTTGTACTTATCGTCTGCAAAGCTATGTCGCGTGCTGCAGTATGCGGAGACACTAAAAGCACCATAGTAGAACACAGATGAAGCTTCTAAGTAGATGTGATAGCCAGTGAGAAGTAGTGCAATTCAAGTTTTAGGTATCGATTATTGACTTTTTAGCTGGCTTTTGTGCCTTGGACTTGAGGTAGGACCATAAGATTCTGCATGAAAGGAGGACTAGCAGCCGCGTTGCACGGGAGTATGTAAAGAGTGTTCATATGTAGTAAAAACCTGAGAAATCCGTCCATTTTCGTCATTTGTTATCGAATCGACTTGAAGCCAGATCGTCACATTGGCCGCTCTTCTCTCTGAAACGGTTGTACTTATCGTCTGCAAAGCTATGTCGCGTGCTGCGGTATGCGGAGACACTAAAAGCACCATAGTAGAATACAGATGAAGCTTCTATGTTGATGTAATAGCCAGTAAGAAGTAGTACAATTCAAGTTTTAGGTATCGATAATAGACGTTTTAGCTGGCTTTGGTGCCTTGGACATGAGGTAGGACCTTAAGATTGTGCATGAAAGGATTACTAGCAGCCGCGTTGCACGGAGAATGTGAAAAGTGTTCATATGTAGTAAAAACCTGAGAAATCCGTCCGTTTTCGTAATTTATTATCGAATCGACTTAAAGCCAGATCGTCACATTGGTCGCTCTTCTCTCTGAAACGGTTGTACTTATCGTCTGCAAAGCTATGTCGCGTGCAGCGGTATGCGGAGACACTAAAATCACCATAGTAGAACACAGATGAAGCTTCTAAGTTGATGTAATAGCCAGTAAGAAGTAGTACAATTCAAGTTTTAGGAATCGATTATTGACTTTTTTGATGGCTTTGGTGCCTTTGACATGAGCTAGGACTTTAAGATTCTGCATAAAAGGAGGATTAGCAGCCCAGTTGCACGGGAGAATGTGAAAAGTGTTCATATGTATTAAAAACCTGAGAAATCCGTCCGTTTTCGTCATTTGTTATCCAATCGGCTTATAGCCAGATCGGCACATTAGCCTCTCTTCTCTCTGAAACGGTTGTACTTATCGTCTGCAAAGTTATGTCGCGTGCTGCGGTATGCGGAGACACTAAAAGCACAATTGTAGAACACAGATGAAGCTTCTAAGTTCATGTAAAAGCCAGTAAGGAGTAGTACAATTCAAGTTTTAGGTATCGAATATTGACTTTTTAGCTGGCTTTGGTGCCTTGGACATGAGCTAGGACCTTAAGATTCTGCATGAAAGGTGGACTAGCAGCCGAGTTGCACGGAGGATGCGAAAAGTGTTCATATGTAGTAGAAACCTGAGAAATCCGTCCGTTTTCGTAATTTATTATCGAATCGACTTAAAGCAGTGCGTCACATTGGCCGCTCTTCTCTCTGAAACGGTTGTACTTATCGTCTGCAAATCTATGTCGCGTGCTGCGGTATGCGGAGACACTAAAAGCACCATAGTAGAACACAGATTAAGCTTCTAGGTTGACGTAATAGCCAGTAAGAAGTAGTACAATTGGAGTTTTAGGTATCGATTATTGACTTTTTAGCTGGCTTTTGTGCCTTGGACATGAGCTAGGACCTTATGACTCTGCATGAAAGGAGGACTAGCAGCCGAGATGCATGGGAGAATGTGAATAGTGTTAATATGTAGAAAAAAAATGAGAAATCCGTCCGTTTTCGTCATTTGTTAACGAATCGACTTAAAGCCAGATCGTCACATTGGCCGCTCTTCTCTCTGAAACGGTTTACTCATCGTCTGCAAAGCTAAGTCGCCTGCTGCGGTATGCGGAGACAGTAAAAGCACCATAGTAGAACACAGATGAAGCTTCAAAGTTGATGTAATAGCCAGTAAGAAGTAGTACAATACAAGAATTAGGTATCGATTATTGACTTTTTAGCTGGCTTTGGTGCCTTGGACATGAGCTAGGACATTAAGATTCTGCATGAAAGGAGGACTATCAGCCGCGTTGCACGGGAGTATGTGAAAAGTGTTCATATGTAGTAAAAACCTGTGAAATCCGTCCATTTTCGTCATTTGTTATCTAATCGACTTGAGGCCAGTTCGTCACATTGGCCCCTCTTCTCTCTGAAACGGTTGTACTTATCATCTGCAAAGCTATGTCGCGTGCTGCGGTATGCGGAGACACTAAAAGCACCATAGTAGAACACAGATGAAGCTTCTAAGTTGATGTAATAGCCAGTAAGGAGTAGTACAATTCAAGTTTTAGGTATCGAATATTGACTTTTTAGCTGGCTTTGGCGCCTTGGACATGAGCTAGGACCTTAAGATTCTGCATGAAAGGAGGACTAGCAGCCGAGTTGCACGCGAGGATGCGAAAAGAGTTCATATGTAGTGAAAACCTGAGAAATCCGTCCGTTTTCGTAATTTATTATCGAATCGACTTAAAGCAGTGCGTCACATTGGCCGCTCTTCTCTCTGAAACGGTTGTACTTATCGTCTGCAAAGCTATGTCGCGTGCTGCGGTATGCGGAGACACTAAAAGCACCATAGTAGAACACAGATGAAGCTTCAAAGTTGATGTAATAGCCAGTAAGAAGTAGTACAATTCAAGATTTAGGTATCGATTATTGTCTTTTTTGCTGGCTTTGGTGCCTTGGACATGAGCTTGGACCTTAAGATTCTGCATGAAAGGAGGACTAGCAGCCGCGTTGCACGGGACTATGTGACAAGTGTTCATATGTAGTAAAAACCTGAGAAATCCGTCCATTATCGTCATTTGTTATCGAATCGACTTAATGCCAGATCGTCACATTGGCCTCTCTTCTCTCTGAAACGGTTGTACTTATCGTCTGCAAAGCTATGTCGCGTGCTGCGGTATGCGGAGACACTAAAATCACCATAGTCGAACACAGATGAAGCTTCTAAGTTGATATAATAGCTAGTAAGATGTAGTCAATTTAGGTATCGATTATTGACTTTTTAGCTGGCTTTGGTGCCTTGGACAAGAGCTATGTCCTTAAGATTCTGCATGAAAGGAGGACTAGCAGCCGAGTTGCATTGGAGAATGTGGAAACTGTTCATATCTAGTAAAAACCTGAGAAATCCGTCCGTTTTAGTCATTTGTTATCGAATCAACTTGAAGCCAGATCGTCACATTGCCCGCTTTTTTCTCTGAAACGGTTGAACTTATCGCCTGCAAAGCTATGTCGCGTGCTGCAGTATGCGGAGACACTAAAAGCACCATAGTAGAACGCAGATGAAGCTTCTAAGTTGATGTGATATCCAGTGAGAAGTAGTACAATTAAAGTTTTAGGTATCGATTATTGACTTTTTAGCTGTCTTTTGTGTCTTGGACATGAGCTAGGACCTTATGATTCTGCATGAAAGGAGGACTAGCAGCCGAGTTACATGGGAGAATGTGAAAAGAGTTCATATGTAGTAAAAACCTGAGAAATCCGTCCGATTTCGTCATTTGTTATCGAATCGACTTAAAGCCAGATCGTCACATTGGCCGCTCTTCTCTCTGAAACGGTTGTACTTATCGTCTGCAAAGCTATGTCGCGTGCTGCGGTATGCGGAGACACTAAAAGCACCATAGTAGAACACAGATGAAGCTTCAAAGTTGATGTAATAGCCAGTAAGAAGTAGTACAATTCAAGATTTAGGTATCGATTATTGACTTTTTTGCTGGCTTTAATGCCTTGGACATAACCTAGGACCTTAAGATTCTGCATGAAAGGAGGACTAGCAGCCGAGTTGCACGGGAGAATGTAAAAAGTGTTCATATGTAGTAAAAACCTGAGAAATCCGTCCGTTTTCGTCATTTGTTATCGAATGGACTTAAAGCCAGATCGTCACATTGGCCGCTCTTCTCTCTGAAACGGTTGTACTTATCGTCTGCAAAGCTATTGCGCGTGCTGCAGTATGCGCAGACACTAAAAGCACCATAGTAGAACACACATGAAGCTTCTAAGTTGATGTGATAGACAGTGAGACGTAGTACAATTCAAGTTTTAGGTATCGATTATTGTCTTTTTAGCTGGCTTTGGTGCCTTGGACATGAGCTAGGACCTTAAGGTTATGCATGAAAGGAGGACTAGCAGCCGCGTTGCACGGGAGTATGTGAAAAGTGTTCATATGTTGTAAAAACCTGAGAAATCCGTCCATTTTCGTCATTTGTTATCGAATCGACTTAAAGCCAGTTCGTCACATTGGCCCCTCTTCTCTCTGAAACGGTTGTACTTATCGTCTGCAAAGCTATGTCGCGTGCTGCGGTATGCGGAGACACTAAAAGCACCATAGTAGAACACAGATGAAGCTTCTAAGTTGATGTAATAGCCAGTAAGGAGTAGTACAATTCAAGTTTTAGGTATCGAATATTGACTTTTTAGCTGGCTTTGGCGCCTTGGACATGAGCTAGGACCTTAAGATTCTGCATGAAAGGAGGACTAGCAGCCGCGTTGCACGGGAATATGTGACAAGTGTTCATATGTATTAAAAACCTGAGAAATCCGTCCATTTTCGTCAATTGTTATCGAATCGACTTAAAGCCAGATCGTCACATTGTTCTCTCTTCTCTTTGAAACGGTTGTACTTATCGTCTGCAAAGCTATGTCGCGTGCTGCGGTTTGCGGAGACACTAAAATCACCATAGTGGAACACAGATGAAGCTTCTAAGTTGATGTAATAGCTAGTAAGATGTAGTCAATTTAGGTATCGATTATTGACTTTTTAGCTGGCTTTGGTGCCTTGGACATGAGCTATGTCCTTAAGATTCTGCATGAAAGGAGGACTAGCGGCCGAGTTGAATGGGAGAATGTGAAAAGTGTTCATATGTAGTAAAAACCTGAGAAATCCATCCTTTTTCGTCAGTTGTTATCGAATCAACTTGAAGCCAGATCGTCATATTGCCCGCTCTTCTCTCTGAAACGGTTGTACTTATCGTCTGCAAAGCTATGTCGCGTGCTGCGGTATGCGGAGTCACTAATAGCACCATAGTAGAACACAGTTGAAGCTTCTAAGTTGATGTAATAGCCAGTAAGGAGTAATACAATTCAAGTTTTAGGTATCGAAAATTGAATTTTTAGCTGGCTTTGGTGAATTGGACATGAGGTAGGTCCTTATGATTGTGCATGAAAGGATTACTAGCAGCCGAGTGGCACGGGAGGATGCGAAAAGTGTTCATATGTAGTAAAAACCTGAGAAATCCGTCCGTTTTCGGAATATATTATCGAATCGACTTAAAGCAGTGCGTCACATTGGCCGCTCTTCTCTCTGAAACGGTTGTACTTATCGTCTGCAAAGCTATGTCGTGTGCTGCAGTATGCGGAGACACTAAAAGCTCCATAGTAGAACACAGATGAAGCTTCTAAGTTGATGTGATTGCCAGTGAGAAGTAGCACAATTCAAGTTTTAGGTATCGATTATTGACTTTTTAGCTGGCTTTTATGCCTTGGACATGAGCTAGGAACTTATGATTCTGCATGAAAGGAGGACTAGCAGCCGAGATGCATGGGAGAATGTGAATAGTGTTCATCTGTAGTAAAAAAATGAGAAATCAGTCCGTTTTCGTCATTTGTTATAGAAACGACTTAAAGCAGATCGTCACATTGGCCGCTCTTCTGTCTGAAACGGTTGTACTTATCGTCTGCAAAGCTATGTCGCGTGCTGCAGTATGCGGAGACACTAAAAGCACCATAGTAGAACACAGATGAAGCTTCTAAGTTGATGTGATAGCCAGTGAGAAGTAGTACAATTCAAGTTTTAGGTATCGATTATTGACTTTTTAGCTGGCTTTGGTGCCTTGGACATGGGCTATGACCTTAAGATTCTGCATGACAGGAGGACTAGCAGCCGAGTTGCACGGGAGGATGCGAAAAGTGTTCATATGTAGTAAAAACCTGAGAAATCCGTCCGTTTTCGTAATTTATTATCGAATCGACTTAAAGCAGTGCGTCACATTGGCCGCTCTTTTCTCTGAAACGGTTGTACTTATGGTCTGCAAAGCTATGTCGCGTGCTGCGGTATGCGGAGACACTAAAAGCACCATAGTAGAACACAGATGAAGGATCTAAGTTGATGTAATAGCCAGTAAGGAGTAGTACAATTCAAGTTTTAGGTATCGAATATTGACTTTTCAGCTGGCTTTGGTGCCTTGGACATGAGCTAGGACCTTAAGATTCTGCATGAAAGGAGGACTAGCAGCCGAGTTGCACGGGAGGATGCGAAAGGTGTTCATATGTAGTAAAAACCTGAGAAATCCGTCCGTTTTCTTAATTTATTATCGAATCGACTTAAAGCAGTGCGTCACATTGGCCGCTCTTCTCTCTGAAACGGTTGTACTTATGGTCTGCAAAGCTATGTCGCGTGCTGCGGTATGCGGAGACACTAAAAGCACCATAGTAGAACATAGATGAAGCTTCAAAGTTGATGTAATAGCCAGTAAGAAGTAGTACAATTCAAGATTTAGGTATCGATTATTGACTTTTTTGCTGGCTTTGGTGCCTTGAACATGAGCTAGGACCCTAAGATTCTGCATGAAAGGAGGACTAGCAGCCGAGTTGCACGGGGGAATGTAAAAAGTGTTCATATGTAGTAAAAACCTGAGAAATCCGTCCGTTTTCGGCACTTGTTATGGAATCGACTTAAAGCCAGATCGTCACATTGGCCCCTCTTCTCTCTGAAACGGTTGTACTTATCGTCTGCAAAGCTATGTCGCGTGCTGCAGTATGCGGAGACACTAAAAGCACCATAGTAGAACACAGATGAAGCTTCTAAGTTGATGTGATTGCCAGTGAGAAGTAGCACAATTCAAGTTTTAGGTATCGATTATTGACTTTTTAGCTGGCTTTTATGCCTTGGACATGAGCTAGGACCTTATGATTCTGCATGAAAGGAGGACTAGCAGCCGAGATGCATGGGAGAATGTGAATAGTGTTCATATGTAGTAAAAAAATGAGAAATCCGTCCGTTTTCGTCATTTGTTATCGAATCGACTTAAAGCCAGATCGTCACATTGGCCCCTCTTCTCTCTGAAACGGTTGTATTTATCGTCTGCAAAGCTATGTCGCGTGCTGCGGTATGCGGAGACACTAAAATCACCAGAGTGGAACACAGATGAAGCTTCAAAGTTGATGTAATAACCAGTAAGAAGTAGTAAAATTCAAGGTTTAGGTATCGATTATTGACTTTTTTGCTGGCTTTGGTGCCTTGGACATGAGCTAGGACCTTACGATTCTGCATGAAAGGAGGACTAGCAGCAGCGTTGCACGGGAGTATGTGAAAAGTGTTCATATGTAGTAAAAACCTGAGAAATCCGTCCATTTTCGCCATTTGTTATCGGAGCGACTTAAAGCCAATTCGTCACATTGGCCCCTCTTCTCTCTGAAACGGTTGTACTTATCGTCTGCAAAGCTATGTCGCGTGCTGCGGTATGCGGAGACACAAAAAGTACCATAGTAGAACACAGATGAAGCTTCTAACTTGATGTAATAGCCAGTAAGGAGTAGTACAATTCCAGTTTTAGGTATCGAATATTGACTTTTTAGCTGGCTTTGGTGCCTTGGACATGAGCTAGGACCTTAAGATTCTGCATGAATGGAGGACTAGCTGCCGAGTTGCACGGGAGGATGCGAAAAGTGTTCATATGTAGTAAAAACCTGAGAAATCCGTCCGTTTTCGTAATTTATTATCGAATCGACTTAAAGCAGTGCGTCACATTGGCCGCTCTTCTCTCTGAAACGGTTGTACTTATCGTCTGCAAAGCTATGTCGCGTGCTGCGGTATGCGGAGACACTAAAATCACCATAGTAGAACACAGATGAAGCTTCTAAGTTGATGTAATAGCCAGTAAGAAGTAGTACAATTCAAGTTTTAGGTATCGATTATTGACTTTTTAGCTGGCTTTGGTGCCTTGGACATGAGCTAGGACCTTAAGATTCTGCATGAAAGGAGGACTAGCAGCCGAGTTGCACGGGAGAATGCGAAAAGTTTTCATATGTAGTAAAAACCTGAGAAATCCGTCCGTTTTCGTAATTTGTTATCGAATCGACTTAAAGCCAGATCGTCACATTGGCCCCTCTTCTCTCTGAAACGGTTGTACTTATCGTCTGCAAAGCTATGTCGCGTGCTGCGGTATGCGGAGTCACTAAAAGCACCGTAGTAGAACACAGATGAAGCTCCTACGTTGATGTGATAGCCAGTGAGAAGTAGTACAATTCAAGTTTTAGGTATCGATTATTGACTTTTTAGCTGGCTTTGGTGCCTTGGACATGAGGTAGGACCTTAAGATTGTGCATGAAAGGAGGACTAGCAGCCGCGTTGCACGGGAGTATGCGAAAAGTGTTCATATGTAGTAAAAACCTGAGAAATCCGTCCCCTTTTATTCATTTGTTATCAAATCGACTTAAAGCCAGATCGTCACATTGGCCGTTCTTCTCTCTGAAACGGTTGTACTTATCGTCTGCAAAGCTATGTCGCGTGCTGCGGTATGCGGAGACACTAAAAGCACCATAGTAGAACACAGATGAAGCTTCTAAGTAGATGTAATAGCCAGTAAGAAGTAGTACAATTCAAGATTTAGGTATCGATTATTGACTTTTTTGCTGGGTTTGGTGCCTTGGACATGAGCTACGACCTTACGATTCTGCATGAAAGGAGGACTAGCAGCCAAGTTGCACGGGAGGATGCGAAAAGTGTTCATATGTAGTAAAAACCTGAGAAATCCGTCCGTTTTCGTAATTTTTTATCGAATCGACTTAAAGCAGTGCGTCACATTGGCCGCTCTTCTCTCTGAAACGGTTGTACTTATCGTCTGCAAAGCAATGTCGCGTGCTGCGGTATGCGGAGACACTAAAAGCACCATAGTAGAACACAGATGAAGCTTCTAAGTTGATGTAATAGCCAGTAAGAAGTAATACAATTCAAGTTTTAGGTATCGAATATTGACTTTTTAGCTGGCTTTGGTGCCTTGGACATGAGCTAGGACCTTACGATTCTGCATGAAATCAGGACTAGCAGCCGCGTTGCACGGGAGTATGTGAAAAGTGTTCATATGTAGTAAAAACCTGAGAAAACCGTCCATTTTCGTCATTTGTTATCGAATCGACTTAAAGCCAGATCGTCACATAGGCCCCACTTCTCTCTGAAACGGTTGTACTTATCGTCTGCAAAGCTATGTCGCGTGCTGCGGTATGCGGAGTCACTAAAAGCACCATAGTAGAACACAGATGAAGCTTCTAAGTTGATGTGATAGCCAGTGAGAAGTAGTACAATTCAAGTTTTAGGTATCGATTATTGACTTTTTAGCTGGCTTTGGTGCCTTGGACATGAGGTAGGACCTTAAGATTGTGCATGAAAGGAGGACTAGCAGACGCGTTGCACGGGAGTATGTAAAAAGTGTTCATATGTAGTAAAAACCTGAGAAATCCGTCCCCTTTTATTCATTTGTTATCGAATCGACTTAAAGCCAGATCGTCACATTGGCCGCTCTTCTCTCTGAAACGGTTGTACTTATCGTCTGCAAAGCTATGTCGCGTGCTGCGGTATGCGGAGACACTAAAATCACCATAGTGGAACACAGATGAAGCTTCTAAGTTGATGTAATAGCCAGTAAGGAGTAGTACAATTCAAATTTAAGTATCGATTATTTACTTTTTAGCTGGCTTTGGTGCCTTGGACATGAGCTAAGTCCTTAAGATTCTGCATGAAAGGAGGCCTAGCAGCCGAGTTGCATGGGAGAATGTGAAAAGTGTTCATATGTAGTAAAAACCTGAGAAATCCGTCCGTTTTCGTCATTTGTTATCGAATCGACTTAAAGCTAGGTCGTTACATTGGCCGCTCTTCTCTCTGAAACGGTTGTACTTATCGTCTGCAAAGCTATGTCGCGTGCTGCGGTATGCGGAGACACTAAAAGCACCATAGTAGAACACAGATGAAGCTTCTAAGTTGATGTAATAGCCAGTAAGGAGTAGTACAATTCAAGTTTTAGGTATCGATTATTGACTTTTTTGCTGGCTTTGGTGCCTTGGACATGAGCTAGGACCTTACGATTCTGCATGAATGGAGGACTAGCAGCCAAGTTGCACGGGAGGATGCGAAAAGTGTTCATATGTAGTATAAACCTGAGAAATCCGTCCGTTTTCGTAATTTATTATCGAATCGACTTAAAGCAGTGCGTCACATTGGCCGCTCTTCTCTCTGAAACGGTTGTACTTATCGTCTGCAAAGCAATGTCGCGTGCTGCGGTATGCGGAGACACTAAAAGCACCATAGTAGAACACAGATGAAGCTTCTAAGTTGGTGTAATAGCCAGTAAGAAGTAATACAATTCAAGTTTTAGTTATCGAATATTGACTCTTTAGCTTGCTTTGGTGCCTTGGACATGAGCTAGGACCTTACGATTCTGCATGAAATCAGAACTAGGAGCCGCGTTGCACGGGAGTATGTGAAAAGTGTTCATATGTAGTAAAAACCTGAGAAAACCGTCCATTTTCGTCATTTGTTATCGAATCGACTGAAAGCCAGATCGTCACATTGGCCCCTCTTCTCTCTGAAACGGTTGTACTTATCGTCTGCAAAGCTATGTCGTGTGCTGCGGTATGCGGAGACACTAAAATCACCATAGTGGAACACAGATGAAGCTTCTAAGTTGATGTAATAGCCAATAAGAAGTAGTACAATTCAAGTTTTAGGTATCGATTATTGACTTTTTAGCTGGCTTTGGTGCCTTGGACATGAGCAATGTCCTTAAGATTCTGCATGAAAGGAGGACTAGCAGCCGAGTTGCATGGGAGAATGTGGAAAGTGTTCATATGTAGTAAAAATCTGAGAAATCCGTCCGTTATCGTCATTTGTTATCGAATCAACTCGAAGCCAGATCGTCACATTGCACACATTGCACGCTCTTCTCTCTGAAACGGATGTACGTATCGTCTGCAAAGCTATGTCGCGTGCTGCGGTATGCGGAGACACTAAAAGCACCATAGTAGAACACAGATGAAGCTTCTAAGTTGATGTAATAGCCAGTAAGGAGTAGTACAATTCAAGTTTTAGGTATCGAATATTGACTTTTTAGCTGGTTTAGGTGCCTTCGACATGAGCTAGGACCTTAAGATTCTGCATGAAAGGAGGACTAGCAGACGAGTTGCACGGGAGGATGTGAGAAGTGTTCATATGTAGTAAAAACCTGAGAAATCCGTCCGTTTTCGTAATTTATTATCGAATCGACTTAAAGCCAGATCGTCACATTGGCCGCTCTTCTCTCTGAAACGGTTGTACTTATCGTCTGCAAAGCTATGTCGCGTGCTGCGGTATGCGGAGACACTAAAAGCACCATAGTAGAACACAGATTAAGCTTCTAAGTTGTAATAGCCAGTAAGAAATAGTACAATTCAAGTTTTAGGTATCGATTATTGACTTTTTAGCTGGCTTTTGTGCCTTGGACATGAGCTAGGACCTTATGATTCCGCATGGAAGGAGGACTAGCAGCCGAGTTGCATGGGAGAATGTGAAAGGTGTTCATATGTAGTAAAAACCTGAGAAATCGGGCCTTTTTCGTCAGTTGTTATCGAATCAACTTGAAGCCAGATCGTCACATTGCCCGCTCTTCTCCCTGAAACGGTTGTACTTATCGTCTGCAAAGCTATGTCGCGTGCTGCGGTATGCGGAGTCACTAAAAGCACCATAGTAGAACACAGATGAAGCTTCTAAGTTGATGTAATAGCCAGTAAGGAGTAGTACAATTCAAGTTTTAGGTATCGAATATTGACTTTTTAGCTGGCTTTGGTGCCTTGGACATGAGGTAGGACCTTACGATTCTGCATGAAAGGAGGGCTAGCAGCCGAGTTGCACGGGAGACTGTAAAAAATTTTCATATGTAGTAAAAACCTGAGAAATCTGTCCGTTTTCGTCACTTGTTATCGAATCGACTTAAAGCCAGATCGTCACATTGGCCCCTCTTCTCTCTGAAACGGTTGTACTTTTCGTCTGCAAAGCTATGTCGCGTGCTGCGGTATGCGGAGTCACTAAAAGCACCATAGTAGAACACAGAAGAAGCTTCTACGTTGATGTGATAGCCAGTGAGAAGTAGTACAATTCAAGTTTTAGGTATCGATTATTGACTTTTTAGCTGGCTGTGGTGCCTTAGACATGAGGTAGGACCTTAAGATTGTGCATGAAAGGAGGACTAGCAGCCGCGTTGCACGGGAGTATGTGAAAAGTGTTCATATGTAGTAAAAACCTGAGAAATCCGTCCCCTTTTATTCATTTGTTATCGAATCGACTTAAAGCCAGATCGTCACATTGGCCGCTCTTCTCTCTGAAACGGTTGTACTTATCGTCTGCAAAGCTATGTCGCGTGCTGCGGTATGCGGAGACACTAAAAGCACCATAGTAGAACATAGAAGAAGCTTCTATGTTGATGTAATAGCCAGTCAGAAGTAGTACAATTCAAGTTTTAGGTATCGATTATTGACTTTTTAGCTGGCTTTGGTGCCCTGGACCTGAGCTAGGACCTTAAGATTCTGCATGAAAGGAGGACTAGCAGCCGAGTTGATCGGGAGTATGTGAAAAGTGTTCATATGTAGTAAAAACCTGAGAAATCCGTTCGTTTTCGTCATTTGTTATCGAATCGACTTAAAACCAGATCGTCACATTGGACGCTCTTCTCTCTGAAACGGTTGTACTTATCGTCTGCAAAGCTATGTCGCGTGCTTCGGTATGCGGAGACACTCAAAGCACTATAGTAGAACACAGATGAAGCTTCTAAGTTGACATAATAGCCAGTAAGGAGTAGTAAAATTCAAGTTTTAGGTATCGATTATTGACATCTTAGCTGGCTTTGGTACATTGGACATGAGCAAGGACCTTAAGATTCTGCATGAAAGGAGGACTAGCAGCCGCGTTGCACGGGAGTATGTGATAAGTGTTTATATGTAGTAAAAACCTGAGAAATCCGTCCATTTTCGTCATTTGTTATCGAATCGACTTAAAGCCAGATCGTCACATTGGCCGCTCCTCTATCTGAAACGGTTGTACTTATCGTCTGCAAAGTTATGTCGCGTGCTGCGGTATGCGGAGGCACTAAAATCACCATAGTGGAACACAGATGGAGCTTCTAATTTGATGTAATAGCCAGTAAGAAGTACTACAATTCATGTTTTAGGTATCGAATATTGACCTTTTAGCTGGCTTTGGTGCCTTGGACATGAGCTAGGACCTTAAGTTTCTGCATGAAAGGAGGACTAGCAGCCGAGTTGAACGGGAGAATGCGAAAAGTGTTCATGTGTAGTAAAATCCTGAGAAATCTGTCCGTTTACGTAATTTGTTACCGAATCGACTTCAAGCCAGATCGTCACATTGGCCGCTCTTCTCTCTGAAACGGTTGTACTTATCGTCTGCAAAACTATGTCGCGTGCTGCGGTATGCGGAGACACTAAAAGCACCATAGTAGAACACAGATTAAGCTTCTAAGTTGATGAAATAGCCAGTAAGAAGTAGTACAATTCAGGTTTTAGGTATCGACTATGGACTTTTTGCTGGCTTTGGTGCCTTGGACATGAGCTAGGACCTTAAGATTCTGCATGAAAGGAGGACTAGCAGCCGAGTTGCAAGGGACAATGTTAAAAGTGTTCATATGTAGTAAAAACCTAAGAAATCCGTTCGTTTTGTCATTTGTTATCGAATCGACTTAAAGCCAGATCGTCACATTTGCCCCTCTTCTCTCTGAAACGGTTGTACTTATCGTGTGCAAAGCTATGTCGCGTGCTGCGGTATGCGGAGGCACTAAAATCACCATAGCGGAACACAGATGAAGCTTCTAAGTTGATGTAATAGCCAGTAAGAAGTAGTACAATTCAAGTTTTAGGTATCGATAATTGACTTTTTAGCTGGCTTTGGTGCCTTGGTAATGAGCTATGTCCTTAAGATTCTATATGAAAGGAGGACTAGCAGCCGAGTTGCATGGGAGAATGTGAAAAGTGTTCATATGTAGTAAAAACCTGAGAAATCCATCCGTTTTCGTCATTTGTTATCGAATCGACTTGGAGCCAGATCGTGACATTGTCCGCTCTTCTCTCTGAAAAGTTTGTACTTATCGTCTGCAAAGCTATGTCGCGTGCTGCGGTATGCGGAGACACTAAAAGCACCATAGTAGAACACAGATGAAGCTTCTAAGTTGATGTAATAGCCAGTAAGGAGTAGTACAATTCAAGTTTTAGGTATCGAATATTGACTTTTTAGCTGGTTTAGGTGCCTTGGACATGAGCTAGGACCTTAAGATTCTGCATGAAAGGAGGACTAGCAGCCGAGTTGCACGGGAGGATGCGAAAAGTGTTCATATGTAGTAAAAACCTGAGAAATCCGTCCGTTTTCGTAATTTATTATCGAATCGACTTAAAGCAGTGCGTCACATTGGCCGCTCTTCTCTCTGAAACGGTTGTACTTATCGTCTGCAAAGCTATGTCGCGTGCTGCAATATGCGGAGACACCAAAAGCACCATAGTAGAACACAGATGAAGCTTCTATGTTGATGTGATAGCCAGTGAGAAGTAGTACAACTCAAGTTTTAGGTACCGATTATTGACTTTTTAGCTGGCTTTTGTGCCTTGGACATGAGCTAGGACCTTACGATTCCGCATGAAAGGAGGAGTAGCAGCCGAGTTGCACGGGAGTATGTGAAAAGTGTTCATATGTAGTAAAAACCTGAGAAATCCGTCCATTTTCGTCATTTGTTATCGAATCGACCTAAAGCCAGATCGTCACATTGGCTGCTCTTCTCTCTGAAACGGTTGTACTTATCGTCTGCACAGCTTTGTCGCGTGCTGCGGTATGCGGAGACACTAAAAGCACCATAGTAGAACACAGATTAAGCTTCTAAGTTGATGTAATAGCCAGTAAGGAGTAGTAAAATTCAAGTTTTAGGTATCGAATATTGACTTTTTAGCTGGCTTTGGTGCCTTGGACATGAGCTAGGACCTTAAGATTCTGCATGAAAGGAGGACTAGCAGCCGAGTTGCACGGGAGGATGCGAAAAGTGTTCATATGTAGTAAAAACCTGAGAAATCGGGCCATTTTCGTCAGTTGTTATCGAATCAACTTGAAGCCAGATCGTCACATTGCCCGCTCTTCTCCCTGAAACGGTTGTACTTATCGTCTGCAAAGCTATGTCGCGTGCTGCGGTATGCGGAGTCACTAAAAGCACCATAGTAGAACACAGATGAAGCTTCTAAGTTGATGTAATAGCCAGTAAGGAGTAGTACAATTCAAGTTTTAGGTATCGAATATTGACTTTTTAGCTGGCTTTGGTGCCTTGGACATGAGGTAGGACCTTACGATTCTGCATGAAAGGAGGGCTAGCAGCCGAGTTGCACGGGAGACTGTAAAAAGTGTTCATATGTAGTAAAAACCTGAGAAATCCGTCCGTTTTCGTCATTTGTTATCGAATCGACTTAAAGCCAGATCGTCACATTGGTCGAACTTCTCTCTGAAACGGTTGTACTTATCGTCTGCAAAGCTATGTCGCGTGCTGCGGTATGCGGAGTCACTAAAAGCACCATAGTAGAACACAGATGAAGCTTCTAAGTTGATGTGATAGCCAGTGAGAAGTAGTACAATTCAAGTTTTAGGTACCGATTATTGACTTTTTAGCTGGCTTTGGTGCCTTGGACATGAGGTAGGACCTTAAGATTGTGCATGAAAGGAGGACTAGCAGCCGCGTTGCACGGGAGTATGTGAAAAGTGTTCATATGTAGTAAAAACCTGAGAAATCGGTCCCCTTTTATTCATTTGTTATCAAATCGACTTAAAGCCAGATCGTCACATTGGCCGCTCTTCTCTCTGAAACGGTTGTACTTATCGTCTGCAAAGCTATGTCGCGTGCTGCGGCATGCGGAGACACTACAAGCACCATAGTAGAACACAGATGAAGCTTCTAAGTTGATGTGATAGCCAGTAAGGAGTAGTACAATTCAAGTTTTAGGTATCGAATATTGACTTTTTAGCTGGCTTTGGTGCCTTGGACATGAGCTAGGACCTTAAGATTCTGCATAAAAGGAGGACTAGCAGCCGCGCTGCACGGGAGTATGTGAAAAGTGTTCATATGTAGTAAAAACCTGAGAAATCCGTCCATTTTCGTCATTTGTTATCGAATCGACTTAAAGCCAGATCGTCACATTGGCCCCTCTTCTCTCTGAAACGGTTGTACTTATCGTCTGCAAAGCTATGTCGCGTGCTGCGGTATGCGGAGACAATAAAATCACCATAGTGGAACACAGATGAAGCTTCTAAGTTGATGTAATAGCCAGTAAGAAGTAGTACAATTCAAGTTTAAGTATCGATTATTTACTTTTTAGCTGGCTTTGGTGCCTTGGACATGAGCTATGTCCTTAAGATTCTGCATGAAAGGAGGCCTAGCAGCCGAGTTGCATGGGAGAATGTGAAAAGTGTTCATATGTAGTAAAAACCTGAGAAATCCGTCCGTTTTCGTCATTTGTTATCGAATCGACTTAAAGCTTGGTCGTCACATTGGCCGCTCTTCTCTCTGAAACGGTTGTACTTATCGTCTGCAAAGCTATGTCGCGTGCTGCGGTATGCGGAGACACTAAAAGCACCATAGTAGAACGCAGATGAAGCTTCTAAGTTGATGTAATAGCCAGTAAGAAGTAGTACAATTCAAGATTTAGGTATCGATTATTGACTTTTTAGCTGGCTTTGGTGCCTTGGACATGAGCTAGGACCTTACGATTCTGCATGAAAGGAGGACTAGAAGCCAAGTTGCACGGGAGGATGCGAAAAGTGTTCATATGTAGTAAAAACCTGAGAAATCCGTCCGTTTTCGTAATTTATTATCGAATCGACTTAAAGCAGTGCGTCACATTGGCCGCTCTTCTCTCTGAAACGGTTGTACTTATCGTCTGCAAAGCTATGTCGCGTGCTGCGGTATGCGGAGACACTAAAAGCACCATAGTAGAACACAGATGAAGCTTCTAAGTTGATGTAATAGCCAGTAAGAAGTAATACAATTCAAGTTTTAGGTATCGAATATTGACTTCTTAGCTGGCTTTGGTGCCTTGGACATGACCTAGGACCTTACGATTCTGCATGAAATCAGGACTAGCAGCCGCGTTGCACGGGAGTATGTGAAAACTGTTCATATGTAGTAAAAACCTGAGAAAACCGTCCATTTTCGTCATTTGTTATCGAATCGACTGAAAGCCAGATCGTCACATTGGCCCCTCTTCTCTCTGAAACGGTTGTACTTATCGTCTGCAAAGCTATGTCGTGTGCTGCGGTATGCGGAGACACTAAAATCACCATAGTGGAACACAGATGAAGCTTCTAAGTTGATGTAATAGCCAGTAAGAAGTAGTACAATTCAAGTTTTAGGTATCGATTATTGACTTTTTAGCTGGCTTTGGTGCCTTGGACTTGAGCTAGGACCTTATGATTCTGCATGAAAGGAGGACTAGCAGCCGAGTTGCATGGGAGAATGTGAAAGGTGTTCATATGTAGTAAAAACCTGAGAAATCGGGCCTTTTTCGTCAGCTGTTATCGAATCAACTTGAAGCCAGATCGTCACATTGCCCGCTCTTCACTCTGAAACGGTTGTACTTATCGTCTGCAAAGCTATGTCGCGTGCTGCGGTATGCGGAGTCACTAAAAGCACCATAGTAGACCACAGATGAAGCTTCTAAGTTGTTGTAATAGCCAGTAAGGAGTAGTACAATTCAAGTTTTAGGTATCGAATATTGACTTTTTAGCTGGCTTTGGTGCCTTGGACATGAGGTAGGACCTTACGATTCTGCATGAAAGGAGGGCTAGCAGCCGAGTTGCACGGGAGAATGTAAAAAGTGTTCATATGTAGTAAAAACCTGAGAAATCCGTCCGTTTTCGTCATTTGTTATCGAATCGACTTAAAGCCAGATCGTCACATTGGCCCCCCTTCTCTCTGAAACGGTTGTAATTATCGTCTGCAAAGCTATGTCGCGTGCTGCGGTATGCGGAGTCACTAAAAGCACCATAGTAGAACACAGATGAAGCTTCTAAGTTGATGTAATAGCCAGTAAGAAGTAGTACAATCCAAGTTTTAGGTATCGATTATTGACTTTTTAGCTGGCTTTGGTGCATTGGACGTGAGCTAAGACCTTAAGATTCTGCATGAAAGGAGGACTAGCAGCCGCGTTGCACGGGAGTATGTGAAAAGTCTTCATATGTAGTAAAAACCTGAGAAATCCGTCCCCTTTTATTGATTTGTTATCGAATCGACTTAAAGCCAGATCGTCACATTGGTCGAACTTCTCTCTGAAACGGTTGTACTTATCGTCTGAAAGCTATGTCGCGTGCTGCAATATGCGGAGACACCAAAAGCACCATAGTAGAACACAGATGAAGCTTCTAAGTTGATGTGATAGCCAGTGAGATGTAGTACAATTCAAGTTTTAGGTATCGATTATTGACATTTTAGCTGGCCTTGGTGCCTTGGACATGAGCTAGGACCTTAAGATTCTGCATAAAAGGAGGACTAGCAGCCGCGCTGCACGGGAGTATGTGAAAAGTGTTCATATGTAGTAAAAACCTGAGAAATCCGTCCATTTTCGTCATTTGTTATCGAATCGACTTAAAGCCAGATCGTCACATTGGCCGCTCTTCTCTCTGAAACGGTTGTACTTATCGTCTGCAAAGCTATGTCGCGTGCTGCGGTATGCGGAGTCACTAAAATCACCATAGTGGAACACAGATGAAGCTTCTAAGTTGATGTAATAGCCAGTAAGAAGTAGTACAATTCAAGTTTAAGTATCGATTATTTACTTTTTAGCTGGCTTTGGTACCTTGGACATGAGCTATGTCCTTAAAATTCTGCATGAAAGGAGGCCTAGCAGCCGAGTTGCATGGGAGAATGTGAAAAGTGTTCATATGTAGTAAAAACCTGAGAAATCCGTCCGTTTTCGTAATTTATTATCGAATCGCCTTAAAGCAGTGCGTCACATTGGCCGCTCATCTCTCTGAATCGGTTGTACTTATCGTCTGCAAAGCTATGTCGTGTGCTGCGGTATGCGGAGACACTAAAAGCACCATAGTAGAACACAGATGAAGCTTCTAAGTTGATGTAATAGCCAGTAAGAAGTAGTACAATTCAAGATATAGGTATCGATTTTTGACTTTTTTGCTGTCTTTGGTGCCTAGGACATGAGCTAGGACTTTACGATTCAGCATGAAAGGAGGACTAGCAGCCGAGTTGCACGGGAGAATGTAAAATTTGTTCATATGTAGTAAAAACCTGAGAAATCCGTCCGTTTTCGTCATTTGTTATCGAATCGACTTAAAGCCAGATCGCCACATTGGCCCCTCTTCTCTCTGAAACAGTTGTACTTATCGTCTGCAAAGCTATGTCGTGTGCTGCAGTATCCGGAGACACTAAAAGCACCATAGTAGAACACAGATTACGCTTCTAAGTTGATGTAATAGCCAGTAAGGAGTAGTACAATTCAAGTTTTAGGTATCGAATATTGAATTTTTAGCTGGCTTTGGTGCCTTGGACATGAGCTAGGACCTTAAGATTCTGCATGAAAGGAGGACTAGCAGCCGAGTTGCACGGGAGAATGCGATAAGTTTTCATATGTAGTAAAAACCTGAGAAATCCGTCCGTTTTCGTAATTTATTATCGAATCGACTTAAAGCAGTGCGTCACATTGACCGCTCTTCTCTCTGAAACGGTTGTACTTATCGTCTGCAAAGCTATGTCGCGTGCTGCGGTATGCGGAGACACTAAAAGCACCATAGTAGAACACAGATTAACGTTCTAAGTTGTAATAGCCAGTAAGAAGTAGTACAATTCAAGTTTTAGGTATCGATTATTGACTTTTTAGCTGGCTTTTGTGCCTTGGACATGAGCTAGGACCTTATGATTCCGCATGGAAGGAGGACTAGCAGCCGTGTTGCATTGGAGAATGTGAAAAGAGTTCATATGTAGTAAAAACCTGAGAAATCCGTCCGTTTTCGTCATTTGTTATCGAATCGACTTAAAGCCAGGTCGTCACATTGGCCGCTCTTCTCTCTGAAACGGTTGTACTTATCGTCTGCAAAGCTATGTCGCGTGCTGCGGTATGCGGAGACACTAAAATCACCACAGTAGAACACAGATGAAGCTTCTAAGTTGATGTAATAGCCAGTAAGAAGTAGTACAATTCAAGTTTTAGGTATCGATTATTGACTTTTTAGCTGGCTTTGGTGCCTTTGGCATGAGCTAGGTCCTTATGATTCTGCATGAAAGGAGGACTAGCAGCCGAGTTGCATGGGAGAATGTGAAAAGTGTTCATATGTAGTAAAAACCTGAGAAATCCGTCCGTTTTCGTCATTTGTTATCGAATCAACTTGAAGCCAGATCGTCACATTGGCCGCTCTTCTCTCTGAAACGGTTGTACTTATCGTCTGCAAAGCTATGTCGCGTGCTGCGGTATGAAGAGACACTAAAAGCACCATAGTAGAACACAGATGAAGCTTCTAAGTTGATGTAATAGCCAGTAAGAAGTAGTACAATTCAAGTTTTAGGTATCGATTATTGACTTTTTAGCTGGCTTTGGTGCCTTTGGCATGAGCTAGGTCCTTATGATTCTGCATGAAAGGAGGACTAGCAGCCGAGTTGCATGGGAGAATGTGAAAAGTGTTCATATGTAGTAAAAACCTGAGAAATCCGTCCGTTTTCGTCATTTGTTATCGAATCAACTTGAAGCCAGATCGTCACATTGGCCGCTCTTCTCTCTGAAACGGTTGTACTTATCGTCTGCAAAGCTATGTCGCGTGCTGCGGTATGAAGAGACACTAAAAGCACCATAGTAGAACACAGATGAAGCTTCAAAGTTGATGTAAAAGCCTGTAAGAAGTAGTACAATTCAAGATTTAGGTATCGATTATTGACTTTTTTGCTAGCTTTGGTGCCTTGGACATGAGTTAGGACCTTACGATTCTGCATGAAAGGAGGACTAGCAGCCGAGTTAAACGGGAGTAAGTGAAAAGTGTTCATATGTAGTAAAAACCTGAGAAATCCGTCCGTTTTCGTCATTTATTATCGAATCGACTTAAAGCCAGATCGTCACATTGGCCGCTCTTCTCTCTGAAACGGTTGTACATATCGTCTGCAAAGCTATGTCGCGTGCTGCGGTATGCGGAGACACTAAAAGCACCATAGTAGAACACAGATGAAGCTTCAAAGTTGATGTAATAGCCAGTAAGAAGTAGTACAATTCAAGATTTAGGTATCGATTATTGACTTTTTTGCTGGCTTTGGAGACTCGGACATGAGCTAGGACCTTACGATTCTGCATGAAAGAAGGACTAGCAGCCGAGTTGCACGGGAGAATGTAAAAATTGTTCATATGTAGTAAAAAACTGAGAAATCCGTCCGTTTTCGTCATTTGTTATCGAATCGACTTAAAGCCAGATCGTTACATTGGCCGCTCTTCTCTCTGAAACGGTTGTACTTATCGTCTGCAAAGCTATGTCGTCTGCTGCGGTATGCGGAGATACATAAAGCACCATAGTAGAACACAGATGAAGCTTCTAAGTTGATGTAATAGCCAGTAAGAAGTAGTACAATTCAAGATTTAGGTATCGATTATTGACTTTTTACCCTTCTTTGGTGCCTTGGACATGAGCTGGGGCCTTAAGATTCTGCATGAAACGAGGACTAGCAGCCGAGTTGCACGGGAGAATGTGAAAAGTGTTCATATGTATTAAAAACCTGAGAAATCCGTTCGTTTTCGTCATTTGTTATCGAATCGACTGAAAGCCAGATCGTCACATTGGTCGCTCTTCTCTCTGAAACGGTTGTACTTATCGTCTGCAAAGCTATGTCGCGTGCTGCGGTATGCGGAGACACTAAAATCACCATAGTGGAACACAGATGAAGCTTCTAAGTTGATGTAATAGCCAGTAAGGAGTAGTACAATTCACGTTTTAGGTATCGAATATTGACTTTTTAGATGGCTTTGGTACCTTGGACATGAGCTAGGACCTTAAGACTCTGCATGAAAGGAGGACTAGCAGCCGAGTTGCACGGGAGGATGCGAAAAGTGTTCATATGTAGTAAAAACCTGAGAAATCCGTCCGTTTTCGTAAT
Organism: Schistocerca gregaria; assembly: GCF_023897955.1. Classification (NCBI taxonomy): domain Eukaryota; kingdom Metazoa; phylum Arthropoda; class Insecta; order Orthoptera; family Acrididae; genus Schistocerca; species Schistocerca gregaria. The sequence goes on from NW_026061973.1 coordinate 1,846,905, forward strand.
TTATTATCGAATCGACTTAAAGCAGTGCGTCACATTGGCCGCTCTTCTCTCTGAAACGGTTGTACTTATCGTCTGAAAAGCTATGTCGCGTGCTGCGGTATGCGGAGACACTAAAAGCACCATAGTAGAACACATATGAAGCTTCTAAGTTGATGTGATAGCCAGTGAGAAGTAGAACAATTCAAGTTTTAGGTATCGATTATTGATCTTGTAGCTGGCTATGGTGCCTTGGACATGAGCTAGGACCTTAACATTCTGCATGAAAGGAGGACTAGCAGCAGCGTTGCACGGGAGTATGTGAAAAGTGTTCATATGTAGTGAAAACCTGAGAAATCCGTCCGTTTTCGTCATTTGTTACCGAATCAACTTGAAGCCTGATCGTCACATTGGCCGCTCTTCTCTCTGAAACGGTTGTACTTATCGTCTGCAAAGCTATGTCGCGTGCTGCGGTATGCGGAGACACTAAAAGCACCATAGTAGAACACAGATTAAGCTTCTAAGTTGATGTAATAGCCAGTAAGGAGTAGTACAATTCAAGTTTTAGGTATCGAATATTGACTTTTTAGCTGGCTTTCGTGCCTTGGACATGAGCTAGGACCTTAAGATTCTGCATGAAAGGAGGACTAGCAGCTGAGTTGCACGGGAGGATGCGAAAAGTGTTCATATGTAGTAAAAACCTGAGAAATCCGTCCGTTTTCTTAATTTCTTATCGAATCGACTTAAAGCAGTGCTCCACATTGGCCGCTCTTCTCTCTGAAACGGTTGTACTAATCGTCTGCAAAGCTATGTCGCGTGCTGCGGTATGCGGAGACACTAAAAGCACCGTAGTAGAACACAGATGAAGCTTCTAAGTTGCTGTAATAGCCAGTAAGAAGTAGTACAATTCAAGTTTTAGGTATCGATTATTACTTTTCAGCTTGCTTTTTTGCCTTGGACATGAGCTAGGACCTAATGATTCTGCATGAAAGGAGGACTAGCAGCCGAGTTGCAAGGGAGAATGTGAAAAGTGTTCATATATAGTAAAAACCTGAGAAATCCGTCCGTTTTTGTCATTTGTTATCGAATCGACTTAAAGCCAGATCGTCACATTGGCCCCTCTCCTCTCTGAAACGGTTGTACTTATCGTCTGCATAGCTATGTCGCGTGCTGCAGTAGGCGGAGACACTAAAAGCACCATAGTAGAACACAGCTGAAGCTTCTAAGTTGATGTAATAGCCAGTAAGGAGTAGTACAATTCAAGTTTTAGGTATCGAATATTGACTTGTTAGCTGGCTTTGGTGCCTTCAGCTAGGACCTTATGATTCCGCATGAAAGGAGGACTAGCAGCCGAGTTGCACTCGAGGATGCGAAAAGTGTTCATATGTAGTAAAAACCTGAGAAATCCGTCCGTTTTCGTAATTTATTATCGAATCGACTTAAAGCAGTGCGTCACATTGGCCGCTCTTCTCTCTGAAACGGTTGTACTTATCGTCTGCAAAGCTATGTCGCGTGCTGCAATATGCGGAGACACTAAAAGCACCATAGTAGAACACAGATGAAGCTTCTACGTTGATGTGATAGCCAGTGAGAAGTAGTACAACTCAAGTTTTAGGTATCGATTATTGACTTTTTAGCTGGCTTTGGTGCCTTGGATATGAGCTAGGACCTTACGATTCTGCATGAAAGGAGGACTAGCAGCCGGGTTGCATGGGAGAATGTGAAAAGTGTTCATATGTAGTAAAAACCTGAGAACTCCGTCCATTTTCGTCATTTTTTATTGAATCGACTTAAAGCCAGATCGTCACATTGGCCGCTCTACTCTCTGAAACGGTTGTACTTATCGTCTGCACAGCTATGTCGCCTGCTGCGGTATGCGGAGACACTAAAAGCACCATAGTAGAACACAGATTAAGCTTCTAAGTTGATGTAATAGCAAGTAAGAAGTAGTACAATTCAAGTTTTAGGTATCGATTATTGACTTTTTCGCTGGCTTTGGTGCATTGGACATGAGCTAGTACCTTAAGATCCTGCATGAAAGGAGGACTAGCAGCCGAGTTGCACGGGAGGATGCGAAAAGTGTACATATGTAGTAAAAACGTGAGGAATCCGTCCGTTTTCGTAATTTATTATCGAATCGACTTCAAGCAGTGCGTCACATTGGCCGCTCTTCTCTCTGAAACGGTTGTACTTATCGTCTGCAAAGCTATGTCGCGTGCTGCAGTATGCGGAGACACTAAAAGCACCATAGTACAACACAGATGAAGCTTCTAAGTTGATGTGATAGCCAGTGAGAAGTAGTACAACTCAAGTTTTAGGTATCGATTATTGACTTTTTAGCTGGCTTTTGTGCCTTGGACATGAGCTAGGGCCTTAAGATTCCGCATGAAAGGAGGAGTAGCAGCCGCGTTGCACGGGAGTATGTGAAAAGTGTTCATATGTAGTAAAAACCTGAGAAATCCGTCCATTTTCGTCATTTGTTATCGAATCGACTTAAAGCCAGATCGTCACATTGGCCGCTCTTCTCTGTGAGACGGTTGTACTTATCGTCTGCAAAGCTATGACGCGTGCTGCGGGATGCCGAGACACTGAAAGCACCATAGTAGAACACAGATGAAGCTTCTAAGTTGATGTAATAGCCTTTAAGAAGTAGTACAATTCAAGATTTAGGTATCGATTATTGACTTTTTAGCTGGCTTTGGTGCCTTGGATATGAGCTAGGACCTTAAGATTCGGCATGAAAGGAGGACTAGCAGCCGAGTTGCACGGGAGGATGCGAAAAGTGTTCATATGTAGTAAAAATCTGAGAAATCCGTCCGTTTTCGTAATTAATTATCGAATCGACTTAAAGCAGTGTGTCACATTGGCCGCTCTTCTCTCTGAAACGGTTGTACTTATCGTCTGCAAAGCTATGTCGCGTGCTGCGGTGTTCGGAGACACTAAAAGCACCATAGTAGAACAAAGATTAAGCTTCTAAGTTGATGTAATAGCCAGTAAGAAGTAGTACAACTCAAGTTTTAGGTATCGATTATTGACTTTGTAGCTGGCTTTGGTGCCTTGGACATGAGCTAGGACCTTAAGATTCCGCATGAAAGGAGGACTAGCAGCCGCGTAGCACGGGAGTATGTGAAAAGTGTTCATATGTAGTAAAAACCTGAGAAATCCGTCCATTTTCGTCATTTGTTATCGAATCAACTTAAAGCCAGATCGTCACATTGGCCGCTCTTCTCACTGAAACGGTTGTACTTATCGTCTGCACAGCTATGTCGCGTGCTGCGGTATGCGGAGACACTAAAAGCACCATAGTAGAACACAGATGAAGCTTCTAAGTTGATGTAATAGCAAGTAAGAAGAAGTACAATTCATGTTTTAGGTATCGATTATTGACTTTTTAGCTGGCTTTGGTGCCTTTGGCATGAGCTAGGTCCTTATGATTCTGCATGAAAGGAGGACTAGCAGTCGAGTTGCATGGGAGAATGTGAAAAGTCTTCATATGTAGTAAAAACCTGAGAAATCCATCCGTTTTCGTCATTTGTTATCGAATCGACTTAAAGCCAGATCGTCACATTGGCCGCTCTTCTCTCTGAAAAGGTTGTACTTACCGTCTGCAATGCTATGTCGCGTGCTGCGGTATGCGGAGACACTAAAATCACCTTAAATGAACACAGATGATGCTTCTAAATTGATGTAATAGCCAGTAAGAAGTAGTACAATTCAAGTTTTAGGTAACGATTATTGACTTTTTTGCTGGCTTTGGTGCCTTGGACATGAGCTAGGACCTTAAGATTCTGCATGAAAGGAGGACTAGCAGCCGAGTTGAACGGGAGAATGCGAAAAGTGTTCATGTGTAGTAAAAACCTGAGAAATCCGACCGTTTTCGCAATTTATTATCGAATCGACTTAAAGCCAGATCGTCACATTGGCCGCACTTCTCTCTGAAACGGTTGTACTTATCGTCTGCAAAGCTATGTCGCGTGCTGCGGTATGCGGAGACACTAAAAGCACCATAGTAGAACACATATTAAGCTTCTAAGTTGATGTAATAGCCAGTAAGAAGTAGTATAATTCAAGTTTTAGGTATCGATTATTGACTTTTTGCTGGCTTTGGTGCCTTGGACCTGAGCTAGGACCTTAAGATTCTGCATGAAAGGAGGACTAGCAGCCGAGTTGATCGGGAGTATGTGAAAAGTGTTCATATGTAGTAAAAACCTGACAAATCCGTTCGTTTTCGTCATTTGTTATCGAATCGACTTAAAGCCAGATCGTCACATTGGACGCTCTTCTCTCTGAAACGGTTTTACTTATCGTCTGCAAAGCTATGTCGCGTGCTTCGGTATGCGGAGACACTAAAAGCACTATAGTAGAACACAGATGAAGCTTCTAAGTTGACGTAATAGCCAGTAAGGAGTAGTAAAATTCAAGTTTTAGGTATCGATAATTGACTTTTTAGCTGGCTTTGGTGCCTTGGACATGAGCTATGTCCTTAAGATTCTGCATGACAGGAGGACTAGCAGCCGAGTTGCATGGGAGAATGTGAAAAGTGTTCATATGTAGTAAAAACCTGAGAAATCCATCCGTTTTCGTCATTTGTAATCGAATCGACTTGAAGCCAGATCGTGACATTGTCCGCTCTTCTCTCTGAAACGGTTGTACTTATCGTCTGCAAAGCTATGTCGCGTGCTGCGGTATGCGGAGACACTAGAAGCACCATAGTAGAACACAGATGAAGCTTCTAAGTTGATGTAATAGCCAGTAAGGAGTAGTACAATTCAAGTTTTAGGTATCGAATATTGACTTTTTAGCTGGTTTTAGTGCCTTGGACATTAGCTAGGACCTTAAGATTCTGCATGAAAGGAGGACTAGCAGCCGAGTTGCACGGGAGGATGCGAAAAGTGTTCATATGTAGTAAAAACCTGAGAAATCCGTCCGTTTTCGTAATTTATTATCGAATCGACTTAAAGCAGTGCGTCACATTGGCCGCTCTTCTCTCTGAAACGGTTGTACTTATCGTCTGCAAAGATATGTCGCGTGCTGCGGTATGCGGAGACACTAAAAGCACCATAGTAGAACACAGATTAAGCTTCTAAGTTGATGTAATACCCAGTAAGAAGTAGTACAATTCAAGTTTTAGGTATCGATTATTGACTTTTTAGCTGGCTTTTCTGCCTTGGACATGAGCTAGGACTTTATGATTCTGCATGAAAGGAGGACTAGCAGCCGAGTTGCATGGGAGAATGTGAAAAGTGTTCATATGTAGTAAAAACCTGAGAAATCCGTCCGTTTTCGTCATTTGTTATCGAATCGACTTAAGCCAGATCGTCACATTGGCCGCTCTTCTCTCTGAAACGGTTGTACTTATCGTCTGCAAAGCTATGTCGCGTGCTGCGGTATGCGGAGACACTAAAAGCACCATAGTAGAACACAGATGAAGCTTCTAAGTTGATGTAATAGCCAGTAAGGAGTAGTACAATTCAAGTTTTAGGTATCGAATATTGACTTTTTAGCTGTCTTTGGTGTCTTGGACATGAGCTAGGACCTTAAGATTCTGCATGAAAGGAGGACTAGCAGCCGAGTTGCACGGGAGGATGCGAAAAGTGTTCATATGTAGTAAAAACCTGAAAAATCCGTCCGTTTTCGTAATTTATTATCGAATCGACTTAAAGCAGTGCGTCACATTGGCCGCTCTTCTCTCTGAAACGGTTGTACTTATCGTCTGCAAAGATATGTCGCGTGCTGTGGTAGGCGGAGACACTAAAAGTACCATAGTAGAACACAGATTAAGCTTCTAAGTTGATGTAGTAGCAAGTAAGAAGTAGTACAATTCAAGTTTTAGGTATCAACTATTGACTTTTTAGCTGGCTTTTCTGCCTTGGACATGAGCTAGGACTTTATGATTCTGCATGAAAGGAGGACTAGCAGCCGAATTGCATGGGAAAATGTGAAAAGTGTTCATATGTAGTAAAAACCTGAGAAATCCGTCCGATTTCGTCATTTGTATCGAATCAACTTGAAGCCAGATCGTCACATTGGCCGCTCTTCTCTCTGAAACGGTTGTACTTATCGTCTGCAAAGCTATGTCGCGTGCTGCAGTATGCGGAGGCACTAAAATCACCATAGCGGAACACAGATGAAACTTCTAAGTTGATGTAATAGCCAGTAAGAAGTAGTACAATTCAAGTTTTAGGTATCAATAATTGACTTTTTAGCTGGCTTTGGTGCCCTGGTCATGATCTATGTCTTTAAGATTCTGCATGAAAGGAGGACTAGCAGCCGAATTGCATGGGAAAGTGTGAAAAGTGTTCATATGTAGTAAAAACCAGAGAAATCCGTCCGTTTTCGTCATTTGTTATCGAATCGACTTAAAGCCAGATCGTCACATTGGCCGCTCTTCTCTCTGAAACGGTTGTACTTATCGTCTGCAAAGCTATGTCGCGTGCTGCGGTATGCGGAGGCACTAAAAGCACCATAGTAGAACACAGATGAAGCTTCTAAGTTGATGTAATAGCCAGTAAGGAGTAGTACAATTCAAGTTTTAGGTATCGAATATTGACTTTTTAGCTGGCTTTGGTGCCTTGGACATGAGCAAGGACCTTAAGATTTCGCATGAAAGGAGGACTTGCAGCCGCGTTGCACGGGAGTATGTGAAAAGTGTTCATATGTAGTAAAAACCTGAGAAAACCGTCCATTTTCGTCATTTGTTATCGAATCGACTTAAAGCCAGATCGTCACATTGGCCGCTCTTCTCTCTGAAACGGTTGTACTTATCGTCTGCAAAGCTATGTCGCGTGCTGCGGTATGCGGAGACACTAAAAGCACCATAGTAGAACACAGATTAAGCTTCTAAGCTCATGTAATAGCCAGTAAGAAGTAGTACAATTCAAGTTTTAGGTATCGATTATGGACTTTTTGCTGGCTTTGGTGCCTTGGACATGAGCTAGGACCTTAATATTCTGTATGAAAGGAGGACTAGCAGCCGAGGTGCAAGGGACAATGTTAAAAGTGTTCATGTGTAGTAAAAACCTGATAAATCCGTTCGTTTTTGTCATTTGTTATCGAATCGACTTAAAGCCAGATCGTCACATTGGTCGCTCTTCTCTCTGAAACGGTTGTACTTATCGTCTGCAAAGCTATGTCGCGTGCTGCGGTATGCGGAGACACTAAAATAACCACAGTGGAACACAGATGAAGCTTCTAAGTTGATGTAATAGCAAGTAAGAAGTAGTACAATTCAAGTTTTAGGTATCGATCATTGACTTTTTAGCTGGCTTTGGTGCCTTGGACATGAGCTAGGACCTTAAGATTCTGCATGAAAGGAGGACTAGCAGCTGCGTTGCACGGGAGTATGTGAAAAGTGTTCATATGTAGTAAAAACCTAAGAAATCCGTCCATTTTCGTCATTTGTTATCGAATCGACTTAAAGCCAGATCGTCACATTGGCCCTTCTTCTCTCTGAAACGGTAGTACTTATCGTCTGCAAAGCTATGTCGCGTGCTGCGGTATGCGGAGACACTTAAAGCACCATAGTAGAACACAGATGAAGCTTCTAAGTTGATGTAATAGCCAGTCAGAAGTAGTACAATTCAAGTTTTAGGTGTCGATTATTGAATTTTTAGCTGGCTTTGGTGCCTTGGACATGAGCTATGTCCTTAAGATTCTGCATGAAAGGAGGACTAGCAGCCGAGTTGCATGGGAGAATGTGAAAAGTGTTCATATGTAGTAAAATCCTGAGAAATCCGTCCGTTTACGTAATTTATTATCGAATCGACTTAAAGCCAGATCGTCACATTGGCCGCTCTTCTCTCTGAAACGGTTGTACTTATCGTCTGCAAAGCTATGTCGCGTGCTGCGGTATGCGGAGACACTAAAAGCACCATAGTAGAACACAGATTAAGTTTCTAAGTTGATGTAATATACAGTAAGAAGTAGTACAATTCAAGTTGTAGGTATCGATTATTGACTTTTTAGCTGGCTTTTCTGCCTTGGACATGCGCTAGGACCTTAAGATTCTGCATGAAAGGAGGACTAGCAGCCGAGTTGCAAGGGACAATGTTAAAAGTGTTCATATGTAGTAAAAACCTGAGAAATCCGACCGTTTTCGTAATTTATTATCGAATCGACTTCAAGCAGTGCGTCACATTGGCCGCTCTTCTCTCTGAAACGGTTGTACTTATCGTCTGCAAAGCTATGTCGCGTGCTGCGGTATGCGGAGACACTAAAAGCACCATAGTAGAACACAGATGAAGCTTCTAAGTTGATGAAATAGCCAGTAAGAAGTAGTACAATTCAAGTTTTAGGTATCGATTGTGGACTTTTTGCTGGCTTTGGTGCCTTGGACACGAGCTATTACCTTAAGATTCTGCATGAAAGGAGGACTAGCAGCCGAGTTGCAAGGGAGAATGTGAAAAGTGTTCATATGTAGTAAAAACGTGAGGAATCCGTCCGTTTTCGTAATTTATTATCGAATCGACTTCAAGCAGTGCGTCACATTGGCCGCTCTTCTCTCTGAAACGGTTGTACTTATCGTCTGCAAAGCTATGTCGCGTGCTGCGGTATGCGGAGACACTAAAAGCACCATAGTAGAACACAGATTAAGCTTTTGATGTAATAGCCAGTAAGAAGTAGTACAATTCAAGTTTTAGGTATCGTTTATTGACTTTTTAGCTGGCTTTGGTGCCTTGGACATGAGCTAGGACCTTAAGATTCTGCATGAAAGGAGGACTAGCAGCCGCGTTGCATGGGAGTATGTGAAAAGAGTTTATATGTAGTAAAAACCTGAGAAATCCGTCCATTTTCGTCATTTGTTATCGAATCGACTTGAAGCCAGATCGTCACATTGGCCGCTCCTCTATCTGAAACGGTTGAACTTATCGTCTGCAAAACTATGTCGCGTGCTGCGGTATGCGGAGGCACTAAAATCACCATAGTGGAACACAGATGAAGCTTCTAAGTTGATATAATAGCCAGTAAGAAGTAGTACAATTCAAGTTTTAGGTAACGATTATTGACTTTTTAGCTGGCTTTGGTGCCTTGGATATTAGCTAGGACCTTAAGATTCTGCATGAAAGGAGGACTAGCAGCCGAGTTGAACTGGAGAATGCGAAAAGTGTTCATGTGTAGTAAAATCCTGAGAAATCTGTCCGTTTACGTAATTTATTATCGAATCGACTTAAAGCCAGATCGTCACATTGGCCGCTCGTCTCTCTGAAACGGTTGTACTTATCGTCTGCAAAGCTATGTCGCGTGCTGCGGTATGCGGAGACACTAAAAGCACCATAGTAGAACACAGATTAATCTTCTAAGTTGATGTAATAGCCAGTAAGAAGTAGTACAATTCAAGTTTTAGGTATCGATTATGGACTTTCTGCTGGCTTTGGTGCCTTAAACATGAGCTAGGATCTTAAGATTCTGCATGAAAGGAGGGCTAGCAGCCGAGTTGCAAGGGACAATGTTAAAAGTGTTCATATGTAGTAAAAACCTGAGAAATCCGTTCGTTTTTGTCATTTGTTATCGAATCGACTTAAAGGCAGATCGTAACATTGGTCGCTCTTCTCTCTGAAACGGTTGTACTTATCGTCTGCAAAGCTATGTCGCGTGCTGCGGTATGCGGAGACACTAAAAGCACTATAGTAGAACACAGATTAAGCTTTTAAGTTGATGAAATAGCCAGTAAGAAGTAGTACAATTCAAGTTTTAGGTATCGATTGTGGACTTTTTGCTGGCTTTGGTGCCTTGGACACGAGCTATTACCTTAAGATTCTGCATGAAAGGAGGACTAGCAGCCGAGTTGCAAGGGAGAATGTGAAAAGTGTTCATATGTAGTAAAAACGTGAGGAATCCGTCCGTTTTCGTAATTTATTATCGAATCGACTTCAAGCAGTGCGTCACATTGGCCGCTCTTCTCTCTGAAACGGTTGTACTTATCGTCTGCAAAGCTATGTCGCGTGCTGCGGTATGCGGAGACACTAAAAGCACCATAGTAGAACACAGATTAAGCTTTTGATGTAATAGCAAGTAAGAAGTAGTACAATTCAAGTTTTAGGTATCGATTATTGACTTTTTTGCTGGCTTTGGTGCCTTGGACATGAGCTAGGACTTTAAGATGCTGCATGAAAGGAGGTCTAGCAGCCGAGTTGCACGGGAGGATGTGAAAGGTGTTCATATGTAGTAAAAACCTGAGAAATCCGACCGTTTTCGTAATTTATTATCGAATCGACTTAAAGCAGTGCGTCACATTGGCCGCTCTTCTCTCTGAAACGGCTGTACTTATCGTCTGCAAAGCTATGTCGCGTGCTGAGGTATGCGGAGACACTAAAAGCACTTTAGTAGAACACAGATTAAGCTTTTAAGTTGATGAAATAGCCAGTAAGAAGTAGTACAATTCAAGTTTTAGGTATCGATTATGGACTTTCTGCTGGCTTTGGTGCCTTAAACATGAGCTAGGATCTTAAGATTCTGCATGAAAGGAGGTCTAGCAGCCGAGTTGCAAGGGACAATGTTAAAAGTGTTCATATGTAGTAGAAACCTGAGAAATCCGTTCGTTTTTGTCATTTGTTATCGAATCGACTTAAAGGCAGATCGTCACATTGGTCGCTCTTCTCTCTGAAACGGTTGTACTTATCGTCTGCAAAGCTATGTCGCGTGCTGCGGTATGCGGAGACACTAAAAGCACCATAGTAGAACACAGATTAAGCTTCTAAGTTGATGTAATAGCCAGTAAGAAGTAGTACAATTCAAGTTTTAGGTATCGATTATTGACTTTTTAGCTGGCTTTGGTGCCTTGGACATGAGCTAGGACCTTAAGATTCTGCATGAAAGGAGGACTAGCAGCCGCGTTGCATGGGAGGATGTGAAAAGTGTTCATATGTAGTAAAAACCTGAGAAATCCGACCGTTTTCGTAATTTATTATCGAATCGACTTAAAGCAGTGCGTCACATTGGCCGCTCTTCTCTCTGAAACGGTTGTACTTATCGTCTGCAAAGCTATGTCGCGTGCTGCGGTATGCGGAGACACTAAAAGCACTATAGTAGAACACAGATTAAGCTTTTAAGTTGATGTAATAGCCAGTAAGAAGTAGTACAATTCAAGTTTTAGGTATCGATTATGGACTTTTTAGCTGGCTTTGGTGCCTTGGACATGAGCTAGGACCTTAAGATTCTGCATGAAAGGAGGACTAGCAGCCGCGTTGCATGGGAGTATGTGAAAAGAGTTTATATGTAGTAAAAACCTGAGAAATCCGTCCATTTTCGTCATTTGTTATCGAATCGACTTAAAGCCACATCGTCACATTGGCCGCTCCTCTATCTGAAACGGTTGAACTTATCGTCTGCAAAACTGTGTCGCGTGCTGCGGTATGCGGAGGCACTAAAATCACCATAGTGGAACACAGATGAAGCTTCTAAGTTGATATAATAGCCAGTAAGAAGTAGTACAATTCAAGTTTTAGGTAACGATTATTGACTGTTTAGCTGGCTTTGGTGCCTTGGACATTAGCTAGGACCTTAAGATTCTGCATGAAAGGAGGACTAGCAGCCGAGTTGAACGGGAGAATGCGAAAAGTGTTCATGTGTAGTAAAATCCTGAGAAATCTGTCCGTTTACGTAATTTATTATCGAATCGACTTAAAGCCAGATTGTCACATTGGCCGCTCTTCTCTCTGAAACGGTTGTACTTATCGTCTGCAAAGCTATGTCGCGTGCTGCGGTATGCGGAGACACTAAAAGCACCATAGTAGAACACAGATTAATCTTCTAAGTTGATGTAATAGCCAGTAAGAAGTAGTACAATTCAAGTTTTAGGTATCGATTATGGACTTTCTGCTGGCTTTGGTGCCTTAAACATGAGCTAGGATCTTAAGATTCTGCATGAAAGGAGGGCTAGCAGCCGAGTTGCAAGGGACAATGTTAAAAGTGTTCATATGTAGTAAAAACCTGAGAAATCCGTTCGTTTTTGTCATTTGTTATCGAATCGACTTAAAGGCAGATCGTAACATTGGTCGCTCTTCTCTCTGAAACGGTTGTACTTATCGTCTGCAAAGCTATGTCGCGTGCTGCGTATGCGGAGGCACTAAAATCAACATAGCGGAACACAGATGAAGCTTCTAAGTTGATGTAATATCCAGTAAGAAGTAGTACAATTCAAGTTTTAGGTATCGATTATTGACTTTTTAGCTGGCTTTGTTGCCTTGGACATGAGCTATGTCCTTAAGATTCTGCATGAAAGCAGGACTAGCAGCCGAGTTGCAAGGGAGAATGTGAAAAGTGTTCATATGTAGTAAAAACGTGAGGAATCCGTCCGTTTTCGTAATTTATTATCGAATCGACTTCAAGCAGTGCGTCACATTGGCCGCTCTTCTCTCTGAAACGGTTGTACTTATCGTCTGCAAAGCTATGTCGCGTGCTGCGGTATGCGGAGACACTAAAAGCACCATAGTAGAACACAGATTAAGCTTTTGATGTAATAGCCAGTAAGAAGTAGTACAATTCAAGTTTTAGGTATCGTTTATTGACTTTTTAGCTGGCTTTGGTGCCTTGGACATGAGCTAGGACCTTAAGATTCTGCATGAAAGGAGGACTAGCAGCCGCGTTGCATGGGAGTATGTGAAAAGAGTTTATATGTAGTAAAAACCTGAGAAATCCGTCCATTTTCGTCATTTGTTATCGAATCGACTTGAAGCCAGATCGTCACATTGGCCGCTCCTCTATCTGAAACGGTTGAACTTATCGTCTGCAAAACTATGTCGCGTGCTGCGGTATGCGGAGGCACTAAAATCACCATAGTGGAACACAGATGAAGCTTCTAAGTTGATATAATAGCCAGTAAGAAGTAGTACAATTCAAGTTTTAGGTAACGATTATTGACTTTTTAGCTGGCTTTGGTGCCTTGGATATTAGCTAGGACCTTAAGATTCTGCATGAAAGGAGGACTAGCAGCCGAGTTGAACTGGAGAATGCGAAAAGTGTTCATGTGTAGTAAAATCCTGAGAAATCTGTCCGTTTACGTAATTTATTATCGAATCGACTTAAAGCCAGATCGTCACATTGGCCGCTCGTCTCTCTGAAACGGTTGTACTTATCGTCTGCAAAGCTATGTCGCGTGCTGCGGTATGCGGAGACACTAAAAGCACCATAGTAGAACACAGATTAATCTTCTAAGTTGATGTAATAGCCAGTAAGAAGTAGTACAATTCAAGTTTTAGGTATCGATTATGGACTTTCTGCTGGCTTTGGTGCCTTAAACATGAGCTAGGATCTTAAGATTCTGCATGAAAGGAGGGCTAGCAGCCGAGTTGCAAGGGACAATGTTAAAAGTGTTCATATGTAGTAAAAACCTGAGAAATCCGTTCGTTTTTGTCATTTGTTATCGAATCGACTTAAAGGCAGATCGTAACATTGGTCGCTCTTCTCTCTGAAACGGTTGTACTTATCGTCTGCAAAGCTATGTCGCGTGCTGCGGTATGCGGAGACACTAAAAGCACTATAGTAGAACACAGATTAAGCTTTTAAGTTGATGAAATAGCCAGTAAGAAGTAGTACAATTCAAGTTTTAGGTATCGATTGTGGACTTTTTGCTGGCTTTGGTGCCTTGGACACGAGCTATTACCTTAAGATTCTGCATGAAAGGAGGACTAGCAGCCGAGTTGCAAGGGAGAATGTGAAAAGTGTTCATATGTAGTAAAAACGTGAGGAATCCGTCCGTTTTCGTAATTTATTATCGAATCGACTTCAAGCAGTGCGTCACATTGGCCGCTCTTCTCTCTGAAACGGTTGTACTTATCGTCTGCAAAGCTATGTCGCGTGCTGCGGTATGCGGAGACACTAAAAGCACCATAGTAGAACACAGATTAAGCTTTTGATGTAATAGCAAGTAAGAAGTAGTACAATTCAAGTTTTAGGTATCGATTATTGACTTTTTTGCTGGCTTTGGTGCCTTGGACATGAGCTAGGACTTTAAGATGCTGCATGAAAGGAGGTCTAGCAGCCGAGTTGCACGGGAGGATGTGAAAGGTGTTCATATGTAGTAAAAACCTGAGAAATCCGACCGTTTTCGTAATTTATTATCGAATCGACTTAAAGCAGTGCGTCACATTGGCCGCTCTTCTCTCTGAAACGGCTGTACTTATCGTCTGCAAAGCTATGTCGCGTGCTGAGGTATGCGGAGACACTAAAAGCACTTTAGTAGAACACAGATTAAGCTTTTAAGTTGATGAAATAGCCAGTAAGAAGTAGTACAATTCAAGTTTTAGGTATCGATTATGGACTTTCTGCTGGCTTTGGTGCCTTAAACATGAGCTAGGATCTTAAGATTCTGCATGAAAGGAGGTCTAGCAGCCGAGTTGCAAGGGACAATGTTAAAAGTGTTCATATGTAGTAGAAACCTGAGAAATCCGTTCGTTTTTGTCATTTGTTATCGAATCGACTTAAAGGCAGATCGTCACATTGGTCGCTCTTCTCTCTGAAACGGTTGTACTTATCGTCTGCAAAGCTATGTCGCGTGCTGCGGTATGCGGAGACACTAAAAGCACCATAGTAGAACACAGATTAAGCTTCTAAGTTGATGTAATAGCCAGTAAGAAGTAGTACAATTCAAGTTTTAGGTATCGATTATTGACTTTTTAGCTGGCTTTGGTGCCTTGGACATGAGCTAGGACCTTAAGATTCTGCATGAAAGGAGGACTAGCAGCCGCGTTGCATGGGAGGATGTGAAAAGTGTTCATATGTAGTAAAAACCTCAGAAATCCGACCGTTTTCGTAATTTATTATCGAATCGACTTAAAGCAGTGCGTCACATTGGCCGCTCTTCTCTCTGAAACGGTTGTACTTATCGTCTGCAAAGCTATGTCGCGTGCTGCGGTATGCGGAGACACTAAAAGCACTATAGTAGAACACAGATTAAGCTTTTAAGTTGATGTAATAGCCAGTAAGAAGTAGTACAATTCAAGTTTTAGGTATCGATTATGGACTTTTTAGCTGGCTTTGGTGCCTTGGACATGAGCTAGGACCTTAAGATTCTGCATGAAAGGAGGACTAGCAGCCGCGTTGCATGGGAGTATGTGAAAAGAGTTTATATGTAGTAAAAACCTGAGAAATCCGTCCATTTTCGTCATTTGTTATCGAATCGACTTAAAGCCACATCGTCACATTGGCCGCTCCTCTATCTGAAACGGTTGAACTTATCGTCTGCAAAACTGTGTCGCGTGCTGCGGTATGCGGAGGCACTAAAATCACCATAGTGGAACACAGATGAAGCTTCTAAGTTGATATAATAGCCAGTAAGAAGTAGTACAATTCAAGTTTTAGGTAACGATTATTGACTGTTTAGCTGGCTTTGGTGCCTTGGACATTAGCTAGGACCTTAAGATTCTGCATGAAAGGAGGACTAGCAGCCGAGTTGAACGGGAGAATGCGAAAAGTGTTCATGTGTAGTAAAATCCTGAGAAATCTGTCCGTTTACGTAATTTATTATCGAATCGACTTAAAGCCAGATTGTCACATTGGCCGCTCTTCTCTCTGAAACGGTTGTACTTATCGTCTGCAAAGCTATGTCGCGTGCTGCGGTATGCGGAGACACTAAAAGCACCATAGTAGAACACAGATTAATCTTCTAAGTTGATGTAATAGCCAGTAAGAAGTAGTACAATTCAAGTTTTAGGTATCGATTATGGACTTTCTGCTGGCTTTGGTGCCTTAAACATGAGCTAGGATCTTAAGATTCTGCATGAAAGGAGGGCTAGCAGCCGAGTTGCAAGGGACAATGTTAAAAGTGTTCATATGTAGTAAAAACCTGAGAAATCCGTTCGTTTTTGTCATTTGTTATCGAATCGACTTAAAGGCAGATCGTAACATTGGTCGCTCTTCTCTCTGAAACGGTTGTACTTATCGTCTGCAAAGCTATGTCGCGTGCTGCGTATGCGGAGGCACTAAAATCAACATAGCGGAACACAGATGAAGCTTCTAAGTTGATGTAATATCCAGTAAGAAGTAGTACAATTCAAGTTTTAGGTATCGATTATTGACTTTTTAGCTGGCTTTGTTGCCTTGGACATGAGCTATGTCCTTAAGATTCTGCATGAAAGGAGGACTAGCAGGCGAGTTGCATGGGAGAATGTGAAAAGTGTTCATATGTAGTAAAAACCTGAGAAATCCGTCCGTTTTCGTCATTTGTCATCGAATCAACTTGAAGCCAGATCGTCACATTGCCCGCTCTTCTCTCTGAAACGGTTGTACTTATCGTCTGCAAAGCTATATCGCGTGCTGCGTTATGCGGAGACACTAAAAGCTCCATAGTAGAACACAGATGAAGCTTCTAAGTTGAGGTAATAGCCAGTAAGAAGTAGTACAATTCAAGTTTTAGGTACCGATTATTGCCTTTTTAGCTTCCTTTGGTGCCTTGGACCTGAGCTAAGACCTTAAGATTCTGCATGAATGGAGGACTAGCAGCCGAGTTGATCGGGAGTATGTGAAAAGTCTTCATATGTAGTAAAAACCTGAGAAATCCGTTCGTTTTCGTCATTTGTTATCGAATCGACTTAAAGCCAGATCGTCACATTGGACGCTCTTCTCTCTGAAACGGTTGTACTTATCGTCTGCAAAGCTATGTCGCGTGCTGCGGTATGCGGAGACACTAAAAGCACTATAGTAGAACACAGATGATGCTTCTAAGTTGATGTAATAGCCAGTAAGGAGTAGTACAATTCAAGTTTTAGGAATCGATTATTGACATTTTAGCCGGCTTTGGTGCCATGAACATGAGGTAGGAACTTAAGATTCTGCATGAAAGGAGGACTAGCAGCCGAGTTGCAAGGGAGAATGTGAAAAGTGTTCATATGTAGTAAAAACCTGAGAAATCCGTCCGTTTTCATCATTTGTTATAGAATCGACTTAAATCCAGATCGTCACATTGGCCGCAGTTCTGTCTGAAACGGCTGTACTTATCGTCTGCAAAGCTATGTCGCGTGCTGCGGTATGCGGAGACACTAAAAGCACCATAGTAGAACATAGATGAAGCTTCTAAGTTGATGTAATAGCCAGTAAGAAGTAGTACAATTTACGTTTTAGGTATCGATTTTTGACTTTTTAGCTGGCTTTGGAGCCTTGGACATGAGGTAGGACCTTAAGATTCTGCATGAAAGGAGGACTAGCAGCCGCGTTGCACGGGAGTATGTGAAAAGTGTTCATATGTAGTAAAAACCTGAGAAATCCGTCCGTTTTCGTCATTTGTTATCGAAACGACTTAAAGCCAGATCGTCACATTGGCCGCTCTTCTCTCTGAAACGGTTGTACTTATCGTCTGCAAAGCTATGTCGCATGCTGCAGTATGTGGAGACACTAAAAGCACCATAGTAGAACACACATGAAGCTTCTAAGTTGATGTAATAGCAAGTAAGAAGAAGTACAATTCAAGTTTTAGGTATCGATTATTGACTTTTTAGCTGGCTTTGGTACATTGGACATGAGCTGGGACCTTAAGATTCTGCATGAAAGGAGGACTAGCAGCCGAGTTGCACGGGTGAATGCGAAAATGTGTTCATATGTAGTAAAAACCTGAGAAACCCGTCCGTTTTCGTCATTTGTTATCGAATCGACTTAAAGCCAGATCGTCACATTGGCCGGTCTTCTCTCTGAAACGGTTGTACTTATCGTCTGCAAAGGTATGTCGAGTGCTGCGGTATGTGGAGACACTAAAAGCACCATAGTAGAACACAGATGAAGCTTCTAAGTTGATTTAATAGCAAGTAAGAAGTAGTACAATTCAAGTTTTAGGTATCGATTATTGACTTTTTAGCCGGCTTTGTTGCCTTGAACATGAGCTAGGACCTTAAGATTCTGCATGAAAGGAGGACTGGAAGCCGAGTTGCACGGGAAAATGTGAAAAGTGTTCATATGTAGTAAAAACCTGAGAAATCCGTCCGTTTTCATCATTTGTTACAGAATCGACTTAAATCCAGATCGTCACATTAGCCGCAGTTCTGTCTGAAACGGCTGTACTTATCGTCTGCAAAGCTATGTCGCGTGCTGCGGTATGCGGAGACACTAAAAGCACCATAGTAGAACATAGATGAAGCTTCTAAGTTGATGTAATAGCCAGTAAGAAGTAGTACAATTTACGTTTTAGGAATCGATATTTGACTTTTTACCTGGCTTTGGAGCCATGGACATGATGTAGGACCTTACGATTCTGCATGAAAGGAGGACTAGCAGCCGAGTTGCAAGGGAGAATGTTAAAAGTGTTCATATGTAGTAAAAACCTGAGAAATCCGTTCGTTTTCGTCATTTGTTATCGAATCGACTTAAAGCCAGATCGTCACATTGGCCGCTCTTCTCTCTGAAACGGTTGTACTTATCGGTTGCAAAGCTATGTCGCGTGCTGCGGTATGCGGAGACACTAAAAGCACCATAAATGAACACAGATGAAGCTTCTAAGTTGATGTAATAGCGAGTGAGAAGTAGAACAATTCATGTTTTAGGTATCGATTATTGACTTTTTAGCTGGCTTTGGAGCCTTGGACATGAGCTAGGACCTTAAGATTCTGCATGAAAGGAGACATAGCAGCCGCGTTTCACGGGAGTATCTCAAAAGTGTTCATATGTAGTAAAAACCTGAGAAATCCGTCCGTTTTCGTCATTTGTTATCGAATCATCTTAAAGCCAGATCGGCACATTGGCCGCTCTTCTCTCTGAAACGGAAGTACTTATCGTCTGCAAAGCTATGTCGCGTGCTGCGGTATACGGAGACACTAAAAGCACCATAGTAGAACACAGATGAAGCTTCTAAGTTGATGTAATAGCCAGTAAGAAGTAGTACAGTTCAAGTTTTAGGTATCGATTATTGACTATTTTGCTGGCTTTTGTGCCTTTGTACATGAGCTAGGAGCTTAAGAATCTGCATGAAAAGAGGACTAGCAGCCGCGTTGCACGGGAGTATTGTGAAAAGTGTTCATATGTAGTAAAAACCTGAGAAATCCGTCCGTTTTCGTCATTTGTTATCGAATCAACTTGAAGCCAGATCGTCACATTGTACTTATCGTCTGCAAAGCTATGTCGCGTGATGCGGTATGCGGAGACACTAAAAGCACCATAGTAGAACACAGATGAAGCTTCGAAGTTGATGTAATAGCCAGTAAGAAGTAGTAAAATTCAAGTTTTAGGTACCGATTACTGACTATTTTGCTGTCTTTGGTGCCTTGGACATGAGCTAGGACCTTAAGATTCTGCATGAAAGGAGAACTAGCAGCCGCGTTGCACGGGAGTATGTGAAAAGTGTTCATATGTAGTAAAAACCTGAGAAATCCGTCCGTTTTCGTCATTTGTTATCGAATCGACTTAAAGCCAGATCGTCACATTGGCCGCTCTTCTCTCTGAAACGGTTGAACTTATCGTCTGCAAAGCTATGTCGCGTGCTGCGGTATCCGGAGACACTAAAAGCACCATAGTAGAACATAGATGAAGCTTCTAAGTTGATGTAATAGCCAGTAAGAAGTAGTACAATTTACGTTTTAGGAATCGATATTTGACTTTTTACCTGGCTTTGGAGCCATGGACATGATGTAGGACCTTAAGATTCTGCATGAAAGGAGGACTAGCAGCCGAGTTGCAAGGGAGAATGTTAAAAGTGTTCATATGTAGCAAAAACCTGAGAAATCCGTTCTTTTTCGTCATTTGTTATCGAATCGACTTAAAGCCAGATCGTCACATTGGCCGCTCTTCTCTTTGAAACGGTTGTACTTATCGTCTACAAAGCTATGTCGCGTGCTGCAATATGCGGAGACACTAAAAGCACCATAAATGAACACAGATGAAGCTTCTAAGTTGATGTAATAGCCAGTAAGAAGTAGTACAATTCAAGTTTTAGGTATCGATTATTGAATTTTTTGCTGGCTTTGGTGCCTTGGACATGAGCTAGGAACTTAAGATTCTGCATGAAAGGAGGACTAGCAGCCGAGTTGCATGGGGGAATGTGAAAAGTGTTCATATGTAGTAAAAACCTGAGAAATCCGTCCGTTTTCGTCATTTGTTATCGAATCGACTTAAACCCAGATTGACATATTGGCCCCTCTTCTCTCAAACGGTTGTACTTATCGTCTGCAAAGCTATGTCGCGTGCTGCGGTATACGGAGACACTAAAAGCACCATAGTAGAACACAGGTGAAGCTTCTATGTTGATGTAATAGCGAGTGAGAAGTAGAACAATTCAAGTTTTAGGTATCGATTATTGACTTTTTAGCTGGCTTTGGAGCCTTGGACATGAGCTAGGACCTTAAGATTCTGCATGAAAGGAGAAATAGTAGCCGCGTTGCACGGGAGTATGTCAAAAGTGTTCATATGTAGTAAAAACCTGAGAAATCCGTCCGTTTTCGTCATTTGTTATCGAATCAACTTAAAGCCAGATCGGCACATTGGCCGCTCTTCTCTCTGAAACGGTAGTACGTATCGTCTGCAAAGCTATGTCGCGTGCTGCGGTATACGTAGACACTAAAAGCACCATAGTAGAACACAGATGAAGCTTCTAAGTTGATGTAATAGCTAGTAAGAAGTAGTACAGTTCAAGATTTAGTTATCGATTATTGAGTATTTAGCTGGCTTTGGTGCCTTGGCCATGAGCTAGGAGCTTAAGATTCTGCATGAAAGGAGGACTAGCAGCCGCGTTGCACGGGAGTATGTGAAAAGTGTTCATATGTAGTAAAAACCAGAGAAATCCGTCCGTTTTCGTCATTTGTTATCGAATCGACTGAAAGCCAGATCGTCACATTGGCCATCTTCTCTCTGAAACGGTTGTACTTATCATCTGCAAAGCTATGTCGCGTGCTGCGGTATGCGGAGACACTTAAATCACCATTGTAGAACACAGATGAAGCTTCTAAGTTGAAGTAATATCCAGTTACATGTAGTACAATTCAAGACTTAGGTTCGATTATTGACTTTTTACCATTCTTTGGTGCCTTGGACATGAGCTAGGACCTTAAGATTCTGCATGAAAGGAGGACTAGCAGCCGAGTTGCATGGGAGAATGTGAAAAGTGTTCATATGTAGTAAGAACCTGAGAAATCCGTCCGTTTTCGTCATTTGTTATCGAATCGACTTAAACCCAGATTGTCACATTGGCCCCTCTTCTCTGAAACGATTGTACTTATCGTCTGCAAAGCTATGTCGCGTGCTGCGGTATACGGAGACACTAAAAGCACCATAGTAGAACATAGATGAAGCTTCTAAGTTGACGTAATAGCCAGTAAGAAGTAGTACAATTTACGTTTTAGGTATCGATTTTTGACTTTTTAGCTGGCTTTGGAGCCTTGGACATGAGGTAGGACCTTAAGATTCTGCATGAAAGGAGGACTAGCAGCCGCGTTGCACGGGAGTATTGTGAAAAGTGTTCATATGTAGTAAAAACCTGAGAAATCCGTCCGTTTTCGTCATTTGTTATCGAATCAACTTGAAGCCAGATCGTCACATTGTACTTATCGTCTGCAAAGCTATGTCGCGTGATGCGGTATGCGGAGACACTAAAAGCACCATAGTAGAACACAGATGAAGCTTCTAAGTTGATGTAATAGCCAGTAAGAAGTAGTAAAATTCAAGTTTTAGGTATCGATTACTGACTATTTTGCTGGCTTTGGTGCCTTGGACATGAGCTAGGACCTTAAGATTCTGCATGAAAGGAGGACTAGCAGAAGAGTTGCACGGGTGAATGCGAAAAGTGTTCATATGTAGTAGAAACATGAGAAATCCGTCCGTTTTCGTCATTTGTTATCGAATCGACTTAAAGCCAGATCGTCACATTGGCCGGTCTTCTCTCTGAAACGGTTGTACTTATCGTCTGCAAAGGTATGTCGAGTGCTGCGGTATGTGGAGACACTAAAAGCACCATAGTATAACACAGATGAAGCTTCTAAGTTTATTTAATAGCAAGTAAGAAGTAGTACAATTCAAGTTTTAGGTATCGATTATTGACTTTTTAGCCGGCTTTGGTGCCTTGAACATGAGCTAGGACCTTAAGATTCTGCATGAAAGGAGGACTAGCAGCCGAGTTGCACGGGAAAATGTAAAAAGTGTTCATATGTAGTAAAAACCTGAGAAATCCGCCCGTTTTCATCATTTGTTACAGAATCGACTTAAATCCAGATCGTCACATTGGCCGCAGTTCTGTCTGAAACGGCTGTACTTATCGTCTGCAAAGCTATGTCGCGTGCTGCGGTATGCGAAGACACTAAAAGCACCATAGTAGAACATAGATGAAGCTTCTAAGTTGATGTAATACCCAGTAAGAGGTAGTACAATTTACGTTTTAGGAATCGATTTTTGACTTTTTACCTAGCTTTGGAGCCATCGACATGATGTAGGACCTTAAGATTCTGCATGAAAGGAGGACTAGCAGCCGAGTTGCAAGGGAGAATGTTAAAAGTGTTCATATGTAGTAAAAACCTGAGAAATCCGTTCGTTTTCGTCATTTGTTATCGACTCGACTTAAGCCAGATCGTCACATTGGCCGTTCTTCTCTCTGAAACGGTTGTACTTATCGTCTGCAAAGCTATGTCGCGTGCTGCGGTATGCGGAGACACTAAAAGCACCATAAATGAACACAGATGAAGCTTCTAAGTTGATGTAATAGCCAGTAAGAAGTAGTGCAGTTCAAGTTTTAGTTATCGATTATTGACTATTTTGCTGGCTTTTGTGCCTTTGTACATGAGCTAGGAGCTTACGACTCTGCATGAAAGGAGGACTAGCAGCCGCGTTGCACGGGAGTATGTGAAAAGTGTATATATGTAGTAAAAACCAGAGAAATCCGTCCGTTTTCGTCATTTGTTATCGAATCGACTGAAAGCCAGATCGTCACATTGGCTGCCCTTCTCTCTGAAACGGTTGTACTTATCGTCTGCAAAGCTATGTCGCGTGCTGCGGTATGCGGAGACACTAAAAGCACCATAGTAGAACACAGATGAAGCTTGTAAGTTGATGTAATAGCCAGTCAGAAGTAGTACAATTCAAGTTTTAGGTATCGATTATTAACTTTTTAGCTGGCTTTGGTGCCTTGGACCTGAGCTAGGACGTTAAGATTCTGCATGAAAGGAGGACTAGCAGCCGAGTTGATCGGGAGTATGTGAAAAGTTTTCATATGTAGTAAAAACCTGAGAAATCCGTCCGTTTTCGTCATTTGTTATCGAATCAACTTGAAGCCATATCGTCACATTGGCCGCTCTTCTCTCTGAAACGTTTGTACTTATCGTCTGCAAAGCTATGTCGCGTGCTGCGGTATACGGAGACACTAAAAGCACCATAGTAGAACACAGATGAAGCTTCTAAGTTGATGTAATAGCCAGTAAGAAGTAGTACAGTTCAAGTTTTAGGTATCGATTATTGACTATTTTGCTGGCTTTTGTGCCTTTGTACATGAGCTAGGAGCATAAGAATCTGCATGAAAAGAGGACTAGCAGCCGCGTTGCACGGGAGTATGTGAAAAGTGTTCATATGTAGTAAAAACCTGAGGAATCCGTCCGTTTTCGTCATTTGTTATGGAATCGACTTAAAGCCAGGTCGTCACATTGGCCGCTCTTCTCTCTGAAACGGTTGTACTTATCGTCTGCAAAGCTATGTCGCGTGCTGCGGTATGCGGAGACACTAAACCACCATAGTAGAACATAGATGAAGCTTCTAAGTTGATGTAATAGCCAGTAAGAAGTAGTACAATTTACATTTTAGGTATCGATTTTTGACTTTTTAGCTGGCTTTGGAGCCTTGGACATGAGCTAGGAATTAAGATTCTGCATGAAATGAGGACTAGCAGCCGAGTTGCATGGGAGAATGTGAAAAGTGTTCATATGTAGTAAAAACCTAAAGAAATCCGTCCGTTCTCGTCATTAGTTATGGAATCGACTTAAAGCCAGATCGTCACATTGGCCGCTCTTCTCACTGTAAAGGTTGTACTTATCGTCTGCAAAGCTATGTCGGGTGCTGCGGTATGCGGAGACACTAAAAGCACCATAGTAGAACACAGATGAAGGTTCTAAGTTGATGTAATAGCTAGTAAGAAGTAGTACAGTTCAAGTTTTAGTTATCGATTATTGACTATTTTGCGGGCTTTTGTGCCTTTGTACATGAGCTAGGAGCTTACGATTCTGCATGAAAGGAGGACTAGCAGCCGCGTTGCACGGGAGTATGTGAAAAGTGTTCATATGTAGTAAAAACCAGAGAAATCCGTCCGTTTTCGTCATTTGTTATCGAATCGACTTAAAGCCAGATTTTCACATTGGCCGCTCTTCTCTCTGAAACGGTAGTACTTATCCCGTCTGTCCCCAGATCGGTCTGCCGCTGTGGTTGCCCCGGTTGCTGCCCGCAGTGGGGCTGAGCCCTCGCCTGTGGTTGATTGGGAGGTCGTTCCAAGGCGTGGCAGGCAGCGAAAGGCGTCCCCGGAAGCTGACCAGAAAGCCTCCCCGGTGCGTCTGACAAACCGGTTTCAGGCACTGTCTCTGGCTGAGCCAGATGCAGCTGCCTGCCCTGTTTCAGAGGATCATTCTCAGCCTTCAAGGTCCGGGCAATCGCAGAGGTTGGGCTTACTGGTAGTTGGGAGCTCCAATGTTAGGCGCGTAATGGGGCCCCTTAGGGATATGGCGGCTAAGGAGGGGAAGAAATCCAGTGTGCACTCCGTGTGCATTCCGGGAGGAGTCATTCCTGATGTGGAAAGGGTCCTTCCGGATGCCATGAAGAGCACAGGGTGCAGCCAGCTGCAGGTGGTGGCACATGTCGGCACTAATGACGTGTGTCGCTTTGGATCTGAGTAAATTCTCTCTGGATTCCAGCGGCTATCTAATTTGGTGAAGGCTGCCGGTCTTGCTTACGAGATGAAGGCAGAGCTCACCATCTGCAGCATCGTTGACAGAACCGACTGCGGACCTTTGGTGCAGAGCCGGGTGGAGGGTCTGAATCAGAGGCTCAGACGGTTTTGCGACCGTATTGGCTGCAGATTCCTTGACTTGCGCCATAGGGTGGTGGGGTTTCGGGTTCCGCTGAATAGGTCAGGAGTTCACTACACTCAGCTGGCGGCTACACGGGTAGCGGAGGCTGTGTGGCGTGGACTGGGCGGTTTTTTAGGTTAGAAGGCCTCGGGAAAGTGCGGGATGGGCTGCAATGTCAAAGGGTGCTTGGCAATTACAGGACGTGCTTGGATCAAGGAACAGTCGGAATTATAGTTGTAAACTGTTGTAGTTGCGCTGGAAAAGTCCCTGAGCTTCAAGCGCTAATAGAAAGCACAGAAGCGGATATCGTTATAGGTACAGAATGCTGGCTAAAGCCTGAAATAAGTTCTGCAGAAATTTTTACGAAGTCTCAGACGGTGTTCAGGAAAGATAGATTAGGCAGAATTGGTGGTGGAGCGTTGGTGTCTGTCAGTAGTGGTTTATCTTGTAGTGAAGTCGAAGTAGATACTCTGTGCGAATTGGTGTGGGTGGAGGTTATACTTAACAGCCGAATTAAGTTAATAATTGGCTCCTTCTACCGACCCCCAGACTCCGATGATACAGTTGCGGAACAGTTCAGAGAAAGTTTGAGTCTCGTAACAAATAAATACCCCACTCATACGGTTATAGTTGGTGGGGACTTCAACCTACCCTCGGTATGTTGGCAAAAATACTTGTTCAAAACCGGTGGTAGGCACAAAACGTCTTCCGAGATTGTCCTAAATGCATTCTCCGAAAATTATTTCGAGCAGTTAGTCCACGAACCCACGCGAATTGTAAATGGTTGCGAAAACACACTTGACCTCTTGGCCACAAACAATCCAGAGCTGATAGAGAGCATCATGACTGATACAGGGATTAGTGATCACAAGGTCATTGTAGCTAGGCTCAATACCATATCTTCCAAATCCATCAGAAACAAACGCAAAATAATTTTATTTAAAAAAGCGGATAAAGTACCACTAGAAGCCTTCCTAAAAGACAATTTCCATTCCTTCCGAACTGACTATGCGAATGTAGACGAGATGTGGCTCTAATTCAAAGATATAGTAGCAACAGCAATTGAGATATTCATGCCTCATAAATTGGTAAGAGATGGAACGGATCCCCCGTGGTACACAAAAAAGGTCCGAACGCTGTTGCAGAGGCAACGGAAAAAGCATGCGAAGTTCAGAAGAACGCGAAATCCTGAAGATGGGCTAAAATTTACAGACGCGCGAAATTTGGCACGTACTTCGATGCGAGATGCCTTTAATAGGTTCCACAACGAAATATTGTCTCGAAATTTGGTAGAAAATCTGAAGAAATTCTGGTCGTATGTAAAGTACACAAGCGGCAAGACGCAGTCAATACCTTCGCTGCGCAGTGCCGATGGTACTGTTATCGACGACTGCGCCGCTAAAGCGGAGTTATTGAACGCAGTTTTCCGAAATTCCTTCACCAGGGAAAACGAATGGAATATTCCAGAATTTGAAACACGAACATCTGCTAGCATGAGTTTCTTAGAAGTAGATACCTTAGGGGTTGCGAAGCAACTCAAATCGCTTGATACGGGCAAGTCTTCAGGTCCAGATTGTATACCGATTAGGTTCCTTTCAGATTACGCTGATACTATAGCTCCCTACTTAGCACTCATATACAACCGCTCGCTCACCGATAGATCTGTACCTACAGATTGGAAAATTGCGCAGGTCGCACCAGTGTTCAAGAAGGGTAGTAGGAGTAATCCATTTAACTACAGACCTATATCATTGACGTCGGTTTGCAGTAGGGTTTTGGAGCATATACTGTATTCAAACATTATGAATCACCTCGAAGGGAACGATCTATTGACACGTAATCAGCATGGCTTCAGAAAACATCGCTCTTGTGCAACGCAGCTAGCTCTTTATTCGCACGAAGTAATGGCCGCTATCGACAGGGGATCTCAAGTTGATTCCGTATTTCTAGATTTCCGGAAAGCTTTTGACACCGTTCCCCACAAGCGACTTCTAATCAAGCTGCGGAGCTATGGGGTATCGTCTCAGTTGTGCGAATGGATTCGTGATTTCCTGTCAGGAAGGTCGCAGTTCGTAGTAATAGACGGCAAATCATCGAGTAAAACTGAAGTGATATCAGGTGTTCCCCAGGGAAGCGTCCTGGGACCTCTACTGTTCCTGATCTATATAAATGACCTGGGTGACAATCTGAGCAGTTCTCTTAGGTTGTTCGCAGATGATGCTGTAATTTACCGTCTAGTAAGGTCATCCGAAGACCAGTATCAGCTGCAAAGCGATTTAGAAAAGATTGCTGTATGGTGTGTCAGGTGGCAGTTGACGCTAAATAACGAAAAGTGTGAGATGATCCACATGAGTTCCAAAAGAAATCCGTTGGAATTCGATTACTCGATAAATAGTACAATTCTCAAGGCTGTCAATTCAACTAAGTACCTGGGTGTTAAAATTACAAACAACTTCAGTTGGAAGGACCACATAGATAATATTGTCGGGAAGGCGAGCCAAAGGTTGCGTTTCATTGGCAGGACACTTAGAAGATGCAACAAGTCCACTAAAGAGACAGCTTACACTACACTCGTTCGTCCTCTGTTAGAATATTGCTGCGCGGTGTGGGATCCTTACCAGGTGGGATTGACGGAGGACATCGAGAGGGTGCAAAGAAGGGCAGCTCGTTTTGTATTATCGCGTTATAGGGGAGAGAGTGTGGCAGATATGATACACGAGTTGGGATGGAAGTCATTACAGCATAGACGTTTTTCGTCGCGGCGAGACCTTTTTACGAAATTTCACTCACCAACTTTCTCTTCCGAATGCGAAAATATTTTGTTGAGCCCAACCTACATAGGTAGGAATGATCATCAAAATAAAATAAGAGAAATCAGAGCTCGAACAGAAAGGTTTAGGTGTTCGTTTTTTCCGCTCGCTGTTCGGGAGTGGAATAGTAGAGAGATAGTATGATTGTGGTTCGATGAACCCTCTGCCAAGCACTTAAATGTGAATTGCAGAGTAGTCATGTAGATGTAGATATCGTCTGCAAAGCTATGTCGCGTGCTGCGGTATACGGAGACACTAAAAGCACCATAGTAGAACACAGATGAAGCTTCTAAGTTGATGTAATAGCTAGTAAGAAGTAGTACAGTTCAAGTTTTAGTTATCGATTATTGACTATTTTGCTGGCTTTTGTGCCTTTGTACATGAGCTAGGAGCTTACGATTCTGCATGAAAGGAGGACTAGCAGCCGCGTTGCACGGGAGTATGTGAAAAGTGTTCATATGTAGTAAAAACCAGAGAAATCCGTCCGTATTCGTCATTTGTTATCGAATCGACTTAAAGCCAGATCGTCACATTGGCCGCTCTTCTCTCTGAAACGGTTGTACTTATCGTCTGCAAAGCTATCTCGCGTGCTGCGGTATGCGGAGACACATAAATCACCATTGTAGAACACAGATGAAGCTTCTAA
Organism: Schistocerca gregaria; assembly: GCF_023897955.1. Classification (NCBI taxonomy): domain Eukaryota; kingdom Metazoa; phylum Arthropoda; class Insecta; order Orthoptera; family Acrididae; genus Schistocerca; species Schistocerca gregaria. The sequence goes on from NW_026061973.1 coordinate 1,875,281, forward strand.
GTTGAAGTAATATCCAGTTACATGTAGTACAATTCAAGACTTAGGTTCGATTATTGACTTTTTACCATTCTTTGGTGCCTTGGACATGAGCTAGGACCTTAAGATTCTGCATGAAAGGTGGACTAGCAGCCGAGTTGCATGGGAGAATGTGAACAGTGTTCATATGTAGTAAAAACCTGAGAAATCCGTCCGTTTTCGTCATTTGTTATCGAATCGACTTAAACCCAGATTGTCACATTGGCCCCTCTTCTCTGAGACGGTTGTACTTATCGTCTGCAAAGCTATGTCGCGTGCTGCGGTATACGGAGACACTAAAAGCACCATAGTAGAACACAGATGAAGCTTCTAAGTTGATGTAATAGCCAGTAAGAAGTAGTACAGTTCAAGTTTTAGGTATCGATTATTGAGTATTTTGCTGGCTTTAGTGCCTTTGTACATGAGCTAGGAGCTTAAGAATCTGCATGAAAAGAGGACTAGCAGCCGCGTTGCAAGGGAGTATGTGAAAAGTGTTCATATGTAGTAACAATCTGAGAAATCAGTCCGTTTTCGTCATTTGTTATCGAATCGACTTAAAGCCAGATCGTCACATTGTCCGCTCTTCTCCCTGAAACGGTTGTACTTATCGTCTGCAAAGCTATGTCGCGTGCTGCGGTATGCGGAGACACTAAACCACCATAGTAGAACATAGATGAAGTTTCTAAGTTGATGTAATAGCCAGTAAGAAGTAGTACAATTTACGTTTTAGGTATTGATTTTTGACTTTTTAGCTGGCTTTGGAGCCTTTGACATGAGCTAGGACCTTAAGATTCTGCTTGAAAGGAGGACTAGCAGCCGAGTTGCATGGGAGAATGTGAAAAGTGTTCATATGTAGTAAAAACCTAAAGAAATCCGTCCGTTTTCGTCATTTGTTATGGAATCGACTTAAAGCCAGATCGTCACATTGGCCGCTCTTCTCACTGTAAAGGTTGTACTTATCGTCTGCAAAGCTATGTCGCGTGCTGCGGTATGCGAAGACACTAAAAGCACCATAGTAGAACACAGATGAAGCTTCTAAGTTGATGTAATAGCCAGTAAGAAGTAGTACAATTCAAGTTTTATGTATCGATTATTGACTTTTTAGCTGGCTTTGGTGCCTTGGACATGAGCTAGGACCTTAAGATTCTGCATCAAAGGAGGAATAGCAGTCGAGTTGCACGGGAGAATGTGAAAAGTGTTCATATGTAGTAAAAACCTAAAGAAATCCGTCCGTTTTCGTCATTTGTTATCGAATCGACTTAAAGCCAGATCGTCACATTGGCCCCTCTTCTCTGAAACGGTTGTACTTATCGTCTGCAAAGCTATGTCGCGTGCTGCGTTATGCGAAGACACTAAAAGCACCATAGTAGAACACAGATGAAGCTTCTCAGTTGATGTAATAACCAGTAACAAGTTGTACAATTCAAGTTATAGGTATAGATTATTGCCTTTTTAGCTGGCTTTGGTGCCTTGGACATGAGCTAGGACCTTAAGATTCTGCATGAAAGAAGGACTAGCAGCCGAGTTGCACGGGAGAATGTTACAAATGTTCAAATTTAGTAAAAACCTGAGAAATACGTCCGTTTTCGTCATTTGTTATCGAATCGACTTAAAGCCAGATCTTCACATTGGCCGATCTTCTCTCTGAAACGGTAGTACTTATCGTCTGCAAAGCTATGTCGCGTGCTGCGGTATGCGGAGACACTAAAAAAACCATAGTAGAACATAGATGAAGCTTCTAAGTTGATGTAATAGCCAGTAAGAAGTAGTACAATTTACGTTTTAGGTATCGATTTTTGACTTTTTAACTGGCTTTGGTGCCTTGGACATGAGCTAGGACCTTAAGATTCTGCATGAAAGGAGGACTAACAGCCGAGTTTCATGGGAGAATGCGAAAAGTGTTCATATGTAGTAAAAACCTGAGAAATCCGTCCTTTTTCGTCATTTGTTATCGAATCGACTTAAAGCAAGATCGTCACATTGGCCGCTCTTCTCTCTGAAACGGTTGTACTTATCGTCTGCAAAGCTATGTCGCGTGCTGCGGTATGCGGAGACACTAAAAGCACCATAGTATAACACAGATGAAGCTTCTAAGTTAATGTAATAGCCAATAAGAAGTAGTACAATTCAAGTTTTAGGTATCGATTATTGACTATTTAGCTGGCTTTGGTGACTTGGACATGAGCTAGGAGCTTAAGATTCTGCATGAAAGGAGGACTAGCAGCCGCGTTGCACGGAGTATGTGAAAAGTGTTCATATGTAGTAAAAACCAGAGAAATCCGTCCGTTTTCGTCATTTGTTATCGAATCGACTGAAAGCCAGATCGTCACATTGGCCGCTCTTCTCTCTGAAACGGTTGTACTTATCGTCTGCAAAGCTATGTCGCGTGCTGCGGTATGCGGAGACACTAAAATCACCATTGTATAACACAGATGAAGCTCGTAAGTTGAAGTAATATCCAGTTAAATGTAGTACAATTCAAGACTTAGGTTCGATTATTGACTTTTTACCATTCTTTGGTGCCTTGGACATGAGCTAGGACCTTAAGATTCTGCATGAAAGGAGGACTAGCAGCCGAGTTGCATGGGAGAATGTGAAAAGTGTTCATATGTAGTAAAAACCGGAGATATCCGTCCGTTTTCGTCATTTGTTATCGAATCGACTTAAACCCAGATTGTCACATTGGCCCCTCTTCCCTGAAACGGTTGTACTTATCGTCTGCAAAGCTATGTCGCGTGCTGCGGTATACGGAGACACTAAAAGCACCATAGTAGAACACAGATGAAGCTTCTAAGTTGATGTAATAGCCAGTAAGAAGTAGTACAGTTCAAGTTTTAGGTATCGATTATTGACAATTTTGCTGGCTTTTGTGCCTTTGTACATGAGCTAGGAGCTTAAGAATCTGCATGAAAGGAGGACTAGCAGCCACGTTGCACGGGAGTATGTGAAAAGTGTTCATATGTAGTAACAACCTGAGAAATCCGTCCGTTTTCGTCATTTGTTATCGAATCGACTTAAAGCCAGATCGTCACATTGGCCGCTCTTCTCTCTGAAACGGTTGTACTTATCGTCTGCAAAGCTATGTCGCGTGCTGCGGTATGCGGAGACACTAAATCACCATAGTAGAACATAGATGAAGCTTCTAAGTTGATGTAGCCAGTAAGAAGTAGTACAATTTACGTTTTAGGTATCGATTTTTGACTTTTTAGCTGGCTTTGGAGCCTTGGACATGAGCTAGGAATTAAGATTCTGCATGAAAGGAAGACTAGCAGCCGAGTTGCATGGGAGAATGTGAAAAGTGTTCATATGTAGTAAAAACCTAAAGAAATCCGTCCGTTTTCGTCATTTGTTATGGAATCGACGTAAAGCCAGATCGTCACATTGGACGCTCTTCTCACTGTAAAGGTTGTACTTACCGTCTGCAAAGCTATGTCGCGTCCTGCGGTATGCGGAGACACTAAAAGCACCATAGTATAACACAGATGAAGCTTCTAAGTTAATGTAATAGATAATAAGAAGTAGTACAATTCAAGTTTTAGGTATCGATTATTGACTTTTTAGCTGGCTTTGGTGCTTTGGACATGAGCTAGGACCTTAAGATTCTGCATGAATGGAGGACTAGCAGCCGAGTTGCATGGGAGAATGTGAAAAGTGTTCATATGTAGTAAAAATATGAGAAATCCGTCCGTTTTCGTCATTTGTTATCGAATCGACTAAAAGCCAGATCGTCACATTGACCGCTCTTCTCTCTGAAACGGTTGTACTTATCGTCTGCAAAGCTATGTCGCGTGCTGCGGTATGCGGAGACACTAATAGCACCATAGTAGAACACAGATGAAGCTTCTAAGTTGATGTAATAGCATGCAGGAAGTAGTACAATTCAAGTTTAAGGTACCGATTATTGATTTTTAGCTGGCTTTGGTGCCTTGGATATGAGATAGGACCTTAAGATTCTGCATGGATGGAGGACTAGCAGTCGAGTTGCACGGGAGAATGTGAAAAGTGTTCATATGTAGTAAAAACCTAAAGAAATCCGTCCGTTTTCGTCATTTGTTATCGAATCGACTTAAAGCCAGATCGTCACATTGGCCCCTCTTCTCTCAAACGGTTGTACTTATCGTCTGCAAAGCTATGTCGCGTGCTGCGTTATGCGGAGACACTAAAAGCACCATAGTAGAGCACAGATGAAGCTTCTAAGTTGATGTAATAACCAGTAAAAAGTAGGACAATTCAAGTTTTAGGTATAGATTATTGACTTTTTAGCTGGCTTTGGTGCCTTGGACATCAGCTAGGACCTTACGATTCTGCATGAAAGAAGGACTAGCAGCCGAGTTGCACGGGAGAATGTGACAAGTGTTCAAATGTAGTAAAAACCTGAGAAATACGTCCGTTTTTGTCATTTGTTATCGAATCGACTTAAAGCCAGATCGTCACATTGGCCGCTCTTCTCTCTGAAACGGTTGTACTTATCGTCTGCAAAGTTATGTCGCGTGCTGCGGTATGCGGAGACACTAAAAGCACCATAGTAGAACACAGATGAAGCTTCTAAGTTGATGTAATAGCCAGTAAGAAGTAGTACAATTCAAGTTTTAGGTATCGATTATTGACTTTTTAGCCGGCTTTGGTGCCCTGTACATGAGCTAGGACCTTAAGATTCTGCATGAAAGGAGGACTAGCAGCCGAGTTGCACGGGAGAATGTCAAAAGTGTTCATATGTAGTAAAAACCTGAGAAATCCGTCCGTTTTCATAATTTGTTATAGAATCTACTTAAATCAGGATCATCACATTGGCTGCAGTTCTGTCTGAAACGGTTGTACTTATCGTCTGCAAAGCTATGTCGCGTGCTGCGGTATGCGGAGACACTAAAAGCACCATAGTAGAACATAGATGAAGCTTCTAAGTTGATGTAATAGCCAGTAAGAAGTAGTACAATTTACGTTTTAGGTATCGATTTTTGTCTTTTAAGCTGGCTTTGGTGCCTTGGACATGAGCTAGGACCTTAAGATTCTGCATGAAAGGAGGACTAGCAGCCGAGTTTCATGGGAGAATGCGAAAAGTGTTCGTATGTAGTAAAAATATGAGAAATCCGTCCGTTTTCGTCATTTGTTATCGAATCGACTTAAAGCCAGATCGTCACATTATCCCCTTTTCTCTGAAACGGTTGTACTTATCGTCTGCAATGTTATGTCGCGTGCTGCGTTATGTCGAGACACTAAAAGCACCATAGTTGAACACAGATGAAGCTTCTAAGTTGATGTAATAGCAAGTAATAAGTAGTACAATTCAAGTTTTAGGTATCGATTATTGACTTTTTAGCCGGCTTTGGTGCCTTGGACATGAGCTAGGACCTTAAGATTCTGCATGAAAGGAGAACTAGCAGCCGCGTTGCACGGCTGTATGTGAAAAGTGTTCGTATGTAGTAAAAACCTGAGAAATCCGTCCGTTTTCGTCATTTGTTATCGAATCGACTTTAAGCAAGATCGTCACATTGTCTGCTCTTCTCTCTGAGACGGTTGTACTAATCGTCTGCAAAGCTATGTCGCGTGCTGCGGTATGCGGAGCCACTAAAAGCACCATAGTAGAACACAGATGAAGCTTCTAAGTTGATGTAATAGACAGTAAGAAGTAGTCCAATTCAAGTTTTATGTATCGATTATTGACTTTTTAGCTGGCTTTGGTGCCTTGGACATGAGCTAGGACCTTAAGATTCTGCATGAAAGGAAGACTAGCAGCCGAGTTGCATGGGAGAATGTGAAAAGTGTTCGTATGTAGTAAAAATATGAGAAATCCGTCCGTTTTCGTCATTTGTTATCGAATCGACTTAAAGCCAGATCGTCACATTATCCCCTTTTCTCTGAAACGGTTGTACTTATCGTCTGCAAAGCTATGTCGCGTGCTGCGTTATGTCGAGACACTAAAAGCACCATAGTAGAACACAGATGAAGCTTCTAAGTTGATGTAATATCCAGTAAGAAGTAGTACAATTCAAGTTTTAGGTATAGATTATTGACTTTTTAACTGGCTTTGGTGCCTTGGACATGAGCTAGGACCTTAAGATTCTGCATGAAAGAAGGACTAGCAGCCGAGTTGCACGGGAGAATGTGACAAGTGTTCATATGTAGTAAAAACCTGAGAAATCCGTCCGTTTTCGTCATTTGTTATCGAATCGATTTAAAGCCAGATCGTCACATTGGCCGCTCTCCTCTCTGAAACGGTTGTACTTATCGTCTGCAAAGCTATGTCGCGTGCTGCGTTATGCGGAGACACTAAAAGCACCATGATTGAACACAGATGAAGCTTCTAAGTTGATGTAATAGCAAGCAAGAAGTGGTACAATTCAAGTTTTAGGTATCGATTATTGACTTTTTAGCCGGCTTTGGTGCCTTGGACATGAGCTAGGACCTTACGATTCTGCATGAAAGGAGGACTAGCAGCCGAGTTGCACGGGAGAATGTGAAAACTGTTCATATGTAGTAAAAAATAGAGAAATCCGTCCGTTTTCGTCATTTGTTATGGAATCGACTTAAAGCCAGATCGTCACATTGGCCGCTCTTCTCTCTGAAACGGTTGTACTTATGGTCTGCACAGCTATGTCGCGTGCTGCGGTATGCGGAGACACTAAAAGCTCCATAGTAGAACACAGATGAAGCTTCTAAGTTGATGTAATAGCCAGTAAGAAGTAGTACAATTCAAGTTTTGGGTACTGATTATTTACTTTTTAGCTGGCTTTGGTGCCTTGGCCATGAGCTAGGACCTTAAGATTCTGCATTAAAGGAGGACTAGCAGCCAAGTTGCATGGGAGAATGCGAAAAGTGTTCATATGTAGTAAAAACCTGAGAAATCCGTCCGTTTTCGTCATTTGTTATCAAATCGACTTAAAGCCAGATCGTCACATTGGCCGCTCTTCTCTCTGAAACGGTTGTACGTATCGTCTGCAAAGCTATGTCGCGTGCTGCGGTATGCGGAGACACTAAAAGCACCATAGTAGAACACAGATGAAGCTTCTAAGTTGATGTAATAGCCAGTAAGAAGTAGTACAATTCAAGTTTTACCTATCGATTATTGACATTTTAGCTGGCTTTGGTGCCTTGGACATGAGCTAGGACCTTAAGATTCTGCAAGACAGAAGGACTAGCAACCGAGTTGCACGGGAGAATGTGAAAAGTGTTCATATGTAGTAAAAACCTGAGAAATCCGTCCGTTTTCGTCATTTGTTATGGAATCGACTTAAAGCCAGATCGTCACATTGCCGCTCTTCTCTCTGAAACGGTTGTACTTATCGTCTGCAAAGCTATGTCGCGTGCTGCGGTATGCGGAGACACTTAAATCACCATTTAAGAACACAGATGAAGCTTCTAAGTTGAAGTAATATCCAGTTAAATGTAGTACAATTCAAGACTTAGGTTCGATTATTGACTTTTTACAATTCTTTGGTGCCTTGGACATGAGCTAGGACCTTAAGATTCTGCATGAAAGGAGGACTAGCAGCCGAGTTGCATGGGAGAATGTGAAAAGTGTTCATATGTAGTAAAAACCTGAGAAATCCGTCCGTTTTCGTCATTTGTTATCGAATCGACTTAAACCCAGATTGTCACATTGGCCCCTCTTCTCTGAAACGGTTGTACTTATCGTCTGTAAAGCTATGTCGCGTGCTGCGGTATACGGAGACACTAAAAGCACCATAGTAGAACACAGATGAAGCTTCTAAGTTGATGTAATAGCCAGTAAGAAGTAGTACAGTTCAAGTTTTAGGTATCGATTATTGACTATTTTGCTGGCTTTTGTGCCTTTGTACATGAGCTAGGAGCATAAGAATCTGCATGAAAAGACTAGCAGCCGCGTTGCACGGGAGTATGTGAAAAGTGTTCATATGTAGTAACAACCTGAGAAATCCGTCCGTTTTCGTCATTTGTTATCGAATCGACTTAAAGCCAGATCGTCACATTGTCCGCTCTTCTCTCTGAAACGGTTGTACTTATCGTCTGCAAAGCTATGTCGCGTGCTGCGGTATGCGGAGACACTAAACCACCATAGTAGAACATAGATGAAGCTTCTAAGTTGATGTAATAGCCAGTAAGAAGTAGTACAATTTACGTTTTAGGTATCGATTTTTGACTTTTTAGCTGGCTTTGGAGCCTTGGACATGAGCTAGGACCTTAAGATTCAGCTTGAAAGGAGGACTAGCAGCCGAGTTGCATGGGAGAATGTGAAAAGTGTTCATATGTAGTAAAAACCTAAAGAAATCCGTCCGTTTTCGTCATTTGTTATGGAATCGACTTAAAGCCAGATCGTCACATTGGCCGCTCTTCTCACTGTAAAGGTTGTACTTATCGTCTGAAAAGCTATGTCGGCTGCTGCGGTATGCGGAGACACTAAAAGCACCATTGTAGAACACAGATGAAGCTTCTAAGTTGATGTAATAGCTAGTAAGAAGTAGTACAGTTCAAGTTTTAGCTATCGTTTATTGACTATTTTGCTGGCTTTTGTGCTTTTGTACATGAGCTAGGAGCTTACGATTCTGCATGAAAGGAGGACTAGCAGCCGCGTTGCACGGGAGTATGTAAAAAGTGTTCATATGTAGTAAAAACCTGAGAAATCCGTCCGTTTTCGTCATTTGTTATGGAATCGACTTAAAGCCAGGTTGTCACATTGGCCGCTCTTCTCTCTGAAACGGTTGTACTTATCGTCTGCAAAGCTATGTCGCGTGCTGCGGTATGCGGAGACACTAAACCACCATAGTAGAACATAGATGAAGCTTCTAAGTTGATGTAATAGCCAGTAAGAAGTAGTACAATTTACATTTTAGGTATCGATTTTTGACTTTTTAGCTGGCTTTGGAGCCTTGGACATGAGCTAGGAATTAAGATTCTGCATGAAAGGAGGACTAGCAGCCGAGTTGCATGGGAGAATGTGAAAAGTGTTCATATGTAGTAAAAACCTAAAGAAATCCGTCCGTTCTCGTCATTAGTTATGGAATCGACTTAAAGCCAGATCGTCACATTGGCCGCTCTTCTCACTGTAAAGGTTGTACTTATCGTCTGCAAAGCTACGAGTTTCAGTCAAAAAGTAATGCCTCCTATTTTTTTTCTACGTTTAATTGTCAGGAAATTTAAATGCAATTACATAGGTTGAAAACCACAACATTGAGGATCATTTTGTCATTTTTCAATGTAATCTCCGCCCATCTCTACAGTTTTGGTCCATCTTTGAACAAGGGCATGTATCCCAGCTCGGTAAAAATCACAGCTCTGCTTCCTAAGCCATTGACGCACGGATGTTTTGACGGCCTCCTCATCTTCAAAATGAATCCCACGATGAGCTTCTTTTAGTGGCCCGAACAGATGGAAGTCTGATGGTGCCAGGTCAGGGCTGTATGGGGGATGAGGCAAAACTTCCCATCCAATTTTGACAATCTCGTCAGAGGTGTGACGACTGGTGTGTGGTCTTGCATTGTCATGCAAAAGAAGAACATCTGCCATTGATTTTGTTGGGCGAACTCGCTGAAGACGTGCTTTAAGTTTTTTGAGGGTTGTGACGTATTGAACAGAATTTATTGTGCATCCCTGCTCCAAAAAATCAACCAGAATCACACCCTCTGTATCCCAGAAAACTGTTGCCATAACTTTCCCTGCCGATCGCACAGTTTTGAATTTTTTCTTCCTCGGCGAGCTTGTGTGACGCCACTCCATTGACTGCCTCTTTGATTCGGGTTCAAAAAAATGCACCCATGTTTCGTCCCCGGTCACAATTTTTTTCAGAAACTCATCTCCCTCCCAACGGAAGCGCTGCAAGTGTTGGGAGGCTATTGTTTTCCTTGCCTCTTTATTCTGATCGGTTAACATTCTTGGAACCCACCGTGCACAAACTTTTGAGTACCCCAATTGTTTAATAATCGTGATCACACTGCCTTTACTAAGAGAAATAATGCGACACACTTCATCTGCAGTCACCCGACGGTCACCACGAATGATGTCATCAACTTGCTGAATGTTGTGTGGGGTCACTGCACTCACCGGCCTGCCGCTCCGCTTTTCATCAGTCAACGGTGTTTGCCCTTCAGCTTCCTTACAACGACGAACCCATCGTCTAACAGTGCTGACATCCACTGTCACAACACCATACACCTTCTTCAGTCTTTCATGAATGCGTATGGGCGTTTCACCTTCTGCATTCAAGAATTCAATCACACAACGCTGTCTCAAACGAACATCGATGTCGGCCATCTTACAAACTTCTGCTGTGCTGCCACCTGTTGACACAGAAAGTTACTACTGCAGTGGATTGCAGAAGAAGGTTTGAGGAATGGCGCCAAATTCAAATTTTTCACTTAACTTAATTTTTTTAAGTAGAAAAAAAATGGGAGGCATTACTTTTTGACCGACCCTCGTATGTCGGGTGCTGCGGTATGCGGAGACACTAAAAGCACCATAGTAGAACACAGATGAAGCATCTAAGTTGATGTAATAGCTAGTAAGAAGTAGTACAGTTCAAGTTTTAGTTATCGATTATTGACTATTTTGCTGGCTTTTGTGCCTTTGTACATGAGCTAGGAGCTTACGATTCTGCATGAAAGGAGGACTAGCAGCCGCGTTGCACGGGAGTATGTGAAAAGTGTTCATATGTAGTAAAAACCAGAGAAATCCGTCCGTTTTCGTCATTTGTTATCGAATCGACTTAAAGCCAGATTTTCACATTGGCCGCTCTTCTCTCTGAAACGGTAGTACTTATCGTCTGCAAAGCTATGTCGAGTGCTGCGGTATACGGAGACACTAAAAGCACCATAGTAGAACACAGATGAAGCTTCTAAGTTGATGTAATAGCTAGTAAGAAGTAGTACAGTTCAAGATTTAGGTATCGATTATTGACTATTTAGCTGGCTTTGGTGCCTTGGACATGAGCTAGGAGCTTAAGATTCTGCATGAAAGGAGGACTAGCAGCCGCGTTGCACGGGAGTATGTGAAAAGTGTTCATATGTAGTAAAAACCAGAGAAATCCGTCCGTTTTCGTCATTTGTTATCGAATCGACTTAAAGCCAGATCGTCACATTGGCCGCTCTTCTCTCTGAAACGGTTGTACTTATCGTCTGCAAAGCTATGTCGCGTGCTGTGGTATGCGGAGACACTTAATTCACCATTGTAGAACACAGATGAAGCTTCTAAGTTGAAGTAATATCCAGTTAAATGTAGTACAATTCAAGACATAGGTTCGATTATTGACTTTTTACCATTCTTTGGTGCCTTGGACATGAGCTAGGACCTTAAGATTCTGCATGAAAGGAGAAGTAGCAGCCGCGTTGCACGGGAGTATGTGAAAAGTGTTCATATGTAGTAAAAACCTGAGAAATCCGTCCGTTTTCGTCATTTGTTATCGAATCGACTTAAAGCCAGATCGTCACATTGGCCGCTCTTCTCTCTGAAACGGTTGTACTTATCGTCTGCAAAGCTATGTCGCGTGCTGCAGTATGCGGAGACACTAAAAGCACCATAGTAGAACACACATGAAGCTTCTAAGTTGATGTAATAGCAAGTAAGAAGTAGTACAATTCAAGTTTTAGGTATCGATTATTGACTTTTTAGCTGGCTTTGGTACATTGGACATGAGCTAGGACCATAATATTCTGCATGAAAGGAGGACTAGCAGCCGAGTAGCACGGGAAAATGTGAAAAGTGTTCATATGTAGCAAAAACCTGAGAAATCCGTCCGTTTTCATCATTTGTTACAGAATCGATTTAAATCCAGATCGTCACATTGGCCGCAGTTCTGTCTGAAACGGCTGTACTTATCGTCTGCAAAGCTATGTCGCGTGATGCGGTATGCGGAGAGACTAAAAGCACCATAGTAGAACATAGATGAAGCTTCTAAGTTGATGTAATAGCCAGTAAGAAGTAGTACAATTTACGTTTTAGGAATCGATTTTTGACTTTTTATCTGGCTTTGGAGCCATGGACATGATGTAGGACCTTAAGATTCTGCATGAAAGGAGGACTAGCAGCCGAGTTGCAAGGGAGAATGTTAAAAGTGTTCATATGTAGTAAAAACCTGAGAAATCCGTCCGTTTTCGTCATTTGTTATCGAATCGACTTAAAGCCAGATCGTCACATTGGCCGTTCTTCTCTCTGAAACGGTTGTACTTATCGTCTGCAAAGCTATGTCGCGTGCTGCGGTATGCGGAGACACTAAAAGCACCATAAATGAACACAGATGAAGCTTCTAAGTTGATGTAATAGCCAGTAAGAAGTAGTGCAGTTCAAGTTTTAGTTATCGATTATTATTTTGCTGGCTTTTGTGCCTTTGTACCTGAGCTAGGAGCTTACGATTCTGCATGAAAGGAGGACTAGCAGCCGCGTTGCACGGGAGTATGTGAAAAGTGTTCATATGTAGTAAAAACCAGAGAAATCCGTCCGTTTTTGTCATTTGTTATCGAATCGACTTAAAGCCAGATCGTCACATTGGCCGCTCTTCTCTCTGAAGCGGTAGTACTTATCGTCTGCAAAGCTATGTCGCGTGCTACGGTATACGGAGACACTAAAAGCACCATAGTAGAACACAGATGAAGCTTCTAAGTTGATGTAATAGCTAGTAAGAAGTAGTACAGTTCAAGATTTAGGTATCGATTATTGACTATTTAGCTGGCTTTGGTGCCTTGGACATGAGCTAGGAGCTTAAGATTCTGCATGAAAGGAGGACTAGCAGCCGCGTTTCACGGGAGTATGTGAAAAGTGTTCATATGTAGTAAAAACCAGAGAAATCCGTCCGTTTTCGTCATTTGTTATCGAATCGACTGAAAGCCAGATCGTCACATTGGCCGCTCTTCTCTCTGAAACGGTTGTACTTATCGTCTGCAAAGCTATGTCGCGTGCTGCGGTATGCGGAGACACATAAATCACCATTGTAGAACACAGATGAAGCTTCTAAGTTGAAGTAATATCCAGTTAAATGTAGTACAATTCAAGACTTAGGTTCGATTATTGACTTTTTACCATTCTTTGGTGCCTTGGACATGAGCTAGGACCTTAAGATTCTGCATGAAAGGAGGACTGGCAGCCGAGTTGCATGGGAGAATGCGAAAAGTGTTCATATGTAGTAAAAACCTGAGAAATCCGTCCGTTTTCGTCATTTGTTATCGAATCGACTTAAACCCAGATTGTCACATTGGCCCCTCTTCTCTGAGACGGTTGTACTTATCGTATGCAAAGCTATGTCGCGTGCTGCGGTATACGGAGACACTAAAAGCACCATAGTAGAACACAGATGAAGCTTCTAAGTTGATGTAATAGCCAGTAAGAAGTAGTACAGTTCAAGTTTTAGGTATCGATTATTGACTATTTTGCTGGCTTTAGTGCCTTTGTACATGAGCTAGGAGCTTAAGAATCTGCATAAAAAGAGGACTAGCAGCCGCGTTGCACGGGAGTATGTGAAAAGTGTTCATATGTAGTAACAACCTGAGAAATCAGTCCGTTTTCGTCATTTGTTATCGAATCGACTTAAAGCCAGATCGTCACATTGTCCGCTCTTCTCCCTGAAACGGTTGTACTTATCGTCTGCAAAGCTATGTCGCGTGCTGCGGTATGCGGAGACACTAAACCACCATAGTAGAACATAGATGAAGTTTCTAAGTTGATGTAATAGCCAGTAAGAAGTAGTACAATTTACGTTTTAGGTATTGATTTTTGACTTTTTAGCTGGCTTTGGAGCCTTTGACATGAGCTAGGACCTTAAGATTCTGCTTGAAAGGAGGACTAGCAGCCGAGTTGCATGGGAGAATGTGAAAAGTGTTCATATGTAGTAAAAACCTAAAGAAATCCGTCCGTTTTCGTCATTTGTTATGGAATCGACTTAAAGCCAGATCGTCACATTGGCCGCTCTTCTCACTGTAAAGGTTGTACTTATCGTCTGCAAAGCTATGTCGCGTGCTGCGGTATGCGGAGACACTAAAAGCACCATAGTAGAACACAGATGAAGCTTCTAAGTTGATGTAATAGCTAGTAAGAAGTAGTACAGTTCAAGTTTTAGGTATCGATTATTGACTATTTAGCTGGCTTTGGTTCCTTGGACATGAGCTAGGACCTTAAGATTCTGCATGAAAGGAGGACTAGCAGCCGAGTTGCATGGGAGAATGTGAAAAATGTTAATATGTAGTAAAAACCTAAAAAAATCCGTCCGCTTTCGTCATTTGTTATCGAATCGACTTAAAGCCAGATCGTCACATTGGCCGCTCTTCTCTCTGAAACGGTTGTACTTATCGTCTGCAAAGCTATGTCGCGTGCTGCGGTATGCGGAGACACTAAAAGCACCATAGTAGAACACAGATGAAGCTTCTAAGTTGATGTAATAGCCAGTAAGAAGTAGTACAATTCAAGTTTTATGTATCGATTATTGACTTTTTAGCAGGCTTTGGTGCCTTGGACATGAGCTAGGACCTTAAGATTCTGCATGGAAGGAGGACTAGCAGTCGAGTTGCACGGGAGAATGTGAAAAGTGTTCATATGTAGTAAAAACCTAAAGAAATCCGTCCGTTTTCGTCATTTGTTATCGAATCGACTTAAAGCCAGATCGTCACATTGGCCCCTCTTCTCTGAAACGGTTGTACTTATCGTCTGCAAAGCTATGTCGCGTGCTGCGTTATGCGGAGACACTAAAAGCACCATAGTAGAACACAGATGAAGCTTCTCAGTTGATGTAATAACCAGTAAGAAGTAGTACAATTCAAGTTATAGGTATAGATTATTGCCTTTTTAGCTGGCTTTGGTGCCTTGGACATGAGCAAGGACCTTAAGATTCTGCATGAAAGAAGGACTAGCAGCCGAGTTGCACGGGAGAATGTGACAAATGTTCATATGTAGTAACAACCTGAGAAATCCGTCCGTTTTCGTCATTTGTTATCGAATCGACTTAAAGCCAGATCGTCACATTGGCCGCTCTTCTCTCTGAAACGGTTGTACTTATCGTCTGCAAAGCTATGTCGCGTGCTGCGTTATGCGGAGACACTAAATCACCATAGTAGAACATAGATGAAGCTTCTAAGTTGATGTAGCCAGTAAGAAGTAGTACAATTTACGTTTTAGGTATCGATTTTTGACTTTTTAGCTGGCTTTGGAGCCTTGGACATGAGCTAGGAATTAAGATTCTGCATAAAAGGAGGACTAGCAGCCGAGTTGTACGGGAGAATTTGACAAGTTTTCAAATGTAGTAAAAACCTGAGAAATACGTCCGTTTTCATAATTTGTTATAGAATCGACTTAAATCAGGATCGTCACATTGGCCGCAGTTCTGTCTGAAACGGATGTACTTATCGTCTGCACAGCTATGTCGCGTGCTGCGGTATGCGGAGACACTAAAAGCACCATAGTAGAACATAGATGAAGCTTCTAAGTTGATGTAATAGCCTGTAAGAAGTAGTACAATTTACGATTTAGGTATCGATTTTTGACTTTTTAGCTGGCTTTGGTGCCTTGGACATGAGCTAGGACCTTAATATTCTGCATGAAAGGAGGACTAGCAGCCGAGTTTCATGGGAGAATGCGAAAAGTGTTCATATGTAGTAAAAACATGAGAAATCCGTTCGTTTTCGTCATTTGTTATCGAATCGACTTAAAGCAAGATCGTCACATTGGCCGCTCTTCTCTCTGAAACGGTTGTACTAATCGTCTGCAAAGCTATGTCGCGTGCTGCGGTATGCGGAGCCACTAAAAGCACCATAGTAGAACACAGATGAAGCTTCTAAGTTGATGTAATAGACTGTAAGAAGTAGTCCAATTCAAGTTTTATGTATCGATTATTGACTTTTTAGCTGGCTTTGGTGCCTTGGACATGAGCTAGGACCTTAAGATTCTGCATGAAAGGAGGACTAGCAGCCGAGTTGCATGGGAGAATGTGAAAAGTGTTCATATGTAGTAAAAATATGAGAAATCCGTCCGTTTTCGTCATTTGTTATCGAATCGACTTAAAGCCAGATCGTCACATTGACCGCTCTTCTCTCTGAAACGGTTGTACTTATCGTCTGCAAAGCTATGTCGCGTGCTGCGGTATGCGGAGACACTAATAGCACCATAGTAGAACACTAATGAAGCTTCTAAGTTGATGTAATAGCATGCAGGAAGTAGTACAATTCAAGTTTAAGGTATCGATTATTGATTTTTAGCTGGCTTTGGTGCCTTGGATACGAGATAGGACCTGAAGATTCTGCATGAAAGGAGGACTAGCAGCCGAGTTGCAAGGGAGAATGTTAAAAGTGTTCATATGTAGTAAAAACCTGAGAAATCCGTCCGTTTTCGTCATTTGTTATCGAATCGACTTAAAGCCAGATCGTCACATTGGCCGTTCTTCTCTCTGAAACGGTTGTACTTATCGTCTGCAAAGCTATGTCGCGTGCTGCGGTATGCGGAGACACTAAAAGCACCATAAATGAACACAGATGAAGCTTCTAAGTTGATGTAATAGCCAGTAAGAAGTAGTGCAGCTCAAGTTTTAGTTATCGATTATTATTTTGCTGGCTTTTGTGCCTTTGTACCTGAGCTAGGAGCTTACGATTCTGCATGAAAGGAGGACTAGCAGCCGCGTTGCACGGGAGTATGTGAAAAGTGTTCATATGTAGTAAAAACCAGAGAAATCCGTCCGTTTTTGTCATTTGTTATCGAATCGACTTAAAGCCAGATCGTCACATTGGCCGCTGTTCTCTCTGAAGCGGTAGTACTTATCGTCTGCAAAGCTATGTCGCGTGCTGCGGTATGCGGAGACACTAAAAAAACCATAGTAGAACATAGATGAAGCTTCTAAGTTGATGTAACAGCCAGTAAGAAGTAGTACAATTTACGTTTTAGGTATCGATTTTTGACTTTTTAACTGGCTTTGGAGCCTTGGACATGAGCTAGGACCTTAAGATTCTGCATGAAAGGAGGACTAACAGCCGAGTTTCATGGGAGAATGCGAAAAGTGTTCATATGTAGTAAAAACCTGAGAAATCCGTTCGTTTTCGTCATTTGTTATCGAATCGACTTAAAGCAAGATCGTCACATTGGCCGCTCTTCTCTCTGAAACGGTTGTACTTATCGTCTGCAAAGCTATGTCGCGTGCTGCGGTATGCGGAGACACTAAAAGCACCATATTAGAACACAGATGAAGCTTCTAAGTTAATGTAATAGCCAGTAAGAATTAGTACAATTCAAGTTTTAGGTACGATTATTGACTATTTAGCTGGCTTTGGTGACTTGGACATGAGCTAGGAGCTTAAGATTTTGCATGAAAGGAGGACTAGCAGCCGCGTTGCACGGAGTATGTGAAAAGTGTTCATATGTAGTAAAAACCAGAGAAATCCGTCCGTTTTCGTCATTTTTTATCGAATCGACTGAAAGCCAGATCGTCACATTGGCCGCTCTTCTCTCTGAAACGGTTGTACTTATCGTCTGCAAAGCTATGTCGCGTGCTGCGGTATGCGGAGACACTAAAATCACCATTGTATAACACAGATGAAGCTTGTAAGTTGAAGTAATATCCAGTTAAATGTAGTACAATTCAAGTTTTAGGTATCGATTATTGACTTTTTACCCTTCTTTGGTGCTTCGGACATGAGCTAGTAACTTAAGATTCTGCATGAAAGGAGGACTAGCAGCCAAGTTGCATGGGAGAATGTGAAAAGTGTTCATATGTAGTAAAAACCTGAGATATCCGTCCGTTTTTGTCATTTGTTATCGAATCGACTTAAACCCAGATTGTCACATTGGCCCCTCTTCCCTGAAACGGTTGTACTTATCGTCTGCAAAGCTATGTCGCGTGCTGCGGTATACGGAGACACTAAAAGCACCATAGTAGAACACAGATGAAGCTTCTAAGTTGATGTAATAGCCAGTAAGAAGTAGTACAGTTCAAGTTTTAGGTATCGATTATTGACTATTTTGCTGGCTTTTGTGCCTTTGTACATGAGCTAGGAGCTTAAGAATCTGCATGAAAGGAGGACTAGCAGCCACGTTGCACGGGAGTATGTGAAAAGTGTTCATATGTAGTAACAACCTGAGAAATCCGTCCGTTTTCGTCATTTGTTATCGAATCGACTTAAAGCCAGATCGTCACATTGGCCGCTCTTCTCTCTGAAACGGTTGTACTTATCGTCTGCAAAGCTATGTCGCGTGCTGCGTTATGCGGAGACACTAAATCACCATAGTAGAACATAGATGAAGCTTCTAAGTTGATGTAGCCAGTAAGAAGTAGTACAATTTACGTTTTAGGTATCGATTTTTGACTTTTTAGCTGGCTTTGGAGCCTTGGACATGAGCTAGGAATTAAGATTCTGCATGAAAGGAGGACTAGCAGCCGAGTTGCACGGGAGAATTTGACAAGTTTTCAAATGTAGTAAAAACCTGAGAAATACGTCCGTTTTCATAATTTGTTATAGAATCGACTTAAATCAGGATCGTCACATTGGCCGCAGTTCTGTCTGAAACGGTTGTACTTATCGTCTGCACAGCTATGTCGCGTGCTGCGGTATGCGGAGACACTAAAAGCACCATAGTAGAACATAGATGAAGCTTCTAAGTTGATGTAATAGCCTGTAAGAAGTAGTACAATTTACGATTTAGGTATCGATTTTTGACTTTTTAGCTGGCTTTGGTGCCTTGGACATGAGCTAGGACTTTAATATTCTGCATGAAAGGAGGACTAGCAGCCGAGTTTCATGGGAGAATGCGAAAAGTGTTCATATGTAGTAAAAACATGAGAAATCCGTTCGTTTTCGTCATTTGTTATCGAATCGACTTAAAGCAAGATCGTCACATTGGCCGCTCTTCTCTCTGAAACGGTTGTACTAATCGTCTGCAAAGCTATGTCGCGTGCTGCGGTATGCGGAGCCACTAAAAGCACCATAGTAGAACACAGATGAAGCTTCTAAGTTGATGTAATAGACTGTAAGAAGTAGTCCAATTCAAGTTTTATGTATCGATTATTGACTTTTTAGCTGGCTTTGGTGCCTTGGACATGAGCTAGGACCTTAAGATTCTGCATGAAAGGAGGACTAGCAGCCGAGTTGCATGGGAGAATGTGAAAAGTGTTCATATGTAGTAAAAATATGAGAAATCCGTCCGTTTTCGTCATTTGTTATCGAATCGACTTAAAGCCAGATCGTCACATTGACCGCTCTTCTCTCTGAAACGGTTGTACTTATCGTCTGCAAAGCTATGTCGCGTGCTGCGGTATGCGGAGACACTAGTAGCACCATAGTAGAACACAGATGAAGCTTCTAAGTTGATGTAATAGCATGCAGGAAGTAGTACAATTCAAGTTTAAGGTATCGATTATTGATTTTTAGCTGGCTTTGGTGCCTTGGATATGAGATAGGACCTTAAGATTCTGCATGAATGGAGGACTAGCAGTCGAGTTGCACGGGAGAATGTGAAAAGTGTTCATATGTAGTAAAAACCTGAGAAATCCGTCCGTTTTCGTCATTTGTTATCGAATCGACTTAAAGCCAGATCGTCACATTGGCCCCTCTTCTCTGAAACGGTTGTACTTATCGTCTGCAAAGCTATGTCGCGTGCTGCGTTATGCGGAGACACTAAAAGCACCATAGTAGAGCACAGATGAAGCTTCTAAGTTGATGTAATAACCAGTAAAAAGTAGTACAATTCAAGTTTTAGGTATAGATTATTGACTTTTTAGCTGGCTTTGGTGCCTTGGACATGGGCTAGGACCTTACGATTCTGCATGAAAGAAGGACTAGCAGCCGAGTTGCACGGGAGAATGAGACAAGTGTTCAAATGTAGTAAAAACCTGAGAAATACGTCCGTTTTTGTCATTTGTTATCGAATCGACTTAAAGCCAGATCGTCACATTGGCCGCTCTTCTCTCTGAAACGGTTGTACTTATCGTCTGCAAAGCTATGTCGCGTGCTGCGGTATGCGGAGACACTAAAAGCACCATAGTAGAACACAGATGAAGCTTCTAAGTTGATGTAATAGCCAGTAAGAAGTAGTACAATTCAAGTTTTATGTATCGATTATTGACTTTTTTGCTGGCTTTGGTGCCTTGGACATGAGCTAGGACCTTAAGATTCTGCATGAAAGGAAGACTAGCAGCCGAGTTGCATGGGAGAATGTGAAAAGTGTTCATATGTAGTAAAAATATGAGAAATCCGTCCGTTTTCGTCATTTGTTATCGAATCGACTTAAAGCCAGATCGTCACATTATCCCCTCTTCTCTGAAACGGTTGTACTTATCGCCTGCAAAGCTATGTCGCGTGCTGCGTTATGTCGAGACACTAAAAGCACCATAGTAGAACACAGATGAAGCTTCTAAGTTGATGTAATAGCCAGTAAGAAGTAGTACAATTCAAGTTTTGGGTACTGATTATTTACTTTTTAGCTGGCTTTGGTGCCTTGGCCATGAGCTAGGACCTTAAGATTCTGCATTAAAGGAGGACTAGCAGCCGAGTTGCATGGGAGAATGCGAAAAGTGTTCATATGTAGTAAAAACCTGAGAAATCCGTCCGTTTTCGTCATTTGTTATCGAATCGATTTAAAGCCAGATCGTCACATTGGCCGCTCTCCTCTCTGAAACGGTTGTACTTATCGTCTGCAAAGCTATGTCGCGTGCTGCGGTATGCGGAGACTCTAAAAGCACCATGATTGAACACAGATGAAGCTACTAAGTTGATGTAATAGCAAGCAAGAAGTAGTACAATTCAAGTTTTAGGTATCGATTATTGACTTTTTAGCTGGCTTTGGTGCCTTGGACATCAGCTAGGACCTTAAGATTCTGCATGGAAGGAGGACTAGCAGCCGAGTTGCACGGGAGAATATGAAAAGTGTTCATATGTAGTAAAAAACTGAGAAATCCGTCCGTTTTCGTCATTTGTTATGGAATCAACGTAAAGCCAGATCGTCACATTGGCCGCTCTTCTCTCTGAAACTGTTGTACTTATCTTCTGCAAAGCTATGTCGCGTGCTGCGGTATGCGGAGACACTAAAAGCACCATAGTAGAACACAGATCAAGCTTCTATGTTGATGTAATAGCTAGTAAGAAGTAGTACAATTCAAGTTTTAGGTACTGATTATTAACCTTTTAGCTGGCTTTGGTGCCTTGGACATGAGCTAGGACCTTAAGATTCTGCATGAAAGGAGGACTAGCGGGCGAGTTGAACGGCAGAATGTGAGAAGTGTTCATATGTAGTAAAAACCTGAGAAATACGTCCGTTTTCGTCATTTGTTATCGAATCGATTTAAAGCCAGATCGTCACATTGGCCGCTCCTCTCTCTGAAACGGTTGTACTTATCGTCTGCAAAGCTATGTCGCGTGCTGCGGTATGCGGAGACACTAAAAGCACCATGATTGAACACAGATGAAGCTTCTAAGTTGATGTAATAGCAAGCAAGATGTAGTACAATTCAAGTTTTAGGTATGGATTATTGACTTTTTAGCCGGCGTTGGTGCCTTGGACATGAGCTGGGACCTTAAGATTCTGCATGAAAGGAGGACTAGCAGCCGAGTTGCATGGGAGAATGTGAAAAGTGTTCATATGTAGTAAAAAACAGAGAAATACTTCCGTTTTCGTCATTTGTTATCGAATCGACTTAAAGCCGGATCGTCACATTGGCTGCTCTTCTCTCTGAAACGGTTGTACTTATCGTCTGCAAAGCTATGTCGCGTGCTGCGGTATGCGGAGACACTAAAAGCACCATAGTAGAACACAGATCAAACTTCTAAGTTAATGTAATAGCCAGTAAGAAATAGTACAATTCAAGTTTTGGGTACTGATTATTTACTTTTTAGCTGGCTTTGGTGCCTTGGACATGAGCTAGGACCTTAAGATTCTGCATGAAAGGAGGACTAGCAGCCGAGTTGCACGGGAGAATGTGAAAAGTGTTCATATGTAGTATAAACCTGAGAAATACGTCCGTTTTCGTCATTTGTTATCGAATCGACTTAAAGCCAGATCGTCACATTGGCCGCTCTTCTCTCTGAAACGGTTGTACTTATCGTCTGCAAAGCTATATCGCGTGCTGCGTTATGCGGAGACACTAAAATCAGCACAGTGGAACACAGATGAAGCATCTAAGTTGATGTAATAGCCAGTAAGAAGTAGTACAATTCAAATTTTAGGTATCGATTGTTGACTTTTTAGCTGGCTTTGATGCCTTGGACATGAGCTAGGACCTTAAGATTCAATATGAAAGGGGGACTAGCAGCCGAGTTGCATGGGAGAATGTGAAAAGTGTTCAAATGTAGTAAAAACGTGAGAAATCCGTCCGTTTTCGTCATTTGTTATGGAATCAACTTAAAGCCAGATCGTCACATTGGCCGCTCTTCTCTCTGAAACGGTTGTACTTATCGTCTGCAAAGCTATGTCTCGTGCTGCGTTACGCGGAGACACTAAAATCACCACAGTGGAACACAGATGAAGCTTCTAAGTTGATGTAATAGCCAGTAAGAAGTAGTAAAATTCAAGTTTTAGGTATCGACTATTGACTTTTTAGCTGGCTTTGATGCCTTGGACATGAGCTAGGACCTTAAGATTCAGTATGAAAGGAGGACTAGCAGCCGCGTTGCATGGGAGAATGTGAAAAGTGTTCATATGTAGTAAAAACCTGAGAAATCCGTCCGTTTTCGTCATTTGGTATGGAATCAACTTAAAGCCAGATCGTCATATTGGCCGCTCTTCTCTCTGAAACGGTTGTACTTATCGTCTGCAAACCTATGTCGCGTGCTGCGGTATGTGGAGACACTAAAAGCACCATAGTAGAACACAGATGAAGCTTCTAAGTTGATGTAATAGCCAGTAAGAATTAGTACGATTCAAGTTTTAGGTATCGATTATTGACTTTTTAGCTGGCTTTGGTGCCTTGGACATGAGCTAGGACCATAAGATTCTGCATGAAAGGAGGACCAGCAGCGGAGTTCCACGGGAGAATGTGAAAAGTGTTCATATGTAGTAAAAAACTGAGAAATATGTCCGTTTTCGTCATTTGTTATCGAATCGACTTAAAGCCAGATCGTCACATTGGCCGCTCTTCTCTCTGAAACGGTTGTACTTATCGTCTGCAAAGCTATGTCGCGTGCTGCGGTATGCGGAGACACTAAAAGCACCATAGTAGAACACAGATGAAGCTTCTAAGTTGATGTCATAGCCAGTAAGAAGTAGTACAATTCAAGTTTTAGGTATCGATTATTGAAATTTTAGCTGGCTTTGGTGCCTTGGACATAAGCTAGGACCTTAAGATTCTGCATGAAAGGAGGATTAGCAGCCGAGTTGTACGGGAGAATGTGAAAAGACTTCATATGTAGTAAAAACCTGAGAAATCCGTCCGTTTTCGTCATTTGTTATGGAATCGACTTAAAGCCAGATCGTCACATTGCCGCTCTTCTCTCTGAAACGGTTGTACTTATCGTCTGCAAAGATATGTCGCGTGCTGCGGTATGCGGAGACACTAAAAGCACCATAGTAGAACACAGATCAAACTTCTAAGTTAATGTAATAGCCAGTAAGAAGTAGTACAATTCAAGTTTTGTGTATTGATTATTTACTTTTTAGCTGGCTTTGGTGCCTTGGACATGAGCTAGGACCTTAAGATTCTGCATGAAAGGAGGACTAGCGGGCGAGTTGAACGGGAGAATGTGAGAAGTGTTCATATGTAGTAAAAACCTGAGAAATCCGTCCGTTTTCGTCATTTGTTATCGAATCGACTTAAAGCCAGATCGTCACATTTTCCGCTCTTTTCCCTGAAACGGTTGTACTTAACGTCTGCAAAGCTATGTCGCGTGCTGCGGTATGCGGAGACACTAAAAGCACCATAGTAGAACACAGATGAAGCTACTAAGTTGATGTAATAGCCAGTAAGAAGTAATACAATTCACGTTTTAGGTATCGATTATTGACTTTTTAGCTGGCTTTGGTGCCTTGGACATGAGCTAGGACCTTAAGATTCTGCATGAAAGGAGGACTAGCAGCCGAGTTGCACGAGAGAATGTGAAAAGTGTTCATATGTAGTATAAACCTGAGAAATACGTCCGTTTTCGTCATTTGTTATCGAATCGACTTAAAGCCAGATCGTCACATTGGCCGCTCTTCTCTCTGAAACGGTTGTACTTATCGTCTGCAAAGCTATATCGCGTGCTGCGTTATGCGGAGACACTAAAATCAGCACAGTGGAACACAGATGAAGCATCTAAGTTGATGTAATAGCCAGTAAGAAGTAGTACAATTCAAATTTTAGGTATCGATTGTTGACTTTTTAGCTGGCTTTGATGCCTTGGACATGAGCTAGGACCTTAAGATTCAA
This sequence comes from Schistocerca gregaria, assembly GCF_023897955.1. Lineage (NCBI taxonomy): Eukaryota > Metazoa > Arthropoda > Insecta > Orthoptera > Acrididae > Schistocerca > Schistocerca gregaria. The sequence goes on from NW_026061973.1 coordinate 1,899,561, forward strand.
TATGAAAGGGGGACTAGCAGCCGAGTTGCATGGGAGAATGTGAAAAGTGTTCAAATGTAGTAAAAACGTGAGAAATCCGTCCGTTTTCGTCATTTGTTATGGAATCAACTTAAAGCCAGATCGTCACATTAACCGCTCTTCTCTCTGAAACGGTTGTACTTATCGTCTGCAAAGCTATGTCTCGTGCTGCGTTACGCGGAGACACTAAAATCACCACAGTGGAACACAGATGAAGCTTCTAAGTTGATGTAATAGCCAGTAAGAAGTAGTAAAATTCAAGTTTTAGGTATCGACTATTGACTTTTTAGCTGGCTTTGATGCCTTGGACATGAGCTAGGACCTTAAGATTCAGTATGAAAGGAGGACTAGCAGCCGCGTTGCATGGGAGAATGTGAAAAGTGTTCATATGTAGTAAAAACCTGAGAAATCCGTCCGTTTTCGTCATTTGGTATGGAATCAACTTAAAGCCAGATCGTCATATTGGCCGCTCTTCTCTCTGAAACGGTTGTACTTATCGTCTGCAAACCTATGTCGCGTGCTGCGGTATGTGGAGACACTAAAAGCACCATAGTAGAACACAGATGAAGCTTCTAAGTTGATGTAATAGCCAGTAAGAATTAGTACGATTCAAGTTTTAGGTATCGATTATTGACTTTTTAGCTGGCTTTGGTGCCTTGGACATGAGCTAGGACCATAAGATTCTGCATGAAAGGAGGACCAGCAGCGGAGTTCCACGGGAGAATGTGAAAAGTGTTCATATGTAGTAAAAACCTGAGAAATATGTCCGTTTTCGTCATTTGTTATCGAATCGACTTAAAGCCAGATCGTCACATTGGCCGCTCTTCTCTCTGAAACGGTTGTACTTATCGTCTGCAAAGCTATGTCGCGTGCTGCGGTATGCGGAGACACTAAAAGCACCATAGTAGAACACAGATGAAGCTTCTAAGTTGATGTCATAGCCAGTAAGAAGTAGTACAATTCAAGTTTTAGGTATCGATTATTGAAATTTTAGCTGGCTTTGGTGCCTTGGACATAAGCTAGGACCTTAAGATTCTGCATGAAAGGAGGATTAGCAGCCGAGTTGTACGGGAGAATGTGAAAAGACTTCATATGTAGTAAAAACCTGAGAAATCCGTCCGTTTTCGTCATTTGTTATGGAATCGACTTAAAGCCAGATCGTCACATTGCCGCTCTTCTCTCTGAAACGGTTGTACTTATCGTCTGCAAAGATATGTCGCGTGCTGCGGTATGCGGAGACACTAAAAGCACCATAGTAGAACACAGATCAAACTTCTAAGTTAATGTAATAGCCAGTAAGAAGTAGTACAATTCAAGTTTTGGGTATTGATTATTTACTTTTTAGCTGGCTTTGGTGCCTTGGACATGAGCTAGGACCTTAAGATTCTGCATGAAAGGAGGACTAGCGGGCGAGTTGAACGGGAGAATGTGAGAAGTGTTCATATGTAGTAAAAACCTGAGAAATCCGTCCGTTTTCGTCATTTGTTATGGAATCAACTTAAAGCCAGATCGTCACATTGGCCGCTCTTCTCTCTGACACGGTTGTACTTATCGTCTGCAAAGCTATGTCGCGTGGTGCGTTATGCGGAGACACAAAAATCACCACAGTGGAACACAGATGAAGCTTCTAAGTTGATGTAATAGCCAGTAAGAAGTAGTACAATTCAAGTTTTTGGTATCGATTATTGACTTTTTAGCTGGCTTTGATGCATTGGACATGAGCTAGGACCTTAAGATTCTGCATGAAAGGAGGACTAGCAGCCGAGTTGCCCGGGAGAATGTGACAAGTGTTCATATGTAGTAAAAACCTGAGAAATCCGTCCGTTTTCGTCATTTGTTATCGAATCGATTTAAAGCCAGATCGTCACATTGGCCGCTCTCCTCTCTGAAACGGTTGTACTTATCGTCTGCAAACCTATGTCGCGTGCTGCGGTATGCGGAGACTCTAAAAGCACCATGATTGAACACAGATGAAGCTACTAAGTTGATGTAATAGCAAGCAAGAAGTAGTACAATTCAAGTTTTAGGTATCGATTATTGACTTTTTAGCTGGCTTTGGTGCCTTGGACATGAGCTAGGACCTTAGGATTCTGCATGGAAGGAGGACTAGCAGCCGAGTTGCACGGGAGAATATGAAAAGTGTTCATATGTAGTAAAAAACTGAGAAATCCGTCCGTTTTCGTCATTTGTTATGGAATCAACGTAAAGCCAGATCGTCACATTGGCCGCTCTTCTCTCTGAAACTGTTGTACTTATCTTCTGCAAAGCTATGTCGCGTGCTGCGGTATGCAGAGACACTAAAAGCACCATAGTAGAACACAGATCAAGCTTCTATGTTGATGTAATAGCTAGTAAGAAGTAGTACAATTCAAGTTTTAGGTACTGATTATTAACCTTTTAGCTGGCTTTGGTGCCTTGGACATGAGCTAGGACCTTAAGATTCTGCATGAAAGGAGGACTAGCGGGCGAGTTGAACGGCAGAATGTGGGAAGTGTTCATATGTAGTAAAAACCTGAGAAATACTTCCGTTTTCGTCATTTGTTATCGAATCGATTTAAAGCCAGATCGTCACATTGGCCGCTCCTCTCTCTGAAACGGTTGTACTTATCGTCTGCAAAGCTATGTCGCGTGCTGCGTTATGCGGAGACACTAAAAGCACCATAGTAGAAAACAGATGAAGCTTCTAAATTGATGTAATAGCAAGCAAGATGTAGTACAATTCAAGTTTTAGGTATCGATTATTGACTTTTTAGCCGGCGTTGGTGCCTTGGACATGAGCTGGGACCTTAAGATTCTGCATGAAAGGAGGACTAGCAGCCGAGTTGCACGGGAGAATGTGAAAAGTGTTCATATGTAGTAAAAAACTGATAAATACTTCCGTTTTCGTCATTTGTTATCGAATCGACTTAAAGCCAGATCGTCACATTGGCTGCTCTTCTCTCTGAAACGGTTGTACTTATCGTCTGCAAAGCTATGTCGCGTGCTGCGGTATGCGGAGACACTAAAAGCACCATAGTAGAACACAGATCAAACTTCTAAGGTAATGTAATAGCCAGTAAGAAATAGTACAATTCAAGTTTTGGGTACTGATTATTTACTTTTTAGCTGGCTTTGGTGCCTTGGACATGAGCTAGGACCTTAAGATTCTGCATGAAAGGAGGACTAGCAGCCGAATTGCACGGGAGAATGTGAAAAGTGTTCAAATGTAGTAAAAACGTGAGAAATCCGTCCGTTTTCGTCATTTGTTATGGAATCAACTTAAAGCCAGATCGTCACATTGGCCGCTCTTCTCTCTGAAACGGTTGTACTTATCGTCTGCAAAGCTATGTCGCGTGCTGCGTTACGCGGAGACACTAAAATCACCACAGTGGAACACAGATGAAGCTTCTAAGTTGATGTAATAGCCAGTAAGAAGTAGTAAAATTCAAGTTTTAGGTATCGACTATTGACTTTTTAGCTGGCTTTGATGCCTTGGACATGAGCTAGGTCCTTAAGATTCAGTATGAAAGGAGGACTAGCAGCCGCGTTGCATGGGAGAATGTGAAAAGTGTTCATATGTAGTAAAAACCTGAGAAATCCGTCCGTTTTCGTCATTTGGTATGGAATCAACTTAAAGCCAGATCGTCATATTGGCCGCTCTTCTCTCTGAAACGGTTGTACTTATCGTCTGCAAAAATATGTCGCGTGCTGCGGTATGTGGAGACACTAAAAGCACCATAGTAGAACACAGATGAAGCTTCTAAGTTGATGTAATAGCCAGTAAGAATTAGTACGATTCAAGTTTTAGGTATCGATTATTGACTTTTTAGCTGGCTTTGGTGTCTTGGACATGAGCTAGGACCTTAAGATTCTGCATGAAAGGAGGACCAGCAGCGGAGTTCCACGGGAGAATGTGAAAAGTGTTCATATGTAGTAAAAACCTGAGAAATCTGTCCGTTTTCGTCATTTGTTATCGAATCGACTTAAAGCCAGATCGTCACATTGGCCGCTCTTCTCTCTGAAACGGTTGTACTTATCGTCTGCAAAGCTATGTCGCGTGCTGCGGTATGCGTAGACACTAAAAGCACCATAGTAGAACACAGATGAAGCTTCTAAGTTGATGTCATAGCCAGTAAGAAGTAGTACAATTCAAGTTTTAGGTATCGATTATTGAAATTTTAGCTGGCTTCGGTGCCTTGGACATAAGCTAGGACCTTAAGATTCTGCATGAAAGGAGGATTAGCAGCCGAGTTGTACGGGAGAATGTGAAAAGACTTCATATGTAGTAAAAACCTGACAAATCCGTCCGTTTTCGTCATTTGTTATGGAATCGACTTAAAGCCAGATCGTCACATTGCCGCTCTTCTCTCTGAAACGGTTGTACTTATCGTCTGCAAAGATATGTCGCGTGCTGCGGTATGCGGAGACACTAAAAGCACCATAGTAGAACACAGATCAAACTTCTAAGTTAATGTAATAGCCAGTAAGAAGTAGTACAATTCAAGTTTTGGGTATTGATTATTTACTTTTTAGCTGGCTTTGGTGCCTTGGACATGAGCTAGGACCTTAAGATTCTGCATGAAAGGAGGACTAGCGGGCGAGTTGAACGGGAGAATGTGAGAAGTGTTCATATGTAGTAAAAACCTGAGAAATCCGTCCGTTTTCGTCATTTGTTATCGAATCGACTTAAAGCCAGATCGTCACATTTTCCGCTCTTTTCCCTGAAACGGTTGTACTTAACGTCTGCAAAGCTATGTCGCGTGCTGCGGTATGCGGAGACACTAAAAGCACCATAGTAGAACACAGATGAAGCTTCTAAGTTGATGTAATAGCCAGTAAGAAGTAATACAATTCACGTTTTAGGTATCGATTATTGACTTTTTAGCTGGCTTTGGTGCCTTGGACATGAGCTAGGACCTTAAGATTCTGCATGAAAGGAGGACTAGCAGCCGAGTTGCACGGGAGAATGTGAAAAGTGTTCATATGTAGTATAAACCTGAGAAATACGTCCGTTTTCTTCATTTGTTATCGAATCGACTTAAAGCCAGATCGTCACATTGGCCGCTCTTCTCTCTGAAACGGTTGTACTTATCGTCTGCAAAGCTATGTCGCGTGCTGCGTTACGCGGAGACACTAAAATCACCACAGTGGAACACAGATGAAGCTTCTAAGTTGATGTAATAGCCAGTAAGAAGTAGTAAAATTCAAGTTTTAGGTATCGACTATTGACTTTTTAGCTGGCTTTGATGCCTTGGACATGAGCTAGGACCTTAAGATTCAGTATGAAAGGAGGACTAGCAGCCGCGTTGCATGGGAGAATGTGAAAAGTCTTCATATGTAGTAAAAACCTGAGAAATCCGTCCGTTTTCGTCATTTGGTATGGAATCAACTTAAAGCCAGATCGTCATATTGGCCGCTTTTCTCTCTGAAACGGTTGTACTTATCGTCTGCAAACCTATGTCGCGTGCTGCGGTGTGTGGAGACACTAAAAGCACCATAGTAGAACACAGATGAAGCTTCTAAGTTGATGTAATAGCCAGTAAGAATTAGTACGATTCAAGTTTTAGGTATCGATTATTGACTTTTTAGCTGGCTTTGGTGCCTTGGACATGAGCTAGGACCATAAGATTCTGCATGAAAGGAGGACCAGCCGCGGAGTTCCACGGGAGAATGTGAAAAGTGTTCATATGTAGTAAAAACCTGAGAAATCCGTCCGTTTTCGTCATTTGTTATCGAATCGACTTAAAGCCAGATCGTCACATTTTCCGCTCTTTTCCCTGAAACCGTTGTACTTAACGTCTGCAAAGCTATGTCGCGTGCTGCGGTATGCGGAGAAACTAAAAGCACCATAGCAGAACACAGATGAAGCTTCTAAGTTGATGTAATAGCCAGTAAGAAGTAATACAATTCACGTTTTAGGTATCGATTATTGACTTTTTAGCTGGCTTTGGTGCCTTGGACATGAGCTAGGACCTTAAGATTCTGCATGAAATGAGGACTAGCAGCCGAGTTGCACGGGAGAATGTGAAAAGTGTTCATATGTAGTATAAACCTGAGAAATACGTCCGTTTTCGTCATTTGTTATCGAATCGACTTAAAGCCAGATCGTCACATTGGCCGCTCTTCTCTCTGAAACGGTTGTACTTATCGTCTGCAAAGCTATGTCGCGTGCTGCGTTATACGGAGACACTAAAATCAGCACAGTGGAACACAGATGAAGCTTCTAAGTTGAGGTAATAGCCAGTAAGAAGTAGTACAATTCAAATTTTAGGTATCGATTATTGACTTTTTAGCTGGCTTTGATGCCTTGGACATGAGCTAGGACCTTAAGATTCAGTATGAAAGGAGGATTAGCAGCCGAGTTGTACGGGAGAATGTGAAAAGTCTTCATATGTATTAAAAACCTGAGAAATCCGTCCGTTTTCGTCATTTGTTAAGGAATCGACTTAAAGCCAGATCGTCACATTGCCACTCTTCTCTCTGAAACGGTTGTACTTATCGTCTGCAAAGCTATGTCGCGTGCTGCGTTATGCGGAGACACTAAAAGCACCATAGTAGAACACAGATGAAGCTTCTAAGTTGATGTAATAGCCAGTAAGAAGTAGTACAATTCAAGTTTTAGGTTCTCATTAATTACTTTTTAGCTGGCTTTGGTGCCTTGGACATGAGCTGGGACCTTAAGATTCTGCATGAAAGGAGGACTAGCAGGCGAGTTGTACGGGAGAAAGTGAGAAGTGTTCATATGTAGTAAAAACCTGAGAAATCCGTCCATTTTCGTCATTTGTTATCGAATCGACTTAAGGCCAGATCGTCACATTGGCCACTCTTCTCTCTGAAACGGTTGTACTTATCGTCTGCAAAGCTATGTCGCGTGCTGCGGTATGCGGAGACACTAAACGCACCATAGTAGAACACAGATGAAGCTTCTATGTTGATGTAATAGCCAGTAAGAAGTAGTAAAATTCAAGTTTTAGGTATCGAATATTGACTTTTTAGCTGGCTTTGGTGCCTTGGACATGAGCTAGGACCTTAAGATTCTGCATGAAAGGATGACTAGCAGCCGAGTTGCACGAAAGAATGTGAAAGGTGTTCATATGTAGCAAAAATCTGAGAAAAACGTCCGTTTTCGTCATTTGTTACCGAATCGACTTAAAGCCAGATCGTCACATTGGCCGCTCTTCTCTCTGAAACGGTTGAACTTATCGTCTGCAAAGCTATGCCGCGTGCTGCGTTATGCGGAGACACTAAAGTCACCATAGTGGAACACAGATGAAGCTTCTAAGTTGTGTAATAGCAAGTAAGAAGTTGTACAATTTACGTTTTAGGTATCTATTATTGACTTTTTAGCTGGCTTTGGTGCCTTGGACATGAGCTAGGACCTTAAGATTCTGCATGAAACGAGGACCAGCAGCGGAGTTCCACGGTAGAATGTGAAAAGTGTTCATATGTAGGAAAAACCTGAGAAATCCGTTCGTTTTCGACATTTGTTATCGAATCGACTTAATGCCAGATCGTCACATTGGCCGCTCTTCTCTCTGAAACGGTTGTACTTATCGTCTGCAAAGCTATGTCGCGTGCTGCGGTATGCGGCGACACTAAAAGCACCATAGTAGAACACAGATCAAGCTTCTAAGTTGATGTAATAGCCAGTAAGAAGTAGTACAATTCAAGTTTTAGGTATCGATTATTGACATTTTAGCTGGCTTTGGTGCCTTGGACATGAGCTAGGACCTTAAGATTCTGCATGAAAGGAGGATTAGCAGCCGAGTTTCACGGGAGAATGTGAAAAGTGTTCATATGTAGTAAAAACCTGAGAAATCCGTCCGTTTTCGTCATTTGCTATGGAATCGACTTCAAGCCAGATCGTCACATGCCGCTCTTCTCTCTGAAACGGTTGTACTTATCGTCTGCAAAGCTATGTCGCGTGTTGCGTTATGCGGAGTCACTAAAATCACCATAGTATAACACAGATGAAGCTTCTAAGTTGATGTAATAGCCAATAAGAAGTAGTACAATTCAAGTTTTAGGTATCAATTATTGCCTTTTTGCTGGCTTTGATGCCTTGGACGTGAGCTAGAACCTTAAGATTCTGCATGAAAGGAGGACTAGCAGCCGAGTTGCACGGGAGAATGTGAAAAGTGTTCATATGTAGTAAAAACCTTAGAAATTCGTCCGTTTTCGTCAATTTGTTATCGAATCGACTTAAAGCCAGATCGTCACATTTCCGCTCTACTCTCTGAAACGGTTGTAATTATCGTCTCCAAAACTATGTCGCGTGCTGCGGTATGCGGAGACACAAAAACCACCATAGTAGGACACAGATGAAGCTTCTAAGATGATGAAATAGCCAGTAAGAATTAGTACAATACCAGTTTTAGGTATCGATTATTGACTTTTTAGCAGGCTTTGGTGCCTTGGACATGAGCTAGGACCTTAAGATTCTGCATGAAAGGAGGACTAGCAGCCGAGTTGCACGGGAGGATGTGAAAAGTGTTCATATGTAGTAAAAACCTGAGAAATCCGTCCGTTTTCGTCATTTGTTATCGAATCGACTTAAAGCCAGGTCGTCACATTGGCCGCTCTTCTCTCTGAAACGGTTGTACATATCGTCTGCTAAGCTATGTCACGTGTTGCGGTATGTGGAGACTCTAAAAGCACCATAGTAGAACACAGATGATGCTTGTAAGTAGATGTAATAGCCAGTAAGAAGTAGTACAACTCAAGTTCTAGGTATCGATTATTGACTTTTTAGCTGGCTTTGGTGCCTTGGACATGAGCTAGCACCATAAGATTCTGCATGAAAGGAGGACTAGCAGCCGAGTTGCACGGGAGAATGTGAAAAGTGTTCATATATAGTAAAAACCTGAGAAATCCGTCCGTTTTCGTCATTTGTTATCGAATCGACTTAAAGCCAGATCGTCACATTGGCCGCTGTTCTCTCTGAAACGGTTGTACGTATCGTCTGAAAGCTATGTCGCGTGCTCCAGTATGCGGAGACACTAAAAGCACCATAGTAGAACATAGATGAAGCTTCCAAGATGATGTAATAGCCAGTAAGAATTAGTACAATACCAGATGTAGGTATCGATTATTGACTTTTTAGCTGGATTTGGTGCCTTGGACATGAGCTAGGACCTTAAGATTCTGCATGAAAGGAGGATTAGCAGCCGAATTGCACGCAAGATTGTGAAAATTGTTCTTATGTAGTAAAAACCTGAGAAATCCGTCTGTATTCGTCATTTGGTATGGAATCGACTTAAAGCCAGATCGTCACATTGGCCGCTCTTCTCTCTGAAACGGTTGTACTTATCGTGTGCAAAGCTATATCGCGTGCTGCGGTTTGTGGAGACACTAAAAGCACCATAGTAGAACACAGATGAAGCTTCTAAGTTGATGTAATAGCCAGTAAGAAGTAGTACAATTCAAGTTTCAGGTATCGATTATTGACTTTTTAGCTGGCCTTGGTGCATTGGACGCGAGCTAGGACCTTAAGACTCTGCATGAAAGGAGGACTAGCAGCCGAGTTGCAAGGGAGAGTGTGAAAAGTGTTCATATGTAGTAAAAACCTGAGAAATCCGTCCGTTTTCGTCATTTGTTATCGAATCGACTTAAAGCCAGATCGTCACATTGGCCGCTCTTCTCTCTGAAACGGTTGTACTTATCGTCTGCAAAGCTATGTCGCGTGCTGCGGTATGTGGAGACACTAAAAGCACCATTGTCGACCACAGATGAAGCTTCTAAGTTGATGTAATAGCCAGTAAGAAGTAGTACAATTCAAGTTTTAGGTATCGATTGTTGACTTTTTACAATTCTTTGCTGCCTTGGGCATGAGCTAGGAACTTAAGATTTTGCATGATAGGAGGTCTAGCAGCCGAGTTGCATGGGAGAATGTGAAACGTGTCCATATGTAGTAAAAACCTGAGAAATTCGTCCGTTTTCGTCATTTGTTATCGAATCGACTTAAAGCCAGATCGTCGCATTGGCCGCTCTTCTCTCTGAAACGGTTGTACTTATCGTCTGAAAGCTATGTCGCGTGCTGCGGTATGCGGAGACACTAAAAGCACCATTGTAGAACACAGATGAAGCTTCTAAGATGATGTAATAGCCAGTAAGAATTAGTACAATACCAGATTTAGGTATCGATTATTGAATTTTCAGCTGGATTTGGTGCCTTGGACATGAGCTAGGACCTTAAGATTCTGCATGAAAGGAGGACTAGCAGCCGAATAGCACGCGAGATTGTGAAAAGTGCTCATATGTAGTAAAAACCTGAGAAATCCGTCTGTATTCGTCATTTGGTATGGAATCGACTTAAAGCCATATTGTCACATTGGCCGCTCTTCTCTCTGAAACGGTTGTACTTATCGTCTGCAAAGCTATGTCGAGTGCTGCGGTCTGTGGAGACACTAAAAGCACCATAGTAGAACACAGATGAAGCTTCAAAGATGATGTAATAGCCAGTAAGATGTAGTATAATTCAAGTGTTAGGTATTGATTATTGACTTTTTAGCTGGCTTTGGTGCCTTGGACATGAGCTAGGACCTTAAGATTCTGCAAGAAAGGAGGGCTAGCTGCCGAGTTGCACGGGAGAATGTGAAAAGTGTTCATATGTAGTAAAAACCTGAGAAATCCGTCCGTTTTCGTCATTTGTTATCGAATCGACTTAAAGCCAGATCGTCACATTGGCCGCTCTTCGCTCTGAAACGGTTGTACTTATCGTCTGCAAAGCTATGTCGTGTGCTGCAGTAAGCGGAGACACTAATAGCCCCATAGTAGAACACAGATGAAGCTTCTAAGTTGATGTAATAGCCAGTAAGAAGTAGTACAATTCAAGTTTTAGGTATCGATTATTGACTTTTTAGCTGGCCTTGGTGCATTGGACGTGAGCTAGGACCTAAAGATTCTGTATGAAAGGAGGACTAGCAGCCGAGTTGCAAGGGAGAATGTGAAAAGTGTTCATATGTAGTAAAAACCTGAGAAATCCGTCCGTTTTCTTCATTTGTTATGGAATCGATTTAAAGCCAGGTCGTCACATTGTCCGCTCTTCTCTCTGAAACGGTTGTACATATCGTCTGCAAAGCTATGTCGCGTGCTGCTGTTTGTGGAGACACTAAAAGCACCGTAGTAGAACACAGATGAAGCTTCTAAGATGATGTAATAGCCAGTAAGAAGTAGTAGAATTCAAGTTTTAAGTATCGATTATTGACTTTTTAGCTGGCTTTGGTGCCTTGGACATGAGCTAGGACCTTAAGACTCTGCATGAAAGAAGGACTAGCAGCCGAGTTGCATGGGAGGATGTGAAAAGTGTTCATATGTAGTAAAAACCTGAGAAATCCGTCCGGTTTCGTCATTTGTTATCGAATCGCCTTAAAGCCAGATCGTCATATTGGCCTCTCTTCCTCTGAAACGGTTGTACTTATCGTCTGCAAAGCTATGTCGCGTGCTGCGGTATGCAGAGACACTAAAAGCACTATTGTAGAACACAGATGAAGGTTCTAAGTTGATGTAATAACCAGTAAGAAGTAGTACAATTCAAGTTTTAGGTATCGACTATTGACTTTTTAGCTGGCTTTGGTGCCTTGGACATGATCTAGGACCTTAAGATTCTGCATGAAAGGAGGATTAGCAGGCGAGTTGCACGGGAGAATGTGAAACGTGTTCATATGTAGTAAAAACCTGAGAAATCCGTCCGTTTTCGTCATTTGTTATCGAATCGACTTAAAGCCAGATCGTCACATTGGCCGCTCTTCTCTCTGAAACGGTTGTACTTATCGTCTGAAAGCTATGTCGCGTGCTGCGGTATGCGGAGACACTAAAAGCACCATAGTAGAACACACATGAAGCTTCTAAGATGATGTAATAGCCAGTAAGAAGTAGTACAACTCAAGTTCTAGCTATCGATTATTGACTTTTTAGCTTGCTTTGGTGCCTTGGACATGAGCTAGGACCATAAGATTCTGCATGAAAGGAGGACTAGCAGCCGAGTTGCATGGGAGAATGTGAAACGTGTTCATATGTAATTAAAACCAGAGAAATCCGTCCGTTTTCGCCATTTATTATCGAATCGACTTAAAGCCAGATCGTCGCATTGGCTGCTCTTCTCTCTGAAACGGTTGTACTTATCGTCTGAAAGCTATGTCGCGTGCTGCGGTATGCGGAGACACTAAAAGCACCATAGTGGAACACAGATGAAGCTTCTACGATGATGTAATAGCTAGTAAGAATTAGTACAATACCAGATTTAGGTATCGATTATTGACTTTTTAGCTGGATTTGGTGCCTTGGACATGAGCTAGGACCTTAGGGTTCTGCATGAAAGGAGGACTAGCAGCCGAATTGCACGCGAGATTGTGAAAAGTGTTCATATAAAGTAAAAACCTGACAAATCCGTCTGTATTCGTCATTTGGTATGCAATCGACTTAAAGCCAGATCTTCACACTGGCCGCTCTTCTCTCTGAAACGGTTGTACATATCGTCTGCAAAGCTATGTCGCGTGTTGCGGTATGTGGAGACTCTAAAAGCACCATAGTAGAACACAGATGATGCTCGTAAGTTGATGTAATAGCCAGTAAGAAGTAGTACAACTCAAGTTCTAGGTATCGATTATTGACTTTTTAGCTGGCTTTGGTGCCTTGGACATAGCTAGGACCATAAGATTCTGCATGAAAGGAGGACTAGCAGCCGAGTTCACGGGAGAATGTGAAAAGTGTTCATATGTAGTAAAAACCTGAGAAATCCGTCCGTTTTCGTCATTTGTTATCGAATCGACTTAAAGCCAGATCGTCACATTGACCGCTCTTCTCTCTGAAACGGTTGTACTTATCGTCTGAAAGCTATGTCGCGTGCTGCAGTATGCGGAGACACTAAAAGCACCATAGTAGGACACAGATGAAGCTTCTAAGATGATGAAATAGCCAGTAAGAATTAGTACAATACCAGTTTTAGGTATCGACTATTGACTTTTTAGCAGGCTTTGGTGCTTTGGACATGAGCTAGGACCTTAAGATTCTGCATGAAAGGAGGACTAGCAGCCGAGTTGCACGGGAGGATGTGAAAAGTGTTCATATGTAGTAAAAACCTGAGAAATCCGTCCGTTTTCGTCATTTGTTATCGAATCGACTTAAAGCCAGGTCGTCACATTGGCCGCTCTTCTCTCTGAAACGGTTGTACATATCGTCTGCAAAGCTATGTCGCGTGTTGCGGTATGTGGAGACTCTAAAAGCACCATAGTAGAACACAGATGATGCTTCTAAGTTGATGTAATAGCCAGTAAGAAGTAGTACAACTCAAGTTCTAGGTATCGATTATTGACTTTTTAGCTGGCTTTGGTGCCTTGGACTTGAGCTAGCACCATAAGATTCTGCATGAAAGGAGGACTAGCAGCCGAATTGCACGCGAGATTGTGAAAAGTGGTCATATGTAGTAAAATCCTGAGAAATCCGTCCGTTTTCGTCATTTGTTATCGAATCGACTTAAAGCCAGATCGTCACATTGACCGCTCTTCTCTCTGAAACGGTTGTACTTATCGTCTGAAAGCTATGTCGCGTGCTGCAGTATGCGGAGACACTAAAAGCACCATAGTAGAACATAGATGAAGCTTCCAAGATGATGTAATAGCCAGTAAGAATTAGTACAATACCAGATTTAGGTATCGATTATTGATTTTTTAGCTGGATTTGGTGCCTTGGACATGAGCTAGGACCTTAAGATTCTGCATGAAAGGAGGACTAGCAGCCGAATTGCACGCGAGATTGTGAAAAGTGGTCATATGTAGTAAAAACCTGAGAAATCCGTCTGTATTCGTCATTTGGTATGGAATCGACTTAAAGCCAGATCGTCACATTGGCCGCTCTTCTCTCTGAAACGGTTGTACTTATCGTCTGCAAAGCTATGTCGCGTGCTGCGGTTTGTGGAGACACTAAAAGCACCATAGTAGAACACAGATGAAGCTTCTAAGTTGATGTAATAGCCAGTAAGAAGTAGTACAATTCAAGTTTCAGGTATCGATTATTGACTTTTTAGCTGGCCTTGGTGCATTGGACGTGAGCTAGGACCTTAAGACTCTGCATGAAAGGAGGACTAGCAGCCGAGTAGCAAGGGAAATGTGAAAAGTGTTCATATGTAGTAAAAACCTGAGAAATCCGTCCGTTTTCGTCATTTGTTATCGAATCGACTTAAAACCAGATCGTCACATTGGCCGCTCTTCTCTCTGAAACGGTTGTACTTATCGTCTGCAAAGCTATGTCGCGTGCTGCGGTATGTGGAGACACTAAAAGCACCATTGTCGAACACAGATGAAGCTTCTAAGTTGATGTAATAGCCAGTAAGAAGTAGTACAACTCAAGTTTTAGGTATCGATTATTGACTTTTTAGCTGGCTTTGGTGCCTTGGACATGAGCAGGGACCATAAGATTCTGCATGAAAGGAGGACTAGCAGCCGAGTTGCATGGGAGAATGTGAAACGTGTTCATATGTAGTAAAAACTTGAGTAATTCGTCCGTTTTCGTCATTTGTTATCGAATCGACTTAAAGCCAGATCGTCGCATTGGCCGCCCTTCTCTCTAAAAAGGTTGTACTTATCGTCTGAAAGCTATGTCGCGTGCTGCGGTATGCGGAGACACTAAAAGCACCATAGTAGAACACAGATGAAGCTTCTAAGTTGATGTAATAGCCAGTAAGAAGTAGTACAACTCAAGTTTTAGGTATCGATTATTGACTTTTTAGCTGGCTTTGGTGCCTTGGACATGAGCTAGGACCATAAGATTCTGCATGAAAGGAGGACTAGCAGCCGAGTTGCATGGGAGAATGTGAAACGTGTTCATATGTAGTAAAAACCTGAGAAATCCGTCCGTTTTCTTCATTTGTTATGGAATCGATTTAAAGCCAGGTCGTCACATTGTCCGCTCTTCTCTCTGAAACGGTATACATATCGTCTGCAAAGCTATGTCGCGTGCTGCGATATGCGGGGACACTAAAATCACCATAGTAGAACATTGATGAAGCTTCTAAGATGATGTAATAGCCAGTAAGAAGTAGTACAACTCAAGTTCTAGGTATCGATTATTGACTTTTTAGCTTGCTTTGGTGCCTTGGACATGAGCTAGGACCATAAGATTCTGCATGAAAGGAGGACTAGCAGAAGAGTTGCATGGGAAAATGTGAAAAGTGTTCATATGTAGTAAAAATCTGAGAAATCCGTCCGTTTTCGTCATTTGTTATCGAATCGACTTAAAGCCAGATAGTCACCTTGGCCACTCTTCTCTCTGAAACGGTTGTACTTATCGTCTGAAAGCTATGTCGCGTGCTGCAGTATGCGGAGACACTAAAAGCACCATAGTAGAACACAGATGAAGCTTCTAAGTTGATGTAATAGCCAGTAAGAAGTAGTACATCTCAAGTTCTAGGTATCGATTATTGACTTTTTAGCTGGCTTTGGTGCCTTGGACATGAGCTAGGACCATAAGATTCTGCATGAAACGAGGACTAGCAGCCGAGTTGCACGAGAGAATGTGAAATGTGTTCATATGTAGTAAAAACCTGAGAAATCCGTCCGTTTTCGTCATTTGCTATCGAATCGACTTAAAGCCCGATCGTCACATTGGCCGCTCTTCTCTCTGAAACGGTTGTACTTATCGTCTGAAAGCTATGTCGCGTGCTGCGGTATGCGGAGACACTAAAAGCACCATAGTAGAACACAGATGAAGCTTCTAAGATGATGTAATAGCCAGTAAGAAGTAGTACAACTCAGGTCCTAGGTATCGATTATTGACTTTTTAGCTTGCTTTGGTGCCTTGGACATGAGCTAGGACCATATGATTCTGCATGAAAGGAGGACTAGCAGAAGAGTTGCATGGGAAAATGTGAAAAGTGTTCATATGTAGTAAAAATCTGAAAAATCCGTCCGTTTTCGTCATTTGTTATCGAATCGACTTAAAGCCAGATAGTCACATTGGCCACTCTTCTCTCTGAAACGGTTGTACTTATCGTCTGAAAGCTATGTCGCGTGCTGCAGTATGCGGAGACACTAAAAGCACCATAGTAGAACACAGATGAAGCTTCTAAGTTGATGTAATAGCCAGTAAGAAGTAGTACATCTCAAGTTCTAGGTATCGATTATTGACTTTTTAGCTGGCTTTGGTGCCTTGGACATAAGCTAGGACCATAAGATTCTGCATGAAACGAGGACTAGCAGCCGAGTTGCACGAGAGAATGTGAAAAGTGTTCATATGTAGTAAAAACCTGAGAAATCCGTCCGTTTTCGTCATTTGTTATCGAATCGACTTAAAGCCAGATCGTCACATTAGCTGGTCTTCTCTCTGAAACGGTTGTACTTATCGTCTGAAAGCTATGTCGCGTGCTGCGGTATGCGGAGACACTAAAAGCACCATAGTACAACACAGATGAAGCATCTAAGATGATGTAATAGCCAGTAAGAATTAGTACAATACCAGATTTAGGTATCGATTATTGACTTTTTAGCTGGCTTTGGTGCCTTGGACATGAGCTAGGACCTTAAAATTCTGCATGAAAGGAGGACTAGCAGCCGAATTGCACGCGAGATTGTGAAAAGTGTTTATATGTAGTAAAAATCTGAGAAATCCGTCTGTATTCGTCATTTGGTATGGAATCGACTTAAAGCCAGATCGTCACATTGGTCGCTCTTCTCTCTGAAACGGTTGTACTTATCGTCTGAAAGCTATGTCGCGTGCTGCGGTTTGTGGAGACACTAAAAGCACCATAGTAGAACACAGATGAAGCTTCTAAGTTGATGTAATAGCCAGTAAGAAGTAGTACAATTCAAGTTTCAGGTATCGATTATTGATTTTTTAGCTGGCCTTGGTGCATTGGACGTGAGCTAGGACCTTAAGACTCTGCATGAAAGGAGGACTAGCAGCCGAGTAGCAAGGGAGAATGTGAAAAGTGTTCATATGTAGTAAAAACCTGAGAAATCCGTCCGTTTTCGTCATTTGTTATCGAATCGACTTAAAGCCAGATCGTCACATTGGCCGCTCTTCTCTCTGAAACGGTTGTACTTATCGTCTGCAAAGCTATGTCGCGTGCTGCGGTATGTGGAGACACTAAAAGCACCATTGTCGAACACAGATGAAGCTTCTAAGTTGATGTAATAGCCAGTAAGAAGTAGTACAACTCAAGTTTTAGGTATCGATTACTGACTTTTTAGCTGGCTTTGGTGCCTTGGACATGAGCTAGGACCATAAGATTCTGCATGAAAGGAGGACTAGCAGCCGAGATGCATGGGAGAATGTGAAACGTGTTCATATGTAGTACAAACCTGAGTAATTCGTCCGTTTTCGTCATTTGTTATCGAATCGACTTAAAGCCAGATCGTCGCATTGGCCGCTCTTCTCTCTGAAACCGTTGTACTTATCGTCTGAAAGCTATGTCGCGTTCTGCAGTATGCGGAGACACTAAAAGCACCATAGTAGAACACAGATGAAGCTTCTAAGTTGATGTAATAGCCAGTAAGAATTAGTACAACTTAAGTTTTAGGTATCGATTATTGACTTTTTAGCTGGCTTTGGTGCCTTGGACATGAGCTAGGACCATAAGATTCTGCATGAAAGGAGGACTAGCAGCCGAGTTGCATGGGAGAATGTGAAACGTGTTCATATGTAGTAAAAACCTGAGAAATCCGTCCGTTTTCTTCATTTGTTATGGAATCGATTTAAAGCCAGGTCGTCACATTGTCCGCTCTTCTCTCTGAAACGGTATACATATCGTCTGCAAAGCTATGTCGCGTGCTGCGATATGCGGGGACACTAAAATCACCATAGTAGAACATTGATGAAGCTTCTAAGTTGATGTAATAGCTAGTAAGAATTAGTACAATACCAGATTTAGGTATCGATTATTGACTTTTTAGCTGGATTTGGTGCCTTGGACATGAGCTAGGACCTTAAGATTCTGCATGAAAGGAGGATTAGCAGCCGAATTGCACGCGAGATTGAGAAAAGTGTTCATATGTAGTAAAAACCTGAGAAATCCGTCCGTATACGTCATTTGTTATGGAATCGACTTAAAGCCAGATCGTCACATTGGCCGCTCTTCTCTCTGAAACGGTTGTACTTATCTTCTGAAAGCTATGTCGCGTGCTGCTGTTTGTGGAGACACTAAAAGCACCATAGTAGAACACAGATGAAGCTTCTAAGATGATGTAATAGCCAGTAAGAAGTAGTACAATTCAAGTTTTAAGTATCGATTATTGACTTTTTTGCTGGCTTTGGTGCCTTGGACATGAGCTAGGACCTTAAGACTCTGCATGAAAGGAGGACTAGCAGCCGAGTTGCATGGGAGGATGTGAAAAGTGTTCATATGTAGTAAAAACCTGAGAAATCCGTCCGGTTTCGTCATTTGTTATCGAATCGCCTTAAAGCCAGATCGTCATATTGGCCTCTCTTCGCTCTGAAACGGTTGTACTTATCGTCTGCAAAGCTATGTCGCGTGCTGCGGTATGCGGAGACACTAAAAGCACCATAGTAGAACACAGATGAAGCTTCTAAGATGATGTAATAGCCAGTAAGAAGTAGTACAACTCAAGTTCTAGGTATCGATTATTGACTTTTTAGCTTGCTTTGGTGCCTTGGACATGAGCTAGGACCATAAGATTCTGCATGAAAGGAGGACTAGCAGAAGAGTTGCATGGGAAAATGTGAAAAGTGTTCATATGTAGTAAAAATCTGAGAAATCCGTCCGTTTTCGTCATTTGTTATCGAATCGACTTAAAGCCAGATAGTCACATTGGCCACTCTTCTCTCTGAAACGGTTGTACTTATCGTCTGGAAGCTATGTCGCGTGCTGCAGTATGCGGAGACACTAAAAGCACCATAGTAGAACACAGATGAAGCTTCTAAGTTGATGTAATAGCCAGTAAGAAGTAGTACATCTCAAGTTCTAGGTATCGATTATTGACTTTTTAGCTGGCTTTGGTGCCTTGGACATGAGCTAGGACCTTAAGATTCTGCATGAAAGGAGGAATAGCAGCCGCATTGCACGCGAGATTGTGAAAAGTGTTCATATGTAGTAAAAACCTGAGAAATTCGTCCGTATTCGTCATTTGTTATGGAATCGACATAAAGCCGGATCGTCACATTGGCCGCTCTTCTCTCTGAAACGGTTGTACTTATCGTCTGCAAAAGCTATGTCGCGTGCTGCGGTATGCGGAGACACTAAAAGCACCATAGTAGAACACAGATGAAGCTTCTAAGATGATGTAATAGCCAGTAAGAAGTAGTACAACTCAAGTTCTAGGTATCGATTATTGACTTTTTAGCTTGCTTTGGTGCCTTGGACATGAGCTAGGACCATAAGATTCTGCATGAAAGAAGGACTAGCAGAAGAGTTGCATGGGAAAATGTGAAAAGTGTTCATATGTAGTAAAAATCTGAGAAATCCGTCCGTTTTCGTCATTTGTTATCGAATCGACTTAAAGCCAGATAGTCACATTGGCCACTCTTATCTCTGAAACGGTTGTACTTATCGTCTGAAAGCTATGTCGCGTGCTGCAGTATGCGGAGACACTAAAAGCACCATAGTAGAACACAGATGAAGCTTCTAAGTTGATGTAATAGCCAGTAAGAAGTAGTACATCTCAAGTTCTAGGTATCGATTATTGACTTTTTAGCTGGCTTTGGTGCCTTGGACATAAGCTAGGACCATAAGATTCTGCATGAAACGAGGACTAGCAGCCGAGTTGCACGAGAGAATGTGAAAAGTGTTCATATGTAGTAAAAACCTGAGAAATCCGTCCGTTTTCGTCATTTGTTATCGAATCGACTTCAAGCCAGATCGTCACATTAGCTGGTCTTCTCTCTGAAACGGTTGTACTTATCGTCTGAAAGCTATGTCGCGTGCTGCGGTATGCGGAGACACTAAAAGCACCATAGTACAACACAGATGAAGCATCTAAGATGATGTAATAGCCAGTAAGTATTAGTACAATACCAGATTTAGGTATCGATTATTGACTTTTTAGCTGGCTTTGGTGCCTTGGACATGAGGTAGGACCTTAAGATTCTGCATGAAAGGAGGACTAGCAGCCGAATTGCACGCGAGATTGTGAAAAGTGTTTATATGTAGTAAAAACCTTAGAAATCCGTCCGTATTCGTCATTTGTTATGGAATCGACTTAAAGCCAGATCGTCACATTGGCAGCTCTTCTCTCTGAAACGGTTGTACTTATCGTCTGCAAAGCTATGTCGCGTGCTGCGGTATACGGAGACACTAAAAGCACCATTGTAGAACACAGATGAAGCTTCTAAGTTGATGTAATAACCAGTAAGAAGTAGTACAATTCAAGTTTTAAGTATCGATTATTGACTTTTTAGCTGGCTTTGGTGCCTTGGACATGAGCTAGAACCTTAAGATTCTGCATGAAAGGAGGAATAGCAGGCGAGTTGCACGGGAGAATGTGAAAAGTGTTCATATGTAGTAGAAACCTGAGAAATCCGTCCGTTTTCGTCATTTGTTATCGAATCGACTTAAAGCCAGGTCGCCACATTGGCCGCTCGTCTGTCTGAAACGGTTGTACATATCGTCTGCAAAGCTATGTCGCGTGTTGCGGTATGTGGAGACTCTAAAAGCACCATAGTAGAACACAGATGAAGCTTCTAAGTTGATGTAATATCCAGTAAGAAGCAGTACATCTCAAGTTCTAGGTATCGATTATTGAATTTTTAGCTGGCTTTGGTGCCTTGGACATGAGCTAGGACCATAAGATTCTGCATGAAACGAGGACTAGCAGCCGAGTTGCACGGGAGAATGTGAAAAGTGTTCATATGTAGTAAAAACCTGTGAAATCCGTCCGTTTTCGTCATTTGTTATCGAATCGACTTAAAGCCAGATCGTCACATTGGCCGCTCTTCGCTCTGAAACGGTTGTACCTATCGCCTGCAAAGCTATGTCGCGTGCTGCGTTATGCGGAGACACTAATAGCACCATAGTAGATCACAGATGAAGCTTCAAAGTTGATGTAATAACCAGTAAGAAGTAGTACAATCCAAGTTTTAGGTATCGATTATTGACTTTTTAGCTGGCTTTGGTGCATTGGACGTGAGCTAAGACCTTAAGATTCTGCATGAAACGAGGACTAGCAGGCGAGTTGCACGGGAGAAGGTGAAAAGTGTTCTTATGTAGTAAAAACCTGAGAAATCCGTCCGTTTTCATCATTTGTTATCGAATCGACTTAAAGCCAGATCGTCACATTGGCCGCTCTTCTCTCTGAAACGGTTGTACTTATCGTCTGAAAGCTATGTCGCGTGCTGCGGTATGCGGAGACACTAAAAGCACCATAGTAGAACACAGATGAAGCTTCTAAGATGATGTAATAGCCAGTAAGAAGTAGTACAACTCCAGTTCTAGGTATCGATTATTGACTTTTTAGCTGGCTTTGGTGCCTTGGACATGAGCTAGGACCATAAGATTCTGCATGAAACGAGGACTAGCAGCCGAGTTGCACAGGAGAATGTGAAAAGTGTTCATATGTAGTAAAAACCTGTGAAATCCGTCCGTTTTCGTCATTTGTTATCGAATCGACTTAAAGCCAGATCGTCACATTGGCCACTCTTCTCTCTGAAACGGTTGTACTTATCGTCTGAAAGCAATGTCGCGTGCTGCAGTATGCGGAGACACTAAAAGCACCATAGTAGAACACAGATGAAGCCTCTAAGATGATGTAATAGCCAGTAAGAATTAGTACAATACCAGATTTAGGTATCGATTATTGACTTTTTAGCTGGCTTTGGTGCCTTGGACATGAGCTAGGACCTTAAGATTCTGCATGAAAGGAGGAATAGCAGCCGCATTGCACGCGAGATTGTGAAAAGTGTTCATATGTAGTAAAAACCTGAGAAATTCGTCCGTATTCGTCATTTGTTATGGAATCGACATAAAGCCGGATCGTCACATTGGCCGCTCTTCTCTCTGAAACGGTTGTACTTATCGTCTGCAAAAGCTATGTCGCGTGCTGCGGTATGCGGAGACACTAAAAGCACCATAGTAGAACACAGATGAAGCTTCTAAGATGATGTAATAGCCAGTAAGAAGTAGTACAACTCAAGTTCTAGGTATCGATTATTGACTTTTTAGCTTGCTTTGGTGCCTTGGACATGAGCTAGGACCATAAGATTCTGCATGAAAGAAGGACTAGCAGAAGAGTTGCATGGGAAAATGTGAAAAGTGTTCATATGTAGTAAAAATCTGAGAAATCCGTCAGTTTTCGTCATTTGTTATCGAATCGACTTAAAGCCAGATAGTCACATTGGCCACTCTTATCTCTGAAACGGTTGTACTTATCGTCTGAAAGCTATGTCGCGTGCTGCAGTATGCGGAGACACTAAAAGCACCATAGTAGAACACAGATGAAGCTTCTAAGTTGATGTAATAGCCAGTAAGAAGTAGTACATCTCAAGTTCTAGGTATCGATTATTGACTTTTTAGCTGGCTTTGGTGCCTTGGACATAAGCTAGGACCATAAGATTCTGCATGAAACGAGGACTAGCAGTCGAGTTGCAGGAGTGAATGTGAAAAGTGTTCATATGTAGTAAAAACGTGAGAAATCCGTCCGTTTTCGTCATTTGTTATCGAATCGACTTAAAGCCAGATCGTCACATTAGCTGGTCTTCTCTCTGAAACGGTTGTACTTATTGTCTGAAAGCTATGTCGCGTGCTGCCGTATGCGGAGACACTAAAAGCACCATAGTACAACACAGATGAAGCATCTAAGATGATGTAATAGCCAGTAAGTATTAGTACAATACCAGATTTAGGTATCGATTATTGACTTTTTAGCTGGCTTTGGTGCCTTGGACATGAGGTAGGACCTTAAGATTCTGCATGAAAGGAGGACTAGCAGCCGAATTGCACGCGAGATTGTGAAAAGTGTTTATATGTAGTAAAAACCTGAGAAATCCGTCCGTATTCGGCATTTGTTATGGAATCGACTTAAAGCCAGATCGTCACATTGGCAGCTCTTCTCTCTGAAACGGTTGTACTTATCGTCTGCAAAGCAATGTCGCGTGCTGCGGTATGCGGAGACACTAAAAGCACCATTGTAGAACACAGATGAAGCTTCTAAGTTGATGTAATAACCAGTAAGAAGTAGTACAATTCAAGTTTTAAGTATCGATTATTGACTTTTTAGCTTGCTTTGGTGCCTTGGACATGAGCTAGGACCTTAAGATTCTGCATGAAAGGAGGAATAGCAGGCGAGTTGCACGGGAGAATGTGAAAAGTGTTCATATGTAGTAGAAACCTGAGAAATCCGTCCGTTTTCGTCATTTGTTATCGAATCGACTTAAAGCCAGGTCGTCACATTGGCCGCTCTTCTGTCTGAAACGGTTGTACATATCGTCTGCAAAGCTATGTCGCGTGTTGCGGTATGTGGAGACTCTAAAAGCACCATAGTAGAACACAGATGAAGCTTCTAAGTTGATGTAATATCCAGTAAGAAGCAGTACATCTCAAGTTCTAGGTATCGATTATTGAATTTTTAGCTGGCTTTGGTGCCTTGGACATGAGCTAGGACCATAAGATTCTGCATGAAACGAGGACTAGCAGCCGAGTTGCAGGAGAGAATGTGAAAAGTGTTCATATGTAGTAAAAACCTGAGAAATCCATCTGTATTCGTCATTTGTTATCGAATCGACTTAAAGCCAGATCGTCACATTGGCCGCTCTTCCCTCTGAAACGGTTGTACTTATCGTCTGAAAGCTATGTCGCGTGCTGCGGTATGCGGAGACACTAATAGCACCATAGTAGAACACAGATGAAGCTTCTAAGATGATGTAATAGCCAGTAAGAAGTAGTATAATTCAAGTTTTAAGTATCGACTATTGACTTTTTAGCTGGCTTTGGTGCCTTGGACATGAGCTAGGACCTTAAGATTCTGCATGAAAGGAGGACTAGCAGCCGAGTTGCATGGGAGGATGTGGAAAGTGTTCATATGTAGTAAAAACCTGAGACATCCGTCCGTTTTCGTCATTTGTTATTGAATCGACTTAAAGCCAGATCGTCACATTGGCCGCTCTTCGCTCTGAAACGGTTGTACCTATGGCCTGCAAAGCTATGTCGCGTGCTGCGTTATGCGGAGACACTAATAGCACCATAGTAGATCACAGATGAAGCTTCAAAGTTGATGTAATAACCAGTAAGAAGTAGTACAATCCAAGTTTTAGGTATCGATTATTGACTTTTTAGCTGGCTTTGGTGCATTGGACGTGAGCTAAGACCTTAAGATTCTGCATGAAACGAGGACTAGCAGCCGAGTTGCACAGGAGAAGGTGAAAAGTGTTCTTATGTAGTAAAAAAATGAGAAATCCGTCCGTTTTCGTCATTTGTTATCGAATCGACTTAAAGCCAGATCGTCACATTGGCCGCTCTTCTCTCTGAAACGGTTGTACTTATCGTCTGAAAGCTATGTCGCGTGCTGCGGTATGCGGAGACACTAAAAGCACCATAGTAGAACACAGATGAAGCTTCTAAGATGATGTAATAGCCAGTAAGAAGTAGTACAACTCCAGTTCTAGGTATCGATTATTGAGTTTTTAGCTGGCTTTGGTGCCTTGGACATGAGCTAGGACCATAAGATTCTGCATGAAAGGAGGACTAGCAGCCGAGTTGCACGGGAGAATGTGAAAAGTGTTCATATGTAGTAAAAACCTGTGAAATCCGTCCGTTTTCGTCATTTGTTATCGAATCGACTTAAAGCCAGATCGTCACATTGGCCACTCTTCTCTCTGAAACGGTTGTACTTATCGTCTGAAAGCTATGTCGCGTGCTGCAGTATGCGGAGACACTAAAAGCACCATAGTAGAACACAGATGAAGCTTCTAAGATGATGTAATAGCCAGTAAGAATTAGTACAATACCAGATTTAGGTATCGATTATTGACTTTTTAGCTGGCTTTGGTGCCTTGGACATGAGCTAGGACCTTAAGATTCTGCATGAAAGGAGGACTAGCAGCCGCATTGCACGCGAGATTGTGAAAAGTGTTCATATGTAGTAAAAACCTGAGAAATTCGTCCGTATTCGTCATTTGTTATGGAATCGACTTAAAGCCGGATCGTCACATTGGCCGCTCTTCTCTCTGAAACGGTTGTACTGATCGTCTGCAAAGCTATGTCGCGTGCTGCGGTATGCGGAGACACTAATAGCACCATAGTAGAACACAGATGAAGCTTCTAAGTTGATGTAATAGCCAGTAAGAAGTAGTACAATCCAAGTTTTAGATATCGATTATTGACTTTTTAGCTGGCTTTGGTGCATTGGACGTGAGCTAAGACCTTAAGATTCTGCGTGAAAGGAGGACTAGCAGCCAAGTTGCACGGGAGAAGGTGTAAAGTGTTCATATGTAGTAAAAACCTGAGAAATCCGTCCGTTTTCGTCATTTGTTATCGAATCGACTTAAAGCCAGATCGTCACATTGGCCGCTCTTCTCTCTGAAACGGTTGTACTTATCGTCTGCAAAGCTATGTCGCGTGCTGCGGTATGTGGAGGCACTAAAAGCACCATAGTAGAACACAGATGAAGCTTCTAAGTTGATGTAATAGCCAGTAAGAAGTAGTACATCTCAAGTACTAGGTATCGATTATTGACTTTTTATCTGGCTTTGGTGCCTTGGACATGAGCTAGGACCATATGATTCTGCATGAAACGAGGACTAGCAGCCGATTTGCACGAGAGAATGTGAAAAGTGTTCATATGTAGTAAAAACCTGAGAAATCCGTCCGTTTCCGTCATTTGTTATCGAATCGACTTAAAGCCAGGTCGTCACATTGGCCGCTCTTCTGTCTGAAACGGTTGTACATATCGTCTGAAAGCTATGTCGCGTGCTGCGGTATGCGGAGACACTAAAAGCACCATAGTAGAACACAGATGAAGCTTCTAAGATGATGTAACAGCCAGTAAGAAGTAGTACAACTCAAGTTCTAGGTATCGATTATTGACTTTTTACCTGGCTTTGGTGCCTTTTACATGAGCTAGGACTTAAGATTCTGCATGAAAGGAGGACTAGCAGCCGAGTTGCACGGGAGAATGTGAAAAGTGTTCATATGTAGTAAAAACCTGAGAAATCCGTCCGTTTTCGTCATTTGTTATCGAATCGACTTAAAGCCAGATCGTCACATTGGCCACTCTTCTCTCTGAAACTGTTGTACTTATCTTCTGAAAGCTATGTCGCGTGCTGCCGTATGCGGAGACACTAAAAGCACCAGTGTAGAACACAGATGAAGCTTCTAAATTGATGTAATAACCAGTAAGAAGTAGTAAAATTCAAGTTTTAAGTGTCGATTATTGACTTTTTAGCTGGCTTTGGTGCCTTGGACATGAGCTAGGACCTTAAGATTCTGCATGAAAGGAGGACTAGCTGCCGAGTTGCACGGGAGAATGTGAAAAGTGTTCATATGTAGTAAAAACCTGAGAAATCTGTCCGTTTTCGTCATTTGTTATCGAATCGACTTAAAGCCAGGTCGTCACATTGGCCGCTCTTCTTTCTGAAACGGTTGTACATATCGTTTGCAAAGCTATGTCGCGTGTTGCGGTGTGTGGAGACTCTAAAAGCACCATAGTAGAACACAGATGAAGCTTCTAAGTTGATGTAATAGCCAGTAAGAAGTAGTACATCTCAAGTTCTAGATATCGATTATTGACTTTTTAGCTGGCTTTGGTGCCTTGGACATGAGCTAGGACCATAAGATTCTGCATGAAACGAGGACTAGCATGCCGAGTTGCACGAGAGAGTGTGAAAAGTGTTCATATGTAGTAAAAACCTGAGAAATCCGTCTGTATTCGTCATTTGTTATCGAATCGACTTAAAGCCAGATCGTCACATTGGCCGCTCTTCTCTCTGTATCGGTTGTACTTATCGTCTGAAAGCTATGTCGCGTGCTGCGGTATGCGGAGACACTAAAAGCACCATAGTAGAACACAGATGAAGCTTCTAAGATGATGTAATAGCCAGTAAGAAGTAGTACAACTCAAGTTCTAGGTATCGATTATTGACTTTTTAGCTGGCTTTGGTGCCTTGGACATGAGCTAGGACCATAAGATTCTGCATGAAAGGAGGACTAGCAGCCGCATTCCACGCGAGATTGTGAAAAGTGTTCATATGTAGTAAAAACCTGAGAAATTCGTCCGTTTTCGTCATTTGTTATGGAATCTACTTAAAGCCAGATCGTAACATTGGCCGCTCTTCTCTCTGAAACGGTTGTACTTATCGTCTGCAAAGCTATGTCGCGTGCTGCCGTATGCGGAGACACTAAAAGCACCAGTGTAGAACACAGATGAAGCTTCTAAATTGATGTAATAACCAGTAAGAAGTAGTAAAATTCAAGTTTTAAGTGTCGATTATTGACTTTTTAGCTGGCTTTGGTGCCTTGGACATGAGCTAGGACCTTAAGATTCTGCATGAAAGGAGGACTAGCTGCCGAGTTGCACGGGAGAATGTGAAAAGTGTTCATATGTAGTAAAAACCTGAGAAATCCGTCCGTTTTCGTCATTTGTTATCGAATCGACTTAAAGCCAGGTCGTCACATTGGCCGCTCTTCTTTCTGAAACGGTTGTACATATCGTTTGCAAAGCTATGTCGCGTGTTGCGGTGTGTGGAGACTCTAAAAGCACCATAGTAGAACACAGATGAAGCTTCTAAGTTGATGTAATAGCCAGTAAGAAGTAGTACAAGTGAAATTTTAGATATCGATTATTGACTTTTTAATATTCTTTGGTGCCTTGGACATGAGCTAGGACCTTAAGATTCTGCATGAAAGGAGGACTAGCAGCCGAGTTGCATGGGAGAATGTGAAAAGTGTTCATATGTAGTAAAAACCTGAGAAATCCGTCCGTTTTCGTCATTTGTTATCGAATCGACTTAAAGCCAGATCGTCACATTAGCTGCTCTTCTCTCTGAAACGGTTGTACTTATCTTCTGAAAGCTATGTCGCGTGCTGCGGTATGCGGAGACACTAAAAGCACCATTGTAGAACACAGATGGAACTTCTAAGTTGATGTAATAGCTAGTAAGAAGAAGTACAACTCAAGTTTTAGGTATCGATTATTGACATTTTAGCTGGCTTTGGTGCCTTGGACATGAGCTAGGACCATAAGACTCTGCATGAAAGGAGGACTAGCAGCCGCATTGCACGCGAGATTGTGAAAAGTGTTCATATGTAGTAAAAACGTGAGAAATTCGTCCGTATTCGTCATTTGTTATGGAATCTACTTAAAGCCAGATCGTCACATTGGCCGCTCTTCTCTCTGAAACGGTTGTACTTATCGTCTGCAAAGCTATGTCGCGTGCTGCGGTATGCGGAGACACTAATAGCACCATAGTAGAACACAGATGAAGCTTCTAAGTTGATGTAATAGCCAGTAAGAAGTAGTACAATCCAAGTTTTAGATATCGATTATTGACTTTTTAGCTGGCTTTGGTGCATTGGACGTGAGCTAAGACCTTAAGATTCTGCGTGAAAGGAGGACTAGCAGCCAAGTTGCACGGGAGAAGGTGAAAAGTGTTCATATGTAGTAAAAACCTGAGAAATCCGTCCGTTTTCGTCATTTGTTATCGAATCGACTTAAAGCCAGATCGTCACATTGGCCGCTCTTCTCTCTGAAACGGTTGTACTTATCGTCTGCAAAGCTATGTCGCGTGCTGCGGTATGTGGAGGCACTAAAAGCACCATAGTAGAACACAGATGAAGCTTCTAAGTTGATGTAATAGCCAGTAAGAAGTAGTACATCTCAAGTACTAGGTATCGATTATTGACTTTTTAGCTGGCTTTGGTGCCTTGGACATGAGCTAGGACCATAAGATTCTGCATGAAACGAGGACTAGCAGCCGATTTGCACGAGAGAATGTGAAAAGTGTTCATATGTAGTAAAAACCTGAGAAATCCGTCCGTTTTCGTCATTTGTTATCGAATCGACTTAAAGCCAGATCGTCACATTAGCTGCTCTTCTCTCTGAAACGGTTGTACTTATCTTCTGAAAGCTATGTCGCGTGCTGCGGTATGCGGAGACACTAAAAGCACCATTGTAGAACACAGATGAAGTTTCTAAATAGATGTAATAAACAGTAGGAAGTAGTACAATTCAAGTTTTAAGTGTCGATTATTGACTTTTTAGCTGGCTTTGGTGCCTTGGACATGTGCTAGGACCTTAAGATTCTGCATGAAAGGAGGACTAGCTGCCGAGTTGCACGGGAGAATGTGAAAAGTGTTCATATGTAGTAAAAACCTGAGAAATCCGTCCGTTTCCGTCATTTGTTATCGAATCGACTTAAAGCCAGGTCGTCACATTGGCCGCTCTTCTCTCTGAAACGGTTGTACTTATCGTCTGCAAAGCTATGTCGCGTGCTGCGGTATGTGGAGGCACTAAAAGCACCATAGTAGAACACAGATGAAGCTTCTAAGTTGATGTAATAGCCAGTAAGAAGTAGTACAAGTGAAATTTTAGATATCGATTATTGACTTTTTAATATTCTTTGGTGCCTTGGACATGAGCTAGGACCTTAAGATTCTGCATGAAAGGAGGACTAGCAGCCGCGTAGCAAGGGAGAATGTGAAAAGTGTTATAATGTAGTAAAAACCTGAGAAATCCGTCCGTTTTCGTCATTTGTTATCGAATCGACTGAAAGCCAGATCGTCACATTAGCCGCTCTTCTCTCTGAAACGGTTGTACTTATCGTCTGCAAAGCTATGTCGCGTGCTGCGGTATGTGGAGACACTAAAAGCACCATTGTAGAACACAGATGGAACTTCTAAGTTGATGTAATAGCTAGTAAGAAGAAGTACAACTCAAGTTTTAGGTATCGATTATTGACTTTTTAGCTGGCTTTGGTGCCTTGGACATGAGCTAGGACCACAAGATTCTGCATGAAAGGAGGACTAGCAGCCGAGTTGCATGGGAGAATGTAAAAAGTGTTCATATGTAGTAAAAACCTGAGAAATCCGTCGGTTTTCGTCATTTGTTATCGAATCGACTTAAAGCCAGATCGTCACATTGGCCGCTCTTCTCTCTGAAACGGTTGTACTTATCGTCTGAAAGCTATGACGCGTGCTGCGGTATGCGGAGACACTAAAAGCACCATAGTAGAACACAGATGAAGCTTATAAGATGATGTAATAGCCAGTAAGAATTAGTACAATACCAGTTTTAGGTATCGATTATTGACTTTTTAGCTGGCTTTGGTGCCTTGGACATGAGCTAGGACCCTAAGATTCTGCATGAACGGAGGACTAGCAGCCGAGTTGCATTGGAGAATGTGAAAAGTGTTCATATGTAGTAAAAACTTGAGAAATCCGTCCGTTTTCGTCATTTGTTATCGAATCGACTTAAGATAGATCGTCACATTGGCCGCTCTTCTCTCTGAAACTGTTGTACTTATCGTCTGAAAGCTATGTCGCGTGCTGCGGTATGCGGAGACACTAAAAGCACCATAGTAGAACACAGATGAAGCTTATAAGATGATGTAATAGCCAGTAAGAATTAGTACAATACCAGTTTTAGGTATCGATTATTGACTTTTTAAGTGGCTTTAGTGACTTGGACATGAGCTAGGACCTTAAGATTCTGCATGAAAGGAGGACTAGCAGCCGAGTAGCAAGGGAGAATGTGAAAAGTGTTATAATGTAGTAAAAACCTGAGAAATCCGTCCGTTTTCGTCATTTGTTATCGAATCGACTGAAAGCCAGATCGTCACATTAGCCGCTCTTCTCTCTGAAACGGTTGTACTTATTGTCTGCAAAGCTATGTCGCGTGCTGCGGTATGTGGAGACACTAAAAGCACCATTGTAGAACACAGATGGAACTTCTAAGTTGATGTAATAGCTAGTAAGAAGAAGTACAACTCAAGTTTTAGGTATCGATTATTGACTTTTTAGCTGGCTTTGTTGCCTTGGACATGAGCTAGGACCACAAGATTCTGCATGAAAGGAGGACTAGCAGCTGAGTTGCACAGGAGGATGTGAAAAGTGTTCATATGTAGTAAAAACCTGAGAAATCCGTCCGTTTTCGTCATTTTTTATCGAATCGACTTAAAGCCAGATCGACACATTGACCGCTCTTCTCTCTGAAACGGGTCTACATATCGTCTGAAAGCTATGTCGCGTGCTGCGGTATGTGGAGACACTAAAATCACCATAGTAGAACACTGATGAAGCTTCTAAGTTGATGTAATAGCCAGTAAAAGGTAGTACAATTCAAGTTTTAGGTACCGATTATTGACTTTTTAGCTGGCTTTGGTGCCTTGGAGATGAGCTAGGACCTTAAGATTCTGCATTAAAAGAGGACTAGCAGCCGCGTCGCACGGGAGAATGTGAAAAGTGTTCATATGTAGTAAAAACCTGAGAAATCCGTCCGTTTTCGTCATTTGTTATTGAATCGACTTAAAGCCAGAACGTCACATTGGCCGCTCTTCTCTCTGAAACGGTTGTACTTATCGTCTGAAAGCTACGTCGCGTGCTGCGGTATGCGGAGACACTAAAAGCACCATAGTAGAACACAGATGAAGCTTCAAAGATGATGTAATAGCCAGTAAGGATTAGTACAATACCAGTTTTAGGTATCGATTATTGACTTTTTAGCTGGCTTTGGTGCCTTGGACATGAGTTAGGACCTTAAGATTCTGCATGAAAGGAGGACTACCACCCGAGTTGCACGGGAAAATGTGAAAAGTGTTCATACGTAGTAAAAACCTGAGAAATCCGTTCGTTATCGTCATTTATTATCGAATCGTCTTCAAGCCAGATCGTCAGATTGGCCGCTCTGCTCTCTGAAACGGTTGTACTTACCGTCTGCAAAGCTATGTCGCGTGCTGCGGTATGCGGAGACACTAAAATCACCATCGTAGAACACAGATGAGGCTTCTAAGTTGATGTAATAGCCAGTAAGAAGTAGTACAATTCAAGTTTTAGGTATCGATTATTGACTTTTTAGCTGGCTTTGGTGCCTTGGACATGAGCTAGGACCTTAAGATTCTGCATGAAAGGAGGACTAGCAGCCGAGGTGCATGGGAGAATGTGAAAAGTGTTCATATGTAGTAAAAACCTGAGAAGTCCGTCCGTTTTCGTCATTTGTTATCGAATCGACTTAAAGCCAGATCGTCACATTGGCCGCTCTTCTCTCTGAAACAGTTGTACTTATCGTCTGAAAGCTATGTCGCGTGGTGCGGTATGCGGAGACACTAAAAGCACCATAGTAGAACACAGATGAAGCTTCTAAGATGATGTAATAGCCAGTAAGATGTAGTACAATTCAAGTTTTAGGTATCGATTACTGACTTTTTAGCTGGCTTTGGTGCCTAGGACTTGAGCTAGGACCTTAAGATTCTGCATGAAAGGAGGACTAGCAGCCGAGTTGCATGGGAGAATGTGAAAAGTGTTCATATGTAGTAGAAACCTGAGAAATCCGTCCGTTTCCGTCATTTGTTATCGAATCGACTTAAAGCCAGATCGTCACATTGGCCGCTCTTCTCTCTGAAACGGTTGTACTTATCGTCTGCAAAGCTATGTCGCGTGCTGCGGTATACGGAGAAACTAATAGCACCATAGTAGAACACAGATGAAGCTTCTAAGTTGATGTAATAACCAGTAAGAAGTAGTACAATTGAAATTTTAGACATCGATTATTGACTTTTTAGCTGCCTTTGGTGCCTTGGACATGAGCTAGGACCTTAAGATTCTGCATGAAAGGAGGACTAGCAGCCGAGTTGCATGGGAAAATGTGAAAAGTGTTCATACGTAGTAAAAACCTGAGAAATCCGTTCGTTATCGTCATTTATTATCGAATCGTCTTCAAGCCAGATCGTCACATTGGCCGCTCTGCTCTCTGAAACGGTTGTACTTATCGTCTGCAAAGCTATGTCGCGTGCTGCGGTATGCGGAGACACTAAAATCACCATCGTAGAACACAGATGAGGCTTCTAAGTTGATGTAATAGCCAGTAAGAAGTAGTACAATTCAACTTTTAGGTATCGATAATTGACTTTTTAGCTGGCTTTGGTGCCTTGGACATGAGCTAGGACCTTAAGATTCTGCATGAAAGGAGGACTAGCAGCCGAGGTGCATGGGAGAATGTGAAAAGTGTTCATATGTAGTAAAAACCTGAGAAATCCGTCCGTTTTCGTCATTTGTTATCGAATCGACTTAAAGCCAGATCGTCACATTGGCCGCTCTTCTCTCTGAAACAGTTGTATTTTTGGTCTGAAAGCTATGTCGCGTGCTGCGGTATGCGGAGACACTAAAAGCACCATAGTAGAACACAGGTGAAGCTTCTAAGATGATGTAATAGCCAGTAAGAATTAGTACCAGTTTTAGGTATCGATTATTGAGTTTTTAGCTGGCTTTGGTGCCTTGGACATGAGCTAGGACCTTAAGATTCTGCATGAAAGGAGGACTAGCAGCCGAATTGCACGGGAGATTGTGAAAAGTGTTCATATGTAGTAAAAACCTGAGAAATCCGTCCGTTTTCGTCATTTGTTATCGAATCGACTTAAAGCCAGATCGTCACATTGGCCGCTCATCTCTCAGAAACGGTTGTACTTATCGTCTGCAAAGCTATGTCGCGTGCTGCGGTTTGTGGACACACTAAAAGCACCATAGTACAACACAGATGAAGCTTCTAAGATGATGTAATAGCCAGTAAGAAGTAGTACAATTCAAGTTTTAGGTATCGATTATTGACTTTTTAGCTGGCTTTGGTGCCTTGGACATGAGCTAGGACCTTAAGATTCTGCATGAAAGGAGGACTAGCAGCCGAGTTGATCGGGAGGATGTGAAAAGTGTTCACATGTAGTAAAAACCTGAGAAATCCGTCCGTTTTCGTCATTTGTTATCGAATCGACTTAAAGCCAGATCGACACATTGGCCGCTCTTCTCTCTGAAACAATTGTACTTATCGTCTGCAAAGCTATGTCGCGTGCTGCGGTATGTGGAGACACTAAAAGAACGATAGTAGAACACAGATGAAGCTTCTAAGTTGATGTAATAACCAGTAAGAAGTAGTACAATTCAAGTTTTAGGTATCGTTTATTGACTTTTTAGCTGGTTTTGGTGCCTTGGACATGAGCTAGGACCTTAAGATTCTGCATGAAAGGAGGACTAGCAGCCGAATTGCATGGGAGAATGTGAAAAGTGTTCATATGTAGTAAAATCCTGTGAAATCCGTCCGTTTTCGTCATTTGTTATCGAATCGACTTAAAGCCAAATCGTCACATTGGCCGCTCTTCTCTCTGAAACGGTTGTACTTATCGTCTGCAAAGCTATGTCGCGTGCTGTGGTATGTGGAGACTCTAAAAGCACCATAGCAGAACACAGATGAAGCTTCTAAGTTGATGTAATAGCCAGTAAGAAGTAGTACAATTGAAATTTTAGATATCGATTATTGACTTTTTAGCTGGCTTTGGTGCCTTGGACATGAGGTAGGACCTTAAGATTCTGCATGAAAGGAGGACCAGCAGCCGAATTGCACGGGAAAATGTGAAAAGTGTTCATATGGAGTAAAAACCTGAGAAATCCGTCCGTTTTCGTCATTTGTTATCGAATCGACTTAAAGCCAGATCGACACATTAGCCACTCTTCTCTCTGAAACGGTTGTACTTATCGTCTGCAAAGATATGTCGCGTGCTGCGGTATGCGGAGACACTAAAATCACCATAGTAGAACACAGATGATGCTTCTAAGTTGATGTAATAGCCAGTAAGGATTAGTACAATACCAGTTTTAGGTATCGATTATTGACTTTTTAGCTGGCTTTGGTGCCTTGGACATGAGCTAGGACCTTAAGATTCTGCATTAGAAGAGGACTAGCAGCCGCGTCGCACGGGAGAATATGAAAAGTGTTCATATGTAGTAAAAACCTGAGAAATCCGTCCGTTTTCGTCATTTGTTATTGAATCGACTTAAAGCCAGATCGTCACATTGGCCGCTCTTCTCTCTGAAACGGTTGTACTTATCGTCTGAAAGCTACGTCGCGTGCTGCGGTATGCGGAGACACTAAAAGCACCATAGTAGAACACAGATGAAGCTTCAAAGATGATGTAATAGCCAGTAAGGATTAGTACAATACCAGTTTTAGGTATCGATTATTGACTATTTAGCTGGCTTTGGTGCCTTGGACATGAGTTAGGACCTTAAGATTCTGCATGAAAGGACGACTAGCAGCCGAGTTGCACGGGAAAATGTGAAAAGTGTTCATACGTAGTAAAAACCTGAGAAATCCGTTCGTTATCGTCATTTATTATCGAATCGTCTCCAAGCCAGATCGTCACATTGGCCGCTCTGCTCTCTGAAACGGTTGTACTTATCGTCTGCAAAGCTATGTCGCGTGCTGCGGTATGCGGAGACACTAAAATCACCATCGAACAACACAGATGAGGCTTCTAAGTTGATGTAATAGCCAGTAAGAAGTAGTACAATTCAAGTTTTAGGTATCGATTATTGACTTTTTAGCTGGCCTTGGTGCCTTGGACATGAGCTGGGACCTTAAGATTCTGCATGAAAGGAGGACTAGCAGCCGAGGTGCATGGGAGAATATGAAAAGTGTTCATATGTAGTAAAAACCTGAGAAATCCGTCCGTTTTCGTCATTTGTTATCGAATCGACTTAAAGCCAGATCGTCACATTGGCCGCTCTTCTCTCTGAAACAGTTGTACTTATCGTCTGAAAGCTATGTCGCGTGCTGCGGTATGCGGAGACACTAAAAGCACCATAGTAGAACACAGATGAAGCTTCAAAGATGATGTAATAGCCAGTAAGGTTAGTACATGACCAGTTTTAGGTATCGATTATTGACTTTTTAGCTGGCTTTGGTGCCTTGGACATGAGCTAGGACCTTAAGATTCTGCATGAAAGGAGGACTAGCAGCCGAGTTGCATGGGAGAATGTGAAAAGTGTTCATATGTAGTAAAAACCTGAGAAATCCGTCCGTTTCCGTCATTTGTTATCGAATCGACTTAAAGCCAGATCGTCACATTGGCCGCTCTTCTCTCTGAAACGGTTGTAGTTATCGTCTGAAAGCTATGTCGCGTGCTGCGGTATGCAGTGACACTAAAAGCACCATAGTAGAACACAGATGAAGCTTCTAACATGATGTAATAGCCAGTAAGAATTAGTACCAGTTTTAGGTATCGACTATTGAGTTTTTAGCTGGCTTTGGTGCCTTGGACATGAGCTAGGACCTTAAGATTCTGCATGAAAGGAGGACTAGCAGCCGAATTGCACGGGAGATTGTGAAAAGTGTTCATATGTAGTAAAAACCTGAGAAATCCGTCCGTTTCCGTCATTTGTTATCGAATCGACTTAAAGCCAGATCGTCACATTGGCCGCTCATCTCTCAGAAACGGTTGAACTTATCGTCTGCAAAGCTATGTCGCGTGCTGCGGTTTGTGGACACACTAAAAGCACCATAGTACAACACAGATGAAGCTTCTAAGATGATGTAATTGCCAGTAAGAAGTAGTACAATTCAAGTTTTAGGTATCGATTATTGACTTTTTAGCTGGCTTTGGTGCCTTGGACATGGGCTAGGACCTTAAGAATCTGTATGAAAGGAGGACTAGCAGCCGAGTTGATCGGGAGGATGTGAAAAGTGTTCACATGTAGTAAAAACCTGAGAAATCCGTCCGTTTTCGTCATTTGTTTTCGAATCGACTTAAAGCCACATCGACACATTGGCCGCTCTTCTCTCTGAAACAATTGTACTTATCGTCTGCAAAGCTATGTCGCGTGCTGCGGTATGTGGAGACACTAAAAGAACGATAGTAGAACACAGATGAAGCTTCTAAGTTGATGTAATAACCAGTAAGAAGTAGTACAATTCAAGTTTTAGGTATCGTTTATTGACTTTTTCGCTGGTTTTGGTGCCTTGGACATGAGCTAGGACCTTAAGATTCTGCATGAAAGGAGGACTAGCAGCCGAGTTGCATGGGAGAATGTGAAAAGTGTTCATATGTAGTAAAAACCTGTGAAATCCGTCCGTTTTCGTCATTCGTTATCGAATCGACTTAAAGCCAGATCGTCACATTGGCCGCTCTTCTCTCTGAAACGGTTGTACTTATCGTCTGCAAAGCTATGTCGCGTGCTGCGGTATGTGGAGACTCTAAAAGCACCATAGCAGAACACAGATGAAGCTTCTAAGTTGATGTATTAGCCAGTAAGAAGTAGTACAATTGAAATTTTAGATATCGATTATTGACTTTTTAGCTGGCTTTGGTGCCTTGGACATGAGCTAGGACCTTAAGATTCTGCATGAAAGGAGGACCAGCAGCCGCATTTGCACGGGAAAATGTGAAAAGTGTTCATATGGAGTAACAACCTGAGAAATCCGTCCGTTTTCGTCATTTGTTATCGAATCGACTTAAAGCCAGATCGACACATTAGCCACTCTTCTCTCTGAAACGGTTGTACTTATCGTCTGCAAAGATATGTCGTGTGCTGCGGTATGCGGAGACACTAAAATCACCATAGTAGAACACAGATGATGCTTCGAAGTTGATGTAATAGCCAGTAAGGATTAGTACAATACCAGTTTTAGGTATCGATTATTGACTTTTTAGCTGGCTTTGGTGCCTTGGACATGAGCTAGGACCTTAAGATTCTGCATTAAAAGAGGACTAGCAGCCGCGTCGCACGGGAGAATGTGAAAAGTGTTCATATGTAGTAAAAACCTGAGAAATCCGTCCGTTTTCGTCATTTGTTATTGAATCGACTTAAAGCCAGATCGTCACATTGGCCGCTCTTCTCTCTGAAACGGTTGTAGTTATCGTCTGAAAGCTACGTCGCGTGCTGCGCTATGCGGAGACACTAAAAGCACCATAGTAGAACACAGATGAAGCTTCAAAGATGACGTAATAGCCAGTAAGGATTAGTACAATACCAGTTTTAGGTATCGATTATTGACTATTTAGCTGGCTTTGGTGCCTTGGACATGAGTTAGGACCTTAAGATTCTGCATGAAAGGAGGACTAGCAGCCGAGTTGCATGGGAGAATGTGAAAAGTGTTCATATGTAGTAAAAACCTGTGAAATCCGTCCGTTTTCGTCATTCGTTATCGAATCGACTTAAAGCCAGATCGTCACATTGGCCGCTCTTCTCTCTATAACGGTTGTACTTGTCGTCTGCAAAGCTATGTCGCGTGCTGCGGTATGTGGAGACTCTAAAAGCACCACAGCAGAACACAGATGAAGCTTCTAAGTTGATGTATTAGCCAGTAAGAAGTAGTACAATTGAAATTTTAGATATCGATTATTGACTTTTTAGCTGGCTTTGGTGCCTTGGACATGAGCTAGGACCTTAAGATTCTGCATGAAAGGAGGACCAGCAGCCGAATTGCACGGGAAAATGTGAAAAGTGTTCATATGGAGTAACAACCTGAGAAATCCGTCCGTTTTCGTCATTTGTTATCGAATCGACTTAAAGCCAGATCGACACATTAGCCACTCTTCTCTCTGAAACGGTTGTACTTGTCGTCTGCAAAGATATGTCGCGTGCTGCGGTATGCGGAGACACTAAAATCACCATAGTAGAACACAGATGATGCTTCTAAGTTGATGTAATAGCCAGTAAGAAGTAGTACAATTCAAGTTTTAGGTATCGATTATTGACTTTTTAGCTGGCCTTGGTGCCTTGGACATGAGCAGGACCTTAAGATTCTGCATGAAAGGAGGACTAGCAGCCGAGGTGCATGGGAGAATGTGAAAAGTGTTCATATGTAGTAAAAACCTGAGAAATCCGTCCGTTTTCGTCATTTGTTATCGAATCGACTTAAAGCCAGATCGTCACATTGGCCGCTCTTCTCTCTGAAACAGTTGTACTTATCGTCTGAAAGCTAAGTCGCGTGCTGCGGTATGCGGAGACACTAAAAGCACCATAGTAGAACACAGATGAAGCTTCAAAGATGATGTAATAGCCAGTAAGGTTAGTACATGACCAGTTTTAGGTATCGATTATTGACATTTTAGCTGGCTTTGGTGCCTTGGACATGTGCTAGGACCTTAAGATTCTGCATGAAAGGAGGACTACCAGCCGAGTTGCATGGGAGAATGTGAAAAGTGTTCATATGTAGTAAAAACCTGAGAAATCCGTCCGTTTCCGTCATTTGTTATCGAATCGACTTAAAGCCAGATCGTCACATTGGCCGCTCTTCTCTCTGAAACGGTTGTACTTATCGTCTGAAAGCTATGTCGCGTGCTGCGGTATGCGGAGACACTAAAAGCACCATAGTAGAACACAGATGAAGCTTCTAACATGATGTAATAGCCAGTAAGAATTAGTACCAGTTTTAGGTATCGATTATTGAGTTTTTAGCTGGCTTTGGTGCCTTGGACATGAGCTAGGACCTTAAGATTCTGCATGAAAGGAGGACTAGCAGCCGAATTGCACGGGAGATTGTGAAAAGTGTTCATATGTAGTAAAAACCTGAGAAATCCGACCGTTTCCGTCATTTGTTATCGAATCGACTTAAAGCCAGATCGTCACATTGGCCGCTCATCTCTCAGAAACGGTTGTACTTATCGTCTGCAAAGCTATGTCGCGTGCTGCGGTTTGTGGACACACTAAAAGCACCATAGTACAACACAGATGAAGCTTCTAAGATGATGTAATAGCCAGTAAGAAGTAGTACAATTCAAGTTTTAGGTATCGATTATTGACTTTTTAGCTGGCTTTGGTGCCTTGGACATGGGCTAGGACCTTAAGATTCTGTATGAAAGGAGGACTAGCAGCCGAGTTGATCGGGAGGATTTGAAAAGTGTTCACATGTAGTAAAAACCTGAGAAATCCGTCCGTTTTCGTCATTTGTTTTCGAATCGACTTAAAGCCACATCGACACATTGGCCGCTCTTCTCTCTGAAACAATTGTACTTATCGTCTGCAAAGCTATGTCGCGTGCTGCGGTATGTGGAGACACTAAAAGAACGATAGTAGAACACAGATGAAGCTTCTAAGTTGATGTAATAACCAGTAAGAAGTAGTACAATTCAAGTTTTAGGTATCGTTTATTGACTTTTTCGCTGGTTTTGGTGCCTTGGACATGAGCTAGGACCTTAAGATTCTGCATGAAAGGAGGACTAGCAGCCGAGTTGCATGGGAGAATGTGAAAAGTGTTCATATGTAGTAAAAACCTGTGAAATCCGTCCGTTTTCGTCATTCGTTATCGAATCGACTTAAAGCCAGATCGTCACATTGGCCGCTCTTCTCTCTGAAACGGTTGTACTTATCGTCTGCAAAGCTATGTCGCGTGCTGCGGTATGTGGAGACTCTAAAAGCACCATAGCAGAACACAGATGAAGCTTCTAAGTTGATGTATTAGCCAGTAAGAAGTAGTACAATTGAAATTTTAGATATCGATTATTGACTTTTTAGCTGGCTTTGGTGCCTTGGACATGAGCTAGGACCTTAAGATTCTGCATGAAAGGAGGACCAGCAGCCGAGTTGCACGGGAAAATGTGAAAAGTGTTCATATGGAGTAACAACCTGAGAAATCCGTCCGTTTTCGTCATTTGTTATCGAATCGACTTAAACCAGATCGACACATTAGCCACTCTTCTCTCTGAAACGGTTGTACTTATCGTCTGCAAAGATATGTCGCGTGCTGCGGTATGCGGAGACACTAAAATCACCATAGTAGAACACAGATGATGCTTCTAAGTTGATGTAATAGCCAGTAAGGATTAGTACAATACCAGTTTTAGGTATCGATTATTGACTTTTTAGCTGACTTTGGTGCCTTGGACATGAGCTAGGACCTTAAGATTCTGCATTAAAAGAGGACTAGCAGCCGCCTCGCACGGGAGAATGTGAAAAGTGTTCATATGTAGTAAAAACCTGAGAAATCCGTCCGTTTTCGTCATTTGTTATTGAATCGACTTAAAGCCAGATCGTCACATTGGCCGCTCTTCTCTCTGAAACGGTTGTACTTATCGTCTGAAAGCTACGTCGCGTGCTGCGGTATGCGGAGACACTAAAATCACCATCGTACAACACAGATGAGGCTTCTAAGTTGATGTAATAGCCAGTAAGAAGTAGTACAATTCAAGTTTTAGGTATCGATTATTGACTTTTTAGCTGGCCTTGGTGCCTTGGACATGAGCTGGGACCTTAAGATTCTGCATGAAAGGAGGACTAGCAGCCGAGGTGCATGGGAGAATGTGAAAAGTGTTCATATGTAGTAAAAACCTGAGAAATCCGTCCGTTTTCGTCATTTGTTATCGAATCGACTTAAAGCCAGATCGTCACATTGGCCGCTCTTCTCTCTGAAACAGTTGTACTTATCGTCTGAAAGCTATGTCGCGTGCTGCGGTATGCGGAGACACTAAAAGCACCATAGTAGAACACAGATGAAGCTTCAAAGATGATGTAATAGCCAGTAAGGTTAGTACATGACCAGATTTAGGTATCGATTATTGACATTTTAGCTGGCTTTGGTGCCTTGGACATGTGCTAGGACCTTAAGATTCTGCATGAAAGGAGGACTAGCAGCCGAGTTGCATGGGAGAATGTGAAAAGTGTTCATATGTAGTAAAAACCTGAGAAATCCGTCCGTTTCCGTCATTTGTTATCGAATCGACTTAAAGCCAGATCGTCACATTGGCCGCTCTTCTCTCTGAAACGGTTGTACTTATCGTCTGAAAGCTATGTCGCGTGCTGCGGTATGCGGAGACACTAAAAGCACCATAGTAGAACACAGATGAAGCTTCTAACATGATGTAATAGCCAGTAAGAATTAGTACCAGTTTTAGGTATCGATTATTGAGTTTTTAGCTGGCTTTGGTGCCTTGGACATGAGCTAGGACCTTAAGATTCTGCATGAAAGGAGGACTAGCAGCCGAATTGCACGGGAGATTGTGAAAAGTGTTCATATGTAGTAAAAACCTGAGAAATCCGACCGTTTCCGTCATTTGTTATCGAATCGACTTAAAGCCAGATCGTCACATTGGCCGCTCATCTCTCAGAAACGGTTGTACTTATCGTCTGCAAAGCTATGTCGCGTGCTGCGGTTTGTGGACACACTAAAAGCACCATAGTACAACACAGATGAAGCTTCTAAGATGATGTAATAGCCAGTAAGAAGTAGTACAATTCAAGTTTTAGGTATCGATTATTGACTTTTTAGCTGGCTTTGGTGCCTTGGACATGGGCTAGGACCTTAAGATTCTGTATGAAAGGAGGACTAGCAGCCGAGTTGATCGGGAGGATGTGAAAAGTGTTCACATGTAGTAAAAACCTGAGAAATCCGTCCGTTTTTGTCATTTGTTTTCGAATCGACTTAAAGCCACATCGACACATTGGCCGCTCTTCTCTCTGAAACAATTGTACTTATCGTCTGCAAAGCTATGTCGCGTGCTGCGGTATGTGGAGACACTAAAAGAACGATAGTAGAACACAGATGAAGCTTCTAAGTTGATGTAATAACCAGTAAGAAGTAGTACAATTCAAGTTTTAGGTATCGTTTATTGACTTTTTCGCTGGTTTTGGTGCCTTGGACATGAGCTAGGACCTTAAGATTCTGCATGAAAGGAGGACTAGCAGCCGGGTTGCATGGGAGAATGTGAAAAGTGTTCATATGTAGTAAAAACCTCTGAAATCCGTCCGTTTTCGTCATTCGTTATCGAATCGACTTAAAGCCAGATCGTCACATTGGCCGCTCTTCTCTCTGAAACGGTTGTACTTATCGTCTGCAAAGCTATGTCGCGTGCTGCGGTATGTGGAGACTCTAAAAGCACCATAGCAGAACACAGATGAAGCTTCTAAGTTGATGTATTAGCCAGTAAGAAGTAGTACAATTGAAATTTTAGATATCGATTATTGACTTTTTAGCTGGCTTTGGTGCCTTGGACATGAGCTAGGACCTTAAGATTCTGCATGAAAGGAGGACCAGCAGCCGAATTGCACGGGAAAATGTGAAAAGTGTTCATATGGAGTAACAACCTGAGAAATCCGTCCGTTTTCGTCATTTGTTATCGAATCGACTTAAAGCCAGATCGACACATTAGCCACTCTTCTCTCTGAAACGGTTGTACTTATCGTCTGAAAGATATGTCGCGTGCTGCGGTATGCGGAGACACTAAAATCACCATAGTAGAACACAGATGATGCTTCTAAGTTGATGTAATAGCCAGTAAGGATTAGTACAATACCAGTTTTAGGTATCGATTATTGACTTTTTAGCTGGCTTTGGTGCCTTGGACATGAGCTAGGACCTTAAGATTCTGCATTAAAAGAGGACTAGCAGCCGCGTCGCACGGGAGAATGTGAAAAGTGTTCATATGTAGTAAAAACCTGAGAAATCCGTCCGTTTTCGTCATTTGTTATTGAATCGACATAAAGCCAGATCGTCACA
Organism: Schistocerca gregaria; assembly: GCF_023897955.1. Classification (NCBI taxonomy): domain Eukaryota; kingdom Metazoa; phylum Arthropoda; class Insecta; order Orthoptera; family Acrididae; genus Schistocerca; species Schistocerca gregaria. The sequence goes on from NW_026061973.1 coordinate 1,942,904, forward strand.
TTGGCCGCTCTTCTCTCTGAAACGGTTGTACTTATCGTCTGAAAGCTACGTCGCGTGCTGCGGTATGCGGAGACACTAAAAGCACCATAGTAGAACACAGATGAAGCTTCAAAGATGACGTAATAGCCAGTAAGGATTAGTACAATACCAGTTTTAGGTATCGATTATTGACTTTTTAGCTGGCTTTGGTGCCTTGGACATGAGTTAGGACCTTAAGATTCTGCATGAAAGGAGGACTAGCAGCCGAGTTGCACGGGAAAATGTGAAAAGTGTTCATACGTAGTAAAAACCTGAGAAATCCGTTCGTTATCGTCATTTATTATCGAATCGTCTTCAAGCCAGATCGTCACATTGGCCGCTCTGCTCTCTGAAACGGTTGTACTTATCGTCTGCAAAGCTATGTCGCGTGCTGCGGTATGCGGAGACACTAAAATCACCATCGTACAACACAGATGAGGCTTCTAAGTTGATGTAATAGCCAGTAAGAAGTAGTACAATTCAAGTTTTAGGTATCGATTATTGACTTTTTAGCTGGCCTTGGTGCCTTGGACATGAGCTGGGACCTTAAGATTCTGCATGAAAGGAGGACTAGCAGCCGAGGTGCATGGGAGAATGTGAAAAGTGTTCATATGTAGTAAAAACCTGAGAAATCCGTCCGTTTTCGTCATTTGTTATCGAATCGACTTAAAGCCAGATCGTCACATTGGCCGCTCTTCTCTCTGAAACAGTTGTACTTATCGTCTGAAAGCTATGTCGCGTGCTGCGGTATGCGGGGACACTAAAAGCACCATAGTAGAACACAGATGAAGCTTCAAAGATGATGTAATAGCCAGTAAGGTTAGTACATGACCAGTTTTAGGTATCGATTATTGACATTTTAGCTGGCTTTGGTGCCTTGGACATGTGCTAGGACCTTAAGATTCTGCATGAAAGGAGGACTAGCAGCCGAGTTGCATGGGAGAATGTGAAAAGTGTTCATATGTAGTAAAAACCTGAGAAATCCGTCCGTTTCCGTCATTTGTTATCGAATCGACTTAAAGCCAGATCGTCACATTGGCCGCTCTTCTCTCTGAAACGGTTGTACTTATCGTCTGAAAGCTATGTCGCGTGCTGCGGTATGCGGAGACACTAAAAGCACCATAGTAGAACACAGATGAAGCTTCTAACATTATGTAATAGCCAGTAAGAATTAGTACCAGTTTTAGGTATCGATTATTGAGTTTTTAGCTGGCTTTGGTGCCTTGGACATGAGCTAGGACCTTAAGATTCTGCATGAAAGGAGGACTAGCAGCCGAATTACACGGGAGATTGTGAAAAGTGTTCATATGTAGTAAAAACCTGAGAAATCCGACCGTTTCCGTCATTTGTTATCGAATCGACTTAAAGCCAGATCGTCACATTGGCCGCTCATCGCTCAGAAACGGTTGTACTTATCGTCTGCAAAGCTATGTCGCGTGCTGCGGTTTGTGGACACACTAAAAGCAACATAGTACAACACAGATGAAGCTTCTAAGATGATGTAATAGCCAGTAAGAAGTAGTACAATTCAAGTTTTAGGTATCGATTATTGACTTTTTAGCTGGCTTTGGTGCCTTGGACATGAGCTAGGACCTTAAGATTCTGCATGAAAGGAGGACTAGCAGCCGAGTTGATCGGGAGGATGTGAAAAGAGTTCACATGTAGTAAAAACCTGAGAAATCCGTCCGTTTTCGTCATTTGTTATCGAATCGACTTAAAGCCAGATCGACACATTGGCCGCTCTTCTCTCTGAAACAATTGTACTTATCGTCTGCAAAGGTATGTCGCGTGCTGCGGTATGTGGAGACACTAAAAGAACGATAGTAGAACACAGATGAAGCTTCTAAGTTGATGTAATAACCAGTAAGAAGTAGTACAATTCAAGTTTTATGTATCGTTTATTGACTTTTTAGCTGGTTTTGGTGCATTGGACATGAGCTAGGACCTTAAGATTCTGCATGAAAGGAGGACTAGCAGCCGAGTTGCATGGGAGAATGTGAAAAGTGTTCATATGTATTAAAAACCTGTGAAATCCGTCCGTTTTCGTCATTTGTTATCGAATCGACTTAAAGCCAGATCGTCACATTGGCCGCTCTTCTCTCTGAAACGGTTGTACTTATCGTCTGCAAAGCTATGTCGCGTGCTGCGGTATGTGGAGACTCTAAAAGCACCTTAGCAGAACACAGATGAAGCTTCTAAGTTGATGTAATAGCCAGTAAGAAGTAGTACAATTGAAATTTTAGATATCGATTATTGACTTTTTAGCTGGCTTTGGTGCCTTGGACATGAGGTAGGACCTTAAGATTCTGCATGAAAGGAGGACCAGCAGCCGAATTGCACGGGAAAATGTGAAAAGTGTTCATATGGAGTAAAAACCTGAGAAATCCGTCCGTTTTCGTCATTTGTTATCGAATCGACTTAAAGCCAGATCGACACATTAGCCACTCTTCTCTCTGAAACGGTTGTACTTATCGTCTGCAAAGATATGTCGCGTGCTGCGGTATGCGGAGACACTAAAATCACCATAGTAGAACACAGATGATGCTTCTAAGTTGATGTAATAGCCAGTAAGGATTAGTACAATACCAGTTTTAGGTATCGATTATTGACTTTTTAGCTGGCTTTGGTGCCTTGGACATGAGCTAGGACCTTAAGATTCTGCATGAAAGGAGGACTAGCAGCTGAGTTGCACAGGAGGATGTGAAAAGTGTTCATATGTAGTAAAAACCTGAGAAATCCGTCCGTTTTCGTCATTTGTTATCGAATCGACTTAAAGCCAGATCGTCACATTGGCCGCTCTTCTCTCTGAAACGGTTGTACTTATCGTCTGCAAAGCTATGACGCTTGCTGCGGTATGCGAAGACACTAAAAGCACCATAGTAGAACACAGATGAAGCTTCAAAGATGATGTAATAGCCAGTAAGAAGTAGTACAATTCATGTTTTAGTTATCGATTATTGACCTTTTAGCTGGCTTTGGTGCCTTGGACATGAGCTAGGACCTTAAGATTCTGCATGAAATGAGGACTAGCAGCCGAATTGTACGGGAGATTGTGAAAAGTGTTCATATGTAGTAAAAACCTGAGAAATCCGTCCGTTTCCGTCATTTGTTATCGAATCGACTTAAAGCCAGATCGTCACATTGGCCGTTCATCTCTCAGAAACGGTTGTACTTATCGTCTGCAAAGCTATGTCGCGTGCTGCCTTTTGTGGACACACTAAAAGCACCATTGTACAACACAGATGAAGCTTCTAAGATGATGTAATAGCCAGTAAGAAGTAGTACAATTCAAGTTTTAGGTATCGATTATTGACTTTTTAGCTGGCTTTGGTGCCTTGGACATGAGCTAGGACCTTAAGATTCTGCATGAAAGGAGGACTAGCAGCCGAGTTGCACGGGAGGATGTGAAAAGTGTTCACATGTAGTAAAAACCTGAGAAATCCGTCCGTTTTCGTCATTTGTTATCGAATCGACTTAAAGCCAGATCGACACATTGGCCGCTCTTCTCTCTGAAACAATTGTACTTATCGTCTGCAAAGCTATGTCGCGTGCTGCGGTATGTGGAGACACGAAAAGCACCATAGCAGAACACAGATGAAGCTTCTAAGTTGATGTAATAGCCAGTAAGAAGTAGTACAATTGAAATTTTGATATCGATTATTGACTTTTTAGCTGGCTTTGGTGCCTTGGACATGAGCTAGGACCTTAAGATTCTGCATGAAAGGAGGACTAGCAGCCGAGTTGCATGGGAGAATGTGAAAAGTGTTCATATGTAGTAAAAACCTGAGAAATCCGTCCGTTTCCGTCATTTGTTATTGAATCGACTTAAAGCCAGATCGTCACATTGGCCGCTCTTCTCTATGAAACGGTTGTACTTATCGTCTGAAAGCTATGTCGCGTGCTGCGGTATGCGAAGACACTAAAAGCACCATAGTAGAACACAGATGAAGCTTCAAAGATGATGTAATAGCCAGTAAGGTTAGTACATGCCCAGTTTTAGGTATCGATTATTGACTTTTTAGCTGGCTTTGGTGCCTTGGACATGAGCTAGGACCTTAAGATTCTGCATGAAAGGAGGACTAGCAACCGAGTTGCATGGGAGAATGTGAAAAGTGTTCATATGTAGTAAAAACCTGAGAAATCCGTCCGTTTCCGTCATTTGTTATCGAATCGACTTAAAGCCAGATCGTCACATTGGCCGCTCTTCTCCCTGAAACGGTTGTACTTATCGTCTGAAAGCTATGTCGCGTGCTGCGGTATGCGGAGACACTAAAAGCACCATAGTAGAACACAGATGAAGCTTCTAACATGATGTAATAGCCAGTAAGAATTCGTACCAGTTTTAGGTATCGATTATTGAGTTTTTAGCTGGCTTTGGTGCCTTGGACATGAGCTAGGACCTTAAGATTCTGCATTAAAGGAGGACTAGCAGCCGCGTTGCACGGGAATATGTGAAAAGTGTTCATATGTAGTAAAAACCTGAGAAATACGTCCGTTTTCGTCATTTGTTATTGAATCGACTTAAAGCCAGATCGTCACATTGGCCGCTCCTCTCTCTGAAACGGTTGTACTTATCGTCTGAAAGCTACGTCGCGTGCTGCGGTATGCGAAGACACTAAAAGCACCATAGTAGAACACAGATGAAGCTTCAAAGATGATGTAATAGCCAGTAAGGTTAGTACATGCCCATTTGTAGGTATCGATTATTGACTTTTTAGCTGGCTTTGGTGCCTTGGACATGAGCTAGGACCTTAAGATTCTGCATGAAAGGAGGACTAGCAGCCGAGTTGCATGGGAGAATGTGAAAAGTGTTCATATGTAGTAAAAACCTGAGAAATCCGTCCGTTTCCGTCATTTGTTATCGAATCGACTTAAAGCCAGATCGTCACATTGGCCGCTCTTCTCTCTGAAACGGTTGTACTTATCCTCTGATAGCTATGTCGCGTGCTGCGGTATGCGGAGACACTAAAAGCACCATAGTAGAACACAGATGAAGCTACTAACATGATGTAATAGCCAGTAAGAATTAGTACTAGTTTTAGGTATCGATTACTGAGTTTTTAGCTGGCTTTGGTGCCTTGGACATGAGCTAGGACCTTAAGATTCTGCATGAAAGGAGGACTAGCACCCGAATTGCACGGAAGATTGTGAAAAGTGTTCATATGTAGTAAAAACCTGAGAAATCAGTCCGTTTCCGTCATTTGTTATCGAATCGACTTAAAGCCAGGTCGTCACATTGGCCGTTCATCTCTCAGAAACGGTTGTACTTATCGTCTGCAAAGCTATGTCGCGTGCTGCCTTTTGTGGACACACTAAAAGCACCATAGAACAACACAGATGAAGCTTCTAAGATGATGTAATAGCCAGTAAGAAGTAGTACAATTCAAGTTTTAGGTATCGATTATTGACTTTTTAGCTGGCTTTGGTGCCTTGGACATGAGCTAGGACCTTAAGATTCTGCATGAAAGGAGGACTAGCAGCCGAGTTGCACGGGAGGATGTGAAAAGTGTTCACATGTAGTAAAAACCTGAGAAATCCGTCCGTTTTCGTCATTTGTTATCGAATCGACTTAAAGCCAGATCGACACATTGGCCGCTCTTCTCTCTGACACAATTGTACTTATCGTCTGCAAAGCTATGTCGCGTGCTGCGGTATGTGGAGACACTAAAAGAACGATAGTAGAACACAGATGAAGCTTCTAAGTTGATGTAATAACCAGTAAGAAGTAGTACAATTCAAGTTTTAGGTATCGTTTATTGACTTTTTAGCTGGTTTTGGTGCCTTGGACATGAGCTAGGACCTTAAGATTCTGCATGAAAGGAGGACTAGCAGCCGAGTTGCATGGGAGAATGTGAAAAGTGTTCATATGTAGTAAAAACCTGTGAAATCCGTCCGTTTTCGTCATTTGTTATCGAATCGACTTAAAGCCAGATCGTCACATTGGCCGCTCTTCTCTCTGAAACGGTTGTACTTATCGTCTGCAAAGCTATGTCGCGTGCTGCGGTATGTGGAGACACTAAAAGAACGATAGTAGAACACAGATGAAGCTTCTAAGTTGATGTAATAACCAGTAAGAAGTAGTACAATTCAAGTTTTAGGTATCGTTTATTGACTTTTTAGCTGGTTTTGGTGCCTTGGACATGAGCTAGGACCTTAAGATTCTGCATGAAAGGAGGACTAGCAGCCGAGTTGCATGGGAGAATGTGAAAAGTGTTCATATGTAGTAAAAACCTGTGAAATCCGTCCGTTTTCGTCATTTGTTATCGAATCGACTTAAAGCCAGATCGTCACATTGGCCGCTCTTCTCTCTGAAACGGTTGTACTTATCGTCTGCAAAGCTATGTCGCGTGCTGCGGTATGTGGAGACTCTAAAAGCACCATAGCAGAACACAGATGAAGCTTCTAAGTTGATGTAATAGCCAGTAAGAAGTAGTACAATTGAAATTTTAGATATCGATTATTGACTTTTAAGCTGGCTTTGGTGCCTTGGACATGAGCTAGGACCTTAAGATTCTGCATGAAAGGAGGACTAGCAGCCGAGTTGCATGGGAGAATGTGAAAAGTGTTCATATGTAGTAAAAACCTGAGAAATCCGTCCGTTTCCGTCATTTGTTATTGAATCGACTTAAAGCCAGATCGTCACATTGGCCGCTCTTCTCTCTGAAACGGTTGTACTTATCGTCTGAAAGCTATGTCGCGTGCTGCGGTATGCGAAGACACTAAAAGCACCATAGTACAACACAGATGAAGCTTCAAAGATGATGTAATAGCCAGTAAGTTAGTACATGCCCAGTTTTAGGTATCGATTATTGACTTTTTAGCTGGCTTTGGTGCCTTGGACATGAGCTAGGACCTTAAGATTCTGCATGAAAGGAGGACTAGCAGCCGAGTTGCATGGGAGAATGTGAAAAGTGTTCATATGTAGTAAAAACCTGAGAAATCCGTCCGTTTCCGTCATTTGTTATCGAATCGACTTAAAGCCAGATCGTCACATTGGCCGCTCTTCTCTCTGAAACGGTTGTACTTATCGTCTGAAAGCTATGTCGCGTGCTGCGGTATGCGGAGACACTAAAAGCACCATAGTAGAACACAGATGAAGCTTCTAACATGATGTAATAGCCAGTAAGAATTAGTACCAGTTTTAGGTATCGATTATTGAGTTTTTAGCTGGCTTTGGTGCCTTGGACATGAGCTAGGACCTTAAGATTCTGCATTAACGGAGGACTAGCAGCCGCGTTGCACGGGAATATGTGAAAAGTGTTCATATGTAGTAAAAACCTGAGAAATCCGTCCGTTTTCGTCATTTGTTATTGAATCGACTTAAAGCCAGATCGTCACATTGGCCGCTCCTCTCTCTGAAACGGTTGTACTTATCGTCTGAAAGCTACGTCGCGTGCTGCGGTATGCGAAGACACTAAAAGCACCATAGAAGAACACAGATGAAGCTTCAAAGATGATGTAATAGCCAGTAAGGTTAGTACATGCCCATTTGTAGGTATCGATTATTGACTTTTTAGCTGGCTTTGGTGCCTTGGACATGAGCTAGGACCTTAAGATTCTGCATGAAAGGAGGACTAGCAGCCGAGTTGCATGGGAGAATGTGAAAAGTGTTCATATGTAGTAAAAACCTGAGAAATCCGTCCGTTTCCGTCATTTGTTATCGAATCGACTTAAAGCCAGATCGTCACATTGGCCGCTCTTCTCTCTGAAACGGTTGTACTTATCCTCTGAAAGCTATGTCGCGTGCTGCGGTATGCGGAGACACTAAAAGCACCATAGTAGAACACAGATGAAGCTTCTAACATGATGTCATAGCCAGTAAGAATTAGTACTAGTTTTAGGTATCGATTACTGAGTTTTTAGCTGGCTTTGGTGCCTTGGACATGGGCTAGGACCTTAAGATTCTGCATGAAAGGAGGACTAGCACCCGAATTGCACGGAAGATTGTGAAAAGTGTTCATATGTAGTAAAAACCTGAGAAATCCGTCCGTTTCCGTCATTTGTTATCGAATCGACTTAAAGCCAGGTCGTCACATTGGCCGTTCATCTCTCAGAAACGGTTGTACTTATCGTCTGCAAAGCTATGTCGCGTGCTGCCTTTTGTGTACACACTAAAAGCACCATAGAACAACACAGATGAAGCTTCTAAGATGATGTAATAGCCAGTAAGAAGTAGTACAATTCAAGTTTTAGGTATCGATTATTGACTTTTTAGCTGGCTTTGGTGCCTTGGACATGAGCTAGGACCTTAAGATTCTGCATGAAAGGAGGACTAGCAGCCGAGTTGCATGGGAGAATGTGAAAAGTGTTCATATGTAGTAAAAATCTGAGAAATCCGTCCGTTTTCGTCATTTGTTATCGAATCGACTTAAAGCCAGATCGTCACATTGGCCGCTCTTCTCTCTGAAACGGTTGTACTTATCGTCTGCAAAGCTATGTCGCGTGCTGCGGTATGTGGAGACACTAAAAGAACGATAGTAGAACACAGATGAAGCTTCTAAGTTGATGTAATAACCAGTAAGAAGTAGTACAATTCAAGTTTTAGGTATCGTTTATTGACTTTTTAGCTGGTTTTGGTGCCTTGGACATGAGCTAGGACCTTAAGATTCTGCATGAAAGGAGGACTAGCAGCCGAGTTGCATGGGAGAATGTGAAAAGTGTTCATATGTAGTAAAAACCTGTGAAATCCGTCCGTTTTCGTCATTTGTTATCGAATCGACTTAAAGCCAGATCGTCACATTGGCCGCTCTTCTCTCTGAAACGGTTGTACTTATCGTCTGAAAGCTATGTCGCGTGCTGCGGTATGTGGAGACTCTAAAAGCACCATAGCAGAACACAGATGAAGCTTCTAAGTTGATGTAATAGCCAGTAAGAAGTAGTACAATTGAAATTTTAGATATCGATTATTGACTTTTTAGCTGGCTTTGGTGCCTTGGACATGAGCTAGGACCTTAAGATTCTACATGAAAGGAGGACCAGCTGCCGAATTGCACGGGAAAATGTGAAAAGTGTTCATATGGAGTAAAAACCTGAGAAATCCGTCCGTTTTCGTCATTTGTTATCGAATCGACTTAAAACCAGATCGACACATTGGCCACCCTTCTCTCTGAAACGGTTGTACTTATCGTCTGCAAAGATATGTCGCGTGCTGCGGTATGCGGAGACACTAAAATCATCATAGTAGAACACAGATGAATCTTCTAAGTTGATGTAATAGCCAGTAAGGATTAGTACAATACCAGTTTTAGGTATCGATTATTGACTTTTTAGCTGGCTTTGGTGCCTTGGACATGAGCTAGGACCTTAAGATTCTGCATGAAAGGAGGACTAGCACCCGAATTGCACGGAAGATTGTGAAAAGTGTTCATATGTAGTAAAAACCTGAGAAATCCGTCCGTTTCCGTCATTTGTTATCGAATCGACTTAAAGCCAGATCGTCACATTGGCCGTTCATCTCTCAGAAACGGTTGTACTTATCGTCTGCAAAGCTATGTCGCGTGCTGCCTTTTGTGGACACACTAAAAGCACCATAGAACAACACAGATGAAGCTTCTAAGATGATGTAATAGCCAGTAAGAAGTAGTACAATTCAAGTTTTAGGTATCGATTATTGACTTTTTAGCTGGCTTTGGTGCCTTGGACATGAGCTAGGACCTTAAGATTCTGCATGAAAGGAGGACTAGCAGCCGAGTTGCACGGGAGGATGTGAAAAGTGTTCACATGTAGTAAAAACCTGAGAAATCCGTCCGTTTTCGTCATTTGTTATCGAATCGACTTAAAGCCAGATCGACACATTGGCCGCTCTTCTCTCTGACACAATTGTACTTATCGTCTGCAAAGCTATGTCGCGTGCTGCGGTATGTGGAGACACTAAAAGAACGATAGTAGAACACAGATGAAGCTTCTAAGTTGATGTAATAACCAGTAAGAAGTAGTACAATTCAAGTTTTAGGTATCGTTTATTGACTTTTTAGCTGGTTTTGGTGCCTTGGACATGAGCTAGGACCTTAAGATTCTGCATCAAAGGAGGACTAGCAGCCGAGTTGCATGGGAGAATGTGAAAAGTGTTCATATGTAGTAAAAACCTGTGAAATCCGTCCGTTTTCGTCATTTGTTATCGAATCGACTTAAAGCCAGATCGTCACATTGGCCGCTCTTCTCTCTGAAACGGTTGTACTTATCGTCTGCAAAGCTATGTCGCGTGCTGCGGTATGTGGAGACACTAAAAGAACGATAGTAGAACACAGATGAAGCTTCTAAGTTGATGTAATAACCAGTAAGAAGTAGTACAATTCAAGTTTTAGGTATCGTTTATTGACTTTTTAGCTGGTTTTGGTGCCTTGGACATGAGCTAGGACCTTAAGATTCTGCATGAAAGGAGGACTAGCAGTCGAGTTGCATGGGAGAATGTGAAAAGTGTTCATATGTAGTAAAAACCTGTGAAATCCGTCCGTTTTCGTCATTTGTTATCGAATCGACTTAAAGCCAGATCGTCACATTGGCCGCTCTTCTCTCTGAAACGGTTGTACTTATCGTCTGAAAGCTATGTCGCGTGCTGCGGTATGTGGAGACTCTAAAAGCACCATAGCAGAACACAGATGAAGCTTCTAAGTTGATGTAATAGCCAGTAAGAAGTAGTACAATTGAAATTTTAGATATCGATTATTGACTTTTTAGCTGGCTTTGGTGCCTTGGACATGAGCTAGGACCTTAAGATTCTACATGAAAGGAGGACCAGCAGCCGAATTGCACGGGAAAATGTGAAAAGTGTTCATATGTAGTAAAAACCTGAGAAATCCGTCCGTTTCCGTCATTTGTTATTGAATCGACTTAAAGCCAGATCGTCACATTGGCCGCTCTTCTCTCTGAAACGGTTGTACTTATCGTCTGAAAGCTATGTCGCGTGCTGCGGTATGCGAAGACACTAAAAGCACCATAGTACAACACAGATGAAGCTTCAAAGATGATGTAATAGCCAGTAAGTTAGTACATGCCCAGTTTTAGGTATCGATTATTGACTTTTTAGCTGGCTTTGGTGCCTTGGACATGAGCTAGGACCTTAAGATTCTGCATGAAAGGAGGACTAGCAGCCGAGTTGCATGGGAGAATGTGAAAAGTGTTCATATGTAGTAAAAACCTGAGAAATCCGTCCGTTTCCGTCATTTGTTATCGAATCGACTTAAAGCCAGATCGTCACATTGGCCGCTCTTCTCTCTGAAACGGTTGTACTTATCGTCTGAAAGCTATGTCGCGTGCTGCGGTATGCGGAGACACTAAAAGCACCATAGTAGAACACAGATGAAGCTTCTAACATGATGTAATAGCCAGTAAGAATTAGTACCAGTTTTAGGTATCGATTATTGAGTTTTTAGCTGGCTTTGGTGCCTTGGACATGAGCTAGGACCTTAAGATTCTGCATTAACGGAGGACTAGCAGCCGCGTTGCACGGGAATATGTGAAAAGTGTTCATATGTAGTAAAAACCTGAGAAATCCGTCCGTTTTCGTCATTTGTTATTGAATCGACTTAAAGCCAGATCGTCACATTGGCCGCTCCTCTCTCTGAAACGGTTGTACTTATCGTCTGAAAGCTACGTCGCGTGCTGCGGTATGCGAAGACACTAAAAGCACCATAGAAGAACACAGATGAAGCTTCAAAGATGATGTAATAGCCAGTAAGGTTAGTACATGCCCATTTGTAGGTATCGATTATTGACTTTTTAGCTGGCTTTGGTGCCTTGGACATGAGCTAGGACCTTAAGATTCTGCATGAAAGGAGGACTAGCAGCCGAGTTGCATGGGAGAATGTGAAAAGTGTTCATATGTAGTAAAAACCTGAGAAATCCGTCCGTTTCCGTCATTTGGTATCGAATCGACTTAAAGCCAGATCGTCACATTGGCCGCTCTTCTCTCTGAAACGGTTGTACTTATCCTCTGAAAGCTATGTCGCGTGCTGCGGTATGCGGAGACACTAAAAGCACCATAGTAGAACACAGATGAAGCTTCTAACATGATGTCATAGCCAGTAAGAATTAGTACTAGTTTTAGGTATCGATTACTGAGTTTTTAGCTGGCTTTGGTGCCTTGGACATGAGCTAGGACCTTAAGATTCTGCATGAAAGGAGGACTAGCACCCGAATTGCACGGAAGATTGTGAAAAGTGTTCATATGTAGTAAAAACCTGAGAAATCCGTCCGTTTCCGTCATTTGTTATCGAATCGACTTAAAGCCAGGTCGTCACATTGGCCGTTCATCTCTCAGAAACGGTTGTACTTATCGTCTGCAAAGCTATGTCGCGTGCTGCCTTTTGTGTACACACTAAAAGCACCATAGAACAACACAGATGAAGCTTCTAAGATGATGTAATAGCCAGTAAGAAGTAGTACAATTCAAGTTTTAGGTATCGATTATTGACTTTTTAGCTGGCTTTGGTGCCTTGGACATGAGCTAGGACCTTAAGATTCTGCATGAAAGGAGGACTAGCAGCCGAGTTGCATGGGAGAATGTGAAAAGTGTTCATATGTAGTAAAAACCTGTGAAATCCGTCCGTTTTCGTCATTTGTTATCGAATCGACTTAAAGCCAGATCGTCACATTGGCCGCTCTTCTCTCTGAAACGGTTGTACTTATCGTCTGCAAAGCTATGTCGCGTGCTGCGGTATGTGGAGACACTAAAAGAACGATAGTAGAACACAGATGAAGCTTCTAAGTTGATGTAATAACCAGTAAGAAGTAGTACAATTCAAGTTTTAGGTATCGTTTATTGACTTTTTAGCTGGTTTTGGTGCCTTGGACATGAGCTAGGACCTTAAGATTCTGCATGAAAGGAGGACTAGCAGCCGAGTTGCATGGGAGAATGTGAAAAGTGTTCATATGTAGTAAAAACCTGTGAAATCCGTCCGTTTTCGTCATTTGTTATCGAATCGACTTAAAGCCAGATCGTCACATTGGCCGCTCTTCTCTCTGAAACGGTTGTACTTATCGTCTGAAAGCTATGTCGCGTGCTGCGGTATGTGGAGACTCTAAAAGCACCATAGCAGAACACAGATGAAGCTTCTAAGTTGATGTAATAGCCAGTAAGAAGTAGTACAATTGAAATTTTAGATATCGATTATTGACTTTTTAGCTGGCTTTGGTGCCTTGGACATGAGCTAGGACCTTAAGATTCTACATGAAAGGAGGACCAGCTGCCGAATTGCACGGGAAAATGTGAAAAGTGTTCATATGGAGTAAAAACCTGAGAAATCCGTCCGTTTTCGTCATTTGTTATCGAATCGACTTAAAGCCAGATCGACACATTGGCCACCCTTCTCTCTGAAACGGTTGTACTTATCGTCTGCAAAGATATGTCGCGTGCTGCGGTATGCGGAGACACTAAAATCATCATAGTAGAACACAGATGAATCTTCTAAGTTGATGTAATAGCCAGTAAGGATTAGTACAATACCAGTTTTAGGTATCGATTATTGACTTTTTAGCTGGCTTTGGTGCCTTGGACATGAGCTAGGACCTTAAGATTCTGCATGAAAGGAGGACTAGCACCCGAATTGCACGGAAGATTGTGAAAAGTGTTCATATGTAGTAAAAACCTGAGAAATCCGTCCGTTTCCGTCATTTGTTATCGAATCGACTTAAAGCCAGATCGTCACATTGGCCGTTCATCTCTCAGAAACGGTTGTACTTATCGTCTGCAAAGCTATGTCGCGTGCTGCCTTTTGTGGACACACTAAAAGCACCATAGAACAACACAGATGAAGCTTCTAAGATGATGTAATAGCCAGTAAGAAGTAGTACAATTCAAGTTTTAGGTATCGATTATTGACTTTTTAGCTGGCTTTGGTGCCTTGGACATGAGCTAGGACCTTAAGATTCTGCATGAAAGGAGGACTAGCAGCCGAGTTGCACGGGAGGATGTGAAAAGTGTTCACATGTAGTAAAAACCTGAGAAATCCGTCCGTTTTCGTCATTTGTTATCGAATCGACTTAAAGCCAGATCGACACATTGGCCGCTCTTCTCTCTGACACAATTGTACTTATCGTCTGCAAAGCTATGTCGCGTGCTGCGGTATGTGGAGACACTAAAAGAACGATAGTAGAACACAGATGAAGCTTCTAAGTTGATGTAATAACCAGTAAGAAGTAGTACAATTCAAGTTTTAGGTATCGTTTATTGACTTTTTAGCTGGTTTTGGTGCCTTGGACATGAGCTAGGACCTTAAGATTCTGCATCAAAGGAGGACTAGCAGCCGAGTTGCATGGGAGAATGTGAAAAGTGTTCATATGTAGTAAAAACCTGTGAAATCCGTCCGTTTTCGTCATTTGTTATCGAATCGACTTAAAGCCAGATCGTCACATTGGCCGCTCTTCTCTCTGAAACGGTTGTACTTATCGTCTGCAAAGCTATGTCGCGTGCTGCGGTATGTGGAGACACTAAAAGAACGATAGTAGAACACAGATGAAGCTTCTAAGTTGATGTAATAACCAGTAAGAAGTAGTACCATTCAAGTTTAAGGTATCGATTATTGACTTTTTAGCTGGCTTTGGTGCCTTGGACATGAGCTAGGACCATAAGATTCCGCATGAAAGGAGGACTAGCAGCCGAGTTGCATGGGAGAATGTGAAAAGTGTTCATATGTAGTACAAACCTGAGAAATCCGTCCGTTTCCGTCATTTGTTATCGAATCGACTTAAAGCCAGATCGTCACATTGGCCGCTCTTCTCTCTGAAACGGTTGTACTTATCGTCTGAAAGCTATGTCGCGTGCTGCGGTATGCGGAGACACTAAAAGCACCATAGTAGAACACAGATGAAGCTTCTAAGTTGATGTAATAGCCAGTAAGAAGTAGTACAATTCAAGTTTTAGGTATCGATTATTGACTTTTTAGCTGGCTTTGGTGCTTTGGACATGAGCTAGTACCTTAAGATTCTGCATGAAAGGAGGACTAGCAGCCGAGTTGATCGGGAGAATGTGAAAAGTGTTCATATGTAGTAAAAACCTGAGAAATCCGTCCGTATTCGCCATTTGTTATCGAATCGACTTAAAGCCAGATCGTCACATTGGCCGCTCTTCTCTCTGAAACGGTTGTACTTATCGTCTGAAAGCTATGTCGCGTGCTGCGGTATGTGGAGACTCTAAAAGCACCATAGCAGAACACAGATGAAGCTTCTAAGTTGATGTAATAGCCAGTAAGAAGTAGTACAATTGAAATTTTAGATATCGATTATTGACTTTTTAGCTGGCTTTGGTGCCTTGGACATGAGCTAGGACCTTAAGATTCTACATGAAAGGAGGACCAGCAGCCGAATTGCACGGGAAAATGTGAAAAGTGTTCATATGTAGTAAAAACCTGAGAAATCCGTCCGTTTTCGTCATTTGTTATCGAATCGACTTAAAGCCAGATCGACACATTGGCCACTCTTCTCTCTGAAACGGTTGTACTTATCGTTTGCAAAGCTATGTCGCGTGCTGCGGTATGTGGAGACACTAAAAGAAGCATAGTAGAACACAGATGAAGCTTCTAAGTCGATGTAATAACCAGTAAGAAGTAGTACCATTCATGTTTAAGGTATCGATTATTGACTTTTTAGCTGGCTTTGGTGCCTTGGACATGAGCTAGGACCATAAGATTCCGCATGAAAGGAGGACTAGCAGCCGAGTTGCATGGGAGAATGTGAAAAGTGTTCATATGTAGTACAAACCTGAGAAATCCGTCCGTTTCCGTCATTTGTTATCGAATCGACTTAAAGCCAGATCGTCACATTGGCCGCTCTTCTCTCTGAAACGGTTGTACTTATCGTCTGAAAGCTATGTCGCGTGCTGCGGTATGCGGAGACACTAAAAGCACCATAGTAGAACACAGATGAAGCTTCTAAGTTGATGTAATAGCCAGTAAGAAGTAGTACAATTCAAGTTTTAGGTATCGATTATTGACTTTTTAGCTGGCTTTGGTGCTTTGGACATGAGCTAGTACCTTAAGATTCTGCATGAAAGGAGGACTAGCAGCCGAGTTGATCGGGAGAATGTGAAAAGTGTTCATATGTAGTAAAAACCTGAGAAATCCGTCCGTATTCGCCATTTGTTATCGAATCGACTTAAAGCCAGATCGTCACATTGGCCGCTCTTCTCTCTGAAACGGTTGTACTTATCGTCTGAAAGCTATGTCGCGTGCTGCGGTATGCGGAGACACTAAAAGCACCATAGTACAACACAGATGAAGCTTCTAAGATGATGTAATAGCCAGTAAGAATTAGTACAATACCAAATTTAGGTATCGATTATTGAATTTTTACCTGGCTATGGTGCCTTGGACATGAGCTAGGACCTTAAGATTCTGCATGAAAGGAGGACTAGCAGCCGAATTGCACGGGAGATTGTGAAAAGTGTTCATATGTAGTAAAAACCTGAGAAATCCGTCCGTTTCCGTCATTTGTTATCGAATCGACTTAAAGCCAGATCGTCACATTGGCCGCTCTTCTCTCTGAAACGGTTGTATAATTCATGTGCAAAGGTATGTCGCTTGCTGCGGTATGCGGAGACACTAAAATCACCGTAGTAGAACACAGATGAAGCTTCTAAGTTGGTGCAATAGCCAGTAAGAAGTAGAACAATTCAAGTTTTAGGTATCGATTGTTGTCTTTTTAGCTGGCTTCGGTACCTTGGACATGAGCTAGGACCTTAAGATTCTGCATGAAAGGAGGACTAGCAGCCGAGTTGCATGGGAGAATGTGAAAAGTGTTCATATGTAGTAAAAACCTGAGAAATCCGTCCGTTTCCGTCATTTGTTATCGAATCGACTTAAAGCCAGATCGACACATTGGCCGCTCTTCTCTCTGAAACAATTGTACTTATCGTCTGCAAAGCTATGTCGCGTGCTGCGGTATGTGGAGACACTAAAAGAACGATAGTAGCACACAGATGAAGCTTCTAAGTTGATGTAATAACCAGTAAGATGTAGTACAATTCAAGTTTTAGGTATCGTTTATTGACTTTTTAGCTGGTTTTGGTGCCTTGGACATGAGCTAGGACCTTAAGATTCTGCATCAAAGGAGGACTAGCAGCCGAGTTGCATGGGAGAATGTGAAAAGTGTTCATATGTAGTAAAAACCTGTGAAATCCGTCCGTTTTCGTCATTTGTTATCGAATCGACTTAAAGCCAGATCGTCACATTGGCCGCTCTTCTCTCTGAAACGGTTGTACTTATCGTCTGCAAAGCTATGTCGCGTGCTGCGGTATGTGGAGACACTAAAAGAACGATAGTAGAACACAGATGAAGCTTCTAAGTTGATGTAATAACCAGTAAGAAGTAGTACAATTCAAGTTTTAGGTATCGTTTATTGACTTTTTAGCTGGTTTTGGTGCCTTGGACATGAGCTAGGACCTTAAGATTCTGCATGAAAGGAGGACTAGCAGCCGAGTTGCATGGGAGAATGTGAAAAGTGTTCATATGTAGTAAAAACCTGTGAAATCCGTCCGTTTTCGTCATTTGTTATCGAATCGACTTAAAGCCAGATCGTCACATTGGCCGCTCTTCTCTCTGAAACGGTTGTACTTATCGTCTGAAAGCTATGTCGCGTGCTGCGGTATGTGGAGACTCTAAAAGCACCATAGCAGAACACAGATGAAGCTTCTAAGTTGATGTAATAGCCAGTAAGAAGTAGTACAATTGAAATTTTAGATATCGATTATTGACTTTTTAGCTGGCTTTGGTGCCTTGGACATGAGCTAGGACCTTAAGATTCTACATGAAAGGAGGACCAGCAGCCGAATTGCACGGGAAAATGTGAAAAGTGTTCATATGTAGTAAAAACCTGAGAAATCCGTCCGTTTTCGTCATTTGTTATCGAATCGACTTAAAGCCAGATCGACACATTGGCCACTCTTCTCTCTGAAACGGTTGTACTTATCGTTTGCAAAGCTATGTCGCGTGCTGCGGTATGTGGAGACACTAAAAGAAGCATAGTAGAACACAGATGAAGCTTCTAAGTCGATGTAATAACCAGTAAGAAGTAGTACCATTCAAGTTTAAGGTATCGATTATTGACTTTTTAGCTGGCTTTGGTGCCTTGGACATGAGCTAGGACCATAAGATTCCGCATGAAAGGAGGACTAGCAGCCGAGTTGCATGGGAGAATGTGAAAAGTGTTCATATGTAGTACAAACCTGAGAAATCCGTCCGTTTCCGTCATTTGTTATCGAATCGACTTAAAGCCAGATCGTCACATTGGCCGCTCTTCTCTCTGAAACGGTTGTACTTATCGTCTGAAAGCTATGTCGCGTGCTGCGGTATGCGGAGACACTAAAAGCACCATAGTAGAACACAGATGAAGCTTCTAAGTTGATGTAATAGCCAGTAAGAAGTAGTACAATTCAAGTTTTAGGTATCGATTATTGACTTTTTAGCTGGCTTTGGTGCTTTGGACATGAGCTAGTACCTTAAGATTCTGCATGAAAGGAGGACTAGCAGCCGAGTTGATCGGGAGAATGTGAAAAGTGTTCATATGTAGTAAAAACCTGAGAAATCCGTCCGTATTCGCCATTTGTTATCGAATCGACTTAAAGCCAGATCGTCACATTGGCCGCTCTTCTCTCTGAAACGGTTGTACTTATCGTCTGAAAGCTATGTCGCGTGCTGCGGTATGTGGAGACTCTAAAAGCACCATAGCAGAACACAGATGAAGCTTCTAAGTTGATGTAATAGCCAGTAAGAAGTAGTACAATTGAAATTTTAGATATCGATTATTGACTTTTTAGCTGGCTTTGGTGCCTTGGACATGAGCTAGGACCTTAAGATTCTACATGAAAGGAGGACCAGCAGCCGAATTGCACGGGAAAATGTGAAAAGTGTTCATATGTAGTAAAAACCTGAGAAATCCGTCCGTTTTCGTCATTTGTTATCGAATCGACTTAAAGCCAGATCGACACATTGGCCACTCTTCTCTCTGAAACGGTTGTACTTATCGTTTGCAAAGCTATGTCGCGTGCTGCGGTATGTGGAGACACTAAAAGAAGCATAGTAGAACACAGATGAAGCTTCTAAGTCGATGTAATAACCAGTAAGAAGTAGTACCATTCATGTTTAAGGTATCGATTATTGACTTTTTAGCTGGCTTTGGTGCCTTGGACATGAGCTAGGACCATAAGATTCCGCATGAAAGGAGGACTAGCAGCCGAGTTGCATGGGAGAATGTGAAAAGTGTTCATATGTAGTACAAACCTGAGAAATCCGTCCGTTTCCGTCATTTGTTATCGAATCGACTTAAAGCCAGATCGTCACATTGGCCGCTCTTCTCTCTGAAACGGTTGTACTTATCGTCTGAAAGCTATGTCGCGTGCTGCGGTATGCGGAGACACTAAAAGCACCATAGTAGAACACAGATGAAGCTTCTAAGTTGATGTAATAGCCAGTAAGAAGTAGTACAATTCAAGTTTTAGGTATCGATTATTGACTTTTTAGCTGGCTTTGGTGCTTTGGACATGAGCTAGTACCTTAAGATTCTGCATGAAAGGAGGACTAGCAGCCGAGTTGATCGGGAGAATGTGAAAAGTGTTCATATGTAGTAAAAACCTGAGAAATCCGTCCGTATTCGCCATTTGTTATCGAATCGACTTAAAGCCAGATCGTCACATTGGCCGCTCTTCTCTCTGAAACGGTTGTACTTATCGTCTGAAAGCTATGTCGCGTGCTGCGGTATGCGGAGACACTAAAAGCACCATAGTACAACACAGATGAAGCTTCTAAGATGATGTAATAGCCAGTAAGAATTAGTACAATACCAAATTTAGGTATCGATTATTGAATTTTTACCTGGCTATGGTGCCTTGGACATGAGCTAGGACCTTAAGATTCTGCATGAAAGGAGGACTAGCAGCCGAATTGCACGGGAGATTGTGAAAAGTGTTCATATGTAGTAAAAACCTGAGAAATCCGTCCGTTTCCGTCATTTGTTATCGAATCGACTTAAAGCCAGATCGTCACATTGGCCGCTCTTCTCTCTGAAACGGTTGTATATATCATGTGCAAAGCTATGTCGCTTGCTGCGGTATGCGGAGACACTAAAATCACCGTAGTAGAACACAGATGAAGCTTCTAAGTTGGTGCAATAGCCAGTAAGAAGTAGAACAATTCAAGTTTTAGGTATCGATTGTTGTCTTTTTAGCTGGCTTCGGTACCTTGGACATGAGCTAGGACCTTAAGATTCTGCATGAAAGGAGGACTAGCAGCCGAGTTGCATGGGAGAATGTGAAAAGTGTTCATATGTAGTAAAAACCTGAGAAATCCGTCCGTTTCCGTCATTTGTTATCGAATCGACTTAAAGCCAGATCGACACATTGGCCGCTCTTCTCTCTGAAACAATTGTACTTATCGTCTGCAAAGCTATGTCGCGTGCTGCGGTATGTGGAGACACTAAAAGAACGATAGTAGCACACAGATGAAGCTTCTAAGTTGATGTAATAACCAGTAAGATGTAGTACAATTCAAGTTTTAGGTATCGTTTATTGACTTTTTAGCTGGTTTTGGTGCCTTGGACATGAGCTATGACCTTAATATTCTGCATGAAAGGAGGACTAGCAGCCGAGTTGAATGGGAGAATGTGAAAAGTGTTCATATGTAGTAAAAACCTGTGAAATCCGTCCGTTTTCGTCATTTGTTATCGAATCGACTTTAAGCCAGATCGTCACATTGGCCGCTCTTCTCTCTGAAACGGTTTTACTTATCGTCTGAAAGCTATGTCGAGTGCTGCGGTATGTGGAGACTCTAAAAGCACCATAGCAGAACACAGATGAAGCTTCTAAGTTGATGTAATAGCCAGTAAGAAGTAGTACAATTGAAATTTTAGATATCGATTATTGACTTTTTAGCTGGCTTTGGTGCCTTGGACATGAGCTAGGACCTTAAGATTCTGCATAAAAGGAGGACTAGCAGCCGAGTTGCTCGGGAGGATCTGAAAAGTGTTCATATGTAGTAAAAACCTGAGAAATCCGTCCGTTTTCGTCATTTGTTATCGAATCGACTTAAAGCCAGATCGACACATTGGCCGCTCTTCTCTCTGAAACGGTTGTACTTATCGTTTACAAAGCTATGTCGCGTGCTGCGGTATGTGGAGACACTAAAAGAAGCATAGTAGAACACAGATGAAGCTTCTAAGTCGATGTAATAACCAGTAAGAAGTAGTACAATTCAAGTTTAAGGTATCGATTATTGACTTTTTAGCTGGCTTTGGTGCCTTGGACATGAGCTAGGACCATAAGATTCTGCATGAAAGGAGGACTAGCAGCCGAGTTGCATGGGAGAATGTGAAAAGTGTTCATATGTAGTAAAAACCTGAGAAATCCGTCCGTTTCCGTCATTTGTTATCGAATCGACTTAAAGCCAGATCGTCACATTGGCCGCTCTTCTCTCTGAAACGGTTGTACTTATCGTCTGAAAGCTATGTCGCGTGCTGCGGTATGCGGAGACACTAAAAGCACCATAGTAGAACACAGATGAAGCTTCTAAGATGATGTAATAGCCAGTAAGAATTAGTACAATACCAAATTTAGGTATCGATTATTGAATTTTTACCTGGCTTTGGTGCCTTGGACATGAGCTAGGACCTTAAGATTCTGCATGAAAGGAGGACTAGCAGCCGAGTTGCTCGGGAGGATCTGAAAAGTGTTCATATGTAGTAAAAACCTGAGAAATCCGTCCGTTTTCGTCATTTGTTATCGAATGGACTTAAAGCCAGATCGACACATTGGCCGCTCTTCTCTCTGAAACGGTTGTACTTATCGTTTGCAAAGCTATGTCGCGTGCTGCCTTTTGTGGACACACTAAAAGCACCATAGAACAACACAGGTGAAGCTTCTAAGATGATGTAATAGCCAGTAAGAAGTAGTACAATTCAAGTTTTAGGTATCGATTATTGACTTTTTAGCTGGCTTTGGTGCCTTGGACATGAGCTAGGACCTTAAGATTCTGCATGAAAGGAGGACTAGCAGCCGAGTTGCACAGGAGGATGTGAAAAGTGTTCACATGTAGTAAAAACCTGAGAAATCCGTCCGTTTTCGTCATTTGTTATCGAATCGACTTAAAGCCAGATCGACACATTGGCCGCTCTTCTCTCTGAAACAATTGTACTTATCGTCTGCAAAGCTATGTCGCGTGCTGCGGTATGTGGAGACACTAAAAGAACGATAGTAGCACACAGATGAAGCTTCTAAGTTGATGTAATAACCAGTAAGAAGTAGTACAATTCAAGTTTTAGGTATCGTTTATTGACTTTTTAGCTGGTTTTGGTGCCTTGGACATGAGCTATGACCTTAAGATTCTGCATGAAAGGAGGACTAGCAGCCGAGTTGCATGGGAGAATGTGAAAAGTGTTCATATGTAGTAAAAACCTGAGAAATCCGTCCGTTTCCGTCATTTGTTATCGAATCGACTTAAAGCCAGATCGTCACATTGGCCGCTCTTCTCTCTGAAACGGTTGTACTTATCGTCTGAAAGCTATGTCGCGTGCTGCGGTATGCGGAGACACTAAAAGCACCATAGTAGAACACAGATGAAGCTTCTAAGATGATGTAATAGCCAGTAAGAATTAGTACAATACCAAATTTAGGTATCGATTATTGAATTTTTACCTGGCTTTGGTGCCTTGGACATGAGCTAGGACCTTAAGATTCTGCATGAAAGGAGGACTAGCAGCCGAGTTGCTCGGGAGGATCTGAAAAGTGTTCATATGTAGTAAAAACCTGAGAAATTCGTCCGTTTTCGTCATTTGTTATCGAATCGACTTAAAGCCAGATCGACACATTGGCCGCTCTTCTCTCTGAAACGGTTGTACTTATCGTTTGCAAAGCTATGTCGCGTGCTGCCTTTTGTGGACACACTAAAAGCACCATAGAACAACACAGGTGAAGCTTCTAAGATGATGTAATAGCCAGTAAGAAGTAGTACAATTCAAGTTTTATGTATCGATTATTGACTTTTTAGCTGGCTTTGGTGCCTTGGACATGAGCTAGGACCTTAAGATTCTGCATGAAAGGAGGACTAGCAGCCGAGTTGCACGGGAGGATGTGAAAAGTGTTCACATGTAGTAAAAACCTGAGAAATCCGTCCGTTTTCGTCATTTGTTATCGAATCGACTTAAAGCCAGATCGACACATTGGCCGCTCTTCTCTCTGAAACAATTGTACTTATGGTCTGCAAAGCTATGTCGCGTGCTGCGGTATGTGGAGACACTAAAAGAACGATAGTAGCACACAGATGAAGCTTCTAAGTTGATGTAATAACCAGTAAGAAGTAGTACAATTCAAGTTTTAGGTATCGTTTATTGACTTTTTAGCTGGTTTTGGTGCCTTGGACATGAGCTATGACCTTAAGATTCTGCATGAAAGGAGGACTAGCAGCCGAGTTGCATGGGAGAATGTGAAAAGTGTTCATATGTAGTAAAAACCTGTGAAATCCGTCCGTTTTCGTCATTTGTTATCGAATCGACTTAAAGCCAGATCGTCACATTGGCCGCTCTTCTCTCTGAAACGGTTGTACTTATCGTCTGAAAGCTATGTCGCGTGCTGCGGTATGTGGAGACTCTAAAAGCACCATAGCAGAACACAGATGAAGCTTCTAAGTTGATGTAATAGCCAGTAAGAAGTAGTACAATTGAAATTTTAGATATCGATTATTGACTTTTTAGCTGGCTTTGGTGCCTTGGACATGAGCTAGGACCTTAAGATTCTACATGAAAGGAGGACCAGCAGCCGAATTGCACGGGAAAATGTGAAAAGTGTTCATATGGAGTAAAAACCTGAGAAATCCGTCCGTTTTCGTCATTTGTTATCGAATCGACTTAAAGCCAGATCGACACATTGGCCACTCTTCTCTCTGAAACGGTTGTACTTATCGTTTGCAAAGCTATGTCGCGTGCTGCGGTATGTGGAGACACTAAAAGAAGCATAGTAGAACACAGATGAAGCTTCTAAGTCGATGTAATAACCAGTAAGAAGTATTACCATTCAAGTTTAAGGTATCGATTATTGACTTTTTAGCTGGCTTTGGTGCCTTGGACATGAGCTAGGACCATAAGATTCCGCATGAAAGGAGGACTAGCAGCCGAGTTGCATGGGAGAATGTGAAAAGTGTTCATATGTAGTACAAACCTGAGAAATCCGTCCGTTTCCGTCATTTGTTATCGAATCGACTTAAAGCCAGATCGTCACATTGGCCGCTCTTCTCTCTGAAACGGTTGTACTTATCGTCTGAAAGCTATGTCGCGTGCTGCGGTATGCGGAGACACTAAAAGCACCATAGTAGAACACAGATGAAGCTTCTAAGTTGATGTAATAGCCAGTAAGAAGTAGTACAATTCAAGTTTTAGGTATCGATTATTGACTTTTTAGCTGGCTTTGGTGCTTTGGACATGAGCTAGGACCTTAAGATTCTGCATGAAAGGAGGACTAGCAGCCGAGTTGATCGGGAGAATGTGAAAAGTGTTCATATGTAGTAAAAACCTGAGAAATCCGTCCGTATTCGCCATTTGTTATCGAATCGACTTAAAGCCAGATCGTCACATTGGCCGCTCTTCTCTCTGAAACGGTTGTACTTATCGTCTGAAAGCTATGTCGCGTGCTGCGGTATGCGGAGACACTAAAAGCACCATAGTACAACACAGATGAAGCTTCTAAGATGATGTAATAGCCAGTAAGAATTAGTACAATACCAAATTTAGGTATCGATTATTGAATTTTTACCTGGCTTTGGTGCCTTGGACATGAGCTAGGACCTTAAGATTCTGCATGAAAGGAGGACTAGCAGCCGAATTGCACGGGAGATTGTGAAAAGTGTTCATATGTAGTAAAAACCTGAGAAATCCGTCCGTTTCCGTCATTTGTTATCGAATCGACTTAAAGCCAGATCGTCACATTGGCCGCTCTTCACTCTGAAACGGTTGTACTTATCGTCTGAAAGCTATGTCGCGTGCTGCGGTATGCGGAGACACTAAAAGCACCATAGTAGAACACAGATGAAGCTTCTAACATGATGTAATAGCCAGTAAGAATTAGTACCAGTTTTAGGTATCGATTATTGAGTTTTTAACTGGCTTTGGTGTCTTGGACATGAGCTAGGACCTTAAGATTCTGCATGAAAGGAGGACTAGCAGCCGAATTGCACGGGAGATTGTGAAAAGTGTTCATATGTAGTAAAAACCTGAGAAATCCGTCCGTTTTCGTCATTTGTTATCGAATCGACTTAAAGCCATATCGTCACATTGGCCGTTCATCTCTCAGAAACGGTTGTACTTATCGTCTGCAAAGCTATGTCGCGTGCTGCCTTTTGTGGACACACTAAAAGCACCATAGAACAACACAGGTGAAGCTTCTAAGATGATGTAATAGCCAGTAAGAAGTAGTACAATTCAAGTTTTAGGTATCGATTATTGACTTTTTAGCTGGCTTTGGTGCCTTGGACATGAGCTAGGACCTTAAGATTCGGCATGAAAGGAGGACTAGCAGCCGAGTTGCACGGGAGGATGTGAAACGTGTTCACATGTAGTAAAAACCTGAGAAATCCGTCCGTTTTCGTCATTTGTTATCGAATCGACTTAAAGCCAGATCGACACATTGGCCGCTCTTCTCTCTGAAACAATTGTACTTATCGTCTGCAAAGCTATGTCGCGTGCTGCGGTATGTGGAGACACTAAAAGAACGATAGTAGCACACAGATGAAGCTTCTAAGTTGATGTAATAACCAGTAAGATGTAGTACAATTCAAGTTTTAGGTATCGTTTATTGACTTTTTAGCTGGTTTTGGTGCCTTGGACATGAGCTATGACCTTAATATTCTGCATGAAAGGAGGACTAGCAGCCCAGTTGCACGGGAGGATGTGAAAAGTGTTCACATGTAGTAAAAACCTGAGAAATCCGTCCGTTTTCGTCATTTGTTATCGAATCGACTTAAAGCCAGATCGACACATTGGCCGCTCTTCTCTCTGAAACAATTGTACTTATGGTCTGCAAAGCTATGTCGCGTGCTGCGGTATGTGGAGACACTAAAAGAACGATAGTAGCACACAGATGAAGCTTCTAAGTTGATGTAATAACCAGTAAGAAGTAGTACAATTCAAGTTTTAGGTATCGTTTATTGACTTTTTAGCTGGTTTTCGTGCCTTGGACATGAGCTATGACCTTAAGATTCTGCATGAAAGGAGGACTAGCAGCAGAGTTGCATGGGAGAATGTGAAAAGTGTTCATATGTAGTAAAAACCTGTGAAATCCGTCCGTTTTCGTCATTTGTTATCGAATCGACTTAAAGCCAGATCGTCACATTGGCCGCTCTTCTCTCTGAAACGGTTGTACTTATCGTCTGAAAGCTATGTCGCGTGCTGCGGTATGTGGAGACTCTAAAAGCACCATAGCAGAACACAGATGAAGCTTCTAAGTTGATGTAATAGCCAGTAAGAAGTAGTACAATTGAAATTTTAGATATCGATTATTGACTTTTTAGCTGGCTTTGGTGCCTTGGACATGAGCTAGGACCTTAAGATTCTACATGAAAGGAGGACCAGCAGCCGAATTGCACGGGAAAATGTGAAAAGTGTTCATATGGAGTAAAAACCTGAGAAATCCGTCCGTTTTCGTCATTTGTTATCGAATCGACTTAAAGCCAGATCGACACATTGGCCACTCTTCTCTCTGAAACGGTTGTACTTATCGTTTGCAAAGCTATGTCGCGTGCTGCGGTATGTGGAGACACTAAAAGAAGCATAGTAGAACACAGATGAAGCTTCTAAGTCGATGTAATAACCAGTAAGAAGTAGTACCATTCAAGTTTAAGGTATCGATTATTGACTTTTTAGCTGGCTTTGGTGCCTTGGACATGAGCTAGGACCTTAAGATTCCGCATGAAAGGAGGACTAGCAGCCGAGTTGCATGGGAGAATGTGAAAAGTGTTCATATGTAGTACAAACCTGAGAAATCCGTCCGTTTCCGTCATTTGTTATCGAATCGACTTAAAGCCAGATCGTCACATTCGCCGCTCTTCTCTCTGAAACGGTTGTACTTATCGTCTGAAAGCTATGTCGCGTGCTGCGGTATGCGGAGACACTAAAAGCACCATAGTAGAACACAGATGAAGCTTCTAAGTTGATGTAATAGCCAGTAAGAAGTAGTACAATTCAAGTTTTAGGTATCGATTATTGACTTTTTAGCTGGCTTTGGTGCTTTGGACATGAGCTAGGACCTTAAGATTCTGCATGAAAGGAGGACTAGCAGCCGAGTTGATCGGGAGAATGTGAAAAGTGTTCATATGTAGTAAAAACCTGAGAAATCCGTCCGTATTCGCCATTTGTTATCGAATCGACTTAAAGCCAGATCGTCACATTGGCCGCTCTTCTCTCTGAAACGGTTGTACTTATCGTCTGAAAGCTATGTCGCGTGCTGCGGTATGCGGAGACACTAAAAGCACCATAGTACAACACAGATGAAGCTTCTAAGATGATGTAATAGCCAGTAAGAATTAGTACAATACCAAATTTAGGTATCGATTATTGAATTTTTACCTGGCTTTGGTGCCTTGGACATGAGCTAGGACCTTAAGATTCTGCATGAAAGGAGGACTAGCAGCCGAATTGCACGGGAGATTGTGAAAAGTGTTCATATGTAGTAAAAACCTGAGAAATCCGTCCGTTTCCGTCATTTGTTATCGAATCGACTTAAAGCCAGATCGTCACATTGGCCGCTCTTCACTCTGAAACGGTTGTACTTATCGTCTGAAAGCTATGTCGCGTGCTGCGGTATGCGGAGACACTAAAAGCACCATAGTAGAACACAGATGAAGCTTCTAACATGATGTAATAGCCAGTAATAATTAGTACCAGTTTAAGGTATCGATTATTGAGTTTTTAACTTGCTTTGGTGTCTTGGACATGAGCTAGGACCTTAAGATTCTGCATGAAAGGAGGACTAGCAGCCGAATTGCACGGGAGATTGTGAAAAGTGTTCATATGTAGTAAAAACCTGAGAAATCCGTCCGTTTTCGTCATTTGTTATCGAATCGACTTAAAGCCAGATCGTCACATTGGCCGTTCATCTCTCTGAAACAATTGTACTTATCGTCTGCAAAGCTATGTCGCGTGCTGCGGTATGTGGAGACACTAAAAGAACGATAGTAGCACACAGATGAAGCTTCTAAGTTGATGTAATAACCAGTAAGATGTAGTACAATTCAAGTTTTAGGTATCGTTTATTGACTTTTTAGCTGGTTTTGGTGCCTTGGACATGAGCTATGACCTTAATATTCTGCATGAAAGGAGGACTAGCAGCCGAGTTGCATGGGAGAATGTGAAAAGTGTTCATATGTAGTAAAAACCTGTGAAATCCGTCCGTTTTCGTCATTTGTTATCGAATCGACTTTAAGCCAGATCGTCACATTGGCCGCTCTTCTCTCTGAAACGGTTTTACTTATCGTCTGAAAGCTATGTCGAGTGCTGCGGTATGTGGAGACTCTAAAAGCACCATAGCAGAACACAGATGAAGCTTCTAAGTTGATGTAATAGCCAGTAAGAAGTAGTACAATTGACATTTTAGATATCGATTATTGAATTTTTAGCTGGCTTTGGTGCCTTGGACATGAGCTAGGACCTTAAGATTCTGCATGAAAGGAGGACTAGCAGCCGAGTTGCTCGGGAGGATCTGAAAAGTGTTCAAATGTAGTAAAAACCTGAGAAATCCGTCCGTTTTCGTCATTTGTTATCGAATCGCCTTAAAGCCAGATCGACACATTGGCCGCTCTTCTCTCTGAAACGGTTGTACTTATTGTTTACAAAGCTATGTCGCGTGCTGCGGTATGTGGAGACACTAAAAGAAGCATAGTAGAACACAGATGAAGCTTCTAAGTCGATGTAATAACCAGTAAGAAGTAGTACAATTCAAGTTTAAGGTATCGATTATTGACTTTTTAGCTGGCTTTGGTGCCTTGGACATGAGCTAGGACCATAAGATTCTGCATGAAAGGAGGACTAGCAGCCGAGTTGATCGGGAGAATGTGAAAAGTGTTCATATGTAGTAAAAACCTGAGAAATCCGTCCGTATTCGCCATTTGTTATCGAATCGACTTAAAGCCAGATCGTCACATTGGCCGCTCTTCTCTCTGAAACGGTTGTACTTATCGTCTGAAAGCTATGTCGCGTGCTGCGGTATGCGGAGACACTAAAAGCACCATAGTACAACACAGATGAAGCTTCTAAGATGATGTAATAGCCAGTAAGAATTAGTACAATACCAAATTTAGGTATCGATTATTGAATTTTTACCTGGCTTTGGTGCCTTGGACATGAGCTAGGACCTTAAGATTCTGCATGAAAGGAGGACTAGCAGCCGAATTGCACGGGAGATTGTGAAAAGTGTTCATATGTAGTAAAAACCTGAGAAATCCGTCCGTTTCCGTCATTTGTTATCGAATCGACTTAAAGCCAGATCGTCACATTGGCCGCTCTTCACTCTGAAACGGTTGTACTTATCGTCTGAAAGCTATGTCGCGTGCTGCGGTATGCGGAGACACTAAAGCACCATAGTAGAACACAGATGAAGCTTCTAACATGATGTAATAGCCAGTAAGAATTAGTACCAGTTTTAGGTATCGATTATTGAGTTTTTAACTTGCTTTGGTGTCTTGGACATGAGCTAGGACCTTAAGATTCTGCATGAAAGGAGGACTAGCAGCCGAATTGCACGGGAGATTGTGAAAAGTGTTCATATGTAGTAAAAACCTGAGAAATCCGTACGTTTTCGTCATTTGTTATCGAATCGACTTAAAGCCAGATCGTCACATTGGCCGTTCATCTCTCAGAAACGGTTGTACTTATCGTCTGCAAAGCTATGTCGCGTGCTGCCTTTTGTGGACACACTAAAAGCACCATAGAACAACACAGGTGAAGCTTCTAAGATGATGTAATAGCCAGTAAGAAGTAGTACAATTCAAGTTTTAGGTATCGATTATTGACTTTTTAGCTGGCTTTGGTGCCTTGGACATGAGCTAGGACCTTAAGATTCGGCATGAAAGGAGGACTAGCAGCCGAGTTGCACGGGAGGATGTGAAACGTGTTCACATGTAGTAAAAACCTGAGAAATCCGTCCGTTTTCGTCATTTGTTATCGAATCGACTTAAAGCCAGATCGACACATTGGCCGCTCTTCTCTCTGAAACAATTGTACTTATCGTCTGCAAAGCTATGTCGCGTGCTGCGGTATGTGGAGACACTAAAAGAACGATAGTAGCACACAGATGAAGCTTCTAAGTTGATGTAATAACCAGTAAGATGTAGTACAATTCAAGTTTTAGGTATCGTTTATTGACTTTTTAGCTGGTTTTGGTGCCTTGGACATGAGCTATGACCTTAATATTCTGCATGAAAGGAGGACTAGCAGCCGAGTTGCATGGGAGAATGTGAAAAGTGTTCATATGTAGTAAAAACCTGTGAAATCCGTCCGTTTTCGTCATTTGTTATCGAATCGACTTTAAGCCAGATCGTCACATTGGCCGCTCTTCTCTCTGAAACGGTTTTACTTATCGTCTGAAAGCTATGTCGAGTGCTGCGGTATGTGGAGACTCTAAAAGCACCATAGCAGAACACAGATGAAGCTTCTAAGTTGATGTAATAGCCAGTAAGAAGTAGTACAATTGAAATTTTAGATATCGATTATTGACTTTTTAGCTGGCTTTGGTGCCTTGGACATGAGCTAGGACCTTAAGATTCTGCATAAAAGGAGGACTAGCAGCCGAGTTGCTCGGGAGGATCTGAAAAGTGTTCATATGTAGTAAAAACCTGAGAAATCCGTCCGTTTTCGTCATTTGTTATCGAATCGCCTTAAAGCCAGATCGACACATTGGCCGCTCTTCTCTCTGAAACGGTTGTACTTATTGTTTACAAAGCTATGTCGCGTGCTGCGGTATGTGGAGACACTAAAAGAAGCATAGTAGAACACAGATGAAGCTTCTAAGTCGATGTAATAACCAGTAAGAAGTAGTACAATTCAAGTTTAAGGTATCGATTATTGACTTTTTAGCTGGCTTTGGTGCCTTGGACATGAGCTAGGACCATAAGATTCTGCATGAAAGGAGGACTAGCAGCCGAGTTGCATGGGAGAATGTGAAAAGTGTTCATATGTAGTAAAAACCTGAGAAATCCGTCCGTTTCCGTCATTTGTTATCGAATCGACTTAAAGCCAGATCGTCACATTGGCCGCTCTTCTCTCTGAAACGGTTGTACTTATCGTCTGAAAGCTATGTCGCGTGCTGCGGTATGCGGAGACACTAAAAGCACCATAGTAGAACACAGATGAAGCTTCTAAGATGATGTAATAGCCAGTAAGAATTAGTACAATACCAAATTTAGGTATCGATTATTGAATTTTTACCTGGCTTTGGTGCCTTGGACATGAGCTAGGACCTTAAGATTCTGCATGAAAGGAGGACTAGCAGCCGAGTTGCTCGGGAGGATCTGAAATGTGTTCATATGTAGTAAAAACCTGAGAAATCCGTCCGTTTTAGTCATTTGTTATCGAATGGACTTAAAGCCAGATCGACACATTGGCCGCTCTTCTCTCTGAAACGGTTGTACTTATCGTTTGCAAAGCTATGTCGCGTGCTGCCTTTTGTGGACACACTAAAAGCACCATAGAACAACACAGGTGAAGCTTCTAAGATGATGTAATAGCCAGTAAGAAGTAGTACAATTCAAGTTTTAGGTATCGATTATTGACTTTTTAGCTGGCTTTGGTGCCTTGGACATGAGCTAGGACCTTAAGATTCTGCATGAAAGGAGGACTAGCAGCCGAGTTGCACAGGAGGATGTGAAAAGTGTTCACATGTAGTAAAAACCTGAGAAATCCGTCCGTTTTCGTCATTTGTTATCGAATCGACTTAAAGCCAGATCGACACATTGGCCGCTCTTCTCTCTGAAACAATTGTACTTATCGTCTGCAAAGCTATGTCGCGTGCTGCGGTATGTGGAGACACTAAAAGAACGATAGTAGCACACAGATGAAGCTTCTAAGTTGATGTAATAACCAGTAAGAAGTAGTACAATTCAAGTTTTAGGTATCGTTTATTGACTTTTTAGCTGGTTTTGGTGCCTTGGACATGAGCTATGACCTTAAGATTCTGCATGAAAGGAGGACTAGCAGCCGAGTTGCATGGGAGAATGTGAAAAGTGTTCATATGTAGTAAAAACCTGAGAAATCCGTCCGTTTCCGTCATTTGTTATCGAATCGACTTAAAGCCAGATCGTCACATTGGCCGCTCTTCTCTCTGAAACGGTTGTACTTATCGTCTGAAAGCTATGTCGCGTGCTGCGGTATGCGGAGACACTAAAAGCACCATAGTAGAACACAGATGAAGCTTCTAAGATGATGTAATAGCCAGTAAGAATTAGTACAATACCGAATTTAGGTATCGATTATTGAATTTTTACCTGGCTTTGGTGCCTTGGACATGAGCTAGGACCTTAAGATTCTGCATGAAAGGAGGACTAGCAGCCGAGTTGCTCGGGAGGATCTGAAAAGTGTTCATATGTAGTAAAAACCTGAGAAATCCGTCCGTTTTCGTCATTTGTTATCGAATGGACTTAAAGCCAGATCGACACATTGGCCGCTCTTCTCTCTGAAACGGTTGTACTTATCGTTTGCAAAGCTATGTCGCGTGCTGCCTTTTGTGGACACACTAAAAGCACCATAGAACAACACAGGTGAAGCTTCTAAGATGATGTAATAGCCAGTAAGAAGTAGTACAATTCAAGTTTTAGGTATCGATTATTGACTTTTTAGCTGGCTTTGGTGCCTTGGACATGAGCTAGGACCTTAAGATTCTGCATGAAAGGAGGACTAGCAGCCGAGTTGCACAGGAGGATGTGAAAAGTGTTCACATGTAGTAAAAACCTGAGAAATCCGTCCGTTTTCGTCATTTGTTATCGAATCGACTTAAAGCCAGATCGACACATTGGCCGCTCTTCTCTCTGAAACAATTGTACTTATCGTCTGCAAAGCTATGTCGCGTGCTGCGGTATGTGGAGACACTAAAATAACGATAGTAGCACACAGATGAAGCTTCTAAGTTGATGTAATAACCAGTAAGAAGTAGTACAATTCAAGTTTTAGGTATCGTTTATTGACTTTTTAGCTGGTTTTGGTGCCTTGGACATGAGCTATGACCTTAAGATTCTGCATGAAAGGAGGACTAGCAGCCGAGTTGCATGGGAGAATGTGAAAAGTGTTCATATGTAGTAAAAACCTGAGAAATCCGTCCGTTTCCGTCATTTGTTATCGAATCGACTTAAAGCCAGATCGTCACATTGGCCGCTCTTCTCTCTGAAACGGTTGTACTTATCGTCTGAAAGCTATGTCGCGTGCTACGGTATGCGGAGACACTAAAAGCACCATAGTAGAACACAGATGAATCTTCTAAGATGATGTAATAGCCAGTAAGAATTAGTACAATACCAAATTTAGGTATCGATTATTGAATTTTTACCTGGCTTTGGTGCCTTGGACATGAGCTAGGACCTTAAGATTCTGCATGAAAGGAGGACTAGCAGCCGAGTTGCTCGGGAGGATCTGAAAAGTGTTCATATGTAGTAAAAACCTGAGAAATTCGTCCGTTTTCGTCATTTGTTATCGAATCGACTTAAAGCCAGATCGACACATTGGCCGCTCTTCTCTCTGAAACGGTTGTACTTATCGTTTGCAAAGCTATGTCGCGTGCTGCCTTTTGTGGACACACTAAAAGCACCATAGAACAACACAGGTGAAGCTTCTAAGATGATGTAATAGCCAGTAAGAAGTAGTACAATTCAAGTTTTAGGTATCGATTATTGACTTTTTAGCTGGCTTTGGTGCCTTGGACATGAGCTAGGACCTTAAGATTCTGCATGAAAGGAGGACTAGCAGCCGAGTTGCACGGGAGGATGTGAAAAGTGTTCACATGTAGTAAAAACCTGAGAAATCCGTCCGTTTTCGTCATTTGTTATCGAATCGACTTAAAGCCAGATCGACACATTGGCCGCTCTTCTCTCTGAAACAATTGTACTTATCGTCTGCAAAGCTATGTCGCGTGCTGCGGTATGTGGAGACACTAAAAGAACGATAGTAGCACACAGATGAAGCTTCTAAGTTGATGTAATAACCAGTAAGAAGTAGTACAATTCAAGTTTTAGGTATCGTTTATTGACTTTTTAGCTGGTTTTGGTGCCTTGGACATGAGCTATGACCTTAAGATTCTGCATGAAAGGAGGACTAGCAGCCGAGTTGCATGGGAGAATGTGAAAAGTGTTCATATGTAGTAAAAACCTGTGAAATCCGTCCGTTTTCGTCATTTGTTATCGAATCGACTTAAAGCCAGATCGTCACATTGGCCGCTCTTCTCTCTTAAACGGTTGTACTTATCGTCTGAAAGCTATGTCGCGTGCTGCGGTATGTGGAGACTCTAAAAGCACCATAGCAGAACACAGATGAAGCTTCTAAGTTGATGTAATAGCCAGTAAGAAGTAGTACAATTGAAATTTTAGATATGGATTATTGACTTTTTAGCTGGCTTTGGTGCCTTGGACATGAGCTAGGACCTTAAGATTCTGCATGAAAGGAGGACCAGCAGCCGAATTGCACGGGAAAATGTGAAAAGTGTTCATATGGAGTAAAAACCTGAGAAATCCGTCCGTTTTCGTCATTTGTTATCGAATCGACTTAAAGCCAGATCGTCACATTGGCCGCTCTTCTCTCTGAAACGGTTGTACTTATCGTCTTTAAAGCTATGTCGCGTGCTGCGGTTTGTGGACACACTAAAAGCACCATAGTACAACACAGATGAAGCTTCTAAAATGATGTAATAGCCAGTAAGAAGTAGTACAATTCAAGTTTTAGGTATCGATTATTGACTTTTTAGCTGGCTTTGGTGCCTTGGACATGAGCTAGGACCTTAAGATTCTGCATGAAAGGAGGACTAGCAGCCGAGTTGCTCGGGAGGATCTGAAAAGTGTTCATATGTAGTAAAAACCTGAGAAATCCGTCCGTTTTCGTCATTTGTTATCGAATCGACTTAAAGCCAGATCGACACATTGGCCGCTCTTCACTCTGAAACGGTTGTATTTATCGTTTGCAAAGCTATGTCGCGTGCTGCGGTATGTGGAGACACTAAAAGAAGCATAGTAGAACACAGATGAAGCTTCTAAGTCGATGTAATAACCAGTAAGAAGTAGTACAATTCAAGTTTAAGGTATCGATTATTGACTTTTTAGCTGGCTTTGGTGCCTTGGACATGAGCTAGGACCATAAGATTCTGCATGAAAGGAGGACTAGCAGCCGAGTTGCATGGGAGAATGTGAAAAGTGTTCATATGTAGTAAAAACCTGAGAAATCCGTCCGTTTCCGTCATTTGTTATCGAATCGACTTAAAGCCAGATCGTCACATTGGCCGCTCTTCTCTCTGAAACGGTTGTACTTATCGTCTGAAAGCTATGTCGCGTGCTGCGGTATGCGGAGACACTAAAAGCACCATAGTAGAACACAGATGAAGCTTCTAAGTTGATGTAATAGCCAGTAAGAAGTAGTACAATTCAAGTTTTAGGTATGGATTATTGACTTTTTAGCTGGCTTAGGTGCTTTGGACATGAGCTAGGACCTTAAGATTCTGCATGAAAGGAGGACTAGCAGCCGAGTTGATCGGGAGAATGTGAAAAGTGTTCATATGTAGTAAAAACCTGAGAAATCCGTCCGTATTCGTCATTTGTTATCGAATCGACTTAAAGCCAGATCGTCACATTTGCCGCTCTTCTCTATGAAACGGTTGTACTTATCGTCTCAAAGCTATGTCGCGTGCTGCGGTATGCGGAGACACTAAAAGCACCATAGTACAACACAGATGAAGCTTCTAAGATGATGTAATAGCCAGTAAGAATTAGTACAATACCAAATTTAGGTATCGATTATTGAATTTTTACCTGCTTTGGTGCCTTGGACATGAGCTAGGACCTTAAGATTCTGCATGAAAGGAGGACTAGCAGCCGAATTGCACGGGAGATTGTGAAAAGTGTTCATATGTAGTAAAAACCTGAGAAATCCGTCCGTTTTCGTCATTTGTTATCGAATCGACTTAAAGCCAGATCGACACATTGGCCGCTCTTCTCTCAAAAACGGTTGTACTTATCGTCTGCAAAGGTATGTCGCGTGCTGCGGTATGTGGAGACACTAAAAGAAGCATAGTAGAACACAGATGAAGCTTCTAAGTTGATGTAATAACCAGTAAGAAGTAGTACAATTCAAGTTTTAGGTATCGATTATTGACTTTTTAGCTGGCTTTGGTGCCTTGGACATGAGCTAGGACCTTAAGATTCTGCATGAAAGGAGGACTAGCAGCCGAGTTGCATAGGAGAATGTGAAAAGTGTTCATATGTAGTAAAAACCTGTGAAATCCGTCCGTTTTCGTCATTTGTTATCGAATCGACTTAAAGCCAGATCGTCACATTGGCCGCTCTTCTCTCTGAAACGGTTGTACTTATCGTCCGCAAAGCTATGTCGCGTGCTGCGGTATGTGGAGACTCTAATAGCACCATAGCAGAACACAGATGAAGCTTCTAAGTTGATGTAATAGCCAGTAAGAAGTAGTACAATTCAAGTTTTAGGTATCGATTATTGACTTTTTAGCTGGCTTTGGTGCCTTGGACATGAGCTAGGACCTTAAGATTCTGCATGAAAGGAGGACTAGCAGCCGAGTTGCACGGGAGAATGTGAAAAGTTATCATATGTAGTAAAAACCTGAGAAATCGGTCCATTTTCGACATTTGTTATCGAATCGACTAAAAAACCGAATCGTGACATTGGCCGCTCTTCTCTCTGAGACAGTTGTACTTATCGTCTGCAAAGCTATGTCGCGTGCTGCGGTATGCGGAGACACTAAAAGCACCATAGTAGAACACAGATGAAGCTTCTAAGTTGATGTAATAGCTAGTAAGAAGTAGTACAATTGGAATTTTAGATATCGATTATTGACTTTTTAGCTGGCTTTGGTGCCTTGGACATGAGCTAGGACCTTAAGATTCTGCATGAAAGGAGGACTAGCAGCCGAGTTGCACGGGAGAATGTGAAAAGTGTTCATATGTAGTAAAAACCTGAGAAGTCCGTCCGTTTTGTCATTTGTTATCGAATCGACTTAAAGCCAGATCGTCACATTGGCCGCTCTTCTCTCCAAAACGGTTGTACTTATCGTCTGCAAAGCTATGTCGCGTGCTGCGGTATGCGGAGACACTAAAAGCACCATAGTAGAACACAGATGAAGCTTCTAAGTTGATGTAATAGCTAGTAAGAAGTAGTACAATTGGAATTTTAGATATCGATTATTGACTTTTTAGCTGGCTTTGGTGCCTTGGACATGAGCTAGGACCTTAATGATTCTGCATGAAAGGAGGGTTAGCAGCTGAGTTGCACGGGAGAATGTGAAAAGTGTTCATATG
This sequence comes from Schistocerca gregaria, assembly GCF_023897955.1. Lineage (NCBI taxonomy): Eukaryota > Metazoa > Arthropoda > Insecta > Orthoptera > Acrididae > Schistocerca > Schistocerca gregaria. The sequence continues at coordinate 1,980,388 of NW_026061973.1, forward strand.
TAGTAAAAACCTGAGAAATCCGTCCGTTTTCGTCATTTGTTATGGAATCGACTTAAAGCCAGATCGTCACATTGGCCGCTCTTCCCTCTGACGCTGTTGTACTTATCGTCTGCAATGCTATGTCGCGTGCTGCGGTATGCGGAGACACTTAACGCACCATAGTAGAACACAGATGATACTTCTACGTTGATGTAATAGCCAGTAAGAGGTAGTACAATTCAAGTTTTAGGTATCGATTATTGACTTTTTAGCTGGCTTTGGTGCCTTGGACATGAGCTATGACCTTACGAATCTGCATGAGAGGAGGACTAGCAGAAAGGTTGCACGGGAGAATGTGAAATATGTTAAAATGTAGTTTTAACATGAGAAATCCGTCCGTTTTCGTCATTTGTTATCGAATCGACTTAAAGCCAGATCGTCACACTGGCCGCTCTTCTCTCTGAAACGGTTGTACTTATCGTCTGCAAAGCTATGTCGCAGTGCTGCGGTATGTGGAGACTCTAATAGCACCATAGCAGAACACAGATGAAGCTTCTAAGTTGATGTAATAGCCAGTAAGAAGTAGTACAATTCAAGTTTTAGGTATCGATTATTGAATTTTTAACTGGCTTTGTAGCCTTGGACATGAGCTAGGACCATAAGATTCTGCATGAAAGGAGGACTAGCAGCCGAGTTGCACGAGAGAATGTGAAAAGTGCTCATATGTAGTAAAAACCTGAGAGATCCGTTCGCCATCGTCATTTGTTATCGAATCGACTTAAAGCCAGATCGTCACATTTTCCGCTCTACTCTCTGAAACGGTTGTACTTATCGTCTGCAAAGCTATGTCGCGTTGCTGCGGTATGCAGAGACACTAAAGGCACCATAGTAGAACACAGATCAAGCTTCTTATTTGATGTAATAGCCAGTAAGAAGTAGTACAATTCAAGTTTTACTTATCGATTATTGACTTTTAGCTGGCTTTGGTGCCTTGGACATGAGCTAGGACCTTAAGATTCTGCATGAAAGGAGGGTTAGCAGCTGAGTTGCACGGGAGAATGTGAAAAGTGTTCATATGTAGTAAAAACCTGAGAAATCCGTCCGTTTTCGTCATTTGTTATGGAATCGACTTAAAGCCAGATCGTCACATTGCCCGCTCTTCTCTCCGAAACGGTTGTATTTATCGTCTGAAAGCTATGTCGCGTGCTGCGGTATGCGGAGACACTAATAGCACCATAGCAGAACACAGATGAAGCTTCTAAGATGATGTAATAGCCAGTAAGAATTAGAACAATACCAGTTTTAGGTATCGATTATTGACTTTTAGCTGGCTTTGGTGCCTTGGACATGAGCTAGGACCTTAAGATTCTGCATGAAAGGAGGGCTAGCAGCTGAGTTGCACGGGAGAATGTGAAAAGTGTTCATATGTAGTAAAAACCTGAGAAATCCGTCCGTTTTCGTCATTTGTTATGGAATCGACTTAAAGCCAGATCGTCACATTGGCCGCTCTCCTCTCTGAAACGGTTGTACGTATCGTCTGCAAAGCTATGTCGCGTGCAGCGGTATGCAGAGACACTAAATGCACCATAGTAGAACACAGATGAAGCTTCTAAGTTGATGTAATAGCCAGTAAGAAGTAGTACAATTCAAGTTTTAGGTATCGATTATTGACTTTGTAGCTGGCTTTGGTGCCTTGGACATGAGCTAGGACCTTAAGATTCTGCATGAAAGAAGGACTAGCAGCCGAGTTTTACGGGAGAATGTGAAAAGTGTTCATATGTAGTAAAAACCTGAGAAATCCATACGTTTTCGTCATTGGTTATCGATTCGTCTTATAGCCAGATCGTCACTTTGGCTGCTCTTCTCTCTGAAACGGTTGTACTTATCGTCTGCAAAGCTATGTCGCGTGCTGCGGTATGTGGAGACACTAAAAGCACCATAGTAGAACACAGATGAAGATTCTAAGTTGATGTAATAGCCAGTAAGAGGTAGTACAATTCAAGTTTAAGGTATCGATTAATAAATTTTTAGCTGGCTTTGGTGCCTTGGACATGAGCTAGGACCTTATGATTCTGCATGAAAGGAGGACTAGCAGCCGAGTTGCACGGGAGAATGTGAAAAGTTTTCATATGTAGTAAAAACCTGAGAAATCGGTCCATTTTCGACATTTGTTATCGAATCGACTTAAAAAGCGAATCGTGACATTGGCCGCTCTTCTCTCTGAAACAGTTGTACTTATCGTCTGCAAAGCTATGTCGCGTGCTGCGGTATGCGGAGACACTTAACGCACCATAGTAGAACACAGATGAAGCTTCTACGTTGATGTAATAGCCAGTAAGAGGTAGTACAATTCAAGTTTTAGGTATCGATTATTGACTTTTTAGCTGGCTTTGGTGCCTTGGACATGAGCTAGGACCTTAAGATTTTGCATGAAAGGAGGACTAGCAGCCGAGTTGCACGGGAGGATGTGAAAAGTTTTCATATGTAGTAAAAACCTGAGAAATCCGTCCATTTTCGTAATATGTAATCGAATCGACTTAAAACCGGATCGTGACATTGGCCGCTCTTCTCCCCGAAACGGTTGTACTTATCGTCTGCAAAGCTATGTCGCGTGCTGCGGTATGCGGAGACACTAGAAGCACCATAGTAGAACACAGATGAAGCTTCTAAGTTGATGTAATAGCTAGTAAGAAGAATACAATTGGAATTTTAGATATCGATTATTGACTTTTTACCTGGCTTTGGTGCCTTGGACATGAGCTAGGACCTTAACATTCTGCATGAAAGGAGGACTAGCAGCCGAGTTGCACGGGAGAATGTGAAAAGTGTTCATATGTAGTAAAAACCTGAGATGTCCGTCCGTTTTGTCATTTGTTATCGAATCGACTTAAAGCCAGATCGTCACATTGGCCGCTCTTCTCTCCGAAACGGTTGTACTTATCGTCTGAAAGCTATGTCGCGTGCTGTGGTATGTGCAGACACTTAAAGCACCATAGTAGAACACAGATGAAGCTTCTAAGTTGATGTAATAGCCAGTAAGAAGTAGTACAATTCAAGTTTTAGGTATCGATTATTGACTTTGTAGCTGGCTTTGGTGCCTTGGACATGAGCTAGCACCTTAAGATTCTGCATGAAAGGAGGACTAGCAGCCGAGTTGCACGGGAGATTGTGAAAAGTGTTCATATGTAGTAAAAACCTGAGAGATCCGTTCGCCATCGTCATTTGTTAACGAATCGACTTAAAGCCGGATCGTCACATAGGCCGCTCTTCTCTCTGAAACGGTTGTACTTATCGTCTGCGAAGCTATGTCGCGTGCTGCGGTATGTGGAGACACTAAAATCACCTTAGTAGGACACAGAGGAAGCTTCTAAGTTGATGTAATAGCCAGTAAGATGTAGTACAATTCAAGTTTTAGGTATCGATTATTGACTTTTTAGCTGGCTTTGGTGCCTTGGACATGAGCTAGGACCCTAAGAATCTGCATGAGAGGGAGACTAGCAGAAAAGTTGCACGGGAGAATGTGAAATGTGCTCATATGTAGAATTAACCTGAGAAATCCGTCCGTTTTCGTCTTTTGTTATCGAGTCGACTAAAGGCCAGATCGTAACATTGTCCGCCCTTCTCTCTGAAACGGCTGTACTTATCGTCTGAAAGCTATGTCGCGTGCTGCGGTATGCGGAGACACTAAAAGCACCATAGTAGAACACAGATGAAGCTTCTAAGTTGATGTAATAGCCAGTAAGAAGTAGTACAATTCAAGTTTTAGGTATCGATTATTGACGTTTTAGCTGGCTTTCGTGACTTGGACATGAGCTAGGACCTTAAGATTCTGCATGAAAGGAGGACTAGCAGCTGACTTGCCTGGGATAATTTGAAAAGCGTTCATATATAGTACAAACCTGAGAAATCCTTTCGTTTTCGTCATTTGTTATCGAATAGACCTAAAGCCAGATCGTGACATTGGCCGCTCTTCTCTCTGAAACGGTTGCACTTATCGTCTGCAAAGCTATGTCGCGTGCTGCGGTATGCGGAGACACTAAAAGCACCATAGTAGAACACAGATGAAGCTTCTAAGTTGATGTAATAGCCAGTAAGAAGTAGTACAATTCAAGTTTTAGGTATCGATTATTGACGTTTTAGCTGGCTTTCGTGCCTTGGACATGAGCTAGGACCTTAAGATTCTGCATGAAAGGAGGACTAGCAGCCGAATTGCACGGGAGAATGTGAAAAGTGCTCATATGTAGTAAAAACCTGAGAAATCCTTCCGTTTTCGTCATTTGTTAACGAATCGACTTAAAGCCAGATCGTTACATTGGCCGCTCTTCTCTCTGAAACGGTTGTACTTATCGTCTGCAAAGCTATGTCACGTGCTGCGGTATGCGGAGACACTAAAATCACCACAGTAGAACACAGATGAAGCTGATAATATGATGTAATAGAGAGTAAGAAGTAGTACAATTCAAGTTTTAGGTATCGATTATTGACTTTTTAGCTGGCTTTGGTGCCTTGGACATGAGCTATGACCTTACGAATCTGCATGAGAGGAGGACTAGCAGAAAAGTTGCACGGGAGAATGTGAAATGTGTTAATATGTAGTTTTAACCTGAGATCCGTCCGTTTTCTTCTTTTGTTATCGAATCGACTTAAAGCCAGATCGTCACATTGTCCGCCCTTCTCTCTGAAACGGTTATACTTATCGTCTGCAAAGCTATGTCGTGTGCTACGGTATGCGGAGACACTAAAAATACCATAGTAAAACACGGATGAAGCTTCAAAGTTGATGTAATAGCCAGTAAGAAGTAGTACAATTCAAGTTTTACTTATCGATTATTGACTTTCAGCTGGCTTTGGTGCCTTGAACATGAGCTAGGACCTTAAGATTCTGCATGAAAGGAGGACTAGCAGCCGAGTTGCACGGGAGATTGTGAAAAGTGTTCATATGTAGTAAAAACCTGAGAGATCCGTTCGCCATCGTCATTTGTTAACGAATCGACTTAAAGCCAGATCGTCACATTGGCCGCTCTCCTCTCTGAAACGGTTGTACTTATCGTCTGCAAAGCTATGTCGCGTGCTGCGGTATGTAGAGACACTTAAAGCACCATAGTAGAACACAGATGAAGCTTCTAAGTTGATGTAATAGCCAGTAAGAAGTATTACAATTCAAGTTTTAGGTATCGATTATTGACTTTGTAGCTGGCTTTGGTGCCTTGGACATGAGCTAGGACCTTAAGAATCTGCATGAAAGAAGGACTAGCAGCCGAGTTGTACGGGAAAATGTGAAAAGTGTTCATATGTAGTAAAAACCTGAGAAATCCATACGTTTTCGTCATTGGTTATCGATTCGTCTTAAAGCCAGATCGTCACATTGGCTGCTCTTCTCTCTGAAACGGTTGTACTTATCGTCTGCAAAGCTATGTCGCGTGCTGCGGCATGTGGAGAAACTAAAAGCACCATAGTAGAACACAGATGAAGCTTCTAAGTTGATGTAATAGCTAGTATGAGGTAGTACAATTCAAGTTTTAGGTATCGTTTATTGACTTTTTAGCTGGCTTTGGTGCCTTGGACATGAGCTAGGACCTTAAGATTCTGCATGAAAGGAGGACTAGCAGCCGAGTTGCACGGGAGGATGTGAAAAGTTTTCATATGTAGTAAAAACCTGAGAAATCCGTCCATTTTCGTAATATGTAATCGAATCGACTTAAAACCGGATCGTGACATTGGCCGCTCTTCTCTCTGAAACGGTTGTACTTATCGTCTGAAAGCTATGTCGCGTGCTGCGGTATGCGGAGACACTAAAATCGCCATAGTAGAACACAGATGAAGCTTCTAAGTTGATGTAATAGCTAGTAAGAAGTAGTACAATTGGAATTTTAGATATCGATTATTGACTTTTTAGCTGGCTTTGGTGCCTTGGACATGAGCTAGGACCTTAAGATTCTGCATGAAAGGAGGACTAGCAGCCGAGTTGCACGGGAGAATGTGAAAAGTGTTCATATGTAGTAGAAACCTGAGAAGTCCGTCCGTTTTGTCATTTGTTATCGAATCGACTTAAAGCCAGATCGTCACATTGGCCGCTCTTCTCTCCGAAACGGTTGTACTTATCGTCTGAAAGCTATGTCGCGTGCTGCGGTATGCGGAGACACTAAAAGCACCATAGTAGAACACAGATGAAGCTTCTAAGATGATGTAATAGCCAGTAAGAATTAGTACAATACCAGTTTTGGGTATCGATTATTGACTTTTAGCTGGCTTTGGTGACTTGGACATGAGCTAGGACCTTAAGATTCTGCATGAAAGGAGGGTTAGCAGCCGAGTTGCACGGGAGAATGTGAAATGTGTTCATATGTACTAAAAACCTGAGAAATCCGTCCGTTTTCGTCATTTGTTATCGAATCGACTTAAAGCCAGATCGTCACATTGGCCGCTCTTCCCTCTGACGCTGTTCTACTTATCGTCTGCAATGCTATGTCGCGTGCTGCGGTATGCGCAGACACTTAAAGCACCATAGTAGAACACAGATGAAGCTTCTAAGTTGATGTAATAGCCAGTAAGAAGTAGTACAATTCAAGTTTTAGGTATCGATTATTGACTTTTAAGCTGGCTTTGGTGCCTTGGACATGAGCTAGGACCTTAAGATTCTGCATGAAAGGAGGACTAGCAGCCGAGTTGCATGGGAGATTGTGAAAAGTGTTCATATGTAGTAAAAACCTGAGAGATCCGTTCGCCATCGTCATTTGTTATCGAATCGACTTAAAGCCAGATCGTCACATTTTCCGCTCTACTCTCTGAAACGGTTGTACTTATCGTCTGCAAAGCTATGTCGCGTTGCTGCGGTATGCAGAGACACTAAAGGCACCATAGTAGAACACAGATCAAGCTTCTTATTTGATGTAATAGCCAGTAAGAAGTAGTACAATTCAAGTTTTACTTATCGATTATTGACTTTTAGCTGGCTTTGGTGCCTTGGACATGAGCTAGGACCTTAAGATTCTGCATGAAAGGAGGGTTAGCAGCTGAGTTGCACGGGAGAATGTGAAAAGTGTTCATATGTAGTAAAAACCTGAGAAATCCGTCCGTTTTCGTCATTTGTTATGGAATCGACTTAAAGCCAGATCGTCACATTGCCCGCTCTTCTCTCCGAAACGGTTGTATTTATCGTCTGAAAGCTATGTCGCGTGCTGCGGTATGCGGAGACACTAATAGCACCATAGCAGAACACAGATGAAGCTTCTAAGATGATGTAATAGCCAGTAAGAATTAGAACAATACCAGTTTTAGGTATCGATTATTGACTTTTAGCTGGCTTTGGTGCCTTGGACATGAGCTAGGACCTTAAGATTCTGCATGAAAGGAGGGCTAGCAGCTGAGTTGCACGGGAGAATGTGAAAAGTGTTCATATGTAGTAAAAACCTGAGAAATCCGTCCGTTTTCGTCATTTGTTATGGAATCGACTTAAAGCCAGATCGTCACATTGGCCGCTCTCCTCTCTGAAACGGTTGTACGTATCGTCTGCAAAGCTATGTCGCGTGCAGCGGTATGCAGAGACACTAAATGCACCATAGTAGAACACAGATGAAGCTTCTAAGTTGATGTAATAGCCAGTAAGAAGTAGTACAATTCAAGTTTTAGGTATCGATTATTGACTTTGTAGCTGGCTTTGGTGCCTTGTACATGAGCTAGGACCTTAAGATTCTGCATGAAAGAAGGACTAGCAGCCGAGTTTTACGGGAGAATGTGAAAAGTGTTCATATGTAGTAAAAACCTGAGAAATCCATACGTTTTCGTCATTGGTTATCGATTCGTCTTATAGCCAGATCGTCACTTTGGCTGCTCTTCTCTCTGAAACGGTTGTACTTATCGTCTGCAAAGCTATGTCGCGTGCTGCGGTATGTGGAGACACTAAAAGCACCATAGTAGAACACAGATGAAGATTCTAAGTTGATGTAATAGCCAGTAAGAGGTAGTACAATTCAAGTTTAAGGTATCGATTAATAAATTTTTAGCTGGCTTTGGTGCCTTGGACATGAGCTAGGACCTTATGATTCTGCATGAAAGGAGGACTAGCAGCCGAGTTGCACGGGAGAATGTGAAAAGTTTTCATATGTAGTAAAAACCTGAGAAATCGGTCCATTTTCGACATTTGTTATCGAATCGACTTAAAACCGAATCGTGACATTGGCCGCTCTTCTCTCTGAAACAGTTGTACTTATCGTCTGAAAAGCTATGTCGCGTGCTGCGGTATGCGGAGACACTTAACGCACCATAGTAGAACACAGATGAAGCTTCTACGTTGATGTAATAGCCAGTAAGAGGTAGTACAATTCAAGTTTTAGGTATCGATTATTGACTTTTTAGCTGGCTTTGGTGCCTTGGACATGAGCTAGGACCTTAAGATTTTGCATGAAAGGAGGACTAGCAGCCGAGTTGCACGGGAGGATGTGAAAAGTTTTCATATGTAGTAAAAACCTGAGAAATCCGTCCATTTTCGTAATATGTAATCGAATCGACTTAAAACCGGATCGTGACATTGGCCGCTCTTCTCCCCGAAACGGTTGTACTTATCGTCTGCAAAGCTATGTCGCGTGCTGCGGTATGCGGAGACACTAAAAGCACCATAGTAGAACACAGATGAAGCTTCTAAGTTGATGTAATAGCTAGTAAGAAGAATACAATTGGAATTTTAGATATCGATTATTGACTTTTTACCTGGCTTTGGTGCCTTGGACATGAGCTAGGACCTTAACATTCTGCATGAAAGGAGGACTAGCAGCCGAGTTGCACGGGAGAATGTGAAAAGTGTTCATATGTAGTAAAAACCTGAGATGTCCGTCCGTTTTGTCATTTGTTATCGAATCGACTTAAAGCCAGATCGTCACATTGGCCGCTCTTCTCTCCGAAACGGTTGTACTTATCGTCTGAAAGCTATGTCGCGTGCTGTGGTATGTGCAGACACTTAAAGCACCATAGTAGAACACAGATGAAGCTTCTAAGTTGATGTAATAGCCAGTAAGAAGTAGTACAATTCAAGTTTTAGGTATCGATTATTGACTTGTAGCTGGCTTTGGTGCCTTGGACATGAGCTAGCACCTTAAGATTCTGCATGAAAGGAGGACTAGCAGCCGAGTTGCACGGGAGATTGTGAAAAGTGTTCATATGTAGTAAAAACCTGAGAGATCCGTTCGCCATCGTCATTTGTTAACGAATCGACTTAAAGCCGGATCGTCACATAGGCCGCTCTTCTCTCTGAAACGGTTGTACTTATCGTCTGCGAAGCTATGTCGCGTGCTGCGGTATGTGGAGACACTAAAATCACCTTAGTAGGACACAGAGGAAGCTTCTAAGTTGATGTAATAGCCAGTAAGATGTAGTACAATTCAAGTTTTAGGTATCGATTATTGACTTTTTAGCTGGCTTTGGTGCCTTGGACATGAGCTAGGACCCTAAGAATCTGCATGAGAGGGAGACTAGCAGAAAAGTTGCACGGGAGAATGTGAAATGTGCTCATATGTAGAATTAACCTGAGAAATCCGTCCGTTTTCGTCTTTTGTTATCGAGTCGACTAAAGGCCAGATCGTAACATTGTCCGCCCTTCTCTCTGAAACGGCTGTACTTATCGTCTGAAAGCTATGTCGCGTGCTGCGGTATGCGGAGACACTAAAAGCACCATAGTAGAACACAGATGAAGCTTCTAAGTTGATGTAATAGCCAGTAAGAAGTAGTACAATTCAAGTTTTAGGTATCGATTATTGACGTTTTAGCTGGCTTTCGTGACTTGGACATGAGCTAGGACCTTAAGATTCTGCATGAAAGGAGGACTAGCAGCTGACTTGCCTGGGATAATTTGAAAAGTGTTCATATATAGTACAAACCTGAGAAATCCTTTCGTTTTCGTCATTTGTTATCGAATAGACCTAAAGCCAGATCGTGACATTGGCCGCTCTTCTCTCTGAAACGGTTGCACTTATCGTCTGCAAAGCTATGTCGCGTGCTGCGGTATGCGGAGACACTAAAAGCACCATAGTAGAACACAGATGAAGCTTCTAAGTTGATGTAATAGCCAGTAAGAAGTAGTACAATTCAAGTTTTAGGTATCGATTATTGACGTTTTAGCTGGCTTTCGTGCATTGGACATGAGCTAGGACCTTAAGATTCTGCATGAAAGGAGGACTAGCAGCCGAATTGCACGGGAGAATGTGAAAAGTGCTCATATGTAGTAAAAACCTGAGAAATCCTTCCGTTTTCGTCATTTGTTAACGAATCGACTTAAAGCCAGATCGTTACATTGGCCGCTCTTCTCTCTGAAACGGTTGTACTTATCGTCTGCAAAGCTATGTCACGTGCTGCGGTATGCGGGGACACTAAAATCACCACAGTAGAACACAGATGAAGCTGATAATATGATGTAATAGAGAGTAAGAAGTAGTACAATTCAAGTTTTAGGTATCGATTATTGACTTTTTAGCTGGCTTTGGTGCCTTGGACATGAGCTATGACCTTACGAATCTGCATGAGAGGAGGACTAGCAGAAAAGTTGCACGGGAGAATGTGAAATGTGTTAATATGTAGTTTTAACCTGAGATCCGTCCGTTTTCTTCTTTTGTTATCGAATCGACTTAAAGCCAGATCGTCACATTGTCCGCCCTTCTCTCTGAAACGGTTATACTTATCGTCTGCAAAGCTATGTCGTGTGCTACGGTATGCGGAGACACTAAAAATACCATAGTAAAACACGGATGAAGCTTCAAAGTTGATGTAATAGCCAGTAAGAAGTAGTACAATTCAAGTTTTACTTATCGATTATTGACTTTCAGCTGGCTTTGGTGCCTTGAACATGAGCTAGGACCTTAAGATTCTGCATGAAAGGAGGACTAGCAGCCGAGTTGCACGGGAGATTGTGAAAAGTGTTCATATGTAGTAAAAACCTGAGAGATCCGTTCGCCATCGTCATTTGTTAACGAATCGACTTAAAGCCAGATCGTCACATTGGCCGCTCTCCTCTCTGAAACGGTTGTACTTATCGTCTGCAAAGCTATGTCGCGTGCTGCGGTATGTAGAGACACTTAAAGCACCATAGTAGAACACAGATGAAGCTTCTAAGTTGATGTAATAGCCAGTAAGAAGTAGTACAATTCAAGTTTTAGGTATCGATTATTGACTTTGTAGCTGGCTTTGGTGCCTTGGACATGAGCTAGGACCTTAAGAATCTGCATGAAAGAAGGACTAGCAGCCGAGTTGTACGGGAAAATGTGAAAAGTGTTCATATGTAGTAAAAACCTGAGAAATCCATACGTTTTCGTCATTGGTTATCGATTCGTCTTAAAGCCAGATCGTCACATTGGCTGCTCTTCTCTCTGAAACGGTTGTACTTATCGTCTGCAAAGCTATGTCGCGTGCTGCGGCATGTGGAGAAACTAAAAGCACCATAGTAGAACACAGATGAAGCTTCTAAGTTGATGTAATAGCTAGTATGAGGTAGTACAATTCAAGTTTTAGGTATCGTTTATTGACTTTTTAGCTGGCTTTGGTGCCTTGGACATGAGCTAGGACCTTAAGATTCTGCATGAAAGGAGGACTAGCAGCCGAGTTGCACGGGAGGATGTGAAAAGTTTTCATATGTAGTAAAAACCTGAGAAATCCGTCCATTTTCGTAATATGTAATCGAATCGACTTAAAACCGGATCGTGACATTGGCCGCTCTTCTCTCTGAAACGGTTGTACTTATCGTCTGCAAAGCTATGTCGCGTGCTGCGGTATGCGGAGACACTAAAATCGCCATAGTAGAACACAGATGAAGCTTCTAAGTTGATGTAATAGCTAGTAAGAAGTAGTACAATTGGAATTTTAGATATCGATTATTGACTTTTTAGCTGGCTTTGGTGCCTTGGACATGAGCTAGGACCTTAAGATTCTGCATGAAAGGAGGACTAGCAGCCGAGTTGCACGGGAGAATGTGAAAAGTGTTCATATGTAGTAAAAACCTGAGAAGTCCGTCCGTTTTGTCATTTGTTATCGAATCGACTTAAAGCCAGATCGTCACATTGGCCGCTCTTCTCTCCGAAACGGTTGTACTTATCGTCTGAAAGCTATGTCGCGTGCTGCGGTATGCGGAGACACTAAAAGCACCATAGTAGAACACAGATGAAGCTTCTAAGATGATGTAATAGCCAGTAAGAATTAGTACAATACCAGTTTTGGGTATCGATTATTGACTTTTAGCTGGCTTTGGTGACTTGGACATGAGCTAGGACCTTAAGATTCTGCATGAAAGGAGGGTTAGCAGCCGAGTTGCACGGGAGAATGTGAAATGTGTTCATATGTACTAAAAACCTGAGAAATCCGTCCGTTTTCGTCATTTGTTATCGAATCGACTTAAAGCCAGATCGTCACATTGGCCGCTCTTCCCTCTGACGCTGTTCTACTTATCGTCTGCAATGCTATGTCGCGTGCTGCGGTATGCGCAGACACTTAAAGCACCATAGTAGAACACAGATGAAGCTTCTAAGTTGATGTAATAGCCAGTAAGAAGTAGTACAATTCAAGTTTTAGGTATCGATTATTGACTTTGTAGCTGGCTTTGGTGCCTTGGACATGAGCTAGGACCTTAAGATTCTGCATGAAAGGAGGACTAGCAGCCGAGTTGCACGGGAGATTGTGAAAAGTGTTCATATGTAGTAAAAACCTGAGAGATCCGTTCGCCATCGTCATTTGTTAACGAATCGACTTAAAGCCAGATCGTCACATTGGCCGCACTCCTCTCTGAAACGATTGTACTTATCGTCTGCAAAGTTATGTCGCGTGCTGCGGTATGTGGAGACACTAAAAGTACCATAGTAAAACACAGATGAAGATTCTAAGTTAATGTAATAGCCAGTAAGAAGTAGTACAAGTCAAGTTTTAGGTATCGATTATAGACTTTTTAGCTGGCTTTGGTGCCTTGGACATGAGCTAGGACCTTAAGATTCTGCATGAAAGGAGGACTAACAGCCGCCTTGCACGTGAGAATGTGAAAAGTGTTCATATGTAGTAAAAACCTGGGAAATCCGTACGTTTTCGTCATAAGTTATCGAATCGTCTTAAAGCCAGATCGTGACATTGGCCGCTCTTCTCTCTGAAACGGTTGTACTTATCGTCTGCAAAGCTATGTCGAGTGCTGCAGTATGTGGAGACACTAAAATCACCATAGTAGAACACAGATGAAGCTTCTAAGCTGATGTAATAGCCAGTAAGAGGTAGTACAATTCAAGTTTTAGGTATCGATTATTGACGTTTTAGCTGGCTTTCGTGACTTGGACATGAGCTAGGACCTTAAGATTCTGCATGAAAGGAGGACTAGCAGCTGACTTGCCTGGGAGAATATGAAAAGTGTTCATATGTAGTAAAAACCTGAGAAATCCTTCCGTTTTCCTCATTTGTTATCGAATCGACCTAAAGCCAGATCGTGACATTGGCCGCTCTTCTCTCTGAAACGGTTGAACTTATCGTCTGCAAAGCTATGTCGCGTGCTGCAGTATGCGGAGACACTAAAAGCAGCATAGTAGAACACAGATGAAGCTTCTAAGTTGATGTAATAGCTAGTAAGAAGTAGTACAATTGAAATTTTAGATATCGATTATTGACTTTTTAGCTGGCTTTGGTGCCTTGGACATGAGCTAGGACCTTAAGATTCTGCATGAAAGGAGGACTAGCAGCCGAGCTGCACGTTAGGATGTGAAAAGTATTCATATGTAGTAAAAACCTGAGAAATCCGTCCATTTTCGTCATTTGTTATCGAATCGACTTAAAGCCAGATCGTCACATTGGCCGCTCTTCTCTCTGAAGCGGTTGTACTTATCGTCTGCAAAGCTATGTCACATGCTGTGGTATGCGGAGACACTAAAATCACCATAGTAGGACACAGATGAAGCCTCTAAGTTGATGTAATAGCCAGTAAGAAGTGGTACAATTCAAGTTTTAGGTATCGATTATTGACTTTTTAGCTGGCTTTGGTGCCTTGGACATGAGCTATGTCCTTACGAATCTGCATGAGAGGAGGACTAGCAGAAAAGTTGCACGGGAGAATGTGAAAAGTGTTAATATGTAGTATTAACCTGAGAAATCCGTCCGTTTTCGTCTTTTGTTATCGAATCGACTTAAAGCCAGATCGTCACATTTTCCGCTCTTCTCTCTGAAACGGTTGTACTTATCGTCTGCAAAGCTATGTCGCGTGCTGCGGTATATGGAGACACTAAAAGCACCATAGTAGAACACAGCTGAAGCTTCTAATATGATGTAATAGAAAGTAAGAAGTAGTACAATTCAAGTTTTAGGTATCGATTATTGACTTTTTAGCTGGCTTTGGTGCCTTGGACATGAGCTATGACCTTACGAATCTGCATGATAGGAGGACTAGCAGCCGAGTTGCACGGGAGATTGTGTAAAGTGTTCATATGTAGTAAAAACCTGAGAGATCCGTTCGCCATCGTCATTTGTTAACGAATCGACTTAAAGCCAGATCGTCACATTGGCCGCTCTCCTCTCTGAAACGGTTGTACTTATCGTCTGCAAAGCTATGTCGCGTGCTGCGGTATGTAGAGACACTAAATGCACCATAGTAGAACACAGATGAAGCTTCTAAGTTGATGTAATGGCCAGTAAGAAGTAGTACAATTCAAGTTTAAGGTATCGATTATTGACTTTGTAGCTGGCTTTGGTGCCTTGGACATTAGCTAGGACCTTAAGATTCTGCATGAAAGAAGGACTAGCAGCCGAGTTGTACGGGAGAATGTGAAAAGTGTTCATATGTAGTAAAAACCTGAGAAATCCATACGTTTTCGTCATTGGTTATCGATTCGTCTTAAAGCCAGATCGTCACATTGTCTGCTCTTCTCTCTGAATCGGTTGTACTTATCGTCTGCAAAGCTATGTCTCGTGCTGCGGCATGTGGAGACACTAACAGCACCATAGTAGATCACAGATGAAGGTTCTAAGTTGATGTAATAGCTAGTAAGAGGTAGTACAATTCAAGTTTTAGGTATCGATTATTGACTTTTTAGCTGGCTTTGGTGCCTTGGACATGAGCTAGGACCTTAAGAATCTGCATGAAAGGAGGACTAGCAGCCGAGTTGCACGGGAGGATGTGAAAAGTTTTCATATGTAGTAAAAACCTGAGAAATCCGTCCATTTTCGTAATATGTAATCGAATCGACTTAAAACCGGATCGTGACATTGGCCGCTCTTCTCTCTGAAACGGTTGTACTTATCGTCTGCAAAGCTATGTCGCGTGCTGCGGTATGCGGAGACACTGAAATCACCATAGTAGAACACAGATGAAGCTTCTAAGTTGATGTAATAGCTAGTAAGAAGTAGTACAATTGGAATTTTAGATATCGATTACTGACTTTTTAGCTGGCTTTGGTGCCTTGGACATGAGCTAGGACCTTAAGATTCTGCATGAAAGGAGGACTAGCAGCCGAGTTGCACGGGAGAATGTGAAAAGTGTTCATATGTAGTAAATACCTGAGAAGTCCGTCCGTTTTGTCATTTGTTATCGAATCGACTTAAAGCCAAATCGTCACATTGGCCACTCTTCTCTCCGAAACGGTTGTACTTATCGTCTGAAAGCTATGTCGCGTGCTGCGGTATGCGGAGACACTAAAAGCACCATAGTAGAACACAGATGAAGCTTGTAAGATGATGTAATAGCCAGTAAGAATTAGTACAATACCAGTTTTGGGTATCGATTATTGACTTTTAGCTGGCTTTGGTGACTTGGGCATGAGCTAGGACCTTAAGATTCTGCATGGAAGGAGGGTTAGGAGCCGAGTTGCACGGGAGAATGTGAAAAGTGTTCATATGTAATAAAAACCTGAGAAATCCGTTCGTTTTCGTCATTTGTTATGGAATCGACTTAAAGCCAGATCGTCACATAGGCCGCTCTTCTCTCTGAAACGGTTGTACTTATCGTCTGCAAAGCTATGTCTCGTGCTGCGGCATGTGGAGACACTAACAGCACCATAGTAGAACACAGATGAAGGTTCTAAGTTGATGTAATAGCTAGTAAGAGGTAGTACAATTCAAGTTTTAGGTATCGATTATTGACTTTTTAGCTGGCTTTGGTGCCTTGGACATGAGCTAGGACCTTAAGAATCTGCATGAAAGGAGGACTAGCAGCCGAGTTGCACGGGAGGATGTGAAAAGTTTTCATATGTAGTAAAAACCTGAGAAATCCGTCCATTTTCGTAATATGTAATCGAATCGACTTAAAACCGGATCGTGACATTGGCCGCTCTTCTCTCTGAAACGGTTGTACTTATCGTCTGCAAAGCTATGTCGCGTGCTGCGGTATGCGGAGACACTAAAATCACCATAGTAGAACACAGATGAAGCTTCTAAGTTGATGTAATAGCTAGTAAGAAGTAGTACAATTGGAATTTTAGATATCGATTACTGACTTTTTAGCTGGCTTTGGTGCCTTGGACATGAGCTAGGACCTTAAGATTCTGCATGAAAGGAGGACTAGCAGCCGAGTTGCACGGGAGAATGTGAAAAGTGTTCATATGTAGTAAATACCTGAGAAGTCCGTCCGTTTTGTCATTTGTTATCGAATCGACTTAAAGCCAAATCGTCACATTATCCGCTCTTCTCTCCGAAACGGTTGTACTTATCGTCTGAAAGCTATGTCGCGTGCTGCGGTATGCGGAGACACTAAAAGCACCATAGTAGAACACAGATGAAGCTTGTAAGATGATGTAATAGCCAGTAAGAATTAGTACAATACCAGTTTTGGGTATCGATTATTGACTTTTAGCTGGCTTTGGTGACTTGGGCATGAGCTAGGACCTTAAGATTCTGCATGAAAGGAGGGGTAGGAGCCGAGTTGCACGGGGAGAATGTGAAAAGTGTTCATATGTAATAAAAACCTGAGAAATCCGTTCGTTTTCGTCATTTGTTATGGAATCGACTTAAAGCCAGATCGTCACATTGGCCGCTCTTCCCTCTGACGCTGTTGTACTTATCGTCTGCAATGCTATGTCGCGTGCTGCGGTATGCGCAGACACTTAAAGCACCATAGTAGAACACAGATGAAGCTTCTAAGTTGATGTAATAGCCAGTAAGAAGTAGTACAATTCAAGTTTTAGGTATCGATTATTGACTTTGTAGCTGGCTTTGGTGCCTTGGACATGAGCTAGGACCTTAAGATTCTGCATGAAAAGAGGTCTAACAGCCGCCTAGCACGTGAGAATGTGAAAAGTGTTCATATGTAGTAAAAACCTGAGAAATCCGACAGTTTTCGTCATTTGTTATCGAATCGACTTAAAGCCAGATCGTCACATTGGCCGCTCTTCTCTCTGAAACGGTTGTACTTATCGTCTGCAAAGCTATGTCGCGTGCTGCGGTATGTGGAGACACTAAAAGCACCATAGTAGAACACAGATGAAGATTCTAAGTTGATGTAATAGCCAGTAAGAGGTAGTACAGTTCAAGTTTAAGGTATCGATTAATAAATTTTTAGCTGGCTTTGGTGCCTTGGACATGAGCTAGGACCTTAAGATTCTGCATGAAAGGAGGACTAGCAGCCGAGATGCATGGGAGAATGTGAAAAGTGTTCATATGTAGTAAAAACCTGAGAAATCCGTTCGTTATCGTCATATATTACCGAAACGACTTAAAGCCGGATCGTCACATTGGCCGGTATTCTCTCTGAAACGGTTGTACTTATCGTCTGCAAAGCTATGTCGCGTGCTGCGGTATGTAGAGACACTAAAATCACCTTAGTAGGACACAGATGAAGCTTCTAATTTGATGTAATAGCCAGTAAGAAGTAGTACAAGTCAAGTTATAGGTATCGATTATTGACTTTTTAGCTGGCTTTGGTGCCTTGGACTTGAGCTAGGACCCTAAGAATCTGCATGAGAGGGAGACTAGCAGAAAAGTTGCACGGGAGAATGTGAAATGTGCTCATATGTAGTATTAACCTGAGAAATCCGTCCGTTTTCGTCTTTTGTTATCGAGTCGACTAAAGGCCAGATCGTAACATTGTCCGCCCTTCTCTCTGAAACGGCTGTACTTATCGTCTGAAAGCTATGTCGCGTGCTGCGGTATGTGGAGACACTAAAAGCACCATAGTAGAACACAGATGAAGCTTCTAAGTTGATGTAATAGCCAGTAAGAAGTAGTACAATTCCAGTTTTAGGTATTGATTATTGACTTTTTAGCTGGCTTTGGTGTCTTGGACATGAGCTAGGACCTTAAGATTCTGCATGAAAGGAGGACTAGCAGCCGAGTTGCACTGGAGAATGTGAAAAGTGTTCATATGTAGTAAAAACCTGAGAAATCCGTCCGTTTTCGTCGTTTGTTATCGAATCGACTTAAAGCCTGATCGACACATTGGGCGCTCTTCTCTCTGAAACGGTTGCACTTATCGTCTGCAAAGCTATGTCGCGTGCTGCAGTATGCGGAGACACTAAAAGAAGCATAGTAGAACACAGATGAAGCTTCCAAGTGGATGTAATAGCTAGTAAGAAGTAGTACAATTGAAATTTTGGATATCGATTATTGACTTTTTAGCTGGCATTGGTGCCTTGGACATGAACTAGGACCTTAAGATTCTGCATGAAAGGAGGACTAGCAGCCGAGCTGCACGTTAGGATGTGAAAAGTTTTCATATGTAGTAAAAACCTGAGAAATCCGTCCATTTTCGTCATTTGTTATCGAATCGAATTAAAGCCGGATCGTCACATTGGCCACTCTTCTCTCTGAAACGGATGTACTTGTCGTCTGCAAAGCTATGTCGCGTGCTGCGGTATGCGGAGACACCAAAATAACCATAGTAGAACACAGATGAAGCTTCTAAGTTGATGTAATAGCCAGTAAGAAGTGGTACAATTCAAGATTTGGGCATCGATTATTGACTTTTTAGCTGGCTTTGGTGCCTTGGACATGCGCTAGGACCTTAAGATTCGGCATGAAAGGAGGACTAGCAGCCGAGTTGCATGGGAGAATGTGAGAAGTGTTCATATGTAGTAAAAACCAGAGAAATCCGTCCGTTTTCGTCATTTGTTATCGAATCGACTTAAAGCCAGATCGTCACATTGGCCGCTCTTCTCTCTGAAACGGTTGTCCTTACCGTCTGCAAAGCTATGTCGCATGCTGTGGTATGTGGAGACACTAAAATCACCATAGTAGGACACAGATGAAGCTTCTAAGTTGATGTAATAGCCAGTAAGAAGTGGTACAATTCAAGTTTTAGGTACCGATTATTGACTTTTTAGCTGGCTTTGGTGCCTTGGACATGAGCTATGTCCTTACGAATCTGCATGAGAGGAGGACTAGCAGAAAAGTTGCACGGGAGAATGTGAAAAGTGTTAATATGTAGTATTAACCTGAGAAATCCGTCCGTTTTCGTCTTTTGTTATCGAATCGACTTAAAGAAAGATCGTCACATTGGCCGCTCTTCTCTCTGAAACGGTTGTACTTATCGTCTGCAAAGCTATGTCGCGTGCTGCGATATGTGGAGACACTAAAAGCACCATAGTAGAACACAGATGAAGCTTCTAAGTTGATGTAATAGCTAGTAAGAAGTAGTACAATTTAAATTTTAGATATCGATTATTGACTTTTTAGCTGGCCTTGGTGCCTTGGACATGAGCTAGGACCTTAAGAATCTGCATGAAAGGAGGACTAGCAGCCGAGTTGCATGGGAGAATGTGAAAAGTGTTCATATGTAGTAAAAACCTGAGAAACCCGTCCGTTTTCGTCATTTGTTATCGAATCGACGTAAAGCCAGATCGTCACATTGGCCGCTCTTCTCTCTGAAACGGTTGTACTTATCGTCTGCAAAGCTATGTCGCGTGCTGCGGTATGCGGAGACACTAAAAGCACCATAGTAGAACACAGATTAAGCTTCTAAGATGATGTAATAGCCAGTAAGAATTAGTACAATACCAGTTTTAGGTATCGATTATTAAGTGTTTAGCTGGCTTTGGTGCCTTGGACATGAGCTAGGACCTTAAGATTCTGCATGAAAGGAGGACTAGCAGCCGAATTGCACGGGAGATTGAGAAAAGTGTTCATATGTAGTAAAAACCTGCGAAATCCGTCCGTTTTCGTCATTTTTTATGGAATCGACTTAAAGCCAGGTCGTCACATTGGCATCTCTTCTCTCTGAAACGGTTGTACATATCGTCTGCAAAGCTATGTCGCGTGCTGCGGTATGCGGAGACACTAAAAGCACCATAGTAGAACACAGATTAAGCTTCTAAGATGATGTAATAGCCAGTAAGAATTAGTACAATACCAGTTTTAGGTATCGATTATTAAGTGTTTAGCTGGCTTTGGTGCCTTGGACATGAGCTAGGACCTTAAGATTCTGCATGAAAGGAGGACTAGCAGCCGAGTTGCACGGGAGAATGTGAAAAGTGTTCATATGTAGTAAAAACCTGTGAAATCCGTCCGTTTTCGTCATTTGTTATCGAATCGACTTAAAGCCAGATCGTCACGTTTGCCGCTCTTCTCTCTGAAACGATTGTACTTATCGTCTGCAAAGCTACGTCGCAGTGCTGCGGTATGTGGAGACTCTAAAAGCACCATAGCAGAACACAGATGAAGCTTCTAAGTTGATGTAATAGCCAGTAAGAAATAGTACAAGTCAAGTTTTAGGTATCGATTATTGACTTTTTAGCTGGCTTTGGTGCCTTGGACATGAGCTAGAACCATAAGACTCTGCATGAAAGGAGGACTAGTTGCCGAGTTGCACGGGAGAATGTGAAAAGTGTTCATATGTAGTAAAAACCTGAGAAATCCGTCCGTTTTCGTCATTTGTTATCGAATCGACTTAAAGCCAGATCATCACATTGGCCGCTCTTCTCTCTGAAATGGTTGTACTTATCGTCTGAAAGCTATGTCGTGTGCTGCGGTATGCGGAGACACTAAAAGCACCAAAGCAGAACACAGTTGAAGCTTCTAAGATGATGTAATAGCCAGTAAGAATTAGTACAACTCAAGTTTTAGGTATCGATTATTGACTTTTTTGCTGGCTTTGGTGCCTTGGACATGAGCTAGGACCTTAAGATTCTGCATGAAAGGAGGACTAGCAGCCGAATTGCACGGGAGAATGTGAAAAGTGTTCATATGTAGTAAAAACCTGAGAAATCCGTCCGTTTTCGTCATTTGTAATCGAATCGACTTAATGCCAGATCGTCACATTGGCCGCTCTTCTCTCTGAAACGGTTGTACTTATCGTCTGCAAAGCTATGTCGCGTGCTGCGGTATGCGGAGACACTAAAAGCACCATATTAGAACACAGATGAAGCTTCTAAGATGATGTAACAGCCAGTAAGAAGTAGTACAACTCAAGTTTTAGGTATCGATTATTGACTTTTTAGCTGGCTTTGGTGCCTTGGACTTGAGCTAGGACCATAAGATTCTGCATGAAAGGAGGACTAGCAGCCGAGTTGCACGGGAGCATGTGAAAAGTGTTCATATGTAGTAAAAACCTGAGAACTCCGTCCGTTTTCGTCATTTGTTATCGAATCGACGTAAAGCCAGATCGTCACATTGGCCGCTCTTCTCTCTGAAACGGTTGTACTTATCGTCTGCAAAGCTATGTCGCGTGCTGCGGTATGCGGAGACACTAAAAGCACCATAGTAGAACACTGATGAAGCTTCTAAGATGATGTAATAGCCAGTAAGAATTAGTACAATACCAGTTTTAGGTATCGATTATTAAGTGTTTAGCTGGCTTTGGTGCCTTGCACATGAGCTAGGACCTTAAGATTCTGCATGAAAGGAGGACTAGCAGCCGAATTGCACGGGAGATTGTGAAAAGTGTTCATATGTAGTAAAAACCTGCGAAATCCGTCCGTTTTCGTCATTTTTTATGGAATCGACTTAAAGCCAGATCGTCACATTTGCCGCTCTTCTCTCTGAAACGATTGTACTTATCGTCTGCAAAGCTACGTCGCAGTGCTGCGGTATGTGGAGACACTAAAAGCACCATATTAGAACACAGATGAAGCTTCTAAGATGATGTAATAGCCAGTAAGAATTAGTACAACTCAAGTTTTAGGTATCGATTATTGACTTTTTAGCTGGCTTTGGTGCCTTGGACTTGAGCTAGGACCATAAGATTCTGCATGAAAGGAGGACTAGCAGCCGAGTTGCACGGGAGCATGTGAAAAGTGTTCATATGTAGTAAAAACCTGAGAAATCCGTCCGTTTTCGTCATTTGTTATCGAATCGACGTAAAGCCAGATCGTCACATTGGCCGCTCTTCTCTCTGAAACGGTTGTACTTATCGTCTGCAAAGCTATGTCGCGTGCTGCAGTATGCGGAGACACTAAAAGCAGCATAGTAGAACACAGATGAAGCTTCTAAGTTGATGTAATAGCTAGTAAGAAGTAGTACAATTGAAATTTTAGATATCGATTATTGACTTTTTAGCTGGCTTTGGTGCCTTGGACATGAGCTAGGACCTTAAGATTCTGCATGAAAGGAGGACTAGCAGCCGAGCTGCACGTTAGGATGTGAAAAGTATTCATATGTAGTAAAAACCTGAGAAATCCGTCCATTTTCGTCATTTGTTATCGAATCGACTTAAAGCCAGATCGTCACATTGGCCGCTCTTCTCTCTGAAACGGTTGTACTTATCGTCTGCAAAGCTATGTCACATGCTGTGGTATGCGGAGACACTAAAATCACCATAGTAGGACACAGATGAAGCCTCTAAGTTGATGTAATAGCCAGTAAGAAGTGGTACAATTCAAGTTTTAGGTATCGATTATTGACTTTTTAGCTGGCTTTGGTGCCTTGGACATGAGCTATGTCCTTACGAATCTGCATGAGAGGAGGACTAGCAGAAAAGTTGCACGGGAGAATGTGAAAAGTGTTAATATGTAGTATTAACCTGAGAAATCCGTCCGTTTTCGTCTTTTGTTATCGAATCGACTTAAAGCCAGATCGTCACATTTTCCGCTCTTCTCTCTGAAACGGTTGTACTTATCGTCTGCAAAGCTATGTCGCGTGCTGCGGTATATGGAGACACTAAAAGCACCATAGTAGAACACAGCTGAAGCTTCTAATATGATGTAATAGAAAGTAAGAAGTAGTACAATTCAAGTTTTAGGTATCGATTATTGACTTTTTAGCTGGCTTTGGTGCCTTGGACATGAGCTATGACCTTACGAATCTGCATGATAGGAGGACTAGCAGCCGAGTTGCACGGGAGATTGTGTAAAGTGTTCATATGTAGTAAAAACCTGAGAGATCCGTTCGCCATCGTCATTTGTTAACGAATCGACTTAAAGCCAGATCGTCACATTGGCCGCTCTCCTCTCTGAAACGGTTGTACTTATCGTCTGCAAAGCTATGTCGCGTGCTGCGGTATGTAGAGACACTAAATGCACCATAGTAGAACACAGATGAAGCTTCTAAGTTGATGTAATGGCCAGTAAGAAGTAGTACAATTCAAGTTTAAGGTATCGATTATTGACTTTGTAGCTGGCTTTGGTGCCTTGGACATTAGCTAGGACCTTAAGATTCTGCATGAAAGAAGGACTAGCAGCCGAGTTGTACGGGAGAATGTGAAAAGTGTTCATATGTAGTAAAAACCTGAGAAATCCATACGTTTTCGTCATTGGTTATCGATTCGTCTTAAAGCCAGATCGTCACATTGTCTGCTCTTCTCTCTGAATCGGTTGTACTTATCGTCTGCAAAGCTATGTCTCGTGCTGCGGCATGTGGAGACACTAACAGCACCATAGTAGATCACAGATGAAGGTTCTAAGTTGATGTAATAGCTAGTAAGAGGTAGTACAATTCAAGTTTTAGGTATCGATTATTGACTTTTTAGCTGGCTTTGGTGCCTTGGACATGAGCTAGGACCTTAAGAATCTGCATGAAAGGAGGACTAGCAGCCGAGTTGCACGGGAGGATGTGAAAAGTTTTCATATGTAGTAAAAACCTGAGAAATCCGTCCATTTTCGTAATATGTAATCGAATCGACTTAAAACCGGATCGTGACATTGGCCGCTCTTCTCTCTGAAACGGTTGTACTTATCGTCTGCAAAGCTATGTCGCGTGCTGCGGTATGCGGAGACACTGAAATCACCATAGTAGAACACAGATGAAGCTTCTAAGTTGATGT
The DNA here is from genome assembly GCF_023897955.1 of Schistocerca gregaria. Classification (NCBI taxonomy): domain Eukaryota; kingdom Metazoa; phylum Arthropoda; class Insecta; order Orthoptera; family Acrididae; genus Schistocerca; species Schistocerca gregaria. The sequence continues at coordinate 2,004,488 of NW_026061973.1, forward strand.
AATAGCTAGTAAGAAGTAGTACAATTGGAATTTTAGATATCGATTACTGACTTTTTAGCTGGCTTTGGTGCCTTGGACATGAGCTAGGACCTTAAGATTCTGCATGAAAGGAGGACTAGCAGCCGAGTTGCACGGGAGAATGTGAAAAGTGTTCATATGTAGTAAATACCTGAGAAGTCCGTCCGTTTTGTCATTTGTTATCGAATCGACTTAAAGCCAAATCGTCACATTGGCCACTCTTCTCTCCGAAACGGTTGTACTTATCGTCTGAAAGCTATGTCGCGTGCTGCGGTATGCGGAGACACTAAAAGCACCATAGTAGAACACAGATGAAGCTTGTAAGATGATGTAATAGCCAGTAAGAATTAGTACAATACCAGTTTTGGGTATCGATTATTGACTTTTAGCTGGCTTTGGTGACTTGGGCATGAGCTAGGACCTTAAGATTCTGCATGGAAGGAGGGTTAGGAGCCGAGTTGCACGGGAGAATGTGAAAAGTGTTCATATGTAATAAAAACCTGAGAAATCCGTTCGTTTTCGTCATTTGTTATGGAATCGACTTAAAGCCAGATCGTCACATAGGCCGCTCTTCTCTCTGAAACGGTTGTACTTATCGTCTGCAAAGCTATGTCTCGTGCTGCGGCATGTGGAGACACTAACAGCACCATAGTAGAACACAGATGAAGGTTCTAAGTTGATGTAATAGCTAGTAAGAGGTAGTACAATTCAAGTTTTAGGTATCGATTATTGACTTTTTAGCTGGCTTTGGTGCCTTGGACATGAGCTAGGACCTTAAGAATCTGCATGAAAGGAGGACTAGCAGCCGAGTTGCACGGGAGGATGTGAAAAGTTTTCATATGTAGTAAAAACCTGAGAAATCCGTCCATTTTCGTAATATGTAATCGAATCGACTTAAAACCGGATCGTGACATTGGCCGCTCTTCTCTCTGAAACGGTTGTACTTATCGTCTGCAAAGCTATGTCGCGTGCTGCGGTATGCGGAGACACTAAAATCACCATAGTAGAACACAGATGAAGCTTCTAAGTTGATGTAATAGCTAGTAAGAAGTAGTACAATTGGAATTTTAGATATCGATTACTGACTTTTTAGCTGGCTTTGGTGCCTTGGACATGAGCTAGGACCTTAAGATTCTGCATGAAAGGAGGACTAGCAGCCGAGTTGCACGGGAGAATGTGAAAAGTGTTCATATGTAGTAAATACCTGAGAAGTCCGTCCGTTTTGTCATTTGTTATCGAATCGACTTAAAGCCAAATCGTCACATTATCCGCTCTTCTCTCCGAAACGGTTGTACTTATCGTCTGAAAGCTATGTCGCGTGCTGCGGTATGCGGAGACACTAAAAGCACCATAGTAGAACACAGATGAAGCTTGTAAGATGATGTAATAGCCAGTAAGAATTAGTACAATACCAGTTTTGGGTATCGATTATTGACTTTTAGCTGGCTTTGGTGACTTGGGCATGAGCTAGGACCTTAAGATTCTGCATGAAAGGAGGGGTAGGAGCCGAGTTGCACGGGAGAATGTGAAAAGTGTTCATATGTAATAAAAACCTGAGAAATCCGTTCGTTTTCGTCATTTGTTATGGAATCGACTTAAAGCCAGATCGTCACATTGGCCGCTCTTCCCTCTGACGCTGTTGTACTTATCGTCTGCAATGCTATGTCGCGTGCTGCGGTATGCGCAGACACTTAAAGCACCATAGTAGAACACAGATGAAGCTTCTAAGTTGATGTAATAGCCAGTAAGAAGTAGTACAATTCAAGTTTTAGGTATCGATTATTGACTTTGTAGCTGGCTTTGGTGCCTTGGACATGAGCTAGGACCTTAAGATTCTGCATGAAAAGAGGTCTAACAGCCGCCTAGCACGTGAGAATGTGAAAAGTGTTCATATGTAGTAAAAACCTGAGAAATCCGACAGTTTTCGTCATTTGTTATCGAATCGACTTAAAGCCAGATCGTCACATTGGCCGCTCTTCTCTCTGAAACGGTTGTACTTATCGTCTGCAAAGCTATGTCGCGTGCTGCGGTATGTGGAGACACTAAAAGCACCATAGTAGAACACAGATGAAGATTCTAAGTTGATGTAATAGCCAGTAAGAGGTAGTACAGTTCAAGTTTAAGGTATCGATTAATAAATTTTTAGCTGGCTTTGGTGCCTTGGACATGAGCTAGGACCTTAAGATTCTGCATGAAAGGAGGACTAGCAGCCGAGATGCATGGGAGAATGTGAAAAGTGTTCATATGTAGTAAAAACCTGAGAAATCCGTTCGTTATCGTCATATATTACCGAAACGACTTAAAGCCGGATCGTCACATTGGCCGGTATTCTCTCTGAAACGGTTGTACTTATCGTCTGCAAAGCTATGTCGCGTGCTGCGGTATGTAGAGACACTAAAATCACCTTAGTAGGACACAGATGAAGCTTCTAATTTGATGTAATAGCCAGTAAGAAGTAGTACAAGTCAAGTTATAGGTATCGATTATTGACTTTTTAGCTGGCTTTGGTGCCTTGGACTTGAGCTAGGACCCTAAGAATCTGCATGAGAGGGAGACTAGCAGAAAAGTTGCACGGGAGAATGTGAAATGTGCTCATATGTAGTATTAACCTGAGAAATCCGTCCGTTTTCGTCTTTTGTTATCGAGTCGACTAAAGGCCAGATCGTAACATTGTCCGCCCTTCTCTCTGAAACGGCTGTACTTATCGTCTGAAAGCTATGTCGCGTGCTGCGGTATGTGGAGACACTAAAAGCACCATAGTAGAACACAGATGAAGCTTCTAAGTTGATGTAATAGCCAGTAAGAAGTAGTACAATTCCAGTTTTAGGTATTGATTATTGACTTTTTAGCTGGCTTTGGTGTCTTGGACATGAGCTAGGACCTTAAGATTCTGCATGAAAGGAGGACTAGCAGCCGAGTTGCACTGGAGAATGTGAAAAGTGTTCATATGTAGTAAAAACCTGAGAAATCCGTCCGTTTTCGTCGTTTGTTATCGAATCGACTTAAAGCCTGATCGACACATTGGGCGCTCTTCTCTCTGAAACGGTTGCACTTATCGTCTGCAAAGCTATGTCGCGTGCTGCAGTATGCGGAGACACTAAAAGAAGCATAGTAGAACACAGATGAAGCTTCCAAGTGGATGTAATAGCTAGTAAGAAGTAGTACAATTGAAATTTTGGATATCGATTATTGACTTTTTAGCTGGCATTGGTGCCTTGGACATGAACTAGGACCTTAAGATTCTGCATGAAAGGAGGACTAGCAGCCGAGCTGCACGTTAGGATGTGAAAAGTTTTCATATGTAGTAAAAACCTGAGAAATCCGTCCATTTTCGTCATTTGTTATCGAATCGAATTAAAGCCGGATCGTCACATTGGCCACTCTTCTCTCTGAAACGGATGTACTTGTCGTCTGCAAAGCTATGTCGCGTGCTGCGGTATGCGGAGACACCAAAATAACCATAGTAGAACACAGATGAAGCTTCTAAGTTGATGTAATAGCCAGTAAGAAGTGGTACAATTCAAGATTTGGGCATCGATTATTGACTTTTTAGCTGGCTTTGGTGCCTTGGACATGCGCTAGGACCTTAAGATTCGGCATGAAAGGAGGACTAGCAGCCGAGTTGCATGGGAGAATGTGAGAAGTGTTCATATGTAGTAAAAACCAGAGAAATCCGTCCGTTTTCGTCATTTGTTATCGAATCGACTTAAAGCCAGATCGTCACATTGGCCGCTCTTCTCTCTGAAACGGTTGTCCTTACCGTCTGCAAAGCTATGTCGCATGCTGTGGTATGTGGAGACACTAAAATCACCATAGTAGGACACAGATGAAGCTTCTAAGTTGATGTAATAGCCAGTAAGAAGTGGTACAATTCAAGTTTTAGGTACCGATTATTGACTTTTTAGCTGGCTTTGGTGCCTTGGACATGAGCTATGTCCTTACGAATCTGCATGAGAGGAGGACTAGCAGAAAAGTTGCACGGGAGAATGTGAAAAGTGTTAATATGTAGTATTAACCTGAGAAATCCGTCCGTTTTCGTCTTTTGTTATCGAATCGACTTAAAGAAAGATCGTCACATTGGCCGCTCTTCTCTCTGAAACGGTTGTACTTATCGTCTGCAAAGCTATGTCGCGTGCTGCGATATGTGGAGACACTAAAAGCACCATAGTAGAACACAGATGAAGCTTCTAAGTTGATGTAATAGCTAGTAAGAAGTAGTACAATTTAAATTTTAGATATCGATTATTGACTTTTTAGCTGGCCTTGGTGCCTTGGACATGAGCTAGGACCTTAAGAATCTGCATGAAAGGAGGACTAGCAGCCGAGTTGCATGGGAGAATGTGAAAAGTGTTCATATGTAGTAAAAACCTGAGAAACCCGTCCGTTTTCGTCATTTGTTATCGAATCGACGTAAAGCCAGATCGTCACATTGGCCGCTCTTCTCTCTGAAACGGTTGTACTTATCGTCTGCAAAGCTATGTCGCGTGCTGCGGTATGCGGAGACACTAAAAGCACCATAGTAGAACACAGATTAAGCTTCTAAGATGATGTAATAGCCAGTAAGAATTAGTACAATACCAGTTTTAGGTATCGATTATTAAGTGTTTAGCTGGCTTTGGTGCCTTGGACATGAGCTAGGACCTTAAGATTCTGCATGAAAGGAGGACTAGCAGCCGAATTGCACGGGAGATTGAGAAAAGTGTTCATATGTAGTAAAAACCTGCGAAATCCGTCCGTTTTCGTCATTTTTTATGGAATCGACTTAAAGCCAGGTCGTCACATTGGCATCTCTTCTCTCTGAAACGGTTGTACATATCGTCTGCAAAGCTATGTCGCGTGCTGCGGTATGCGGAGACACTAAAAGCACCATAGTAGAACACAGATTAAGCTTCTAAGATGATGTAATAGCCAGTAAGAATTAGTACAATACCAGTTTTAGGTATCGATTATTAAGTGTTTAGCTGGCTTTGGTGCCTTGGACATGAGCTAGGACCTTAAGATTCTGCATGAAAGGAGGACTAGCAGCCGAGTTGCACGGGAGAATGTGAAAAGTGTTCATATGTAGTAAAAACCTGTGAAATCCGTCCGTTTTCGTCATTTGTTATCGAATCGACTTAAAGCCAGATCGTCACGTTTGCCGCTCTTCTCTCTGAAACGATTGTACTTATCGTCTGCAAAGCTACGTCGCAGTGCTGCGGTATGTGGAGACTCTAAAAGCACCATAGCAGAACACAGATGAAGCTTCTAAGTTGATGTAATAGCCAGTAAGAAATAGTACAAGTCAAGTTTTAGGTATCGATTATTGACTTTTTAGCTGGCTTTGGTGCCTTGGACATGAGCTAGAACCATAAGACTCTGCATGAAAGGAGGACTAGTTGCCGAGTTGCACGGGAGAATGTGAAAAGTGTTCATATGTAGTAAAAACCTGAGAAATCCGTCCGTTTTCGTCATTTGTTATCGAATCGACTTAAAGCCAGATCATCACATTGGCCGCTCTTCTCTCTGAAATGGTTGTACTTATCGTCTGAAAGCTATGTCGTGTGCTGCGGTATGCGGAGACACTAAAAGCACCAAAGCAGAACACAGTTGAAGCTTCTAAGATGATGTAATAGCCAGTAAGAATTAGTACAACTCAAGTTTTAGGTATCGATTATTGACTTTTTTGCTGGCTTTGGTGCCTTGGACATGAGCTAGGACCTTAAGATTCTGCATGAAAGGAGGACTAGCAGCCGAATTGCACGGGAGAATGTGAAAAGTGTTCATATGTAGTAAAAACCTGAGAAATCCGTCCGTTTTCGTCATTTGTAATCGAATCGACTTAATGCCAGATCGTCACATTGGCCGCTCTTCTCTCTGAAACGGTTGTACTTATCGTCTGCAAAGCTATGTCGCGTGCTGCGGTATGCGGAGACACTAAAAGCACCATATTAGAACACAGATGAAGCTTCTAAGATGATGTAACAGCCAGTAAGAAGTAGTACAACTCAAGTTTTAGGTATCGATTATTGACTTTTTAGCTGGCTTTGGTGCCTTGGACTTGAGCTAGGACCATAAGATTCTGCATGAAAGGAGGACTAGCAGCCGAGTTGCACGGGAGCATGTGAAAAGTGTTCATATGTAGTAAAAACCTGAGAACTCCGTCCGTTTTCGTCATTTGTTATCGAATCGACGTAAAGCCAGATCGTCACATTGGCCGCTCTTCTCTCTGAAACGGTTGTACTTATCGTCTGCAAAGCTATGTCGCGTGCTGCGGTATGCGGAGACACTAAAAGCACCATAGTAGAACACTGATGAAGCTTCTAAGATGATGTAATAGCCAGTAAGAATTAGTACAATACCAGTTTTAGGTATCGATTATTAAGTGTTTAGCTGGCTTTGGTGCCTTGCACATGAGCTAGGACCTTAAGATTCTGCATGAAAGGAGGACTAGCAGCCGAATTGCACGGGAGATTGTGAAAAGTGTTCATATGTAGTAAAAACCTGCGAAATCCGTCCGTTTTCGTCATTTTTTATGGAATCGACTTAAAGCCAGATCGTCACATTTGCCGCTCTTCTCTCTGAAACGATTGTACTTATCGTCTGCAAAGCTACGTCGCAGTGCTGCGGTATGTGGAGACACTAAAAGCACCATATTAGAACACAGATGAAGCTTCTAAGATGATGTAATAGCCAGTAAGAATTAGTACAACTCAAGTTTTAGGTATCGATTATTGACTTTTTAGCTGGCTTTGGTGCCTTGGACTTGAGCTAGGACCATAAGATTCTGCATGAAAGGAGGACTAGCAGCCGAGTTGCACGGGAGCATGTGAAAAGTGTTCATATGTAGTAAAAACCTGAGAAATCCGTCCGTTTTCGTCATTTGTTATCGAATCGACGTAAAGCCAGATCGTCACATTGGCCGCTCTTCTCTCTGAAACGGTTGTACTTATCGTCTGCAAAGCTATGTCGCGTGCTGCGGTATGCGGAGACACTAAAAGCACCATAGTAGAACACAGATGAAGCTTCTAAGATGATGTAATAGCCAGTAAGAATTAGTACAATACCAGTTTTAGGTATCGATTATTAAGTGTTTAGCTGGCTTTGGTGCCTTGCACATGAGCTAGGACCTTAAGATTCTGCATGAAAGGAGGACTAGCAGCCGAATTGCACGGGAGATTGTGAAAAGTGTTCATATGTAGTAAAAACCTGCGAAATCCGTCCTTTTTCGTCATTTTTTATGGAATCGACTTAAAGCCAGGTCGTCACATTGGCAACTCTTCTCTCTGAAACGGTTGTACATATCGTCTGCAAAGCTATGTCGCGTGCTGCGGTATGTGGAGACACTAAAAGCACCATACTAGAACACAGATGAAGCTGTTGATGTCATAGCTAGTAAGAAGTAGTACAATTGAAATTTTAGATATCGATTATTGACTTTTTAGCTGGCTTTGGTGCCTTGGATATGAGCTAGGACCTTAAGATTCTGCATGAAAGGAGGACTAGCAGCCGAGTTGCACGGGAGAATGTGAAAAGTGTTCATATGTAGTAAAAACCTGTGAAATCCGTCCGTTTTCGTCATTTGTTATCGAATCGACTTAAAGCCAGATCGTCACATTTGCCGCTCTTCTCTCTGAAACGATTGTACTTATCGTCTGCAAAGCTACGTCGCAGTGCTGCGGTATGTGGAGACACTAAAAGCACCATATTAGAACACAGATGAAGCTTCTAAGATGATGTAATAGCCAGTAAGAATTAGTACAACTCAAGTTTTAGGTATCGATTATTGACTTTTTTGCTGGCTTTGGTGCCTTGGACATGAGCTAGGACCTTAAGATTCTGCATGAAAGGAGGACTAGCAGCCGAATTGCACGGGAGAATGTGAAAAGTGTTCATATGTAGTAAAAACCTGAGAAATCCGTCCGTTTTCGTCATTTGTTATCGAATCGACTTAATGCCAGATCGTCACATTGGCCGCTCTTCTCTCTGAAACGGTTGTACTTGTCGTCTGCAAAGCTATGTCGCGTGCTGCGGTATGCGGAGACACTAAAAGCACCATATTAGAACACAGATGAAGCTTCTAAGATGATGTAACAGCCAGTAAGAAGTAGTACAACTCAAGTTTTAGGTATCGATTATTGACTTTTTAGCTGGCTTTGGTGCCTTGGACTTGAGCTAGGACCATAAGATTCTGCATGAAAGGAGGACTAGCAGCCGAGTTGCACGGGAGCATGTGAAAAGTGTTCATATGTAGTAAAAACCTGAGAAATCCGTCCGTTTTCGTCATTTGTTATCGAATCGACGTAAAGCCAGATCGTCACATTGGCCGCTCTTCTCTCTGAAACGGTTGTACTTATCGTCTGCAAAGCTATGTCGCGTGCTGCGGTATGCGGAGACACTAAAAGCACCATAGTAGAACACAGATGAAGCTTCTAAGATGATGTAATAGCCAGTAAGAATTAGTACAATACCAGTTTTAGGTATCGATTATTAAGTGTTTAGCTGGCTTTGGTGCCTTGCACATGAGCTAGGACCTTAAGATTCTGAATGAAAGGAGGACTAGCAGCCGAAATGCACGGGAGATTGTGAAAAGTGTTCATATGTAGTAAAAACCTGCGAAATCCGTCCGTTTTCGTCATTTTTTATGGAATCGACTTAAAGCCAGGTCGTCACATTGGCAACTCTTCTCTCTGAAACGGTTGTACATATCGTCTGCAAAGCTATGTCGCGTGCTGCGGTATGTGGAGACACTAAAAGCACCATACTAGAACACAGATGAAGCTGTTGATGTCATAGCTAGTAAGAAGTAGTACAATTGAAATTTTAGATATCGATTATTGACTTTTTAGCTGGCTTTGGTGCCTTGGATATGAGCTAGGACCTTAAGATTCTGCATGAAAGGAGGACTAGCAGCCGAGTTGCACGGGAGAATGTGAAAAGTGTTCATATGTAGTAAAAACCTGTGAAATCCGTCCGTTTTCGTCATTTGTTATCGAATCGACTTAAAGCCAGATCGTCACATTTGCCGCTCTTCTCTCTGAAACGATTGTACTTATCGTCTGCAAAGCTACGTCGCAGTGCTGCGGTATGTGGAGACTCTAAAAGCACCATAGCAGAACACAGATGAAGCTTCTAAGTTGATGTAATAGCCAGTAAGAAATAGTACAACTCAAGTTTTAGGTATCGATTATTGACTTTTTAGCTGGCTTTGGTGCCTTGGACATGAGCTAGAACCATAAGACTCTGCATGAAAGGAGGACTAGCTGCCGAGTTGCACGGGAGAATGTGAAAAGTGTTCATATGTAGTAAAAACCTGAGAAATCCGTCCGTTTTCGTCATTTGTTATCGAATCGACTTAAAGCCAGATCATCACATTGGCCGCTCTTCTCTCTGAAATGGTTGTACTTATCGTCTGAAAGCTATGTCGTGTGCTGCGGTATGCGGAGACACTAAAAGCACCAAAGCAGAACACAGATGAAGCTTCTAAGATGATGTAATAGCCAGTAAGAATTAGTACAACTCAAGTTTTAGGTATCGATTATTGACTTTTTTGCTGGCTTTGGTACCTTGGACATGAGCTAGGACCTTAAGATTCTGCATGAAAGGAGGACTAGCAGCCGAATTGCACGGGAGAATGTGAAAAGTGTTCATATGTAGTAAAAACCTGAGAAATCCGTCCGTTTTCGTCATTTGTTATCGAATCGACTTAATGCCAGATCGTCACATTGGCCGCTCTTCTCTCTGAAACGGTTGTACTTATCGTCTGCAAAGCTATGTCGCGTGCTGCGGTATGCGGAGACACTAAAAGCACCATAGTAGAACACAGATGAAGCTTCTAAGATGATGTAACAGCCAGTAAGAAGTAGTACAACTCAAGTTTTAGGTATCGATTATTGACTTTTTAGCTGGCTTTGGTGCCTTGGACTTGAGCTAGGACCATAAGATTCTGCATGAAAGGAGGACTAGCAGCCGAGTTGCACGGGAGAATGTGAAAAGTGTTCATATGTAGTAAAAACCTGAGAAATCCGTCCGTTTTCGTCATTTGTTATCGAATCGACTTAAAGCCAGATCATCACATTGGCCGCTCTTCTCTCTGAAACGGTCGTACTTATCGTCTGAAAGCTATGTCGCGTGCTGCGGTATGAGGAGACACTAAAAGCACTATAGTAGAACACAGATGAAGCTTCTAAGATGATGTAATAGCCAGTAAGAATTAGTACAACTCAAGTTTTAGGTATCGATTATTGACTTTTTAGCTGGCTTTGGTGCCTTGGACATGAGCTAGGACCTTAAGATTCTGCATGAAAGGAGGACTAGCAGCCGAATTGCACGGGAGAATGTGAAAAGTGTTCATATGTAGTAAAAACCTGAGAAATCCATCCGTTTTCGTCATTTGTTATCGAATCGACTTAAAGCCAGATCGTCACATTGGCCGCTCTTCTCTCTGAAACGGTTGTACTTATCGTCTGCAAAGCTATGTCGCGTGCTGCGGTATGTAGAGACACTAAATGCACCATAGTAGAACACAGATGAAGCTTCTAAGTTGATGTAATAGCCAGTAAGAAGTAGTAAAATTCAAGTTTTAGGTATCGATTATTGACTTTGTAGCTGGCTTTGGTGCCTTGGACATGAGCTAGGACCTTAAGATTCTGCATGAAAGAAGGACTAGCAGCCGAGTTGTACGGGAGGATGTGAAAAGTGTTCATATGTAGTAAAAACCTGAGAAATCCATACGTTTTCGTCATTGGTTATCGATTCGTCTTAAAGCCAGATCGTCACATTGGCCGCTCTTCTCTCTGAAACGGTTGTACTTATCGTCTGCAAAGCTATGTCGCGTGCCGCGGTATGTGGAGACACTAAAAGCACCATAGTAGAACACAGATGAAGCTTCTAAGTTGATGTAATAGATAGTAAGAGGTAGAACAATTCAAGTGTTAGGTATCCATTATTGACTTTTTAGCTGGATTTGGTGCCTTGGACAAGAGCTAGGACCTTAAGATTCTGCATGAAAGGAGGACTAGCAGCCGAGTTGCACGGGAGGATGTGAAAAGTGTTCATATGTAGTAAAAACCTGAGAAGTCCGTCGGTTTTGTCATTTGTTATCGAATCGACTTAAAGCCAGATCGTCACATTGGCCGCTCTTCTCTCCGAAACGGTTGTACTTATCGTCTGAAAGCTATGTCGCGTGCTGCGGTATACGGAGACACTAAAAGCACCATAGTAGAACACAGATGAAGCTTCTAAGATGATGTAATAGCCAGTAACAATTAGTACAATACCAGTTTTAGGTATCGATTATTGACTTGTAGCTGGCTTTGGTGCCTTGGACATGAGCTAGGACCTTAAGATTCTGCACGAAAGGAGGGTTAGCAGCTGAGTTGCACGGGAGAATGTGAAAAGTGTTCATATGTAGTAAAAACCTGAGAAATCCGTCATTTTTCGTCAATTGTTATGGAATCGACTTAAAGCCAGATCGTCACATTGGCCGCTCTTCCCTCTGACGCTGTTGTACTTATCGTCTGCAATGCTATGTCGCGTGCTGTGGTATGCGGAGACACTTAAAGCACCATAGTAGAACACAGATGAAGCTTCTAAGTTGATGTAATAGCCAGTAAGATGTAGTACAATTCAAGTTTTAGGTATCGATTATTGACTTTTTAGCTGGCTTTGGTGCCTTGAACATGAGCTAGGACCTTAAGATTCTGCATGAAAGGAGGACTAGCAGCCAAGATGCACGGGAGATTGTGAAAAGTGTTCATATGTAGTAAAAACCTGAGAGATCCGTTCGCCATCGTCATTTGTTAACGAATCGACTTAAAGCCAGATCGTCACATTGGCCGCTCTACTCTCTGAAACGGTTGTACTTATCGTCTGCAAAGCTATGTCGCGTGCTGCGGTATGCGGAGACACTAAAAGCACCATAGTAGAAACAGATCAAGCTTCTAATGTGATGTAATAGCCAGTAAGAAGTAGTACAATTCAAGTTTTACTTATCGATTATTGACTTTTTAGCTGGCTGTGGTGCCTTGGACATGAGCTGGGACCTTAAGATTCTGCATGAAAGGAGGACTAGCAGCCGAGTTGCACGGGAGGATGTGAAGAGTTTTCATATCTAGTAAAAACCTGAGAAATCCGTCCAATGTCGTCATTTGTTATCGAATCGACTTAAAACCGGATCGTGACATTGGCCGCTCTTCTCTCTGAAACGGTTGTACTTATCGTCTGCAAAGCTATGTCGCGTGCTGCGGTATGTGGAGACACTAAAATCTCCATAGTAGGACACAGATGAAGATTCTAAGTTGATGTAATAGCCAGTAAGAAGTAGTACAATTCAAGTTTTTGGTATCGATTATTGACTTTTTAGCTGGATTTGGTGCCTTGGACATGAGCTAGGACCCTAAGAATCTGCATGAAAGGGAGACTAGCAGAAAAGTTGCACGGGAGAATTTGAAATGTGCTCATATGTAGTATTAACCTGAGAAATCCGTCCGTTTTTGTCTTTTGTTATCGAGTCGACTAAAGGCCAGATCGTAACATTGTCCGCCCTTCTCTCTGAAACTGCTGTACTTATCGTCTGAAAGCTATGTCGCGTGCTGCGGTATGCGGAGACATTAAAATCACCATAGTAGATCACAGATGAAGATTCTAAGTTGATGTAATAGCCACTAAGAAGTAGTACAATTCAAGTTTTAGGTATCGATTATTGACTTTTTAGCTGACTTTGGTGCCTTGGACATGAGCTAGGACCTTAAGAATCTGCATGAAAGGAGGACTAGCAGCCGAGTTGCACGGGAGAATGTGAAAAGTGTTCATATGTAGTAAAAACCTGAGAAATCCGACCCTTTTCGTCATTTGTTATCGAATCGACTTAATTCCAGATCGACACATTGGCCGCTCTTCTCTCTGAAACGGTTGTACTTATCGTCTGCAAAGCTATGTCGAGTGCTGCGGTATGTGGAGACACTTAAAGCACCATAGTAGAACACAGATGAAGCTTCTAAGTTAATGTAATAGCCAGTAAGAGGTAGTACAATTCAAGTTTTAGGTATCGATTATTGACTTTTTAGCTGGCTTTGGTGCCTTGGACATGAGCTAGGACCTTAAGATTCTGCATGAAAGGAGGACTAGCAGCCGAGTTGCACGGGAGAATGTGAAAAGTGTTCATATGTAGTAAAAACCCGAGAAATATGTACGTTTTCGTCATTGGTTATCGAATCGTCTTAAAGCCAGATCGTCACATTGGCCGCTCTTCTCTCTGAAACGGTTGTACTTATCGTCTGCAAAGCTATGTCGAGTGCTGCGGTATGTAGAGACACGAAAGCACCATAGTAGAACACAGATGATACTTCTAAGTTGATGTAATAGCCAGTAAGAGGTAGTACAATTCAAGTTTTAGGTATCGATTATTGACTTTTTTTCTGGCTTTCGTGCCTTGGACATGAGCTAGGACCTTACGAATCTGCATGAGAGGAGGACTAGCAGAAAAGTTGCACGGGAGAATGTGAAATGTGTTAATATGTAGTATTAACCTGAGAAATCCGTCCGTTTTCGTCTTTTGTTATCGAATCGACTTAAAGCCAGATCGTCACATTGTCCGCCCTTCTCCCTGAAAGGGTTGTACTTATCGTCTGCAAAGCTATGTCGTGTGCTGCGGTATGCGGAGACACTAAAAATACCATAGTAGAACACGGATAAAGCTTCTAAGTTGATGTAATAGCCAGTAAGAAGTAGTACAATTCAAGTTTTAGGCATCGATTATTGACTTTTTAGCTGGCTTTGGAGCCTTGCACATGAGCTAGGACCTTAAGATTCTGCATGAAAGGAGGGCTAGCAGCTGAGTTGCACGGGAGAATGTGAAAAGTGTTCATATGTAGTAAAAACCTGAGAAATCCGTCCGTTTTCGTCGTTTGTTATCGAATCGACTTCAAGCCTGATCGTCACATTGGGCGCCCTTCTCTCTGAAACGGTTGCACTTATCGTCTGCAAAGCTATGTCGCGTGCTGCAGTATGCGGAGACACTAAAAGCAGCATGGTAGAACACAGATGAAGCTTCTAAGTTGATGTAGTAGCTAGTAAGAAGTAGTACAATTGAAATTTTAGATATCGATTATTTACTTTTTAGCTGGCTTTGGTGCCTTGGACATGAGCTAGGACCTTAAGATTCTGCATGAAAGGAGGACTAGCAGAAAAGTTGCACGGGAGAATGTGAAAAGTGTTCATATGTAGTAAAAACCCAAGAAATCCGTACGTTTTCGTCATTGGTTATCGAATCGTCTTAAAGCCAGGTCGTCACATTGGCCGCTCTTCTCTCTGAAACGGTTGTACTTATCGTTTGCAAAGCTATGTCGCGTGCTGCGGTATGTGGAGACACTAAAAGCACCATAGTAGGACACAGATGAAGCTTCTAAGTTGATGTAATAGCCAGTAAGAAGTAGTACAATTCAAGTATTAGGTATCGATTATTGACTTTTTAGCTGGCTTTGGTGCCTTGGACATGAGCTAGGACCCTAAGAATCTGCATGAGAGGGAGACTAGCAGAAAAGTTGCACGGGAGAATGTGGAATGTGCTCATATGTAGTAAAAACCTGAGAAACCCGTCCGTTTTCGTCTTTTGTTATCGAGTCGACTAAAGGCCAGATCGTAACATTGTCCGCCCTTCTCTCTGAAACGGCTGTACTTATCGTCTGAAAGCTATGTCGCGTGCTGCGGTATGCGGAGACACTAAAAGCACCATAGTAGAACACAGATGAAGCTTCTAAGTTGATGTAATAGCCAGTAAGAAGTAGTACAATTCCAGTTTTAGGTATCGATTATTGAATTTTTAGCTGGCTTTGGTGCCTTGGACATGAGCTAGGACCTTAAGATTCTGCATGAAAGCAGGACTAGCAGCCGAGTTGCACGGGAGAATGTGAAAAGTGTTCATATGAAGTAAAAACCTGAGAAATCCGTCCGTTTTCGTCGTTTGTTATCAAATCGACTTAAAGCCTGATCGTCACATTGGGCGCTCTTCTCTCTGAAACGGTTGCACTTATCGTCTGCAAAGCTATGTCGCCTGCTGCAGTATGCGGAGACACTAAAAGCAGCATAGTAGAACACAGATGAAGCTTCTAAGTTGATGTAATAGCTAGTAAGAAGTAGTACAATTGAAATTTTAGATATCGATTATTGACTTTTTAGCTGGCTTTGGTGCCTTGGACATAAGCTAGGACCTTAAGATTCTGCATGAAACGAGGACTAGCAGCCGTGTTGCACGGGAGAATGTGAAAAGTGTTCATATGTAGTAAAAACCGGAGAAATATGTACGTTTTCGTCATTGGTTATCGAATCGTCTTAAAGCCAGATCGTCACATTGGCCGCTCTTCTCTCTGAAACGGTTGTACTTATCGTCTGCAAAGCTATGTCTCGTGCTGCGGTACGTGGAGACACTAAAAGCACCATAGTGGAACACAGATGAAGCTTCTAGGTTGATGTAATAGCCAGTAAGAAGTAGTACAACTCAAGTTTTAGGTATCGATTATTGACTTTTTAGCTGGCTTTGGTGCCTTGGACATGAGCTAGGACCTTAAGATTCTGCATGAAAGGAGGACTAGCAGCCGAGCTTTCACGGGAGGATGTGAAAAGTGTTCATATGTATTAAAAATGTGAGAAATCCGTCCGTTTTCGTCATTTGTTATCGGACCGACTTAAAGCCAGATCGTCACATTGGCCGCTCTTTTCTCTGAACCGGTTGTACTTATCGTCTGCAAAGCTATGTCGCATGCTGTGGTATGCAGAGACACTAAAAGCACCATAGTGGAACACAGATGAAGCTTCTAAGTTGATGTAATGGCAAGTAATGAGTGGTACAATTCAAGTTTTAGGCATCGATTATTGACTTTTAGCTGGCTTTGGTGCCTTGGACATGAGCTAGGACCTTAAGATTCTGTATGAAAGCAGGACTAGCAGCCGAGTTGCACGGGAGAATGTGAAAAGTGTTCATATGTAGTAAAAACATGAGAAATCCGTCCGTTTTCGTCATTTGTTATCGAATCGACTTAAAGCCAGATCGTCACATTGGAAGCTCTTCTCTCTGAAACGGTTGTACTTATCGTCTGCAAAGCGATGTCGCGTGCTGCGGTATGTGGAGACACTAAAAGCACCTTAGTGGAACACAGATGAAGCTTCTAGGTTGATGTAATAGCCAGTAAGAAGTAGTACAACTCAAGTTTTAGGTATCGATTATTGACTTTTTAGCTGGCTTTGGTGCCTTGGACATGAGCTAGGACCTTAAGATTCTGCATGAAAGGAGGACTAGCAGCCGAGCTTTCACGGGAGGATGTGAAAGTGTTCATATGTAGTAAAAACCTGAGAAATCCGTCCGTTTTCGTCATTTGTTATCGGACCGACTTAAAGCCAGATCGTCACATTGGCCGCTCTTCTCTCTGAAACGGTTGTACTTATCGTCTGCAAATCTATGTCGCATGCTGTGGTATGCAGAGACACTAAAATCACCATAGTAGGACACAGATGAAGCTTCTAAGTTGATGTAATAGCCAGTAAGAAGTGGTACAATTCAAGTTTTAGGTATCGATTATTGGCTTTTTAGCTGGCTTTGGTGCCTTGGACATGAGCTAGGACCTTACGAATCTGCATGAGAGGAGGACTAGCAGAAAAGTTGCACGGGAGAATGTGAAATGTGTTAATATGTAGTATTAACCTGAGAAATCCGTCCGTTTTCGTCTTTTGTTATCGAATCGACTTAAAGCCAGATCGTCACATTGTCCGCCCTTCTCTCTGAAACGGTTGTACATATCGTCTGCAAAGCTATGTCGTGTGCTGCGGTATGCGGAGACACTAAAAATACCATAGTAGAACACGGATGAAGCTTCTAAGTTGATGTAATAGCCAGTAAGAAGTAGTACAATTCACGTTTTAGGCATCGATTATTGACTTTTAGCTGGCTTTGGTGCCTTGGACATGAGCTAGGACCTTAAGATTCTGTATGAAAGGAGGACTAGCAGCCGAGTTGCACGGGAGAATGTGAAAAGTGTTCATATGTAGTAAAAACATGAGAAATCCGTCCGTTTTCGTCATTTGTTATCGAATCGACTTAAAGCCAGATCGTCACATTGGAAGCTCTTCTCTCTGAAACGGTTGTACTTATCGTCTGCAAAGCGATGTCGCGTGCTGCGGTATGTGGAGACACTAAAAGCACCATAGTAGAACACAGATGAAGCTTCTAAGTCGATGTAATAGCTAGTAAGAAGTAGTACAATTTAAATTTTAGATATCGATTATTGACTTTTTAGCTGGCTTTGGTGCCTTGGACATGAGCTAGGACCTTAAGAATCTGCATGAAAGGAGAACTAGCAGCCGAGTTGCACGGGAGAATGTGAAAAGTGTTCATATGTAGTAAAAACCTGAGAAACCCGTCCGTTTTCGTCATTTGTTATCGAATCGACTTAAAGCCAGATCGTCACATTGGAAGCTCTTCTCTCTGAAACGGTTGTACTTATCGTCTGCAAAGCGATGTCGCGTGCTGCGGTATACGGAGACACTAAAAGCACCATAGTAGAACACAGATGAAGCTTCTAAGATGATGTAATAGCCAGTAACAATTAGTACAATACCAGTTTTAGGTATCGATTATTGACTTGTAGCTGGCTTTGGTGCCTTGGACATGAGCTAGGACCTTAAGATTCTGCACGAAAGGAGGGTTAGCAGCTGAGTTGCACGGGAGAATGTGAAAAGTGTTCATATGTAGTAAAAACCTGAGAAATCCGTCATTTTTCGTCAATTGTTATGGAATCGACTTAAAGCCAGATCGTCACATTGGCCGCTCTTCCCTCTGACGCTGTTGTACTTATCGTCTGCAATGCTATGTCGCGTGCTGTGGTATGCGGAGACACTTAAAGCACCATAGTAGAACACAGATGAAGCTTCTAAGTTGATGTAATAGCCAGTAAGATGTAGTACAATTCAAGTTTTAGGTATCGATTATTGACTTTTTAGCTGGCTTTGGTGCCTTGAACATGAGCTAGGACCTTAAGATTCTGCATGAAAGGAGGACTAGCAGCCAAGATGCACGGGAGATTGTGAAAAGTGTTCATATGTAGTAAAAACCTGAGAGATCCGTTCGCCATCGTCATTTGTTAACGAATCGACTTAAAGCCAGATCGTCACATTGGCCGCTCTACTCTCTGAAACGGTTGTACTTATCGTCTGCAAAGCTATGTCGCGTGCTGCGGTATGCGGAGACACTAAAAGCACCATAGTAGAAACAGATCAAGCTTCTAATGTGATGTAATAGCCAGTAAGAAGTAGTACAATTCAAGTTTTACTTATCGATTATGGACTTTTTAGCTGGCTGTGGTGCCTTGGACATGAGCTGGGACCTTAAGATTCTGCATGAAAGGAGGACTAGCAGCCGAGTTGCACGGGAGGATGTGAAGAGTTTTCATATCTAGTAAAAACCTGAGAAATCCGTCCAATGTCGTCATTTGTTATCGAATCGACTTAAAACCGGATCGTGACATTGGCCGCTCTTCTCTCTGAAACGGTTGTACTTATCGTCTGCAAAGCTATGTCGCGTGCTGCGGTATGTGGAGACACTAAAATCTCCATAGTAGGACACAGATGAAGCTTCTAAGTTGATGTAATAGCCAGTAAGAAGTAGTACAATTCAAGTTTTTGGTATCGATTATTGACTTTTTAGCTGGATTTGGTGCCTTGGACATGAGCTAGGACCCTAAGAATCTGCATGAAAGGGAGACTAGCAGAAAAGTTGCACGGGAGAATTTGAAATGTGCTCATATGTAGTATTAACCTGAGAAATCCGTCCGTTTTCGTCTTTTGTTATCGAGTCGACTAAAGGCCAGATCGTAACATTGTCCGCCCTTCTCTCTGAAACTGCTGTACTTATCGTCTGAAAGCTATGTCGCGTGCTGCGGTATGCGGAGACATTAAAATCACCATAGTAGATCACAGATGAAGATTCTAAGTTGACGTAATAGCCACCAAGAAGTAGTAAAATTCAAGTTTTAGGTATCGATTATTGACTTTTTAGCTGACTTTGGTGCCTTGGACATGAGCTAGGACCTTAAGAATCTGCATGAAAGGAGGACTAGCAGCCGAGTTGCACGGGAGAATGTGAAAAGTGTTCATATGTAGTAAAAACCTGAGAAATCCGACCCTTTTCGTCATTTGTTATCGAATCGACTTAATTCCAGATCGACACATTGGCCGCTCTTCTCTCTGAAACGGTTGTACTTATCGTCTGCAAAGGTATGTCGAGTGCTGCGGTATGTGGAGACACTTAAAGCACCATAGTAGAACACAGATGAAGCTTCTAAGTTGATGTAATAGCCAGTAAGAGGTAGTACAATTAAAGTTTTAGGTATCGATTATTGACTTTTTAGCTGGCTTTGGTGCCTTGGACATGAGCTAGGACCTTAAGATTCTGCATGAAAGGAGGACTAGCAGCCGAGATGCACGGGAGAATGTGAAAAGCGTTCATATGTAGTTAAAACCTGAGAAATCCGTTCGTTATCGTCATATATTATCGAATCGACTTCAAGCCAGATCGTCACATTGGCCGCTCTTCTCTCTGAAACGGTTGTACTTATCGTCTGCAAAGCTATGTCGCGTGCTGCGGTATGTGGAGACACTAAAAGCACCATAGTAGGACACAGATGAAGCTTCTAAGTTGATGTAATAGCCAGTATGAAGTAGTACAATTCAAGTTTTAGGTATCGATTATTGACTTTTTAGCTGGCTTTGGTGCCTTGGACATGAGCTAGGACCTTAAGATTCTGCATGAAAGGAGGACTAGCAGCCGAGTTGCACGGGAGAATGTGAAAAGTGTTCATATGTAGTAAAAACCCGAGAAATATGTACGTTTTCGTCATTGGTTATCGAATCGTCTTAAAGCCAGATCGTCACATTGGCCGCTCTTCTCTCTGAAACGGTTGTACTTATCGTCTGCAAAGCTATGTCGAGTGCTGCGGTATGTAGAGACACTAAAAGCACCATAGTAGAACACAGATGAAACTTCTAAGTTGATGTAATAGCCAGTAAGAGGTAGTACAATTCAAGTTTTAGGTATCGATTATTGACTTTTTTTCTGGCTTTCGTGCCTTGGACATGAGCTAGGACCTTACGAATCTGCATGAGAGGAGGACTAGCAGAAAAGTTGCACGGGAGAATGTGAAATGTGTTAATATGTAGTATTAACCTGAGAAATCCGTCCGTTTTCGTCTTTTGTTATCGAATCGACTTAAAGCCAGATCGTCACATTGTCCGCCCTTCTCTCTGAAACGGTTGTACTTATCCTCTGCAAAGCTATGTCGTGTGCTGCGGTATGCGGAGACACTAAAAATACCATAGTAGAACACGGATGAAGCTTCTAAGTTGATGTAATAGCCAGTAAGAAGTAGTACAATTCAAGTTTTAGGCATCGATTATTGACTTTTTAGCTGGCTTTGGAGCCTTGCACATGAGCTAGGACCTTAAGATTCTGCATGAAAGGAGGGCTAGCAGCTGAGTTGCACGGGAGAATGTGAAAAGTGTTCATATGTAGTAAAAACCTGAGAAATCCGTCCGTTTTCGTCGTTTGTTATCGAATCGACTTCAAGCCTGATCGTCACATTGGGCGCCCTTCTCTCTGAAACGGTTGCACTTATCGTCTGCAAAGCTATGTCGCGTGCTGCAGTATGCGGAGACACTAAAAGCAGCATGGTAGAACACAGATGAAGCTTCTAAGTTGATGTAGTAGCTAGTAAGAAGTAGTACAATTGAAATTTTAGATATCGATTATTTACTTTTTAGCTGGCTTTGGTGCCTTGGACATGAGCTAGGACCTTAAGATTCTGCATGAAAGGAGGTCTAGCAGAAAAGTTGCACGGGAGAATGTGAAAAGTGTTCATATGTAGTAAAAACCCAAGAAATCCGTACGTTTTCGTCATTGGTTATCGAATCGTCTTAAAGCCAGGTCGTCACATTGGCCGCTCTTCTCTCTGAAACGGTTGTACTTATCGTCTGCAAAGCTATGTCGCGTGCTGCGGTATGTGGAGACACTAAAAGCACCATAGTAGGACACAGATGAAGCTTCTAAGTTGATGTAATAGCCAGTAAGAAGTAGTACAATTCAAGTATTAGGTATCGATTATTGACTTTTTAGCTGGCTTTGGTGCCTTGGACATGAGCTAGGACCCTAAGAATCTGCATGAGAGGGAGACTAGCAGAAAAGTTGCACGGGAGAATGTGGAATGTGCTCATATGTAGTAAAAACCTGAGAAACCCGTCCGTTTTCGTCTTTTGTTATCGAGTCGACTAAAGGCCAGATCGTAACATTGTCCGCCCTTCTCTCTGAAACGGCTGTACTTATCGTCTGAAAGCTATGTCGCGTGCTGCGGTATGCGGAGACACTAAAGGCACCATAGTAGAACACAGATGAAGCTTCTAAGTTGATGTAATAGCCAGTAAGAAGTAGTACAATTCCAGTTTTAGGTATCGATTATTGAATTTTTAGCTGGCTTTGGTGCCTTGGACATGAGCTAGGACCTTAAGATTCTGCATGAAAGCAGGACTAGCAGCCGAGTTGCACGGGAGAATGTGAAAAGTGTTCATATGAAGTAAAAACCTGAGAAATCCGTCAGTTTTCGTCGTTTGTTATCAAATCGACTTAAAGCCTGATCGTCACATTGGGCGCTCTTCTCTCTGAAACGGTTGCACTTATCGTCTGCAAAGCTATGTCGCCTGCTGCAGTATGCGGAGACACTAAAAGCAGCATAGTAGAACACAGATGAAGCTTCTAAGTTGATGTAATAGCTAGTAAGAAGTAGTACAATTGAAATTTTAGATATCGATTATTGACTTTTTAGCTGGCTTTGGTGCCTTGGACATGAGCTAGGACCTTAAGATTCTGCATGAAACGAGGACTAGCAGCCGTGTTGCACGGGAGAATGTGAAAAGTGTTCATATGTAGTAAAAACCCGAGAAATATGTACGTTTTCGTCATTGGTTATCGAATCGTCTTAAAGCCAGATCGTCACATTGGCCGCTCTTCTCTCTGAAACGGTTGTACTTATCGTCTGCAAAGCTATGTCGAGTGCTGCGGTATGTAGAGACACTAAAAGCACCATAGTAGAACACAGATGAAGCTTCTAAGTTGATGTAATAGCCAGTAAGAGGTAGTACAATTCAAGTTTTAGGTATCGATTATTGACTTTTTATCTGGCTTTCGTGCCTTGGACGTGAGCTAGGACCATAAGATTCTGCACGAAAGGAGGACTAGCAGCTGACTTGCCTGGGAGAATATGAAAAGTGTTCATATGTAGTAAAAACCTGAGAAATCCTTCCGTTTTCGTCATTTGTTATCGAATCGACCTAAAGCCAGATCGTGACATTGGCCGCTCTTCTCTCTGAAACGGTTGTACTTATCGTCTGCAAAGCTATGTCTCGTGCTGCGGTACGTGGAGCCACTAAAAGCACCATAGTGGAACACAGATGAAGCTTCTAGGTTGATGTAATAGCCAGTAAGAAGTAGTACAACTCAAGTTTTAGGTATCGATTATTGACTTTTTAGCTGGCTTTGGTGCCTTGGACATGAGCTAGGACCTTAAGATTCTGCATGAAAGGAGGACTAGCAGCCGAGCTTTCACGGGAGGATGTGAAAAGTGTTCATATGTAGTAAAAACCTGAGAAATCCGTCCGTTTTCGTCATTTGTTATCGGACCGACTTAAAGCCAGATCGTCACAATGGCCGCTCTTCTCTCTGAACCGGTTGTACTTATCGTCTGCAAAGCTATGTCGCATGCTGTGGTATGCAGAGACACTAAAATCACCATTGTAGGACACAGATGAAGCTTCTAAGTTGATGTAATAGCAAGTAATGAGTGGTACAATTCAAGTTTTAGGTATCGATTATTGACTTTTTAGCTGGCTTTGGTGCCTTGGACATGAGCTAGGACCTTACGAATCTGCATGAGAGGAGGACTAGCAGAAAAGTTTCACGGGAGAATGTGAAATGTGTTAATATGTAGTATTAACCCGAGAAATCCGTCCGTTTTCGTCTTTTGTTATCGAATCGACTTAAAGCCAGATCGTCACATTGTCCGCCCTTCTCTCTGAAACGGTTGTACTTATCGTCTGCAAAGCTATGTCGTGTGCTGCGGTATGCGGAGACACTAGAAATACCATAGTAGAACACGGATGAAGCTTCTAAGTTGATGTAATAGCCAGTAAGAAGTAGTACAATTCGAGTTTTAGGCATCGATTATTGACTTTTAGCTGGCTTTGGTGCCTTGGACATGAGCTAGGACCTTAAGATTCTGTATGAAAGGAGGACTAGCAGCCGAGTTGCACGGGAGAATGTGAAAAGTGTTCATATGTAGTAAAAACATGAGAAATCCGTCCGTTTTCGTCATTTGTTATCGAATCGACTTAAAGCCAGATCGTCACATTGGAAGCTCTTCTCTCTGAAACGGTTGTACTTATCGTCTGCAAAGCGATGTCGCGTGCTGCGGTATGTGGAGACACTAAAAGCACCATAGTGGAACACAGATGAAGCTTCTAGGTTGATGTAATAGCCAGTAAGAAGTAGTACAACTCAACTTTTAGGTATCGATTATTGACTTTTTAGCTGGCTTTGGTGCCTTGGACATGAGCTAGGACCTTAAGATTCTGCATGAAAGGAGGACTAGCAGCCAAGCTTTCACGGGAGGATGTGAAAAGTGTTCATATGTAGTAAAAACCTGAGAAATCCGTCCGTTTTCGTCATTTGTTATCGGACCGACTTAAAGCCAGATCGTCACATTGGCCGCTCTTCTCTCTGAAACGGTTGTACTTATCGTCTGCAAAGCTATGTCGCATGCTGTGGTATGCAGAGACACTAAAATCACCATAGTAGGACACAGATGAAGCTTCTAAGTTGATGTAATAGCCAGTAAGAAGTGGTACAATTCAAGTTTTAGGTATCGATTATTGACTTTTTAGCTGGCTTTGGTGCCTTGGACATGAGCTAGGACCTTACGAATCTGCATGAGAGGAGGACTAGCAGAAAAGTTGCACGGGAGAATGTGAAATGTGTTAATATGTAGTATTAACCTGAGAAATCCGTCCGTTTTCGTCTTTTGTTATCGAATCGACTTAAAGCCAGATCGTCACATTGTCCGCCCTTCTCTCTGAAACGGTTGTACTTATCGTCTGCAAAGCTATGTCGTGTGCTGCGGTATGCGGAGACACTAAAAATACCATAGTAGAACACGGATGAAGCTTCTAAGTTGATGTAATAGCCAGTAAGAAGTAGTACAATTCACGTTTTAGGCATCGATTATTGACTTTTAGCTGGCTTTGGTGCCTTGGACATGAGCTAGGACCTTAAGATTCTGTATGAAAGGAGGACTAGCAGCCGAGTTGCACGGGAGAATGTGAAAAGTGTTCATATGTAGTAAAAACATGAGAAATCCGTCCGTTTTCGTCATTTGTTATCGAATCGACTTAAAGCCAGATCGTCAAATTGGAAGCTCTTCTCTCTGAAACGGTTGTACTTATCGTCTGCAAAGCGATGTCGCGTGCTGCGGTATGTGGGGACACTAAAAGCACCATAGTAGAACACAGATGAAGCTTCTAAGTCGATGTAATAGCTAGTAAGAAGTAGTACAATTTAAATTTTAGATATCGATTATTGACTTTTTAGCTGGCTTTGGTGCCTTGGACATGAGCTAGGACCTTAAGAATCTGCATGAAAGGAGAACTAGCAGCCGAGCTTTCACGGGAGAATGTGAAAAGTGTTCATATGTAGTAAAAACCTGAGAAACCCGTCCGTTTTCGTCATTTGTTATCGAATCGACTTAAAGCCAGATCGTGACATTGGCCGCTCTTCTCTCTGAAACGGTTGTACAAATCGTGTGAAAGCTATGTCGCGTGCTGCGGTTTGCGGAGACACTAAAAGCACCATAGTAGAACACAGATGAAGCTTCTAAGATGATGTAATAGCCAGTAAGAATTAGTACAATACCAGTTTTAGGTATCGATTATTGACTTTTTAGCTGGCTTTGGAGCCTTGCACATGAGCTAGGACCTTAAGATTCTGCATGTAAGGAGGGCTAGCAGCTGAGTTACACGGGAGAATGTGAAAAGTGTTCATATCTAGTAAAAACCAGAGAAATCCGTCCGTTTTCGTCGTTTGTTATCGAATCGACCTAAAGCCTGATCGTCACATTGGGCGCCCTTCTCTCTGAAACGGTTGCACTTATCGTCTGCAAAGCTATGTCACGTGCTGCAGTATGCGGAGACACTAAAAGCAGCATAGTAGAACACAGATGAAGCTTCTAAGTTGATGTAATAGCTAGTAAGAAGTAGTACAATTGTAATTTTAGATATCGATTATTTACTTTTTAGCTGGCTTTGGTGCCTTGGACATGAGCTACGACCTTAAGATTCTGCATGAAAGGAGGACTAGCAGCCGAGTTGCACGGGAGAATGTGAAAAGTGTTCATAGGTAGTAAAAACCCAAGAAATCCGTACGTTTTCGTCATTGGTTATCGAATCGTCTTAAAGCCAGGTCGTCACATTGGCCGCTCTTCTCTCTGAAACGGTTGTACTTATCGTCTGCAAAGCTAGGTCGAGTGCTGCGGTATGTGGAGACACTAAAAGCACCATAGTAGAACACAGATGAAGCTTCTAAGTTGATGTAATAGCCAGTAAGAAGTACTACAATTCAAGACTTGGGCATCGATTATTGACTTTTTAGCTGGCTTTCGTGCCTTGGACATGAGCTACGACCTTAAGATTCTGCACGAAAGGAGGACTAGCAGCTGACTTGCCTGGGAGAATATGAAAAATGTTTATATGTAGTAAAAACCTGAGAAATCCTTCTGTTTTCGTCATTTGTTATCGAATCGACCTAAAGCCAGATCGTGACATTGGCCGCTCTTCTCTCTGAAACGGTTGTACTTATCGTCTGCAAAGCTATGTCTCGTGCTGTGGTATGTGGAGACACTAAAAGCACCATAGTGGAACACAGATGAAGCTTCTAAGTTGATGTAATAGCCAGTAAGATGTAGTACAACTCAAGTTTTAGGTATCGATTATTGACTTTGTAGCTGGCTTTGGTGCCTTGGACATGAGCTAGGACCTTAAGATTCGGCATGAAAGGAGGACTAGCAGCCGAGCTGCACGGGAGAATGTGAAAAGTGTTCATATGTAGTAAAAAACTGAGAAATCCGTCCGTTTTCGTCATTTGTTATCGAATCGACTTTAAGCCAGATCGTCACATTGGCCGCTCTTCTCTCTGAAACGGTTGTACTTATCGTCTGCAAAGCTATGTCGCATGCTGTGGTATGCGGAGACACTAAAATCACCATAGTAGGACACAGATGAAGCTTCTAAGTTGGTGTAATAGCCAGTAAGAAGTGGTACAATTCAAGTTTTAGGTATCGATTATTGACATTTTAGCTGGGTTTGGTGCCTTGGACATGAGCTAGGACCTTACGAATCTGCATGAGAGGAGGACTAGCAGAAAAGTTGCACGGGAGAATGTGAAATGTGTTAATATGTAGTATTAACCTGAGAAATCCGTCCGTTTTCGTCATTGGTTATCGAATCGTCTTATGGCCAGATCGTCACATTGGCCGCTCTTCCCTCTGAAACGGTTGTACTTATCGTCTGCAAAGCTATGTCGAGTGCTGCGGTATGTGGAGACACTAAAAGCACCATAGTAGAACACAGATGAAGCTTCTAAGTTGATGTAATAGCCAGTAAGAGGTAGTACAATTCAAGTTTTATGTATCGATTATTGACTTTTATCTGGCTTTGGTGCCTTGGACATGAGCTAGGACCTTAAGATTCTGCATGAAAGGAGGACTAGCAGCTGACTTGCCTGGGAGAATATGAAAAGTGTTCATATGTAGTAAAAACCTGAGAAATCCTTCCGTTTTCGTCATTTGTTATCGAATCGACCTAAAGCCAGATCGTGACATTGGCCGCTCTTCTCTCTGAAACGGTTGTACTTATCGTCTGCAAAGCTATGTCGCGTGCTGCGGTATGTGGAGACACTAAAAAACCATAGTAGAACACAGATGAAGCTTCTAAGTTGATGTAATAGCCAGTAAGAAGTACTACAATTCAAGACTTGGGCATCGATTATTGACTTTTTAGCTGGCTTTGGTGCCTTGTAATGAGCTAGGACCTTAAGATTCTGTATGAAAGGAGGACTGGCAGCCGAGTTGCACGGGAGAATGTGAAAAGTGTTCATATGTAGTAAAAACCTGAGAAATCCGTCCGTTTTCGTCATTTGTTATCGAATCGACTTAAAGCCAGATCGTCACATTGGCCGCTCTTCTCTCTGAAACGGTTGTACTTATCGTCTGCAAAGCTATGTCGCATGCTGTGGTATGCGGAGACACTAATATCACCATAGTAGGACACAGATGAAGCTTCTAAGTTGATGTAATAGCCAGTAAGAAGTGGTACAATTCAAGTTTTAGGTATCGATTATTGACTTTTTAGCTGGCTTTGGTGCCTTGGACATGAGCTAGGACCTTACGAATCTGCATGAGAGGAGGACTAGCAGAAAAGTTGCACGGGAGAATGTGAAATGTGTTAATATGTAGTATTAACCTGAGAAATCCGTCCGTTTTCGTCATTTGTTATCGAATCGACTTAAATCCAGATCGTCACATTGGCCGCTCTCCTCTCTGAAACGGTTGTACTTATCGTCTGAAAACTATGTCGCGTGCTGCGGTTTGCGGAGACACTAAAAGCACCATAGTAGAACACAGATGAAGCTTCTAAGATGATGTAATAGCTAGTAAGAAGTAGTACAATTGAAATTGTAGATATCGATTATTGACTTTTTAGCTGGCTTTGGTGCCTTGGACATGAGCTAGGACCTTAAGATTCTGCATGAAAGGAGGACTAGCAGCCGAGTTGCATGGGAGAGTGTGAAAAGTGTTCATATGTAGTAAAAACCCAAGAAATCCGTCCGTTTTCGTCATTGGTTATCGAATCATCTTAAAGCCAGGTCGTCACATTGGCCGCTCTTCTCTCTGAAACGGTTGTACTTATCGTCTGCAAAGCTATGTCGAGTGCTGCGGTATGTGGAGACACTAAAAGCACCATAGTAGAACACAGATGAAGCTTCTAAGTTGATGTAACAGCCAGTAAGAGGTGGTACAATTCAAGTTTTAGGTATCGATTATTGACTTTTTAGCTGGCTTTGGTGCCTTGGACATGAGCTAGGACCTTAAGATTCTGCATGAAAGGAGGACTAGCAGCTGACTTGCCTGCGAGAATATGAAAAGTGTTCATATGTATTAAAAACCTGAGAAATCCTTCCGTTTTCGTCATTTGTTATCGAATCGACCTAAAGCCAGATCGTGACATTGGCCGCTCTTCTCTCTGAAACGGTTGTACTTATCGTCTGCAAAGCTATGTCTCGTGCTGCGGTATGTGGAGACACTAAAAGCACCATGGTGGAACACAGATGAAGCTTCTAAGTTGATGGAATAGCCAGTAAGAAGTAGTACAACTCAGGTTTTAGGTATCGATTATTGACTTTTTAGCTGGCTTTGGTGCCTTGGACATGAGCTAGGACCTTAAGATTCTGCATGAAAGGAGGACTAGCAGCCGAGCTGCACGGGAGGATGTGAAAAGTTTTCATATGTAGTAAAAACCTGAGAAATCCGTCCTTTTTCGTCATTTGTTATCGAATCGACTTAAAGCCGGATCGTCACATTGGCCGCTCTTCTCTCTGAAACGGTTGTACTTATCGTCTGCAAAGCTATGTCGTGTGCTGCTGTATGCGGAGACACTAAAATAACCAAAGTAGAACACAGATGAAGCTTCTAAGTTGATGTAATGGCCAGTAAGAAGAAGTACAATTCAAGATTTGGGCATCGATTATTGACTTTTTAGCTGGATTTGGTGCCTTGGACATGAGCTAGGACCTTAAGATTCGGCATGAAAGGAGTACTAGCAGCCGAGTTGCACGGGAGAATGTGAAAAGTGTTCATATGTAGTAAAAACCTGAGAAATCCGTCCGTTTTCGTCATTTGTTATCGAATCGACTTAAAGCCAGATCTTCACATTGGCCGCTCTTCTCTATGAAACGGTTGTACTTATCGTCTGCAAAGCTATGTCGCATGCTGTGGTATGCGGAGACACTAAAAGCACCATAGTAGCACACAGATGAAGCTTCTAAGTTGATGTAATAGCCAGTAAGATGTAGTAAAATTCAAGTTTTAGGTATCGATTATTGACTTTGTAGCTGGCTTTGGTGCCTTGGACATGAGCTAGGACCTTAAGATTCTGCATGAAAGAAGGACTAGCAGCCGAGTTGTACGGGAGAATGTGAAAAGTGTTCGTATGTTGTAAAAACCTGTGAAATCCGTACGTTTTCGTCATTGGTTATCGATTCGTCCTAATGCCAGATCGTCACATTGGCTGCTCTTCTCTCTGAAACGGTTGTACTTATCGTCTGCAAAGCTATGTCGCGTGCTGCGGTATGCGGAGACACTAAAAGCACCATAGTAGAACACAGATGAAGCTTCTAATTTGATGTAATAGCCAGTAAGAAGTAGTACAATTCTAGTTTTAGGTATCGATTATTGACTTTTTAGCTGGCTGTGGTGCCTTGGACATGAGCTACGACCTTACGATTCTGCATGAAAGGAGGACTAGCCGCCGAATTGCACCGGAGAATGTGAAAAGTGTTCATATGTAGTAAAAACCTGAGAAATACGTCTGTTTTCGTCAGTTGTTATCGAATCGACTTAAAGACAGATCGTCACATTTGCCGCTCTTCTCTCTGAAACGGTTGAACTTATAGTCTGCAAAGCTATGTCGCGTGCTGCGGTATGCAGAGCCAGTAAAAGCACCATAGTAGAACACAGATGAAGCTTCTAAGTTGATGTAATAGCCAGTAAGATGTAGTACAATTCAAGTTTTAGGTATCGATTATTGACTTTGTAGCTGGCTGTGGTGCCTTGGACATGAGCTACGACCTTACGATTCTGCATGAAAGGAGGACTAGCAGCCGAGTTGCACCGGAGAATGTGAAAAGTGTTCATATGTAGTAAAAACCTGAGAAATCCGTCCGTTTTCGTCGTTTGTTATCGAATCGACTTAAAGCCTGATCGTCACATTGGGCGCTTTTCTCTCTGAAACGGTTGTACTTATCGTCTGCAAAGCTATGTCGCGTGCTGCGGTATGCGGAGACACTAAAAGCACCATAGTAGAACACAGATGAAGCTTCTAATTTGATGTAATAGCCAGTAAGAAGTAGTACAATTCAAGTTTTACTTATCGATTATTGACTTTTTAGCTGGCTGTGGTGCCTTGGACATGAGCTACGACCTTAAGATTCTGCATGAAAGGAGGACTAGCAGCCGAGTTGCACAAGAGAATGTGAAAAGTGTTCATATGTAGTAAAAACCTGAGAAATACGTCTGTTTTCGTCAGTTGTTATCGAATCGACTTAAAGCCAGATCGTCACATTTGCCGCTCGTCTCTCTGAAACGGTTGTCCTTATAGTCTGCAAAGATATGTCGCGTGCTGCGGTATGCAGAGACACTAAAAGCACCATAGTAGAACACAGATGAAGCTTCTAAGTTGATGTAATAGCCAGTAAGAAGTGGTACAATTCAAGTTTTATGTATCGATTATTGACTTTTTAGCCGGCTTTGGAGCCTTGGACATGAGCTAGGACCTTACGAATCTGCATGAGAAGAGGACTAGCAGAAACGTTGCACGGGAGAATGTGAAATGTGTTAATATGTAGTATTAACCTGAGAAATCCGTCCGTTTTCGTCTTTTGTTATCGAATCGACTTAAAGCCAGATCGTCACATTGTCCGCCCTTCTCTCTGAAACGGTTGTACTTATCGTCTGCAAAGCTATGTCGTGTGCTGCGGTATGCGGAGACACTAAAAATACCATAGTAGAACGCGGATGAAGCTTCTAAGTTGATGTAATAGCCAGTAAGAAGTAGTACAATTCAAGTTTTAGGCATCGATTATTGACTTTTAGCTGGCTTTGGTGCCTTGGACATGGGCTAGAACCTTAAGATTCTGTATGAAAGGAGGACTAGCAGCCGAGTTGCACGGGAGAATGTGAAAGGTGTTCATATGTAGTAAAAACCTGAGAAATCCGTCCGTTTTCGTCATTTGTTATCGAATCGACTTAAAGCCAGATCGTCACATTGGCCGCTCTTCTCTCTGAAACGGTTGAACTTATCGTCTGAAAGCTATGTCGCGTGCTGCGGTTTGCGGAGACAATAAAAGCACCATTGTAGAACACAGATGAAGCTTCTAATTTGATGTAATAGCCAGTAAGAAGTAGTACAATTCAAGTTTTACTTATCGATTATTGACTTTTTAGCTGGCTGTGGTGCCTTGGACATTAGCTAGGACCTTAAGATTCTGCATGAAAGAAGGACTAGCAGCCGAGTTGTACGGGAGAATGTGAAAAGTGTTCGTATGTAGTAAAAACCAGAGAAATTCGTACGTGTTCGTCATTGGTTATCGAATCGTCTTAAAGCAAGATCGTCACATTGGCCGCTCTTCACTCTGAAACGGTTGTACTTATCGTCTGCAAAGCTATGTCGCGTGCTGCTGTATGCGGAGACACTAAAAGCACCATAGTAGAACACAGATGAAGCTTCTAATTTGATGTAATAGCCAGTAAGAAGTAGTACAATTACAGTTTTAGGTATCGACTATTGACTTTTTAGCTGGCTTTGGTGCCTTGGACATGAGCTAGGACCTTAAGATTCTGCATGTAAGGAGGAGTAGCAGCCTAGTTGCACGGGAGAATGTGAAAAGAGTTCATATGTAGTAAAACCCTGAGAAATACGTCCGTTTTCGTCATTTGTTATCGATTCGACTTAAAGCCAGATCGTCACATTTGCCGCTCTTCTCTCTGAAACGGTTGAACTTATAGTCTGCAAAGCTATGTCGCGTGCTGCGATATGCAGAGCCAGTAAAAGCACCATAGTAGAACACAGATGAAGCTTCTAAGTTGATGTAATAGCCAGTAAGATGTAGTACAATTCAAGTTTTAGGTATCGATTATTGACTTTGTAGCTGGCTTTGGTGCCTTGGACATGAGCTAGGACCTTAAGATTCTGCATGAAAGAAGGACTAGCAGCCGAGTTGTACGGGAGAATGTGAAAAGTGTTCGATTGTAGTAAAAACGTGAGAAATCCGTACGTTTTCGTCATTGGTTATCGATTCGTCTTAAAACCAGATCGTCACATTGGCTGCTCTTCTCTCTGAAACGGTTGTACTTATCGTCTGCAAAGCTATGTCGAGTGTTGCGGTATGTGGAGACACTAAAAGCACCATAGTAGAACACAGATGAAGCTTCTAAGTTGATGTAATAGCTAGTAAGAGGTAGTACAATTCAAGTTTTAGGTATCGATTATTGACTTTTTAGCTGGCTTTGGTGCCTTGGACATGAGCTAGGACCTTAAGATTCTGCATGTAAGGAGGAGTAGCAGCCTAGTTGCACGGGAGAATGTGAAAAGAGTTCATATGTAGTAAAACCCTGAGAAATACGTCCGTTTTCGTCATTTGTTATCGATTCGACTTAAAGCCAGATCGTCACATGGGCCGCTCTTCTCTCTGAAACGGTTGTACTTATAGTCTGCAAAGCTATGTCGCGTGTTGCTTTATGCGGAGACACTAAAAGCACCACAGTAGAACACAGATGAAGCTTCTAAGTTGATGTAATAGCCAGTAAGAAGTAGTAAAATTCAAGTTTTAGGTACCGATTATTGACTTTTTAGCTGGCTTTGGTGCCTTGCACATGAGCTAGGACCTTAAGATTCTGCATGAAAAGAGGACTAGCAGCCGAGTTGCACGGGAGAATGTGAAAAGTGTTCATATGTAGTAAAAACCTGAGAAATCCGTTCGTTATCGTCATTTGTTATCGAATCGACTTAAAGCCAGATCGTGACATTGGCCACTCTTCTCTCTGAAACGGTTGTACTTATCGTCTGCAAAGCTATGTCGCGTGCTGCGGTGTTCGGAGACACTAAAAGCACCTTAGTAGAACACAGATGAAACTTCTAAGATGATGTAATAGCCAGTAAGAAGTAGTACAATTCAAGTTTTAGGTATCGATTATTGACTTTTTGGCTGGCTTTGGTGCCTTGGACGTGAGCTAGGACCTTAAGATTCTGCATGTAAGGAGGACTAGCAGCCGAGATGCACGGTTGAATGTGAAAAGTATTCATATGTAGTAAAAACCTGAGAAATCCGTCCGTTTTCGTCGTTTGTTATCGAATCGACTTAAAGCCTGATCGTCACATTGGGCGCTTTTCTCTCTGAAACGTTTGCACTTATCGTCTGCAAAGCTATGTCGCGTGCTGCAGTATGCGGAGACACTAAAAGCAGCATAGTAGAACACAGATGAAGCTTCTAAGTTGATGTAATAGCTAGTAAGAAGTAGTACAATTGAAATTTTAGATATCGATTATTGACATTTTAGCTGGCTTTGGTGCCTTGGTTATGAGCTAGGACTTTAAGATTCTGCATGAAAGGAGGACTAGCAGCCGAATTGCACGGGAGAATGTGAAAAGTGTTCATATGTATTAAAAACCCGAGAAATCCGTACGTTTTCGTCATTGGTTATCGAATCGTCTTAAGGCCAGATCGTCACATTGGCCGCTCTTCTCTCTGAAACGGTTGTACTTATCGTCTGCAAAGCTATGTCGCGTGCTGCGGTATGCGGAGACACTAAAAGCACCATAGTAGAACACAGATGAAGCTTCTAATTTGATGTAATAGCCAGTAAGAAGTAGTACAATTCAAGTTTTACTTATCGATTATTGACTTTTTAGCTGGCTGTGGTGCCTTGGACATGAGCTACGACCTTAAGATTCTGCATGAAAGGAGGACTAGCAGCCGAGTTGCACAAGAGAATGTGAAAAGTGTTCATATGTAGTAAAAACCTGAGAAATACGTCTGTTTTCGTCAGTTGTTATCGAATCGACTTAAAGCCAGATCGTCACATTTGCCGCTCGTCTCTCTGAAACGGTTGTACTTATAGTCTGCAAAGATACGTCGCGTGCTGCGGTATGCAGAGACACTAAAAGCACCATAGTAGAACACAGATGAAGCTTCTAAGTTGATGTAATAGCCAGTAAGAAGTGGTACAATTCAAGTTTTAGGTATCGATTATTGACTTTTTAGCCGGCTTTGGAGCCTTGGACATGAGCTAGGACCTTACGAATCTGCATGAGAGGAGGACTAGCAGAAACGTTGCACGGGAGAATGTGAAATGTGTTAATATGTAGTATTAACCTGAGAAATCCGTCCGTTTTCGTCTTTTGATATCGAATCGACTTAAAGCCAGATCGTCACATTGTCCGCCCTTCTCTCTGAAACGGTTGTACTTATCGTCTGCAAAGCTATGTCGTGTGCTGCGGTATGCGGAGACACTAAAAATACCATAGTAGAACACGGATGAAGCTTCTAAGTTGATGTAATAGCCAGTAAGAAGTAGTACAATTCAAGTTTTAGCATCGATTATTGACTTTTAGCTGGCTTTGGTGCCTTTGACATGGTCTAGGACCTTAAGATTCTGTATGAAAGGAGGACTAGCAGCCGAGTTGCACGGGAGAATGTGAAAGGTGTTCATATGTAGTAA
Organism: Schistocerca gregaria; assembly: GCF_023897955.1. Classification (NCBI taxonomy): domain Eukaryota; kingdom Metazoa; phylum Arthropoda; class Insecta; order Orthoptera; family Acrididae; genus Schistocerca; species Schistocerca gregaria. The sequence goes on from NW_026061973.1 coordinate 2,039,113, forward strand.
AAACCTGAGAAATCCGTCCGTTTTCGTCATTTGTTATCGAATCGACTTAAAGCCAGATCGTCACATTGGCCGCTCTTCTCTCTGAAACGGTTGTACTTATCGTCTGCAAAGCTATGTCGCGTGCTGCGGTATGTGGAGACACTAAAAGCACCATAGTAGAACACAGATGAAGCTTCTAAGTTGATGTAATAGCTAGTAAGAAGTAGTACAATTTAAATTTTATATATCGATTATTGACTTTTTAGCTGGCTTTGGTGCCTTGGACATGAGCTAGGACCTTAAGAATCTGCATGAAAGGAGGACTTGCAGCCAAGTTGCACGGGAGAATGTGAAAAGTGTTCATATGTAGTAAAAACCTGAGAAACCCGTCCGTTTTCGTCATTTGTTATCGAATCGACTTAAAGCCAGATCGTCACATTGGCAGCTCTTCTCTCTGAAACGGTTGTACTTATCGTCTGAAAGCTATGTCGCGTGCTGCGGTTTGCGGAGACAATAAAAGCACCATTGTAGAACACAGATGAAGCTTCTAATTTGATGTAATAGCCAGTAAGAAGTAGTACAATTCAAGTTTTACTTATCGATTATTGACTTTTTAGCAGGCTGTGGTGCCTTGGACATTAGCTAGGACCTTAAGATTCTGCATGAAAGAAGGACTAGCAGCCGAGTTGTACGGGAGAATGGGAAAAGTGTTCGTATGTAGTAAAAACCTGAGAAATCCGTACGTTTTCGTCATTGGTTATCGAATCGTCTTAAAGCCAGATCGTCACATTGCCGCTCTTCTCTCTGAAACGGTTGTACTTATCGTCTGCAAAGCTATGTCGCGTGCTGCTGTATGCGGAGACACTAAAAGCACCATAGTAGAACACAGATGAAGCTTCTAATTTGATGTAACAGCCAGTAAGAAGTAGTACAATTCCAGTTTTAGGTATCGACTATTGACTTTTTAGCTGGCTTTGGTGCCTTGGACATGAGCTACGACCTTACGATTCTGCATGAAAGGAGGACTAGCAGCCGAGTTGCACGGGTGAATGTGAAAAGTATTCATATGTAGTAAAAACCTGAGAAATACGTCTGTTTTCGTCAGTTGTTATCGAATCGACTTAAAGACAGATCGTCACATTTGCCGCTCTTCTCTCTGAAACGGTTGAACTTATAGTGTGCAAAGCTATGTCGCATGCTGCGGTATGCAGAGCCAGTAAAAGCACCATAGTAGAACACAGATGAAGCTTCTAAGTTGATGTAATAGCCAGTAAGATGTAGTACAATTCAAGTTTTAGGTATCGATTATTGACTTTGTAGCTGGCTTTGGTGCCTTGGACATGAGCTAGGACCTTAAGATTCTGCATGAAAGAAGGACTAGCAGCCGAGTTGTACGGGAGAATGTGAAAAGTGTTCGATTGTAGTAAAAACGTGAGAAATCCGTACGTTTTCGTCATTGGTTATCGATTCGTCTTAAAACCAGATCGTCACATTGGCTGCTCTTCTCTCTGAAACGGTTGTACTTATCGTCTGAAAAGCTATGTCGAGTGTTGCGGTATGTGGAGACACTAAAAGCACCATAGTAGAACACAGATGAAGCTTCTAAGTTAATGTAATAGCTAGTAAGAGGTAGTACAATTCAAGTTTTAGGTATCGATTATTGACTTTTTAGCTGGCTTTGGTGCCTTGGACATGAGCTAGGACCTTATGATTCTGCATGTAAGGAGGAGTAGCAGCCTAGTTGCACGGGAGAATGTGAAAAGAGTTCATATGTAGTAAAACACTGAGAAATACGTCCGTTTTCGTCATTTGTTATCGATTCGACTTAAAGCCAGATCGTCACATGGGCCGCTCTTCTCTCTGAAACGGTTGTACTTATAGTCTGCAAAGCTATGTCGCGTGTTGCGGTATGCGGAGACACTAAAAGCACCACAGTAGAACACAGATGAAGCTTCTAAGTTGATGTAATAGCCAGTAAGAAGTAGTAAAATTCAAGTTTTGGGTATTGATTATTGACTTTTTAGCTGGCTTTGGTGCCTTGCACATGAGCTAGGACCTTAAGATTCTGCATGAAAAGAGGACTACCAGCCGAGTTGCACGGGAGAATGTGAAAAGTGTTCATATGTAGTAAAAACCTGAGAAATCCGTTCGTTATCGTCATTTGTTATCGAATCGACTTAAAGCCAGATCGTGACATTGGCCACTCTTCTCTCTGAAACGGTTGTACTTATCGTCTGCTAAGCTATGTCGCGTGCTGCGGTATGTGGAGACACTAAAAGCACCATAGTAGAACACAGATGAAGCTTCTAAGTTGATGTAATAGCTAGTAAGAGGTAGTACAATTCAAGTTTTAGGTATCGATTATTGACTTTTTAGCTGGCTTTGGTGCCTTGGACATGAGTTAGGAACTTAAGATTCTGCATGTAAGGAGGAGTAGCAGCCTAGTTGCACGGGAGAATGTGAAAAGAGTTCATATGTAGTAAAACACTGAGAAATACGTCCGTTTTCGTCATTTGTTATCGATTCGACTTAAAGCCAGATCGTCACATGGGCCGCTCTTCTCTCTGAAACGGTTGTACTTATGGTCTGCAAAGCTATGTCGCGTGTTGCGGTATGCGGAGACACTAAAAGCACCACAGTAGAACACAGATGAAGCTTCTACGTTGATGTAATAGCCAGTAAGAAGTAGTAAAATTCAAGTTTTGGGTATTGATTATTGACTTTTTAGCTGGCTTTGGTGCCTTGCACATGAGCTAGGACCTTAAGATTCTGCATGAAAAGAGGACTACCAGCCGAGTTGCACGGGAGAATGTGAAAAGTGTTTATATGTAGTAAAAACCTGAGAAATCCGTTCGTTATCGTCATTTGTTATCGAATCGACTTAAAGCCAGATCGTGACATTGGCCACTCTTCTCTCTGAAACGGTTGTACTTATCGTCTGCTAAGCTATGTCGCGTGCTGCGGTATGTGGAGACACTAAAAGCACCATAGTAGAACACAGATGAAACTTCTAAGTTGATGTAATAGCCAGTAAGAAGTAGTACAATTCCAGTTTTAGGTATCGACTATTGACTTATTAGCTGGCTTTGGTGCCTTGGACATGAGATAGGACCTTAAGATTCTGCATGAAAGCAGTACTAGCAGCCGAGTTGCACGGGAGAATGTGAAAAGTGTTCATATGTAGTAAAAACCTGAGAAATCCGTCCGTTTTCGTCGTTTGTTATCGAATCGACTTAAAGCCTGATCGTCACATTGGGCGCTTTTCTCTCTGAAACGGTTGCACTTATCGTCTGCAAAGCTATTTCGCGTGCTGCAGTATGCGGAGACACTAAAAGCAGCATAGTAGAACACAGATGAAGCTTCTAAGTTGATGTAATAGCTAGTAAGAAGTAGTACAATTGAAATTTTAGATATCGATTATTGACATTTTAGCTGGCTTTGGTGCCTTGGACATGAGCTAGGACTTTAAGATTCTGCATGAAAGGAGGACTAGTAGCCGAGTTGCACGGGAGAATGTGAAAAGTGTTCATATGTAGTAAAAACCTGAGAAATCAGTACGTTTTCGTCATTGGTTATCGTATGGTCTTAAAGCCAGATCGTCACATTGGCCGCTCTTCTCCCTGAAACGGTTGTACTTATCGTCTGCAAAGCTATGTCGCGTGCTGCGGTATGTGGAGACACCAAAATCACCATAGTAGGACACAGATGAAGCTTCTTAGTTGAGGTAATAGCCAGTAAGAAGTAGTACAATTCAAGTTTTAGTTATCGATTATTGACTTTTCTGCTGGCTTTAGTGCCTTGGACATGAGCTAGGACCCTAAGAACCTGCATGAGAAGGAGACTAGCAGAAACGTTGCATGGGAGAATGTGAAAAGTGCTCATATGTAGTATTAACCTGAGAAATCCGTCCGTTTTCGTCTTTTGTTATCGAATCGACTTAAAGCCAGATCTTCACATTGTCCGCTCTTCTCTCTGAAACGGTTGTACTTATCGTCTGAAAGCTATGTCGCGTGCTGCGGTATGCGGAGACACTAAAAGCACCATAGTAGAACACAGATGAAGCTTCTAAGATGATGTAATAGCTAGTAAGAATTAGTACAATACCAGTTTTAGGTATCGATTATTGACTTTTTGGCTGGCTTTGGTGCCTTGGACATGAGCTAGGCCCTTAACATTCTGCATTAAAGGAGGAGTAGCAGCCGAGTTGCACGGGAGAATGTGAAAAGTGTTCATATGTATTAAACCCTGAGAAATACGTCCGTTTTCGTCATTTCTTATCGAATTGACTTAAAGCCAGATCGTCACATTGGCCGCTCTTCTCTCTGAAACGGTTGTACTTATAGTCTGCAAAGCTATGTCAAATGCTGCGGTATGCGGAGACACTAGAAGCACCATAGTAGAACACAGATGAAGCTTCTAAGTTAAAGTAATAGCCAGTAAGAGGTAGTACAACTCAAGTTTTAGTTATCGATTATTGACTTTTTAGCTGGCTTTGGTGCCTTGGACAAGAGCTAGGACCTTAAGATTCTGCATGAAAGGAGGACTAGCAGCCGAGTTGCACGGGAGGATGTGAAAAGTTTTCATATGTAGTAAAAACCTGAGAATTCCGTCCATTTTCGTCATTTGTTATCGAATCGACTTAAAGCCGGATCGTCACATTGGCCGCTCTTCTCTCTGAAACGGTTGTACTTATCGTCTGCAAAGCTATTTCGCGTGCTGCAGTATGCGGAGACACTAAAAGCAGCATAGTAGAACACAGATGAAGCTTCTAAGTTGATGTAATAGCTAGTAAGAAGTAGTACAATTGAAATTTTAGATATCGATTATTGACATTTTAGCTGGCTTTGGTGCCTTGGACATGAGCTAGGACTTTAAGATTCTGCATGAAAGGAGGACTAGTAGCCGAGTTGCACGGGAGAATGTGAAAAGTGTTCATATGTAGTAAAAACCTGAGAAATCAGTACGTTTTCGTCATTGGTTATCGTATGGTCTTAAAGCCAGATCGTCACATTGGCCGCTCTTCTCCCTGAAACGGTTGTACTTATCGTCTGCAAAGCTATGTCGCGTGCTGCGGTATGTGGAGACACCAAAATCACCATAGTAGGACACAGATGAAGCTTCTTAGTTGAGGTAATAGCCAGTAAGAAGTAGTACAATTCAAGTTTTAGTTATCGATTATTGACTTTTCTGCTGGCTTTAGTGCCTTGGACATGAGCTAGGACCCTAAGAACCTGCATGAGAAGGAGACTAGCAGAAACGTTGCATGGGAGAATGTGAAAAGTGCTCATATGTAGTATTAACCTGAGAAATCCGTCCGTTTTCGTCTTTTGTTATCGAATCGACTTAAAGCCAGATCTTCACATTGTCCGCTCTTCTCTCTGAAACGGTTGTACTTATCGTCTGAAAGCTATGTCGCGTGCTGCGGTATGCGGAGACACTAAAAGCACCATAGTAGAACACAGATGAAGATTCTAAGATGATGTAATAGCTAGTAAGAATTAGTACAATACCAGTTTTAGGTATCGATTATTGACTTTTTGGCTGGCTTTGGTGCCTTGGACATGAGCTAGGCCCTTAACATTCTGCATTAAAGGAGGAGTAGCAGCCGAGTTGCACGGGAGAATGTGAAAAGTGTTCATATGTATTAAACCCTGAGAAATACGTCCGTTTTCGTCATTTCTTATCGAATTGACTTAAAGCCAGATCGTCACATTGGCCGCTCTTCTCTCTGAAACGGTTGTACTTATAGTCTGCAAAGCTATGTCAAATGCTGCGGTATGCGGAGACACTAGAAGCACCATAGTAGAACACAGATGAAGCTTCTAAGTTAAAGTAATAGCCAGTAAGAGGTAGTACAACTCAAGTTTTAGTTATCGATTATTGACTTTTTAGCTGGCTTTGGTGCCTTGGACAAGAGCTAGGACCTTAAGATTCTGCATGAAAGGAGGACTAGCAGCCGAGTTGCACGGGAGGATGTGAAAAGTTTTCATATGTAGTAAAAACCTGAGAATTCCGTCCATTTTCGTCATTTGTTATCGAATCGACTTAAAGCCGGATCGTCACATTGGCCGCTCTTCTCTCTGAAACGGTTGTACTTATCGTCTGCAAAGCTATTTCGCGTGCTGCGGTATGCGGAGACACTAAAATAACCATATTAGAACACAGATGAAGCTTCTAAGTTGATGTAATAGCCAGTAAGAAGTAGTACAATTCAAGATTTGTGCATCGATTATTGACTTTTAGCTGGCTTTGGTGCCTTGGACATGAGCTAGGACCTTAAGATTCTGCATGAAAGGTGGACTAGCAGCCGAATTGCAGGGGAGAATGTGAAAAGTGTTCATATGTAGTAAAAACCTGAGAAATCCGTCCGTTTTCGTCATTTGTTATGGAATTGTCTTAAAGCCACATCGTCACATTGGCCGCTCTTCTCTCTGAATCGGTTGTACTTATCGTCTGCAAAGCTATGTCGCGTGCTGCGGTATTCGGAGACACTAAAAGCACCATAGTAGAACACAGATGAAGCTTATAAGATGATGTAATAGCCAGTAAGATGTAGTGCAATTCAAGTTTTAGGTATCGATTATTGACTTTTTGGCTGGCTTTGGTGCCTTGGACATGAGCTAGGACCTTAAGATTCTGCATGACAGGAGGACTAGCAGCCAAGATGCACGGGAGAATGTGAAAAGTGTTCATATGTAGTAAAACCCTGAGAAATTCGTCCGTTTTCGTCATTTGTTATCGAATCGACTTAAAGCCAGATCGTCACATTGGCCGCTCTTCTCTCTGAATCGGTTGTACTTATCGTCTGCAAAGCTATGTCGCGTGCTGCGGTATTCGGAGACACTAAAAGCACCATAGTTGAACACAGATGAAGCTTCTAAGTTAAAGTAATAGCCAGTAAGAGGTAGTACAATTCAAGTTTTAGGTATCGATTATTGACTTTTTAGCTGGCTTTGGTGCCTTGGACATGAGCTAGGACCTTAAGATTCCGCATGAATGGAGGACTAGCAGCCGAGTTGAACGGGAGAATGTGAAAAGTGTTCATATGTAGTAAAAACCTGAGAAACCCGTCTGTTTCCGCCATTTGTTATCGAATCGACTTAAAGCCAGATCGTCACATTGGCCGCTCTTCTCTCTGAAACGGTTGTACTTATCGTCTGCAAAGCTATGTCGTGTGCTGCGGTATGCGGAGACACTAAAATCAGCATAGTTGGACACAGATGAAGCTTCTAAGTTGATGTAATAGCCAGTAAGAAGTAGTACAATTCAAGTTTATGTATCGATTATTGACTTTTTAGCTTGCTTTGGTGCCTTGGACATGAGCTAGGACCTTACGAATCTGCATGAGAGGAGGACTAGCAGAAACGATGCATGGGAGAATGTGAAATGTGTTAATATGTAGTATTAACCTGAGAAATCCGTCCGTTTTCGTCATTTGTTATCGAATCGACTTAAAGCCAGATCGTCACATTGGCCGCTCTTCTCTCTGATTCGGTTGTACTTATCGTCTGCAAAGCTATGTCGCGTGCTGCGGTATTCGGAGACACTAAAAGCACCATAGTAGAACACAGATGAAGCTTCTAAGTTGATGTAATAGCCAGTAAGAAGTAGCAAATTTGAAGTTTTAGGTATCGATTATTGACTTTTTAGCTGGCTTTGGTGCCTTGGAAGAGAGCTAGGACCTTAAGATTCTGCGTGAAAGGAGGACTAGCTGCCGAGTTGCACGGGAGAATGTGAAAAGTGTTCATATGTAGTAAAAACCCGAAATATCCGTCCGTTTTCGTCATTTGTTAACCAATCGACTTAAAGCCAGATCGTCACATTGTCCGCCCATCTCTCTGAAACGGTTGTACTTATCGTCTGCAAAGCTATGTCGCGTGCTGCGGTATGCCGAGACACTAAAAATACCATAGTAGAACACGGATGAAGCATCGAAGTTGATGTAATAGCCAGTAAGAAGTAGTACAATTCAAGTTTTAATCATCGATTATTGCCTTTTAGCTGGCTTTGGTGCCTTGGACATGAGCTAGGACCTTAAGATTCTGCATGAAAGGAGGACTAGCAGCTGAGTTGCACGGGAGAATGTGAAAAGTGTTCATATGTAGTAAAAACCTGAGAAATCCGTCCGTTTTCGTCATTTGTTATCGAATCGAGTTAAAGCCAGATCGTCACATTGGCCGCTCTTCTCTCTGAAACGGTTGTACTTATCGTCTGCAAAGCTATGTCGCGTGCTGCGGTATGCGGAGACACTAAAAGCACCATAGTAGAACACAGATGAAGCTTCTAAGATGATGTAATAGCCAGTAAGAAGTAGTACAATTCAAGTTTTAGGTATCGATTATTGACTTTTTAGCTGGCTTTGGTGCCTTGGACATGAGCTAGGACCTTAAGATTCTGCATGAAAGGAGGACTAACAGCCGAGTTGCACGGGAGAATGTGAAAAGTGTTCATATGTACTAAAAACCTGAGAAATCCGTCCGTTTTCGTCATTTGTTATCGAATCGACTTAAAGCCAGATCGTCACCCTGTCCGCCTTTCTCTCTGAAACGGTTGTACTTATCGTCTGCAAAGCTATGTCGCGTGCTGCGGTACGCGGAGACATTAAAAATATCATAGTATAACACGGATGAAGCTTCTAAGTTGATGTAATATCCAGTAAGAAGTAGTACAATTCAAGTTTTAGGCATCGATTATTGACTTTTAGCTGGCTTTGGTGCCTTGGACATGAGCTAGGACCTTAAGATTCTGCATGAAAGGAGGACTAGCAGCCGAGTTGCACAAGAGAATGTGAAAAGTGTTCATATGTAGTAAAAACCTGAGAAATACGTCTGTTTTCGTCAGTTGTTATCGAATCGACTTAAAGCCAGATCGTCACATTGGCCGCTCGTCTCTCTGAAACGGTTGTACTTATAGTCTGCAAAGCTATGTCGCGTGCTGCGGTATGCAGAGACACTAAAAGCACCATAGTAGAACACAGATGAAGCTTCTAAGTTGATGTAATAGCCAGTAAGATGTGGTACAATTCAAGTTTTAGGTATCGATTATTGACTTTTTAGCCGGCTTTGGAGCCTTGGACATGAGCTAGGACCTTACGAATCTGCATGAGAGGAGGACTAGCAGAAACGTTGCACGGGAGAATGTGAAATGTGTTAATATGTAGTATTAACCTAAGAAATCCGTTCGTTTTCGTCTTTTGTTATCGAATCGACTTAAAGCCAGATCGTCACATTGTCCGCCCTTCTCTCTGAAACGGTTGTACTTATCGTCTGCAAAGCTATATCGTGTGCTGCGGTATGCGGAGACACTAAAAATACCATAGTAGAACACGGATGAAGCTTCTAAGTTGATGTAATAGCCAGTAAGAAGTAGTACAATTCAAGTTTTAGGCATCGATTATTGACTTTTAGCTGGCTTTGGTGCCTTGGACATTTGCTAGGACCTTAAGATTCTGCATGAAAGAAGGACTAGCAGCCGAGTTGTACGGGAGAATGTGAAAAGTGTTCTTATGTAGTAAAAACCTGAGAAATCCGTACGTTTTCGTCATTGGTTATCGAATCGTCTTAAAGCCAGATCGTCACATTGGCCGCTCTTCTCTCTGAAACGGTTGTACTTATCGTCTGCAAAGCTATGTCGCGTGCTGCTGTATGCGGAGACACTAAAAGCACCATAGTAGAACACAGATGAAGCTTCTAATTTGATTTAATAGCCAGTAAGAAGTAGTACAATTCCAGTTTTAGGTATCGACTATTGACTTTTTAGCTGGCTTTGGTGCCTTGGACATGAGCTACGACCTTACGATTCTGAATGAAAGGAGGACTAGCAGCCGAGTTGCACGGGAGAATGTGAAAAGTGTTCATATGTAGTAAAAACCTGAGAAATACGTCTGTTTTCGTCAGTTGTTATCGAATCGACTTAAAGACAGATCGTCACATTTGCCGCTCTTCTCTCTGAAACGGTTGAACTTATAGTCTGCAAAGCTATGTCGCGTGCTGCGGTATGCAGAGCCAGTAAAAGCACCATAGTAGAACACCGATGAAGCTTCTAAGTTGATGTAATAGCCAGTAAGATGTAGTACAATTCAAGTTTTAGGTATCGATTATTGACTTTATAGCTCGCTTTGGTGCCTTGGACATGAGCTAGGACCTTAAGATTCTGCATGAAAGAAGGACTAGCAGCCGAGTTGTACCGGAGAATGTGAAAAGTGTTCGATTGTAGTAAGAACGTGAGAAATCCGTACGTTTTCGTCATTGGTTATCGATTCGTCTTAAAACCAGATCGTCACATTGGCTGCTCTTCTCTCTGAAACGGTTGTACTTATCGTCTGCAAAGCTATGTCGAGTGTTGCGGTATGTGGGGACACTAAAAGCACCATAGTAGAACACAGATGAAGCTTCTAAGTTGATGTAATAGCCAGTAAGAAGTAGTACAATTCAAGTTTTACTTATCGATTATTGACTTTTTAGCTGGCTTTGGTGCCTTGGACATGAGCTAGGACCTTAAGATTCTGCATGTAAGGAGGAGTAGCAGCCTAGTTGCACGGGAGCATGTGAAAAGAGTTCATATGTAGTAAAACCCTGAGAAATACGTCCGTTTTCGTCATTTGTTATCGATTCGACTTAAAGCCAGATCGTCACATTGGGCGCTCTTCTCTCTGAAACGGTTGTACTTATAGTCTGCAAAGCTATGTCGCGTGTTGCGGTATGCGGAGACACTAAAAGCACCACAGTAGAACACAGATGAAGCTTATAAGTTGATGTAATAGCCAGTAAGAAGTAGTAAAATTCAAGTTTTAGGTATCGATTATTGACTTTTTAGCTGGCTTTGGTGCCTTGCACATGAGCTAGGACCTTAAGATTCTGCATGAAAAGAGGACTAGCAGCCGAGTTGCACGGGAGAATGTGAAAAGTGTTCATATGTAGTAAAAACCTGAGAAATCCGTTCGTTATCGTCATTTGTTATCGAATCGACTTAAAGCCAGATCGTGAACTTGGCAACTCTTCTCTCTGAAACGGTTGTACTTATCGTCTGCTAAGCTATGTCGCGTGCTGCGGTATGTGGAGACACTAAAAGCACCATAGTAGAACACAGATGAAGCTTCTAAGTTGATGTAATAGCTAGTAAGAAGTAGTACAATTGAAATTTTAGATATCGATTATTGACATTTTAGCTGGCTTTGGTGCCTTGGACATGAGCTAGGACTTTAAGATTCTGCATGAAAGGAGGACTAGCAGCCGAATTGCACGGGAGAATGTGAAAAGTGTTCATATGTAGTAAAAACCCGAGAAATCCGTACGTTTTCGTCATTGGTTATCGAATCGTCTTAAAGCCAGATCGTCACATTGGCCGCTCTTCTCTCTGAAACGGTTGTACTTATCGTCTGCAAAGCTATGTCGAGTGCTGCGGTATGTGGAGACACTAAGAGCACCATAGTAGACCACAGATGAAGCTTCTAAGTTGATGTAATAGCCAGTAAGAAGTAGTACAACTCAAGTTTTAGGTATCGATTATTGACTTTTTAGCTGGCTTCGGTTCCTTGGACATGAGCTAGGACCTTAAGATTCTGCATGAAAGGAGGACTAGCAGCCGAGCTGCACGGGAGGATGTGAAAAGTTTTCATATGTAGTAAAAACCTGAGAATTCCGTCCATTTTCGTCATTTGTTATCGAATCGACTTAAAGCCGGATCGTTACATTGGCCGCTCTTCTCTCTGAAACGGTTGTACTTATCGTCTGCAAAGCAATGTCGCGTGCTGCGGTATGCGGAGACACTAAAATAACCATAGTAGAACACAGATGAAGCTTCTAAGTTGATGTAATAGCCAGTAAGAAGTAGTACAATTCAAGATTTGGGCATCGATTATTGACTTTTTAGCTGGCTTTGGTGCCTTGGACATGAGCTAGGACCTTAAGATTCTGCATGTAAGGAGGAGTAGCAGCCTAGTTGCACGGGAGAATGTGAAAAGAGTTCATATGTAGTAAAACACTGAGAAATACGTCCGTTTTCGTCATTTGTTATCGATTCGACTTAAAGCCAGATCGTCACATGGGCCGCTCTTCTCTCTGAAACGGTTGTACTTATAGTCTGCAAAGCTATGTCGCGTGTTGCGGTATGCGGAGACACTAAAAGCACCACAGTAGAACACAGATGAAGCTTCTAAGTTGATGTAATAGCCAGTAAGAAGTAGTAAAATTCAAGTTTTGGGTATTGATTATTGACTTTTTAGCTGGCTTTGGTGCCTTGCACATGAGCTAGGACCTTAAGATTCTGCATGAAAAGAGGACTACCAGCCGAGTTGCACGGGAGAATGTGAAAAGTGTTCATATGTAGTAAAAACCTGAGAAATCCGTTCGTTATCGTCATTTGTTATCGAATCGACTTAAAGCCAGATCGTGACATTGGCCACTCTTCTCTCTGAAACGGTTGTACTTATCGTCTGCTAAGCTATGTCGCGTGCTGCGGTATGTGGAGACACTAAAAGCACCATAGTAGAACACAGATGAAGCTTCTAAGTTGATGTAATAGCTAGTAAGAGGTAGTACAATTCAAGTTTTAGGTATCGATTATTGACTTTTTAGCTGGCTTTGGTGCCTTGGACATGAGCTAGGACCTTAAGATTCTGCATGTAAGGAGGAGTAGCAGCCTAGTTGCACGGGAGAATGTGAAAAGAGTTCATATGTAGTAAAACACTGAGAAATACGTCCGTTTTCGTCATTTGTTATCGATTCGACTTAAAGCCAGATCGTCACATGGGCCGCTCTTCTCTCTGAAACGGTTGTACTTATAGTGTGCAAAGCTATGTCGCGTGTTGCGGTATGCGGAGACACTAAAAGCACCACAGTAGAACACAGATGAAGCTTCTAAGTTGATGTAATAGCCAGTAAGAAGTAGTAAAATTCAAGTTTTGGGTATTGATTATTGACTTTTTAGCTGGCTTTGGTGCCTTGCACATGAGCTAGGACCTTAAGATTCTGCATGAAAAGAGGACTACCAGCCGAGTTGCACGGGAGAATGTGAAAAGTGTTCATATGTAGTAAAAACCTGAGATATCCGTTCGTTATCGTCATTTGTTATCGAATCGACTTAAAGCCAAATCGTGACATTGGCCACTCTTCTCTCTGAAACGGTTGTACTTATCGTCTGCTAAGCTATGTGGCGTGCTGCGGTATGTGGAGACACTAAAAGCACCATAGTAGAACACAGATGAAACTTCTAAGTTGATGTAATAGCCAGTAAGAAGTAGTACAATTCCAGTTTTAGGTATCGACTATTGACTTTTTAGCTGGCTTTGGTGCCTTGGACATGAGATAGGACCTTAAGATTCTGCATGAAAGCAGTACTAGCAGCCGAGTTGCACGGGAGAATGTGAAAAGTGTTCATATGTAGTAAAAACCTGAGAAATCCGTCCGTTTTCGTCGTTTGTTATCGAATCGACTTAAAGCCTGATCGTCACATTGGGCGCTTTTCTCTCTGAAACGGTTGCACTTATCGTCTGCAAACCTATTTCGCGTGCTGCAGTATGCGGAGACACTAAAAGCAGCATAGTAGAACACAGATGAAGCTTCTAAGTTGATGTAATAGCTAGTAAGAAGTAGTACAATTGAAATTTTAGATATCGATTATTGACATTTTAGCTGGCTTTGGTGCCTTGGACATGAGCTAGGACTTTAAGATTCTGCATGAAAGGAGGACTAGTAGCCGAGTTGCACGGGAGAATGTGAAAAGTGTTCATATGTAGTAAAAACCCGAGAAATCAGTACGTTTTCGTCATTGGTTATCGTATGGTCTTAAAGCCAGATCGTCACATTGGCCGCTCTTCTCCCTGAAACGGTTGTACTTATCGTCTGCAAAGCTATGTCGCGTGCTGCGGTATGTGGAGACACCAAAATCACCATAGTAGGACACAGATGAAGCTTCTTAGTTGAGGTAATAGCCAGTAAGAAGTAGTACAATTCAAGTTTTAGTTATCGATTATTGACTTTTCTGCTGGCTTTAGTGCCTTGGACATGAGCTAGGACCCTAAGAACCTGCATGAGAAGGAGACTAGCAGAAACGTTGCATGGGAGAATGTGAAAAGTGCTCATATGTAGTATTAACCTGAGAAATCCGTCCGTTTTCGTCTTTTGTTATCGAATCGACTTAAAGCCAGATCTTCACATTGTCCGCTCTTCTCTCTGAAACGGTTGTACTTATCGTCTGAAAGCTATGTCGCGTGCTGCGGTATCCGGAGACACTAAAAGCACCATAGTAGAACACAGATGAAGCTTCTAAGATGATGTAATAGCCAGTAAAAGGTAGTACAATTCAAGTTTTAGGTATCGATTATTGACTTTTTAGCTGGCTTTGGTGCCTTGGACATGAGCTAGGACCTTAACATTCTGCATTAAAGGAGGAGTAGCAGCCGAGTTGCACGGGAGAATGTGAAAAGTGTTCATATGTAGTAAAACCCTGAGAAACACTTCCGTTTTCGTCATTTGTTATCGAATCGACTTAAAGCCAGATCGTGACATTGGCCACTCTTCTCTCTGAAACGGTTGTACTTATCGTCTGCTAAGCTATGTCGCGTGCTGCGGTATGTGGAGACACCAAAATCACCATAGTAGGACACAGATGAAGCTTCTTATTTGAGGTAATAGCCAGTAAGAAGTAGTACAATTCAAGTTTTAGTTATCGATTATTGACTTTTTAGCTGGCTTTGGTGCCTTGGACATGAGCTAGGACCTTAAGATTCTGCATGAAAGGAGGACTAGCAGCCGAGTTGCACGGGAGGATGTGAAAAGTTTTCATATGTAGTAAAAACCTGAGAATTCCGTCCATTTTCGTCATTTGTTATCGAATCGACTTAAAGCCGGATCGTCACATTGGCCGCTCTTCTCTCTGAAACGGTTGTACTTATCGTCTGCAAAGCTATGTCGCGTGCTGCGGTATGCGGAGACACTAAAATAACCATATTAGAACACAGATGAAGCTTCTAAGTTGATGTAATAGCCAGTAAGAAGTAGTACAATTCAAGATTTGTGCATCGATTATTGACTTTTAGCTGGCTTTGGTGCCTTGGACATGAGCTAGGACCTTAAGATTCTGCATGAAAGGTGGACTAGCAGCCGAATTGCAGGGGAGAATGTGAAAAGTGTTCATATGTAGTAAAAACCTGAGAAATCCGTCCGTTTTCGTCATTTGTTACGGAATTGTCTTAAAGCCACATCGTCACATTGGCCGCTCTTCTCTCTGAATCGGTTGTACTTATCGTCTGCAAAGCTATGTCGCGTGCTGCGGTATTCGGAGACACTAAAAGCACCATAGTAGAACACAGATGAAGCTTATAAGATGATGTAATAGCCAGTAAGATGTAGTGCAATTCAAGTTTTAGGTATCGATTATTGACTTTTTGGCTGGCTTTGGTGCCTTGGACATGAGCTAGGACCTTAAGATTGTGCATGACAGGAGGACTAGCAGCCAAGATGCACGGGAGAATGTGAAAAGTGTTCATATGTAGTATAACCCTGAGAAATACGTCCGTTTTCGTCATTTGTTATCGAATCGACTTAAAGCCAGATCGTCACATTGGCCGCTCTTCTCTCTGAATCGGTTGTACTTATCGTCTGCAAAGCTATGTCGCGTGCTGCGGTATTCGGAGACACTAAAAGCACCATAGTTGAACACAGATGAAGCTTCTAAGTTAAAGAAATAGCCAGTAAGAGGTAGTACAATTCAAGTTTTAGGTATCGATTATTGACTTTCTAGCTGGCTTTGGTGCCTTGGACATGAGCTAGGACCTTAAGATTCCGCATGAATGGAGGACTAGCAGCCGAGTTGAACGGGAGAATGTGAAAAGTGTTCATATGTAGTAAAAACCTGAGAAACCCGTCCGTTTTCGTCATTTGTTATCGAATCGACTTAAAGCCAGATCGTCACATTGGCCGATCTTCTCTCTGAAACGGTTGTACTTATCGTCTGCAAAGCTATGTCGTGTACTGCGGTATGCGGAGACACTAAAATCAGCATAGTTGGACACAGATGAAGCTTCTAAGTTGATGTAATAGCCAGTAAGAAGTAGTACAATTCAAGTTTTAGGTATCGATTATTGACTTTTTAGCTTGCTTTGGTGCCTTGGACATGAGCTAGGACCTTACGAATCTGCATGAGAGGAGGACTAGCAGAAACGATGCATGGGAGAATGTGAAATGTGTTAATATGTAGTATTAACCTGAGAAATCCGTCCGTTTTCGTCATTTGTTATCGAATCGACTTAAAGCCAGATCGTCACATTGGCCGCTCTTCTCTCTGATTCGGTTGTACTTATCGTCTGCAAAGCTATGTCGCGTGCTGCGGTATTCGGAGACACTAAAAGCACCATAGTAGAACACAGATGAAGCTTCTAAGATAATGTAATAGCCAGTAAGAAGTAGTACAATTCAAGTTTTAGGTATCGATTATTGACTTTTTAGCTGGCTTTGGTACCTTGGACATGAGTTAGGACCTTAAGATTGTGCATGAATGGAGGACTAGCAGCCGAGTTGAACGGGAGAATGTCAAAAGTGTTCATATGTAGTAAAAACCTGAGAAATCCGTCCGTTTTCGTCATTTGTTATGGAATCGACTTAAAGCCAGTTCGTCAAATTGGCCGCTCTTCTTTCTGAAACGGTTGTACTTATAGTCTGCAAAGCTATGTCGCGTGCTGCGGTATGCGGTGACACTAAAAGCACCATAGTAGAACACAGATGAAGCTTCTAAGTTGATGTAATAGCCAGTAAGAAGTAGCAAATTTCAAGTTTTAGGTATCGATTATTGACTTTTTAGCTGGCTTTGGTGCCTTGGAAGAGAGCTAGGACCTTAAGATTCTGCGTGAAAGGAGGACTAGCTGCCGAGTTGCACGGGAGAATGTGAAAAGTGTTCATATGTAGTAAAAACCCGAAATATCCGTCCGTTTTCGTCATTTGTTAACCAATCGACTTAAAGCCAGATCGTCACATTGTCCGCCCATCTCTCTGAAACGGTTGTACTTATCGTCTGCAAAGCTATGTCGCGTGCTGCGGTATGCCGAGACACTAAAAATACCATAGTAGAACACGGATGAAGCATCGAAGTTGATGTAATAGCCAGTAAGAAGTAGTACAATTCAAGTTTTAATCATCGATTATTGCCTTTTAGCTGGCTTTGGTGCCTTGGACATGAGCTAGGACCTTAAGATTCTGCATGAAAGGAGGACTAGCAGCTGAGTTGCACGGGAGAATGTGAAAAGTGTTCATATGTAGTAAAAACCTGAGAAATCCGTCCGTTTTCGTCATTTGTTATCGAATCGAGTTAAAGCCAGATCGTCACGTTGGCCGCTCTTCTCTCTGAAACGGTTGTACTTATCGTCTGCAAAGCTATGTCGCGTGCTGCGGTATGCGGAGACACTAAAAGCACCATAGTAGAACACAGATGAAGCTTCTAAGATGATGTAATAGCCAGTAAGAAGTAGTACAATTCAAGTTTTAGGTATCGATTATTGACTTTTTAGCTGGCTTTGGTGCCTTGGACATGAGCTAGGACCTTAAGATTCTGCATGAAAGGAGGACTAGCAGCCGAGTTGCACGGGAGAATGTGGAAAGTGTTCATATGTACTAAAAACCTGAGAAATCCGTCCGTTTTCGTCATTTGTTATCGAATCGACTTAAAGCCAGATCGTCACACTGTCCGCCTTTCTCTCTGAAACGGTTGTACTTATCGTCTGCAAAGCTATGTCGCGTGCTGCGGTACGCGGAGACATTAAAAATATCATAGTAGAACACGGATGAAGCTTCTAAGTTGATGTAATATCCAGTAAGAAGTAGTACAATTCAAGTTTTAGGCATCGATTATTGACTTTTAGCTGGCTTTGGTGCCTTGGACATGAGCTAGGACCTTAAGATTCTGCATGAAAGGAGGACTAGCAGCCGAGTTGCACAAGAGAATGTGAAAAGTGCTCATATGTAGTAAAAACCTGAGAAATACGTCTGTTTTCGTCAGTTGTTATCGAATCGACTTAAAGCCAGATCGTCACATTGGCCGCTCGTCTCTCTGAAACGGTTGTACTTATAGTCTGCAAAGCTATGTCGCGTGCTGCGGTATGCAGAGACTCTAAAAGCACCATAGTAGAACACAGATGAAGCTTCTAAGTTGATGTAATAGCCAGTAAGAAGTAGTACAATTCAAGTTTCAGGTATCGATTATTGACTTTTTAGCTGGCTTTGGTGCCTTGGACATGAGCTAGGACCTTAAGATTTTTCATTAATGGAGGACTAGCAGAAGAGTTGCACGGGAGAATGTGAAAAGTGTTCATATGTAGTAAAAGCCTGAGAAATCCGTCCGTGTTCGACATTTGTTATCGAATCGACTTAAACCAGATCGTCACATTGGCCGCTCTTCTCTCTGAAACGGTTGTACTTATCGTCTGCAAAGCTATGTCGCGAGCTGCGGTATGCGGAGACACTAAAAGCACCATAGTAGAACACAGATGAAGCTTCTAAGCTGATGTAATAGCCATTAAGAAGTAGTACAATTCATGTTATAAGTATCGATTATTGACTTCTTAGCTGGCTTTGGTACCTTGGGCATGAGCTAGGACCTTATGATTCTGCATGAAAGGAGGACTAGCAGCCCAGTTGCACGGGAGAATGTGAAAAGTGTTCATATGTAGTAAAAACCTGAGAAATCCGTCCGTTTCCGCCATTTGTTATGGAATCGACTTAAAGCCAGATCGTCACATTGGCCGCTCTTCTCTCTGAAACGGTTGTACTTATCGTCTGCAAAGCTATGTCGCGAGCTGCGGTATGCGGAGACACTAAAAGCACCATAGTAGAACACAGATGAAGCTTCTAAGCTGATGTAATAGCCATTAAGAAGTAGTACAATTCATGTTATAAATATCAATTATTGACTTCATAGCTGGCTTTGGTGACTTGAACATTAGCTAGGACCTTAAGATTCTGCATGAAAGGAAGACTAGCAGCCGAGTTGCACTGGAGAATGTGGAAAATGTTCATATGTAGTAAAAACCTGAGAAATCCTTCCGTTTTCGTCATTTGTTATCGAATTGACTTAAAGCCAGATCGTCACATTGGCCGCTCTTCTCTCTGAAACGGTTGTACTTATCGACTGCAAAGCTATGTCGCGTGCTGCGGTATGCGGAGACACTAAAAGCACCATAGTAGAACACAGATGAAGCCTCTAATTTGATGTAATAGCCATTAAGAAGTAGTATAATTCAAGTTTTAGGTATCGATCATTGACTTTTTAGCTGGCTTTGGTGCCTTGGACATGGCTAGGACCTTAAGATTCTGCATGAAAGGAGGACTAGCAGCCGAGTTGCACGGGAGAATGTGAAAAGTGTTCATATGTAGTAAAAACCTTAAAAATCCGTTCGTTATCGTCATTGTTATCGAATCGACTTAAAGCCAGATCGTCACATTAGTCGCTCTTCTCTCTGAAATGGTTGTACTTATCGACTGCAAACCTATGTCGCGTGCTGCGGTATGCGGAGACACTAAAAGCACCATAGTAGAACACAGATGAAGCTTCTAAGTTGATGTAATAGTCAGTAAGAAGTAGTACAATTCAAGTGTTAGGTATTGATTATTGACTTTTTAGCTGGCTTTGGTGCCTTGGACATGAGCTAGGACTTTAAGATTCAGCATGAAAGGAGGATTTGCAGCCGAGTTGCACGGCAGAATGTGAAAAGTGTTCATATATAGTAAAAACCTGAGAAATACGTCCGTTTTCGTCATTTGTTATCGAATCGACTTAAAGCCAGATCGTCACATTGGCCGCTCTTCTCTCTGAAACGGTTGTACTTATCGTCTGCAAAGTTATGTCGCGTGCTGCGGTATGCGGAGACACTAAAAGCACCATAGTAGAACACAGATGAAGCTTCTAAGTTGATGTAATAGCCAGTAAGAAGTAGTACAATTCAAGTTTTAGGTATCGATTATTGAATTTTTAGCTGGCTTTGGTGCCTTGGACATGAGCTAGGGCCTTAAGATTCTGCATGAAAGGAGGACTAGCAGCCGAGTTGCGAGGGAGAAAGTGAAAAGTTTTCATATGTAGTAAAAACCTGAGAAATCCGTCAGTTTCCGCCATTTGTTATGGAATCGACTTGAAGCCAGTTCGTCACATTGGCCGCTCTTCTCTCTGAAACGGTTGTACTTATCGTCTGCAAAGCTATGTCGCGTGCTGCGGTATGCGGAGACACTAAAAGCACCATAGTAGAACACAGATGAAGCTTATAAGCTGATGTAATAGCCAGTAAGAAGAAGTACAATTCATGTTATAGGTATCGATGGTTGACTTTTTAGCGGTCTTTGGAGCCTTGGACATGAGCTAGGACCTTAAGATTCTTCATTAATGGAGGACTAGCAGACGAGTTGCACGGGAGAATGTGAAAAGTGTTCATATGTAGTAAAAGTCTGAGAAATCCGTCCGTGTTCGACATTTGTTATCGAATCGACTTAAAGCCAGATCGTCACATTGGCCGCTCTTCTCTCTGAAACGGTTGTACTTATTGTCTGCAAAGCTATGTCGAGCGCTGCTGTATGCGGGGACACTAAAAGCACCATAGTAGAACACAGATGAAGCTTCTAAGTTGATGTAATAGCCAGTAAGAAGTAGTACAATTCAAGTTATAGGTAAAGATTATTGACTTTTTAGCTGGCTTTGGTACCTTGTACATTAGCTAGGACCTTATGATTCTGCATGAAAGGAGGACTAGCAGCCGAGTTGCACGGGAGAATGTGAAAAGTGTTCATATGTAGTAAAAACCAAAGAAATCCGTCTGTTTCCGCCATTTGTTATCGAATCGACTTAAAGCCAGATCGTCACATTGGCCGCTCTTCTCTCTGAAACGGTTGTACTTATCGTCTGCAAAGCTATGTCGCGTGCTGCGGTATGCGGAGACACTAAAAGCACCATAGTAGAACACAGATGAAGCTTCTAAGCTGATGTAATAGCCAGTAAGAAGTAGTACAATTCATGTTATAGGTATCGATTATTGACTTCTTAGCTTGCTTTGGTGACTTGACCATGAGCTAAGACCATAAGATTCTGCATGAAAGGAGGACTAGCAGCCGAGTTGCACGGGAGAATGTGGAAAATGTTCATAATGTAGTAAAAACCTGAGAAATCCGTTCGTTATCGTCATTTGTTATCGAATTGACTTAAAGCCAGATCGTCACATTGGCCGCTCTTCTCTCTGAAACGGTTGTACTTATCGACTGCAAAGCTATGTCGCGGGCTGCGGTATGCGGAGATACTAAAAGCACCATAGTAGAACACAGATGAAGCCTCTAATTTGATGTAATAGCCAGTAAGAAGTAGTATAATTCAAGTTTTAGGTATCGATTATTGACTTTTTAGCTGGCTTTGGTGCCTTGGACATGGCTAGGACCTTAAGATTCTGCATGAACGGAGGACTAGCAGCCGAGTTGCACGGGAGAATGTGAAAAGTGTTCATATGTAGTAAAAACCTTAAAAATCCGTTCGTTATCGTCATTGTTATCGAATCGACTTAAAGCCAGATCGTCACATTAGCCGCTCGTCTCTCTGAAACGGTTGTACTAATCGACTGCAAAGCTATGTCGCGTGCTGCCGTATGCGGAGACACTAAAAGCACCATAGTAGAACACAGATGAAGCTTCTAAGTTGATGTAATAGTCAGTAAGAAGTAGTACAATTCAAGTTGTAGGTATTGATTATTGACTTTTTAGCTGGCCTTGGTGCCTTGGACATGAGCTAGGACCTTAAGATTCTGCATGAAAGGAGGACTAGCAGCCGAGTTGCACGGGAGAATGTGAAAAGTTTTAATATGTAGTAAAAACCAGAGAAATCCGTCCGTGTTCGACATTTGTTATCGAATCGACTTAAAGCCAGATCGTCACATTGGCCGCTCTTCTCTCTGAAACGGTTGTACTTATCGTCTGCAAAGCTATGTCGAGTGCTGAGGCATGCGGAGACACTAAAAGCACCATAGTAGAACACAGATGAAGCTTCTAAGTTGAAGTAATAGTCAGTAAGAAGTAGTAAAATTCAAGTTTTAGATATTGATTATTGACTTTCTAGCTGGCTTTGGAGACTTGGACATGAGCTAGGACCTTAAGATTCTGCATGAAAGGAGGACTAGCAGCCGAGTTGCACGGGAGAATGTGAAAAAGTGTTCATATGTAGTAAAAGCCTAAGAAATCCGTCCGTGTTCGACATTTGTTATCGAATCGACTTAAAGCCTGATCGTCACATTGGCCGCTCTTCTCTCTGAAACGGTTGTACTTATCGTCTGCAAAGCTATGTCACGTGCTGCGGTATGTGGAGACACTGAAAGCACCATAGTAGAACACAGATAAAGCTTCTAAGTTGATGTAATAGCCAGTAAGAAGTAGTACAACTCAAGTTTTAGGTATCGATTATTGACTTTTTAGCTGGCTTTGGTGCCTTGAACATGAGCTAGGACCATAAGATTCCGCATGAAAGGAGGACTAGCAGCCGAGATGCACGGGAGAATGCGAAAAGTCTTCATATGTAGTAAGAACCTGAAAAATCAGTCCGTTTTCGACATTTGTTATCGAATCGACTTACGGCCAGATCGTCACATTGGCCGCTCTTCTGTCTGATACGGTTGTACTTATCGTCTGTAGGCTATGTCGCGTGCTGCGGTATGCGGAGACACTAAAAGCACCATAGTGGTACACAGATGAAGCTTCTAAGATGATGTAATAGCCAGTAAGAAGTAGTACAATTCAAGTTTTAGGTATCGATTGTTGACTTTTTACCCTTCTTTGGTGCCTTGGGCATGAGCTATGAACTTAAGATTTTGCTTGATAGGAGGTCTAGCAGCTGCGTTGCACGTGAGCATGTGAAAAGTGTTCATATGTAGTAAAACCCTGAGAAATACGTCCGTTTTCGTCATTTGTTATCGAATCGACTTAAAGCCAGAACGTCACATTGGCCGCTCTACTCTCTAAAACGGTTGTATTTATCGTCTGCAAAGCTATGTCGCGTGCTGCGGTATGCGGAGCACTAAAAAAACCATAGTAGAACACATATGAAGCTTCTAAGTTGATGTAATAGCCAGTAAGAAGTAGTACAATTCAAGTTATAGGTATCGATTATTGACTTTTTAGCTAGCTTTGGTGCCTTGGACAAGAGCTAGGACCTTAAGATTCTGCGTGAAAGGAGGACTAGCAGCCGAGTTGCACAGGAGAATGTCAAAAGTGCTCATATGTAGTAAAAACCAGAGAAATCCGTCCGTGTTCGACATTTGTTATGGAATCGACTTAAAGCCAGATCGTCACATTGGCCACTCTTCTCTCTGAAACGGTTGTACTTATCGTCTGCAAAGCTATGTCGAGTGCTGCGGCATGCGGAGACACTAAACGCACCATAGTAGAACACAGATGAAGCTTCCAAGTTGATGTAACAGCCAGTAAGAAGTAGTACAATTCAAGTTGTAGGTATCGATTATTGACTTTTTAGCTGGCTTTGGTGCCTTGAACATGAGCTAGGACCTTAAGATTCTTCATTAATGGAGGACTAGCAGCCGAGTTGCACGGGAGAATGTAAAAAAGTGTTCATATGTAGTAAAAGCCTAAGAAATCCGTCCGCGTTCGACATTTGTTATCGAATCGACTTAAAGCCAGATCGTCACATTGGCCGCTCTTCTCTATGAAACGGTTGTACTTATTGTCTGCAAAGCTATGTCGAGTGCTGCGGTATGCGGAGACACTAAAAGCACCATAGTAGAACACAGATGAAGCTTCTAAGTTGATGTAATAGCCAGTAAGAAGTAGTACAATTCAAGTTATAGGTATCGATTATTGACTTTTTAGCTGGCTTTGGTACCTTGGACATGAGCTAGGACCCTATGATTCTGCATGAAAGGAGGACTAGCAGCCCAGTTGCACGGGAGAATGTGAAAAGTGTTCATATGTAGTAAAAACCTGAGAAATCCGTCCGTTTCTGCCATTTGTTATGGAATCGACTTAAAGCCAGATCGACACATTGGCCGCTCTTGTCTCTGAAACGGAGATGTACTTATCGTCTGCAAAGCTATGTCGCGTGCTGCGGTATGCGGAGACACTAAAAGCACCATAGTAGAACACATATGAAGCTTCTAAGTTGATGTAATAGCCAGTAAGAAGTAGTACAATTCAAGTTATAGGTATCGATTATTGACTTTTTAGCTGGCTTTGGTGCCTTGGACATGGCTAGGACCTTAAGATTCTGCATGAAAGGAGGACTAGCAGCCGAGTTGCACGGGAGAATGTGAAAAGTGTTCATATGTAGTAAAAACCTTAAAAATCCGTTCGTTATCGTCATTGTTATCGAATCGACTTAAAGCCAGATCGTCACATTAGCCGCTCTTCTCTCTGAAACGGTTGTACTAATCGACTGCAAAGCTATGTCGCGTGCTGCCGTATGCGGAGACACTAAAAGCACCATAGTGGAACACAGATGAAGCTTCTAAGTTGATGTAATAGTCAGTAAGAAGTAGTACAATTCAAGTTTTAGGTATTGATTATTGACTTTTTAGCTGGCCTTGGTGCCTTGGACATGAGCTAGGACCTTAAGATTCTGCATGAAATGAGGACTAGCAGCCGAGTTGCACGGGAGAATGTGAAAAGTTTTAATATGTAGTAAAAACCAGAGAAATCCGTCCGTGTTCGACATTTGTTATCGAATCGACTTAAAGCCAGATCGTCACATTGGCCGCTCTTCTCTCTGAAACGGTTGTACTTATCGTCTGCAAAGCTATGTCGAGTGCTGCGGCATGCGGAGACACTAAAAGCACCATAGTAGAACACAGATGAAGCTTCTAAGTTGAAGTAATAGTCAGTAAGAAGTAGTAAAATTCAAGTTTTAGGTATTGATTATTGACTTTTTAGCTGGCTTTGGAGACTTGGACATGAGCTAGGACCTTAAGATTCTGCATGAAAGGAGGACTAGCAGCCGAGTTGCACGGGAGAATGTGAAAAGTGTTTATATGTAGTAAAAACCTGAGAAACACGTCCGTTTTCGTCATTTGTTATCGAATCGACTTAAAGTTAGATCGTCACATTGGCCGCTCTTCTCTCTGAAACGGTTGTACTTATCGTCTGCAAAGCTATGTCGCTTGCTGCGGTATGTGGAGACACTAAAATCACCATAGTAGAACACAGATGAAACTTCCAAGTTGATGTAATAGCCAGTAAGAAGTAGTACAATTCAAGTTGTAGGTATCGATTATTGACTTTTTAGCTGGCTTTGGTGCCTTGAACATGAGCTAGGACCTTAAGATTCTTCATTAATGGAGGACTAGCAGCCGAGTTGCACGGGAGAATGTGAAAAAGTGTTCATATGTAGTAAAAGCCTAAGAAATCCGTCCGTGTTCGACATTTGTTATCGAATCGACTTAAAGCCAGATCGTCACATTGGCCGCTCTTCTCTCTGAAACGGTTGTACTTATCGTCTGCAAAGCTATGTCACGTGCTGCGGTATGTGGAGACACTGAAAGCACCATAGTAGAACACAGATAAAGCTTCTAAGTGGATGTAATAGCCAGTAAGAAGTAGTACAACTCAAGTTTTAGGTATCGATTATTGACTTTTTAGCTGGCTTTGGTGCCTTGAACATGAGCTAGGACCATAAGATACCGCATGAAAGGAGGACTAGCAGCCGAGATGCACGGGAGAATGCGAAAAGTCTTCATATGTAGTAAGAACCTGAAAAATCAGTCCGTTTTCGTCATTTGTTATCGAATCGACTTACAGCCAGATCGTCACATTGGCCGCTCTTCTGTCTGATACGGTTGTACTTATCGTCTGTAAGCTATGTCGCGTGCTGCGGTATGCGGAGACACTAAAAGCACCATAGTGGTACACAGATGAAGCTTCTAAGATGATGTAATAGCCAGTAAGAAGTAGTACAATTCAAGTTTTAGGTATCGATTGTTGACTTTTTACCCTTCTTTGGTGCCTTGGGCATGAGCTAGGAACTTAAGATTTTGCATGATATGAGGTCTAGCAGCCGCGATGCACGTGAGAATGTGAAAAGGGTTCATACGTAGTAAAAACCTGAGAAATCCGTCCATTTTCGTCATTTGTTATCGAATCGACTTAAAGCTAGATCGTCACATTGGCCGCTCTTCTCTCTGAAACGGTTGTACTTATCGTCTGCAAAGCTATGTCGAGTGCTGCGGCATGCGGAGACACTAAAAGCACCATAGTAGAACACAGATGAAGCTTCTAAGTTGATGTAATAGTCAGTAAGAAGTAGTACAATTCAAGTTTTAGGTATTGATTATTGACTTTTTAGCTGGCTTTGGTGCCTTGGACATGAGCTAGGACCTTAATATTCTGCATGAAAGGAGGACTAGCAGCCGAGTTGCACGGGAGAATGTGAAAAGTGTTCATATGTAGTAAAAACCAGAGAAATCCGTCCGTGTTCGACATTTGTTATCGAATCGACTTAAAGCCAGATCGTCACATTGGCCGTTCTTCTCTCTGAAACGGTTGTACTTATCGTCTGCAAAGCTATGTCGAGTGCTGCGGCATGCGGAGACACTAAAAGCCCCATAGTAGAACACAGATGAAGCTTCTAAGTTGATGTAATAGCCAGTAAGAAGTAGTACAATTCAAGTTTTAGGTATCGATTGTTGACTTTTTACCCTTCTTTGGTGCCTTGGGCATGAGCTAGGAACTTAAGATTTTGCATGATAGGAGGTCTAGCAGCTGCGTTGCACGTGAGAATGTGAAAAGTGTTCATATGTAGTAAAAACCTGAGAAATACGTCCGTTTTCGTCATTTGTTATCGAATCGACTTAAAGCCAGATCGTCACATTGGCCGCTCTACTCTCTAAAACGGTTGTACTTATCGTCTGCAAAGCTATGTCGCGTGCTGCGGTATGCGGAGACACTAAAAGCACCATAGTAGAACACAGATGAAGCTTCTAAGTTGATGTAATAGCCAGTAAGAAGTAGTACAATTCAAGTTATAGGTATCGATTATTGACTTTTTAGCTGGCTTTGGTGCCTTGGACAAGAGCTAGGACCTTAAGATTCTGCATGAAAGGAGGACTAGCAGCCGAGTTGCACAAGAGAATGTGAAAAGTGTTCATATGTAGTAAAAACCAGAGAAATCCGTCCGTGTTCGACATTTGTTATGGAATCGACTTAAAGCCAAATCGTCACATTGGCCGCTCTTCTCTCTGAAACGGTTGTACTTATCGTCTGCAAAGCTATGTCGAGTGCTGCGGCATGCGGAGACACTAAACGCACCATAGTAGAACACAGATGAAGCTTCTAAGTTGATGTAATAGCCAGTAAGAAGTAGTACAATTCAAGTTTTAGGTATCGATTGTTGACTTTTTACCCTTCTTTGGTGCCTTGGGCATGAGCTAGGAACTTAAGATTTTGCATGATAGGAGGTCTAGCAGCCACGTTGCACGTGAGAATGTGAAAAGTGTTCATATGTAGTAAAAACCTGAGAAATCTGTCCGTTTTCGTCATTTGTTATCGAATCGACTTAAAGCCAGATCGTCACATTGGGCGCTCTACTCTCTAAAACGGTTGTACTTATCGTCTGAAAAGCTATGTCGCATGCTGCGGTATGCGGAGACACTAAAAGCACCATAGTAGAACACAGATGAAGCTTCTAAGTTGAGGTAATAGCCAGTAAGAAGTAGTACAATTCAAGTTATAGGTATCGATTATTGACTTTTTAGCTGGCTTGGGTGCCTTGGACATGAGCTAGGACCTTAAAATTCTGCATGAAAGGAGGACTAACAGCCAAGTTGCACGGAAGAATGTGAAAAGTGTTCATATATAGTAAAAACCTGAGAAATACGTCCGTTTTCGACATTTGTTATCGAATCGGCTTAAAGCCAGATCGTCACATTGGCCGCTCTTCTCTCTGAAACGGTTGTACTTATCGTCTGCAAAGCTATGTCGCTTGCTGCGGTATGTGGAGACACTAAAATCACCATAGTAGAACACAGATGAAGCTTCCAAGTTGATGTAATAGCCAGTAAGAAGTAGTACAATTCAAGTTGTAGGTATCGATTATTGACTTTTTAGCTGGCTTTGGTGCCTTGAACATGAGCTAGGACCTTAAGATTCTTCATTAATGGAGGACTAGCAGCCGAGTTGCACGGGAGAATGTGAAAAAGTGTTCATATGTAGTAAAAGCCTAAGAAATCCGTCCGTGTTCGACATTTGTTATCGAATCGACTTAAAGCCAGATCGTCACATTGGCTGCTCTTCTCTCTGAAACGGTTGTACTTATTGTCTGCAAAGCTATGTCGAGTGCTGCGGTATGCGGAGACACTAAAAGCACCATAGTAGAACACAGATGAAGCTTCTAAGTTGATGTAATAGCCAGTAAGAAGTAGTACAATTCAAGTTATAGGTATCGATTATTGACTTTTTAGCTGGCTTTGGTACCTTGGACATGAGCTAGGACCTTATGATTCTGCATGAAAGGAGGACTAGCAGCCCTTTTGCACGGGAGAATGTGAAAAGTGTTAATATGTAGTAAAAACCTGAGAAATCCGTCCGTTTCTGCCATTTGTTATGGAATCGACTTAAAGCCAGATCGACACATTGGCCGCTCTTCTCTCTGAAACGGTTATGTACTTATCGTCCGCAAAGCTATGTCACGTGCTGCGGTATGCGGAGACACTAAAAGCACCATAGTAGAACACAGATGAAGCTTCTAAGCTGATGTAATAGCCAGTAAGAAGTAGTACAATTCATGTTATAGGTATCGATTATTGACTTCTTAGCTGGCTTTGGTGACTTGAACATGAGCTAGGACCTTAAGATTCTGCATGAAGGGAGGACTAGCAGCCGAGTTGCACTGGAGAATGTGGAAAATGTCCATATGTAGTAAAAACCTGGGAAATCCTTCCGTTTTCGTCATTTGTTATCGAATTGACTTAAAGCCAGATCGTCACATTGGCCGCTCTTCTCTCTGAAACGGTTGTACTTATCGACTGCAAAGCTACGTCGCGGGCTGCGGTATGCGGAGATACTAAAAGCACCATAGTAGAACACAGATGAAGCCTCTAATTTGATGTAATAGCCAGTAAGAAGTAGTATAATTCAAGTTTTAGGTATCGATTATTGACTTTTTAGCTGGCTTTGGTGCCTTGGACATGGCTAGGACCTTAAGATTCTGCATGAAAGGAGGACTAGCAGCCGAGTTGCACGGGAGAATGTGAAAAGTGTTCATATGTAGTAAAAACCTTAAAAATCCGTTCGTTATCGTCATTGTTATCGAATCGACTTAAAGCCAGATCGTCACATTAGCCGCTCTTCTCTCTGAAACGGTTGTACTAATCGACTGCAAAGCTATGTCGCGTGCTGCCGTATGCGGAGACACTAAAAGCACCATAGTAGAACACAGATGAAGCTTCTAAGTTGATGTAATAGTCAGTAAGAAGTAGTACAATTCAAGTTTTAGGTATTGATTATTGACTTTTTAGCTGGCCTTGGTGCCTTGGACATGAGCTAGGACCTTAAGACTCTGCATGAAAGGAGGACTAGCATCCGAGTTGCACGGGAGAATGTGAAAAGTTTTAATATGTAGTAAAAACCAGAGAAATCCGTCCGTGTTCGACATTTGTTATCGAATCGACTTAAAGCCAGATCGTCACATTGGCCGCTCTTCTCTCTGAAACGGTTGTACTTATCGTCTGCAAAGCTATGTCGAGTGCTGCGGCATGCGGAGACACTAAAAGCACCATAGTAGAACACAGATGAAGCTTCTAAGTTGAAGTAATAGTCAGTAAGAAGTAGTACAATTCAAGTCTTAGGTATTGATTATTGACTTTTTAGCTGGCTTTGGAGACTTGGACATGAGCTAGGACCTTAAGATTCTGCATGAAAGGAGGACTAGCAGCCGAGTTGCACGGGAGAATGTGAAAAGTGTTTATATGTAGTAAAAACCTGAGAAACCCGTCCGTTTTCGTCATTTGTTATCGAATTGACTTAAAGCCAGATCGTCAAATTGGCCGCTCTTCTCTCTGAAACGGTTGTACTTATCGTGTGAAAGCTATGTCGCGTGCTGCGGTTTGCGGAGACACTAAAAGCACCATAGTAGAACACAGATGAAGCTTCTAAGATGATGTAATAGCCAGTAAGAAGTAGTACAATTCAAGTTTCAGGTATCGATTATTGACTTCTTAGCAGGCTTTGGTGCCTTGGACATGAGCTAGGACCTTAAGATTCTGCATGAAAGGAGGACTAGCAGCCGAGTTGCAGGGGAGAATGTGAAAAGTGTTTATATGTAGTAAAAACCTGAGAAATCCGTCCGTGTTCGACATTTGTTATCGAATCGACTTAAACCAGATCGACACATTGGCTGCTCTTCTCCCTGATACGGTTGTACTTATTGTCTGCAAAGCTATGTCGAGTGCTGCGGAATGCGGAGACACTATAAGCACCATAGTAGAACACAGATGAAGCTTCTAAGTTGATGTAATAGCCAGTAAGAAGTAATACAATTCAAGTTATAGGTATCGATTATTGACTTTTTAGCTGGCTTTGGTGCCTTGGACATGGCTAGAACCTTAAGATTCTGCATGAAAGAAGGACTAGCAGCCGAGTTGCACGGAAGAATTTGAAAAGTGTTCATATATAGTAAAAACCTGAGAAATACGTCCGTTTTCGTCATTTGTTATCGAATCGACTTAAAGCCAGATCGTCACATTGGCCGCTCTTCTCTCTGAAACGGTTGTACTTATCGTCTGCAAAGCTATGTCGCGTGCTGCGGTATGTGGAGACACTAAAAGCAAAATAGTAGGACACAGATGAATCTGCCAAGTTGATGTAATAGCCAGTAAGAAGTAGTACAATTCAAGTTTCAGGTATCGATTATTGACTTTTTAGCTGGCTTTGGTGCCTTGGACATGAGCTAGGACCTTAAGATTCTTCATTAATGGAGGACTAGCAGCCGAGTTGCACGGGAGAATGTGAAAAGTGTTCATATGTAGTAAAAGCCTGAGAAATCCGTCCGTGTTCGACATTTGTTATCGAATCGACTTAAACCAGATCGTCACATTGGCCGCTCTTCTCTCTGAAACGGTTGTACTTATTGTCTGCAAAGCTATGTCGAGTGCTGCGGAATGCGGAGACACTATAAGCACCATAGTAGAAGACAGATGAAGCTTCTAAGTTGATGTAATATCCAGTAAGAAGTAGTACAATTCAAGTTATAGGTATCGATTATTGACTTTTTAGCTGGCTTTGGTGCCTTGGACATGAGCTAGGACCTTATGATTCTGCATTAAAGGAGGACTAGCAGCCCAGTTGCACGGGAGACTGTGAAAAGTGTTCATATGTAGTAAAAACCTGAGAAATCCGTCCGTTTCCGCCATTTGTTATGGAATCGACTTAAAGCCAGATCGTCACATTGGCCGCTCTTCTCTCTGAAACGGTTGTACTTATCGTCTGCAAAGCTATGTCGCGTGCTGCAGTATTCGGAGACACTAAAAGCACCATAGTAGAACACAGATGAAGCTTCTAAGCTGATGTAATAGCCAGTAAGAAGTAGTACAATTCATGTTATAGGTATCGATTATTGACTTCTTAGCTGGCTTTGGTCACTTGAACATGAGCTAGGACCTTAAGATTCTGCATGAAAGGAGGACTAGCAGCCGAGTTGCACGGGAGAATGTTTAAAATGTTCATATGTAGTAAAAACCTGAAAAATCCCTCCGTTTTCGTCATTTGTTATCGAATTGACTTAAAGCCCGATCGTCACATTGGCCGCTCTTCTCTCTGAAACGGTTGTACTTATCGACTGCAAAGCTATGTCGCGTGCTGCGGTATGCGGAGACACTAAAAGCACCATAGTAGAATACAGATGAAGCCTCCAATTTGATGTAATAGCCAGTAAGAAGTAGTATAATTCAAGTTTTAGGTAACGATTATTGACTTTTTAGCTGGCTTTGGTGCCTTGGACATGGCTAGAACCTTAAGATTCTGCATGAAAGGAGGACTAGCAGCCGAGTTGCACGGGAGAATGTGAAAAGTGTTCATATGTAGTAAAAACGTTAAAAATCCGTACGTTATCGTCATTGTTATCGAATCGACTTAAAGATAGATCGTCACATTAGCCGCTATTCTCTCTGAAACGGTTGTACTTATCGTCTGCAAAGCTATGTCGCTTGCTGCGGTATGTGGAGACACTAAAATCACCATAGTAGAACACAGATGAAGCTTCCAAGTTGATGTAATAGCCAGTAAGAAGTAGTACAATTCAAGTTGTAGGTATCGATTATTGACTTTTTAGCTGGCTTTGGTGCCTTGAACATGAGCTAGGACCTTAAGATTCTTCATTAATGGAGGACTAGCAGCCGAGTTGCACGGGAGAATGTGAAAAAGTGTTCATATGTAGTAAAAGCCTAAGAAATCCGTCCGTGTTCGACATTTGTTATCGAATCGACTTAAAGCCAGATCGTCACATTGGCTGCTCTTCTCTCTGAAACGGTTGTACTTATTGTCTGCAAAGCTATGTCGAGTGCTGCGGTATGCGGAGACACTAAAAGCACCATAGTAGAACACAGATGAAGCTTCTAAGTTGATGTAATAGCCAGTAAGAAGTAGTACAATTCAAGTTATAGGTATCGATTATTGACTTTTTAGCTGGCTTTGGTACCTTGGACATGAGCTAGGACCTTATGATTCTGCATGAAAGGAGGACTAGCAGCCCTTTTGCACGGGAGAATGTGAAAAGTGTTAATATGTAGTAAAAACCTGAGAAATCCGTCCGTTTCTGCCATTTGTTATGGAATCGACTTAAAGCCAGATCGACACATTGGCCGCTCTTCTCTCTGAAACGGTTATGTACTTATCGTCTGCAAAGCTATGTCACGTGCTGCGGTATGCGGAGACACTAAAAGCACCATAGTAGAACACAGATGAAGCTTCTAAGCTGATGTAATAGCCAGTAAGAAGTAGTACAATTCATGTTATAGGTATCGATTATTGACTTCTTAGCTGGCTTTGGTGACTTGAACATGAGCTAGGACCTTAAGATTCTGCATGAAGGGAGGACTAGCAGCCGAGTTGCACTGGAGAATGTGGAAAATGTCCATATGTAGTAAAAACCTGGGAAATCCTTCCGTTTTCGTCATTTGTTATCGAATTGACTTAAAGCCAGATCGTCACATTGGCCGCTCTTCTCTCTGAAACGGTTGTACTTATCGACTGCAAAGCTACGTCGCGGGCTGCGGTATGCGGAAATACTAAAAGCACCATAGTAGAACACAGATGAAGCCTCTAATTTGATGTAATAGCCAGTAAGAAGTAGTATAATTCAAGTTTTAGGTATCGATTATTGACTTTTTAGCTGGCTTTGGTGCCTTGGACATGGCTAGGACCTTAAGATTCTGCATGAAAGGAGGACTAGCAGCCGAGTTGCACGGGAGAATGTGAAAAGTGTTCATATGTAGTAAAAACCTTAAAAATCCGTTCGTTATCGTCATTGTTATCGAATCGACTTAAAGCCAGATCGTCACATTAGCCGCTCTTCTCTCTGAAACGGTTGTACTAATCGACTGCAAAGCTATGTCGCGTGCTGCCGTATGCGGAGACACTAAAAGCACCATAGTAGAACACAGATGAAGCTTCTAAGTTGATGTAATAGTCAGTAAGAAGTAGTACAATTCAAGTTTTAGGTATTGATTATTGACTTTTTAGCTGGCCTTGGTGCCTTGGACATGAGCTAGGACCTTAAGACTCTGCATGAAAGGAGGACTAGCATCCGAGTTGCACGGGAGAATGTGAAAAGTTTTAATATGTAGTAAAAACCAGAGAAATCCGTCCGTGTTCGACATTTGTTATCGAATCGACTTAAAGCCAGATCGTCACATTGGCCGCTCTTCTCTCTGAAACGGTTGTACTTATCGTCTGCAAAGCTATGTCGAGTGCTGCGGCATGCGGAGACACTAAAAGCACCATAGTAGAACACAGATGAAGCTTCTAAGTTGAAGTAATAGTCAGTAAGAAGTAGTACAATTCAAGTCTTAGGTATTGATTATTGACTTTTTAGCTGGCTTTGGAGACTTGGACATGAGCTAGGACCTTAAGATTCTGCATGAAAGGAGGACTAGCAGCCGAGTTGCACGGGAGAATGTGAAAAGTGTTTATATGTAGTAAAAACCTGAGAAACCCGTCCGTTTTCGTCATTTGTTATCGAATTGACTTAAAGCCAGATCGTCAAATTGGCCGCTCTTCTCTCTGAAACGGTTGTACTTATCGTGTGAAAGCTATGTCGCGTGCTGCGGTTTGCGGAGACACTAAAAGCACCATAGTAGAACACAGATGAAGCTTCTAAGATGATGTAATAGCCAGTAAGAAGTAGTACAATTCAAGTTTCAGGTATCGATTATTGACTTCTTAGCAGGCTTTGGTGCCTTGGACATGAGCTAGGACCTTAAGATTCTGCATGAAAGGAGGACTAGCAGCCGAGTTGCAGGGGAGAATGTGAAAAGTGTTTATATGTAGTAAAAACCTGAGAAATCCGTCCGTGTTCGACATTTGTTATCGAATCGACTTAAACCAGATCGACACATTGGCTGCTCTTCTCCCTGATACGGTTGTACTTATTGTCTGCAAAGCTATGTCGAGTGCTGCGGAATGCGGAGACACTATAAGCACCATAGTAGAACACAGATGAAGCTTCTAAGTTGATGTAATAGCCAGTAAGAAGTAATACAATTCAAGTTATAGGTATCGATTATTGACTTTTTAGCTGGCTTTGGTGCCTTGGACATGGCTAGAACCTTAAGATTCTGCATGAAAGAAGGACTAGCAGCCGAGTTGCACGGAAGAATTTGAAAAGTGTTCATATATAGTAAAAACCTGAGAAATACGTCCGTTTTCGTCATTTGTTATCGAATCGACTTAAAGCCAGATCGTCACATTGGCCGCTCTTCTCTCTGAAACGGTTGTACTTATCGTCTGCAAAGCTATGTCGCGTGCTGCGGTATGTGGAGACACTAAAAGCAAAATAGTAGGACACAGATGAATCTGCCAAGTTGATGTAATAGCCAGTAAGAAGTAGTACAATTCAAGTTTCAGGTATCGATTATTGACTTTTTAGCTGGCTTTGGTGCCTTGGACATGAGCTAGGACCTTAAGATTCTTCATTAATGGAGGACTAGCAGCCGAGTTGCACGGGAGAATGTGAAAAGTGTTCATATGTAGTAAAAGCCTGAGAAATCCGTCCGTGTTCGACATTTGTTATCGAATCGACTTAAACCAGATCGTCACATTGGCCGCTCTTCTCTCTGAAACGGTTGTACTTATTGTCTGCAAAGCTATGTCGAGTGCTGCGGAATGCGGAGACACTATAAGCACCATAGTAGAACACAGATGAAGCTTCTAAGTTGATGTAATATCCAGTAAGAAGTAGTACAATTCAAGTTATAGGTATCGATTATTGACTTTTTAGCTGGCTTTGGTGCCTTGGACATGAGCTAGGACCTTATGATTCTGCATTAAAGGAGGACTAGCAGCCCAGTTGCACGGGAGACTGTGAAAAGTGTTCATATGTAGTAAAAACCTGAGAAATCCGTCCGTTTCCGCCATTTGTTATGGAATCGACTTAAAGCCAGATCGTCACATTGGCCGCTCTTCTCTCTGAAACGGTTGTACTTATCGTCTGCAAAGCTATGTCGCGTGCTGCAGTATTCGGAGACACTAAAAGCACCATAGTAGAACACAGATGAAGCTTCTAAGCTGATGTAATAGCCAGTAAGAAGTAGTACAATTCATGTTATAGGTATCGATTATTGACTTCTTAGCTGGCTTTGGTCACTTGAACATGAGCTAGGACCTTAAGATTCTGCATGAAAGGAGGACTAGCAGCCGAGTTGCACGGGAGAATGTTTAAAATGTTCATATGTAGTAAAAACCTGAAAAATCCCTCCGTTTTCGTCATTTGTTATCGAATTGACTTAAAGCCCGATCGTCACATTGGCCGCTCTTCTCTCTGAAACGGTTGTACTTATCGACTGCAAAGCTATGTCGCGTGCTGCGGTATGCGGAGACACTAAAAGCACCATAGTAGAATACAGATGAAGCCTCCAATTTGATGTAATAGCCAGTAAGAAGTAGTATAATTCAAGTTTTAGGTAACGATTATTGACTTTTTAGCTGGCTTTGGTGCCTTGGACATGGCTAGAACCTTAAGATTCTGCATGAAAGGAGGACTAGCAGCCGAGTTGCACGGGAGAATGTGAAAAGTGTTCATATGTAGTAAAAACGTTAAAAATCCGTTCGTTATCGTCATTGTTATCGAATCGACTTAAAGATAGATCGTCACATTAGCCGCTATTCTCTCTGAAACGGTTGTACTTATCGACTGCAAAGCTGTGTCGCGTGCTGCGGTATGCGGAGACACTAAAAGCACCATAGTAGATCACAGATGAAGCTTCTAAGTTGATGTAATAGTCAGTAAGAAGTAGTAGAATTCAAGTTTTAGGTATTGAGTATTGGCTTTTTAGCTGGCTTTGGTGCCTTGGACATGAGCTAGGACCTTAAGTTTCTGCATGAAAGGAGGACTAGCAGCCGAGTTGCACGGGAGAATGTGAAAAGTGTTCATATGTAGTAAAAACCAGAGAAATCCGTTCGTGGACGACATTTGTTATCGAATCGACTTAAAGCCAGATCGTCACATTGGCCGCTCTTCTCTCTGAAACGGTTGTACTTATCGTCTGCTAAGCTATGTCGAGTGCTGCGGCATGCGGAGACACTAAAAGCACCATAGTAGAACACAGATGAAGCTTCTAAGTTGATGTAATAGCCAGTAAGAAGTAGTACAATTCAAGTTATAGGTATCGATTATTGACTTTTTAGCTGGCTTTGGTACCTTGGACATGAGCTAGGACCTTATGATTCTGCATGAAAGGAGGACTAGCAGCCGAGTTGCACGGGAGAATGTGAAAAGTGTTCATATGTAGTAAAAACCTGAGAAATCCGTCAGTTTCCGCCATTTGTTATGGAATCGACTTAAAGCCAGATCGTCACATTGGCCGTTCTTCTCTCTGAAACGGTTGTACTTATCGTCTGCAAAGCTATGTCGCGTGCTGCGGTATGTGGAGACACTAAAATCCCCATAGTAGGACACAGATGAAGCTGCCAAGTTGATGTAATAGCCAGTAAGAAGTAGTACAATTCAAGTTTCAGGTATCGATTATTGACTTTTTAGCTGGCTTCGGTGCCTTGTACATGAGCTAGGACCTTAAGATTTTTCATTAATGGAGGACTAGCAGCCGAGTTGCACGGGAGAATGTGAAAAGTGTTCATATGTAGTAAAAGCCTGAGAAATCCGTCCGTGTTCGACATTTGTTATCGAATCGACTTAAACCAGATCGTCACATTGGCCGCTCTTCTCTCTGAAACGGTTGTACATATTGTCTGCAAAACTATGTCGAGTGCTGCGGTATGCGGAAACACTAAAAGCACCATAGTAGAACACAGATGAAGCTTCTAAGTTGATGTAATAGCCAGTAAGAAGTAGTACAATTCTAGTTATAGGTATCGATTATTGACTTCTTAGCTGGCTTTCGTACCTTGGACATGAGCTAGGACCTTATGATTCTGCATGAAAGGAGGACTAGCAGCCCAGTTGCACGGGAGAATGTGAAAAGTGTTCATATGTAGTAAAAACCTGAGAAATCCGTCCGTTTCCGCCATTTGTTATTTAATCGACTTAAAGCCAGATCGTCACATTGGCCGCTCTTCT
Organism: Schistocerca gregaria; assembly: GCF_023897955.1. Classification (NCBI taxonomy): domain Eukaryota; kingdom Metazoa; phylum Arthropoda; class Insecta; order Orthoptera; family Acrididae; genus Schistocerca; species Schistocerca gregaria. The sequence continues at coordinate 2,076,826 of NW_026061973.1, forward strand.
CTCTGAAACGGTTGTACTTATCGTCTGCAAAGCTATGTCGCGTGCTGCGGTATGCGGAGACACTAAAAGCACCATAGTAGAACACAGATGAAGCTTCTAAGCTGATGTAATAGCCATTAAGAAGTAGTACAATTCATGTTATAAGTATCGATTATTGACTTCATAGCTGGCTTTGGTGACTTGAACATGAGCTAGGACCTTAAGATTCTGCGTGAAAGGAAGACTAGCAGCCGAGTTGCACTGGAGAATGTGGAAAATGTTCATATGTAGTAAAAACCTGAGAAATCCTTCCGTTTTCGTCATTTGTTATCGAATTGACTTAAAGCCAGATCGTCACATTGGCCGCTCTTCTCTCTGAAACGGTTGTACTTATCGACTGCAAAGCTATGTCGCGTGCTGCGGTATGCGGAGACACTAAAAGCACCATAGTAGAATACAGATGAAGCCTCCAATTTGATGTAATAGCCAGTAAGAAGTAGTATAATTCAAGTTTTAGGTAACGATTATTGACCTTTTAGCTGGCTTTGGTGCCTTGGACATGGCTAGAACCTTAAGATTCTGCATGAAAGGAGGACTAGCAGCCGAGTTGCACGGGAGAATGTGAAAAGTGTTCATATGTAGTAAAAACGTTAAAAATCCGTTCGTTATCGTCATTGTTATCGAATCGACTTAAAGATAGATCGTCACATTAGCCGCTATTCTCTCTGAAACGGTTGTACTTATCGACTGCAAAGCTGTGTCGCGTGCTGCGGTATGCGGAGACACTAAAAGCACCATAGTAGAACACAGATGAAGCTTCTAAGTTGATGTAATAGTCAGTAAGAAGTAGTAGAATTCAAGTTTTAGGTATTGAGTATTGGCTTTTTAGCTGGCTTTGGTGCCTTGGACATGAGCTAGGACCTTAAGTTTCTGCATGAAAGGAGGACTAGCAGCCGAGTTGCACGGGAGAATGTGAAAAGTGTTCATATGTAGTAAAAACCAGAGAAATCCGTTCGTGGACGACATTTGTTATCGAATCGACTTAAAGCCAGATCGTCACATTGGCCGCTCTTCTCTCTGAAACGGTTGTACTTATCGTCTGCTAAGCTATGTCGAGTGCTGCGGCATGCGGAGACACTAAAAGCACCATAGTAGAACACAGATGAAGCTTCTAAGTTGATGTAATAGCCAGTAAGAAGTAGTACAATTCAAGTTATAGGTATCGATTATTGACTTTTTAGCTGGCTTTGGTACCTTGGACATGAGCTAGGACCTTATGATTCTGCATGAAAGGAGGACTAGCAGCCGAGTTGCACGGGAGAATGTGAAAAGTGTTCATATGTAGTAAAAACCTGAGAAATCCGTCAGTTTCCGCCATTTGTTATGGAATCGACTTAAAGCCAGATCGTCACATTGGCCGTTCTTCTCTCTGAAACGGTTGTACTTATCGTCTGCAAAGCTATGTCGCGTGCTGCGGTATGTGGAGACACTAAAAGCCCCATAGTAGGACACAGATGAAGCTGCCAAGTTGATGTAATAGCCAGTAAGAAGTAGTAGAATTCAAGTTTCAGGTATCGATTATTGACTTTTTAGCTGGCTTCGGTGCCTTGTACATGAGCTAGGACCTTAAGATTTTTCATTAATGAAGGACTAGCAGCCGAGTTGCACGGGAGAATGTGAAAAGTGTTCATATGTAGTAAAAGCCTGAGAAATCCGTCCGTGTTCGACATTTGTTATCGAATCGACTTAAACCAGATCGTCACATTGGCCGCTCTTCTCTCTGAAACGGTTGTACATATTGTCTGCAAAACTATGTCGAGTGCTGCGGTATGCGGAAACACTAAAAGCACCATAGTAGAACACAGATGAAGCTTCTAAGTTGATGTAATAGCCAGTAAGAAGTAGTACAATTCTAGTTATAGGTATCGATTATTGACTTCTTAGCTGGCTTTCGTACCTTGGACATGAGCTAGGACCTTATGATTCTGCATGAAAGGAGGACTAGCAGCCCAGTTGCACGGGAGAATGTGAAAAGTGTTCATATGTAGTAAAAACCTAAGAAATCCGTCCGTTTCCGCCATTTGTTATTTAATCGACTTAAAGCCAGATCGTCACATTGGCCGCTCTTCTCTCTGAAACGGTTGTACTTATCGTCTGCAAAGCTATGTCGCGTGCTGCGGTATGCGGAGACACTAAAAGCACCATAGTAGAACACAGATGAAGCTTCTAAGCTGATGTAATAGCCATTAAGAAGTAGTACAATTCATGTTATAAGTATCGATTATTGACTTCATAGCTGGCTTTGGTGACTTGAACATGAGCTAGGACCTTAAGATTCTGCGTGAAAGGAAGACTAGCAGCCGAGTTGCACTGGAGAATGTGGAAAATGTTCATATGTAGTAAAAACCTGAGAAATCCTTCCGTTTTCGTCATTTGTTATCGAATTGACTTAAAGCCAGATCGTCACATTGGCCGCTCTTCTCTCTGAAACGGTTGTACTTATCGACTGCAAAGCTATGTCGCGTGCTGCGGTATGCGGAGACACTAAAAGCACCATAGTAGAACACAGATGAAGCCTCTAATTTGATGTAATAGCCATTAAGATGTAGTATAATTCAAGTTTTAGGTATCGATTATTGACTTTTTAGCTGGCTTTGGTGCCTTGGACATGGCTAGGACCTGAAGATTCTGCATGAAAGGAGGACTAGCAGTCGAGTTGCACGGGAGAATGTGAAAAGAGTTCATATGTAGTAAAAACCTTAAAAATCCGTTCGTTATCGTCATTGTTATCGAATCGACTTAAAGCCAGATCGTCACATTAGCCGCTCTTCTCTCTGAAACGGTTGTACTTATCGACTGCAAACCTATGTCGCGTGCTGCGGTATGCGGAGACACTAAAAGCACCATAGTAGAACACAGATGAAGCTTCTAAGTTGATGTAATAGTCAGTAAGAAGTAGTACAATTCAAGTGTTAGGTATTGATTATTGACTTTTTAGCTGGCTTTGGTGCCTTGGACATGAGCTAGGACCTTAAGATTCTGCATGAAAGGAGGATTTGCAGCCGAGTTGCACGGCAGAATGTGAAAAGTGTTCATATGTAGTAAAAACCAGAGAAATCCGTACGTGTTCGACATTTGTTATCGAATCGACTTAAAGCCAGATCGTCACATTGGCCGCTCTTCTCTCTGAAACGGTTGTACTTATCGTCTGCAAAGCTATGTCGAAAGCTGCGGCATGCGGAGACACTAAAAGCACCATAGTAGAACACAGTTGAAGCTGCTAAGTTGATGTAATAGCCAGTAAGAAGTAGTACAATTCAAGTTTTAGGTATCGATTGTTGACTTTTTACCCTTCTTTGGTGCCTTGGGCATGAGCTAGGAACTTAAGATTTTACATGATAGGAGGTCTAGCAGCCGCGTTGCACGGGAGAATGTGAAAAGTGTTCATATGTAGTAAAAACCTGAGAAATCCGTCCGTTTTCCTCATTTGTTATCGAATCGACTTAAAGCCAGGTCGTCACGTTCGGCGCTCTACTCTCTAAAACGGTTGTACTTATCGTCTGCTAAGCTATGTCGCGTGCTGAGGTATGCGGAGACACTAAAAGCACCGTAGTAGAACACACATGAAGCTTCTAAGTTGATGTAATAGCCAGTAAGAAGAAGTACAATTCAAGTTATAGGTATCGATAATTGACTTTTTAGCTGGCTTTGGTACCTTGGACATGAGCTAGGACCTTATGATTCTGCATGAAAGGAGGACTAGCAGCGGAGTTGCACGGGAGAATGTGAAAAGTGTTCATATGTAGTAAAAACCTGAGAAATCCGTCAGTTTCCGCCATTTGTTATTTAATCGACTTAAAGCCAGATCGTCACATTGGCCGCTCTTCTCTCTGAAACGGTTGTACTTATCGTCTGCAAAGCTATGTCGCGTGCTGCGGTATGTGGAGACACTAAAAGCCCCATAGTAGGACACAGATGAAGCTTCTAAGTTGATGTAATAGCCAGTAAGAAGTAGTACAATTCAAGTTTCAGGTATCGATTATTGACTTTTTAGCTGGCTCTGGTGCCTTGAACTTGAGCTAGGACCTTAAGATTTTTCATTAATGGAGGACTAGCAGCCGAGTTGCACGGGAGAATGTGAAAAGTGTTCATATGTAATAAAAGCCTGAGAAATCCGTCCGTGTTCGACATTTGTTATCGAATCGACTTAAACCAGATCGTCACATTGGCCGCTCTTCTCTCTGAAACGGTTGTACTTATTGTCTGCAAAACTATGTCGAGTGCTGCGGTATGCGGAAACACTAAAAGCACCATAGTAGAAGACAGATGAAGCTTCTAAGTTGATGTAATAGCCAGTAAGAAGTAGTACAATTCTAGTTATAGGTATCGATTATTGACTTCTTAGCTGGCTTTGGTACCTTGGACATGAGCTAGGACCTTATGATTCTGCATGAAAGGAGGACTAGCAGCCCAGTTGCACGGGAGAATGTGAAAAGTGTTCATATGTAGTAAAAACCTGAGAAATCCGTCCGTTTCCTCCATTTGTTATGGAATCGACTTAAAGCCAGATCGTCACATTGGCCGCTCTTCTCTCTGAAACGGTTGTACTTATCGTCTGCAAAGCAATGTCGAGTGCTGCGGCATGCGGAGACACTAAAAGCACCATAGTAGAACACAGATTAAGCCTCTAATTTGATGTAATAGCCATTAAGAAGTAGTATAATTCAAGTTTTAGGTATCGATTATTGACTTTTTAGCTGGCTTTGGTGCCTTGGACATGGCTAGGACCTTAAGATTCTGCATGAATGGAGGACTAGCAGCCGAGTTGCACGGGAGATTGTGAAAAGTGTTCATATGTAGTAAAAACCAGAGAAATCCGTACGTGTTCGACATTTGTTATCGAATCGACTTAAAGCCAGATCGTCACATTGGCCGCTCTTCTCTCTGAAACGGTTGTACTTATCGTCTGCAAAGCTATTTCGAAAGCTGCGGCATGCGGAGACACTAAAAGCACCATAGTAAAACACAGTTGAAGCTTCTAAGTTGATGTAATAGCCAGTAAGAAGTAGTACAATTCAAGTTTTAGGTATCGATTGTTGACTTTTTACCCTTCTTTGGTGCTTGGGCATGAGCTAGGAACTTAAGATTTTACATGATAGGAGGTCTAGCAGCCGCGTTGCACGGGAGAATGTGAAAAGGGTTCATATGTAGTAAAAACCTGAGAAATCCGTCCGTTTTCCTCATTTGTTATCGAACCGACTTAAAGCCAGGTCGTCACGTTCGGCGCTCTACTCTCTAAAACGGTTGTACTTATCGTCTGCAAAGCTATGTCGCGTGCTGAGGTATGCGGAGACACTAAAAGCACCATAGTAGAACACACATGAAGCTTCTAAGTTGATGTAATAGCCAGTAAGAAGAAGTACAATTCAAGTTATAGGTATCGATTATTGACTTTTTAGCTGGCCTTGGTGCCTTGGACGTGGGCTAGGACCTTAAAATTCTGCATGAAAGGACGACTAACAGCCAAGTTGCACGGAAGAATGTGAAAAGTGTTCATATATAGTAAAAACCTGAGAAATACGTCCGTTTTCATTTGTTATCGAATCGACTTAAAGCCAGATCGTCACATTGGCCGCTCTTCTCTCTGAAACGGTTGTACTTATCGTCTGCAAAGCTATGTCGCGTGCTGCGGTATGCGGAGACACTAAAAGCACCATAGTAGAACACAGATGAAGCTTCTAAGTTGATGTAATAGCCAGTAAGAAGTAGTACAATTCAAGTTTTAGGTATCGATTATTGAATTTTTAGCTGGCTTTGGTGCCTTGGACATGAGCTAGGGCCTTAAGATTCTGCATGAAAGGAGGATTAGCAGCCGAGTTGCGAGGGAGAAAGTGAAAAGTGTTCATATGTAGTAAAAACCTGAGAAATCCGTCAGTTTCCGCCATTTGTTATGGAATCGACTTGAAGCCAGTTCGTCACATTGGCCGCTCTTCTCTCTGAAACGGTTGTACTTATCGTCTGCAAAGCTATGTCGCGTGCTGCGGTATGCGGAGACACTAAAAGCACCATAGTAGAACACAGATGAAGCTTCTAAGCTGATGTAATAGCCAGTAAGAAGTAGTACCATTCATGTTATAAGTATCGATTATTTGCTTCTTAGCTGGCTTTGGTGCCTTGGAGAGGAGCTAGGACCTTACGATTCTGCATGAGAGGAGGACTAGCAGCCGAGTTGCACGGGAGAATGTGAAAAGTGTTCATATGTAGTAAAAACCAAAGAAATCCGTCTGTTTCCGCCATTTGTTATCGAATCGACTTAAAGCCAGATCGTCACATTAGCCGCTCTTCTCTCTGAAACGGTTGTACTTATCGTCTGCAAAGCTATGTCGCGTGCTGCGGTATGCGGAGACACTAAAAGCACCATAGTAGAACATAGATGAAGCTTCTAAGCTGATGTAATAGCCAGTAAGAAGTAGTACAATTCATGTTATAGGTATCTATTGTTGACTTTTTAGCTGTCTTTGGTGCCTTGGACATGATCTAGGACCTTAAGATTCTTCATTAATGGAGGACTAGCAGACGAGTTGCACGGGAGAATGTGAAAAGTGTTCATATGTAGTAAAAGCCTGAGAAATCCGTCCGTGTTCGACATTTGTTATCGAATCGACTTAAAGCCAGATCGTCACATTGGCCGCTCTTCTCTCTGAAACGGTTGTACTTACTGTCTGCAAAGCTATGTCGAGCGCTGCTGTATGCGGAGACACTAAAAGCACCATAGTAGAACACAGATGAAGCTTCTAAGTTGATGTAATAGCCAGTAAGAAGTAGTACAATTCAAGTTATAGGTATCGATTATTGACTTTTTAGCTGGCTTTGGTACCTTGTACATGAGCTAGGACCTTATGATTCTGCATGAAAGGAGGACTAGCAGCCGAGTTGCACGGGAGAATGTGAAAAGTGTTCATATGTAGTAAAAACCAAAGAAATCCGTCTGTTTCCGCCATTTGTTATAGAATCGACTTAAAGCCAGATCGTCACATTGTTCGCTCTTCTCTCTGAATCGGTTGTACTTATCGTCTGCAAAGCTATGTCGCGTGCTGCGGTATGCGGAGACACTAAAAGCACCATAGTAGAACACAGATGAAGCTTCTAAGCTGATGTAATAGCCAGTAAGAAGTAGTACAATTCAAGTTATAGGTAAAGATTATTGACTTTTTAGCTGGCTTTGGTACCTTGTACATTAGCTAGGACCTTATGATTCTGCATGAAAGGAGGACTAGCAGCCGAGTTGCACGGGAGAATGTGAAAAGTGTTCATATGTAGTAAAAACCAAAGAAATCCGTCTGTTTCCGCCATTTGTTATCGAATCGACTTAAAGCCAGATCGTCACATTGGCCGCTCTTCTCTCTGAAACGGTTGTACTTATCGTCTGCAAAGCTATGTCGCGTGCTGCGGTATGCGGAGACACTAAACGCACCATAGTAGAACACAGATGAAACTTCTAAGTTGATGTAATAGCCAGTAAGAAGTAGTACAATTCAAGTTTTAGGTATCGATTATTGACTTTTTAGCTGGATTTGGTGTCTTGGACATGAGCTAGGGCCTTAAGATTCTGCATGAAAGGAGGACTAGCAGCCGAGTTGCGAGGGAGAAAGTGAAAAGTGTTCATATGTAGTAAAAACCTGAGAAATCCGTCAGTTTCCGCCATTTGTTATGGAATCGACTTAAAGCCAGATCGTCACATTGGCCGCTCTTCTCTCTGAAACGGTTGTACTTATCGTCTGCAAAGCTATGTCGCGTGCTGCGGTATGCGGAGACACTAAAAGCACCATAGTAGAACACAGATGAAGCTTCTAAGCTGATGTAATAGCCAGTAATAAGTAGTACAATTCATGTTACAAGTATCGATTATTGGCTTCTTAGCTGGCTTTGGTGACTTGAACATTAGCTAGGACCTTAAGATTCTGCATGAGAGGAGGACTAGCAGCCGAGTTGCACGGGAGAATGTGAAAAGTGTTCATATGTAGTAAAGACCAAAGAAATCCGTCTGTTTCCGCCATTTGATATCGAATCGACTTAAAGCCAGATCGTCACATTGGCCGCTCTTCTCTCTGAAACGGTTGTACTTATCGTCTGCAAAGCTATGTCGCGTGCTGCGGTATGCGGAGACACTAAAAGCACCATAGTAGAACACAGATGAAGCTTCTAAGCTGATGTATTAGCCAGTAAGAAGTAGTACAATTCATGTTATAGGTACCGATTGTTGACTTTTTAGCTGTCTTTGTTGCCTTGGACATGAGCTAGGACCTTAAGATTCTGCATGAAAGGAGGACTAGCAGCCGAGTTGCACGGGAGAATATGAAAAGTGTTCATATGTAGTAAAAACCAGAGAAATCCGTCCGTGTTCGACATTTGTTATCGAATCGACTTAAAGCCAGATCGTAACATTGGCCGCTCTTCTCTCTGAAACGGACGTACTTATCGTCTGCAAAGCTATGTCGCGTGCTGCGGCATGCGGAGACACTAAAAGCACCATAGTAGAACACACATGAAGCTTCTAAGTTGATGTAATAGCCAGTAAGAAGAAGTACAATTCAAGTTATAGGTATCGATTATTGACTTTTTAGCTGGCTTTGGTGCCTTGGACATGAGCTAGGACCTTAAAATTCTGCATGAAAGGACGGCTAACAGCCAAGTTGCACGGAAGAATGTGAAAAGTGTTCATATATAGTAAAAACCTGAGAAATCCGTCCGTTTTGGTCATTTGTTATCGAATCGACTTAAAGCCAGATCGTCACATTGGCCGCTCTTCTCTCTGAAACGGTTGTACTTATCGTCTGCAAAGCTATGTCGCGTGCTGCGGTATGTGGAGACACTAAAAGCACCATAGCAGAACACAGATGAAGCTTCCAAGTTGATGTAATAGCCAGTAAGAAGTAGTAAAATTCAAGTTTTAGGTATCGATTATTGACTTTTTAGCTGTCTTTGGTGCCTTGGACATGAGCTAGGACCTTAAGATTCTTCATTAATGGAGGACTAGCAGACGAGTTGCACGGGAGACTGTGAAAAGTGTTCATATGTAGTAAAAGCCTGAGAAATCCGTCCGTGTTCGACATTTGTTATCGAATCGACTTAAAGAAAGATCGTCACATTGGCCACTCTTCTCTCTGAAACGGTTGTTCTTATTGTCTGCAAAGCTATGTCGAGCGCTGCTGTATGCGGAGACACTAATAGCACCATAGTAGAACGCAGATGAAGCTTCTAAGTTGATGTAATAGCCAGTAAGAAGTAGTACAATACCAGTTTTAGGTATCGATTATTGACTTTTTAGCTGGCTTTGGTACCTTGTACATGAGCTAGGACCTTATGATTCTGCATGAGAGGAGGACTAGCAGCCCAGTTGCACGGGAGAATGTGAAAAGTGTTCATATGTAGTAAAAACCAAAGAAATCCGTCTGTTTCCGCCATTTGTTATCGAATCGACTTAAAGCCAGATCGTCACATTGGCCGCTCTTCTCTCTGAAACGGTTGTACTTACCGTCTGCAAAGCTATGTCGCGTGCTGCGGTATGCGGAGACACTAAAAGCAGCATAGTAGAACACAGATGATGCTTCTAAGCTGATGTAATAGCCAGTAAGAAGTAGTACAATTCGTGTTATAGGTATCGATTATTGACTTCTTAGCATGCTTTCTGACTTGACCATGAGCTAGGACCTTAAGAATCTGCATGAAAGGAGGACTAGCAGCCGAGTTGCACGGGAGAATGTGGAAAATGTTCATATGTAGTAAAAACCCGAGAAATCCTTCCGTTTTCGTCATTTGTTATCGAATTGACTTAAAGCCAGATCGTCACATTGGCCGCTCTTCTCTCTGAAACGGTTGCACTTATCGTCTGCAAAGCTATGTCGCGTGCTGCGGTATGCGGAGACACTAAAAGCACCATAGTAGAACACAGATGAAGCTTCTAAGCTGATGTAATAGCCAGTAAGAAGTAGTACAATTCATGTTATAAGTATCGATTATTGGCTTCTTAGCTGGCTTTGGTGACTTGAACATGAGCTAGGACCATAAGATTCTGCATGAAAGGAGGACTAGCTGCCGAGTTGAACTGGAGAATGTGGAAAATCTTCATATGTAGTAAAAACTTGAGAAATCCTTCCGTTTTCGTCATATGTTATCGAATTGACTTAAAGCCAGATCGTCACATTGGCCGCTCTTCTCTCTGAAACGGTTGTACTTATCGACTGTAAAGCTATGTCGCGTGCTGCGGTATGCGGAGACACTAAAAGCATTATAGTAGAACACAGATGAAGCCTCTAATTTGATGTAATAGCCAGTAAGAAGTAGTATAATTCAAGTTTTAGGTATCGATTATTGACTTTTTAGCTGGCTATGGTGCCTTGGACATGGCTAGGACCTTAAGATTCTGCATGAAAGGAGGACTAGCAGCCGAGTTGCACGGGAGAATGTGAAAAGTGTTCATATGTAGTAAAAACCTTAAAAATCCGTTCGTTATCGTCATTGTTATCGAATCGACTTAAAGCCAGATCGTCACATTGGCCTCTCTTCTCTCTCAAACGGTTGTACTTATCGACTGCAAAGCTATGTCGCGTGCTGCGGTATGCGGAGACACTAAAAGCACCATAGTAGAACACAGATGAAGCTTCTAAGTTGATGTAATAGCCAGTAAGAAGCAGTACAATTCAAGTTTTAGGTATCGATTCTTGACTTTTTACCCTTCTTTGATGCCTTGGACATGAGCTAGGACCTTAAGATTTTGCATTATAGGAGGTCTAGCAGCCGCGTTGCACGTGAGAATGTGAAAAGTGTTCATATATAGTAAAAACCTGAGAAATACGTCCGTTTTCGTCATTTGTTATCGAATCGACTTAAAGCCAGATCGTCACATTGGCCGCTCTTCTCTCTGAAACGGTTGTACTTATCGTCTGCAAAGCTATGTCGCGTGCTGCGGTATGTGGAGACACTAAAAGCGCCATAGTAGAAGACAGATGAAGCTTCCAAGTTGATGTAATAGCCAGTAAGAAGTAGTACAATTCAAGTATTAGGTATCGATTATTGACTTTTTAGCTGGCTTTGCTGTCTTGGACATGAGCTAGGGCCTTAAGATTCTGCATGAAAGGAGGACTAGCAGCCGAGTTGCGAGGGAGAATGTGAAAAGTGTTCATATGTAGTAAAAGCCTGAGAAATCCGGCTGTTTCCGCCATTTGTTATCGAATCGACTTAAAGCCAGATCGTCACATTGGCCGCTCTTCTCTCTGAAACGGTTGTACTTATCGTCTGCAAAGCTATGTCGCGTGCTGCGGTATGCGGAGACACTAAAAGCACCATAGTAGAACACAGATGAAGCTTCTAAGTTGATGTAATAGTCAGTAAGAAGTAGTACAATTCAAGTTTTAGGTATTGATTATTGACTTTTTAGCTGGCTTTGGTGCCTTGGACATGAGCTAGGACCTTAAGATTCTGCATGAAAGGAGGACTAGCAGCCGAGTTGCACGGGAGAATGTGAAACGTGTTCATATGTAGTAAAAACCAGAGAAATCCGTCAGTTTTCCTCATTTGTTATCGAATCGACTTAAAGCCAGATCGTCACATTGTGCGCTCTACTCTCTAAAACGGTTGTACTTATCGTCTGCAAAGCTATGTCGCGTGCTGCGGTATGCGGAGACACTAAAAGCACCATAGTAGAACACAGATGAAGCTTCTAAGTTGATGTAATAGCCAGTAAGAAGTAGTACAATTCAAGTTATTGGTATCGATTATTGACTTTTTAGCTGGCTTTGGTGCCTTGGACATGAGCTAGGACCTTAAAATTCTGCATGAAAGGACGACTAACAGCCAAGTTGCACGGAAGAATGTGAAAAGTGTTAATATATAGTAAAAACCTGAGAAATACGTCCGTTTTCGTCATTTGTTATCGAATCGACTTAAAGCCAGATCGTCACATTGGCCGCTCTTCTCTCTGAAACGGTTGTACTTATCGTCTTCAAAGCTATGTCGCGTGCTGCGGTATGTGGAGACACGAAAAGCACCATAGTAGAACACAGATGAAGCTTCTAAGTTGAAGTAATATCCAGTAAGATGTAGTACAATTCAAGTCTTAGGTATCGATTATTGACTTTTTACCATTCTTTGGTGCCTTGGACATGAGCTAGGACCTTAAAGTTCTGCATGAACGGAGGACTAGCAGCCGAGTTGCTTGGGAGAATGTGAAAAGGGTTCATATGTAGTAAAAACCTGAGAAATCCGTCCGTTTACGTCATTTGTTATCGAATCGTCTTAAAGCCAGATCGACACATTGGCGTTCTTCTCTCTGAAACGGTTGTACTTATTGTCTGCAAAGCTATGTCGCGTGCTGCGGTATGCGGAGACACTAAAAGCACCATAGTAGAAGACAGATGAAGCTTCTAAGGCGATGTAATAGCCAGTAAGAAGTAGTACAATTCAAGTGTTAGGTATCGATTATTGTTTTTTTAGCTGGCTTTGGTGACTTGGACATGAGCTAAGACCTTAAGATTCTGCATGAAACGAAGACTAGCAGCCGAGTTGCAAGGGAGAATGTGAAAAGTGTTCATATGTAGTAAAAACCAGAGAAATCCGTCCGTTTTCGTCGTTTGTTATCGAATCGACTTAAAGCCAGATCGTCACATTGGCCGCTATTCTCTCTGAAACGGTTGTACTTATCGTCTGCAAAGCTATGTCGCGTGCTGCGGTATGCGGAGACACTAAAAGCATCATAGTAGAACACAGATGAAGCTTCTAAGTTGATGTAATAGCCAGTAAGAAGTGGTACAATTCAAGTTTTAGGTATCGATTATTGACTTTTTAGCTGCCCTTGGTGCCTTGGACATGAGCTAGGACCTTAAGATTCTGCATGAAAGGAGGACTAGCAGCCGAGTTGCAGGGGAGAATGTAAAAAGTGTTCATATGTAGTAAAAGCCTGAGAAATCCGTTCGTTATCGTCATTTGTTATCGAATCGACTTAAAGCCAGGTCGTCACCTTAGCCGCTCTTCTATCTGAAACGATTGTACTTATCGACTGCAAAGCTATGTCGCGTGCTGCGGTATGCGGAGACACTAAAACCACCATAGTAAAACACAGATGAAGCTTCTAAGATGATGTAATAGTCAGTAAGAAGTAGTACAATTCAAGTTTTAGGTATCGATTATTGACTTTTTAGCTGTCTTTGGTGCCTTGGACATGAGCTAGGACCTTAAGATTCTTCATTAATGGAGGACTAGCAGACGAGTTTCACGGGAGACTGTGAAAAGTGTTCATATGTAGTAAAAGCCTGAGAAATCCGTCCGTGTACGACATTTGTTATCGAATCGACTTAAAGCCAGATCGTCACATTGGCCACTCTTCTCTCTGAAACGGTTGTACTTATTGTCTGCAAAGTTATGTCGAGCGCTGCTGTATGCGGAGACACTAATAGCACCATAGTAGAACGCAGATGAAGCTTCTAAGTTGATGTAATAGCCAGTAAGAAGTAGTACAATACCAGTTTTAGGTATCGATTATTGACTTTTTAGCTGGCTTTGGTACCTTGTACATGAGCTAGGACCTTATGATTCTGCATGAGAGGAGGACTAGCAGCCCAGTTGCACGGGAGAATGTGAAAAGTGTTCATATGTAGTAAAAACCAAAGAAATCCGTCTGTTTCCGCCATTTGTTATCGAATCGACTTAAAGCCAGATCGTCACATTGGCCGCTCTTCTCTCTGAAACGGTTGTACTTACCGTCTGCAAAGCTATGTCGCGTGCTGCGGTATGCGGAGACACTAAAAGCACCATAGTAGAACACAGATGATGCTTCTAAGCTGATGTAATAGCCAGTAAGAAGTAGTACAATTCGTGTTATAGGTATCGATTATTGACTTCTTAGCTCGCTTTCTGACTTGACCATGAGCTAGGACCTTAAGAATCTGCATGAAAGGAGGACTAGCAGCCGAGTTGCACGGGAGAATGTGGAAAAAATTCATATGTAGTAAAAACCCGAGAAATCCTTCCGTTTTCGTCATTTGTTATCGAATTGACTTAAAGCCAGATCGTCACATTGGCCGCTCTTCTCTCTGAAACGGTTGCACTTATCGTCTGGAAAGCTATGTCGCGTGCTGCGGTATGCGGAGACACTAAAAGCACCATAGTAGAACACAGATGAAGCTTCTAAGCTGATGTAATAGCCAGTAAGAAGTAGTACAATTCATGTTATAAGTATCGATTATTGGCTTCTTAGCTGGCTTTGGTGACTTGAACATGAGCTAGGACCTTAAGATTCTGCATGAAAGGAGGACTAGCTGCCGAGTTGCACTGGAGAATGTGGAAAATCTTCATATGTAGTAAAAACTTGAGAAATCCTTCCGTTTTCGTCATATGTTATCGAATTGACTTAAAGCCAGATCGTCACATTGGCCGCTCTTCTCTCTGAAACGGTTGTACTTATCGACTGCAAAGCTATGTCGCGTGCTGCGGTATGCGGAGACACTAAAAGCATTATAGTAGAACACAGATGAAGCCTCTAATTTGATGTAATAGCCAGTAAGAAGTAGTATAATTCAAGTTTTAGGTATCGATTATTGACTTTTTAGCTGGCTTTGGTGCCTTGGACATGGCTAGGACCTTAAGATTCTGCATGAAAGGAGGACTAGCAGCCGAGTTGCACGGGAGAATATGAAAAGTGTTCATATGTAGTAAAAACCTTAAAAATCCGTTCGTTATCGTCATTGTTATCGAATCGACTTAAAGCCAGATCGTCACATTGGCCTCTCTTCTCTCTCAAACGGTTGTACTTATCGACTGCAAAGCTATGTCGCGTGCTGCGGTATGCGGAGACACTAAAAGCACCATAGTAGAACACAGATGAAGCTTCTAAGCTGATGTAATAGCCAGTAAGAAGCAGTACAATTCAAGTTTTAGGTATCGATTCTTGACTTTTTACCCTTCTTTGATGCCTTGGACATGAGCTAGGACCTTAAGATTTTGCATTATAGGAGGTCTAGCAGCCGCGTTGCACGTGAGAATGTGAAAAGTGTTCATATATAGTAAAAACCTGAGAAATACGTCCGATTTCGTCATTTGTTATCGAATCGACTTAAAGCCAGATCGTCACATTGGCCGCTCTTCTCTCTGAAACGGTTGTACTTATCGTCTGCAAAGCTATGTCGCGTGCTGCGGTATGTGGAGACACTAAAAGCGCCATAGTAGAAGACAGATGAATCTTCCAAGTTGATGTAATAGCCAGTAAAAAGTAGTACAATTCAAGTTTTAGGTATCGATTATTGACTTTTTAGCTGGCTTTGGTGTCTTGGACATGAGCTAGGGCCTTAAGATTCTGCATGAAAGGAGGACTAGCAGCCGAGTTGCGAGGGAGAATGTGAAAAGTGTTCATATGTAGTAAAAGCCTAAGAAATCCGGCTGTTTCCGCCATTTGTTATCGAATCGACTTAAAGCCAGATCGTCACATTGGCCGCTCTTCTCTCTGAAACGGTTGTACTTATCGTCTGCAAAGCTATGTCGCGTGCTGCGGTATGCGGAGACACTAAAAGCACCATAGTAGAACACAGATGAAGCTTCTAAGTTGATGTAATAGTCAGTAAGAAGTAGTACAATTCAAGTTTTAGGTATTGATTATTGACTTTTTAGCTGGCTTTGGTGCCTTGGACATGAGCTAGGACCTTAAGATTCTGCATGAAAGGAGGACTAGCAGCCGAGTTGCACGGGAGAATGTGAAACGTGTTCATATGTAGTAAAAACCAGAGAAATCCGTCAGTTTTCCTCATTTGTTATCGAATCGACTTAAAGCCAGATCGTCACATTGTGCGCTCTACTCTCTAAAACGGTTGTACTTATCGTCTGCAAAGCTATGTCGCGTGCTGCGGTATGCGGAGACACTAAAAGCACCATAGTAGAACACAGATGAAGCTTCTAAGTTGATGTAATAGCCAGTAAGAAGTAGTACAATTCAAGTTATTGGTATCGATTATTGACTTTTTAGCTGGCTTTGGTGCCTTGGACATGAGCTAGGACCTTAAAATTCTGCATGAAAGGACGACTAACAGCCAAGTTGCACGGAAGAATGTGAAAAGTGTTAATATATAGTAAAAACCTGAGAAATACGTCCGTTTTCGTCATTTGTTATCGAATCGACTTAAAGCCAGATCGTCATATTGGCCGCTCTTCTCTCTGAAACGGTTGTACTTATCGTCTTCAAAGCTATGTCGCGTGCTGCGGTATGTGGAGACACGAAAAGCACCATAGTAGAACACAGATGAAGCTTCTAAGTTGAAGTAATATCCAGTAAGATGTAGTACAATTCAAGTCTTAGGTATCGATTATTGACTTTTTACCATTCTTTGGTGCCTTGGACATGAGCTAGGACCTTAAAGTTCTGCATGAACGGAGGACTAGCAGCCGAGTTGCTTGGGAGAATGTGAAAAGGGTTCATATGTAGTAAAAACCTGAGAAATCCGTCCGTTTTCGTCATTTGTTATCGAATCGTCTTAAAGCCAGATCGACACATTGGCGTTCTTCTCTCTGAAACGGTTGTACTTATTGTCTGCAAAGCTATGTCGCGTGCTGCGGTATGCGGAGACACTAAAAGCACCATAGTAGAAGACAGATGAAGCTTCTAAGGCGATGTAATAGCCAGTAAGAAGTAGTACAATTCAAGTGTTAGGTATCGATTATTGTTTTTTTAGCTGGCTTTGGTGACTTGGACATGAGCTAAGACCTTAAGATTCTGCATGAAACGAAGACTAGCAGCCGAGTTGCACGGGAGAATGTGAAAAGTGTTCATATGTAGTAAAAACCAGAGAAATCCGTCCGTTTTCGTCGTTTGTTATCGAATCGACTTAAAGCCAGATCGTCACATTGGCCGCTATTCTCTCTGAAACGGTTGTACTTATCGTCTGCAAAGCTATGTCGCGTGCTGCGGTATGCGGAGACACTAAAAGCATCATAGTAGAACACAGATGAAGCTTCTAAGTTGATGTAATAGCCAGTAAGAAGTGGTACAATTCAAGTTTTAGGTATCGATTATTGACTTTTTAGCTGCCCTTGGTGCCTTGGACATGAGCTAGGACCTTAAGATTCTGCATGAAAGGAGGACTAGCAGCCGAGTTGCAGGGGAGAATGTAAAAAGTGTTCATATGTAGTAAAAGCCTGAGAAATCCGTTCGTTATCGTCATTTGTTATCGAATCGACTTAAAGCCAGGTCGTCCTCTTAGCCGCTCTTCTATTTGAAACGATTGTACTTATCGACTGCAAAGCTATGTCGCGTGCTGCGGTATGCGGAGACACTAAAACCACCATAGTAAAACACAGATGAAGCTTCTAAGATGATGTAATAGTCAGTAAGAAGTAGTACAATTCAAGTTTTAGGTATCGATTATTGACTTTTTAGCTGCCCTTGGTGCCTTGGACATGAGATAGCACCTTAAGATTCTGCATGAAAGGAGGACTAGCAGCCGAGTTGCAGGGGAGAATGTGAAAAGTGTTCATATGTAGTAAAAACCTGAGAAATCCGTCCGTTTTCGTCATTTGTTATCGAATCGACTTAAAGCCAGATCGTCACATTGGCCGCTCTTCTCTCTGAAACGGTTGTACTTATCGTCTGCAAAGCTATGTCGCGTGCTGCGGAATGCGGAGACACTAAAAGCATCATAGTAGAACACAGATGAAGCTTCTAAGTTGATGTAATAGCCAGTACGAAGTAGTACAATTCAAGTTTTAGGTATCGATTATTGACTTTTTAGGTGGCTTTGGTGCCTTGGACATGAGCTAGGACCTTAAGATTCCGCATGAAAGGAGGACTAGCATCCGAGTTGCAGGGGAGAATGTAAAAAGTGTTCATATGTAGTAAAAACCTGAGAAATCCGTTCGTTATCGTCATTTGTTATCGAATGGACTTAATGCCAGATCGTCACATTAGCCGCTCTTCTCTCTGAAACGGTTGTACTTATCGACTGCAAAGCTATGTCGCGTGCTGCGGTATGCGGAGACACTAAAAGCACCATAGTAGAACACAGATGAAGCTTCTAAGTTGATGTAATAGGCAGTAAGAAGTAGTACAATTCAAGTTTTAGGTATCGATTATTGACTTTTTAGCTGGGTTTGGTGCCTTGGAGAGGAGCTAGGACCTTAAGATTCTGCATGAAAGGAGGTCTAGCAGCCGAGTTGTACGGGAGAATGTGAAAAGTGTTCATATGTAGTAAAAACCTGAGAAATCCGTCCATTTTCGTCATTTGTTATCGAATCGACTTAAAGCCAGATCGTCACATTGGCCGCTCTTCTCTCTGAAACGGTTGTACTTATCTTCTGCAAAGCTATGTCGCGTGCTGCGGTATGTGGAGACACTAAAAGCACCATAGTAGAACACAGATGAAGCTTCTAAGTTGATGTAATAGCCAGTAAGAAGTAGTACAATTCAAGTTTTAAGTATCGATTATTGACTTTTTAGCTGGCTTTGGTACCTTGGACATGAGCTAGGACCTTATGATTCTGCATGAAAGGAGGACTAGCAGCCGAGTTGCACGGGAGAATGTGAAAAGTGTTCATGTGTAGTAAAAACCTAAGAAATCCGTCCGTTTCCGCCATTTGTTATCGAATCGACTTAAAGCCAGATTGTCACATTGGCCGCTCTTCTCTCTTAAACGGTTGTACTTATCGTCTGCAAAGCTATGTCGCGTGCTGCGGTATGTGGAGACACTAAAAGCACCATAGTAGAACACAGATGAAGCTTCTAAGCTGATGTAAAAGCCAGTAAGAAGTAGTACAATTCAAGTTTTAGGTATCGATTATTGACTTTTTAGCTGGCTTTGGTACCTTGGACATGAGCTAGGACCTTATGATTCTGCATGAAAGGAGGACTAGCAGCCGAGTTGCAGGGGAGAATGTGAAAAGTGTTCATATGTAGTAAAAACCTGAGAAATCCGTCCGTTTTCGTCATTTGTTATCGAATCGACTTAAAGCCAGATCGTCACATTGGCCGCTCTTCTCTCTGAAACGGTTGTACTTATCGTCTGCAAAGCTATGTCGCGTGCTGCGGAATGCGGAGACACTAAAAGCATTATAGTAGAACACAGATGAAGCTTCTAAGTTGATGTAATAGCCAGTACGAAGTAGTACAATTCAAGTTTTAGGTATCGATTATTGACTTTTTAGGTGGCTTTGGTGCCTTGGACATGAGCTAGGACCTTAAGATTCTGCATGAAAGGAGGACTAGCATCCGAGTTGCAGGGGAGAATGTAAAAAGTGTTCATATGTAGTAAAAACCTAAGAAATCCGTTCGTTATCGTCATTTGTTATCGAATGGACTTAATGCCAGATCGTCACATTAGCCGCTCTTCTCTCTGAAACGGTTGTACTTATCGACTGCAAAGCTATGTCGCGTGCTGCGGTATGCGGAGACACTAAACGCACCATAGTAGAACACAGATGAAGCTTCTAAGATGATGTAATAGTCAGTAAGAAGTAGTACAATTCAAGTTCTTAGTATCGATTATTGACTTTTTAGCTGGCTTTGGTACCTTGGACGTGAGCTAGGACCTTATGATTCTGCATGAAAGGAGGACTAGCAGCCCAGTTGCACGGGAGAATGTGAAAAGTGTTCATATGTAGTAAAAACCTAAGAAATCCGTCCGTTTCCGCCATTTTTTATAGAATCGACTGAAAGCCAGATCGTCACATTGGCCGCACTTCTCTCTGAATCGGTTGTACTTGACGTCTGCAAAGCTATGTCGCGTGCTGCGGTATGCGGAGACACTAAAATCACCATAGTAGAACACACATGAAGCTTCTAAGTTGATGTAATAGTCAGTAAGAAGTAGTACAATTCAAGTTCTTAGTATCGATTATTGACTTTTTAGCTGGCTTTGGTGCCTTGGACATGAGCTAGGACCTTAAGATTCTGCATGAAAGGAGGACTAGCATCCGAGTTGCAGGGGAGAATGTAAAAAGTGTTCATATGTAGTAAAAACCTAAGAAATCCGTTCGTTATCGTCATTTGTTATCGAATGGACTTAATGCCAGATCGTCACATTAGCCGCTCTTCTCTCTGAAACGGTTGTACTTATCGTCTGCAAAGCTATGTCGCGTGCTGCGGAATGCGGAGACACTAAAAGCATTATAGTAGAACACAGATGAAGCTTCTAAGTTGATGTAATAGCCAGTACGAAGTAGTACAATTCAAGTTTTAGGTATCGATTATTGACTTTTTAGGTGGCTTTGGTGCCTTGGACATGAGCTAGGACCTTAAGATTCTGCATGAAAGGAGGACTAGCATCCGAGTTGCAGGGGAGAATGTAAAAAGTGTTCATATGTAGTAAAAACCTAAGAAATCCGTTCGTTATCGTCATTTGTTATCGAATGGACTTAAAGCCAGGTCGTCACGTTCGGCGCTCTACTCTCTAAAACGGTTGTACTTATCGTCTGCAAAGCTATGTCGCGTGCTGAGGTATGCGGAGACACTAAAAGCACCGTAGTAGAACACACATGAAGCTTCTAAGTTGATGTAATAGCCAGTAAGAAGAAGTACAATTCAAGTTTTAGGTATCGATTATTGACTTTTAGCTGGCTTTGGTACCTTGGACATGAGCTAGGACCTTATGATTCTGCATGAAAGGAGGACTAGCAGCCGAGTTGCAGGGGAGAATGTGAAAAGTGTTCATATGTAGTAAAAACCTGAGAAATCCGTCCGTTTTCGTCATTTGTTATCGAATCGACTTAAAGCCAGATCGTCACATTGGCCGCTCTTCTCTCTGAAACGGTTGTACTTATCGTCTGCAAAGCTATGTCGCGTGCTGCGGAATGCGGAGACACTAAAAGCATCATAGTAGAACACAGATGAAGCTTCTAAGTTGAAGTAATATCCAGAAGGATGTAATACAATTCAAGTCTTAGGTATCGATTATTGACTTTTTACCATTCTTTGGTGCCTTGGACATGAGGTAGGACCTTAAAATTCTGCATGAACGGAGGACTAGCAGCCGAGTTGCAGAGGAGAATGTAAAAAGTGTTCATATGTAGTAAAAATCTGAGAAATCCGTCCGTTTTCGTCATTTGTTATCGAATCGACTTAAAGCCAGATAGTCACATTAGCCGCTCTTCTCTCTGAAACATTTGTACTTATCGACTGCAAAGCTATGTCGCGTGCTGCGGTATGCGGAGACACTAAAAGCACCATAGTAGAACACAGATGAAGCTTCTAAGATGATGTAATAGTCAGTAAAAAGTAGTACAATTCAAGTTTTAAGTATCGATTATTGACATTTTAGCTGGCTTTGGTACCTTGGACATGAGCTAGGACCTTATGATTCTGCATGAAAGGAGGACTAGCAGCCGAGTTGCACGGGAGAATGTGAAAAGTGTTCATGTGTAGTAAAAACCTAAGAAATCCGTCCGTTTTTGTCATTTGTTATCGAATCGACTTAAAGCCAGATAGTCACATTAGCCGCTCTTCTCTCTGAAACGTTTGTACTTATCGACTGCAAAGCTATGTCGCGTGCTGCGGTATGCGGAGACACTAAAAGCACCATAGTAGAACACAGATGAAGCTTCTAAGATGATGTAATAGTCAGTAAAAAGTAGTACAATTCAAGTTTTAAGTATCGATTATTGACTTTTTAGCTGGCTTTGGTACCTTGGACATGAGCTAGGACCTTATGATTCTGCATGAAAGGAGGACTAGCAGCCGAGTTGCACGGGAGAATGTGAAAAGTGTTCATGTGTAGTAAAAACCTAAGAAATCCGTCCGTTTCCGCCATTTGTTATCGAATCGACTTAAAGCCAGATTGTCACATTGGCCGCTCTTCTCTCTTAAACGGTTGTACTTATCGTCTGCAAAGCTATGTCGCGTGCTGCGGTATGTGGAGACACTAAAAGCACCATAGTAGAACACAGATGAAGCTTCTAAGCTGATGTAAAAGCCAGTAAGAAGTAGTACAATTCAAGTTTTAGGTATCGATTATTGACTTTTTAGCTGGCTTTGGTACCTTGGACATGAGCTAGGACCTAATGATTCTGCATGAAAGGAGGACTAGCAGCCGAGTTGCAGGGGAGAATGTGAAAAGTGTTCATATGTAGTAAAAACCTGAGAAATCCGTCCGTTTTCGTCATTTGTTATCGAATCGACTTAAAGCCAGATCGTCACATTGGCCGCTCTTCTCTCTGAAACGGTTGTACTTATCGTCTGCAAAGCTATGTCGCGTGCTGCGGAATGCGGAGACACTAAAAGCATTATAGTAGAACACAGATGAAGCTTCTAAGTTGATGTAATAGCCAGTACGAAGTAGTACAATTCAAGTTTTAGGTATCGATTATTGACTTCTTAGGTGGCTTTGGTGCCTTGGACATGAGCTAGGACCTTAAGATTCTGCATGAAAGGAGGACTAGCATCCGAGTTGCAGGGGAGAATGTAAAAAGTGTTCATATGTAGTAAAAACCTAAGAAATCCGTTCGTTATCGTCATTTGTTATCGAATGGACTTAATGCCAGATCGTCACATTAGCCGCTCTTCTCTCTGAAACGGTTGTACTTATCGACTGCAAAGCTATGTCGCGTGCTGCGGTATGCGGAGACACTAAACGCACCATAGTAGAACACAGATGAAGCTTCTAAGATGATGTAATAGTCAGTAAGAAGTAGTACAATTCAAGTTCTTAGTATCGATTATTGACTTTTTAGCTGGCTTTGGTACCTTGGACGTGAGCTAGGACCTTATGATTCTGCATGAAAGGAGGACTAGCAGCCCAGTTGCACGGGAGAATGTGAAAAGTGTTCATATGTAGTAAAAACCTAAGAAATCCGTCCGTTTCCGCCATTTTTTATAGAATCGACTGAAAGCCAGATCGTCACATTGGCCGCACTTCTCTCTGAATCGGTTGTACTTGACGTCTGCAAAGCCATGTCGCGTGCTGCGGTATGCGGAGACACTAAAATCACCATAGTAGAACACAGATGAAGCTTCTAAGTTGAAGTAATATCCAGAAGGATGTAGTACAATTCAAGTCTTAGGTATCGATTATTGACTTTTTACCATTCTTTGGTGCCTTGGACATGAGGTAGGACCTTAAAATTCTGCATGAACGGAGGACTAGCAGCCGAGTTGCAGGGGAGAATGTAAAAAGTGTTCAAATGTATTAAAAACCTGAGAAATCCGTTCGTTATCGTCATTTGTTATCGAATCGCCTTAAAGCCAGATCGTCACATTAGCCGCAATTCTCTCTGAAACGGTTGTACTTATCGACTGCAAAGCAATGTCGCGTGCAGCGGTATGCGGAGACACTAAAAGCACCATAGTAGAACACAGATGAAGCTTCTAAGTTGATGTAATAGGCAGTAAGAAGTAGTACAATTCAAGTTTTAGGTATCGATTATTGACTTTTTAGCTGGCTTTGGTGCCTTGGAGAGGAGCTAGGACCTTAAGATTCTGCATGAAAGGAGGTCTAGCAGCCGAGTTGTACGGGAGAATGTGAAAAGTGTTCATATGTAGTAAAAACCTGAGAATTCCGTCCGTTTTCGTCATTTGTTATCGAATCGACTTAAAGCCAGATCGTCACATTGGCCGCTCTTCTCTCTGAAACGGTTGTACTTACCGTCTGCAAAGCTATGTCGCGTGCTGCGGTATGCGGAGACACTAAAAGCATCATAGTAGAACACAGATGAAGCTTCTAAGTTGATGTAATAGCCAGTAAGAAGTAGTACAATTCAAGTTTTAGGTATCGATTATTGACTTTTTAGGTGGCTTTGGTGCCCTGGACATGAGCTAGGACCTTAAGATTCTGCATGAAAGGAGGACTAGCAGCCGAGTTGCAGGGGAGAATGTAAAAAGTGTTCATATGTAGTAAAAATCTGAGAAATCCGTTCGTTATCGTCATTTGTTATCGAATCGACTTAAAGCCAGATAGTCACATTAGCCGCTCTTCTCTCTGAAACGTTTGTACTTATCGACTGCAAAGCTATGTCGCGTGCTGCGGTATGCGGAGACACTAAAAGCACCATAGTAGAACACAGATGAAGCTTCTAAGATGATGTAATAGTCAGTAAGAAGTAGTACAATTCAAGTTTTAAGTATCGATTATTGACTTTTTAGCTGGCTTTGGTACCTTGGACATGAGCTAGGACCTTATGATTCTGCATGAAAGGAGGACTAGCAGCCGAGTTGCACGGGAGAATGTGAAAAGTGTTCATGTGTAGTAAAAACCTAAGAAATCCGTCCGTTTCCGCCATTTGTTATCGAATCGACTTAAAGCCAGATTGTCACATTGGCCGCTCTTCTCTCTTAAACGGTTGTACTTATCGTCTGCAAACCTATGTCGCGTGCTGCGGTATGTGGAGACACTAAAAGCACCATAGTAGAACACAGATGAAGCTTCTAAGCTGATGTAAAAGCCAGTAAGAAGTAGTACAATTTAAGTTTTAGGTATCGATTATTGACTTTTAGCTGGCTTTGGTACCTTGGACATGAGCTAGGACCTTATGATTCTGCATGAAAGGAGGACTAGCAGCCGAGTTGCAGGGGAGAATGTGAAAAGTGTTCATATGTAGTAAAAACCTGAGAAATCCGTCCGTTTTCGTCATTTGTTATCGAATCGACTTAAAGCCAGATCGTCACATTGGCCGCTCTTCTCTCTGAAACGGTTGTACTTATCGTCTGCAAAGCTATGTCGCGTGCTGCGGAATGCGGAGACACTAAAAGCATCATAGTAGAACACAGATGAAGCTTCTAAGTTGAAGTAATATCCAGAAGGATGTAGTACAATTCAAGTCTTAGGTATCGATTATTGACTTTTTACCATTCTTTGGTGCCTTGGACATGAGGTAGGACCTTAAAATTCTGCATGAACGGAGGACTAGCAGCCGAGTTGCAGAGGAGAATGTAAAAAGTGTTCATATGTAGTAAAAATCTGAGAAATCCGTCCGTTTTCGTCATTTGTTATCGAATCGACTTAAAGCCAGATAGTCACATTAGCCGCTCTTCTCTCTGAAACGTTTGTACTTATCGACTGCAAAGCTATGTCGCGTGCTGCGGTATGCGGAGACACTAAAAGCACCATAGTAGAACACAGATGAAGCTTCTAAGATGATGTAATAGTCAGTAAGAAGTAGTACAATTCAAGTTTTAAGTATCGATTATTGACTTTTTAGCTGGCTTTGGTACCTTGGACATGAGCTAGGACCTTATGATTCTGCATGAAAGGAGGACTAGCAGCCGAGTTGCACGGGAGAATGTGAAAAGTGTTCATGTGTAGTAAAAACCTAAGAAATCCGTCCGTTTCCGCCATTTGTTATCGAATCGACTTAAAGCCAGATTGTCACATTGGCCGCTCTTCTCTCTTAAACGGTTGTACTTATCGTCTGCAAACCTATGTCGCGTGCTGCGGTATGTGGAGACACTAAAAGCACCATAGTAGAACACAGATGAAGCTTCTAAGCTGATGTAAAAGCCAGTAGGAAGTAGTACAATTCATGTTATAGGTATCGATTATTGACTTCTTAGCTTGCTTTGGTGACTTGAACATGAGCTAGGACCTTAAGATTCTGCATGAAAAGAGGACTAGCAGCCGAGTTGCACTGGAGAATGTGGAAAATGTTCATATGTAGTAAAAACCTGAGAAATCCTTACGTTTTCGTCATTTGTTATCGAATTGACTTAAAGCCAGATCGTCACATTGGCCGCTCTTCTCTCTGAAACGGTTGTACTTATCGTCTGCAAAGCTATGTCGCGTGCTGCGGTATGCGGAGACACTAAAAGCACCATAGTAGAACACAGATGAAGCTTCTACGTTGATGTAATAGCCAGTAAGAAGTAGTACAATTCAAGTTTTAGGTATCGATTATTGACTTTTTAGCTGCCTTTGGTGCCTTGGACATGAGTTAGGACCTTAAGATTCTGCATGAAAGGAGGTCTAGCAGCCGAGTTGTACGGGTGAATGTGAAAAGTGTTCATATGTAGTAAAAACCTGAGAAATTCGTCCGTTTTCGTCATTTGTTATCGAATCGACTTAAAGCCAGATCGTCACATTAGCCGCTCTTCTCTCTGAAACGGTTGTACTTATCTTCTGCAAAGCTATGTCGCGTGCTGCGGTATGTGGAGACACTAAAAGCACCATAGTAGAACACAGATGAAGCTTCTAAGTTGATGTAATAGCCAGTAAGAAGTAGTACAATTCATGTTTTAGGTATCGATTATTCACTTTTTAGCTGGCTTTGGTGCCTTGGACATGAGCTAGGACTTTAAGATTGTGCATGAAAGGAGGACTAGCAGCCGAGTTGCACGGGAGATTGTGAAAAGTGTTCATATGTAGTAAAAACCTGAGAAATCCGTCCGTTTTCGTCATTTGTTAACGAATCGACTTAAAGCCAGATCGTCACATTGGCCGCTCTTCTCTCTGAAACGGTTGTACTTATCGTCTGCAAAGCTATGACGCGTGCTGCGGTATGCGGAGACACTAAAAGCACCATAGTAGAACACAGATGAAGCTTCTAATTGATGTAATAGCCAGTAAGAAGTAGTACAATTCAAGTTTTAGGTATCGATTATTGAATTTTTAGCTGCCCTTGGTTCCTTGGACATGAGCTAGGACCATAAGATTCTGCATGAAAGGAGGAATAGCAGTCGCGTTGCACGGGAGAATGTGAAAAGTGTTCATATGTAGTAAAAACCTGAGAAATCCGTCCGTTATCGTCATTTGTTATCGAATCGACTGAAAGCCAGATCGTAACATTGGCCGCTCTTCTCTCTGAAACGGTTGTACTTATCGTCTGCAAAGCTATGTCGCGTGCTGCGGTATGCGGAGACACTATAATTACCATAGTAGAACACAGATGAAGCTTCTAAGTTGAAGTAATATCCAGAAAGATGTAGTACAATTCAAGTTTTAGGTATCGATTATTGACTTTTTAGCTGCCCTTGGTGCCTTGGACATGAGCTAGGACCTTAAGATTCTGCATGAAAGGAGGACTAGCAGCCGAGTTGCAGGGGAGAATGTAAAAAGTGTTCATATGTAGTAAAAGCCTGAGAAATCCGTTCGTTATCGTCATTTGTTATCGAATCGACTTAAAGCCAGGTCGTCCTCTTAGCCGCTCTTCTATTTGAAACGATTGTACTTATCGACTGCAAAGCTATGTCGCGTGCTGCGGTATGCGGAGACACTAAAACCACCATAGTAAAACACAGATGAAGCTTCTAAGATGATGTAATAGTCAGTAAGAAGTAGTACAATTCAAGTTTTAGGTATCGATTATTGACTTTTTAGCTGCCCTTGGTGCCTTGGACATGAGCTAGCACCTTAAGATTCTGCATGAAAGGAGGACTAGCAGCCGAGTTGCAGGGGAGAATGTGAAAAGTGTTCATATGTAGTAAAAACCTGAGAAATCCGTCCGTTTTCGTCATTTGTTATCGAATCGACTTAAAGCCAGATCGTCACATTGGCCGCTCTTCTCTCTGAAACGGTTGTACTTATCGTCTGCAAAGCTATGTCGCGTGCTGCGGAATGCGGAGACACTAAAAGCATCATAGTAGAACACAGATGAAGCTTCTAAGTTGATGTAATAGCCAGTACGAAGTAGTACAATTCAAGTTTTAGGTATCGATTATTGACTTTTTAGGTGGCTTTGGTGCCTTGGACATGAGCTAGGACCTTAAGATTCTGCATGAAAGGAGGACTAGCATCCGAGTTGCAGGGGAGAATGTAAAAAGTGTTCATATGTAGTAAAAACCTGAGAAATCCGTTCGTTATCGTCATTTGTTATCGAATGGACTTAATGCCAGATCGTCACATTAGCCGCTCTTCTCTCTGAAACGGTTGTACTTATCGACTGCAAAGCTATGTCGCGTGAAGCGGTATGCGGAGACACTAAAAGCACCATAGTAGAACACAGATGAAGCTTCTAAGATGATGTAATAGTCAGTAAGAAGTAGTACAATTCAAGTTTTAAGTATCGATTATTGACTTTTTAGCAGGCTTTGGTACCTTGGACATGAGCTAGGACCTTATGATTCTGCATGAAAGGAGGACTAGCAGCCCAGTTGCACGGGAGAATGTGAAAAGTGTTCATATGTAGTAAAAACCTAAGAAATCCGTCCGTTTCCGCCATTTTTTATCGAATCGACTGAAAGCCAGATCGTCACATTGGCCGCTCTTCTCTCTGAATCGGTTGTACTTGACGTCTGCAAAGCTATGTCGCGTGCTGCGGTATGCGGAGACACTAAAAGCACCATAGTAGAACACAGATGAAGCTTCTAAGTTGATGTAATAGGCAGTAAGAAGTAGTACAATTCAAGTTTTAGGTATCGATTATTGACTTTTTAGCTGGGTTTGGTGCCTTGGAGAGGAGCTAGGACCTTAAGATTCTGCATGAAAGGAGGTCTAGCAGCCGAGTTGTACGGGAGAATGTGAAAAGTGTTCATATGTAGTAAAAACCTGAGAAATCCGTCCATTTTCGTCATTTGTTATCGAATCGACTTAAAGCCAGATCGTCACATTGGCCGCTCTTCTCTCTGAAACGGTTGTACTTATCTTCTGCAAAGCTATGTCGCGTGCTGCGGTATGTGGAGACACTAAAAGCACCATAGTAGAACACAGATGAAGCTTCTAAGTTGATGTAATAGCCAGTAAGAAGTAGTACAATTCAAGTTTTAGGTATCGATTATTCACTTTTTAGCTGGCTTTGGTGCCTTGGACATGAGCTAGGACTTTAAGATTGTGCATGAAAGGAGGACTAGCAGCCGAGTTGCACGGATGAAAGTGAAAAGTGTTCATATGTAGTAAGAACCTGAGAAATCCGTCCGTTTTTGTCATTTGTTATCGAATCGACTTAAAGCCAGATAGTCACATTAGCCGCTCTTCTCTCTGAAACGTTTGTACTTATCGACTGCAAAGCTATGTCGCGTGCTGCGGTATGCGGAGACACTAAAAGCACCATAGTAGAACACAGATGAAGCTTCTAAGATGATGTAATAGTCAGTAAAAAGTAGTACAATTCAAGTTTTAAGTATCGATTATTGACTTTTTAGCTGGCTTTGGTACCTTGGACATGAGCTAGGACCTTATGATTCTGCATGAAAGGAGGACTAGCAGCCGAGTTGTACGGGAGAATGTGAAAAGTGTTCATGTGTAGTAAAAACCTAAGAAATCCGTCCGTTTCCGCCATTTGTTATCGAATCGACTTAAAGCCAGATTGTCACATTGGCCGCTCTTCTCTCTTAAACGGTTGTACTTATCGTCTGCAAACCTATGTCGCGTGCTGCGGTATGTGGAGACACTAAAAGCACCATAGTAGAACACAGATGAAGCTTCTAAGCTGATGTAAAAGCCAGTAAGAAGTAGTACAATTCAAGTTTTAGGTATCGATTATTGACTTTTTAGCTGGCTTTGGTACCTTGGACATGAGCTAGGACCTTATGATTCTGCATGAAAGGAGGACTAGCAGCCGAGTTGCAGGGGAGAATGTGAAAAGTGTTCATATGTAGTAAAAACCTGAGAAATCCGTCCGTTTTCGTCATTTGTTATCGAATCGACTTAAAGCCAGATCGTCACATTGGCCGCTCTTCTCTCTGAAACGGTTGTACTTATCGTCTGCAAAGCTATGTCGCGTGCTGCGGAATGCGGAGACACTAAAAGCATTATAGTAGAACACAGATGAAGCTTCTAAGTTGATGTAATAGCCAGTACGAAGTAGTACAATTCAAGTTTTAGGTATCGATTATTGACTTTTTAGGTGGCTTTGGTGCCTTGGACATGAGCTAGGACCTTAAGATTCTGCATGAAAGGAGGACTAGCATCCGAGTTGCAGGGGAGAATGTAAAAAGTGTTCATATGTAGTAAAAACCTAAGAAATCCGTTCGTTATCGTCATTTGTTATCGAATGGACTTAATGCCAGATCGTCACATTAGCCGCTCTTCTCTCTGAAACGGTTGTACTTATCGACTGCAAAGCTATGTCGCGTGCTGCGGTATGCGGAGACACTAAACGCACCATAGTAGAACACAGATGAAGCTTCTAAGATGATGTAATAGTCAGTAAGAAGTAGTACAATTCAAGTTCTTAGTATCGATTATTGACTTTTTAGCTGGCTTTGGTACCTTGGACGTGAGCTAGGACCTTATGATTCTGCATGAAAGGAGGACTAGCAGCCCAGTTGCACGGGAGAATGTGAAAAGTGTTCATATGTAGTAAAAACCTAAGAAATCCGTCCGTTTCCGCCATTTTTTATAGAATCGACTGAAAGCCAGATCGTCACATTGGCCGCACTTCTCTCTGAATCGGTTGTACTTGACGTCTGCAAAGCTATGTCGCGTGCTGCGGTATGCGGAGACACTAAAATCACCATAGTAGAACACAGATGAAGCTTCTAAGTTGAAGTAATATCCAGAAGGATGTAGTACAATTCAAGTCTTAGGTATCGATTATTGACTTTTTACCATTCTTTGGTGCCTTGGACATGAGGTAGGACCTTAAAATTCTGCATGAACGGAGGACTAGCAGCCGAGTTGCAGGGGAGAATGTAAAAAGTGTTCAAATGTATTAAAAACCTGAGAAATCCGTTCGTTATCGTCATTTGTTATCGAATCGCCTTAAAGCCAGATCGTCACATTAGCCGCAATTCTCTCTGAAACGGTTGTACTTATCGACTGCAAAGCAATGTCGCGTGCAGCGGTATGCGGAGACACTAAAAGCACCATAGTAGAACACAGATGAAGCTTCTAAGTTGATGTAATAGGCAGTAAGAAGTAGTACAATTCAAGTTTTAGGTATCGATTATTGACTTTTTAGCTGGCTTTGGTGCCTTGGAGAGGAGCTAGGACCTTAAGATTCTGCATGAAAGGAGGTCTAGCAGCCGAGTTGTACGGGAGAATGTGAAAAGGGTTCATATGTAGTAAAAACCTGAGAATTCCGTCCGTTTTCGTCATTTGTTATCGAATCGACTTAAAGCCAGATCGTCACATTGGCCGCTCTTCTCTCTGAAACGGTTGTACTTACCGTCTGCAAAGCTATGTCGCGTGCTGCGGTATGCGGAGACACTAAAAGCATCATAGTAGAACACAGATGAAGCTTCTAAGTTGATGTAATAGCCAGTAAGAAGTAGTACAATTCAAGTTTTAGGTATCGATTATTGACTTTTTAGGTGGCTTTGGTGCCCTGGACATGAGCTAGGACCTTAAGATTCTGCATGAAAGGAGGACTAGCAGCCGAGTTGCAGGGGAGAATGTAAAAAGTGTTCATATGTAGTAAAAATCTGAGAAATCCGTTCGTTATCGTCATTTGTTATCGAATCGACTTAAAGCCAGATAGTCACATTAGCCGCTCTTCTCTCTGAAACGTTTGTACTTATCGACTGCAAAGCTATGTCGCGTGCTGCGGTATGCGGAGACACTAAAAGCACCATAGTAGAACACAGATGAAGCTTCTAAGATGATGTAATAGTCAGTAAGAAGTAGTACAATTCAAGTTTTAAGTATCGATTATTGACTTTTTAGCTGGCTTTGGTACCTTGGACATGAGCTAGGACCTTATGATTCTGCATGAAAGGAGGACTAGCAGCCGAGTTGCACGGGAGAATGTGAAAAGTGTTCATGTGTAGTAAAAACCTAAGAAATCCGTCCGTTTCCGCCATTTGTTATCGAATCGACTTAAAGCCAGATTGTCACATTGGCCGCTCTTCTCTCTTAAACGGTTGTACTTATCGTCTGCAAACCTATGTCGCGTGCTGCGGTATGTGGAGACACTAAAAGCACCATAGTAGAACACAGATGAAGCTTCTAAGCTGATGTAAAAGCCAGTAAGAAGTAGTACAATTTAAGTTTTAGGTATCGATTATTGACTTTTAGCTGGCTTTGGTACCTTGGACATGAGCTAGGACCTTATGATTCTGCATGAAAGGAGGACTAGCAGCCGAGTTGCAGGGGAGAATGTGAAAAGTGTTCATATGTAGT
This sequence comes from Schistocerca gregaria, assembly GCF_023897955.1. Classification (NCBI taxonomy): domain Eukaryota; kingdom Metazoa; phylum Arthropoda; class Insecta; order Orthoptera; family Acrididae; genus Schistocerca; species Schistocerca gregaria. The sequence goes on from NW_026061973.1 coordinate 2,108,754, forward strand.
AAAAACCTGAGAAATCCGTCCGTTTTCGTCATTTGTTATCGAATCGACTTAAAGCCAGATCGTCACATTGGCCGCTCTTCTCTCTGAAACGGTTGTACTTATCGTCTGCAAAGCTATGTCGCGTGCTGCGGAATGCGGAGACACTAAAAGCATCATAGTAGAACACAGATGAAGCTTCTAAGTTGAAGTAATATCCAGAAGGATGTAGTACAATTCAAGTCTTAGGTATCGATTATTGACTTTTTACCATTCTTTGGTGCCTTGGACATGAGGTAGGACCTTAAAATTCTGCATGAACGGAGGACTAGCAGCCGAGTTGCAGAGGAGAATGTAAAAAGTGTTCATATGTAGTAAAAATCTGAGAAATCCGTCCGTTTTCGTCATTTGTTATCGAATCGACTTAAAGCCAGATAGTCACATTAGCCGCTCTTCTCTCTGAAACGTTTGTACTTATCGACTGCAAAGCTATGTCGCGTGCTGCGGTATGCGGAGACACTAAAAGCACCATAGTAGAACACAGATGAAGCTTCTAAGTTGATGTAATAGCCAGTAAGAAGTAGTACAATTCAAGTTTTAGCATCGATTATTCACTTTTTAGCTGGCTTTGGTGCCTTGGACATGAGCCAGGACTTTAAGATTGTGCATGAAAGGAGGACTAGCAGCCGAGTTGCACGGGAGAAATTGAAAAGTGTTCATATGTAGTAAAAACCTGAGAAATCCGTCCGTTTTCGTCATTTGTTATCGAATCGACTTAAAGCCAGATCGTCACATTGGCCGCTCTTCTCTCTGAAACGGTTGTACTTACCGTCTGCAAAGCTATGTCGCGTGCTGCGGTATGCGGAGACACTAAAAGCATCATAGTAGAACACAGATGAAGCTTCTAAGTTGATGTAATAGCCAGTAAGAAGTAGTACAATTCAAGTTTTAGGTATCGATTATTGACTTTTTAGGTGGCTTTGGTGCCCTGGACATGAGCTAGGACCTTAAGATTCTGCATGAAAGGAGGACTAGCAGCCGAGTTGCAGGGGAGAATGTAAAAAGTGTTCATATGTAGTAAAAATCTGAGAAATCCGTCCGTTTTCGTCATTTGTTATCGAATCGACTTAAAGCCAGATAGTCACATTAGCCGCTCTTCTCTCTGAAACGTTTGTACTTATCGACTGCAAAGCTATGTCGCGTGCTGCGGTATGCGGAGACACTAAAAGCACCATAGTAGAACACAGATGAAGCTTCTAAGATGATGTAATAGTCAGTAAGAAGTAGTACAATTCAAGTTTTAAGTATCGATTATTGACTTTTTAGCTGGCTTTGGTACCTTGGACATGAGCTAGGACCTTATGATTCTGCATGAAAGGAGGACTAGCAGCCGAGTTGCACGGGAGAATGTGAAAAGTGTTCATGTGTAGTAAAAACCTAAGAAATCCGTCCGTTTCCGCCATTTGTTATCGAATCGACTTAAAGCCAGATTGTCACATTGGCCGCTCTTCTCTCTTAAACGGTTGTACTTATCGTCTGCAAACCTATGTCGCGTGCTGCGGTATGTGGAGACACTAAAAGCACCATAGTAGAACACAGATGAAGCTTCTAAGCTGATGTAAAAGCCAGTAGGAAGTAGTACAATTCATGTTATAGGTATCGATTATTGACTTCTTAGCTTGCTTTGGTGACTTGAACATGAGCTAGGACCTTAAGATTCTGCATGAAAAGAGGACTAGCAGCCGAGTTGCACTGGAGAATGTGGAAAATGTTCATATGTAGTAAAAACCTGAGAAATCCTTACGTTTTCGTCATTTGTTATCGAATTGACTTAAAGCCAGATCGTCACATTGGCCGCTCTTCTCTCTGAAACGGTTGTACTTATCGTCTGCAAAGCTATGTCGCGTGCTGCGGTATGCGGAGACACTAAAAGCACCATAGTAGAACACAGATGAAGCTTCTACGTTGATGTAATAGCCAGTAAGAAGTAGTACAATTCAAGTTTTAGGTATCGATTATTGACTTTTTAGCTGCCTTTGGTGCCTTGGACATGAGTTAGGACCTTAAGATTCTGCATGAAAGGAGGTCTAGCAGCCGAGTTGTACGGGTGAATGTGAAAAGTGTTCATATGTAGTAAAAACCTGAGAAATTCGTCCGTTTTCGTCATTTGTTATCGAATCGACTTAAAGCCAGATCGTCACATTAGCCGCTCTTCTCTCTGAAACGGTTGTACTTATCTTCTGCAAAGCTATGTCGCGTGCTGCGGTATGTGGAGACACTAAAAGCACCATAGTAGAACACAGATGAAGCTTCTAAGTTGATGTAATAGCCAGTAAGAAGTAGTACAATTCAAGTTTTAGGTATCGATTATTCACTTTTTAGCTGGCTTTGGTGCCTTGGACATGAGCTAGGACTTTAAGATTGTGCATGAAAGGAGGACTAGCAGCCGAGTTGCACGGGAGATTGTGAAAAGTGTTCATATGTAGTAAAAACCTGAGAAATCCGTCCGTTTTCGTCATTTGTTAACGAATCGACTTAAAGCCAGATCGTCACATTGGCCGCTCTTCTCTCTGAAACGGTTGTACTTATCGTCTGCAAAGCTATGACGCGTGCTGCGGTATGCGGAGACACTAAAAGCACCATAGTAGAACACAGATGAAGCTTCTAATTGATGTAATAGCCAGTAAGAAGTAGTACAATTCAAGTTTTAGGTATCGATTATTGAATTTTTAGCTGCCCTTGGTTCCTTGGACATGAGCTAGGACCTTAAGATTCTGCATGAAAGGAGGAATAGCAGTCGCGTTGCACGGGAGAATGTGAAAAGTGTTCATATGTAGTAAAAACCTGAGAAATCCGTCCGTTATCGTCATTTGTTATCGAATCGACTGAAAGCCAGATCGTAACATTGGCCGCTCTTCTCTCTGAAACGGTTGTACTTATCGTCTGCAAAGCTATGTCGCGTGCTGCGGTATGCGGAGACACTATAATTACCATAGTAGAACACAGATGAAGCTTCTAAGTTGAAGTAATATCCAGAAAGATGTAGTACAATTCAAGTTTTAGGTATCGATTATTGACTTTTTAGCTGTCTTTGGTGCCTTGGACATGAGTTAGGACCTTAAGATTCTGCATGAAAGGAGGTCTAGCAGCCGAGTTGTACGGGAGAATGCGAAAAGTGTTCATATGTAGTAAAAACCTGAGAAATCCGACCGTTTTCGTCATTTGTTATCGAATCGACTTAAAGCCAGATCGTCACATTGGCCGCTCTTCTCTCTGAAACGGTTGTACTTATCTTCTGCAAAGCTATGTCGCGTGCTGCGGTATGTGGAGACACTAAATGCACCATAGTAGAACACAGATGAAGCTTCTAAGTTGATGTAATAGCCAGTAAGAAGTAGTACAATTCAAGTTTTAGGTATCGATTATTGACTTTTTAGCTGGCTTTGCTGTCTTGGACATGAGGTAGGGCCTTAAGATTCTGCATGAAAGGAGGACTAGCAGCCGAGTTGCGAGGGAGAAAGTGAAAAGTGTTCATATGTAGTAAAAACCTGAGAAATCCGTCCGTTTTCGTCATTTGTTATCGAATCAACGTAAAGCCAGATCGTCACATTGGCCGCTCTTCTCTCTGAAACAGTTGTACTTATCGTCTGCAAAGCTATGTCGCGTGCTGCGGTATGCGGAGACACTAAAAGCACCATAGTAGATCACAGATGAAGCTTCTAAGTTGATGTAATAGGCAGTAAGATGTAGTACAATTCAAGTTTTAGGTATCGATTATTGACTTTTTAGCTGGCTTTGGTGCCTTGGAGAGGAGCTAGGACCTTAAGATTCTGCATGAAAGGAGGACTAGCAGCTGACTTGCACGGGAGAATGTGAAAAGAGTTCATATGTAGTAAAAACCTGAGAAATCCGTCCGTTATCGTCATTTGTTATCGAATCGACTTAAAGCAAGATCGTCACATTAGCCGGTCTTCTCTCTGAAACGGTTGTACTTATCGACTGCAAAGCTATGTCGCGTGCTGCGGTATGCGGAGACACTAAAAGCACCATAGTAGAACACAGATGAAGCTTCTAAGATGATGTAATAGTCAGTAAGAAGTAGTACAATTCAAGTTTTAAGTATCGATTATTGACTTTTTAGCTGACTTTGGTGCCTTGGACATGAGTTAGGACCTTAAGATTCTGCATGACCGGAGGTCTAGCAGCCGAGTTGTACGGGAGAATGTGAAAAGTGTTCATATGTAGTAAAAACCAGAGAAATCCGTCCGTTTTCGTCATTTGTTATCGAATCGACTTAAAGCCAGATCGTCACATTAGCCGCAATTCTCACTGAAACGGTTGTACTTATCGACTGCAAAGCAATGTCGCGTGCAGCGGTATGCGGAGACACTAAAAGCACCATAGTAGAACACAGATGAAGCTTCTAAGTTGATGTAATAGCCAGTAAGAAGTAGTACCATTCAAGTTTTAGGTATTGATTATTGACTTTTTAGCTGCCCTTGGTTCCTTGGACATGCGCTAGGACCTTAAGATTCTGCATGAAAGAAGGACTAGCAGCCGAGTTGCACGGGAGAATGTAAAAAGTGTTCATATGTAGTAAAAACCTAAGAAATCCGTCCGTTTCCACCATTTGTTATCGAATCGACTTAAAGCCAGATCGTCACATTGGCCGCTCTTCTCTCTGAAACGGTTGTACTTATCGTCTGCAAAGCTATGTCGCGTGCTGCGGTATGTGGAGACACTAAAATACCAAAGTAGATCACAGATGAAGCTTCTAAGTTGATGTAATAGGCAGTAAGAAGTAGTACAATTCAAGTTTTAGGTATCGATTATTGACTTTTTAGCTGGCTTTGGTGCCTTGGAGAGGAGCTAGGACCTTAAGATTCTGCATGAAAGGAGGTCTAGCAGCCAAGTTGTACGGGAGAATGTGAAAAGTGTTCATATGTAGTAAAAACCTGAGAAATCCGTCCGTTTTCGTCATTTGTTATCGTATCGACTTAACGCCAGATCGTCGCATTGGCCGCTCTTCTCTCTGAAACGGTTGTACTTATCTTCTGCAAAGCTATGTCGCGTGCTGCGGTATGTGGAGACACAAAACGCACCATAGTAGAACACAGATGAAGCTTCTAAGTTGATGTAATAGCCAGTAAGAAGTAGTACAATTCAAGTTTTAGGTATCGATTATTCACTTTTTAGCTGGCTTTGGTGCCTTGGACATGAGCTAGGACTTTAAGATTGTGCATGAAAGGAGGACTAGCAGCCGAGTTGCACGGCAGAATGTGAAAAGTGTTCATATGTAGTAAAAACCTGAGAAATCCGTCCGTTTTCGTCATTTGTTATCGAATCGACTTAAAGCCAGATCGTCACATTGGCCGCTCTTCTCTCTGAAACGGTTGTACTTACCGTCTGCAAAGCTATGTCGCGTGCTGCGGTATGCGGAGACACTAAAAGCATCATAGTAGAACACAGATGAAGCTTCTAAGTTGATGTAATAGCCAGTAAGAAGTAGTACAATTCAAGTTTTAGGTATCGATTATTGACTTTTTAGGTGGCTTTGGTGCCTTGGACATGAGCTAGGACCTTAAGATTCTGCATGAAAGGAGGACTAGCAGCCGAGTTGCTGGGGAGAATGTAAAAAGTGTTCATATGTAGTAAAAACCTGAGAAATCCGTTCGTTATCGTCATTTGTTATCGAATCGACTTAAAGCCAGATCGTCACATTAGCCGCTCTTCTCTCTGAAACGGTTGTACTTATCGACTGCAAAGCTATGTCGCGTGCTGCGGTATGCGGAGACACTAAAAGCACCATAGTAGAACACAGATGAAGCTTCTAAGATGATGTAATAGTCAGTAAGAAGTAGTACAATTCAACTTTTAAGTATCGATTATTGACTTTTTAGCTGGCTTTGGTACCTTGGACATGAGCTAGGACCTTATGATTCTGCATGAAAGGAGAACTAGCAGCCGAGTTGCACGGGAGAATGTGAAAAGTGTTCATGTGTAGTAAAAACCTAAGAAATCCGTCCGTTTCCGCCATTTGTTATCGAATCGACTTAAAGCCAGATCGTCACATTGGCCGCTCTTCTCTCTGAAACGGTTGTACTTATCGTCTGCAAACCTATGTCGCGTACTGCGGTATGTGGAGACACTAAAAGCACCATAGAAGAACACAGATGAAGCTTCTAAGCTGATGTAATAGCCAGTAAGAAGTAGTACAATTCATGTTATAGGTATCGATTATTGACTTCTTAGCTTACTTTGGTGACTTGAACATGAGCTAGGACCTTAAGATTCTGCATGAAAGGAGGACTAGCAGCCGAGTTGCACTGGAGAATGTGGAAAATGTTCATATGTAGTAAAAACCTGAGAAATCCTTACGTTTTCGTCATTTGTTATAGAATTGACTTAAAGCCAGATCGTCACATTGGCCGCTCTTCTCTCTGAAACGGTTGTACTTATCGTCTGCAAAGCTATGTCGCGTGCTGCGGTATGCGGAGACACTAAAAGCACCATAGTAGAACACAGATGAAGCTTATACGTTGATGTAATAGCCAGTAAGAAGTAGTACAATTCAAGTTTTAGGTATCGATTATTGACTTTTTAGCTGGCTTTGGTGCCTTGGAGAGGAGCTAGGACCTTAAGATTCTGCATGAAAGGAGGTCTAGCAGCCGAGTTGTACGGGAGAATGTGAAAAGTGTTCATATGTAGTAAAAACCTGAGAAATCCGTCCGTTTTCGTCATTTGTTATCGTATCGACTTAACGCCAGATCGTCGCATTGGCCGCTCTTCTCTCTGAAACGGTTGTACTTATCTTCTGCAAAGCTATGTCGCGTGCTGCGGTATGTGGAGACACAAAACGCACCATAGTAGAACACAGATGAAGCTTCTAAGTTGATGTAATAGCCAGTAAGAAGTAGTACAATTCAAGTTTTAGGTATCGATTATTCACTTTTTAGCTGGCTTTGGTGCCTTGGACATGAGCTAGGACTTTAAGATTGTGCATGAAAGGAGGACTAGCAGCCGAGTTGCACGGCAGAATGTGAAAAGTGTTCATATGTAGTAAAAACCTGAGAAATCCGTCCGTTTTCGTCATTTGTTATCGAATCGACTTAAAGCCAGATCGTCACATTGGCCGCTCTTCTCTCTGAAACGGTTGTACTTACCGTCTGCAAAGCTATGTCGCGTGCTGCGGTATGCGGAGACACTAAAAGCATCATAGTAGAACACAGATGAAGCTTCTAAGTTGATGTAATAGCCAGTAAGAAGTAGTACAATTCAAGTTTTAGGTATCGATTATTGACTTTTTAGGTGGCTTTGGTGCCTTGGACATGAGCTAGGACCTTAAGATTCTGCATGAAATTAGGACTAGCAGCCGAGTTGCTGGGGAGAATGTAAAAAGTGTTCATATGTAGTAAAAACCTGAGAAATCCGTTCGTTATCGTCATTTGTTATCGAATCGACTTAAAGCCAGATCGTCACATTAGCCGCTCTTCTCTCTGAAACGGTTGTACTTATCGACTGCAAAGCTATGTCGCGTGCTGCGGTATGCGGAGACACTAAAAGCACCATAGTAGAACACAGATGAAGCTTCTAAGATGATGTAATAGTCAGTAAGAAGTAGTACAATTCAACTTTTAAGTATCGATTATTGACTTTTTAGCTGGCTTTGGTACCTTGGACATGAGCTAGGACCTTATGATTCTGCATGAAAGGAGGACTAGCAGCCGAGTTGCACGGGAGAATGTGAAAAGTGTTCATGTGTAGTAAAAACCTAAGAAATCCGTCCGTTTCCGCCATTTGTTATCGAATCGACTTAAAGCCAGATCGTCACATTGGCCGCTCTTCTCTCTGAAACGGTTGTACTTATCGTCTGCAAACCTATGTCGCGTACTGCGGTATGTGGAGACACTAAATGCACCATAGAAGAACACAGATGAAGCTTCTAAGCTGATGTAATAGCCAGTAAGAAGTAGTACAATTCATGTTATAGGTATCGATTATTGACTTCTTAGCTTACTTTGGTGACTTGAACATGAGCTAGGACCTTAAGATTCTGCATGAAAGGAGGACTAGCAGCCGAGTTGCACTGGAGAATGTGGAAAATGTTCATATGTAGTAAAAACCTGAGAAATCCTTACGTTTTCGTCATTTGTTATAGAATTGACTTAAAGCCAGATCGTCACATTGGCCGCTCTTCTCTCTGAAACGGTTGTACTTATCGTCTGCAAAGCTATGTCGCGTGCTGCGGTATGCGGAGACACTAAAAGCACCATAGTAGAACACAGATGAAGCTTATACGTTGATGTAATAGCCAGTAAGAAGTAGTACAATTCAAGTTTTAGGTATCGACTATTGACTTTTTAGCTGGCTTTGGTGTCTTGGACATGAGCTAGGGCCTTAAGATTCTGCATGAAAGGAGGACTAGCAGCCGAGTTGCGAGGGAGAAAGTGAAAAGTGTTCATATGTAGTAAAAACCTGAGAAATCCGTCCGTTTTCGTCATTAGTTATCGAACCGACGTATAGCCAGATCGTCACATTGACCGCTCTTCTCTCTGAAACAGATGTACTTGTCGTCTGCAAAGCTATGTCGCGTGCTGCGGTATGCGGAGACACTAAAAGCTCCATAGTAGATCACAGATGAAGCTTCTAAGTTGATGTAATAGGCAGTAAGAAGTAGTACAATTCAAGTTTTAGGTATCGATTATTGACTTTTTAACTGGCTTTGGTGCCTTGGACATGAGCTAGGACCTTAAAATTCTGCATGAACGGAGGACTAGTAGCCGAGTTGCAGGGGAGAATGTAAAAAGTGTTCATATGTAGTAAAAACCTGAGAAATCCGTTCGTTATCGTCATTTGTTATCGAATCGCCTTAAAGCCAGATCGTCACATTAGCCGCTCTTCTCTCTGAAACGGTTGTACTTATCGACTGCAAAGCTATGTCGCGTGCTGCGATATGCGGAGACACTAAAAGCACCATAGTAGAACACAGATGAAGCTTCTAAGATGATGTAATAGTCAGTAAGATATAGTACAATTCAAGTTTTAGGTATCGATTATTGACTTTTTAGCTGTCTTTGGTGCCTTGGACATGAGTTAGTACCTTAAGATTCTGCATGAAAGGAGGTCTAGCAGCCGAGTTGTACAGGTCAATGTGAAAGTGTTCATATGTAGTAAAAACCTGAGAAATCCGTCCGTTTTCGTCATTTGTTATCGAATCGACTTAAAGCCAGATCGTCACATTAGCCGCTCTTCTCTCTGAAACGGTTGTACTTATCTTCTGCAAAGCTATGTCGCGTGCTGCGGTATGTGGAGACACTAAAAGCACCATAGTAGAACACAGATGAAGCTTCTAAGTTGATGTAATAGCCAGTAAGAAGTAGTACAATTCAAGTTTTAGGTATCGATTATTCACTTTTTAGCTGGCTTTGGTGCCTTGGACATGAGCTAGGACTTTAAGATTGTGCATGAAAGGAGGACTAGCAGCCGAGTTGCACGGGAGAATGTGAAAAGTGTTCATATGTAGTAAAAACCTGAGAAATCCGTCCGTTTTCGTCATTTGTTAACGAATCGACTTAAAGCCAGATCGTCACATTGGCCGCTCTTCTCTCTGAAACGGTTGTACTTATCGTCTGCAAACCTATGTCGCGTACTGCGGTATGTGGAGACACTAAAAGCACCATAGTAGAACACAGATGAAGCTTCTAAGTTGATGTAATAGCCAGTAAGAAGTAGTACAATTCAAGTTTTAGGTATCGATTATTCACTTTTTAGCTGGCTTTGGTGCCTTGGACATGAGCTAGGACTTTAAGATTGTGCATGAAAGGAGGACTAGCAGCCGAGTTGCACTGGAGAATGTGGAAAATGTTCATATGTAGTAAAAACCTGAGAAATCCTTACGTTTTCGTCATTTGTTATAGAATTGACTTAAAGCCAGATCGTCACATTGGCCGCTCTTCTCTCTGAAACGGTTGTACTTATCGTCTGCAAAGCTATGTCGCGTGCTGCGGTATGCGGAGACACTAAAAGCACCATAGTAGAACACAGATGAAGCTAATACGTTGATGTAATAGCCAGTAAGAAGTAGTACAATTCAAGTTTTAGGTATCGACTATTGACTTTTTAGCTGGCATTGGTGTCTTGGACATGAGCTAGGGCCTTAAGATTCTGCATGAAAGGAGGACTAGCAGCCGAGTTGCGAGGGAGAAAGTGAAAAGTGTTCATATGTAGTAAAAACCTGAGAAATCCGTCCGTTTTCGTCATTAGTTATCGAACCGACGTAAAGCCAGATCGTCACATTGACCGCTCTTCTCTCTGAAACAGATGTACTTATCGTCTGCAAAGCTATGTCGCGTGCTGCGGTATGCGGAGACACTAAAAGCTCCATAGTAGATCACAGATGAAGCTTCTAAGTTGATGTAATAGGCAGTAAGAAGTAGTACAATTCAAGTTTTAGGTATCGATTATTGACTTTTTAGCTGGCTTTGGTGCCTTGGAGAGGAGCTAGGACCTTAAGATTCTGCATGAAAGGAGGACTAGCAGCCGAGTTGCACGGGAGAATGTGAAAAGTGTTCATATGTAGTAAAAACCTGAGAAATCCGTCCGTTATCGTCATTTGTTATCGAATCGACTGAAAGCCAGATCGTCACATTGGCCGCTCTTCTCTCTGAAACGGTTGTACTTATCGTCTGCAAAGCTATGTCGCGTGCTGCGGTATGCGGAGACACTAAAACCACCATAGTAGAACACAGATGAAGCTTCTAAGTTGAAGTAATATCCAGAAAGATGTAGTACAATTCAAGTCTTAGGTATCGGTTATTGACTTTTTACCATTCTTTGGTGCCTTGGACATGAGCTAGGACCTTAAAATTCTGCATGAACGGAGGACTAGTAGCCGAGTTGCAGGGGAGAATGTAAAATGTGTTCATATGTAGTAAAAACCTGAGAAATCCGTTCGTTATCGTCATTTGTTATCGAATCGCCTTAAAGCCAGATCGTCACATTAGCCGCTCTTCTCTCTGAAACGGTTGTACTTATCGACTGCAAAGCTATGTCGCGTGCTGCGATATGCGGAGACACTAAAAGCACCATAGTAGAACACAGATGAAGCTTCTAAGATGATGTAATAGTCAGTAAGATATAGTACAATTCAAGTTTTAGGTATCGATTATTGACTTTTTAGCTGTCTTTGGTGCCTTGGACATGAGTTAGTACCTTAAGATTCTGCATGAAAGGAGGTCTAGCAGCCGAGTTGTACAGGTGAATGTGAAAGTGTTCATATGTAGTAAAAACCTGAGAAATCCGTCCGTTTTCGTCATTTGTTATCGAATCGACTTAAAGCCAGATCGTCACATTAGCCGCTCTTCTCTCTGAAACGGTTGTACTTATCTTCTGCAACGCTATGTCGCGTGCTGCGGTATGTGGAGACACTAAAAGCACCATAGTAGAACACAGATGAAGCTTCTAAGTTGATGTAATAGCCAGTAAGAAGTAGTACAATTCAAGTTTTAGGTATCGATTATTCACTTTTTAGCTGGCATTGGTGCCTTGGACATGAGCTAGGACTTTAAGATTGTGCATGAAAGGAGGACCAGCAGCCGAGTTGCACGGGAGAATGTGAAAAGTGTTCATATGTAGTAAAAACCTGAGAAATCCGTCCGTTTTCGTCATTTGTTAACGAATCGACTTAAAGCCAGATCGTCACATTGGCCGCTCTTCTCTCTGAAACGGTTGTACTTATCGTCTGCAAAGCTATGTCGCGTGCTGCGGTATGCGGAGACACTAAAAGCATCATAGTAGAACACAGATGAAGCTTCTAATTGATGTAATAGCCAGTAAGAAGTAGTACAATTCAAGTTTTAGGTATCGATTATTGACTTTTTAGCTGCCCTTGGTTCCTTGGACATGAGCTAGGACCTTAAGATTCTGCATGAAAGGAGGACTAGCAGCCGCGTTGCACGGGAGAATGTGAAAAGTGTTCATATGTAGTAAAAACCTGAGAAATCCGTCCGTTATCGTCATTTGTTATCAAATCGACTGAAAGCCAGATCGTAACATTGGCCGCTCTTCTCTCTGAAACGGTTGTACTTATCGTCTGCAAAGCTATGTCGCGTGCTGCGGTATGCGGAGACACTAAAATCACCATAGTAGAACACTTATGAAGCTTCTAAGTTGAAGTAATATCCAGAAAGATGTAGTACAATTCAAGTCTTAGGTATCGATTATTGACTTTTTACCATTCTTTGGTGCCTTGGACATGAGCTAGGACCTTAAGATTCTGCATGAAAGGAGGACTAGCAGCCGCGTTGCACGGGAGAATGTGAAAAGTGTTCATATGTATTAAAAACCTGAGAAATCCGTTCGTTATCGTCATTTGTTATCGAATCGCCTTAAAGCCAGATCGTCACATTAGCCGCAATTCTCTCTGAAACGGTTGTACTTATCGACTGCAAAGCAATGTCGCGTGCAGCGGTATGCGGAGACACTAAAAGCACCATAGTAGAACACAGATGAAGCTTCTAAGTTGATGTAATAGCCAGTAAGAAGTAGTACCATTCAAGTTTTAGGTATTGATTATTGACTTTTTAGCTGCCCTTGGTTCCTTGGACATGCGCTAGGACCTTAAGATTCTGCATGAAAGAAGGACTAGCAGCCGAGTTGCACGGGAGAATGTAAAAAGTGTTCATATGTAGTAAAAACCTAAGAAATCCGTCCGTTTCCGCCATTTGTTATCGAATCGACTTAAAGCCAGATCGTCACATTGGCCGCTCTTCTCTCTGAAACGGTTGTACTTATCGTCTGCAAAGCTATGTCGCGTGCTGCGGTATGTGGAGACACTAAAAGCACCATAGTAGATCACAGATGAAGCTTCTAAGTTGAAGTAATATCCAGAAAGATGTAGTACAATTCAAGTCTTAGGTATCGATTATTGACTTTTTAGGTGGCTTTGGTGCCTTGGACATGAGCTAGGACCTTAAGATTCTGCATGAAAGGAGGACTAGCAGCCGAGTTGCAGGGGAGAATGTAAAAAGTGTTCATATGTAGTAAAAACCTGAGAAATCCGTCCGTTTTCGTCATTAGTTATCGAACCGACGTAAAGCCAGATCGTCACATTGACCGCTCTTCTCTCTGAAACAGATGTACTTACCGTCTGCAAATCTATGTCGCGTACTGCGGTATGTGGAGACACTAAAAGCACCATAGAAGAACACAGATGAAGCTTCTAAGCTGATGTAATAGCCAGTAAGAAGCAGTACAATTCATGTTATAGGTATCGATTATTGACTTCTTAGCTTGCTTTGGTGACTTGAACATGAGCTAGGACCTTAAGATTCTGCATGAAAGGAGGACTAGCAGCCGAGTTGCACTGGAGAATGTGGAAAATGTTCATATGTAGTAAAAACCTGAGAAATCCTTACGTTTTCGTCATTTGTTATCGAATTGACTTAAAGCCAGATCGTCACATTGGCCGCTCTTCTCTCTGAAACGGTTGTACTTATCGTCTGCAAAGCTATGTCGCGTGCTGCGGTATGCGGAGACACTAAAAGCACCATAGTAGAACACAGATGAAGCTAATACGTTGATGTAATAGCCAGTAAGAAGTAGTACAATTCAAGTTTTAGGTATCGATTATTGACTTTTTAGCTGGCTTTGGTGTCTTGGACATGAGCTAGGGCCTTAAGATTCTGCATGAAAGGAGGACTAGCAGCCGAGTTGCGAGGGAGAAAGTGAAAAGTGTTCATATGTAGTAAAAACCTGAGAAATCCGTCCGTTTTCGTCATTAGTTATCGAACCGACGTAAAGCCAGATCGTCACATTGACCGCTCTTCTCTCTGAAACAGATGTACTTATCGTCTGGAAAGCTATGTCGCGTGCTGCGGTATGCGGAGACACTAAAAGCTCCATAGTAGATCACAGATGAAGCTTCTAAGTTGATGTAATAGGCAGTAAGAAGTAGCACAATTCAAGTTTTAGGTATCGATTATTGACTTTTTAGCTGGCTTTGGTGCCTTGGAGAGGAGCTAGGACCTTAAGATTCTGCATGAAAGGAGGACTAGCAGCCGAGTTGCACGGGAGAATGTGAAAAGTGTTCATATGTAGTAAAAACCTGAGAAATCCGTCCGTTATCGTCATTTGTTATCGAATCGACTGAAAGCCAGATCGTCACATTGGCCGCTCTTCTCTCTGAAACGGTTGTACTTATCGTCTGCAAAGCTATGTCGCGTGCTGCGGTATGCGGAGACACTAAAACCACCATAGTAGAACAAAGATGAAGCTTCTAAGTTGAAGTAATATCCAGAAAGATGTAGTACAATTCAAGTCTTAGGTATCGGTTATTGCCTTTTTACCATTCTTTGGTGCCTTGGACATGAGCTAGGACCTTAAAATTCTGCATGAACGGAGGACTAGTAGCCGAGTTGCAGGGGAGAATGTAAAAAGTGTTCATATGTAGTAAAAACCTGAGAAATCCGTTCGTTATCGTCATTTGTTATCGAATCGACTTAAAGCCAGATCGTCACATTAGCCGCTCTTCTCTCTGAAACGGTTGTACTTATCGTCTGCAAAGCTATGTCGCGTGCTGCGGTATGCGGAGACACTAAAAGCATCATAGTAGAACACAGATGAAGCTTCTAATTGATGTAATAGCCAGTAAGAAGTAGTACAATTCAAGTTTTAGGTATCGATTATTGACTTTTTAGCTGCCCTTGGTTCCTTGGACATGAGCTAGGACCTTAAGGTTCTGCATGAAAGGAGGACTAGCAGCCGCGTTGCACGGGAGAATGTGAAAAGTGTTCATATGTAGTAAAAACCTGAGAAATCCGTCCGTTAACGTCATTTGTTATCAAATCGACTGAAAGCCAGATCGTAACATTGGCCGCTCTTCTCTCTGAAACGGTTGTACTTATCGTCTGCAAAGCTATGTCGCGTGCTGCGGTATGTGGAGACACTAAAATCACCATAGTAGAACACTTATGAAGCTTCTAAGTTGAAGTAATATCCAGAAAGATGTAGTACAATTCAAGTCTTAGGTATCGATTATTGACTTTTTACCATTCTTTGGTGCCTTGGACATGAGCTAGGACCTTAAAATTCTGCATGAACGGAGGACTAGCAGCCGAGTTGCAGGGGAGAATGTAAAAAGTGTTCATATGTATTAAAAACCTGAGAAATCCGTTCGTTATCGTCATTTGTTATCGAATCGCCTTAAAGCCAGATCGTCACATTAGCCGCTCTTCTCTCTGAAACGGTTGTACTTATCGACTGAAAAGCTATGTCGCGTGCTACGATATGCGGAGACACTAAAAGCACCATAGTAGAACACACATGAAGCTTCTAAGATGATGTAATAGTCAGTAAGATGTAGTACAATTCAAGTTTTAGGTGTCGATTATTGACTTTTTAGCTGGCTTTGGTGCCTTGGACATGAGTTAGGACCTTAAGATTCTGCATGAAAGGAGGTCTAGCAGCCGAGTTGTACGGGAGAATGTGAAAAGTGTTCATATGTAGTAAAAACCTGAGAAATCCGTCCGTTTTCGTCATTTGTTATCGAATCGACTTAAAGCCAGATCGTCACATTGGCCGCTCTTCTCTCTGAAACGGTTGTACTTATCTTCTGCAAAGCTATGTCGCGTGCTGCGGTATGTGGAGACACTAAATGCACCATAGTAGAACACAGATGAAGCTTCTAAGTTGATGTAATAGCCAGTAAGAGGTAGTACAATTCAAGTTTCAGGTATCGATTGTTGACTTCTTACCCTTCTTTGGTGCCTTGGGCATGAGCTAGGAACTTAAGATTTTGCATAATAGGAGGTCTAGCAGCCGCGTTGCACGTGAGAATGTGAAAAGTGTTCATATGTAGTAAAAACCTGAGAAATCGGTCCGTTTTCGTCATTTGTTGTCGAATCGACTTAAAGATAGATCGTCCCATTGGCCGCTCTTCTCTCTGAAACGGTTGTACTTATCGACTGCAAAGCTATGTCGCGTGCTGCGGTATGCGGAGACACTAAAAGCACCATAGTAGAACACAGATGAAGCTTCTAAGTTGATGTAATAGCCAGTAAGAAGTAGTACCATTCAAGTTTTAGGTATCGATTATTGACTTTTTAGCTGGCTTTGGTGCCTTGGACATGAGCTAGGACCTTAAAATTCTGCATGAAAGGAGGACTAGCAGCCGAGTTGCACGGGAGAATGTGAAAAGTGTTCATATGTAGTAAAAACCAGAGAAATCCGTCCGTGTTCGACATTTGTTATCGAATCGACTTAAAGCCAGATCGTCACATTGGCCGCTCTTCTCTCTGAAACGGTTGTACTTATCGTCTGCAAAGCTATGTCGAGTGCTGTGGCGTGCGGAGACACTAAAAGCACCATAGTAAAACACAGATGAAGTTTCTAAGTTGATGTAATAGCCAGTAAGAAGTAGTACAATTCAAGTTTTAAGTATCGATTATTGACTTTTTAGCTGACTTTGGTGCCTTGGACATGAGATAGGACCTTAAGATTCTGCATGAAAGGAGGTCTAGCAGCCGAGTTGTACGGGAGAGTGTGAAAAGTGTTCATATGTAGTAAAAACCAGAGAAATCCGTCCGTTTTCGTCATTTGTTATCGAATCGACTTCAAGCCAGATCGTCACATTAGCCGCAATTCTCGCTGAAACGGTTGTACTTATCGACTGCAAAGCTATGTCGCGTGCAGCGGTATGCGGAGACACTAAAAGCACCATAGTAGAACGCAGATGAAGCTTCTAAGTTGATGTAATAGCCAGTAAGAAGTAGTACAATTCAAGTTTTAGGTATCGATTATTGAATTTTTAGCTGGCTTTGGTGTCTTGGACATGAGCTAGGGCCTTAAGATTCTGCATGAAAGGAGGACTAGCAGCCGAGTTGCGAGGGAGAAAGTGAAAAGTGTTCATATGTAGTAAAAACCTGAGAAATCCGTCCGTTTTCGTCATTTGTTATCGAATTGACGTAAAGCCATATCGTCACATTGGCCGCTCTTCTCTCTGAAACAGTTGTACTTATCGTCTGCAAAGCTATGTCGCGTGCTGCGGTATGCGGAGACACTAAAAGCACCATAGTAGATCACAGATGAAGCTTCTAAGTTGATGTAATAGCCAGTAAGAAGTAGTACCATTCAAGTTTTAGGTATCGATTATTGACTTTTTAGCTGGCTTTGGTGCCTTGGACATGAGCTAGGACCTTAAGATTCTGCATGAAAGGAGGTCTAGCAGCCGAGTTGTACGGGAGAATGTGAAAAGTGTTCATATGTAGTAAAAACCAGAGAAATCCGTCCGTTTTCGTCATTTGTTATCGAATCGACTTCAAGCCAGATCGTCACATTAGCCGCAATTCTCTCTGAAACGGTTGTACTTATCGACTGCAAAGCTATGTCGCGTGCAGCGGTATGCGGAGACACTAAAAGCACCATAGTAGAACAGAGATGAAGCTTCTAAGTTGATGTAATAGCCAGTAAGAAGTAGTACCATTCAAGTTTTAGGTATCGATTATTGACTTATTAGCTGGCTTTGGTGCCTTGGACATGAGCTAGGACCTTAACATTCTGCATGAAAGGAGGACTAGCAGCCGAGTTGCACGGGAGAATGTGAAAAGTGTTCATATGTAGTAAAAACCAGAGAAATCCGTCCGTGTTCGACATTTGTTATCAAATCGACTTAAAGCCAGATCGTCACATTGGCCGCTCTTCTCTCTGAAACGGTTGTACTTATCGTCTGCAAAGCTATGACGAGTGCTGCGGTTTGCGGAGACACTAAAAGCACCATAGTAAAACACAGATGAAGCTTCCAAGTTGATGTAATAGCCAGTAAGAAGTAGTACAATTCAAGTTTTAAGTATCGATTGTTGACTTCTTACCCTTCTTTGGTGCCTTGGGCATGAGCTAGGAACTTAAGATTTTGCATAATAGGAGGTCTAGCAGCCGCGTTGCACGTGAGAATGTGAAAAGTGTTCATATGTAGTAAAAACCTGAGAAATCGGTCCGTTTTCGTCATTTCTTGTCGAATCGACTTAAAGCCAGATCGTCACATTGGCCGCTCTTCTCTCTGAAACGGTTGTACTTATCGACTGCAAAGCTATGTGGCGTGCTGCGGTATGCGGAGACACTAAAAGCACCATAGTAGAACACAGATGAAGCTTCTAAGTTGATGTAATAGCCAGTAAGAAGTAGTACCATTCAAGTTTTAGGTATCGATTATTGACTTTTTAGCTGGCTTTGGTGCCTTGGACATGAGCTAGGACCTTAAAATTCTGCATGAAAGGAGGACTAGCAGCCGAGTTGCATGGGAGAATGTGAAAAGTGTTCATATGTAGTAAAAACCAGAGAAATCCGTCCGTGTTCGACATTTGTTATCGAATCGACTTAAAGCCAGATCGTCACATTGGCCGCTCTTCTCTCTGAAACGGTTGTACTTATCGTCTGCAAAGCTATGTCGAGTGCTGCGGCGTGCGGAGACACTAAAAGCACCATAGTAGAACACAGATGAAGCTTCTAAGTTGATGTAATAGCCAGTAAGATGTAGTACAATTCAAGTTTTAAGTATCGATTGTTGACTTTTTACCCTTCTTTGGTGCCTTGGGCATGAGCTAGGATCTTAAGATTTTGCATGATAGGAGGTCTAGCAGCCGCGTTGCACGTGAGAATGTGAAAAGTGTTCATATGTAGTAAAAACCTGAGAAATCCGTCCGTTTTCGTCATTTGTTGTCGAAACGACTTAAAGCCAGATCGTCACATTGGCCGCTCTTCTCTCTGAAACATTTGTACTTATCTTCTGCAAAGCTATGTCGCGTGCTGCGGTATGTGGAGACACTAAAAGCACCATAGTAGAACACAGATGAAGCTTCTAAGTTGATGTAATAGCCAGTAAGAAGTAGTACCATTCAAGTTTTAGGTATCGATTATTCACTTTTTAGCTGGCTTTGGTGCCTTGGACATGAGCTAGGACCTTAAGATTCTGCATGAAAGGAGGTCTAGCAGCCGAGTTGCATGGGAGAATGTGAAAAGTGTTCATATGTAGTAAAAACCTGAGATATCCGTCCGTTTTCGTCATTTGTTATCGAATCGACTTAAAGCCAGATCGTCACATTGGCCGCTCTTCTCTCTGAAACGGTTGTACTTATCGTCTGCAAAGCTATGTCGCGTGCTGCGGTATGCGGAGACACTAAAAGCATCATAGTAGATCACAGATGAAGCTTCTAAGTTGATGTAATAGCCAGTAAGAAGTAGTACAATTCAAGTTTTAGGTATCGATTATTGACTTTTTAGCTGCCCTTGGTTCCTTGGACATGAGCTAGGACCTTAAGATTCTGCATGAAAGGAGGACTAGGAGCCGAGTTGCACGGGAGAATGTGAAAAGTATTCATATGTAGTAAAAACCTGAGAAATCCGTTTGTTATCGTCATTTGTTATCGAATCGACTAAAAGCCAGATCGTCACATTAGCCGCTCTTCTCTCTGAAACGGTTGTACTTATCGACTGCAAAGCTATGTCGCGTGCTGCGGTATGCGGAGACACTAAAAGCACCATAGTAGAACACAGATGAAGCTTCTAAGATGATGTAATAGTCAGTAAGAAGTAGTACAATTCAAGTTTTAAGTATCGATTATTGACTTTTTAGCTGACTTTGGTGCCTTGGACATGAGTTAGGACCTTAAGATTCTGCATGAACGGAGGTCTAGCAGCCGAGTTGTACGGGAGAATGTGAAAAGTGTTCATATGTAGTAAAAACCTGAGAAATCCGTCCGTTTTCGTCATTTGTTATCGAATCGACTTAAAGCCAGATCGTCACATTAGCCGCTCTTCTCTCTGAAACGGTTGTACTTATCGTCTGCAAAGCTATGTCGAGTGCTGCGGCATGCGGAGACACTAAAAGCACCATAGTAGAACACAGATGAAGCTTCTATGTTGATGTAATAGCCAGTAAGAAGTAGTACAATTCAAGTTTTAAGTATCGATTGTTGACTTCTTACCCTTCTTTGGTGCCTTGGGCATGAGCTAGGAACTTAAGATTTTGCATGATAGGAGGTCTAGCAGCCGCGTTGCACGTGAGAATGTGAAAAGTGTTCATATGTAGTAAAAACCTGAGAAATCCGTTCGTTATCGTCATTTGTTATCGAATCGACTTAAAGCCAGATCGTCACATTAGCCGCTCTTCTCTCTGAAACGGTTGTACTTATCGACTGCAAAGCTATGTCGCGTGCTGCGGTATGCGGAGACACTAAAAGCATCATAGTAGATCACAGATGAAGCTTCTAAGTTGATGTAATAGCCAGTAAGAAGTAGTACAATTCAAGTTTTAGGTATCGATTATTGACTTTTTAGCTGCCCTTGGTTCCTTGGACATGAGCTAGGACCTTAAGATTCTGCATGAAAGGAGGACTAGGAGCCGAGTTGCACGGGAGAATGTGAAAAGTATTCATATGTAGTAAAAACCTGAGAAATCCGTTTGTTATCGTCATTTGTTATCGAATCGACTAAAAGCCAGATCGTCACATTAGCCGCTCTTCTCTCTGAAACGGTTGTACTTATCGACTGCAAAGCTATGTCGCGTGCTGCGGTATGCGGAGACACTAAAAGCACCATAGTAGAACACAGATGAAGCTTCTAAGATGATGTAATAGTCAGTAAGAAGTAGTACAATTCAAGTTTTAAGTATCGATTATTGACTTTTTAGCTGACTTTGGTGCCTTGGACATGAGTTAGGACCTTAAGATTCTGCATGAACGGAGGTCTAGCAGCCGAGTTGTACGGGAGAATGTGAAAAGTGTTCATATGTAGTAAAAACCTGAGAAATCCGTCCGTTTTCGTCATTTGTTATCGAATCGACTTAAAGCCAGATCGTCACATTAGCCGCTCTTCTCTCTGAAACGGTTGTACTTATCGTCTGCAAAGCTATGTCGAGTGCTGCGGCATGCGGAGACACTAAAAGCACCATAGTAGAACACAGATGAAGCTTCTATGTTGATGTAATAGCCAGTAAGAAGTAGTACAATTCAAGTTTTAAGTATCGATTGTTGACTTCTTACCCTTCTTTGGTGCCTTGGGCATGAGCTAGGAACTTAAGATTTTGCATGATAGGAGGTCTAGCAGCCGCGTTGCACGTGAGAATGTGAAAAGTGTTCATATGTAGTAAAAACCTGAGAAATCCGTTCGTTATCGTCATTTGTTATCGAATCGACTTAAAGCCAGATCGTCACATTAGCCGCTCTTCTCTCTGAAACGGTTGTACTTATCGACTGCAAAGCTATGTCGCGTGCTGCGGTATGCGGAGACACTAAAAGCACCGTAGTAGAACACAGATGAAGCTTCTAAGTTGATGTAATAGCCAGTAAGAAGTAGTACCATTCAAGTTTTAGATATCGATTATTAACTTTTTAGCTGGCTTTGGTGCCTTGGACATGAGCTAGGACCTTAAGATTCTGCATGAAAGGAGGACTAGCAGCCGAGTTGCACGGGAGAATGTGAAAAGTGTTCATATGTAGTAAAAACCAGAGAAATCCGTCCGTGTTCGACATTTGTTATCGAATCGACTTAAAGCCAGATCGTCACATTGGCCGCTCTTCTCTCTCAAACGGTTGTACTTATCGACTGCAAAGCTATGTCGCGTGCTGCGGTATACGGAGACACTAAAAGCACCATAGTTGAACACAGATGAAGCTTCTAAGTTGATGTAATAGTCAGTAAGAAGTAGTACAATTCAAGTTTTAGGTATTGATTATTGACTTTTTAGCTGGCTTTGGTGCCTTGGACATGAGCTAGGACCTTAAGATTCTGCATGAAAGGAGGACTAGCAGCCGAGTTGCACGGGAGAATATGAAAAGTGTTCATATGTAGTAAAAACCAGAGAAATCCGTCCGTGTTCGACATTTGTTATCGAATCGACTTAAAGCCAGATCGTAACATTGGCCGCTCTTCTCTCTGAAACGGTTGTACTTATCGTCTGCAAAGCTATGTCGAGTGCTGCGGCATGCGGAGACACTAAAAGCACCATAGTAGAACACAGATGAAGCTTCTAGGTTGATGTAATAGCCAGTAAGAAGTAGTACAATTCAAGTTTTAAGTATCGATTGTTGACCTTTTACCCTTCTTTGGTGCCTTGGGCATGAGCTAGGAACTTAAGATTTTGCATGATAGGAGGTCTAGCAGCCGCGTTGCACGTGAGAATGTGAAAAGTGTTCATATGTAGTAAAAACCTGAGAAATCCGTCCGTTTTCTTCATTTGTTGTCGAATCGACTTAAAGCCAGATCGTCACATTGGCCGCTCTTCTCTTTGAAACGGTGGTACTTATCGTCTGCAAAGCTACGTGTCGTGCTGCGGTATGCGGAGACACTAAAAGCACCATAGTAGAACACAGATGAAGCTTCTAAGTTGATGTAATAGCCAGTAAGAAGTAGTACAATTCAAGTTGTAGGTATCGATTATTGACTTTCTAGCTGGCTTTGGTGCCTTGGACATGAGCTAGGACCTTAAGATTCTGCATGAAAGGAGGACTAGCAGCCGGATTGCACGGGAGAATGTGAAAAGTGTTCATATGTAGTAAAAACCCGAAAAATCCGTACGTTTTCGTCATTGGTTATCGAATCGTCTTAAAGCCAGATCGTCACATTGGCCGCTCTTCTCTCTGAAACGGTTGTACTTATCGACTGCAAAGCTATGTCGCGTGCTGCGGTATGCGGAGACACTAAAAGCACCATAGTAGAACACAGATGAAGCTTCTAAGATGATGTAATAGTCAGTAAGAAGTAGTACAATTCAAGTTTTAAGTATCGATTATTGACTTTTTAGCTGACTTTGGTGCCTTGGACATGAGTTAGGACCTTAAGATTCTGCATGAACGGAGGTCTAGCAGCCGAGTTGTACGGGAGAATGTGAAAAGTGTTCATATGTAGTAAAAACCTGAGAAATCCGTCCGTTTTCGTCATTTGTTATCGAATCGACTTAAAGCCAGATCGTCACATTAGCCGCTCTTCTCTCTGAAACGGTTGTACTTATCGTCTGCAAAGCTATGTCGAGTGCTGCGGCATGCGGAGACACTAAAAGCACCATAGTAGAACACAGATGAAGCTTCTATGTTGATGTAATAGCCAGTAAGAAGTAGTACAATTCAAGTTTTAAGTATCGATTGTTGACTTCTTACCCTTCTTTGGTGCCTTGGGCATGAGCTAGGAACTTAAGATTTTGCATGATAGGAGGTCTAGCAGCCGCGTTGCACGTGAGAATGTGAAAAGTGTTCATATGTAGTAAAAACCTGAGAAATCCGTTCGTTATCGTCATTTGTTATCGAATCGACTTAAAGCCAGATCGTCACATTAGCCGCTCTTCTCTCTGAAACGGTTGTACTTATCGACTGCAAAGCTATGTCGCGTGCTGCGGTATGCGGAGACACTAAAAGCACCATAGTAGAACACAGGTGAAGCTTCTAAGTTGATGTAATAGCCAGTAAGAAGTAGTACCATTCAAGTTTTAGGTATCGATTATTAACTTTTTAGCTGGCTTTGGTGCCTTGGACATGAACTAGGATCTTAAGATTATGCATGAAAGGAGGACTAGCAGCCGAGTTGCACGGGAGAATGTGAAAAGTGTTCATATGTAGTAAAAACCAGAGAAATCCGTCCGTGTTCGACATTTGTTATCGAATCGACTTAAAGCCAGATCGTCACATTGGCCGCTCTTCTCTCTCAAACGGTTGTACTTATCGACTGCAAAGCTATGTCGAGTGCTGCGGCATGCGGAGACACTAAAACCACCATAGTAGAACACAGATGAAGCTTCTAAGTTGATGTAATAGCCAGTAAGAAGTAGTACTATTCAAGTTTTAAGTATCGATTGTTGACTTTTTACCCTTCTTTGTTGCCTTGGGCATGAGCTAGGAACTTAAGATTTTGCATGATAGGAGGTCTAGCAGCCGCGTTGCACGTGAGAATGTGAAAAGTGTTCATATGTAGTAAAAACCTGAGAAATCCGTCCGTTTTCGTCATTTGTTGTCGAATCGACTTAAAGCCAGATCGTCACATTGGCCGCTCTTCTCTTTGAAACGGTGGTACTTATCGTCTGCAAAGCTACGTGTCGTGCTGCGGTATGCGGAGACACTAAAAGCACCATAGTAGAACACAGATGAAGCTTCTAAGTTGATGTAATAGCCAGTAAGAAGTAGTACAATTCAAGTTGTAGGTATCGATTATTGACTTTCTAGCTGGCTTTGGTGCCTTGGACATGAGCTAGGACCTTAAGATTCTGCATGAAAGGAGGACTAGCAGCCGAGTTGCACGGGAGAATGTGAAAAGTGTTCATATGTAGTAAAAACCCGAGAAATCCGTACGTTTTCGTCATTGGTTATCGAATCGTCTTAAAGCCAGATCGTCACATTGGCCGCTCTTCTCTCTGAAACGGTTGTACTTATCGTCTGCAAAGCTATGTCGAGTGCTGCGGTATGTGGAGACACTAAAAGCACCATAGTAGAACACAGATGAAGCTTCTAAGTTGATGTAATAGCCAGTAAGAAGTAGTACAATTCAAGTTTTAGGTATCGATTATTGACTTTTTAGCTGGCTTTGGTATCTTGGACATGAGATAGGACCTTAAGATTCTGCATGAAAGGAGGACTAGCAGCCGAGTTGCACGGGAGAATGTAAATAGTATTCATATGTAGTAAAAACCTGAGACATCCGTCCGTTTTCGTCATTTGTTATCGAATCGACTTAAAGCCAGATCGTCACATTAGCCGCTTTTCTCTCTGAAACGGTTGTACTTATCGACTGCAAAGCTATGTCGCGTGCTGCGGTATGCGGAGACACTAAAAGCACCATAGTAGAACACAGATGAAGCTTCTAAGTTGATGTAATAGCCAGTAAGAAGTAGTACCATTCAAGTTTTAGATATCGATTATTAACTTTTTAGCTGGCTTTGGTGCCTTGGACATGAGCTAGGACCTTAAGATTCTGCATGAACGGAGGTCTAGCAGCCCAGTTGTACGGGAGAATGTGAAAAGTGTTCATATGTAGTAAAAACCTGAGAAATCCGTTCGTTATCGTCATTTGTTATCGAATCGACTTAAAGCCAGATCGTCACATTAGCCGCTCTTCTCTCTGAAACGGTTGTACTTATCGACTGCAAAGCTATGTCGCGTGCTGCGGTATGCGGAGACACTAAAAGCACCATAGTAGAACACAGATGAAGCTTCTAAGTTGATGTAATAGCCAGTAAGAAGTAGTACCATTCAAGTTTTAGATATCGATTATTAACTTTTTAGCTGGCTTTGGTGCCTTGGACATGAGCTAGGACCTTAAGATTCTGCATGAAAGGAGGACTAGCAGCCGAGTTGCACGGGAGGATGTGAAAAGTGTTCATATGTAGTAAAAACCAGAGAAATCCGTCCGTGTTCGACATTTGTTATCGAATCGACTTAAAGCCAGATCGTCACATTGGCCGCTCTTCTCTCTCAAACGGTTGTACTTATCGACTGCAAAGCTATGTCGCGTGCTGCGGTATACGGAGACACTAAAAGCACCATAGTTGAACACAGATGAAGCTTCTAAGTTGATGTAATAGTCAGTAAGAAGTAGTACAATTCAAGTTTTAGGTATTGATTATTGACTTTTTAGCTGGCTTTGGTGCCTTGGACATGAGCTAGGACCTTAAGATTCTGCATGAAAGGAGGACTAGCAGCCGAGTTGCACGGGAGAATATGAAAAGTGTTCATATGTAGTAAAAACCAGAGAAATCCGTCCGTGTTCGACATTTGTTATCGAATCGACTTAAAGCCAGATCGTAACATTGGCCGCTCTTCTCTCTGAAACGGTTGTACTTATCGTCTGCAAAGCTATGTCGAGTGCTGCGGCATGCGGAGACACTAAAAGCACCATAGTAGAACACAGATGAAGCTTCTAAGTTGATGTAATAGCCAGTAAGAAGTAGTACAATTCAAGTTTCAAGTATCGATTGTTGACCTTTTACCCTTCTTTGGTGCCTTGGGCATGAGCTAGGAACTTAAGATTTTGCATGATAGGAGGTCTAGCAGCCGCGTTGCACGTGAGAATGTGAAAAGTGTTCATATGTAGTAAAAACCTGAGAAATCCGTCCGTTTTCTTCATTTGTTGTCGAATCGACTTAAAGCCAGATCGTCACATTGGCCGCTCTTCTCTCTGAAACGGTTGTACTTATCGTCTGCAAAGCTATGTCGAGTGCTGCGGTATGTGGAGACACTAAAAGCACCATAGTAGAACACAGATGAAGCTTCTAAGTTGATGTAATAGCCAGTAAGAAGTAGTACAATTCAAGTTTTAGGTATCGATTATTGACTTTTTAGCTGGCTTTGGTACCTTGGACATGAGATAGGACCTTAAGATTCTGCATGAAAGGAGGACTAGCAGCCGAGTTCCACGGGAGAATGTAAATAGTATTCATATGTAGTAAAAACCTGAGACATCCGTCCGTTTTCGTCATTTGTTATCGAATCGACTTAAAGCCAGATCGTCACATTAGCCGCTCTTCTCTCTGAAACGGTTGTACTTATCGACTGCAAAGCTATGTCGCGTGCTGCGGTATGCGGAGACACTAAAAGCTCCATAGTAGAACATAGATGAAGCTTCTAAGTTGATGTAATAGCCAGTAAGATGTAGTACCATTCAAGTTTTTGGTATCGATTATTAACTTTTTAGCTGGCTTTGGTGCCTTGGACACGAGTTAGGACCTTAAGATTCTGCATGAAAGGAGGTCTAGAAGCCGAGTTGTACGGGAGAATGTGAAATGTGTTCATATGTGGTAAAAACCTGAGAAATCCGTCCGTTTTCGTCATTTGTTATCGAATCGACTTAAAGCCAGATCGTCACATTGAGCGCTCTACTCTCTAAAACTGTTGTACTTATCGTCTGCAAAGCTATGTCGCGCGCTGCGGTATGCGGAGACACTAAAAGCACCATAGTAGAATACAGATGAAGCTTCTAAGTTGATGTAATAGCCAGTAAGAAGTAGTACAATTCAAGTTGTAGGTATCGATTATTGACTTTCTAGCTGGCTTTGGTGCCTTGGACATGAGCTAGGACCTTAAGATTCTGCATGAAAGGAGGACTAGCAGCCGAGTTGAACGGGAGAATGTGAAAAGTGTTCCTATGTAGTAAAAACCTGAGGAATCCGTTCGTTATCGTCATTTGTTATCGAATCGACTTAAAGCCAGATCGTCACATTAGCCGCTCTTCTCCCTGAAACGGTTGTACGTATCGACTGCAAAGCTATGTCGCGTGCTGCGGTATGCGGAGACAGTAAAAGCACCATAGTAGAACACAGATGAGGCTTCTAAGTTGATGTAATAGCCAGTAAGAAGTAATACAATTCAAGTTTTAGGTATCGATTATTGACATTTTAGATGGCTTTGGTACATTGGACATGAGCTAGGACCTTAAGATTCTCCATGAAAGGAGGACTAGCAGCCGAGTTGCACGGGAGAATGTAAAAAGTGTTCATATGTAGTAAAAACCTGAGAAATCCGTCCGTTATCGTCGTTTGTTATCGAATCGACTTAAAGCAAGATCGTCACATTAGCCGCTCTTCTCTCTGAAACGGTTGTACTTATCGACTGCAAAGCTATGTCGCGTGCTGCGGTATGCGGAGACACTAAAAGCACCATAGTAGAACACAGATGAAGCTTCTAAGATGAGGTAATAGTCAGTAAGAAGTAGTACCATTCAAGTTTTTGGTATCGATTATTAACTTTTTAGCTGGCTTTGGTGCCTTGGACATGAGCTAGGACCTTAAGATTCTGCATGAAAGGAGGACTAGCAGCCGAGTTGTACGGGAGAATGTGAAAAGTGTTCATATGTAGTAAAAACCAGAGAAATCCGTCCGTGTTCGACATTTGTTATCGAATCGACTTAAAGCCAGATCGTCACATTGGCCGCTCTTCTCTCTCAAACGGTTGTACTTATCGACTGCAAAGCTATGTCGCGTGCTGCGGTATACGGAGACACTAAAAGCACCATAGTAGAACACAGATGAAGCTTCTAAGTTGCTGTTATAGTCAGTAAGAAGTAGTACAATTCAAGTTTTAGGTATTGATTATTGACTTTTTAGCTGGCTTTGGTGCCTTGGACATGAGCTAGGACCTTAAGATTCTGCATGAAAGGAGGACTAGCAGCCGAGTTGCACGGGAGAATATGAAAAGTGTTCATATGTAGTAAAAACCAGAGAAATCCGTCCGTGTTCGACATTTGTTATCGAATCGACTTAAAGCCAGATCGTAACATTGGCCGCTCTTTTCTCTGAAACGGTTGTACTTATCGTCTGCAAAGCTATGTCGAGTGCTGCGGCATGCGGAGACACTAAAAGCACCATAGTAGAACACAGATGAAGCTTCTATGTTGATGTAATAGCCAGTAAGAAGTAGTACAATTCAAGTTTTAAGTATCGATTGTTGACTTCTTACCCTTCTTTGGTGCCTTGGGCATGAGCTAGGAACTTAAGATTTTGCATGATAGGAGGTCTAGCAGCCGCGTTGCACGTGAGAATGTGAAAAGTGTTCATATGTAGTAAAAACCTGAGAAATCCGTTCGTTATCGTCATTTGTTATCGAATCGACTAAAAAGCCAGATCGTCACATTAGCCGCTCTTCTCTCTGAAACGGTTGTACTTATCGACTGCAAAGCTATGTCGCGTGCTGCGGTATGCGGAGACACTAAAAGCACCATAGTAGAACACAGGTGAAGCTTCTAAGTTGATGTAATAGCCAGTAAGAAGTAGTACCATTCAAGTTTTAGGTATCGATTATTAACTTTTTAGCTGGCTTTGGTGCCTTGGACATGAACTAGGATCTTAAGATTATGCATGAAAGGAGGACTAGCAGCCGAGTTGCACGGGAGAATGTGAAAAGTGTTCATATGTAGTAAAAACCAGAGAAATCCGTCCGTGTTCGACATTTGTTATCGAATCGACTTAAAGCCAGATCGTCACATTGGCCGCTCTTCTCTCTCAAACGGTTGTACTTATCGACTGCAAGGCTATGTCGCGTGCTGCGGTATACGGAGACACTAAAAGCACCATAGTAGAACACAGATGAAGCTTCTAAGTTGATGTAATAGTCAGTAAGAAGTAGTACAATTCAAGTTTTAGGTATTGATTATTGACTTTTTAGCTGGCTTTGGTGCCTTGGACATGAGCTAGGACCTTAAGATTCTGCATGAAAGGAGGACTAGCAGCCGAGTTGCACGGGAGAATATGAAAAGTGTTCATATGTAGTAAAAACCAGAGAAATCCGTCCGTGTTCGACATTTGTTATCGAATCGACTTAATGCCAGATCGTAACATTGGCCGCTCCTCTCTCTGAAACGGTTGTACTTATCGTCTGCAAAGCTATGTCGAGTGCTGCGGCATGTGGAAACACTAAAAGCACCATAGTAGAATACAGATGAAGCTTCTAAGTTGATGTAATAGCCAGTAAGAAATAGTACAATTCAAGTTGTAGGTATCGATTATTGACTTTCTAGCTGGCTTTGGTGCCTTGGACATGAGCTAGGACCTTAAGTTTCTGCATGAAAGGAGGACTAGCAGCCGAGTTGAACGGGAGAATGTGAAAAGTGTTCCTATGTAGTAAAAACCTGAGAAATCCGTTCGTTATCGTCATTTGTTATCGAATCGACTTAAAGCCAGATCGTCACATTAGCCGCTCTTCTCCCTGAAACGGTTGTACGTATCGACTGCAAAGCTATGTCGCGTGCTGCGGTATGCGGAGACACTAAAAGCACCATAGTAGAACACAGATGAGGCTTCTAAGTTGATGTAATAGCCAGTAAGAAGTAATACAATTCAAGTTTTAGGTATCGATTATTGACATTTTAGATGGCTTTGGTACATTGGACATGAGCTAGGACCTTAAGATTCTCCATGAAAGGAGGACTAGCAGCCGAGTTGCACGGGAGAAAGTAAAAAGTGTTCATATGTAGTAAAAACCTGAGAAATCCGTCCGTTATCGTCGTTTGTTATCGAATCGACTTAAAGCAAGATCGTCACATTAGCCGCTCTTCTCTCTGAAACGGTTGTACTTATCGACTGCAAAGCTATGTCGCGTGCTGCGGTATGCGGAGACACTTAAAGCACCATAGTAGAACACAGATGAAGCTTCTAAGATGAGGTAATAGTCAGTAAGAAGTAGTACAATTCAAGTTTTAAGTATCGATTATTGACTTTTTAGCTGACTTTGGTGCCTTGGACATGAGATAGGACCTTAAGATTCTGCATGAAAGGAGGTCTAGCAGCCGAGGTGTACGGGAGAATGTGAAAAGTGTTCATATGTAGTAAAAACCAGAGAAATCCGTCCGTTTTCGTCATTTGTTATCGAATCGACTTCAAGCCAGATCGTCACATTAGCCGCAATTCTCTCTGAAACGGTTGTACTTATCGACTGCAAAGCTATGTCGCGTGCAGCGGTATGCGGAGACACTAAAAGCACCATAGTAGAACACAGATGAAGCTTCTAAGTTGATGTAATAGCCAGTAAGAAGTAGTACCATTCAAGTTTTAGGTATCGATTATTGACTTTTTAGCTGGCTTTGGTGCCTTGGACATGAGCTAGGACCTTAACATTCTGCATGAAAGGAGGACTAGCAGCCGAGTTGCACGGGAGAATGTGAAAAGTGTTCACATGTAGTAAAAACCAGAGAAATCCGTCCGTGTTCGATATTTGTTATCAAATCGACTTAAAGCCAGATCGTCACATTGGCCGCTCTTCTCTCTGAAACGGTTGTACTTATCGTCTGCAAAGCTATGTCGAGTGCTGCGGTTTGCGGAGACACTAAAAGCACCATAGTAAAACACAGATGAAGCTTCCAAGTTGATGTAATAGCCAGTAAGAAGTAGTACAATTCAAGTTTTAAGTATCGATTGTTGACTTCTTACCCTTCTTTGGTGCCTTGGGCATGAGCTAGGAACTTAAGATTTTGCATAATAGGAGGTCTAGCAGCCGCGTTGCACGTGAGAATGTGAAAAGTGTTCATATGTAGTGAAAACCTGAGAAATCGGTCCGTTTTCGTCATTTGTTGTCGAATCGACTTAAAGCCAGATCGTCACATTGGCCGCTCTTCTCTCTGAAACGGTTGTACTTATCGACTGCAAAGCTATGTCGCGTGCTGCGGTATGCGGAGACACTAAAAGCACCATAGTAGAACACAGATGAAGCTTCTAAGTTGTTGTAATAGCCAGTAAGATGTAGTACAATTCAAGTTTTAAGTATCGATTGTTGACTTTTTACCCTTCTTTGGTGCCTTGGGCATGAGCTAGGATCTTAAGATTTTGCATGATAGGAGGTCTAGCAGCCGCGTTGCACGTGAGAATGTGAAAAGTGTTCATATGTAGTAAAAACCTGAGAAATCCGTCCGTTTTCGTCATTTGTTGTCGAATCGACTTAAAGCCAGATCGTCACATTGGCCGCTCTTCTCTCTGAAACATTTGTACTTATCTTCTGCAAAGCTATGTCGCGTGCTGCGGTATGTGGAGACACTAAAAGCACCATAGTAGAACACAGATGAAGCTTCTAAGTTGATGTATTAGCCAGTAAGAAGTAGTACCATTCAAATTTTAGGTATCGATTATTCACTTTTTAGCTGGCTTTGGTGCCTTGGACATGAGCTAGGACCTTAAGATTCTGCATGAAAGGAGGACTAGCAGCCGAGTTGCACGGGAGAATGTAAAAAGTGTTCATATGTAGTAAAAACCTGAGAAATCCGTTTGTTATCGTCATTTGTTATCGAATCGACTAAAAGCCAGATCGTCACATTAGCCGCTCTTCTCTCTGAAACGGTTGTACTTATCGACTGCAAAGCTATGTCGCGTGCTGCGGTATGCGGAGACACTAAAAGCACCATAGTAGAACACAGATGAAGCTTCTAAGATGATGTAATAGTCAGTAAGAAGTAGTACAATTCAAGTTTTAAGTATCGATTATTGACTTTTTAGCTGACTTTGGTGCCTTGGACATGAGTTAGGACCTTAAGATTCTGCATGAACGGAGGTCTAGCAGCCGAGTTGTACGGGAGAATGTGAAAAGTGTTCATATGTAGTAAAAACCAGAGAAATCCGTCCGTGTTCAACATTTGTTATCGAATCGACTTAAAGCCAGATCGTCACATTGGCCGCTCTTCTCTCTGAAACGGTTGTACTTATCGTCTGCAAAGCTATGTCGAGTGCTGCGGCATGCGGAGACACTAAAAGCACCATAGTAGAACACAGATGAAGCTTCTATGTTGATGTAATAGCCAGTAAGAAGTAGTACAATTCAAGTTTTAAGTATCGATTGTTGACTTCTTACCCTTCTTTGGTGCCTTGGGCATGAGCTAGGAACTTAATATTTTGCATGATAGGAGGTCTACCAGCCGCGTTGCACGTGAGAATATGAAAAGTGTTCATATGTAGTAAAAACCTGAGAAATCCGTACGTTTTCGTCATTGGTTATCTAATCGTCTTAAAGCCAGATCGTCACATTGGCCGCTCTTCTCTCTGAAACGGTTGTACTTATCGTCTGCAAAGCTATGTCGAGTGCTGCGGTATGTGGAGACACTAAAAGCACCATAGTAGAACACAGATGAAGCTTCTAAGTTGATGTAATAGCCAGTAAGAAGTAGTACAATTCAAGTTTTAGGTATCGATTATTGACTTTTTAGCTGGCTTTGGTACCTTGGACATGAGATAGGACCTTAAGATTCTGCATGAAAGGAGGACTAGCAGCCGAGTTGCACGGGAGAATGTAAATAGTATTCATATGTAGTAAAAACCTGAGACATCCGTCCGTTTTCGTCATTTGTTATCGAATCGACTTAAAGCCAGATCGTCACATTAGCCGCTCTTCTCTCTGAAACGGTTGTACTTATCGACTGCAAAGCTATGTCGCGTGCTGCGGTATGCGGAGACACTAAAAGCACCATAGTAGAACACAGATGAGGCTTCTAAGTTGATGTAATAGCCAGTAAGAAGTAGTACCATTCAAGTTTTTGGTATCGATTATTAACTTTTTAGCTGGCTTTGGTGCCTTGGACATGAGCTAGGACCTTAAGATTCTGCATGAAAGGAGGACTAGCAGGCGAGTTGCACGGGAGAATGTGAAAAGTGTTCATATGTAGTAAAAACCAGAGAAATCCGTCCGTGTTCGACATCTGTTATCGAATCGACTTAAAGCCAGATCGTCACATTGGCCGCTCTTCTCTCTCAAACGGTTGTACTTATCGACTGCAAAGCTATGTCGCGTGCTGCGGTATACGGAGACACTAAACGCACCATAGTAGAACACAGATGAAGCTTCTAAGTTGATGTAATAGTCAGTAAGAAGTAGTACAATTCAAGTTTTAGGTATTGATTATTGACTTTTTAGCTGGCTTTGGTGCCTTGGACATGAGCTAGGACCTTAAGATTCAGCATGAAAGGAGGACTAGCAGCCGAGTTGCACGGGAGAATATGAAAAGTGTTCATATGTAGTAAAAACCAGAGAAATCCGTCCGTGTTCGACATTTGTTATCGAATCGACTTAAAGCCAGATCGTAACATTGGCCGCTCTTCTCTCTGAAACGGTTGTACTTATCGTCTGCAAAGCTATGTCGAGTGCTGCGGCATGCGGAGACTCTAAAAGCACCATAGTAGAACACAGATGAAGCTTCTAAGTTGATGTAATAGCCAGTAAGAAGTAGTACAATTCAAGTTTTAAGTATCGATTGTTGACTTTTTACCCTTCTTTGGTGCCTTGGGCATGAGCTAGGAACTTAAGATTTTGCATGATAGGAGGTCTAGCAGCCGCGTTGCACGTGAGAATGTGAAAAGTGTTCATATGTAGTAAAAACATGAGAAATCCGTCCGTTTTCGACATTTGTTGTCGAATCGACTTAAAGCCAGATCGTCACATTGGCCGCTCTTCTCTTTGAAACGGTGGTACTTATCGCCTGCAAAGCTACGTGTCGTGCTGCGGTATGCGGAGACACTAAAAGCACCATAGTAGAACACAGATGAAGCTTCTAAGTTGATGTAATAGCCAGTAAGGAGTAGTACAATTCAAGTTGTAGGTATCGATTATTGACTTTCTAGCTGGCTTTGGTGCCTTGGACATGAGCTAGGACCTTAAGATTCTGCATGAAAGGAGGATTAGCAGCGGAGTTACACGGGAGAATATGAAAAGTGTTCATATGTAGTAAAAACCTGAGACATCCGTCCGTTTTCGTCATTTGTTATCGAATCGACGTAAAACCAAATCGTCACATTGGCCGCTCTTCTCTCTGAAACGGTTGTACTTAT
Organism: Schistocerca gregaria; assembly: GCF_023897955.1. Taxonomy (NCBI): domain Eukaryota; kingdom Metazoa; phylum Arthropoda; class Insecta; order Orthoptera; family Acrididae; genus Schistocerca; species Schistocerca gregaria. The sequence goes on from NW_026061973.1 coordinate 2,142,994, forward strand.
CGTCTGCAAAGCTATGTCGCGTGCTGCGGTATGCGGAGACACTAAAATCACCATAGTAGAACACAGATGAGGCTTCTAAGTTGATGTAATAGCCAGTAAGAAGTAATACAATTCAAGTTTTAGGTATCGATTATTGACTTTTTAGCTGGCTTTGGTACCTTGGACATGAGATAGGACCTTAAGATTCTGCATGAAAGGAGGACTAGCAGCCGAGTTGCACGGGAGAATGTAAATAGTATTCATATGTAGTAAAAACCTAAGACATTCGTCCGTTTTCGCCATTTGTTATCGAATCGACTTAAAGCCAGATCGTCACATTGGCCGCTCTTCTCTCTGAAACGGTTGTACTTCTCGTCTGCAAAGCTATGTCGCGTGCTGCGGTATGCGGAGACAGTAAAAGCACCATAGTAGAACACAGATGAAGCTTCTATGTTGATGTAATAGCCAGGAAGAAGTAGTACAATTCAAGTTTTAGGTATCGATAATTGACTTTTTAGCTGGCTTTGGTGCCTTGGACATGAGCTAGGACCTTAAGATTCTGCATGAAAGGAGGATTAGCAGCGGAGTTACACGGGAGAATATGAAAAGTGTTCATATGTAGTAAAAACCTGAGACATCCGTCCGTTTTCGTCATTTGTTATCGAACCGACTTAAAGCCAGATCGTCACATTGGCCGCTCTCCTCTCTGAACCGGTTGTACTTATCGTCTGCAAAGCTATGTCGCGTGCTGCGGTATGCGGAGACACTAAAATCACCATAGTAGAAAACAGATGAGGTTCTAAGTTGATGTAATAGCCACACTAGATCGCGTGTTTTCAAGTTTTAGGTATCGATTATTGACTTTTTAACTGGCTTTGGTACCTTGGACATGAGCTAGGACCTTAAGATTCTGCATGAAAGGAGGACTAGCAGCCGAGTTGCACGGGAGAATGTGAATAGTGTACATATGTAGTAAAAACCTGAGACATCCTTCCCTTTTCGTCATTTGTTATCGAATCGACGTAAAGCCAGATCGTCACATTGGCCGCTCTTCTCTCTGAAACGGTTGTACTTATCGTCTGCAAAGCTATGTCGCGTGCTGCGGTATGCGGAGACAGTAAAAGCACCATAGTAGAACACAGATGAAGCTTCTAAGTTGATGTAATAGCCAGGAAGAAGTAGTACAATTCAAGTTTTAGGTATCGATTAATGACATTTTAGCTGGCTTTGGTGCCTTGGACATAAGCTAGGACCTTAAGATTCTGCATGAAAGGAGGACTAGCAGCGGAGTTGCACGGGAGAATGTGAAAAGTGTTCATATGTAGTAAAAACCTGAGAAATAGGTCCGTTTTCGTCATTTGTTATCGAACCGACTTAAAGCCAGATCGTCACATTGGCCGCTCTCCTCTCTGAAACGCTTGTACTTATCGTCTGCAAAGCTATGTCGCGTGCTGCGGTATGCGGAGACACTAAAATAATCATAGTAGAACACAGATGAGGCTTCTAAGTTGATGTAATAGCCAGTAAGAAGTAATACAATTCAAGTTTTAGGTATCGATTATTGACTTTTTAGCTGGCTTTGGTGCCTTGGACATAAGCTAGGACCTTAAGATTCTGCATGAAAGGAGGACTAGCAGCCGAGTTGCACGGGAGAATGTGAAAAGTGTTCATATGTAGTAAAAACCTGAGACATCCGTCCGTTTTCGTCATTTGTTATCGAATAGACTTAAAGCCAGATCGTCACATTGGGCGCTCTTCTCTCTGAAACGGTTGTACTTATCGTCTGCAAAGCTATGTCGCGTGCTGCGGTATTCTGAAACACTAAAAGCACCATAGTAGAACACAGATGAAGCTACCAAGTTGATGTAATAGCCAGGAAGAAGTAGTATAATTCAAGTTTTAGGTATGGTTTAAGACTTTATAGCTGGCTTTGGTGCCCTCGACATGAGCTAGGATCTTAACATTCTGCATGAAAGGAGGACTAGCAGCTTATTTGCACGGGAGAATGTGAAAAGTGTTCATATGTAGTAAAAACCTGAGAAACACGTCAGTTTTCGTCATTTGTTATCGAATCGACTTAAAGACAGATCGTCACATTGGCCGCTCTTCTCTCTGAAACGGTTGTACTAATCGATTTCGTAGCTATGTCGCGTGCTGCGGTATGCGGAGACACTAAAAGCAGCATAATAGAACACAGATGAAGCTTCTAAGTTAATGTAATAGCCAGTAAGAAGTAGTACAATTCAAGTTTTAGGTATCGATTATTGACTTTTTAGCTGGCTTTGGTGCCTTGGAAATGAGCTCGGACCTTAACATTCTGCATGAAAGGAGGACTAGCAGCCGAGTTGCACGGGAGAATGTGAAATGTGTTCATATGTAGTAAAAACATGAGAAATCCGTCCGTTTTCGTCATTTGTTATCGAATCGACTTAAAGCCAGTTCGTCACATTGGCCGCCCTTCTCTCTGAAAAAGTTGTACTTATCGTCTGCAAAGCTATGTCGCGTGCTGCGGTATGCGGACACACTAAAAGCACCATAGTAGAACACAGATGAAGCTTCTAAGTTGATGTAATAGCCAGTAAGAAGTAGTACAATTAAAGTTTTAGGTATCGGTTATTGACTTTTTACCCTTCTTTGGTGCCTTGGACATGAGCTAGGAACTTAACATTTTTCATGAAAGGAGGACTAGCAGCCGAGTTGCACGGGAGAATTTGAAAAGTGTTCATATGTAGTAAAAACCTGAAAATCCGTCCGTTTTCGTCATTAGTTATCGAATCGACTTAAAGCCAGATCGTCACATTGGCCGCTCTTCTCTCTGAAACGGTTGTACTTATCGTCTGCAAAGCTATGTCGCGTGCTGCGGAATTCTGAAACACGAAAAGCACCATAGTAGAACACAGATGAAGCTTCCAAGTTGATGTAATAGCCAGGAAGAAGTAGTATGATTCAAGTTTTAGGTATGGTTTAAGTATTTATAGCTGGCTTTGGAGCCCTCGACATGAGCTAGGACCTTAAGATTCTGCATGAAAGGAGGATTAGCAGCCGAGTTGCACGGGAGAATATGAAAAGTGTTCATATGTAGCAAAAACCTAGAAATCCGTCCGTTTTCGTCATTTGTTATCGAATCGACTTAAAGCCAGATCGTCACATTGGCCGCTATTCTCTCTGAAACGGTTGTACTTATCGTCTGCAAAGCTGTGTCGCGTGCTGCGGTATGCGGAGACACACCAAAATCACCATAGTAGAACACAGATGAAGCTTCTAAGTTGATGTAATAGCCAGTAAGAAGTAGTACAATTCAAGTTTTAGGTATCGATTATTGACGTTTTAGCTGGCTTTGGTGCCTTGGACATGAGCTAGGACCTTAAGACTCTGCATGAAAGGAGGACTAGCAGCCGATTTGCATGGGAGAATGTGAAAAGTGTTCATATGTAGTAAAAACCTGAGAAATCCGTCCGTTTTCTTCATTTGTTATCGAATCGACTTAAAGCCAGATCGTCACATTGGCCGCTCTTCTCTCTGAAACGGTTGTACTTATCGATTGCAAAGCTATGTCGCGTGCTGCGGTATGCGGAGACACTAAAAGCACCATAGTAGAACACAGACGAACTTTCTAAGTTGATGTAATAGCCAGTAAGAAGTAGTACAATTCAAGTTTTAGGTATTGATTATTGCCTTTTTATCTGGCTTTGGTGCTTTGGACATGAGCTAGGACCTTATGATTCTGCATGAAAGGAGGACTAGCAGCCGAGTTGCACGGGAGAATTTGAAAAGTGTTCAAATGTAGTAAAAACCTGAGAAATCCGTCCGTTATCGTCGTTTGTTATCGAATCGACTTAAAGCAAGATCGTCACATTAGCCGCTCTTCTCTCTGAAACGGTTGTACTTATCGACTGCAAAGCTATGTCGCGTGCTGCGGTATGCGGAGACACTTAAAGCACCATAGTAGAACACAGATGAAGCTTCTAAGATGAGGTAATAGTCAGTAAGAAGTAGTACAATTCAAGTTTTAAGTATCGATTATTGACTTTTTAGCTGACTTTGGTGCCTTGGACATGAGATAGGACCTTAAGATTCTGCATGAAAGGAGGTCTAGCAGCCGAGGTGTACGGGAGAATGTGAAAAGTGTTCATATGTAGTAAAAACCAGAGAAATCCGTCCGTTTTCGTCATTTGTTATCGAATCGACTTCAAGCCAGATCGTCACATTAGCCGCAATTCTCTCTGAAACGGTTGTACTTATCGACTGCAAAGCTATGTCGCGTGCAGCGGTATGCGGAGACACTAAAAGCACCATAGTAGAACACAGATGAAGCTTCTAAGTTGATGTAATAGCCAGTAAGAAGTAGTACCATTCAAGTTTTAGGTATCGATTATTGACTTTTTAGCTGGCTTTGGTGCCTTGGACATGAGCTAGGACCTTAACATTCTGCATGAAAGGAGGACTAGCAGCCGAGTTGCACGGGAGAATGTGAAAAGTGTTCACATGTAGTAAAAACCAGAGAAATCCGTCCGTGTTCGATATTTGTTATCAAATCGACTTAAAGCCAGATCGTCACATTGGCCGCTCTTCTCTCTGAAACGGTTGTACTTATCGTCTGCAAAGCTATGTCGAGTGCTGCGGTTTGCGGAGACACTAAAAGCACCATAGTAAAACACAGATGAAGCTTCCAAGTTGATGTAATAGCCAGTAAGAAGTAGTACAATTCAAGTTTTAAGTATCGATTGTTGACTTCTTACCCTTCTTTGGTGCCTTGGGCATGAGCTAGGAACTTAAGATTTTGCATAATAGGAGGTCTAGCAGCCGCGTTGCACGTGAGAATGTGAAAAGTGTTCATATGTAGTGAAAACCTGAGAAATCGGTCCGTTTTCGTCATTTGTTGTCGAATCGACTTAAAGCCAGATCGTCACATTGGCCGCTCTTCTCTCTGAAACGGTTGTACTTATCGACTGCAAAGCTATGTCGCGTGCTGCGGTATGCGGAGACACTAAAAGCACCATAGTAGAACACAGATGAAGCTTCTAAGTTGTTGTAATAGCCAGTAAGATGTAGTACAATTCAAGTTTTAAGTATCGATTGTTGACTTTTTACCCTTCTTTGGTGCCTTGGGCATGAGCTAGGATCTTAAGATTTTGCATGATAGGAGGTCTAGCAGCCGCGTTGCACGTGAGAATGTGAAAAGTGTTCATATGTAGTAAAAACCTGAGAAATCCGTCCGTTTTCGTCATTTGTTGTCGAATCGACTTAAAGCCAGATCGTCACATTGGCCGCTCTTCTCTCTGAAACATTTGTACTTATCTTCTGCAAAGCTATGTCGCGTGCTGCGGTATGTGGAGACACTAAAAGCACCATAGTAGAACACAGATGAAGCTTCTAAGTTGATGTATTAGCCAGTAAGAAGTAGTACCATTCAAATTTTAGGTATCGATTATTCACTTTTTAGCTGGCTTTGGTGCCTTGGACATGAGCTAGGACCTTAAGATTCTGCATGAAAGGAGGACTAGCAGCCGAGTTGCACGGGAGAATGTAAAAAGTGTTCATATGTAGTAAAAACCTGAGAAATCCGTTTGTTATCGTCATTTGTTATCGAATCGACTAAAAGCCAGATCGTCACATTAGCCGCTCTTCTCTCTGAAACGGTTGTACTTATCGACTGCAAAGCTATGTCGCGTGCTGCGGTATGCGGAGACACTAAAAGCACCATAGTAGAACACAGATGAAGCTTCTAAGATGATGTAATAGTCAGTAAGAAGTAGTACAATTCAAGTTTTAAGTATCGATTATTGACTTTTTAGCTGACTTTGGTGCCTTGGACATGAGTTAGGACCTTAAGATTCTGCATGAACGGAGGTCTAGCAGCCGAGTTGTACGGGAGAATGTGAAAAGTGTTCATATGTAGTAAAAACCAGAGAAATCCGTCCGTGTTCAACATTTGTTATCGAATCGACTTAAAGCCAGATCGTCACATTGGCCGCTCTTCTCTCTGAAACGGTTGTACTTATCGTCTGCAAAGCTATGTCGAGTGCTGCGGCATGCGGAGACACTAAAAGCACCATAGTAGAACACAGATGAAGCTTCTATGTTGATGTAATAGCCAGTAAGAAGTAGTACAATTCAAGTTTTAAGTATCGATTGTTGACTTCTTACCCTTCTTTGGTGCCTTGGGCATGAGCTAGGAACTTAATATTTTGCATGATAGGAGGTCTACCAGCCGCGTTGCACGTGAGAATATGAAAAGTGTTCATATGTAGTAAAAACCTGAGAAATCCGTACGTTTTCGTCATTGGTTATCTAATCGTCTTAAAGCCAGATCGTCACATTGGCCGCTCTTCTCTCTGAAACGGTTGTACTTATCGTCTGCAAAGCTATGTCGAGTGCTGCGGTATGTGGAGACACTAAAAGCACCATAGTAGAACACAGATGAAGCTTCTAAGTTGATGTAATAGCCAGTAAGAAGTAGTACAATTCAAGTTTTAGGTATCGATTATTGACTTTTTAGCTGGCTTTGGTACCTTGGACATGAGATAGGACCTTAAGATTCTGCATGAAAGGAGGACTAGCAGCCGAGTTGCACGGGAGAATGTAAATAGTATTCATATGTAGTAAAAACCTGAGACATCCGTCCGTTTTCGTCATTTGTTATCGAATCGACTTAAAGCCAGATCGTCACATTAGCCGCTCTTCTCTCTGAAACGGTTGTACTTATCGACTGCAAAGCTATGTCGCGTGCTGCGGTATGCGGAGACACTAAAAGCACCATAGTAGAACACAGATGAGGCTTCTAAGTTGATGTAATAGCCAGTAAGAAGTAGTACCATTCAAGTTTTTGGTATCGATTATTAACTTTTTAGCTGGCTTTGGTGCCTTGGACATGAGCTAGGACCTTAAGATTCTGCATGAAAGGAGGACTAGCAGGCGAGTTGCACGGGAGAATGTGAAAAGTGTTCATATGTAGTAAAAACCAGAGAAATCCGTCCGTGTTCGACATCTGTTATCGAATCGACTTAAAGCCAGATCGTCACATTGGCCGCTCTTCTCTCTCAAACGGTTGTACTTATCGACTGCAAAGCTATGTCGCGTGCTGCGGTATACGGAGACACTAAACGCACCATAGTAGAACACAGATGAAGCTTCTAAGTTGATGTAATAGTCAGTAAGAAGTAGTACAATTCAAGTTTTAGGTATTGATTATTGACTTTTTAGCTGGCTTTGGTGCCTTGGACATGAGCTAGGACCTTAAGATTCAGCATGAAAGGAGGACTAGCAGCCGAGTTGCACGGGAGAATATGAAAAGTGTTCATATGTAGTAAAAACCAGAGAAATCCGTCCGTGTTCGACATTTGTTATCGAATCGACTTAAAGCCAGATCGTAACATTGGCCGCTCTTCTCTCTGAAACGGTTGTACTTATCGTCTGCAAAGCTATGTCGAGTGCTGCGGCATGCGGAGACTCTAAAAGCACCATAGTAGAACACAGATGAAGCTTCTAAGTTGATGTAATAGCCAGTAAGAAGTAGTACAATTCAAGTTTTAAGTATCGATTGTTGACTTTTTACCCTTCTTTGGTGCCTTGGGCATGAGCTAGGAACTTAAGATTTTGCATGATAGGAGGTCTAGCAGCCGCGTTGCACGTGAGAATGTGAAAAGTGTTCATATGTAGTAAAAACATGAGAAATCCGTCCGTTTTCGACATTTGTTGTCGAATCGACTTAAAGCCAGATCGTCACATTGGCCGCTCTTCTCTTTGAAACGGTGGTACTTATCGCCTGCAAAGCTACGTGTCGTGCTGCGGTATGCGGAGACACTAAAAGCACCATAGTAGAACACAGATGAAGCTTCTAAGTTGATGTAATAGCCAGTAAGGAGTAGTACAATTCAAGTTGTAGGTATCGATTATTGACTTTCTAGCTGGCTTTGGTGCCTTGGACATGAGCTAGGACCTTAAGATTCTGCATGAAAGGAGGATTAGCAGCGGAGTTACACGGGAGAATATGAAAAGTGTTCATATGTAGTAAAAACCTGAGACATCCGTCCGTTTTCGTCATTTGTTATCGAATCGACGTAAAACCAAATCGTCACATTGGCCGCTCTTCTCTCTGAAACGGTTGTACTTATCGTCTGCAAAGCTATGTCGCGTGCTGTGGTATGCGGAGACACTAAAATCACCATAGTAGAACACAGATGAGGCTTCTAAGTTGATGTAATAGCCAGTAAGAAGTAATACAATTCAAGTTTTAGGTATCGATTATTGACTTTTTAGCTGGCTTTGGTACCTTGGACATGAGATAGGACCTTAAGATTCTGCATGAAAGGAGGACTAGCAGCCGAGTTGCACGGGAGAATGTAAATAGTATTCATATGTAGTAAAAACCTAAGACATTCGTCCGTTTTCGCCATTTGTTATCGAATCGACTTAAAGCCAGATCGTCACATTGGCCGCTCTTCTCTCTGAAACGGTTGTACTTCTCGTCTGCAAAGCTATGTCGCGTGCTGCGGTATGCGGAGACAGTAAAAGCACCATAGTAGAACACAGATGAAGCTTCTATGTTGATGTAATAGCCAGGAAGAAGTAGTACAATTCAAGTTTTAGGTATCGATAATTGACTTTTTAGCTGGCTTTGGTGCCTTGGACATGAGCTAGGACCTTAAGATTCTGCATGAAAGGAGGATTAGCAGCGGAGTTACACGGGAGAATATGAAAAGTGTTCATATGTAGTAAAAACCTGAGACATCCGTCCGTTTTCGTCATTTGTTATCGAACCGACTTAAAGCCAGATCGTCACATTGGCCGCTCTCCTCTCTGAACCGGTTGTACTTATCGTCTGCAAAGCTATGTCGCGTGCTGCGGTATGCGGAGACACTAAAATCACCATAGTAGAAAACAGATGAGGTTCTAAGTTGATGTAATAGCCAGTAAGAAGTAATCCAATTCAAGTTTTAGGTATCGATTATTGACTTTTTAACTGGCTTTGGTACCTTGGACATGAGCTAGGACCTTAAGATTCTGCATGAAAGGAGGACTAGCAGCCGAGTTGCACGGGAGAATGTGAATAGTGTACATATGTAGTAAAAACCTGAGACATCCTTCCCTTTTCGTCATTTGTTATCGAATCGACGTAAAGCCAGATCGTCACATTGGCCGCTCTTCTCTCTGAAACGGTTGTACTTATCGTCTGCAAAGCTATGTCGCGTGCTGCGGTATGCGGAGACAGTAAAAGCACCATAGTAGAACACAGATGAAGCTTCTAAGTTGATGTAATAGCCAGGAAGAAGTAGTACAATTCAAGTTTTAGGTATCGATTAATGACATTTTAGCTGGCTTTGGTGCCTTGGACATAAGCTAGGACCTTAAGATTCTGCATGAAAGGAGGACTAGCAGCGGAGTTGCACGGGAGAATGTGAAAAGTGTTCATATGTAGTAAAAACCTGAGAAATAGGTCCGTTTTCGTCATTTGTTATCGAACCGACTTAAAGCCAGATCGTCACATTGGCCGCTCTCCTCTCTGAAACGCTTGTACTTATCGTCTGCAAAGCTATGTCGCGTGCTGCGGTATGCGGAGACACTAAAATAATCATAGTAGAACACAGATGAGGCTTCTAAGTTGATGTAATAGCCAGTAAGAAGTAATACAATTCAAGTTTTAGGTATCGATTATTGACTTTTTAGCTGGCTTTGGTGCCTTGGACATAAGCTAGGACCTTAAGATTCTGCATGAAAGGAGGACTAGCAGCCGAGTTGCACGGGAGAATGTGAAAAGTGTTCATATGTAGTAAAAACCTGAGACATCCGTCCGTTTTCGTCATTTGTTATCGAATAGACTTAAAGCCAGATCGTCACATTGGGCGCTCTTCTCTCTGAAACGGTTGTACTTATCGTCTGCAAAGCTATGTCGCGTGCTGCGGTATTCTGAAACACTAAAAGCACCATAGTAGAACACAGATGAAGCTACCAAGTTGATGTAATAGCCAGGAAGAAGTAGTATAATTCAAGTTTTAGGTATGGTTTAAGACTTTATAGCTGGCTTTGGTGCCCTCGACATGAGCTAGGATCTTAACATTCTGCATGAAAGGAGGACTAGCAGCTTATTTGCACGGGAGAATGTGAAAAGTGTTCATATGTAGTAAAAACCTGAGAAACACGTCAGTTTTCGTCATTTGTTATCGAATCGACTTAAAGACAGATCGTCACATTGGCCGCTCTTCTCTCTGAAACGGTTGTACTAATCGATTTCGTAGCTATGTCGCGTGCTGCGGTATGCGGAGACACTAAAAGCAGCATAATAGAACACAGATGAAGCTTCTAAGTTAATGTAATAGCCAGTAAGAAGTAGTACAATTCAAGTTTTAGGTATCGATTATTGACTTTTTAGCTGGCTTTGGTGCCTTGGAAATGAGCTCGGACCTTAACATTCTGCATGAAAGGAGGACTAGCAGCCGAGTTGCACGGGAGAATGTGAAATGTGTTCATATGTAGTAAAAACATGAGAAATCCGTCCGTTTTCGTCATTTGTTATCGAATCGACTTAAAGCCAGTTCGTCACATTGGCCGCCCTTCTCTCTGAAAAAGTTGTACTTATCGTCTGCAAAGCTATGTCGCGTGCTGCGGTATGCGGACACACTAAAAGCACCATAGTAGAACACAGATGAAGCTTCTAAGTTGATGTAATAGCCAGTAAGAAGTAGTACAATTAAAGTTTTAGGTATCGGTTATTGACTTTTTACCCTTCTTTGGTGCCTTGGACATGAGCTAGGAACTTAACATTTTTCATGAAAGGAGGACTAGCAGCCGAGTTGCACGGGAGAATTTGAAAAGTGTTCATATGTAGTAAAAACCTGAAAATCCGTCCGTTTTCGTCATTAGTTATCGAATCGACTTAAAGCCAGATCGTCACATTGGCCGCTCTTCTCTCTGAAACGGTTGTACTTATCGTCTGCAAAGCTATGTCGCGTGCTGCGGTATGCGGAGACACTAAAATCACCATAGTAGAACACAGATGAAGCTTATAAGTTGATGTAATAGCCAGTAAGAAGTAGTACAATTCCAGTTTTAGGTATTGATTATTGACTTTCTAGCTGGCTTTGGTACCTTGGACATGAGCTAGGACCTAAAGATTCTGCATGAATGGAGGATTAGCAGCGCAGTTGCACGGGAGAATGTGAAAAGTGTTCATATGTAGTAAAAACCTGAGACATCCGTCCGTTTTCGTCATTTGTTATCGAATAGACTTAAAGCCAGATCGTCACATTGGGCGCTCTTCTCTCTGAAACGGTTGTACTTATCGTCTGCAAAGCTATGTCGCGTGCTGCGGAATTCTGAAACACGAAAAGCACCATAGTAGAACACAGATGAAGCTTCCAAGTTGATGTAATAGCCAGGAAGAAGTAGTATGATTCAAGTTTTAGGTATGGTTTAAGTATTTATAGCTGGCTTTGGAGCCCTCGACATGAGCTAGGACCTTAAGATTCTGCATGAAAGGAGGATTAGCAGCCGAGTTGCACGGGAGAATATGAAAAGTGTTCATATGTAGCAAAAACCTAGAAATCCGTCCGTTTTCGTCATTTGTTATCGAATCGACTTAAAGCCAGATCGTCACATTGGCCGCTATTCTCTCTGAAACGGTTGTACTTATCGTCTGCAAAGCTGTGTCGCGTGCTGCGGTATGCGGAGACACACCAAAATCACCATAGTAGAACACAGATGAAGCTTCTAAGTTGATGTAATAGCCAGTAAGAAGTAGTACAATTCAAGTTTTAGGTATCGATTATTGACGTTTTAGCTGGCTTTGGTGCCTTGGACATGAGCTAGGACCTTAAGACTCTGCATGAAAGGAGGACTAGCAGCCGATTTGCATGGGAGAATGTGAAAAGTGTTCATATGTAGTAAAAACCTGAGAAATCCGTCCGTTTTCTTCATTTGTTATCGAATCGACTTAAAGCCAGATCGTCACTTTGGCCGCTCTTCTCTCTGAAACGGTTGTACTTATCGATTGCAAAGCTATGTCGCGTGCTGCGGTATGCGGAGACACTAAAAGCACCATAGTAGAACACAGACGAACTTTCTAAGTTGATGTAATAGCCAGTAAGAAGTAGTACAATTCAAGTTTTAGGTATTGATTATTGCCTTTTTATCTGGCTTTGGTGCTTTGGACATGAGCTAGGACCTTATGATTCTGCATGAAAGGAGGACTAGCAGCCGAGTTGCACGGGAGAATTTGAAAAGTGTTCAAATGTAGTAAAAACCTGAGAAATCCGTCCGTTTTCGTCATTTGTTATCGAATCGACTTAAAGCCAGATCGTCACATTGGCCGCTCTTCTCTCTGAAACGGTTTTACTTCTCGTCTGCAAAGCTATGTCGCGCTCTGCGATATGCGGAGACCGTAAAAGCACCATAGTAGAACACAGATGAAGCTTCTAAGTTGATGTAATAGCCAGTAAGATATAGTACAATTCAAGTTTTAGGTATCGATTATTGACTTTTTAGATGGCTTTGGTGCGTTGGACATGAGCTAGGACCTTAAGATTGTGCATGAAAGATGGATTAGCAGCGGAGTTGCACGGGAGAATATGAAAAGTGTTCATATGTAGTAAAAACCTAGAAATCCGTCCGTTTTCGTCATTTGTTATCGAATCGACTTAAATCCAGATCGTCACATTGGCCGCTATTCTCTCTGAAACGCTTGTACTTATCGTCTGCAAAGCTATGTCGCGTGCTGCGGTATTCTGAAACACTAAAAGCACCATAGTAGAACACAGATGAAGCTTCTAAGTTGATGTAATAGCCAGGAAGAAGTAGTATAATTCAAGATTTAGGTATGGATTAAGACTTTATAGCTGGCTTTGGTGCCCTCGACATGAGCTAGGACCTTAACATTCTGGATGATAGGAGGACTAGCAGCTTATTTGCACGGGAGAATGTGAAAAGTGTTCATATCTAGTAAAAACCTGAGAAACACGTCAGTTTTCGTAATTTGTTATCTAATCGACTTAAAGCCAGATCGTCACATTAGCCGCTCTTCTCTCTGAAACGGTTGTACTAATCGATTTCGTAGCTATGTCGCGTGCTGCGGTATGCGGAGACACTAAAACAGCATAATAGAACACAGATGAAGCTTCTATGTTGATGTAATAGCCAGGATGAAGTAGTACAATTCAAGTTTTAGGTATCGATTATTGACTTTTTAGCTGACTCTGGTGCCTTGGAAATGAGCTCGGACCTTAACATTCTGCATGAAAGGAGGACTAGCAGCCGAGTTGCACGGGAGAATGTGAAATGTGTTCATATGTAGTAAAAACCTGAGAAATCCGTCCGTGTTCAACATTTGTTATCGAATCGACTTAAAGCCAGATCGTCACATTGGCCGCTCTTCTCTCTGAAAAAGTTGTACTTATCGTCTGCAAAGCTATGTCGCGTGCTGCGGTATGCGGACACACTAAAAGCACCATGGTAGAACACAGATGAAGCTTCTAAGTTGATGTAATAGCCAGTAAGAAGTAGTACAATTAAACTTTTAGGTATCGGATATTGACTTTTTACCCTTCTTTGGTGCCTTGGACATGAGCTAGGAACTTAACATTTTTCATGAAAGGAGGACTAGCAGCCGAGTTGCATGGCAGAATGTGAAAAGTGTTCATATGTAGTAAAAACCTGAAAATCCGTCCGTTTTAGTCATTTGTTATCGAATCGACTAAAGCCAGATCGTCACATTGGCCGCTCTTCTCTCTCAAACGGTTGTACTTATCGTCTGCAAAGCTATGTCGCGTGCTGCGGTATGCGGAGACATTAAAATCACCATAGTAGAACACAGATGAAGCTTGTAAGTTGATGTAATAGCCAGTAAGTAGTAGTACCATTCAAGTTTTAGGTATTGAATATTGACTTTTTAGCTGGCTTTGGTGCCTTGGGCATGAGCTAGGACCTTAAGATTCTACATGAATGGAGGACTAGCAGCCGAGTTGCACGGGAGAATGTGAATTGTGTTCATATGTAGTAAAAACCTGAGAAATACGTCCGTTTTCGTCATTTGTTATCGAATCGACCTAAAGCCAGATCGTCACATTGGCCGCTCTTCTCTCTGAAACGGTTGTACTTATCGATTGCAAAACTATGTCGCGTGCTGCGGTATGCGGAGACACTAAAAGCACCATAGTAGAACACAGATGAAGCTTCTAAGTTGATGTAATAGCCAGTAAGAAGTAGTACAATTCAAGTTTTAGGTATCGATTATTGACTTTTTAGCTGGCTTTGGTACCTTGGACATAAGCTAGGACCTTAAGATTCTGCATGAAAGGAGGACTAGCAGCCGAGTTGCACGGGAGAATGTGAAAAGTGTTCATATGTAGTAAGAACCTGAGAAATCCGTCCGTTTTGGTCATTTGTTATCGAATCGACTTCAAGCCAGATCGTCTCAATGGCCACTCTTCTCTCTGCAAAAGTTGTACTTATCGTCTGCAAAGCTATGTCGCGTGCTGCGGTATGCTGAGACACTAAAAGCACCATAGTAGAACACAGATGAAGCTTCTAAGTTGATGTAATAGCCAGTAAGAAGTAGTACAATTCAAGTTTTAGGTTTGAATATTGACTTTTTAGCTGGCTTTGGTGCCTTGGACTTGAGCTAGGACCTTAAGATTCTGCATGAAAGGAGGACTAGCAGCCGAGTTGCACGGGAGAATGTGAAAAGTGTTCATATGTAGTAAAAACCTGAGAAATCGGTCCGTTTTCGTTATTTGGTATCGAACCGACTTAAAGCCAGATCGTCACATTGGCCGCTCTTCTCTCTGAAACGGTTGTACTTATCGTCTGCAAAGCTATGTCGCGTGCTGCGGTATGCGGTGACACTAAAATCACCATAGTAGAACACAGATGAGGCTTCTAAGTTGGTGTAATAGCCAGTAAGAAGTAATACAATTCAAGTATTATGTATCGATTATTGACATTTTAGCTGGCTTTGGTACATTGGACATGAGCTAGGACCTTAAGATTCTCCATGAAAGGAGGACTAGCAGCCGAGTTGCACGGGAGAATGTGAATAGTGTTCATATGTAGTAAAAACCTGAGACATCCGTCCGTTTTCGTCATTTGTTATCGAATCGACTTAAAGCCAGATCGTCACATTGGCCGCTCTTCTCTCTGAAACGGTTGTACTTATCGTCTGCAAAGCTATGTGGCGTGTTGCGGTATGCGGAGACAGTAAAAGCACTATAGTAGAACACAGATGAAGCTTCTAAGTTGATGTGATAGCCAGGAAGATATAGTACAATTCATGTTTTAGGTATCGATTATTTACTTTTTAGCTGGCTTTGGTGCCTTGGACATGAGCTAGGACCTTAAGATTCTGCATGAAAGGACGATTAGCAGCGGAGTTACACGGGAGAATATGAAAAGTGTTCATATGTAGTAAAAACCTGGACATCCGTCCGTTTTCGTCATTTGTTATCGAATCGACGTAAAACCAAATCGTCACATTGGCCGCTCTTCTCTCTGAAACGGTTGTACTTATCGTCTGCAAAGCTATGTCGCGTGCTGCGGTATGCGGAGACAGTAAAAGCACCACAGTAGAACACAGTTGAAGCTTTTAAGTTGATGTAATAGCCAGTAAGAAGTAATCCAATTCAAGTTTTAGGTATCGATTATTGACTTTTTAACTGGCTTTGGTACCTAGGACATGAGCTACTACCTTAAGATTCTGCATGAAAGGAGGACTAGCAGCGGAGTTGCACGGGAGAATGTGAAAAGTGTTCATATGTAGTAAAAACCTGAGAAATAGGTCTGATTTCGTCATTTGTTATCGAACCGACTTAAAGCCAGATAGTCACATTGGCCGCTCTCCTCTCTGAAACGCTTGTACTTATCGTCTGCAAAGCTATGTCGCGTGCTGCGGTATGCGGAGACACTAAAATCACCATAGTAGAACACAGATGAGGCTTCTAAGTTGATGTAATAGCCAGTAAGAAGTAATACAATTCAAGTTTTAGGTTTCGATTATTGTTATTTAGCTGGCTTTGGTACCTTGGACACGAGATAGCAACCTAAGATTCTGCATGAAAGGAGGACTAGCAGCCGAGTTGCACGGGAGAATGTGAATAGTGTTCATATGTAGTAAAAACCTGAGACATCCGTCCGTTTTCGTCATTTGTTATCGAATCGACTTAAAGCCAGATCGTCAGATTGGCCGCTCTTCTCTCTGAAACGGTTGTACTTCTCGTCTGCAAAGCTATGTCGCGTGCTGCGGTATGCTGAGACACTAAAAGCACCATAGTAGAACACAGATGAAGCTTCTAAGTTGATGTAATAGCCAGTAAGAAATAGTGCAATTCAAGTTTTAGGTATCGATTATTGACTTTTTAGCTGGCTTTGGTGCCTTGGACATGAGCTAGGACCTTATGATTCTGCATGAAAGGAGGACTAGCAGCCGATTTGCACGGGAGAATGTGAAAAGTGTTCATATGTAGTAAAAACCTGAGAAATCCGTCCGATTTCGTCATTTGTTATCGAATCGACGTAATGCCAGATCGTCACATTGGCCGCTCTTCTCTCTGAAACGGTTGTACTTATCGTCTGCAAAGCTATGTCGCGTGCTGCGGTATGCTGAGACACTAAAAGCACCATAGCAGAACACAGATGAAGCTTCTAAGTTGATGTAATAGCCAGGAAGAAGTAGTACAATTCAAGTTTTAGGTATCGATTATTGACTTTTTAGCTGGCTTTTGTACCTTGGACATGAGCTAGGACCTTAAGATTCTGCATGAAAGGAGGACTAGCAGCCGATTTGCACGGGAGAATGCGAAAAATGTTCATATGTAGTAAAATCCTGAGAAATCCGTCCGTTTTCGTCATTTGTTATCGAATCGACTTAAAGCCAGATCGTCACATTGTCCGCTCTTCTCCTTGAAACGGTTGTACTTATCGATTGCAAAGCTATGTCGCGTGCTGCGGTATGCGGAGACACTAAAAGCAACATAGTAGAACACAGGTGAAGCTTCTAAGTTGATGTAATAGCCAGTAAGAAATAGTACAATTCAAGTTTTAGGTATCGGTTATTGACTTTTTAGCTGGCTTTGGTGCCTTGGACATGAGCTAGGACCTTATGATTCTGCATGAAAGGAGGGCTAGCAGCCGATTTGCACGAGAGAATGTGAAAAGTGTTCATATGTAGTAAAAAACTGAGAAATCGGTCCGTTTTCGGCATTTGTTATCGAATCGACTTAAAGCCAGATCGTCACATTGGCCGCTATTCTCTCTGAAACGGTTGTACTTATTGTCTGCAAAGCTATGTCGCGTGCTGCGGTATGCGGAGACACTAAAAGCACCATAGTAGAACACAGATGATGCTTCTACGTTGATGTAATAGCCAGTAAGAAGTAGTACAATTCAAGTTTTAGGTATCGATTATTGACTTTTCAGCTGGCTTTTGTACCTTGGACATGAGCTAGGACCCTAAGATTCTGCATGAAAGGAGGACTAGCAGCCGAGTTTCACGGGAGAATGTGAAAAATGTTCATATGTAGTAAAAGCCTGAGACATCCGTCCGTTTACGTCATTTGTTATCGAATCTACTTAAACCAGATCGTCACATTGGCCGCTCTTCTCTCAGAAACGGTTGTACTTATCGTCTGCAAAGCTATGTCGCGTGCTGCGGTATGCGGAGACAGTAAAAGCACCATAGTAGAACACAGATAAAGCTTCTAAGTTGATGTAATAGCCAGTAAGAAGTAGTACAATTCAAGTTTTAGGTATCGATTATTGACTTTTTAGCTGGCTTTGGTGCCTTGGACATGAGCTAGGACCTTAAGCTTCTGCATGAAAGGAGGATTAGCAGCGGAGTTGCACGGGAGAATATGAAAAGTGCTCATATGTAGTAAAAACCTGAGAAATCCGTCGGTTTTCGTCATTTGTTATCGAATCTTCTTCAAGCCAGATCGTCACATTGGCCGCTCTTCTCTCTGAAACGGTTGTACTTATCGTCTGCAAAGCTATGTCGCGTGCTGCGGTATGCGGAGACACTAAAAGCACCATAGTAGAACACAGATAAAGCTTTTAAGTTTATGTAATAGCCAGTAAGAATTAGTACAATTCAAGTTTTAGGTATCGATTATTGACTTTTTAGCTGGCTTTGGTGCCTTGGATATGAGCTAGGACCTTATGATTCTGCATGAAAGGAGGACTAGCAGCCGATTTGCACGGGAGAATGTGAAAAGTGTTCATATGTAGTAAAAACCTGAGAAATCAGTCCGTTTTCGTCATTTGTTATCGAATCTACTTAAAGCCAGATCGTCACATTGGGGGCTCTTCTCTCTGAAACGGTTGTACTTATCGTCTGCAAAGCTATGTCGCGTGCTGCAGTATGCTGAGACACTAAAAGCACTATAGTAGATCACAGATGAAGCTTCTAAGTTGATGTAATAGCCAGTAAGAAGTAGTACAATTCAAGTTTTAGGTATTGAATATTGACTTTTTGCTGGCTTTGGTGCCTTGGACATGAGCTAGGACCTTACGATTCTGCATGAAAGGAGGACTAGCAGCCAAGTTGCACGGGAGAATGTGAATAGTGTTCATATGTAGTAAAAACCTGAGAAATCGGTCCGTTTTCGTCATTTGTTATCGAACCGACTTAAAGCCAGATCGTCACATTGGCCGCTCTTCTCTCTGAAACGGTTGTACTTATCGTCTGCAAAGCTACGTGTCGTGCTGCGGTATGCGGAGACACTAAAAGCACCATAGTAGAACACAGATGAAGCTTCTAAGTTGATGTAATAGCCAGTAAGAAGTAGTACAATTCAAGTTTTAGGGATCGATTATTGACTTTTTAGCTGGCTTTGGTGCCTTGGACATGAGCTAGGACCTTAAGATTCTGCATGAAAGGAGGACTGGCAGCCGAGTTGCACGGGAGAATGTGAAAAGTGTTCATATGTAGTAAAAACCTGAGAAATCCGTCCGTTTTCGTCATTTGTTATCGAATCGACTTAAAGCCAGATCGTCACATTTGCCGCTCTTCTCTCTGAAACACTTGTACTTATCGTCTGCAAAGCTATGTCGCGTGCTGCGGTATGCTGAGACACTAAAAGCACCATAGTAGAACACAGATGAAGCTTCTAAGTTGATGTAATAGCCAGGAAGAAGTAGTACAATTCAAGTTTTAGGTATCGATTATTGACTTTTTAGCTGGCTTTGGTGACTTGGACATAAGCTAGGACCTTATGATTCTACATGAAAGGAGGATTAGCAGCGGAGTTGCACGGGAGAATATGAAAAGTGTTCATATGTAGTAAAATCCTAGAAATCCGTCCGTTTTCGTCATTTGTTATCGAATCGACTTAAAGCCAGGTCGTCACATTGTCCGCTCTTCTCTCTGAAACGGTTGTACTTATCGATTGCAAAGCTATGTCGCGTGCTGCGGTATGCGAAGACACTAAAAGCACCATAGTAGAACACAGATGAAGCTTCTAAGTTGATGTAATAGCCAGTAAGAAGTAGTACAATTCAAGTTTTAGGTATCGATTATTGACTTTTCAGCTGGCTTTGGTACCTTGGACATGAGCTAGGACCTTAAGATTCTGCATGAAAGGAGGACTAGCAGCCGAGTTTCATGGGAGAATGTGAAAAATGTTCATATGTAGTAAAAGCCTGAGACATCCGTCCGTTTACGTCATTTGTTATCGAATCTACTTAAACCAGATCGTCACATTGGCCGCTCTTTTCTCTGAAACGGTTGTACTTATCGTCTGCAAAGCTATGTCGCGTGCTGCGGTATGCGGAGACAGTAAAAGCACCATATTAGAACACAGATAAAGCTTCTAAGTTGATGTAATAGCCAGTAAGAAGTAGTACAATTCAAGTTTTAGGTATCGATTATTGACTTTTTAGCTGGCTTTGGTGCCTTGGACATGAGCTAGGACCTTAAGCTTCTGCATGAAAGGAGGATTAGCAGCGGAGTTGCTCGGGAGAATATGAAAAGTGTTCATATGTAGTATAAACCTAGAAATCCGTCCGTTTTCGTCATTTGTTATCGAATCTTCTTCAAGCCAGATCGTCACATTGGCCGCTCTTCTCTCTGAAACGGTTGTACTTATCGTCTGCAAAGCTATGTCGCGTGCTGCAGTATGCTGAGACACTAAAAGCACTATAGTAGATCACAGATGAAGCTTCTAAGTTGATGTAATAGCCAGTAAGAAGTAGTACAATTCAAGTTTTAGGTATTGAATATTGACTTTTTAGCTTTCTTTGGTGCCTTGGACATGAGCTAGGACCTTACGATTCTGCATGAAAGGAGGACTAGCAGCCGATTTGCACGGGAAAATGTGAAAAGTGTTCATATGTAGTAAAAACCTGAGAAATCCGTCCGTTTTCGTCATTTGTTATCGAATCGACGTAAAGCCAGATCGTCACATTGGCCGCTCTTCTCTCTGAAACGCTTGTACTTATCGTCTGCAAAGCAATGTCGCGTGCTGCGGTATGCGGAGACACTAAAAGCACCATAGTAGAACACAGATGAAGCTTCTAAGTTGATGTAATAGCCAGTAAGAAATAGTACAACTCAAGTTTTAGGTAATGATTATTGACTTTTTACCCTTCTTTGGTGCCTTGGACATGAGCTAGGAAATTAAAATTTTGCATGATGGAGGACTAGCAGCCGAGTTGCACGGGAGAATGTGAAAAGTGTTCATATGTAGTAAAAACCTGAGAAATCAGTCCGTTTTCGTCATTTGTTATCGAATCTACTTAAAGCCAGATCATCACATTGGGGGCTCTTCTCTCTGAAACGGTTGTACTTATCGTCTGCAAAGCTATGTCGCGTGCTGCAGTATGCTGAGACACTAAAAGCACTATAGTAGATCACAGATGAAGCTTCTAAGTTGATGTAATAGCCAGTAAGAAGTAGTACAATTCAAGTTTTAGGTATTGAATATTGACTTTTTAGCTGGCTTTGGTGCCTTGGACATGAGCTAGGACCTTACGATTCTGCATGAAAGGAGGACTAGCAGCCAAGTTGCACGGGAGAATGTGAATAGTGTTCATATGTAGTAAAAACCTGAGAAATCGGGCCGTTTTCGTCATTTCTTATCGAACCGACTTAAAGCCAGATCGTCACATTGGCCGCTCTTCTCTCTGAAACGGTTGTACATATCGTCTGCAAAGCTATGTCGCGTGCTGCGGTATGCTGAGACACTAAAAGCACCATAGTAGAACACAGATGAAGCTTCTAAGTTGATGTAATAGCCAGGAAGAAGTAGTACAATTCAAGTTTTAGGTATCGATTATTGACTTTTTAGCTGGCTTTGGTACCTTGGACATGAGCTAGGACCTTAAGATTCTGCATGAAAGGAGGACTAGCAGCCGATTTGCACGGGAGAATGCGAAAAGTGTTCATATGTAGTAAAATCCTGAGAAATCCGTCCGTTTACGTCATTTGTTATCGAATCTACTTAAAGCCAGATCGTCACATTGGCCGCTCTTCTCTCTGAAACGGTTGTACTTATTGTCTGCAAAGCAATGTCGCGTGCTGCGGTATGCGGAGACAGTAAAAGCACCATAGTAGAACACAGATGAAGCTTCTAAGTTGATGTAATAGCCAGTAAGAAGTAGTACAATTCAAGTTTTAGGTATCGATTATTGACTTTTCAGCTGGCTTTTGTACCTTGGACAAGAGCTAGGACCTTAAGATTCTGCACGAAAGGAGGACTAGCAGCCGAGTTTCACGGGAGAATGTGAAAAATGTTCATATGTAGTAAAAGCCTGAGACATCCGTCCGTTTACGTCATTTGTTATCGAATCTACTTAAACCAGATCGTCACATTGGCCGCTCTTCTCTCTGAAACGGTTGTACTTATCGTCTGCAAAGCTATGTCGCGTGCTGCGGTATGCGGAGACAGTAAAAGCACCATAGTAGAACACAGATAAAGCTTCTAAGTTGATGTAATAGCCAGTAAGAAGTAGTACAATTCAAGTTTTAGGTATCGATTATTGACTTTTTAGCTGGCTTTGGTGCCTTGGACATGAGCTAGGACCTTAAGCTTCTGCATGAAAGGAGGATTAGCAGCGGAGTTGCTCGGGAGAATATGAAAAGTGTTCATATGTAGTAAAAACCTAGAAATCCGTCCGTTTTCGTCATTTGTTATCGAATCTTCTTCAAGCCAGATCGTCACATTGGCCGCTCTTCTCTCTGAAACGGTTGTACTTATCGTCTGCAAAGCTATGTCGCGTGCTGCAGTATGCTGAGACACTAAAAGCACTATAGTAGATCACAGATGAAGCTTCTAAGTTGATGTAATAGCCAGTAAGAAGTAGTACAATTCAAGTTTTAGGTATTGAATATTGACTTTTTAGCTGGCTTTGGTGCCTTGGACATGAGCTAGGACCTTACGATTCTGCATGAAAGGAGGACTAGCAGCCGATTTGCACGGGAAAATGTGAAAAGTGTTCATATGTAGTAAAAACCTGAGAAATCCGTCCGTTTTCGTCATTTGTTATCGAATCGACGTAAAGCCAGATCGTCACATTGGCCGCTCTTCTCTCTGAAACGCTTGTACTTATCGTCTGCAAACCAATGTAGCGTGCTGCGGTATGCGGAGACACTAAAAGCACCATAGTAGAACACAGATGAAGCTTCTAAGTTGATGTAATAGCCAGTAAGAAATAGTACAACTCAAGTTTTAGGTAATGATTATTGACTTTTTACCCTTCTTTGGTGCCTTGGACATGAGCTAGGACCTTAAGATTCTGCATGAAAGGAGGACTAGCAGCCGAGTTTCACGGGAGAATGTGAAAAATGTTCATATGTAGTAAAAGCCTGAGACATCCGTCCGTTTACGTCATTTGTTATCGAATCTACTTAAACCAGATCGTCACATTGGCCGCTCTTTTCTCTGAAACGGTTGTACTTATCGTCTGCAAAGCTATGTCGCGTGCTGCGGTATGCGGAGACAGTAAAAGCACCATATTAGAACACAGATAAAGCTTCTAAGTTGATGTAATAGCCAGTAAGAAGTAGTACAATTCAAGTTTTAGGTATCGATTATTGACTTTTTAGCTGGCTTTGGTGCCTTGGACATGAGCTAGGACCTTAAGCTTCTGCATGAAAGGAGGATTAGCAGCGGAGTTGCTCGGGAGAATATGAAAAGTGTTCATATGTAGTAAAAACCTAGAAATCCGTCCGTTTTCGTCATTTGTTATCGAATCTTCTTCAAGCCAGATCGTCACATTGGCCGCTCTTCTCTCTGAAACGGTTGTACTTATCGTCTGCAAAGCTATGTCGCGTGCTGCAGTATGCTGAGACACTAAAAGCACTATAGTAGATCACAGATGAAGCTTCTAAGTTGATGTAATAGCCAGTAAGAAGTAGTACAATTCAAGTTTTAGGTATTGAATATTGACTTTTTAGCTGGCTTTGGTGCCTTGGACATGAGCTAGGACCTTACGATTCTGCATGAAAGGAGGACTAGCAGCCGATTTGCACGGGAAAATGTGAAAAGTGTTCATATGTAGTAAAAACCTGAGAAATCCGTCCGTTTTCGTCATTTGTTATCGAATCGACGTAAAGCCAGATCGTCACATTGGCCGCTCTTCTCTCTGAAACGCTTGTACTTATCGTCTGCAAAGCTATGTCGCGTGCTGCGGTATGCGGAGACACTAAAAGCACCATAGTAGAACACAGATGAAGCTTCTAAGTAGATGTAATAGCCAGTAAGAAATAGTACAACTCAAGTTTTAGGTAATGATTATTGACTTTTTACCCTTCTTTGGTGCCTTGGACATGAGCTAGGAAATTAAAATTTTGCATGAAGGAGGACTAGCAGCCGAGTTGCACGGGAGAATGTGAAAAGTGTTCATATGTAGTAAAAACCTGAGAAATCAGTCCGTTTTCGTCATTTGTTATCGAATCTACTTAAAGCCAGATCATCACATTGGGGGCTCTTCTCTCTGAAACGGTTGTACTTATCGTCTGCAAAGCTATGTCGCGTGCTGCAGTATGCTGAGACACTAAAAGCACTATAGTAGATCACAGATGAAGCTTCTAAGTTGATGTAATAGCCAGTAAGAAGTAGTACAATTCAAGTTTTAGGTATTGAATATTGACTTTTTAGCTGGCTTTGGTGCCTTGGACATGAGCTAGGACCTTACGATTCTGCATGAAAGGAGGACTAGCAGCCAAGTTGCACGGGAGAATGTGAATAGTGTTCATATGTAGTAAAAACCTGAGAAATCGGTCCGTTTTCATCATTTGTTATCGAACCGACTTAAAGCCAGATCGTCACATTGGCCGCTCTTCTCTCTGAAACGGTTGTACTTATCGTCTGCAAAGCTATGTCGCGTGCTGCGGTATGCTGAGACACTAAAAGCACCATAGTAGAACACAGATGAAGCTTCTAAGTTGATGTAATAGCCAGGAAGAAGTAGTACAATTCAAGTTTTAGGTATCGATTATTGACTTTTTAGCTGGCTTTGGTACCTTGGACATGAGCTAGGACCTTAAGATTCTGCATGAAAGGAGGACTAGCAGCCGATTTGCACGGGAGAATGCGAAAAGTGTTCATATGTAGTAAAATCCTGAGAAATCCGTCCGTTTACGTCATTTGTTATCGAATCTACTTAAAGCCAGATCGTCACATTGGCCGCTCTTCTCTCTGAAACGGTTGTACTTATTGTCTGCAAAGCTATGTCGCGTGCTGCGGTATGCGGAGACAGTAAAAGCACCATAGTAGAACACAGATGAAGCTTCTAAGTTGATGTAATAGCCAGTAAGAAGTAGTACAATTCAAGTTTTAGGTATCGATTATTGACTTTTCAGCTGGCTTTTGTACCTTGGACAAGAGCTAGGACCTTAAGATTCTGCACGAAAGGAGGACTAGCAGCCGAGTTTCACGGGAGAATGTGAAAAATGTTCATATGTAGTAAAAGCCTGAGACATCCGTCCGTTTACGTCATTTGTTATCGAATCTACTTAAACCAGATCGTCACATTGGCCGCTCTTCTCTCTGAAACGGTTGTACTTATCGTCTGCAAAGCTATGTCGCGTGCTGCGGTATGCGGAGACAGTAAAAGCACCATAGTAGAACACAGATAAAGCTTCTAAGTTGATGTAATAGCCAGTAAGAAGTAGTACAATTCAAGTTTTAGGTATCGATTATTGACTTTTTAGCTGGCTTTGGTGCCTTGGACATGAGCTAGGACCTTAAGCTTCTGCATGAAAGGAGGATTAGCAGCGGAGTTGCTCGGGAGAATATGAAAAGTGTTCATATGTAGTAAGAACCTAGAAATCCGTCCGTTTTCGTCATTTGTTATCGAATCTTCTTCAAGCCAGATCGTCACATTGGCCGCTCTTCTCTATGAAACGGTTGTACTTATCGTCTGCAAAGCTATGTCGCGTGCTGCAGTATGCTGAGACACTAAAAGCACTATAGTAGATCACAGATGAAGCTTCTAAGTTGATGTAATAGCCAGTAAGAAGTAGTACAATTCAAGTTTTAGGTATTGAATATTGACTTTTTAGCTGGCTTTGGTGCCTTGGACATGAGCTAGGACCTTACGATTCTGCATGAAAGGAGGACTAGCAGCCGATTTGCACGGGAAAATGTGAAAAGTGTTCATATGTAGTAAAAACCTGAGAAATCCGTCCGTTTTCGTCATTTGTTATCGAACCGACGTAAAGCCAGATCGTCACATTGGCCGCTCTTCTCTCTGAAACGCTTGTACTTATCGTCTGCAAACCAATGTAGCGTGCTGCGGTATGCGGAGACACTAAAAGCACCATAGTAGAACACAGATGAAGCTTCTAAGTAGATGTAATAGCCAGTAAGAAATAGTACAACTCAAGTTTTAGGTAATGATTATTGTCTTTTTACCCTTCTTTGGTGCCTTGGACATGAGCTAGGACCTTAAGATTCTGCATGAAAGGAGGACTAGCAGCCGTGTTTCACGGGAGAATGTGAAAAATGTTCATATGTAGTAAAAGCCTGAGACATCCGTCCGTTTACGTCATTTGTTATCGAATCTACTTAAACCAGATCGTCACATTGGCCGCTCTTTTCTCTGAAACGGTTGTACTTATCGTCTGCAAAGCTATGTCGCGTGCTGCGGTATGCGGAGACAGTAAAAGCACCATATTAGAACACAGATAAAGCTTCTAAGTTGATGTAATAGCCAGTAAGAAGTAGTACAATTCAAGTTTTAGGTATCGATTATTGACTTTTTAGCTGGCTTTGGTGCCTTGGACATGAGCTAGGACCTTAAGCTTCTGCATGAAAGGAGGATTAGCAGCGGAGTTGCTCGGGAGAATATGAAAAGTGTTCATATGTAGTAAAAACCTAGAAATCCGTCCGTTTTCGTCATTTGTTATCGAATCTTCTTCAAGCCAGATCGTCACATTGGCCGCTCTTCTCTCTGAAACGGTTGTACTTATCGTCTGCAAAGCTATGTCGTGTGCTGCAGTATGCTGAGACACTAAAAGCACTATAGTAGATCACAGATGAAGCTTCTAAGTTGATGTAATAGCCAGTAAGAAGTAGTACAATTCAAGTTTTAGGTATTGAATATTGACTTTTTAGCTGGCTTTGGTGCCTTGGACATGAGCTAGGACCTTACGATTCTGCATGAAAGGAGGACTAGCAGCCGATTTGCACGGGAAAATGTGAAAAGTGTTCATATGTAGTAAAAACCTGAGAAATCCGTCCGTTTTCGTCATTTGTTATCGAATCGACGTAAAGCCAGATCATCACATTGGCCGCTCTTCTCTCTGAAACGCTTGTACTTATCGTCTGCAAAGCTATGTCGCGTGCTGCGGTATGCGGAGACACTAAAAGCACCATAGTAGAACACAGATGAAGCTTCTAAGTAGATGTAATAGCCAGTAAGAAATAGTACAACTCAAGTTTTAGGTAATGATTATTGACTTTTTACCCTTCTTTGGTGCCTTGGACATGAGCTAGGAAATTAAAATTTTGCATGAAGGAGGACTAGCAGCCGAGTTGCACGGGAGAATGTGAAAAGTGTTCATATGTAGTAAAAACCTGAGAAATCAGTCCGTTTTCGTCATTTGTTATCGAATCTACTTAAAGCCAGATCATCACATTGGGGGCTCTTCTCTCTGAAACGGTTGTACTTATCGTCTGCAAAGCTATGTCGCGTGCTGCAGTATGCTGAGACACTAAAAGCACTATAGTAGATCACAGATGAAGCTTCTAAGTTGATGTAATAGCCAGTAAGAAGTAGTACAATTCAAGTTTTAGGTATTGAATATTGACTTTTTAGCTGGCTTTGGTGCCTTGGACATGAGCTAGGACCTTACGATTCTGCATGAAAGGAGGACTAGCAGCCAAGTTGCACGGGAGAATGTGAATAGTGTTCATATGTAGTAAAAACCTGAGAAATCGGTCCGTTTTCGTCATTTGTTATCGAACCGACTTAAAGCCAGATCGTCACATTGGCCGCTCTTCTCTCTGAAACGGTTGTACTTATCGTCTGCAAAGCTATGTCGCGTGCTGCGGTATGCTGAGACACTAAAAGCACCATAGTAGAACACAGATGAAGCTTCTAAGTTGATGTAATAGCCAGGAAGAAGTAGTACAATTCAAGTTTTAGGTATCGATTATTGACTTTTTAGCTGGCTTTGGTACCTTGGACATGAGCTAGGACCTTAAGATTCTGCATGAAAGGAGGACTAGCAGCCGATTTGCACGGGAGAATGCGAAAAGTGTTCATATGTAGTAAAATCCTGAGATATCCGTCCGTTTACGTCATTTGTTATCGAATCTACTTAAAGCCAGATCGTCACATTGGCCGCTCTTCTCTCTGAAACGGTTGTACTTATTGTCTGCAAAGCTATGTCGCGTGCTGCGGTATGCGGAGACAGTAAAAGCACCATAGTAGAACACAGATGAAGCTTCTAAGTTGATGTAATAGCCAGTAAGAAGTAGTACAATTCAAGTTTTAGGTATCGATTATTGACTTTTCAGCTGGCTTTTGTACCTTGGACAAGAGCTAGGACCTTAAGATTCTGCATGAAAGGAGGACTAGCAGCCGAGTTTCACGGGAGAATGTGAAAAATGTTCATATGTAGTAAAAGCCTGAGACATCCGTCCGTTTACGTCATTTGTTATCGAATCTACTTAAACCAGATCGTCACATTGGCCGCTCTTCTCTCTGAAACGGTTGTACTTATCGTCTGCAAAGCTATGTCGCGTGCTGCGGTATGCGGAGACAGTAAAAGCACCATAGTAGAACACAGATAAAGCTTCTAAGTTGATGTAATAGCCAGTAAGAAGTAGTACAATTCAAGTTTTAGGTATCGATTATTGACTTTTTAGCTGGCTTTGGTGCCTTGGACTTGAGCTAGGACCTTAAGCTTCTGCATGAAAGGAGGATTAGCAGCGGAGTTGCACGGGAGAATATGAAAAGAATTCATATGTAGTAAAAACCTAGAAATCCGTCGGTTTTCGTCATTTGTTATCGAATCTTCTTCAAGCCAGATCGTCACATTGGCCGCTCTTCTCTCTGAAACGGTTGTACTTATCGTCTGCAAAGCTATGTCGCGTGCTGCGGTATGCGGAGACACTAAAAGCACCATAGTAGAACACAGATAAAGCTTTTAAGTTGATGTAATAGCCAGTAAGAATTAGTACAATTCAAGTTTTAGGTATCGATTATTGACTTTTTAGCTGGCTTTGGTGCCTTGGACATGAGCTAGGACCTTATGATTCTGCATGAAAGGAGGACTAGCAGCCGATTTGCACGGGAGAATGTGAAAAGTGTTCATATGTAGTAAAAACCTGAGAAATCAGTCCGTTTTCGTCATTTGTTATCGAATCTACTTAAAGCCAGATCGTCACATTGGGGGCTCTTCTCTCTGAAACGGTTGTACTTATCGTCTGCAAAGCTATGTCGCGCACTGCAGTATGCTGAGACACTAAAAGCACTATAGTAGATCACAGATGAAGCTTCTAAGT
Source organism: Schistocerca gregaria (assembly GCF_023897955.1). NCBI lineage: Eukaryota > Metazoa > Arthropoda > Insecta > Orthoptera > Acrididae > Schistocerca > Schistocerca gregaria. The sequence continues at coordinate 2,171,907 of NW_026061973.1, forward strand.
TGATGTAATAGCCAGTAAGAAGTAGTACAATTCAAGTTTTAGGTATTGAATATTGACATTTTGCTGGCTTTGGTGCCTTGGACATGAGCTAGGACCTTACGATTCTGCATGAAAGGAGGACTAGCAGCCAAGTTGCACGGGAGAATGTGAATAGTGTTCATATGTAGTAAAAACCTGAGAAATCGGTCCGTTTTCGTCATTTGTTATCGAACCGACTTAAAGCCAGATCGTCACATTGGCCGCTCTTCTCTCTGAAACGGTTGTACTTATCGTCTGCAAAGCTATGTCCCGTGCTGCGGTATGCTGAGACACTAAAAGCACCATAGTAGAACACAGATGAAGCTTCTAAGTTGATGTAATAGCCAGTAAGAAGTAGTACAATTCAAGTTTTAGGTATCGATTATTGACTTTTTAGCTGGCTTTGGTGCCTTGGACATGGGCTAGGACCTTAAGATTCTGCATGAAAGGAGGACTGGCAGCCGAGTTGCACGGGAGAATGTGAAAAGTGTTCATATGTAGTAAAAACCTGAGAAATCCGTCCGTTTTCGTCATTTGTTATCGAATCGACTTAAAGCCAGATCGTCACATTTGCCGCTCTTCTCTCTGAAACACTTGTACTTATCGTCTGCAAAGCTATGTCGCGTGCTGCGGTATGCTGAGACACTAAAAGCACCATAGTAGAACACAGATGAAGCTTCTAAGTTGATGTAATAGCCAGGAAGAAGTAGTACAATTCAAGTTTTAGGTATCGATTATTGACTTTTTAGCTGGCTTTGGTGCCTTGGACATAAGCTAGGACCTTATGATTCTACATGAAAGGAGGATTAGCAGCGGAGTTGCACGGGAGAATATGAAAAGTGTTCATATGTAATAAAATCCTGAGAAATCCGTCCGTTTTCGTCATTTGTTATCGAATCGACTTAAAGCCAGGTCGTCACATTGTCCGCTCTTCTCTCTGAAACGGTTGTACTTATCGATTGCAAAGCTATGTCGCGTGCTGCGGTATGCTGAGACACTAAAATCACTATAGTAGATCACAGATGAAGCTTCTAAGTTGATGTAATAGCCAGTAAGAAGTAGTACAATTCAAGTTTTAGGTATTGAATATTGACTTTTTAGCTGGCTTTGGTGCCTTGGACATGAGCTAGGACCTTACGATTCTGCATGAAAGGAGGACTAGCAGCCAAGTTGCACGGGAGAATGTGAATAGTGTTCATATGTAGTAAAAACCTGAGAAATCGGGCCGTTTTCGTCATTTCTTATCGAACCGACTTAAAGCCAGATCGTCACATTGGCCGCTCTTCTCTCTGAAACGGTTGTACTTATCGTCTGCAAAGCTATGTCACGTGCTGCGGTATGCTGAGACACTAAAAGCACCATAGTAGAACACAGATGAAGCTTCTAAGTTGATGTAATAGCCAGGAAGAAGTAGTACAATTCAAGTTTTAGGTATCGATTATTGACTTTTTAGCTGGCTTTGGTACCTTGGACATGAGCTAGGACCTTAAGATTCTGCATGAAAGGAGGACTAGCAGCCGATTTGCACGGGAGAATGCGAAAAGTGTTCATATGTAGTAAAATCCTGAGAAATCCGTCCGTTTTCGTCATTTCTTATCGAATCTACTTAAAGCCAGATCGTCACATTGGCCGCTCTTCTCTCTGAAACGGTTGTACTTATTGTCTGCAAAGCTATGTCGCGTGCTGCGGTATGCGGAGACAGTAAAAGCACCATAGTAGAACACAGATGAAGCTTCTAAGTTGATGTAATAGCCAGTAAGAAGTAGTACAATTCAAGTTTTAGGTATCGATTATTGACTTTTCAGCTGGCTTTTGTACCTTGGACTAGAGCTAGGACCTTAAGATTCTGCATGAAAGGAGGACTAGCAGCCGAGTTTCACGGGAGAATGTGAAAAATGTTCATATGAAGTAAAAGCCTGAGACATCCGTCCGTTTACGTCATTTGTTATCGAATCTACTTAAACCAGATCGTCACATTGGCCGCTCTTCTCTCTGAAACGGTTGTACTTATCGTCTGCAAAGCTATGTCGCGTGCTGCGGTATGCGGAGACAGTAAAAGCACCATAGTAGAACACAGATAAAGCTTCTAAGTTGATGTAATAGCCAGTAAGAAGTAGTACAATTCAAGTTTTAGGTATCGATTATTGACCTTTTAGCTTGCTTTGGTGCCTTGGACATGAGCTAGCACCTTAAGCTTCTGCATGAAAGGAGGATTAGCAGCGGAGTTGCACGGGAGAATATGAAAAGTGTACATATGTAGTAAAAACCTAGAAATCCGTCGGTTTTCGTCATTTGTTATCGAATCTTCTTCAAGCCAGATCGTCACATTGGCCGCTCTTCTCTCTGAAACGGTTGTACTTATCGTCTGCAAAGCTATGTCGCGTGCTGCGGTATGCGGAGACACTAAAAGCACCATAGTAGAACACAGATAAAGCTTTTAAGTTGATGTAATAGCCAGTAAGAATTAGTACAATTCAAGTTTTAGGTATCGATTATTGACTTTTTAGCTGGCTTTGGTGCCTTGGACATGAGCTAGGACCTTATGATTCTGCATGAAAGGAGGACTAGCAGCCGATTTGCACGGGAGAATGTGAAAAGTGTTCATATGTAGTAAAAACCTGAGAAATCAGTCCGTTTTCGTCATTTGTTATCGAATCTACTTAAATCCAGATCGTCACATTGGGGGCTCTTCTCTCTGAAACGGTTGTACTTATCGTCTGCAAAGCTATGTCCCGTGCTGCGGTATGCGGAGACACTAAAAGCACCATAGTAGAACACTGATGAAGCTTCTAAGTTGATGTAATAGCCAGTAAGAAGTAGTACAATTCAAGTTTTAGGTATCGATTATTGACTTTTTAGCTGGCTTTGGTGCCTTGGACATGAGCTAGGACCTTAAGATTCTGCAGGAAAGGAGGACTGGCAGCCGAATTGCACGGGAGAATGTGAAAAGTGTTCATATGTAGTAAAAACCTGAGAAATCCGTCCGTTTTCGTCATTTGTTATCGAATCGACTTAAAGCCAGATCGTCACATTTGCCGCTCTTCTCTCTGAAACACTTGTACTTATCGTCTGCAAAGCTATGTCGCGTGCTGCGGTATGCTGAGACACTAAAAGCACCATAGTAGAACACAGATGAAGCTTCTAAGTTGATGTAATAGCCAGGAAGAAGTAGTACAATTCAAGTTTTAGGTATCGATAATTGACTTTTTAGCTGGCTTTGGTGCCTTGGACATAAGCTAGGACCTTATGATTCTACATGAAAGGAGGATTAGCAGCGGAGTTGCACGGGAGAATATGAAAAGTGTTCATATGTAATAAAATCCTGAGAAATCCGTTCGTTTTCGTCATTTGTTATCGAATCGACTTAAAGCCAGGTCGTCACATTGTCCGCTCTTCTCTCTGAAACGGTTGTACTTATCGATTGCAAAGCAATGTCGCGTGCTGCGGTATGCAGAGACAGTAAAAGCACCATAGTAGAACACAGATGAAGCTTCTAAGTTGATGTAATAGCCAGTAAGAAGTAGTACAATTCAAGTTTTAGGTATCGATTATTGACTTTTCAGCTGGCTTTGGTACCTTGGACATGAGCTAGGACCTTAAGATTCTGCATGAAAGGAGGACTAGCAGCCGAGTTTCACGGGAGAATGTGAAAAATGTTCATATGTAGTAAAAGCCTGAGACATCCGTCCGTTTACGTCATTTGTTATCGAATCTACTTAAACCAGATCGTCACATTGGCCGCTCTTTTCTCTGAAACGGTTGTACTTATCGTCTGCAAAGCTATGTCGCGTGCTGCGGTATGCGGAGACAGTAAAAGCACCATATTAGAACACAGATAAAGCTTCTAAGTTGATGTAATAGCCAGTAAGAAGTAGTACAATTCAAGTTTTAGGTATCGATTATTGACTTTTTAGCTGGCTTTGGTGCCTTGGACATGAGCTAGGACCTTAAGCTTCTGCATGTAAGGAGGATTAGCAACGGAGTTGCTCGGGAGAATATGAAAAGTGTTCATATGTAGTAAAAACCTAGAAATCCGTCCGTTTTCGTCATTTGTTATCGAATCTTCTTCAAGCCAGATCGTCACATTGGCCGCTCTTCTCTCTGAAACGGTTGTACTTATCGTCTGCAAAGCTATGTCGCGTGCTGCAGTATGCTGAGACACTAAAAGCACTATAGTAGATCACAGATGAAGCTTGTAAGTTGATGTAGTAGCCAGTAAGAAGTAGTACAATTCAAGTTTTAGGTATTGAGTATTGACTTTTTAGCTGGCTTTTGTGCCTTGGACATGAGCTAGGACCTTACGATTCTGCATGAAAGGAGGACTAGCAGCCAAGTTGCACGGGAGAATGTGAATAGTGTTCATATGTAGTAAAAACCTGAGAAATCGGTCCGTTTTCGTCATTTGTTATCGAACCGACTTAAAGCCAGATCGTCACATTGGCCGCTCTTCTCTCTGAAACGGTTGTACTTATCGTCTGCAAAGCTATGTCGCGTGCTGCGGTATGCTGAGACACTAAAAGCACCATAGTAGAACACAGATGAAGCTTCTAAGTTGATGTAATAGCCAGGAAGAAGTAGTACAATTCAAGTTTTAGGTATCGATTATTGACTTTTTAGCTGGCATTGGTGCCTTGGACATGAGCTAGGACCTTATGATTCTACATGAAAGGAGGATTAGCAGCGGAGTGCACGGGCGAATATGAAAAGTGTTCATATGTAGTAAAATCCTAGAAATCCGTCCGTTTTCGTCCTTTGTTATCGAATCGACTTAAAGCCAGATCGTCACATTGTCCGCTCTTCTCTCTGAAACGGTTGTACTTATCGATTGGAAAGCTATGTCGCGTGCTGCGGTATGCGGAGACACTAAAAGCAACATAGTAGAACACAGATGAAGCTTCTAAGTTGATGTAATAGCCAGTAAGAAATAGTACAATTCAAGTTTTAGGTATCGATTATTGACTATTTAGCTGGCTTTGGTGCCTTGGACATGAGCTAGGACCTTATGATTCTGCATGAAAGGAGGGCTAGCAGCCGATTTGCACGAGAGAATGTAAAAGTGTTCATATGTAGTAAAAAACTGAGAAATCGGTCCGTTTTCGTCATTTGTTATCGAATCGACTTAAAGCCAGATCGTCACATTGGCCGCTCTTCTCTCTGAAACGGTAGTACTTATCGTCTGCAAAGCTATGTCGCGTGCTGCGGTATGCGGAGACACTAAAAGAACCATAGTAGAACACAGATGAAGCTTCTAAGTTGATGTAATAGCCAGTAAGAAGTAGTACAATTCTAGTTTTAGGTATCGTTAATTGACTTTTTAGCTGGCTTTGGTGCCTTGGTCATGATCTATGTCCTTAAGATTCTGCATGAAAGGAGGACTAGCAGCCGAATTGCATGGGAGAATGTGAAAAGTGTTCATATGTAGTAAAAACCTGAGAAATCCGTCCGATTTCGTCTATTGTTATCGAATCAACTTGATGCCAGATCGCCACATTGGCCGCTCTTCTTTCTGAATCGGTTGTACTTATCGTCTGCAAAGCTATGTCGCGTGATGCGGTATGCGGAGACACTAAAAGCACCATAGTAGAACACAGATGAAGCTTCTAAGTTGATGGAATAGCCAGTAAGGAGTAGTACAATTCAAGTTTTAGGTATCGATTATTGACTTTTTAGCTTGCTTTGGTGCCTTCGACATGAGCTAGGACCTTAAGATTCTGCATGAAAGGAAGATTAGCAGCGGAGTTGCACGGGAGAATATGAAAAGTGTTCATATGTAGTAAAAACCTAGAAATCCATCCGTTTTCGTCATTTATTATCGAATCGACTTAAAGCCAGATCGTCACATTGGCCGCTCTTCTCTCTGAAACGGTTGTACTTACCGTCTGCAAAGCTATGTCGCGTGCTTCGGTATGCTGAGACACTAAAAGCACCATAGTAGAACACAGATGAAGCTTCTAAGTTGATGTAATAGCCAGTAAGAAGTAGTACAATTAAAGTTTTAGGTATCGATTATTGACTTTTAGCTGGCTTTGGTACCTTGGACATGAGCTAGGACCTTAAGATTCTGCATGAAAGGAGGACTAGCAGCCGAGTTGCACGGGAGAATGTGAAAAATGTTAGTATGTAGTAAAAACCTGAGACATCCGTCCGTTTACGTCATTTGTTATCGAATCTACTTAAAGCCAGATCGTCACATTGGCCGCTCTTCTCTCTGAAACGGTTGTACTTATCGTCTGCAAAGCTATGTCGCGTGCTTCGGTATGCGGCGACAGTAAAAGCACCATAGTAGAACACAGATGAAGCTTCTAAGTTGATCTAATAGCCAGTAAGAAGTAGTACAATTCAAGTTTTAGGTATCGATTATTGACTTTTAGCTGGCTTTGGTGCCTTGGACATGAGCTAGGACCTTAAGATTCTGCATGAAAGGAGGATTAGCAGCGGAGTTGCACGGGAGAATATGAAAAGTGTTCATATGTAGTAAAAACCTAGAAATCCGTCCGTTTTCGTCATATATTATCGAATCGACTTAAAGCCAGATCGTCACATTGGCCGCTCTTCTCTCTGAAACGGTTGTACTTACCGTCTGCAAAGCTATGTCGCGTGCTGCGGTATGCTGAGACACTAAAAGCACCATAGTAGAACACAGATGAAGCTTCTAAGTTGATGTAGTAGCCAGGAAGAAGTAGTACAATTCAAGTTTTAGGTATCGATTATTGACTTTTTAGCTGGCTTTGGTGCCTTGGTCATGATCTATGCCCTTAAGATTCTGAGTGAAAGGAGGACTAGCAGCCGAATTGCATGGGAGAATGTGAAAAGTGTTCATATGTAGTAAAAACCTGAGAAATCCGTCCGATTTCGTCATTTGTTATCGAATCAACTTGATGCCAGATCGTCACATTGGCCGCTCTTCTCTCTGAATCGGTTGTACTTATCGTCTGCAAAGCTATGTCGCGTGATGCGGTATGCGGAGACACTAAAAGCACCATAGTAGAACACAGATGAAGCTTCTAAGTTGATGGAATAGCCAGTAAGGAGTAGTACAATTCAAGTTTTAGGTATCGATTATTGACTTTTTAGCTGGCTTTGGTGCCTTCGACATGAGCTAGGACCTTAAGATTCTGCATGAAAGGAGGATTAGCAGCGGAGTTGCACGGGAGAATATGAAAAGTGTTCATATGTAGTAAAAACCTAGAAATCCGTCCGTTTTCGTCATTTGTTATCGAATCGACTTAAAGCCAGATCGTCACATTGGCCGCTCTTCTCTCTGAAACGGTTGTACTTACCGTCTGCAAAGCTATGTCGCGTGCTGCGGTATGCTGAGACACTAAAAGCACCATAGTAGAACACAGATGAAGCTTCTAAGTTGATGTAGTAGCCAGGAAGAAGTAGTACAATTCAAGTTTTAGGTATCGATTATTGACTTTTTAGCTGGCTTTGGTGCCTTGGACATGAGCTAGGACCTTAAGATTCTGCATAAAAGGAGGATTAGCAGCGGAGTTGCACGGGAGAATATGAAAAGTGTTCATATGTAGTAAAAACCTAGAAATTCGTCCGTTTTCGTCATTTGTTATCGAATCGACTTAAAGCCAAATCGTCACATTGTCCGCTCTTCTCTCTGAAACGGTTGTACTTATCGATTGCAAAGCTATGTCGCATGCTGCGGTATGCTGAGACACTAAAAGCACCATAGTAGATCACAGATGAAGCTTCTAAGTTGATGTAATAGCCAGTAAGAAGTAGTACAATTCAAGTTTTAGGTATCGATTATTGACTTTTTAGCTGGCTTTGTTGCCTTGGACATGGGCTAGGACCTTAAGATTCTCCATGAAAGGAGGACTAGCAGCCGAGTTGCACGGGAAAATGTGAAAAGTGTTCATATGTAGTAAAAACCTGAGAAATCCGTCCGTTTTGGTCATTTGTTATCGAATCGACTTAAAGCCAGATCGTCACATTGGCCGCTCTTCTCTCTGAAACGGTTGTACTTACCGTCTGCAAAGCTATGTCGCGTGCTGCGGTATGCTGAGACACTAAAAGCACCATAGTAGAACACAGATGAAGCTTCTAAGTTGATGTAGTAGCCAGGAAGAAGTAGTACAATTCAAGTTTTAGGTATGGATTATAGACTTTTTAGCTGGCTTTGGTACCTTGGACATAAGCTAGGACCTTACGATTCTGCATGAAAGGAGGACTAGCAGCCAAGTTGCACGGGAGAATGTGAATAGTGTTCATATGTAGTAAAAACCTGAGAAATCGGTCCGTTTTAGTCATTTGTTATCGAACCGACTTAAAGCCAGATCGTCACATTGGCCGCTCTTCTCTCTGAAACGGTTGTACTTATCGTCTGCAAAGCTATGTCGCGTGCTGCGGTATAATGAGACACTAAAAGCACCATAGTAGAACACAGATGAAGCTTCTAAGTTGATGTAATAGCCAGGAAGAAGAAGTACAATTCAAGTTTTAGGTATCGATTATTGACTTTTTAGCTGGCTTTGGTGCCTTGGACATGAGCTAGGACCTTATGATTCTACATGAAAGGAGGATTAGCAGCGGAGTTGCACGGGAGAATATGAAAAGTGTTCATATGTAGTAAAAACCTAGAAATCCGTCCGTTTTCGTCATTTGTTATCGAATCGACTTAAAGCCAGATCGTCACATTGTCCGCTCTTCTCTCTGAAACGGTTGTACTTATCGATTGCAAAGCTATGTCGCGTGCTGCGGTATGCGGAGACACTAAAAGCAACATAGTAGAACACAGATGAAGCTTCTAAGTTGATGTAATAGCCAGTAAGAAGTAGTACAATTCAAGTTTTAGGTATCGATTATTGACTTTTTAGCTGACTTTGGTGCCTTGGACATGAGCTAGGACCTTAAGGTTCTGCATGAAATGAGGACTAGCAGCCGCGTTACACGGGAAAATGTGAAAAGTGTTCAAAAGTAGTAAAAACCTGAGAAATACGTCCGTTTTCGTCATTTGTTCTCGAATCGACTTAAAGCCAGAACGTCACATTGGCCGCTCTTCTCTCTGAAACACTTGTACTTATCGTCTGCAAAGCTATGTCCCGTGCTGCGGTATGCTGAGACACTAAAAGCACCATAGTAGAACACAGATGAAGCTTCTAAGTTGATGTAATAGCCAGTAAGAAGTAGTACAATTCAAGTTTTAGGTATCGATTATTGACTTTTTAGCTGGCTTTGGTGCCTTGGACATGAGCTAGGACCTTATGATTCTGCATGAAAGGAGGGCTAGCAGCCGATTTGCACGAGAGAATGTGAAAAGTGTTCATATGTAGTAAAAAACTGAGAAATCGGTCCGTTTTCGTCATTTGTTATCGAATCGACTTCAAGCCAGATCGTCACATTGGCCGCTCTTCTCTCTGAAACGGTAGTACTTATCGTCTGCAAAGCTATGTCGCGTGCTGCGGTATGCGGAGACACTAAAAGCACCATAGTAGAACACAGATGAAGCTTCTAAGTTGATGGAATAGCCATTAAGGAGTAGTACAATTCAAGTTTTAGGTATCGATTATTGACTTTTTAGCTGGCTTTGGTGCCTTCGACATGAGCTAGGACCTTAAGATTCTGCATGAAAGGAGGATTAGCAGCGGAGTTGCACGGGAGAATATGAAAAGTGTTCATATGTAGTAAAAACCTAGAAATCCGTCCGTTTTCGTTATATATTATCGAATCGACTTAAAGCCAGATCGTCACATTGGCCGCTCTTCTCTCTGAAACGGTTGTACTTACCGTCTGCAAAGCTATGTCGCGTGCTGCGGTATGCTGAGACATTAAAAGCACCATAGTAGAACACAGATGAAGCTTCTAAGTTGATGTAGTAGTCAGGAAGAAGTAGTACAATTCAAGTTTTAGGTATCGATTATTGACTTTTTAGCTGGCTTTGGTGCCTTGGACATGAGCTAGGACCTTATGATTCTGCATGAACGGAGGACTAGAAGCCGATTTGCACGGGAGAATGTGAAAAGTGTTCATATGTAGTAAAAACCTGAGAAATCCGTCCGTTTTCGTCATTTGTTATCGACTCGACTTAAAGCTAGATCGTCATATTGGCCGCTCTTCTCTCTGAAACGGTTGTACTTATCGATTGCAAAGCTATGTCGCGTGCTGCGGTGCGGAGACACTAAAAGCACCATAGTAGAACACAGATGAAGCTTCTAAGTTGATGTAATAGCCAGTAAGAAGTAGTACAATTAAAGTTTTAGGTATCGATTATTGACTTTTTAGCTGGCTTTGGTACCTTGGACATGAGCTAGGAAATTAAAACTTTGCATGAAGGAGGAGTAGCAGCCGAGTTGCACGGGATAATGTGAAAAGTGTTCATATGTAGTAAAAACCTGAGAAATCTGTCCGTTTTCGTCATTTGTTATCGAATCTACTTAAAGCCAGATCGTCACATTGGCCGCTCTTCTCTCTGAAACGGTTGTACTTATCGTCTGCAAAGCTATGTCGCGTGCTGCAGTATGCTGAGACACTAAAAGCACTATAGTAGAACACAGATGAAGCTTCTAAGTTGATGTAATAGCCAGTAAGAAGTAGTACAATTCAAGTTTTAGGTATTGAATATTGACTTTTTAGCTGGCTTTGGTGCCTTGGACATGAGCTAGGACCTTACGATTCTGCATGAAAGGAGGACTAGCAGCCAAGTTGCACGGGAGAATGTGAATAGTGTTCATATGTAGTAAAAACCTGAGAAATCGGTCCGTTTTCGTCATTTGTTATCGAACCGACGTAAAGCCAGATCGTCACATTGGCCGCTCTTCTCTCTGAAACGGTTGTACTTATCATCTGCAAAGCTATGTCGCGTGCTGCGGTATGCTGAGACACTAAAAGCACCATAGTAGAACACAGATGAAGCTTCTAAGTTGATGTAATAGCCAGGAAGAAGTAGTACAATTCAAGTTTTAGGTATCGATTATTGACTTTTTAGCTGGCTTTGGTGCCTTGGACATGAGCTAGGACCTTATGATTCTACGTGAAAGGAGGAATAGCAGCGGAGATGCACGGGAGAATATGAAAAGTGTTCATATGTAGTAAAATCCTAGATATCCGTCTGTTTTCGTCATTTGTTATCGAATCGACTTAAAGCCAGATCGTCACATTGTCTGCTCTTCTCTCTGAAACGGTTGTACTTATCGATTGCAAAGCTATGTCGCGTGCTGCGGTATGCGGAGACACTAAAAGCAACATAGTAGAACACAGATGAAGCTTCTAAGTTGATGTAATAGCCAGTAAGAAATAGTACAATTCAAGTTTTAGGTATCGATTATTGACTTTTTAGCTGGCTTTGGTGCCTTGGACATGAGCTAGGACCTTATGATTCTGCATGAAAGAAGGGCTAGCAGCCGATTTGCACGAGAGAATGTGAAAAGTGTTCATATGTAGTAAAAAACTGAGAAATCGGTCCGTTTTCGTCATTTGTTATCGAATCGACTTCAAGCCAGATCGTCACATTGGCCGCTCTTCTCTCTGAAACGGTAGTACTTACCGTCTGCAAAGCTATGTCGCGTGCTGCGGTATGCGGAGACACTAAAAGCACCATAGTAGAACACAGATGAAGCTTCTAAGTTGATGTAATAGCCAGTAAGAAGTAGTACAATTCAAGTTTTAGGTATTGAATATTGATTTTTTATCTGGCTTTGGTGCCTTGGACATGATCTAGGACCTTAAGATTCTGCATGAAAGGAGGACGAGGAGCCAAGTTGCACGGGAGAATGTGAAAAGTGTTGATATGTAGTAAAAACCTGAGAAATCGGTCCGTTTTCGTCACTTGTTATCGAATCTACTTAAAGCCAGATCGTCACATTAGCCGCTCTTCTCTCTGAAACGGTTGTACTTATCGTCTGCAAAGCTATGTCGCGTGCTGCGGTATGCGGAGACAGTAAAAGCACCGTAGTAGAACACAGATGAAGCTTCTAAGTTGATGTAATAGCCAGTAAGAAGTAGTACAATTCAAATTATAGGTATCGATTATTGACTTTTTAGCTGGCTTTGGTGCCTTGGACATGAGCTAGGACCTTAAGCTTCTGCATGAAAGGAGGATTAGCAGCGGAGTTGCACGGGGGAATATGAAAAGTGTTCATATGTAGTAAAAACCTAGAAATCCGTCCGTTTTCCTCATTTGTTATCGAATGTTCTTAAAGCCAGATCGTCTCATTGGCCGCTCTTCTCTCTAAAACGGTTGTACTTATCGTCTGCAAAGCTATGTCGCGTGCTGGGGTATGCGGAGACACTAAAATCACCATAGTAGAACACAGATGAAGCTTATAAGTTGATGTAATAGCCAGTAAGATGTAGTACAATTCAAGTTTTAGGTATCGATTATTGACTTTTCAGCTAGCTTTGGTTCCTTGGACATGAGCTAGGACCTTAAGATTCTGCATGAAAGGAGGACTAGCAGCCGAGTTTCACGGGAGAATGTGAAAAATGTTCATATGTAGTTAAAACCTGAGACATCCGTCCGTTTACGTCATTTGTTATCGAATCTACTTAAAGCCAGATCGTCACATTGGCCGCTCTTCTCTCTGAAACGGTTGTACTTATCGTCTGCAAAGCTATGTCGCGTGCTGCGGTATGCGGAGACAGTAAAAGCACCATAGTAGAACACAGGTGAAGCTTCTAAGTTGATGTAATAGCCAGTAAGAAGTAGTACAATTCAAGTTATAGGTATCGATTATTAACTTTTTACCCTTCTTTGGTGCCTTGGACATGAGCTAGGACCTTAAGCTTCTGCATGAAAGGAGGATTAGCAGCGGAGTTGCACGGGAGAATATGAAAAGTGTTCATATGTAGTAAAAACCTAGAAATCCGTCCGTTATCGTCATTTGTTATCGAATCTTCTTAAAGCCAGATCGTCACATTGGCCGCTCTTCTCTCTGAAACGGTTGTACTTATCGTCTGCAAAGCAATGTCGCGTGCTGCGGTATTCTGAGACACTAAAAGCACCATAGTAGAACACAGATAAAGCTTCTAAGTTGATGTAATAGCCAGTAAGAAGTAGTACAATTTAAGTTTTAGGTATCGATTATTGACTTTTTAGCTGGCTTTGGTACCTTGGACATGAGCTAGGACCTTAAGATTCTGCATGAAAGGAGGACTAGCAGCCGAGTTGCACGGGAGAATGTGAAAAATGTTAGTATGTAGTAAGAACCTGAGACATCCGTCAATTTACGTCATTTGTTATCGAATCTACTTAAAGCCAGATCGTCACATTGGCCGCTCTTCTCTCTGAAACGGTTGTACTTATCGTCTGCAAAGCTATGTCGCGTGCTGCGGTATGCGGCGACAGTAAAAGCACCATAGTAGAACACAGATGAAGCTTCTAAGTTGATCTAATAGCCAGTAAGAAGTAGTACAATTCAAGTTTTAGGTATCGATTATTGACTTTTAGCTGGCTTTGGTGCCTTGGACATGAGCTAGGACCTTAAGATTCTCCATGAAAGGAGGACTAGCAGCCGAGTTGCACGGGAAAATTTGAAAAGTGTTCATATGTAGTAAAAACCTGAGAAATCCGTCCGTTTTGGTCATTTGTTATGGAATCGACTTAAAGCCAGATCGTAACATTGGCCGCTCTTCTCTCTGAAACACTTGTACCTATCGTCTGCTAAGCTATGTCGCGTGCTGCGGTATGCTGAGACACTAAGAGCACCATAGTAGAACACAGATGAAGCTTCTAAGTTGATGTAATAGCCAGTAAGAAGAAGTACAATTCAAGTTTTAGGTAATGATTATTGACTTTTTACACTTCTTTGGTGCCTTGGACATGAGCTAGGAAATTAAAACTTTGCATGAAGGAGGAGTAGCAGCCGAGTTGCACGGGATAATGTGAAAAGTGTTCATATGTAATAAAAACCTGAGAAATCCGTTCGTTTTCGTCATTTGTTATCGAATCTACTTAAAGCCAGATCCTCACATTGGGGGCTCTTCTCTCTGAAACGGTTGTACTTATCGTCTGCAAAGCTATGTCGCGTGCTGCAGTATGCTGAGACACTAAAAGCACTATAGTAGATCACAGATGAAGCTTCTAAGTTGATGTAATAGCCAGTAAGAAGTAGTACAATTCAAGTTTTAGGTATTGAATATTGACTTTTTAGCTGGCTTTGGTGCCTTGGACATGAGCTAGGACCTTACGATTCTGCATGAAAGGAGGACTAGCAGCCAAGTTGCACGGGAGAATGTGAATAGTGTTCATATGTAGTAAAAACCTGAGAAATCGGTCCGTTTTCGTCATTTGTTATCGAACCGACGTAAAGCCAGATCGTCACATTGGCCGCTCTTCTCTCTGAAACGGTTGTACTTATCATCTGCAAAGCTATGTCGCGTGCTGCGGTATGCTGAGACACTAAAAGCACCATAGTAGAACACAGATGAAGCTTCTAAGTTGATGTAATAGCCAGGAAGAAGTAGTACAATTCAAGTTTTAGGTATCGATTATTGACTTTTTAGCTGGCTTTGGTGCCTTGGACATGAGCTAGGACCTTATGTTTCTACGTGAAAGGAGGAATTGCAGCGGAGATGCACGGGAGAATATGAAAAGTGTTCATATGTAGTAAAATCCTAGAAATCCGTCTGTTTTCGTCATTTGTTATCGAATCGACTTAAAGCCGGATCGTCACATTGTCTGCTCTTCTCTCTGAAACGGTTGTACTTATCGATTGCAAAGCTATGTCGCGTGCTGCGGTATGCGGAGACACTAAAAGCAACATAGTAGAACACAGATGAAGCTTCTAAGTTGATGTAATAGCCAGTAAGAAATAGTACAATTCAAGTTTTAGGTATTGAATATTGATATTTTATCTGGCTTTGGTGCCTTGGACATGATCTAGGACCTTAAGATTCTGCATGAAAGGAGGACGAGGAGCCAAGTTGCACGGGAGAATGTGAAAAGTGTTGATATGTAGTAAAAACCTGAGAAATCGGTCCGTTTTCGTCACTTGTTATCGAATCTACTTAAAGCCAGATCGTCACATTAGCCGCTCTTCTCTCTGAAACGGTTGTACTTATCGTCTGCAAAGCTATGTCGCGTGCTGCGGTATGCGGAGACAGTAAAAGCACCGTAGTAGAACACAGATGAAGCTTCTAAGTTGATGTAATAGCCAGTAAGAAGTAGTACAATTCAAATTATAGGTATCGATTATTGACTTTTTAGCTGGCTTTGGTGCCTTGGACATGAGCTAGGACCTTAAGCTTCTGCATGAAAGGAGGATTAGCAGCGGAGTTGCACGGGGGAATATGAAAAGTGTTCATATGTAGTAGAAACCTAGAAATCCGTCCGTTTTCCTCATTTGTTATCGAATGTTCTTAAAGCCAGATCGTCTCATTGGCCGCTCTTCTCTCTAAAACGGTTGTACTTATCGTCTGCAAAGCTATGTCGCGTGCTGGGGTATGCGGAGACACTAAAATCACCATAGTAGAACACAGATGAAGCTTATAAGTTGATGTAATAGCCAGTAAGATGTAGTACAATTCAAGTTTTAGGTATCGATTATTGACTTTTCAGCTAGCTTTGGTTCCTTGGACATGAGCTAGGACCTTAAGATTCTGCATGAAAGGAGGACTAGCAGCCGAGTTTCACGGGAGAATGTGAAAAATGTTCATATGTAGTTAAAACCTGAGACATCCGTCCGTTTACGTCATTTGTTATCGAATCTACTTAAAGCCAGATCGTCACATTGGCCGCTCTTCTCTCTGAAACGGTTGTACTTATCGTCTGCAAAGCTATGTCGCGTGCTGCGGTATGCGGAGACAGTAAAAGCACCATAGTAGAACACAGGTGAAGCTTCTAAGTTGATGTAATAGCCAGTAAGAAGTAGTACAATTCAAGTTATAGGTATCGATTATTAACTTTTTAGCTGGCTTTGGTGCCTTGGACATGAGCTAGGACCTTAAGCTTCTGCATGAAAGGAGGATTAGCAGCGGAGTTGCACGGGAGAATATGAAAAGTGTTCATATGTAGTAAAAACCTAGAAATCCGTCCGTTATCGTCATTTGTTATCGAATCTTCTTAAAGCCAGATCGTCACATTGGCCGCTCTTCTCTCTGAAACGGTTGTACTTATCGTCTGCAAAGCTATGTCGCGTGCTGCGGTATTCTGAGACACTAAAAGCACCATAGTAGAACACAGATAAAGCTTCTAAGTTGATGTAATAGCCAGTAAGAAGTAGTACAATTTAAGTTTTAGGTATCGATTATTGACTTTTTAGCTGGCTTTGGTGCCTTGGACATGAGCTAGGACCGTATGATTCTGCATGAAAGGAGGACTAGCAGCCGATTTGAACGGGAGAATGTAAAAAGTGTTCATATGTAGTAAAAACCTAAACAATCCGTCCGTTTTCGTCATTTGTTATCGAATCGACGTAAAGCCAGATCGTCACATTGACCGCTCTTCTCTCTGAAACGCTTGTACTTATCGTCTGCAAAGCTATGTCGCGTGCTGCGGTATGCGGAGACACTAAAAGCACCATAGTAGAACACAGATGAAGCTTCTAAGTTGATGTAATAGCCAGTAAGAAGTAGTACAACTCAAGTTTTAGGTATCGATTATTGACTTTTTAGCTGGCTTTGGTGCCTTGGACATGAGCTAGGACCTTAAGATTCTGCATGTAAGGAGGACTAGCAGCCGAGTTGCACGGGAGAATGTGAAAAGTGTTCATATGTAGTAAAAACCTGAGAAATCCGTCCGTTTTCTTCATTTGTTATCGAATCGACTTAAAGCCAGATCGTCACTTTGGGGGCTCTTCTCTCTGAAACGGTAGTACTTATCGTCTGCAAAGCTATGTCGCGTGCAGCGGTATGCGGAGACACTAAAAGCACCATAGTAGAACACAGATGAAGCTTCTAAGTTGATGTAATAGCCAGTAAGAAGTAGTACAATTCAAGTTTTAGGTATTGAATATTGACTTTTTAGCTGGCTTTGGTGCCTTGGACATGAGCTAGGACCTTACGATTCTGCATGAAAGGAGGACTAGCAGCCGAGTTGCACGGGAGAATGTGAATAGTGTTCATATGTAGTAAAAACCTGAGAAATCGGTCCGTTTTCGTCATTTGTTATCGAACCGACTTAAAGCCAGATCGTCACATTGGCTGCTCTTCTCTCTGAAACGGTTGTACTTATCGTCTGCAAAGCTATGTCGCGTGCTGCGGTATGCTGAGACACCAAAAGCACCATAGTAGAACACAGATGCAGCTTCTAAGTTGATGTAATAGCCAGGAAGAAGTAGTACAATTCAAGTTTTAGGTATCGATTATTGACTTTTTAGCTGGCTTTGGTGCCTTGGACATGAGCTAGGACCTTATGATTCTACATGAAAGGAGGACTAGCAGCCGATTTCCACGGGAGAATATGAAAAATGTTCATAAGTAGTAAAAACCTGAGAAATCCGTCGGTTTCGTCATTTGTTATTGAATCGACTTAAAGCTAGATCGTCACATTGGCCGCTCTTCTCTCTGAAACGGTTGTACTTATCGATTGCAAAGCAATGTCGCGTGCTGCGGTATGCGGAGACACTAAAAGCACCATAGTAGAACACAGATGAAGCTTCTAAGTTGATGTAATAGCCAGTAAGAAGTAGTACAATTCAAGTTTTAGGTATCGATTATTGACTTTTTAGCTGGCTTTGGTGCCTTGGACATGAGCTAGGACCTTATGATTCTGCATGAAAGGAGGGCTAGCAGCCGATTTGCACGAGAGAATGTGAAAAGTGTTCATATGTAGTAAAAATCTGAGAAGTCGGTCCGTTTTCGTCATTTGTTATCGAATCGACTTCAAGCCAGATCGTCACATTGGCCGCTCTTCTCTCTGAAACGGTAGTACTTATCGTCTGCAAAGCTATGTCGCGTGCTGCGGTATGCGGAGACACTAAAAGCACCATAGTAGAACACAGATGAAGCTTCTAAGTTGATGTAATAGCCAGTAAGAAGTAGTACAATTCAAGTTTTAGGTATCGATTATTGACTTTTTAGCTGGCTTTGGTGCCTTGGACATGAGCTAGGACCTTAATATTCTGCATGAAAGGAGGACTAGCAGCCGAGTTGCACGGTAAAATGTGAAAAGTGTTCAAATGTAGTAAAAACCTGAGAAATACGTCCGTTTTCGTCATTTGTTATCGAATCGACTTAAAGCCAGATCGTCACATTGGCCGCTCTTCTCTCCGAAACACTTGTACTTATCGTCTGCAAAGCTATGTCGCGTGCTGCGGTATGCGGAGACACTAAAAGCACCATAGTAGAACACAGATGAAGCTTCTAAGTTGATGTAATAGCCAGTAAGAAGTAGTACAATTCAAGTTTTAGGTATCGATTATTGACTTTTTAGCTGGCTTTGGTGCCTTGGACATGAGCTAGGACCTTAAGCTTCTGCATGGAAGGAGTATTAGCAGCGGAGTTGCACGGGAGAATATGAAAAGTGTTCATATGCAGTAAAAACCTGAGACATCCGTCCGTTTTCGTCATTTGTTATCGAATCTTCTTAAAGCCAGATCGTCACATTGGCCGCTCTTCTCTCTGAAACGGTTGTACTTATCGTCTGCAAAGCTATGTCGCGTTCTGCGGTATTCTGAGATACTAAAAGCACCATAGTAGAACACAGATAAAGCTTCTAAGTTGATGTAATAGCCAGTGAGAAGTAGTAAAATTCAAGTTTTAGGTATCGATTATTGACTTTTTAGCTGGCTTTGGTGCCTTGGACATGAGCTAGGACCTTAAGATTCTGCATGAAAGGAGGACGAGGAGCCAATTTGCACGGGAGAATGTGAAAAATGTTCATATGTAGTAAAAATCTGAGAGATCCGTCCGTTTACGTCATTTGTTATCGAATCTACTTAAAGCCAAATCGTCACATTGGCCGCTCTTCTCTCTGAAACGGTTGTACTTATCGTCTGCAAAGCTATGTCGCGTGCTGCGGTATGCGGAGAC
Organism: Schistocerca gregaria; assembly: GCF_023897955.1. Lineage (NCBI taxonomy): Eukaryota > Metazoa > Arthropoda > Insecta > Orthoptera > Acrididae > Schistocerca > Schistocerca gregaria. Next base: position 2,190,846 of record NW_026061973.1, read on the forward strand.
ACTAAAAGCACCATAGTAGAACACAGATGAAGCTTCTAAGTTGATGTAATAGCCAGTAAGATGTAGTACAATTCAAGTTTTAGGTATCGATTATTGACTTTTCAGCTGGCTTTGGTACCTTGGACATGAGCTAGGACCTTCAGATTCCGCATGAAAGGAGGACTAGCAGCCGCGTTGCACGGGAGAATGTGAAAAATGTTCATATGAAGTAAAAACCTGAGACATCCGTTCGTTTACGTCATTTGTTATCGAATCTACTTAAAGCCAGATCGACACATTGGCCGCTCTTCTTCTCTGAAACGGTTGTACTTATCGTGTGCAAACCTATGTCGCGTATTGCGGTATGCGGAGACACTAAAAGCACCATAGTAGAATACAGATGAAGCTTCTAAGTTGATGTAATAGCCAGGAAGAAGTAGTACAATTCAAGTTTTAGATATCGTTTATTAACTTTTTAGCTGGCTTTGGTGCCTTGGACATGAGCTAGGACCTTAACATTCTGCATGAAAGGAGGACTAGCAGCCGATTTGCATGGGAGAATGTGAAAGCTGTTCATATGTAGTAAAAAAACCGAGAAATCCGTCCGTTTTCGTTATTTGTTATCGAATCGACTTAAAGCCAGATCGTCAAATTACCTGCTCTTCTCTCTGAAACGGTTGTACTTATCGATTGCAAACCTATGTCGCGTGCTGCGGTATGCGGAAACACTAAAAGCACCATAGTAGAACACAGATGAAGCTTCTACGTTGATGTAATAGCCAGTAAGAAGTAGTACAGTTCAAGTTTTAGATATCGATTATTGACCTTTTAGCTGGCTTTGGTGCCTTGGACATGAGCTAGGACCTTAACATTCTGCATGAAAGGAGGACTAGCAGCCGAGTTGCACGGGAGAATGTGAAAAGTGTTCATATGTAGTAAAAACCTGAGAAATCCGTACGTTTTCGTCATTTGTTATCGAATCGTCTTAAAGCCAGATCGTCACATTGGCCGCTCTTCTCTCTGAAACACTTGTACTTATCGTCTGCAAAGCTATGTCGCGTGCTGCGGTATGCTGAGACACTAAAAGCACCATAGTAGAACACAGATGAAGCTTCTACGTTGATGTAATAGCCAGTAAGAAGTAGTACAATTCAAGTTTTAGGTATTGAATATTGACATTTTAGCTGGCTTTGGTGCCTTGGAAATGAGCTAGGACCTTAAGATTCTGCATGAAAGGAGGACGAGGAGCCAAGTTGCACGGGAGAATGTGAAAAGTGTTCATATGTAGTAAAAACCTGAGAAATCAGTCCGTTTTCGTCACTTGTTATCGAATCGACTTAAAGCCAGATCGTCTCATTGGCCGCTCTTCTCTCTGAAACGGTTGTACTTATCGTCTGCAAAGCTATGTCGCGTGCTGCGGTATGCGGAGACACTAAAATCACCATAGTAGAACACAGATGAAGCTTACAAGTTGATGTAATAGCCAGTAAGAAGTAGTACAATTCAAGTTTTAGGTATCGATTATTGACTTTTCAGCTGGCTTTGGTACCTTGGACATGAGCTAGGACCTTAAGATTCTGCATGAAAGGAGGACTAGCAGCCGCGTTGCACGGGAGAATGTGAAAAATGTTCATATGTAGAAAAAACCTGTGACATCCGTCCGTTTACGTCATTTGTTATCGAATCTACTTAAAGCAGATCGTCACATTGGCCACTCTTCTCTCTGAAACGGTTGTACTTATCGTCTGCAAAGCTATGTCGCGTGCTGCGGTATGCGGAGACAGTAAAAGCTCCATAGTAGAACACAGATGAAGCTTCTAAGTTGATGTAATAGCCAGTAAGAAGTAGTACAATTCAAGTTTTAGGTATCGATTATTGATTTTTTAGCTGGCTTTGGTGCCTTGGACATGAGCTAGGACATTAAGCTTCTGCATGAAAGGAGGATTAGCAGCGGAGTTGCACGGGAGAATATGAAAAGTGTTCATATGTAGTAAAAACCTAGAATTCCGTCCGTTTTCGTCATTTGTTATCGAATCTTCTTCAAGCCAGGTCGTCACATTGGCCGCTCTCCTCTCTGAAACGGTTGTACTTATCGTCTGCAAAGCTATGTCGCGTGCTGCGGTATGCGGACACACTAAAAGCACCATAGTAGAACACAGATGAAGCTTCTAAGTTGATGTAATAGCCAGTAAGAAGTAGTACAATTAAAGTTTTAGGTATCGGTTATTGAGTTTATACCCTTCTTTGGTGCCTTGAACATGAGCTGGGAAATTAAGATTTTGCATGAAAGGAGGACTAGCAGCCGAGTTGCATGGGGGAATGTGAAAAGTGTTAATATGTAGTAAAAACCTGAGAAATCCGTCCGTTTTCGTCATTTGTTATCGAATCTACTTAAAGCCAGATCGTCACATTGGGGGCTCTTCTCTCTGAAACGGTTGTACTTATCGTCTGCAAAGCTATGTCGCGTGCTGCAGTATGCTGAGACACTAAAAGCACTATAGTAGAACACAGATGAAGCTTCTAAGTTGATGTAATAGCCAGTAAGAAGTAGTACAATTCAAGTTTTAGGTATTGAATATTGACTTTTTAGCTGGCTTTGGTGCCTTGGACATGAGCTAGGACCTTACGATTCTGCATGAAAGGAGGACTAGCAGCCGAGTTGCACTGGAGAATGTGAATAGTGTTCATATGTAGTAAAAAAATGAGAAATCGGTCCGTTTTCGTCATTTGTTATCGAACCGACTTAAAGCCAGATCGTCACATTGGCCGCTCTTCTCTCTGAAACGGTGGTACTTATCGTCTGCAAAGCTATGTCGCGTGCTGCGGTATGCGGAAACACTAAAAGCACCATAGTAGAACACAAATGAAGCTTCTAAGTTGATGTAATAGCCAGGAAGAAGTAGTACAATTCAAGTTTTAGGTATCGATTATTGACTTTTTAGCTGTCTTTGGTGCCTTGGACATGAGCTAGGACCTTAACATTCTGCATGAAAGGAGGACTAGCAGCCGAGTTGCACGGGAGAATGTGAAAAGTGTTCATATGTAGTAAAAACCTGAGAAATCCGTCCATTTTCCTCATTTGTTATCGAATCGACTTAAAGTAAGATCGTCACATTGGTCGCTCTTCTCTCTGAAACACTTGTACTTATCCTCTGCAAAGCTATGTCGCGTGCTGCGGTATGCTGAGACACTAAAAGCACCATAGTAGAACACAGATGAAGCTTCTAAGTTGATGTAATAGCCATTAAGAAGTAGTACAATTCAAGTTTTAGGTATTGAATATTGACTTTTTAGCTGGCTTTGGTGCCTTGGACATGAGCTAGGACCTTAAGATTCAGCATGAAAGGAGGACGAGGAGCCAAGTTGCACGGGAGAATGTGAAAAGTGTTCATATGTAGTAAAAACCCGAGAAATCGGTCCGTTTTCGTCATTTGTTATCGAATCGACTTAAAGCCAGATCGTCTCATTGGTCGCTCTTCTTTCTGAAACGGTTGTACTTATCGTCTGCAAAGCTATGTCGCGTGCTGCGGTATGCTGAGACACTAAAATCACCATAGTAGAACACAGATGAAGCTTATAAGTTGATGTAATAGCCAGTAAGAAGTAGTACAATTCAAGTTTTAGGTATTGATTATTGACTTCTTGCTGGCTTTGGTACCTTGGACATGAGCTAGGACCTTAAGATTCTGCATGAAAGGAGGACTAGCAGCCGAGTTGCACGGGAGAATGTCAAAAATGTTCATATGTAGTAAAAATCTGAGACATCCGTCCGTTTACGTCATTTGTTATCGAATCTACTTAAAGCCAGATCGTCACATTGGCCGCTCTTCTCTCTGAAACGGTTGTACTTATCGTCTGCAAAGCTATGTCGCGTGCTGCGGTATGCGGACACACTAAAAGCACCATAGTAGAACACAGATGAAGCTTCTAAGTTGATGTAATAGCCAGTAAGAAGTAGTACAATTCAAGTTTTAGGTATCGGTTATTGACTTTTTACCCTTCTTTGGTGCCTTGGACATCAGCTAGGAAATTAAGATTTTGCATGAAGTAGGACTAGCAGCCGAGTTGCACGGGAGAATGTGAATAGTGTTCATATGTAGTAAAAACCTGAGAAATCCGTCCGTTTTCGTCATTTGTTATCGAATCGACTTAAAGCCAGATCGTCACATTGGCCGCTCTTCTCTCTGAAACGGTTGTACTTATCGTCTGGAAAGCTATGTGGCGTTCTGCGGTATGCGGAGACAGTAAAAGCACCATAGTAGAACACAGATGATGCTTCTAAGTTGATGTAATAGCCAGTAAGAAGTAGTACAATTCAAGTTTTAGGTATCGATTATTGACTTTTTAGCTGGCTTTGGTGCCTTGGACATGAGCTAGGAGCTTAAGATTCTGCATGTAAGGAGGACTAGCAGCCGAGTACACGGGAGAATGTGAAAAGTGTTCATATGTAGTAAAAACCTGAGAAATCCGTCCGTTTTCGTCATTTGTTATCGAATCGACTTAAAGCCAGATCGTCACATTGGCCGCTCTTCTCTCTGAAACGGTTGTACTTATCGATTGCAAAACTATGTCGCGTGCTGCGGTATGCGGAGACAGTAAAAGCACCATAGTAGAACACAGATGAAGCTTCTAAGTTGATGTAATAGCCAGTAAGAAGTAGTACAATTCAAGTTTTAGGTATCGGTTATTGACTTTTTACCCTTCTTTGGTGCCTTGGACATGAGCTAGGAAATTAAGATTTTGCATGAAGGAGGACTAGCAAGAGAGTTGCACGGGAGAATGTGAATAGTGTTCATATGTAGTAAAAACCTGAGACATCCGTCCGTTTTCGTCATTTGTTATCGAATCGACTTAAAGCCAGATCGTCACATTGGCCGCTCTTCTCTCTGAAACGGTTGTACTTATCGTCTGCAAAGCTATGTGGCGTTCTGCGGTATGCGGAGACAGTAAAAGCACCATAGTAGAACACAGATGATGCTTCTAAGTTGATGTAATAGCCAGTAAGATATAGTACAATTCAAGTTTTAGGTATCGATTATTGACTTTTTAGCTGGCTTTGGTGCTTGGACATGAGCTAGGACCTTAAGATTCTGCATGAAAGGAGGACTGCCAGCCGATTTGCACGGGAGAATGTGAAAAGTGTTCATATGTAGTAAAAACCTGAGAAATCCGTCCGTTTTCGTCATTTGTTATCGAATCGACTTAAAGCCAGATCGTCACATTGGCCGCTCTTCTCTCTGAAACGGTTGTACTTATCGATTGCAAAGCTATGTCGCGTGCTGCGGTATGTGGACACACTAAAAGCACCATAGTAGAACACAGATGAAGCTTCTAAGTTGATGTAATAGCCAGTAAGAAGTAGTACAAGTCAAGTTTTAGGTATCGATTATTGACTTTTTAGCTGGCTTTGGTGCCTTGGACATGAGCTAGGACCTTAAGATTCTGCATGAAAGGAGGACTAGCAGCCGAGTTGCATGGGAGAATGTGAAAAGTGTTCATACGTAGTAAAAACCTGAGAAATCCGTCCGTTTTCGTCATTAGTTATCGAATCGACTTCAAGCCAGATCGTCACATTGGCCGCTCTTCTCTCTGAAAAAGTTGTACTTATCGTCTGCAAAGCTATGTCGCGTGCTGCGGTATGCGGACACACTAAAAGCACCATAGTAGAACACAGATGAAGCTTCTAAGTTGATGTAATAGCCAGTAAGAAGTAGTACAATTAAAGTTTTAGGTATTGGTTATTGACTTTTTACCCTTCTTTGGTGCTTTGGACATGAGCTAGGAAATTAAGATTTTGCATGAAGGAGGACTAGCAGCCGAGTTGCACGGGAGAATGTGAAAAGTGTTCATATGTAGTAAAAACCTGAGAAATCCGTCCGTTTTCGTCATTTGTTATCAAATCGACTTAAAGCCAGATCGTCACATTGGCCGCTCTTCTCTCTGAAACGGTTGTACTTATCGTCTGCAAAGCTATGTCGCGTGCTGCGGCATGCTGAGACACTAAAAGCACCATAGCAGAACACAGATGAAGCTTCTAAGTTGATGTAATAGCCAGTAAGAAGTAGTACAATTCAAGTTTTAGGTATAGAATATTGACTTTTTAGCTGGCTTTGGTGCCTTGGACTTGAGCTAGGACCTTAAGATTCTGCATGAAAGGAGGACTAGCAGCCGAGTTGCTCAGGAGAATGTGAAAAGTGTTCATATGTAGTAAAAACCTGAGAAATCCGTCCGTTTTCGTCATTTGTTATCGAATCGACTTAAAGCCAGATCGTCACATTGGCCGCTCTTCTCTCTGAATCGGTTGTACTTATCGTCTGCAAAGCTATGTCGCGTGCTACGGTATGCTGATACACTAAAAGCACCATAGTAGAACACAGATGAAGCTTATATGTTGATGTAATAGCCAGGAAGAAGTAGTACAAATCAAGATTTAGGTATCGATTATTGACCTTTTAGCTGGCTTTGGTGCCTTGGACATGAGCTAGGACCTTAACATTCTGCATGAAAATAGGAATAGCAGCCGATTTGCACGGGAGAATGTGAAAAGTGTTCATATGTAGTAAAAACCTGAGAAATCCGTCCGTTTTCGTCATTTGTTATCGAATCGACTTAAAGCCAGATCGTCAAATTGGCCGCTCTTCTCTCTGAAACGCTCGTAGTTATCGTCTGCAAAGCTATGTCGCGTGCTGCGGTACGCGGAGACACTAAAAGCACCATAGCAGAACACAGATGAAGCTTCTAAGTTGATGTAATAGCCAGTAAGAAGTAGTACAATTCAAGTTTTAGGTATTGAATATTGAATTTTTAGCTGGCTTTGGTGCCTTGGACATGAGCTAGGACCTTAATATTCTGCATGAAAGGAGGACTAGCATCCGAGTTGCACGGGAGAATGTGAAAAGTGTTCAAATGTAGTAAAAACCTGAGAAATCCGTCCGTTTTCGTCATTTGTTATCGAATCGACGTAAAGCCAGATCGTCACATTGGCCGCTCTTCTCTCTGAAACGGTTGTACTTATCGTCTGCAAAGCTATGTCGCGTGCTGCGGTATGCTGAGACACTAAAAGCACCATAGTAGAACACAGATCATGCTTTTAAGTTGATGTAATAGCCAGTAAGAAGTAGTACAATTCAAGTTTTAGGTATTGAATATTGAATTTTTAGCTGGCTTTGGTGCTTGGACATGAGCTAGGACCTTAATATTCTGCATGAAAGGGGGACTAGCAGCCGAGTTGCACGGGAGAATGTGAAAAGTCTTCAAATGTAGTAAAAACCTGAGAAATACGTCCGTTTTCGTCATTTGTTATCGAATCGACTTAAAGCCAGATCGTCACATTGGCCGCTATTCTCTCTGACACGGTTGTACTTATCGATTGCAAAGCTATGTCGCGTGCTGCGGTATGCGGAGACACTAAAAGCACCATAGTAGAACACAGATGAAGCTTCTAAGTTGATGTAATAGCCAGTAAGAAGTAGTACAATTCAAATTTTAGGTATTCAATACTGAATTTTTAGCTGGCTTTGGTGCCTTGGACACGAGCTAGGACCTTAAGATTCTGCATGAAAGGAGGACTAGCAGCCGATTTGCACGGGAGAATGTGAAAAGTCTTCACATGTAGTAAAAACCCGAGAAATCCGTCCGTCTTCGTCATTTGTTATCAAATCGACTTAAAGCCAGATCGTCACATTGGCCGCTCTTCTCTCTGAAACGGTTGTACTTATCGTCTGCAAAGGTATGTCGCGTGCTGCGGTATGCAGAGACACTAAAATCACCATAGTAGAACACAGATGAAGCTTCTAAGTTGATGTAATAGAAAGGAAGAAGTAGTACTATTCAAGTTTTAGGTATCAATTACTGACTTTTTAGCTGACTTTGGTGCCTTGGACATGAGCTACGACCTTAACATTCTGCATGAAAGGAGGACTAGCAGCCGATTTGCACGGGAGAATGTGAAAAGTCTTCACATGTAGTAAAAACCCGAGAAATCCGTCCGTTTTCGTCATTTGTTATTGAATCGACTTAAAGCCAGATCGTCACATTGGCCGCTCTTCTCTCTGAAACGGTTGTACTTATCGTCTGCAAAGGTATGTCGCGTGCTGCGGTATGCGGAGACACTAAAATCACCATAGTAGAACACAGATGAAGCTTCTAAGTTGATGTAATAGCCAGTAAGAAGTAGTACAATTCAAGTTTTAGGTATCGATTATTGACTTTTTAGCTATCTTTGGTGCCTTGGACATGAGCTAGGCCCTTAAGATTCTGCATGAAAGGAGGATTAGCAGCGGAGTTGCACGGGAGAATATGAAAAGTGTTCATATGTAGTAAAAACCTGAGAAATCCGTCCATTTTCGTAATTTGTTATCGAACCAACTTAAAGCTAGATCGTCACATTGGCCGCTCTTCTCTCTGAAACGGTTGTACTTATCGATTGCAAAGCTATGTCGCGTGCTGCGGTATGCGGAGACACTAAAATCACCATAGTAGAACACAGATGAAGCTTCTAAGTTGATGTAATAGCCAGTAAGAAGTAGTACAATTCATGTTTTAGGTATCGTTTATTGACTTTTTAGCTATCTTTGGTGCCTTGGACATGAGCTAGGCCCTTAAGATTCTGCATGAAAGGAGGACTAGCAGCCGATTTGCACGGGAGAATGTGAAAAGTCTTCACATGTAGTAAAAACCCGAGAAATCCGTCCGTCTTCGTCATTTGTTATCAAATCGACTTAAAGCCAGATCGTCACATTGGCCGAAACGGTTGTACTTATCGTCTGCAAAGGTATGTCGCGTGCTGCGGTATGCAGAGACACTAAAATCACCATAGTAGAACACAGATGAAGCTTCTAAGTTGATGTAATAGCCAGTAAGAAGTAGTACAATTCAAGTTTTAGGTATCGATTATTGTCTTTTTAGCTATCTTTGGTGCCTTGGACAAGAGCTAGGCCCTTAAGATTCTGCATGAAAGGAGGATTAGCAGCGGAGTTGCACGGGAGAATGTGAAAAGTGGTCATATGTAGTAAAAACCTGAGAAATGCGTACGTTTTCGTCATTTGTTATCGAATCGACTTAAAGCCAGATCGTCACATTGGCCGCTCTTCTCTCTGAAACACTTGTACTTATCGTCTACAAAGCTATGTCGCGTGCTGCGGTATGCTGAGACACTAAAAGCAACATAGTAGAACACAGATGAAGCTTCTAAGTTGATGTAATAGCCAGTAAGAAGTAGTACAATTCAAGTTTTAGGTATTGAATATTGACTTTTTAGCTGGCTTTGGTGCCTTGGACATGAGCTAGGACCTAAAGATTCTGCATGAAAGGAGGACGAGGAGCCAAGTTGCACGGTAGAATGTGAAAAGTGTTCATATGTAGTAAAAACCTGAGAAATCGGTCCGTTTTCGTCACTTGTTATCGCATCGACATAAAGCCAGATCGTCTCATTGGCCGCTCTTCTCTCTGAAACGGTTGTACTTATCGTCTGCAAAGCTATGTCGCGTGCTGCGGTATGCGGTGACACTAAAATGACCATAGTAGAACACAGATGAAGCTTCTAAGTTGATGTAATAGCCAGTAAGAAGTAGTACAATTCAAGTTTTAGGTATCGATTATTGACTTTTCAGCTGGCTTTGGTACCTTGGACATGAGCTAGAACCTTAAGATTCTGCATGAAAGGAGGACTAGCAGCCGAGTTTCACGGGAGAATGTGAAAAATGTTCATATGTAGAAAAAACCTGAGACATCCGTCCGTTTACGTCATTTGTTATCGAATATACTTAAAGCCAGATCGTCACATTGGCCGCTCTTCTCTCTGAAACGGTTGTACTTATCGTCTGCAAAGCTATGTGGCGTTCTGCGGTATGCGGAGACAGTAAAAGCACCATAGTAGAACACAGATGATGCTTCTAAGTTGATGTAATAGCCAGTAAGAAGTAGTACAATTCAAGTTTTAGGTATCGATTATTGACTTTTTAGCTGGCTTTGGTGCCTTGGACATGAGCTAGGACCTTAAGATTCTGCATGAAAGGCGGACTAGCAGCCGCGTTGCACGGGAGAATGTGAAAAATGTTCGTATGTAGTAAAAACCTGAGAAATCCGTCCGTTTTCGTCATTTGTTATCGAATCGACTTAAAGCCAGATCGTCACATTGGCCGCTCTTCTCTCTGAAACACTTGTACTTATCGTCTGCAAAGCTATGTCCCGTGCTGCGGTATGCGGAGACACTAAAAGCACCATAGTAGAACACAGATCAAGCTTCTAAGTTGATGTAATACAAAGGAAGAAGTAGTACAATTCAAGTTTTAGGTATCGATTATTGACTTTTTAGCTAGCTTTGGTGCCTTGGACATGAGCTAGGACCTTAACATTCTGCATGAAAGGAGGACTAGCAGCCGATTTGCACGGGATAATGTGAAAAGTCTTCACATGTAGTAAAAACCCGAGAAATCCGTCCGTTTTCGTCATTTGTTATTGAATCGACTTAAAGCCAGATCGTCACATTGGCCGCTCTTCTCTCTGAAACGGTTGTACTTATCGTCTGCAAAGGTATGTCGCGTGCTGCGGTATGCGGAGACACTAAAATCACCATAGTAGAACACAGATGAAGCTTCTAAGTTGATGTAATAGCCAGTAAGAAGTAGTACAATTCAAGTTTTAGGTATTGATTATTGACTTTTTAGCTATCTTTGGTGCCTTGGACATGAGCTAGGCCCTTAAGATTCTGCATGAAAGGAGGATTAGCAGCGGAGTTGCACGGGAGAATATGAAAAGTGTTCATATGTAGTAAAAACCTGAGAAATCCGTCCATTTTCGTAATTTGTTATCGAACCAACTTAAAGCTAGATCGTCACATTGGCCGCTCTTCTCTCTGAAACGGTTGTACTTATCGATTGCAAAGCTATGTCGCGTGCTGCGGTATGCGGAGACACTAAAATCACCATAGTAGAACACAGATGAAGCTTCTAAGTTGATGTAATAGCCAGTAAGAAGTAGTACAATTCATGTTTTAGGTATCGTTTATTGACTTTTTAGCTATCTTTGGTGCCTTGGACATGAGCTAGGCCCTTAAGATTCTGCATGAAAGGAGGACTAGCAGCCGATTTGCACGGGAGAATGTGAAAAGTCTTCACATGTAGTAAAAACCCGAGAAATCCGTCCGTCTTCGTCATTTGTTATCAAATCGACTTAAAGCCAGATCGTCACATTGGCCGAAACGGTTGTACTTATCGTCTGCAAAGGTATGTCGCGTGCTGCGGTATGCAGAGACACTAAAATCACCATAGTAGAACACAGATGAAGCTTCTAAGTTGATGTAATAGCCAGTAAGAAGTAGTACAATTCAAGTTTTAGGTATCGATTATTGTCTTTTTAGCTATCTTTGGTGCCTTGGACAAGAGCTAGGCCCTTAAGATTCTGCATGAAAGGAGGATTAGCAGCGGAGTTGCACGGGAGAATGTGAAAAGTGGTCATATGTAGTAAAAACCTGAGAAATGCGTACGTTTTCGTCATTTGTTATCGAATCGACTTAAAGCCAGATCGTCACATTGGCCGCTCTTCTCTCTGAAACACTTGTACTTATCGTCTACAAAGCTATGTCGCGTGCTGCGGTATGCTGAGACACTAAAAGCAACATAGTAGAACACAGATGAAGCTTCTAAGTTGATGTAATAGCCAGTAAGAAGTAGTACAATTCAAGTTTTAGGTATTGAATATTGACTTTTTAGCTGGCTTTGGTGCCTTGGACATGAGCTAGGACCTAAAGATTCTGCATGAAAGGAGGACGAGGAGCCAAGTTGCACGGTAGAATGTGAAAAGTGTTCATATGTAGTAAAAACCTGAGAAATCGGTCCGTTTTCGTCACTTGTTATCGCATCGACATAAAGCCAGATCGTCTCATTGGCCGCTCTTCTCTCTGAAACGGTTGTACTTATCGTCTGCAAAGCTATGTCGCGTGCTGCGGTATGCGGTGACACTAAAATGACCATAGTAGAACACAGATGAAGCTTCTAAGTTGATGTAATAGCCAGTAAGAAGTAGTACAATTCAAGTTTTAGGTATCGATTATTGACTTTTCAGCTGGCTTTGGTACCTTGGACATGAGCTAGAACCTTAAGATTCTGCATGAAAGGAGGACTAGCAGCCGAGTTTCACGGGAGAATGTGAAAAATGTTCATATGTAGAAAAAACCTGAGACATCCGTCCGTTTACGTCATTTGTTATCGAATATACTTAAAGCCAGATCGTCACATTGGCCGCTCTTCTCTCTGAAACGGTTGTACTTATCGTCTGCAAAGCTATGTGGCGTTCTGCGGTATGCGGAGACAGTAAAAGCACCATAGTAGAACACAGATGATGCTTCTAAGTTGATGTAATAGCCAGTAAGAAGTAGTACAATTCAAGTTTTAGGTATCGATTATTGACTTTTTAGCTGGCTTTGGTGCCTTGGACATGAGCTAGGACCTTAAGATTCTGCATGAAAGGCGGACTAGCAGCCGCGTTGCACGGGAGAATGTGAAAAATGTTCGTATGTAGTAAAAACCTGAGAAATCCGTCCGTTTTCGTCATTTGTTATCGAATCGACTTAAAGCCAGATCGTCACATTGGCCGCTCTTCTCTCTGAAACACTTGTACTTATCGTCTGCAAAGCTATGTCCCGTGCTGCGGTATGCGGAGACACTAAAAGCACCATAGTAGAACACAGATCAAGCTTCTAAGTTGATGTAATACAAAGGAAGAAGTAGTACAATTCAAGTTTTAGGTATCGATTATTGACTTTTTAGCTAGCTTTGGTGCCTTGGACATGAGCTAGGACCTTAACATTCTGCATGAAAGGAGGACTAGCAGCCGATTTGCACGGGATAATGTGAAAAGTCTTCACATGTAGTAAAAACCCGAGAAATCCGTCCGTATTCGTCATTTGTTATCGAATCGACTTAAAGCCAGATCGTCACATTGGCCGCTCTTCTCTCTGAAACGGTTGTACTTATCGATTGCAAAACTATGTCGCGTGCTGCGGTATGCGGAGACAGTAAAAGCACCATAGTAGAACACAGATGAAGCTTCTAAGTTGATGTAATAGCCAGTAAGAAGTAGTACAATTCAAGTTGTAGGTATCGGTTATTGACCTTTTACCCTTCTTTGGTGCCTCGGACATCAGCTAGGAAATTAAGATTTTGCATGAAGGAGGACTAGCAGCCGAGTTGCAGGGAGAATGTGAATAGTGTTCATATGTAGTAAAAACCTGAGACATCCGTCCGTTTTCGTCATTTTTTATCGAATCGACTTAAAGCCAGATCGTCACATTGGCCGATCTTCTCTCTGAAACGGTTGTACTTATCGCCTGCAAAGCTATGTGGCGTTCTGCGGTATGCGGAGACAGTAAAAGCACCATAGTAGAACACAGATGATGCTTCTAAGTTGATGTAATAGCCAGTAAGATATAGTACAATTCAAGTTTTAGGTATCGATTGTTGACTTTTTAGCTGGCTTTGGTGCTTGGACATGAGCTAGGACCTTAAGATACTGCATGAAAGGAGGACTGGCAGCCGATTTGCACGGGAGAATGTGAAAAGTGTTCATATGTAGTAAAAACCTGAGAAATCCGTCCGTTTTCGTCATTTGTTATCGAATCGACTTAAAGCCAGAACGTCACATTGGCCGCTCTTCTCTCTGAAACGGTTGTACTTATCGATTGCAAAGCTATGTCGCGTGCTGCGGTATGTGGACACACTAAAAGCACCATAGTAGAACACAGATGAAGCTTCTAAGTTGATGTAATAGCCAGTAAGAAGTAGTACAATTCAAGTTTTAGGTATCGATTATTGACTTTTTAGCTGGCTTTGGTGCCTTGGACATGAGCTAGGACCTTAAGATTCTGCATGAAAGGAAGACTAGCAGCCGAGTTGCATGGGAGAATGTGAAAAGTGTTCATACGTAGTAAAAACCTGAGAAATCCGTCCGTTTTCGTCATTAGTTATCGAATCGACTTCAAGCCAGATCGTCACATTGGCCGCACTTCTCTCTGAAAAAGTTGTACTTATCGTCTGCAAAGCTATGTCGCGTGCTGCGGTATGCGGACACACTAAAAGCACCATAGTAGAACACAGATGAAGCTTCTAAGTTGATGTAATAGCCAGTAAGAAGTAGTACAATTAAAGTTTTAGGTATTGGTTATTGACTTTTTACCCTTCTTTGGTGCTTTGGACATGAGCTAGGAAATTAAGATTTTGCATGAAGGAGGACTAGCAGCCGAGTTGCACGGGAGAATGTGAAAAGTGTTCATATGTAGTAAAAACCTGAGAAATCCGTCCGTTTTCGTCATTTGTTATCGAATCGACTTAAAGCCAGATCGTCACATTGGCCGCTCTTCTCTCTGAAACGGTTGTACTTATCGTCTGCAAAGCTATGTCGCGTTCTGCGGCATGCTGAGACACTAAAAGCACCATAGCAGAACCCAGATGAAGCTTCTAAGTTGATGTAATAGCCAGTAAGAAGTAGTACAATTCAAGTTTTAGGTATAGAATATTGACTTTTTAGCTGGCTTTGGTGCCTTGGACTTGAGCTAGGACCTTAAGATTCTGCATGAAAGGAGGACTAGCAGCCGAGTTGCTCAGGAGAATGTGAAAAGTGTTCATATGTAGTAAAAACCTGAGAAATCCGTCCGTTTTCGTCATTTGTTATCGAATCGACCTAAAGCCAGATCGTCACATTGGCCGCTCTTCTCTCTGAATCGGTTGTACTTATCGTCTGCAAAGCTATGTCGCGTGCTACGGTATGCTGATACACTAAAAGCACCATAGTAGAACACAGATGAAGCTTATATGTTGATGTAATAGCCAGGAAGAAGTAGTACAATTCAAGATTTAGGTATCGATTATTGAACTTTTAGCTGGCTTTGGTGCCTTGGACATGAGCTAGGACCTTAACATTCTGCATGAAAATAGGAATAGCAGCCGATTTGCACGGGAGAATGTGAAAAGTGTTCATATGTAGTAAAAACCTGAGAAATCCGTCCGTTTTCGTCATTTGTTATCGAATCGACTTAGAGCCAGATCGTCACATTGGCCGCTCTTCTCTCTGAAACGCTCGTAGTTATCGTCTGCAAAGCTATGTCGCGTGCTGCGGTACGCGGAGACACTAAAAGCACCATAGCAGAACACAGATGAAGCTTCTAAGTTGATGTAATACAAAGGAAGAAGTAGTACAATTCAAGTTTTAGGTATCGATTATTGACTTTTTGGCCGGCTTTGGTGCCTTGGACATGAGCTAGGACCTTAAGATTCTGCATGAAAGGAGGACTAGCAGCCGATTTGCACGGGAGAATGTGAAAAGTCTTCACATGTAGTAAAAACCCGAGAAATCCGTCCGTATTCGTCATTTGTTATCGAATCGACTTAAAGCCAGATCGTCACATTGGCCGCTCTTCTCTCTGAAACGGTTGTACTTATCGATTGCAAAACTATGTCGCTTGCTGCGGTATGCGGAGACACTAAAAGCACCATAGTAGAACACAAATGAAGCTTCTAAGTTGATGTAATAGCCAGTAAGAAGTAATACAATTCAAGTTTTAGGTATTGAATATTGAATTTTTAGCTCGCTTTGGTGCCTTGGACATGAGCTAGGACCTTAATATTCTGCATGAAAGGAGGACTAGCATCCGAGTTGCACGGGAGAATGTGAAAAGTGTTCAAATGTAGTAAAAACCTGAGAAATCCGTCCGTTTTCGTCATTTGTTAAGGAATCGACGTAAAGCCAGATCGTCACATTGGCCGCTCTTCTCTCTGAAACGGTTGTACTTAACGTCTGCAAAGCTATGTCGCATGCTGCTGTATGCTGAGACACTAAAAGCACCATAGTAGAACACAGATCATGCTTCTAAGTTGATGTAATAGCCAGTAAGAAGTAGTACAATTCAAGTTTTAGGTATTGAATATTGAATTTTTAGCTGGCTTTGGTGCTTGGACATGAGCTAGGACCTTAATATTCTGCATGAAAGGGGGACTAGCAGCCGAGTTGCACGGGAGAATGTGAAAAGTCTTCAAATGTAGTAAAAACCTGAGAAATACGTCCGTTTTCGTCATTTGTTATCGAATCGACTTAAAGCCAGATCGTCACATTGGCCGCTATTCTCTCTGACACGGTTGTACTTATCGATTGCAAAGCTATGTCGCGTGCTGCGGTATGCGGAGACACGAAAAGCACCATAGTAGAACACAGATGAAGCTTCTAAGTTGATGTAATAGCCAGTAAGAAGTAGTACAATTCAAGTTTTAGGTATTCAATATTAAATTATTAGCTGGCTTTGGTGCCTTGGACATGAGCTAGGACCTTAGGATTCTGCATGAAAGGAGGAATAGCAGCGGAGTTGCACGGGAGAATATGAAAAGTGTTCATATGTAGTAAAAACCTGAGAAATCCGTCCGTTTTCGTCATTTGTTATCGAATCGACTTAAAGCCAGATCGTCACATTGGCCGCTCTTCTCTCTGAAACGGTTGTACTTATCGATTGCAAAGCTATGTCGCGTGCTGCGGTATGTGGAGACACTAAAAGCACCATAGTAGAACACAGATGAAGCTTCTAAGTTGATGTAATAGCCAGTAAGAAGTAGTACAATTCAAATTTTAGGTATTCAATACTGAATTTTTAGCTGGCTTTGGTGCCTTGGACATGAGCTAGGACCTTAAGATTCTGCATGAAAGGAGGACTAGCAGCCGATTTGCACGGGAGAATTTGAAAAGTGTTCATATGTAGTAAAAACCTGAGATATCGGTCCGTTTTCGTCATTTGTTATCGAATCGACTTAAAGCCAGATCGTCACATTGGCCGCTCTTCTCTCTGAAATGGTTGTACTTCTCGTCTGCAAAGCTATGTCGCGTGCTGCGGTATGCGGAGACACTAAAATCACCATAGTAGAACACAGATGAAGCTTCTAAGTTGATGTAATAGCCAGTAAGAAGTAGTACAATTCAAGTTTTAGGTATCGATTATTGACTTTTTAGCTGGCTTTGGTGCCTTGGACATGAGCTAGGACCTTAACGTTCTGCATGAAAGGAGGACTAGCAGCCGATTTGCACGGGAGAATGTGAAAAGTCTTCACATGTAGTAAAAACACGAGAAATCCGTCCGTTTTCGTCATTTGTTATCGAATCGACTTAAAGCCAGATCGTCACATTGGCCGCTTTTCTCTCTGAAACGGTTGTACTTATCGATTGCAAAACTATGTCGCGTGCTGCGGAATGCGGAGACACTAAAAGCACCATAGTAGAAGACAGATCAAGCTTCTAAGTTGTTGTAATAGCCAGTAAGAAGTAGTACAATTCAAGTTTTAGGTATTGAATATTGAATTTTTAGCTGGCTTTGGTGCCTTGGACATGAGCTAGGACCTTAATATTCTGCATGAAAGGAGGACTAGCATCCGAGTTGCACGGGAGAATGTGAAAAGTGTTCATATGTAGTAAAAACCTGAGAAATCCGTCCGTTTTCGTCATTTGTTATCGAAACGACTTAAAGCCAGATCGTCACATTGGCCGCTCTTCTCTCTGAAACGCTTGTACTTATAGTCTGCAAAGCTATGTCGCGTGTTGCGGTATGCTGAGACACTAAAATCACCATAGTAGAACACAGATGAAGCTTCTAAGTTGATGTAATAGAAAGGAAGAAGTAGTACAATTCAAGTTTTAGGTATCAATTACTGACTTTTTAGCTGACTTTGGTGCCTTGGACATGAGCTACGACCTTAACATTCTGCATGAAAGGAGGACTAGCAGCCGATTTGCTCAGGAGAATGTGAAAAGTCTTCACATGTAGTAAAAACCCGAGAAATCCGTCCGTTTTCGTCATTTGTTATCGAATCGACTTAAAGCCAGATCGTCACATTGGCCGCTCTTCTCTCCGAAACGGTTGTACTTATCGTCTGCAAAGGTATGTCGCGTGCTGCGGTATGCGGAGACACTAAAATCACCATAGTAGAACACAGATGAAGCTTCTAAGTTGATGTAATAGCCAGTAAGAAGTAGTACAATTCAAGTTTTAGGTATCGATTATTGACTTTTTAGCTATCTTTCGTGCCTTGGACATGAGCTAGGCCCTTAAGATTCTGCATGAAAGGAGGATTAACAGCGGAGTTGCACGGGAGAATATGAAAAGTGTTCATATGTAGTAAAAACCTGAGAAATCCGTCCATTTTCGTAATTTGTTATCGAATCAACTTAAAGCTAGATCGTCACATTGGCCGCTCTTCTCTCTGAAACGGTTGTACTTATCGATTGCAAAGCTATGTCGCGTGCTGCGGTATGCGGAGACACTAAAATCACCATAGTAGAACACAGATGAAGCTTCTAAGTTGATGTAATAGCCAGTAAGAAGTAGTACAATTCAAGTTTTAGGTATCGATTATTGACTTTTTAACTGTCTTTGGTGCCTTGGACATGAGCTAGGCCCTTAAGATTCTGCATGAAAGGAGGACTAGCACCCGATTTCCACGGGAGAATGTGAAAAGTCTTCACATGTAGTAAAAACCCGAGAAATCCGTCCGTCTTCGTCATTTGTTATCAAATCGACTTAAAGCCAGATCGTCACATTGGCCGCTCTTCTCTCTGAAACGGTTGTACTTATCGTCTGCAAAGGTATGTCGCGTGCTGCGGTATGCGGAGACACTAAAATCACCATAGTAGAACACAGATGAAGCTTCTAAGTTGATGTAATAGCCAGTAAGAAGTAGTACAATTCAAGTTTTAGGTATTGATTATTGACTTTTTAGCTATCTTTGGTGCCTTGGACATGAGCTAGGCCCTTAAGATTCTGCATGAAAGGAGGATTAGCAGCGGAGTTGCACGGGAGAATATGAAAAGTGTTCATATGTAGTAAAAACCTGAGAAATCCGTCCATTTTCGTAATTTGTTATCGAATCAACTTAAAGCTAGATCGACACATTGGCCGCTCTTCTCTCTGAAACGGTTGTACTTATCGTCTGCAAAGCTATGTCGCGTGCTGCGGTATGTTGAGACACTATGAGCACCATAGTAGAACACAGATGAAGCTTCTAAGTTGATGTAATTTCCAGTAAGAAGTAGTACAATTCAAGTTTTAGGTATTCAATATTGAATTTTTAGCTGGCTTTGGTGCCTTGGACATGAGCTAGGACCTTAAGATTTTGCATGAAAGGAGGACTAGCAGCCCTGTTGCATGGGAGAATGTGAAAAGTGTTCATATGTAGTAAAAACCTGAGAAATCCGTCCGTTTTCGTCATTTGTTATCGAATCGACTTAAAGCCAGATCGTCTCATTGGCCGCTCTTCTCTCTGAAACGGTTGTACTTATCGTCTGCAAAGCTATGTCGCGTGCTGCGGTATGCGGAGACAGTAAAAGCACCATAGTAGAACACAGATGAAGCTTCTAAGTTGATGTAATAGCCAGTAGGAAGTAGTACAATTCAAGTTTTAGGTATCGATTATTGACTTTTTAGCTGGCTTTGGTGCCTTGGAAATGAGCTAGGACCTTAACGTTCTGCATGAAAGGAGGACTAGCAGCCGAGTAGAACGGGAGAATGTGAAAAGTGTTCATATGTAGTAAAAACCTGAGAAATCCGTCCGTTTTCGTCATTTGTTATCGAATCGATTTCAAGCCAGATCGTCACTTTGGCCGCTCTTCTCTCTGAAAAATTTGTACATATCGTCAGAAAAGCTATGTCGCGTGCTGCGGTATGCGGAAACACTAAAAGCACCATAGTAGAACAAAGATGAAGCTTCTAAGTTGATGTAATAGCCAGTAAGAAGTAGTACAATTCAAGTTTTAGGTATCGATTATTGACTTTTTAGCTGGCTTTGGTGCGTTGGACATGAGCTAGGACCTTAAGATTCTGCATGAAAGGAGGATTAGCAGCGGAGTTGCACGGGAGAATGTGAAAAATGTTCAAATGTAGTAAAAACAAGAGACATCCGTCCGTTTTCGTCATTTGTTATCGAATCGACTTAAAGCCAGATCGTCACATTGGCCGGTCTTCTCTCTGAAACGGTTGTACTTATCGTCTGTAAGGCTATGTCATGTGCTGCGGTATGCGGAGACAGTAAAAGCACCATAGTAGAACACAGATGAAGCTTCTAAGTTGATGTAATAGCCAGGAAGAAGTAGTACAATTCAAGTTTTAGGTATCGATTATTGACTTTTTAGCTGGCTTTGGTGCCTTGGACATGAGCTAGGACCTTAAGATTCTGCATGAAAGGAGGACTAGCAGCCGAGTTGCACGGGAGAATGTGAAATGTGTTCATATGTAGTAAAAACCTGAGACATCCGTCCGTTTTCGTCATTTGTTATCGAATCGACTTAAAGCCAGATCGTCACATTGGCCGCTCTTATCTCTGAAACGCTTGTACTTATCGTCTGCAAAGCTATGTCGCGTGCTGCGGTATGCGGAGACACTAAAACCACCATAGTAGAACACAGATGAAGCTTCTAAGTTGATGTAATAGCCAGTAAGATATAGTACAATTCAAGTTTTAGGTATCGATTATTTACTTTTTAGCTGGCTTTGGTGCCTTGGACTTGAGCTAGGACCTTAACATTCTGCATGAAAGGAGGACTAGCAGCCGAGTTGCACGGGAGAATGTGAAAAGTGTTCATATGTAGTAAAAACCTGAGAAATCGGTCCGTTTTCGTCTTTTGTTATCGAACCGACTTAAAGCCAGATCGTCACATTGCCCGCTCATCTCTCTGAAACGGTTGTACTTATCGTCTACAAAGCAATGTCGCGTTCTGCGGTGTGCGGAGACACTAAAATCACCGTAGTAGAACACAGATGGGGCTTCTAAGTTGATGTAATAGCCAGTAAGAAGTAGTACAATTAAAGTTTTAGGTATCGATTATTGACTTTTTAGCTGGCTTTGGTGCCTTGAACATGAGCTAGGACCTTAACATTCTGCATGAAAGGAGGACTAGCAGCCGAGTTGCACGGGAGAATGTGAAAAGTGTTCATATGTAGTTATAACCAGAGAAATCCGTCCGTTTTCCTCATTTGTTATCGAATCGACATAAAGCCAGATCGTCACATTAGCCGCACTTCTGTCTGAAACGGTTACATTTATCGTCTGCAAAGCTATATCTCGTGCTGCGGTATGCGGAGACACTAAAAGCACCATCGTAGAACACAGATGAAGCTTCTAAGTTGATGTAATAGCCAGTAAGAAGTAGTCCAATTCAAATTTTAGGTATCGATTATTGACTTTTTAGCTGGCTTTGGTGCCTTGGACATGAGCTAGGTCCTTAAGATTCTGCATGAAAGGAGGATTAGCAGCGGAGTTGGACAGGAGAATATGAAAAGTGTTCATATGTGGTAAAAACCTAGACATCCGTCCGTTTTCGTTATTTGATATCGAATCGACTTAAAGCCAGATCGTCACATTGGCCGCTCTTCTCTCTGAAACGGTTGTACTTATCGTCTGCAAAGCTATGTCTCGTGCTGCGGTATGCTGAGACACTAAAAGCACCATAGTAGAACACAGATCAAACTTCTAAGTTGATGTAATACCCAGTAAGAAGTAGTACAATTAAAGTTTTAGGTATCGGTTATTGACTTTTTACCCTTCTTTGGTGCCTTGGACACGAGCTAGGAACTTAAGATTTTGCATGAAGGAGGACTAGCAGCCGAGTTGCACGGGAGAATGTGAAAAGTGTTCAAATGTAGTAAAAACCTGAGAAATCCGTCCGTTTTCGTCATTTGTTATCGAATCGACTTAAAGCCAGATCGTCACATTGGCCGCTCTACTCTCTGAAACACTTGTACTTATCGTCTGCAAAGCTATGTCGCGTGCTGCGGTATGCTGAGACACTAAAAGCACCATAGTAGAACACAGATCAAGATTCTAAGTTGATGTAATAGCCAGGAAGAAGTAGTACAATTCAAGTTTTAGGTATCGATTATTGACTTTTTAGCTGGCTTTGGTGCCTTGGACATGAGCTAGGTCCTTAAGATTCTGCATGAAAGGAGGATTAGCAGCGGAGTTGGACAGGAGAATATGAAAAGTGTTCATATGTGGTAAAAACCTAGACATCCGTCCGTTTTCGTTATTTGATATCGAATCGACTTAAAGCCAGATCGTCACATTGGCCGCTCTTATCTCTGAAACGCTTGTACTTATCGTCTGCAAAGCTATGTCGCGTGCTGCGGTATGCGGAGACACTAAAACCACCATAGTAGAACACAGATGAAGCTTCTAAGTTGATGTAATAGCCAGTAAGATATAGTACAATTCAAGTTTTAGGTATCGATTATTTACTTTTTAGCTGGCTTTGGTGCCTTGGACTTGAGCTAGGACCTTAACATTCTGCATGAAAGGAGGACTAGCAGCCGAGTTGCACGGGAGAATGTGAAAAGTGTTCATATGTAGTAAAAACCTGAGAAATCGGTCCGTTTTCGTCTTTTGTTATCGAACCGACTTAAAGCCAGATCGTCACATTGCCCGCTCATCTCTCTGAAACGGTTGTACTTATCGTCTACAAAGCAATGTCGCGTTCTGCGGTGTGCGGAGACACTAAAATCACCGTAGTAGAACACAGATGAGGCTTCTAAGTTGATGTAATAGCCAGTAAGAAGTAGTACAATTAAAGTTTTAGGTATCGATTATTGACTTTTTAGCTGGCTTTGGTGCCTTGGACATGACCTAGGACCTTAACATTCTGCATGAAAGGAGGACTAGCAGCCGAGTTGCACGGGAGAATGTGAAAAGTGTTCATATGTAGTTATAACCAGAGAAATCCGTCCGTTTTCCTCATTTGTTATCGAATCGACATAAAGCCAGATCGTCACATTAGCCGCACTTCTGTCTGAAACGGTTACATTTATCGTCTGCAAAGCTATATCTCGTGCTGCGGTATGCGGAGACACTAAAAGCACCATCGTAGAACACAGATGAAGCTTCTAAGTTGATGTAATAGCCAGTAAGAAGTAGTCCAATTCAAATTATAGGTATCGATTATTGACTTTTTAGCTGGCTTTGGTGCCTTGGACATGAGCTAGGTCCTTAAGATTCTGCATGAAAGGAGGATTAGCAGCGGAGTTGGACAGGAGAATATGAAAAGTTTTCATATGTGGTAAAAACCTAGACATCCGTCCGTTTTCGTTATTTGATATCGAATCGACTTAAAGCCAGATCGTCACATTGGCCGCTCTTCTCTCTGAAACGGTTGTACTTATCGTCTGCAAAGCTATGTCTCGTGCTGCGGTATGCTGAGACACTAAAAGCACCATAGTAGAACACAGATCAAGCTTCTAAGTTGATGTAATACCCAGTAAGAAGTAGTACAATTAAAGTTTTAGGTATCGGTTATTGACTTTTTACCCTTCTTTGGTGCCTTGGACACGAGCTAGGAACTTAAGATTTTGCATGAAGGAGGACTAGCAGCCGAGTTGCACGGGAGAATGTGAAAAGTGTTCAAATGTAGTAAAAACCTGAGAAATCCGTCCGTTTTCGTCATTTGTTATCGAATCGACTTAAAGCCAGATCGTCACATTGGCCGCTCTTCTCTCTGAAACACTTGTACTTATCGTCTGCAAAGCTATGTCGCGTGCTGCGGTATGCTGAGACACTAAAAGCACCATAGTAGAACACAGATCAAGCTTCTAAGTTGATGTAATAGCCAGTAAGAAGTAGTAAAATTCGAGTTTTAGGTATTGAATATTGAATTTTTTGCCGGATTTTGTGCCTTGGACATGAGCTAGGACCTTAATATTCAGCATGAAAGGAGGACTAGCAGCCGAGTTGCACGGAAGAATGTGAAAAGTGTTCAAATGTAGTAAAAACCTGAGAAATCCGTCCGTTTTCGTCATTTGTTATCGAATCGACTTAAAGCCAGATCGTCACATTGGCCGCTCTTCTCTCTGAAACACTTGTACTTATCGTCTGCAAAGCTATGTCGCGTGCTGCGGTATGCTGAGGCACTAAAAGCACCATAGTAGAACACAGATCAAGCTTCTAAGATGATGTAATACCAGTAAGAAGTAGTAAAATTCGAGTTTTAGGTATTGAATATTGAATTTTTTGCTGGATTTTGTGCCTTGGACATGAGCTAGGACCTTAATATTCAGCATGAAAGGAGGACTAGCAGCCGAGTTGCACGGGAGAATGTGAAAAGTGTTCAAATGTAGTAAAAACCTGAGAAATCCGTCCGTTTTCGTCATTTGTTATCGAATCGACTTAAAGCCAGATCGTCACATTGGCCGCTATTCTCTCTGAATCGGTTGTTCTTATCGCCTGCAAAGCTATGTCACGTGCTGCGGTATGCAGAGACACTAAAATCGCCACAGTAGAACAAAGATGAAGCTTCTAAGTTGATGTAATATCCAGTAAGAAGTAGTACAATTCAAGTTTTAGGTATTGAATATTGATCTTTAGCAGGCTTTGGTGCTTTGGACATGAGCTAGGACCTTAAGATTCAGCATGAAAGGAGGACTAGCAGCCGAGTTGCACGGGAGAATGTGTAAACTGTTCATATGTAGTAAAAACCTGAGAAAACCGTCCGTTTTCGTCATTTGTTATTGAATCGACTTAAAGCCTGATCGTCACATTGGCCGCTCTTCTCTCTGAAACGGTTGTACTAATCGTCTGCAAAACTATGTTGCGTGCTGCGGTATGCGGAGACACTAAAAGCACCGTAGTAGAACACAGATGAAGCTTCTAAGTTGATGTAATAGCCAGTAAGAAGTAGTACAATTCAAGTTTTAGGTATTGATTATGGAATTTTTAGCTGGCTTTGGTGCCTTGGACATGAGCTAGGACCTTAAGATTCTGCATGAAAGGAGGACTAGCAGCCGAGTTGCACGGGAGAATGTGAAAAGTGTTCATATGTAGTAAAAACCTGAGAAATAGGTCCGTTTTCGTCATTTGTTATCGAATCGCCTTAAAGCCAGATCGCCACATTGGCCGCTCTTCTCTCTGAAACGGTTGTACTTATCGATTGCAAAGCTATGTCGCGTGCTGTGGTATGTGGAGACACTAAAAGCACCATCGTAGAACACAGATGAAGCTTCTAAGTTGATGTTATAGCCAGTAAGAAGTAGTACAATTGATGTTTTATTTATCGATTTTTGACGTTTTAGCTGGCTTTGGTGCCTTGGACATGAGCTAGGACCTTATGATTCTGCATGAAAGGAGGACTAGCAGCCGAGTTGCACGGGAGTATGAGAAAAGTGTTCATATGTAGTAAAAACCTGAGAAATCCATCCGCTTTCGTCATTTGTTATCGAATCTACTTAAAGCCAGATCGTCACATTGGCCGCTCTTCTCTCTGAAACGGTTGTACTTATCGTCTACAAAGCTATGTCGCGTGCTGCGATATGCGGAGACACTAAAAGCACCATAGTAGAACACAGATGAAGCTTCTAAGTTGATGTAATAGCCAGTAAGAAGTAATCCAATTCAAGTTTTAGGTATCGATTATTGACTTTTTAGCTGGCTTTGGTGCCTTGGACATGAGCTAGGACCTTAAGATTCTGCATGAAAGGAGGACTAGCAGCCGAGTTGCACGGGAGAATGAGAAGAGTGTTCATATGTAGTAAAAACCTGAGAAATCCGTCCGCTTTCGTCATTTGTTATCGAATCTACTTAAAGCAAGATCGTCACATTGGCCGCTCTTCTCTCTGAAACGGTTGTACTTATCGTCTACAAAGATATGTCGCGTGCTGCGATATGCGGAGACACTAAAAGCACCATAGTAGAACACAGATGAAGCTTCTAAGTTGATGTAATAGCCAGTAAGAAGTAGTACAATTCAAGTTTTAGGTATCGATTATTGAATTTTACCTGGCTTTGGTGCCTTGGACATGAGCTAGGACCTTAAGATTCTGCATGAAAGGAGGACTAGCAGCCGAGTTGCACGGGAAATGTGAAAAGTGTTCAAATGTAGTAAAAACCTGAGAAATCGGTCCGTTTTCGTCATTTGTTATCGAATCGACTTAAAGCCAGATCGTCACATTGGCCGCTCTTCTCTCTGAAACGGTTGTACTTATCGTCTGCAAAGCTATGTCGCGTGCTGCGGTATGCGGAGACACTAAAAGCACCATAGTAGAACACAGATGAAGCTTCTAAGTTGATGTAATACCCAGTAAGACGTAGTACAATTCAAGTTTTAGGTATCGATTATTGACTTTTTAGCTGGCTTTGGTGCCTTGGACATGAGCTAGGTCCTTAACATTCTGCATGAAAGGAGGACTAGAAGCCGAGTTGCACGGGAGAATGTGAAAAGTGTTCATATGTAGTAAAAACCTGAGAAATAAGTCCGTTTTCGTCATTTGTTATCGAATCGACTTAAAGCCAGATCGTCACATTGGCCGCTCTCCTCTCTGAATCGGTTGTACTTATCGTCTGCAAAGCTATGTCACGTGCAGCGGTATGCGGAGACACTAAAATCACCACAGTAGAACACAGATGAAGCTTCTAAGTTGATGTAATATCCAGTAAGAAGTAGTACAATTCAAATTTTAGGTATCGATTATTGACATTTTATCTGGCTTTGGTGCCTTGGACATGAGCTAGGACCTTAATATTCTGCATGAAAGGAGGACTAGCAGCCGAGTTGCATGAGAGAATGTGAAAAGTGTTCAAATGTAGTAAAAACCTGAGAAATACCTCTGTTTTCGTCATTTGTTATCGAATCGACTTAAAGCCAGATCGTCACATTGGCCGCTCTTCTCTCTGAAACGGTTGTACTTATCGTCTGCAAAGCTATGTCGCGTGCTGCGGTATGCTGAGACACTAAAAGCACCATAGTAGAACACAGATCAAGCTTCTAAGTTGATGTAATAGCCAGTAAGAAGTGGTACAATTCAAGTTTTAGGTATTGAATATTGATTTTTAGCTGGCTTTGGTGCCTTGGACATGTGCTAGGACCTTAAGATTCAGCATGAAAGGAGGACTAGCATCCGAGTTGCACGCGAAAATGTGAAAAGTGTTCATATGTAGTAAAAACCTGAGAAATCCGTCCGTTTTCGTCATTTGTTATCGAATCGACTTAAAGCCAGATCGTCACATTGGCCGCTCTTCTCTCTGAAACGGTTGTACTTATCGTATGCAAAACTATGTCGCCTGCTGCGGTATGCGGAGAAACTAAAAGCAGAGTAGTAGAACACAGATGAAGCTTCTAAGTTGATGTAATAGCCAGTAAGAAGTAGTACAATTCAAGTTTTAGGTATCGATTATTGACTTTTTAGCTGGCTTTGGTGCCTTGGACACGAGCTAGGACCTTAACATTCTGCATGACAGGGGGACTAGCAGCCGAGTTGCACGGGAGAATGTGTAAAGTGTTCATATGTAGTAAAAACCTGAGAAATCCGTCCGTTTTCGTCATTTGTTATCGAATCGACTTAAAGCCAGATCGTCATATTGGCCGCTATTCTCTCTGAATCGGGTGTTCTTATCGCCTGCAAAGCTATGTCACGTGCTGCGGTATGCGGAGACACTAAAATCACCACAGTAGAACACAGATGAAGCTTCTAAGTTGATGTAATAGCCAGTAAGAAGTAGTACAATTCAAGTTTTAGGTATCGATTATTGACTTTTTAGCTGGCTTTGGTGCCTTGGACATGAGCTAGGACTTTATGATTCTGCATGAAAGGAGGACTAGCAGCCGAGTTGCACGGGAGAATGAGAAAAGTGTTCATATGTAGTAAAAACCTGAGAAATCCGTCCACTTTCGTCATTTGTTATCGAATCGACTTTAAGCCAGATAGTCACATTGGCCGCTCGTCTCTCTGAAACGGTTGTACTTATCGTCTGCAAAGCTATGTCGCGTGCTGCGGTATGCGGAGACACTAAAAGCACCATAGTAGAACACAGATGAAGCTTCTAAGTTGATGTAATACCCAGTAAGACGTAGTACAATTCAAGTTTTAGGTATCGATTATTGACTTTATAGCTGGCTTTGGTGCCTTGGACATGACCTAGGACCTTAACATTCTGCATGAAAGGAGGACTAGCAGCCGAGTTGCACGGGAGAATTTGAAAAGTGTTCATATGTAGTAAAAACCTGAGACATCCGTCCCTTTTCGTCATTTGTTATCGAATCGACTTAAAGCCAGATCGTCACATTTTCCGCTCTTCTCTCTGAAACGGTTGTACTTATCGTCTGCAAAGCTATGTCGCGTGCTGCGGTATGCGGAGACACTAAAAGCACCATAGTAGAACACAGATGAAGCTTCTAAGTTGATGTAATAGCCAGTAAGAAGTAGTACAATTCAAGTTTTAGGTATCGATTATTGAATTTTACCTGGCTTTGGTGCATTGGACATGAGCTAGGACCTTATGATTCTGCATGAAAGGAGGACTAGCAGCCGAGTTGCACGGGAAAATGAGAAAAGTGTTCATATGTAGTAAAAACCTGAGAAATCCGTCCGCTTTCGTCATTTGTTGTCGAATCGACTTAAAGCCAGATCGTCACATTGGCCGCTATTCTCTCTGAATCGGGTGTTCTTATCGCCTGCAAAGCTATGTCACGTGCTGCGGTATGCGGAGACACTAAAATCACCACAGTAGAACAAAGATGAAGCTTCTAAGTTGATGTAATATCCAGTAAGAAGTAGTACAATTCAAGTTTTAGGAGCTAGGACCTTAAGATTCAGCATGAAAGGAGGACTAGCAGCCGAGTTGCACGGGAGAATGAGAAAAGTGTTCATATGTAGTAAAAACCTGAGAAATCCGTCCACTTTCGTCATTTGTTATCGAATCGACTTAAAGCCAGATAGTCACATTGGCCGCTCTTCTCTCTGAAACGGTTGTACTTATCGTCTGCAAAGCTATGTCGCGTGCTGCGGTATGCGGAGACACTAAAAGCACCATAGTAGAACACAGATGAAGCTTCTAAGTTGATGTAATACCCAGTAAGACGTAGTACAATTCAAGTTTTAGGTATCGATTATTGACTTTATAGCTGGCTTTGGTGCCTTGGACATGACCTAGGACCTTAACATTCTGCATGAAAGGAGGACTAGCAGCCGAGTTGCACGGGAGAATTTGAAAAGTGTTCATATGTAGTAAAAACCTGAGAAATCCGTCCGTTTTCGTCATTTGTTATCGAATCGACTTAAAGCCAGATCGTCACATTTTCCGCTCTTCTCTCTGAAACGGTTGTACTTATCGTCTGCAAAGCTATGTCGCGTGCTGCGGTATGCGGAGACACTAAAAGCACCATAGTAGAACACAGATGAAGCTTCTAAGTTGATGTAATAGCCAGTAAGAAGTAGTACAATTCAAGTTTTAGGTATCGATTATTGAATTTTACCTGGCTTTGGTGCATTGGACATGAGCTAGGACCTTATGATTCTGCATGAAAGGAGGACTAGCAGCCGAGTTGCACGGGAAAATGAGAAAAGTGTTCATATGTAGTAAAAACCTGAGAAATCCGTCCGCTTTCGTCATTTGTTGTCGAATCGACTTAAAGCCAGATCGTCACATTGGCCGCTCTTCTCTCTGAAACACTTGTACTTATCGTCTGCAAAGCTATGTCGCGTGCTGCGGTATGCGGAGACACTAAAAGCACCGTAGTAGAACACAGATGAAGCTTCTAAGTTGATGTAATACCCAGTAAGACGTAGTACAATTCAAGTTTTAGGTATCGATTATTGACTTTTTAGCTGGCTTTGGTGCCTTGGACACGAGCTAGGACCTTAACATTCTGCATGATAGGGGGACTAGCAGCCGAGTTGCACGGGAGAATGTGTAAGGTGTTCATATGTAGTAAAAACCTGAGAAATCCGTCCGTTTTCGTCATTTGTTATCGAATCGACTTAAAGCCAGATCGTCATATTGGCCGCTATTCTCTCTGAATCGGGTGTTCTTATCGCCTGCAAAGCTATGTCACGTGCTGCGGTATGCGGAGACACTAAAATCACCACAGTAGAACAAAGATGAAGTTTCTAAGTTGATGTAATATCCAGTAAGAAGTAGTACAATTCAAGTTTTAGGAGCTAGGACCTTAAGATTGAGCATGAAAGGAGGACTAGCAGCCGAGTTGCACGGGAGAATGTGAAAAGTGTTCATATGTAGTAAAAACCTGAGAAACCCGTCCGTTTTCGTCATTTGTTATCGAATCGACTTAATGCCAGATCGTCACATTGGCCGCTCTTCTCTCTGAAACGGTTGTTCTTATCGATTGCAAAGCTATGTCGCGTGCTGTGGTATGCGGAGACACGAAAAGCAGCATAGTAGAACACAGATGTAGCTTCTAAGTTGATGTAATAGCCAGTAAGAAGTAGTACAATTCAAGTTTTAGGTATCGATTATTGACTTTTTAGCTGGCTTTGGTGCCTTGGACATGAGCTAGGACTTTATGATTCTGCATGAAAGGAGGACTAGCAGCCGAGTTGCACGGGAGAATGAGAAAAGTGTTCATATGTAGTAAAAACCTGAGAAATCCTTCCACTTTCGTCATTTGTTATCGAATCGACTTAAAGCCAGATAGTCACATTGGCCGCTCTTCTCTCTGAAACGGTTGTACTTATCGTCTGCAAAGCTATGTCGCGTGCTGCGGTATGCGGAGACACTAAAAGCACCATAGTAGAACACAGATGAAGCTTCTAAGTTGATGTAATAGCCAGTAAGAAGTAGTACAATTCAAGTTTTAGGTATCGATTATTGAATTTTACCTGGCTTTGGTGCATTGGACATGAGCTAGGACCTTATGATTCTGCATGAAAGGAGGACTAGCAGCCGAGTTGCACGGGAAAATGAGAAAAGTGTTCATATGTAGTAAAAACCTGAGAAATCCGTCCGCTTTCGTCATTTGTTGTCGAATCGACTTAAAGCCAGATCGTCACATTGGCCGCTCTTCTCTCTGAAACACTTGTACTTATCGTCTGCAAAGCTATGTCGCGTGCTGCGGTATGCGGAGACACTAAAAGCACCGTAGTAGAACACAGATGAAGCTTCTAAGTTGATGTAATACCCAGTAAGACGTAGTACAATTCAAGTTTTAGGTATCGATTATTGACTTTTTAGCTGGCTTTGGTGCCTTGGACATGAGCTAGGACTTTATGATTCTGCATGAAAGGAGGACTAGCAGCCGAGTTGCACGGGAGAATGAGAAAAGTGTTCATATGTAGTAAAAACCTGAGAAATCCGTCCACTTTCGTCTTTTGTTATCGAATCGACTTCAAGCCAGATAGTCACATTGGCCGCTCGTCTCTCTGAAACGGTTGTACTTATCGTCTGCAAAGCTATGTCGCGTGCTGCGGTATGCGGAGACACTAAAAGCACCATAGTAGAACACAGATGAAGCTTCTAAGTTGATGTAATACCCAGTAAGACGTAGTACAATTCAAGTTTTAGGTATCGATTATTGACTTTATAGCTGGCTTTGGTGCCTTGGACATGACCTAGGACCTTAACATTCTGCATGAAAGGAGGACTAGCAGCCGAGTTGCACGGGAGAATTTGAAAAGTGTTAATATGTAGTAAAAACCTGAGAAATCCGTCCCTTTTCGTCATTTGTTATCGAATCGACTTAAAGCCAGATCGTCACATTTTCCGCTCTTCTCTCTGAAACGGTTGTACTTATCGTCTGCAAAGCTATGTCGCGTGCTGCGGTATGCGGAGACACTAAAAGCACCATAGTAGAACACAGATGAAGCTTCTAAGTTGATGTAATAGCCAGTAAGAAGTAGTACAATTCAAGTTTTAGGTATCGATTATTGAATTTTACCTGGCTTTGGTGCATTGGACATGAGCTAGGACCTTATGATTCTGCATGAAAGGAGGACTAGCAGCCGAGTTGCACGGGAAAATGAGAAAAGTGTTCATATGTAGTAAAAACCTGAGAAATCCGTCCGCTTTCGTCATTTGTTGTCGAATCGACTTAAAGCCAGATCGTCACATTGGCCGCTATTCTCTCTGAATCGGGTGTTCTTATCGCCTGCAAAGCTATGTCACGTGCTGCGGTATGCGGAGACACTAAAATCACCACAGTAGAACAAAGATGAAGCTTCTAAGTTGATGTAATATCCAGTAAGAAGTAGTACAATTCAAGTTTTAGGAGCTAGGACCTTAAGATTCAGCATGAAAGGAGGACTAGCAGCCGAGTTGCACGGGAGAATGAGAAAAGTGTTCATATGTAGTAAAAACATGAGAAATCCGTCCACTTTCGTCATTTGTTATCGAATCGACTTAAAGCCAGATAGTCACATTGGCCGCTCTTCTCTCTGAAACGGTTGTACTTATCGTCTGCAAAGCTATGTCGCGTGCTACGGTATGCGGAGACACTAAAAGCACCATAGTAGAACACAGATGAAGCTTCTAAGTTGATGTAATACCCAGTAAGACGTAGTACAATTCCAGTTTTAGGTATCGATTGTTGACTTTATAGCTGGCTTTGGTGCCTTGGACATGACCTAGGACCTTAACATTCTGCATGAAAGGAGGACTAGCAGCCGAGTTGCACGGGAGAATTTGAAAAGTGTTCATATGTAGTAAAAACCTGAGAAATCCGTCCGTTTTCGTCATTTGTTATCGAATCGACTTAAAGCCAGATCGTCACATTTTCCGCTCTTCTCTCTGAAACGGTTGTACTTATCGTCTGCAAAGCTAAGTCGCGTGCTGCGGTATGCGGAGACACTAAAAGCACCATAGTAGAACACAGATGAAGCTTCTAAGTTGATGTAATAGCCAGTAAGAAGTAGTACAATTCAAGTTTTAGGTATCGATTATTGAATTTTACCTGGCTTTGGTGCATTGGACATGAGCTAGGACCTTATGATTCTGCATGAAAGGAGGACTAGCAGCCGAGTTGCACGGGAAAATGAGAAAAGTGTTCATATGTAGTAAAAACCTGAGAAATCCGTCCGCTTTCGTCATTTGTTGTCGAATCGACTTAAAGCCAGATCGTCACATTGGCCGCTCTTCTCTCTGAAACACTTGTACTTATCGTCTGCAAAGCTATGTCGCGTGCTGCGGTATGCGGAGACACTAAAAGCACCGTAGTAGAACACAGATGAAGCTTCTAAGTTGATGTAATACCCAGTAAGACGTAGTACAATTCAAGTTTTAGGTATCGATTATTGACTTTTTAGCTGGCTTTGGTGCCTTGGACACGAGCTAGGACCTTAACATTCTGCATGATAGGGGGACTAGCAGCCGAGTTGCACGGGTGAATGTGTAAGGTGTTCATATGTAGTAAAAACCTGAGAAATCCGTCCGTTTTCGTCATTTGTTATCGAATCGACTTAAAGCCAGATCGTCATATTGGCCGCTATTCTCTCTGAATCGGGTGTTCTTATCGCCTGCAAAGCTATGTCACGTGCTGCGGTATGCGGAGACACTAAAATCACCATAGTAGAACACAGATGAAGCTTCTAAGTTGATGTTATAGCCAGTAAGAAGTAGTACAATTCAAGTTTTTTGTATCGATTATTGACGTTTTAGCTGGCTTTAGTGCCTTGGACATGAGCTAGGACCTTAAGATTCTGCATGAAAGGAGGACTAGCAGCCGAGTTGCACGGGAGAATGAGAAAAGTGTTCATATGTAGTAAAAACCTGAGAAATCCGTCCGCTTTCGTCATTTGTTATCGAATCTACTTAAAGCCAGATCGTCACATTGGCCGCTCTTCTCTCTGAAACGGTTGTACTGATCGTCTACAAAGCTATGTCGCGTGCTGCGATATGCGGAGACACTAAAAGCACCATAGTAGAACACAGATGAAGCTTCTAAGTTGATGTAATAGCCAGTAAGAAGTAATCCAATTCAAGTTTTAGGTATTGATTATTGACTTTTTAGCTGGCTTTGGTGCCTAGGACCTTAAGATTCTGCATGAAAGGAGGACTAGCAGCCGAGTTGCACGGGAGAATGAGAAAAGTGTTCATATGTAGTAAAAACCTGAGAAATCCGTCCGCTTTCGTCATTTGCTATCGAATCTACTTAAAGCAAGATCGTCACATTGGCCGCTCTCCTCTCTGAATCGGTTGTACTTATCGTCTGCAAAGCTATGTCACGTGCAGCGGTATGCGGAGACACTAAAATCACCACAGTAGAACACAGATGAAGCTTCTAAGTTCATGTAATATCCAGTAAGAAGTAGTACAATTCAAATTTTAGGTATCGATTATAGACATTTTAGCTGGCTTTGGTGCCTTGGACATGAGCTAGGACCTTAAGATTCTGCATGAAAGGAGGACTAGCAGCCGAGTTGCACGCGAGAATGTGAAAAGTGTTCATATGTAGTAAAAACCTGAGAAATCCGTCCGTTTTCGTCATTTGTTATCGAATCGACTTAAAGCCAGATCGTCACATTGGCCGCTCTTCTCTCTGAAACGGTTGTACTTATCGTCTGCAAAGCTATGTCGCGTGCTGCGGTATGCTGAGACACTAAAAGCACCATAGTAAAACACAGATCAAGCTTCTAAGTTGATATAATAGCCAGTAAGAAGTGGTACAATTCAAGTTTTAGGTATTGAATATTGATCTTTAGCTGGCTTTGGTGCCTTGGACATGAGCTAGGACCTTAAGATTCAGCATGAAAGGAGGACTAGCATCCGAGTTGCACGGGAGAATGTGAAAAGTGTTCATATGTAGTAAAAACCTGAGAAATACGTCCGTTTTCGTCATTTGTTATCGAATCCACTTAGAGAGAGATCGTCACATTGGCCGCTCTTCTCTCTGAAACGGTTGTACTTATCGTCTGCAAAGCTATGTCGCGTGCTGCGATTTGCGGAGACACTAAAAGCACCATAGTAGAACACAGACGAAGCTTCTAAGTTCATGGAATAGCCAGTAAGAAGTAGTAGAATTCAAGTTTTAGGTATCGATTATTGACTTTTTAGCTGGCTTTGGTGCCTTGGACATGAGCTAGGACCTTATGATTCTGCATGAAAGGAGGACTAGCAGCCGAGTTGCACGGGAGAATGAGAAAAGTGTTCATATGTAGTAAAAACCTGAGAAATCCGTCCACTTTCGTCATTTGTTATCGAATCGACTTAAAGCCAGATCGTCACATTGGCCGCTCTTCTCTCTGAAACGGTTGTACTTATCGTCTGCAAAGCTATGTCGCGTGCTGCGGTATGCGGAGACACTAAAAGCACCATAGTAGAACACAGATGAAGCTTCTAAGTTGATGTAATACCCAGTAAGACGTAGTACAATTCAAGTTTTAGGTATCGATTATGGACTTTATAGCTGGCTTTGGTGCCTTGGACATGACCTAGGACCTTAACATTCTGCATGAAAGGAGGACTAGCAGCCGAGTTGCACG
This sequence comes from Schistocerca gregaria, assembly GCF_023897955.1. NCBI lineage: Eukaryota > Metazoa > Arthropoda > Insecta > Orthoptera > Acrididae > Schistocerca > Schistocerca gregaria. Next base: position 2,226,031 of record NW_026061973.1, read on the forward strand.
GGAGAATGTGAAAAGTGTTCATATGTAGTAAAAACCTGAGAAATACGTCCGTTTTCGTCATTTGTTATCGAATCGACTTAAAGCCAGATCGTCACATTGGCCGCTCTCCTCTCTGAATCGTTTGTACTTATCGTCTGCAAAGCTATGTCACGTGCTGCGGGATCTGGAGACACTAAAATCACCACAGTAGAACACAGATGAAGCTTCTAAGTTGATGTAATAACCAGTAAGAAGTAGTCCAATTCAAGTTTTAGGTATCAATTATTGACTTTTTAGCTGGCTTTGGTGCCATGGACATGAACTGGGACCTTAACAATCTGCATGAAAGGAGGACTAGCAGCCGAGTTGCACGGGAGAATGTGAAAAGTGTTCATATGTAGTAAAAACCTGAGAAATACGTCCGTTTTCGTCATTTGTTATCGAATCGACTTAAAGCCAGATCGTCACATTTTCCGCTCTTCTCTCTGAAACGGTTGTACTTATGGTCTGCAAAGCTATGTCGCGTGCTGCGGTATGCGGAGACACTAAAAGCACCATAGTAGAACACAGATGAAGCTTCTAAGTTGATGTAATAGCCAGTAAGAAGTAGTACAATTCAAGTTTTAGGTATCGATTATTGAATTTTACCTGGCTTTGGTGCATTGGACATGAGCTAGGACCTTATGATTCTGCATGAAAGGAGGACTAGCAGCCGCGTTGCACGGGAGAATATGAAAAGTGTTCATATGTAGTAAAAACCTGAGAAATAAATCCGCTTTCGTCATTTGTTATCGAATCTACTTAAAGCCAGATCGTCACATTGGCCGCTCTTCTCTCTGAAACGGTTGTACTTATCGTCTACAAAGCTATGTCGCGTGCTGCGATATGCGGAGACACTAAAAGCACCATAGTAGAACACAGATGAAGCTTCTAAGTTGATGTAATAGCCAGTAAGAAGTAATCCAATTCAATTTTTAGGTATCGATTATTGACTTTTTAGCTGGCTTTGGTGCCTTGGACATGAGCTAGGACCTTAAGATTCTGCATGAAAGGAGGACTAGCAGCCGAGTTGCACGGGAGAATGAGAAAAGTGTTCATATGTAGTAAAAACCTGAGAAATCCGTCCGCTTTCGTCATTTGTTATCGAATCTACTTAAAGCAAGATCGTCACATTGGCCGCTCTCCTCTCTGAATCGGTTGTACTTATCGTCTGCAAAGCTATGTCACGTGCAGCGGTATGCGGAGACACTAAAATCACCACAGTAGAACACAGATGAAGCTTCTAAGTTGATGTAATATCCAGTAAGAAGTAGTACAATTCAAATTTTAGGTATCGATTATAGACATTTTAGCTGGCTTTGGTGCCTTGGACATGAGCTAGGTCCTTAAGATTCTGCATGAAAGGAGGACTAGCAGCCGAGTTGCACGCGAGAATGTGAAAAGTGTTCATATGTAGTAAAAACCTGAGAAATCCGTCCGTTTTCGTCATTTGTTATCGAATCGACTTAAAGCCAGATCGTCACATTGGCCGCTCTTCTCTCTGAAACGGTTGTACTTATCGTCTGCAAAGCTATGTCGCGTGCTGCGGTATGCTGAGACACTAAAAGCACCATAGTAAAACACAGATCAAGCTTCTAAGTTGATGTAATAGCCAGTAAGAAGTGGTACAATTCAAGTTTTAGGTATTGAATATTGATCTTTAGCTGGCTTTGGTGCCTTGGACATGAGCTAGGACCTTAAGATTCAGCATGAAAGGAGGACTAGCATCCGAGTTGCACGGGAGAATGTGAAAAGTGTTCATATGTAGTAAAAACCTGAGAAATACGTCCGTTTTCGTCATTTGTTATCGAATCCACTTAAAGAGAGATCGTCACATTGGCCGCTCTTCTCTCTGAAACGGTTGTACTTATCGTCTGCAAAGCTATGTCGCGTGCTGCGATTTGCGGAGACACTAAAAGCACCATAGTAGAACACAGACGAAGCTTCTAAGTTCATGGAATAGCCAGTAAGAAGTAGTAGAATTCAAGTTTTAGGTATCGATTATTGACTTTTTAGCTGGCTTTGGTGCCTTGGACATGAGCTAGGACCTTATGATTCTGCATGAAAGGAGGACTAGCAGCCGAGTTGCACGGGAGAATGAGAAAAGTGTTCATATGTAGTAAAAACCTGAGAAATCCGTCCACTTTCGTCATTTGTTATCGAATCGACTTAAAGCCAGATCGTCACATTGGCCGCTCTTCTCTCTGAAACGGTTGTACTTATCGTCTGCAAAGCTATGTCGCGTGCTGCGGTATGCGGAGACACTAAAAGCACCATAGTAGAACACAGATGAAGCTTCTAAGTTGATGTAATACCCAGTAAGACGTAGTACAATTCAAGTTTTAGGTATCGATTATTGACTTTATAGCTGGCTTTGGTGCCTTGGACATGACCTAGGACCTTAACATTCGGCATGAAAGGAGGACTAGCAGCCGAGTTGCACGGGAGAATGTGAAAAGTGTTCATATGTAGTAAAAACCTGAGAAATACGTCCGTTTTCGTCATTTGTTATCGAATCGACTTAAAGCCAGATCGTCACATTGGCCGCTCTCCTCTCTGAATCGGTTGTACTTATCGTCTGCAAAGCTATGTCACGTGCTGCGGGATCTGGAGACACTAAAATCACCACAGTAGAACACAGATGAAGCTTCTAAGTTGATGTAATAACCAGTAAGAAGTAGTCCAATTCAAGTTTTAGGTATCAATTATTGACTTTTTAGCTGGCTTTGGTGCCTTGGACATGAGCTAGGACCTTAACAATCTGCATGAAAGGAGGACTAGCAGCCGAGTTGCACGGGAGAATGTGAAAAGTGTTCATATGTAGTAAAAACCTGAGAAATACGTCCGTTTTCGTCATTTGTTATCGAATCGACTTAAAGCCAGATCGTCACATTTTCCGCTCTTCTCTCTGAAACGGTTATACTTATGGTCTGCAAAGCTATGTCGCGTGCTGCGGTATGCGGAGACACTAAAAGCACCATAGTAGAACACAGATGAAGCTTCTAAGTTGATGTAATAGCCAGTAAGAAGTAGTACAATCCAAGTTTTAGGTATCGATTATTGAATTTTACCTGGCTTTGGTGCATTGGACATGAGCTAGGACCTTATGATTCTGCATGAAAGGAGGACTAGCAGCCGAGTTACACGGGAGAATGAGAAAAGTGTTCATATGTAGTAAAAACCTGACAAATCCGTCCGCTTTCGTCATTTGTTATCGAATCTACTTAAAGCCAGATCGTCACATTGGCCGCTCTTCTCTCTGAAACGGTTGTACTTATCGTCTGCAAAGCTATGTCGCGTGCTGCGATTTGCGGAGACACTAAGAGCACCATAGTAGAACACAGATGAAGCTTCTAAGTTGATGGAATAGCCAGTAAGAAGTAGTCCAATTCAAGTTTTAGGTATCGATTATTGACTTTTTAGCTGGCTTTGGTGCCTTGGACATGAGCTAGGACCTTAAGATTCTGCATGAAAGGAGGACTAGCAGCCGCGTTGCACGGGAGAATATGAAAAGTGTTCATATGTAGTAAAAACCTGAGAAATCCATCCGCTTTCGTCATTTGTTATCGAATCTACTTAAAGCCAGATCGTCACATTGGCCGCTCTTCTCTCTGAAACGGTTGTACTTATCGTCTACAAAGCTATGTCGCGTGCTGCGATATGCGGAGACACTAAAAGCACCATAGTAGAACACAGATGAAGCTTCTAAGTTGATGTAATAGCCAGTAAGAAGTAATCCAATTCAAGTTTTAGGTATCGATTATTGACTTTTTAGCTGGCTTTGGTGCCTTGGACATGAGCTAGGACCTTAAGATTCTGCATGAAAGGAGGACTAGCAGCCGAGTTGCACGGGAGAATGAGAAAAGTGTTCATATGTAGTAAAAACCTGAGAAGTCCGTCCGCTTTCGTCATTTGTTATCGAATCTACTTAAAGCAAGATCGTCACATTGGCCGCTCTTCTCTCTGAAACGGTTGTACTTATCGTCTACAAAGATATGTCGCGTGCTGCGATATGCGGAGACACTAAAAGCACCATAGTAGAACACAGATGAAGCTTCTAAGTTGATGTAATAGCCAGTAAGAAGTAGTACAATTCAAGTTTTAGGTATCGATTATTGACTTTTTAGCTGGCTTTGGTGCCTTGGACATGAGCTAGGACCTTAAGATTCTGCATGAAAGGAGGACTAGCAGCCGAGTTGCACGGGAAATGTGAAAAGTGTTCAAATGTAGTAAAAACCTGAGAAATCGGTCCGTTTTCGTCATTTGTTATCGAATCGACTTAAAGCCAGATCGTCACATTGGCCGCTCTTCTCTCTGAAACGGTTGTACTTATCGTCTGCAAAGCTATGTCGCGTGCTGCGGTATGCGGAGACACTAAAAGCACCATAGTAGAACACAGATGAAGCTTCTAAGTTGATGTAATACCCAGTAAGACGTAGTACAATTCAAGTTTTAGGTATCGATTATTGACTTTTTAGCTGGCTTTGGTGCCTTGGACATGAGCTAGGTCCTTAACATTCTGCATGAAAGGAGGACTAGAAGCCGAGTTGCACGGGAGAATGTGAAAAGTGTTCATATGTAGTAAAAACCTGAGAAATAAGTCCGTTTTCGTCATTTGTTATCGAATCGACTTAAAGCCAGATCGTCACATTGGCCGCTCTCCTCTCTGAATCGGTTGTACTTATCGTCTGCAAAGCTATGTCACGTGCAGCGGTATGCGGAGACACTAAAATCACCACAGTAGAACGCAGATGAAGGTTCTAAGTTGATGTAATATCCAGTAAGAAGTAGTACAATTCAAATTTTAGGTATCGATTATTGACATTTTATCTGGCTTTGGTGCCTTGGACATGAGCTAGGACCTTAAGATTCTGCATGAAAGGAGGACTAGCAGCCGAGTTGCATGAGAGAATGTGAAAAGTGTTCAAATGTAGTAAAAACCTGAGAAATACCTCTGTTTTCGTCATTTGTTATCGAATCGACTTAAAGCCAGATCGTCACATTGGCCGCTCTTCTCTCTGAAACCGTTGTACTTATCGTCTGCAAAGCTATGTCGCGTGCTGCGGTATGCTGAGACACTAAAAGCACCATAGTAGAACACAGATCAAGCTTCTAAGTTGATGTAATAGCCAGTAAGAAGTGGTACAATTCAAGTTTTAGGTATTGAATATTGATCTTTAGCTGGCTTTGGTGCCTTGGACATGAGCTAGGACCTTAAGATTCAGCATGAAAGGAGGACTAGCATCCGAGTTGCACGCGAAAATGTGAAAAGTGTTCATATGTAGTAAAAACCTGAGAAATCCGTAAGTTTTCGTCATTTGTTATCGACTCGACTTAAAGCCAGGTCGTCACATTGGCCGCTCTTCTCTCTGTAACGGTTGTACTTATCGTATGCAAAACTACGTCGCCTGCTGCGGTAGGCGGAGAAACTAAAAGCAGAGTAGTAGAACACAGATGAAGCTTCTAAGTTGATGTAATAGCCAGTAAGAAGTAGTACAATTCAAGTTTTAGGTATTGATTATGGACTTTTTAGCTGGCTGTGGTGCCTTGGACATGAGCTAGGACCTTAAGATTCTGCACGACAGGAGGACTAGCAGCCGAGTTACACGGGAGAATATGAAAAGTGTTCATATGTAGTAAAAACCTGAGAAATCGGTCCGTTTTCGTCATTTGTTATCGAATCGACTTAAAGCCAGATCGTCACATTGGCCGCTCTTCCCTCTGAAACGGTTGTACTTATCGTCTGCAAAACTATTTCGCGTGCTGCGGTATGCTGAGACACTAAAAGCAGCATAGTAGAACACAGATGAAGCTTCTAAGTTGATGTAATAGCCAGTAAGAAGTAGTACAATTCAAGTTTTAGGTATCGTTTATTGAATTTTACCTGGCTTTGGTGCATTGGACATGAGCTAGGACCTTATGATTCTGCATGAAAGGAGGACTAGCAGCCGAGTTGCACGGGAAAATAAGAAAAGTGTTCATATGTAGTAAAAACCTGAGAAATCCGTCCGCTTTCGTCATTTGTTGTCGAATCGACTTAAAGCCAGATCGACATATTGGCCGCTCTTCTCTCTGAAACACTTGTACTTATCGTCTGCAAAGCTATGTCGCGTGCTGCGGTATGCGGAGACACTAAAAGCACCGTAGTAGAACACAGATGAAGCTTCTAAGTTGATCTAATACCCAGTAAGACGTAGCACAATTCAAGTTTTAGGTATCGATTATTGACTTTTTAGCTGGCTTTGGTGCCTTGGACACGAGCTAGGACCTTAACATTCTGCATGATAGTGGGACTAGCAGCCGAGTTGCACGGGAGAATGTGTAAAGTGTTCATATGTAGTAAAAACCTGAGAAATCCGTCCGTTTTCGTCATTTGTTATCGAATCGACTTAAAGCCAGATCGTCACATTGGCCGCTATTCTCTCTGAATCGGGTGTTCTTATCGCCTGCAAAGCTATGTCACGTGCTGCGGTATGCGGAGACACTAAAATCACCACAGTAGAACAAAGATGAAGCTTCTAAGTTGATGTAATATCCAGTAAGAAGTAGTACAATTCAAGTTTTAGGAGCTAGGACCTTAAGATTCAGCATGAAAGGAGGACTAGCAGCCGAGTTGCACGGGAGAATGTGAAAAGTGTTCATATGTAGTAAAAACCTGAGAAATCCGTCCGTTTTCGTCATTTGTTATCGAATCGACTTAATGCCAGATCATCACATTGGCCGCTCTTCTCTCTGAAACGGTTGTTCTTATCGATTGCAAAGCTATGTCGCGTGCTGCGGTATGCGGAGACACGAAAAGCACCATAGTAGAACACAGATGAAACTTCTAAGTTGATGTAATAGCCAGTAAGACGTAGTACAATTCAAGTTTTAGGTATCGATTATTGAATTTTTAGCTGGCTTTGGTGCCTTGGACACGAGCTAGGACCTTAACATTCTGCATGATAGGGCGACTAGCAGCCGAGTTGCACGGGAGAATGTGTAAGGTGTTCATATGTAGTAAAAACCTGAGAAATCCGTCCGTTTTCGTCATTTGTTATCGAATCGACTTAAAGCCAGATCGTCATATTGGCCGCTATTCTCTCTGAATCGGGTGTTCTTATCACCTGCAAAACTATGTCACGTGCTGCGGTATGCGGAGACACTAAAATCACCACAGTAGAACAAAGATGAAGTTTCTAAGTTGATGTAATATCCAGTAAGAAGTAGTACAATTCAAGTTTTAGGAGCTAGGACCTTAAGATTCAGCATGAAAGGAGGACTAGCAGCCGAGTTGCACGGGAGAATGTGAAAAGTGTTCATATGTAGTAAAAACCTGAGAAATCCGTCCGTTTTCGTCATTTGTTATCGAATCGACTTAAAGCCAGATCGTCACATTGGCCGCTCTTCTCTCTGAAACGGTTGTACTTATCGATTGCAAAGCTATGTCGCGTGCTGCGGTATGCGGAGGAACTAAAAGCACCGTAGTAGAACACAGATGAAGCTTCTAAGTTGATGTAATAGCCATTAAGAAGTAGTACAATTCAAGTTTTAGGTATTGATTATGGATTTTTTAGCTGGCTTTGGTGCCTTGGACATGAGCTAGGACCTTAAGATTCTGCATGAAAGGAGGACTAGCAGCCGAGTTGCACGCGAGAATGTGAAAAGTGTTCATATGTAGTAAAAACCTGAGAAATCCGACCGTTTTCGTCATTTGTTATCGAATCGACTTAAAGCCAGATCGTCACATTGGCCGCTCTTCTCTCTGAAACGGTTGTACTTATCGTCTGCAAAGCTATGTCGCGTGCTGCGGTATGCTGAGACACTAAAAGCACCATAGTAAAACACAGATCAAGCTTCTAAGTTGATGTAATAGCCAGTAAGAAGTGGTACAATTCAAGTTTTAGGTATTGAATATTGATCTTTAGCTGGCTTTGGTGCCTTGGACATGAGCTAGGACCTTAAGATTCAGCATGAAAGGAGGACTAGCATCCGAGTTGCACGGGAGAATGTGAAAAGTGTTCATATGTAGTAAAAACCTGAGAAATACGTCCGTTTTCGTCATTTGTTATCGAATCCACTTAAAGAGAGATCGTCACATTGGCCGCTCTTCTCTCTGAAACGGTTGTACTTATCGTCTGCAAAGCTATGTCGCGTGCTGCGATTTGCGGAGACACTAAAAGCACCATAGTAGAACACAGACGAAGCTTCTAAGTTCATGGAATAGCCAGTAAGAAGTAGTAGAATTCAAGTTTTAGGTATCGATTATTGACTTTTTAGCTGGCTTTGGTGCCTTGGACATGAGCTAGGACCTTATGATTCTGCATGAAAGGAGGACTAGCAGCCGAGTTGCACGGGAGAATGAGAAAAGTGTTCATATGTAGTAAAAACCTGAGAAATCCGTCCACTTTCGTCATTTGTTATCGAATCGACTTAAAGCCAGATCGTCACATTGGCCGCTCTTCTCTCTGAAACGGTTGTACTTATCGTCTGCAAAGCTATGTCGCGTGCTGCGGTATGCGGAGACACTAAAAGCACCATAGTAGAACACAGATGAAGCTTCTAAGTTGATGTAATACCCAGTAAGACGTAGTACAATTCAAGTTTTAGGTATCGATTATTGACTTTATAGCTGGCTTTGGTGCCTTGGACATGACCTAGGACCTTAACATTCTGCATGAAAGGAGGACTAGCAGCCGAGTTGCACGGGAGAATGTGAAAAGTGTTCATATGTAGTAAAAACCTGAGAAATACGTCCGTTTTCGTCATTTGTTATCGAATCGACTTAAAGCCAGATCGTCACATTGGCCGCTCTCCTCTCTGAATCGGTTGTACTTATCGTCTGCAAAGCTATGTCACGTGCTGCGGGATCTGGAGACACTAAAATCACCACAGTAGAACACAGATGAAGCTTCTAAGTTGATGTAATAACCAGTAAGAAGTAGTCCAATTCAAGTTTTAGGTATCAATTATTGACTTTTTAGCTGGCTTTGGTGCCTTGGACATGAGCTAGGACCTTAACAATCTGCATGAAAGGAGGACTAGCAGCCGAGTTGCACGGGAGAATGTGAAAAGTGTTCATATGTAGTAAAAACCTGAGAAATACGTCCGTTTTCGTCATTTGTTATCGAATCGACTTAAAGCCAGATTGTCACATTTTCCGCTCTTCTCTCTGAAGCGGTTGTAGTTATGGTCTGCAAAGCTATGTCGCGTGCTGCGGTATGCGGAGACACTAAAAGCACCATAGTAGAACACAGATGAAGCTTCTAAGTTGATGTAATAGCCAGTAAGAAGTAGTACAATTCAAGTTTTAGGTATCGATTATTGAATTTTACCTGGCTTTGGTGCATTGGACATGAGCTAGGACCTTATGATTCTGCATGAAAGGAGGACTAGCAGCCGAGTTGCACGGGAGAATGAGAAAAGTGTTCATATGTAGTAAAAACCTTAGAAATCCGTCCGCTTTCGTCATTTGTTATCGAATCTACTTAAAGCCAGATCGTCACATTGGCCGCTCTTCTCTCTGAAACGGTTGTACTTATCGTCTGCAAAGCTATGTCGCGTGCTGCGATTTGCGGAGACACTAAAAGCACCACAGTAGAACACAGATGAAGCTTCTAAGTTGATGGAATAGCCAGTAAGAAGTAGTCCAATTCAAGTTTTAAGTATCGATTATTGACTTTTTAGCTGGCTTTGGTGCCTTGGACATGAGCTAGGACCTTAAGATTCTGCATGAAAGGAGGACTAGCAGCCGAGTTGCACGGGAGAATGAGAAAAGTGTTCATATGTAGTAAAAACCTGACAAATCCGTCCGCTTTCGTCATTTGTTATCGAATCTACTTAAAGCCAGATCGTCACATTGGCCGCTCTTCTCTCTGAAACGGTTGTACTTATCGTCTGCAAAGCTATGTCGCGTGCTGCGATTTGCGGAGACACTAAAAGCACCATAGTAGAACACAGATGAAGCTTCTAAGTTGATGGAATAGCCAGTAAGAAGTAGTCCAATTCAAGTTTTAGGTACCGATTATTGACTTTTTAGCTGGCTTTGGTGCCTTGGACATGAGCTAGGACCTTAAGATTCTGCATGAAAGGAGGACTAGCAGCCGCGTTGCACGGGAGAATATGAAAAGTGTTCATATGTAGTAAAAACCTGAGAAATCGGTCCGTTTTCGTCATTTGTTATCGAATCGACTTAAAGCCAGATCGCCACATTGGCCGCTCTTATCTCTGAAACGGTTGTACTTATCGATTGCAAAGCTATGTCGCGTGCTGTGGTATGCGGAGACACTAAAAGCACCATAGTAGAACACAGATGAAGCTTCTAAGTTGATGTTATAGCCAGTAAGAAGTAGTACAATTCAAGTTTTTTCTATCGATTATTGACGTTTTAGCTGGCTTTAGTGCCTTGGACATGAGCTAGGACCTTATGATTCTGCATGAAAGGAGGACTAGCAGCCGAGTTGCACGGGAGAATGAGAAAAGTGTTCATATGTAGTAAAAACCTGAGAAATCCGTCCGCTTTCGTCATTTGTTATCGAATCTACTTAAAGCCAGATCGTCACATTGGCCGCTCTTCTCTCTGAAACGGTTGTACTTATCGTCTACAAAGCTATGTCGCGTGCTGCGATATGCGGAGACACTAAAAGCACCATAGTAGAACACAGATGAAGCTTCTAAGTTGATGTAATAGCCAGTAAGAAGTAATCCAATTCAAGTTTTAGGTATCGATTATTGACTTTTTAGCTGGCTTTGGTGCCTTGGACATGAGCTAGGACCTTAAGATTCTGCATGAAAGGAGGACTAGCAGCCGAGTTGCACGCTAGAATGAGAAAAGTGTAATATGTAGTAAAAACCTGAGAAATCCGTCCGCTTTCGTCATTTGTTATCGAATCTACTTAAAGCCAGATCGTCACATTGGCCGCTCTTCTCTCTGAAACGGTTGTACTTATCGTCTGCAAAGCTATGTCGCGTGCTGCGGTATGCGGAGACACTAAAAGCACCATAGTAGAACACAGATGAAGCTTCTAAGTTGATGTAATACCCAGTAAGACGTAGTACAATTCAAGTTTTAGGTATCGAATGTTGACTTTATAGCTGGCTTTGGTGCCTTGGACATGACCTAGGACCTTAACATTCTGCATGAAAGGAGGACTAGCAGCCGAGTTGCACGGGAGAATGTGAAAAGTGTTCATATGTAGTAAAAACCTGAGAAATACGTCCGTTTTCGTCATTTGTTATCGAATCGACTTAAAGCCAGATCGTCACATTGGCCGCTCTCCTCTCTGAATCGGTTGTACTTATCGTCTGCAAAGCTATGTCACGTGCTGCGGGATCTGGAGACACTAAAATCACCACAGTAGAACACAGATGAAGCTTCTAAGTTGATGTAATAACCAGTAAGAAGTGGTCCAATTCAAGTTTTAGGTATCGATTATTGACTTTTTAGCTGGCTTTGGTGCCTTGGACATGAGCTAGGACCTTAACAATCTGCATGAAAGGAGGACTAGCAGCCGAGTTGCACGGGAGAATGTGAAAAGTGTTCATATGTAGTAAAAACCTGAGAAATACGTCCGTTTTCGTCATTTGTTATCGAATCGACTTAAAGCCAGATCGTCACATTTTCCGCTCTTCTCTCTGAAACGGTTGTACTTATGGTCTGCAAAGCTATGTCGCGTGCTGCGGTATGCGGAGACACTAAAAGCACCATAGTAGAACACAGATGAAGCTTCTAAGTTGATGTAATAGCCAGTAAGAAGTAGTACAATTCAAGTTTTAGGTATCGATTATTGAATTTTACCTGGCTTTGGTGCATTGGACATGAGCTAGGACCTTATGATTCTGCATGAAAGGAGGACTAGCAGCCGAGTTGCACGGGAGAATATGAAAAGTGTTCATATGTAGTAAAAACCTGAGAAATCGGTCCGTTTTCGTCATTTGTTATCGAATCGACTTAAAGCCAGATCGTCACATTGGCTGCTCTTCTCTCTGAAACGGTTGTACTTATCGTCTGCAAAACTATTTCGCGTGCTGCGGTATGCTGAGACACTAAAAGCACCATAGTAGAACACAGATGAAGCTTCTAAGTTGATGTAATAGCCAGGAAGAAGTAGTACAATTCAATTTTAGGTATCGATTATTGACGTTTTAGCTGGCTTTGGTGCCTTGGACATGAGGTAGTACCTTAACATTCTGCATGAAAGGAGGACTAGCAGCCGATTTGCACGGGAGAATGTGAAAAGTGTTCATATGTAGTAAAAACCTGAGAAATCCGTCCGTTTTCGTCATTTGTTATCGAATCGACTTAAAGCCAGATCGTCACATTGGCCGCTCTTCTCTCAGAAACGGTTGTACTTACCGATTTCAAAGCTATGTCGCGTGCTGCGGTATGCGGAGACACGAAAAGCACCATAGTAGAACACAGATGAAGCTTCTAAGTTGATGTAATAGCCAGTAAGAAGTAGTACAATTCAAGTTTTAGGTATCGATTATTGACTTTTTAGCTGGCTTTGGTGCCTTGGACATGAGCTAGGACCTTATGATTCTGCATGAAAGGAGGACTAGCAGCCGAGTTGCACAGGAGAATGAGAAAAGTGTTCATATGTAGTCAAAACCTGAGAAATCCGTCCACTTTCGTCATTTGTTATCGAATCGACTTAAAGCCAGATCGTCACATTGGCCGCTCTTCTCTCTGAAACGGTTGTACTTATCGTCTGCAAAGCTATGTCGCGTGCTGCGGTATGCGGAGACACTAAAAGCACCATAGTAGAACACAGATGAAGCTTTTAAGTTGATGTAATACCCAGTAAGACGTAGTACAATTCAAGTTTTAGGTATCGATTATTGACTTTATAGCTGGCTTTGGTGCCTTGGACATGACCTAGGACCTTAACATTCTGCATGAAAGGAGGACTAGCAGCCGAGTTGCACGGGAGAATGTGAAAAGTGTTCATATGTAGTAAAAACCTGAGAAATACGTCCGTTTTCGTCATTTGTTATCGAATCGACTTAAAGCCAGATCGTCACATTGGCCGCTCTCCTCTCTGAATCGGTTGTACTTATCGTCTGCAAAGCTATGTCGCGTGCTGCGGTATGCGGAGACACTAAAAGCACCATAGTAGAACACAGATGAAGCTTCTAAGTTGATGTAATAGCCAGTAAGAAGTAGTACAATTCAAGTTTTAGGTATCGATTATTGACTTTTTAGCTGGCTTTGGTGCCTTGGACATGAGCTAGTTCCTTACGATTCTGCATGAAAGGAGGACTAGCAGCCGAGTTGCACGGGAGAATGTGAAAAGTGTTCATATGTAATAAAAACCTTAAAAATCCGTCCGTTTTCGTCATTTGTTATCGAATCGATTAAAGCCAGATCGTCACATTGGCCGCTCTTCTCTCTGAAACGGTTGTACTTATCGTCTGCAAAGCTATGTCGCGTGCTGCGGTATGCGGAGACACTAAAAGCACCATAGTAGAACACAGATGAAGCTTCTAAGTTGATGTAATAGCCAGTAAGAAGTAGTACAATACAAGTTTTAGGTATCGATTATTGACTTTTTAGCTGGCTTTGGTGCCTTGGACATGAGCTAGTTCCTTACGATTCTGCATGAAAGGAGGACTAGCAGCCGAGTTGCACGGGAGAATGTGAAAAGTGTTCATATGTAATAAAAACCTTAAAAATCCGTCCGTTTTCGTTATTTGTTATCGAATCGACTTAAAGCCAGATCGTCACATTGGCCGCTCTTCTCTCTGAAACGCATGTACTTATCGTCTGCTAAGCTATGTCGCGTGCTGCGGTATGCGGAGATAGTAAAAGCACAATAGTAGAACACAGATGAATCTTCTATGTTGATGTAATACCCAGTAAGAAGTAGTACAATTCTAGTTTTAGGTATCGATTATTTACATTTTAGCTGTCTTTGGTGCCTTGGACATGAGCTAGGACCTCAAGATTCTGCATGAAAGGAGGACTAGCAGCCGAGTTGCACGGGAGAATGTGAAAATTGTTCATATGTAGTAAAAACCTGAGAAATCCGTCCGTTTTCGTCATTTGTTATCGAATCGACTTAAAGCCAGATCGTCACATTGGCCGCTCTTCTCTCTGAAACGCTTGTACTTCTCGTCTGCAAAGCTATGTCGCGTGCTGCGGAATGCGGAGACACTAAAATCACCATAGTAGAACACAGATGAAGCTTCTAAGTTGTTGTAATAGCCAGTAAGAAGTAGTACAATTCAAGTTTTAGGTATCGATTATTGACTTTTTAGCTGGCTTTGGTGCCTTGGACATGAGCTAGTTCCTTACGATTCTGCATGAAAGGAGGACTAGCAGCCGAGTTGCACGGGAGAATGTGAAAAGTGTTCATATGTAATAAAAACCTTAAAAATCCGTCCGTTTTCGTCATTTGTTATCGAATCGACTTAAAGCCAGATCGTCACATTGGCCGCTCTTCTCTCTGAAACGCATGTACTTATCGTCTGCAAAGCTATGTCGCGTGCTGCGGAATGCGGAGACACTAAAATCACCATAGTAGAACACAGATGAAGCTTCTAAGTTGATGTAATAGCCAGTAAGAAGTAGTACAATTCAAGTTTTAGGTATCGATTATTGACTTTTAGGCTGGCTTTGGTGCCTTGGTCATGAGCTAGGACATTAAGATTCTGCATGAAAGGAGGACTAGCAGCCGAGTTGCACGGGAGAATGTGAAAAGTGTTCATATGTAATAAAAACCTTAAAAATCCGTCCGTTTTCGTCATTTGTTATCGAATCGACTTAAAGCCAGATCGTCACATTGGCCGCTCTTCTCTCTGAAACGGTTGTACTTATCGTCTGCAAAGCTATGTCGCGTGCTGCGGTATGTGGAGACACTAAAAGCACCATAGTAGAACACAGATGAAGCTTCTAAGTTGATGTAATAGCCAGTAAGAAGTAGTACAATTCAAGTTTTAGGTATCGATTATTGACTTTTTAGCTGGCTTTGGTGCCTTGGACATGAGCTAGGACCTTACGATTCTGCATGAAACGAGGGCTAGCAGCCGAGTTGCACGGGGGAATGTGAAAAGTGTTCATATGTAGTAAAAACCTTAGAAATCCGTCCGTTTTCGTCATTTGTTATCGAATCGACTTAAAGCCAGATCGTCACATTGGCCGCTCTTCTCTCTGAAACGGTTGTACTTTTCGTCTGCAAAACTATGTCGCGTGCTGCGGCATGCGGAGAATCTAAAAGCACCGTAGTAGAACAAAGATGAACCTTCTAAGCTGATGTAATAGCCAGTAAGAAGTAGAACAATTCAAGTTTTAGGTATTGATTATTGACTTTTTAGCTGGCTTTGGTGCCATGGACATGGGCTAGGACCTTAAGATTCTGCATGAAAGGAGGACTAGCAGCCGAGTTGCAAGGGAGAATGTGAAAAGTGTTCATATGTAGTAAAAACCTGAGAAATCGGTCCGTTTTCGTCATTTGTTATCGAATCGATTAAAGCCAGATCGTCACATTGGCCGCTCTACTCTCTGAAACGGTTGTACGTATCGTCTGCAAAGCTATGTCGCGTGCTGCGGTATGTGGAGACACTAAAAGCACCATAGTAGAACACAGATGAAGCTTCTAAGTTGATGTAATAGCCAGTAAGAAGTAGTACAATTCAAGTTTTAGGTATCGATTATTGACTTTTTAGCTGGCTTTGGGGCCTTGGACATAAGCTAGGACCTTAAGATTCTGCATGAAAGGAGGACTAGCAGCCGAGTTGCCCAGGAGAATGTGAAAAGTGTTCATATGTAAAAAAATACCGGAGAAATCCGTCCGTTTTCGTCATTTGTTATCGAATCGACTTAAAGCCAGATCGTCACATTGGCCGCTCTTCTCTCTGAAACGGTTGTACTTATCGTCTGCAAAGCTATGACGCGTGCTGCGGTATGCGGAGACACTACAAGCACCATAGTAGAACACAGATGAAGCTTCTAAGTTGATGTAATAGCCAGTAAGAAGTAGTACAATTCAAGTTTTAGGTATCGATTATTGACTTTTTAGCTGGCTTTGGTGCCTTGGACATGAGCTAGTTCCTTACGATTCTGCATGAAAGGAGGACTAGCAGCCGAGTTGCACGGGAGAATGTGAAAAGTGTTCATATGCAATAAAAACCTTAAAAATCCGTCCGTTTTCGTCATTTGTTATCGAATCGACTTAAAGCCAGATCGTCACATTGGCCGCTCTCCTCTCTGAATCGGTTGTACTTATCGTCTGCAAAGCTATGTCAGCGTGCTGCGGTATGCGGAGACACTAAAAGCACCATAGTAGAACACAGATGAAGCTTCTAAGTTGATGTAATAGCCAGTAAGAAGTAGTACAATTCAAGTTTTAGGTATCGATTATTGACTTTTTAGCTGGCTTTGGTGCCTTGGACATGAGCTAGTTCCTTACGATTCTGCATGAAAGGAGGACTAGCAGCCGAGTTGCACGGGAGAATGTGAAAAGTGTTCATATGTAATAAAAACCTTAAAAATCCGTCCGTTTTCGTCATTTGTTATCGAATCGATTAAAGCCAGATCGTCACATTGGCCGCTCTTCTCTCTGAAACGGTTGTACTTATCGTCTGCAAAGCTATGTCGCGTGCTGCGGTATGCGGAGACACTAAAAGCACCATAGTAGAACACAGATGAAGCTTCTAAGTTGATGTAATAGCCAGTAAGAAGTAGTACAATTCAAGTTTTAGGTATCGATTATTGACTTTTTAGCTGGCTTTGGTGCCTTGGACATAAGCTAGGACCTTAAGATTCTGCATGAAAGGAGGACTAGCAGCCGAGTTGCCCAGGAGAATGTGAAAAGTGTTCACATGTAAAAAAATACCGGAGAAATCCGTCCGTTTTCGTCATTTGTTATCGAATCGACTTAAAGCCAGATCGTCACATTGGCCGCTCTTCTCTCTTAAACGGTTGTACTTATCGTCTGCAAAGCTATGACGCGTGCTGCGGTATGCGGAGACACTAAAAGCACCATAGTAGAACACAGATGAAGCTTCTAAGTTGATGTAATAGCCAGTAAGAAGTAGTACAATTCAAGTTTTAGGTATCGATTATTGACTTTTTAGCTGGCTTTGGTGCCTTGGACATGAGCTAGTTCCTTACGATTCTGCATGAAAGGAGGACTAGCAGCCGAGTTGCACGGGAGAATGTGAAAAGTGTTCATATGTAATAAAAACCTTAAAAATCCGTCCGTTTTCGTCATTTGTTATCGAATCGACTTAAAGCCAGATCGTCACATTGGCCGCTCTTCTCTCTGAAACGGTTGTACTTACCGTCTGCAAAGCTATGTCGCGTGCTGCGGTATGTGGAGACACTAAAAGCACCATAGTAGAACACAGATGAAGCTTCTAAGTTGATGTAATAGCCAGTAAGAAGTAGTACAATTCAAGTTTTAGGTATCGATTATTGACTTTTTAGCTGGCTTTGGTGCCTTGGACATGAGCTAGGACCTTACGATTCTGCATGAAACGAGGGCTAGCAGCCGAGTTGCACGGGAGAATGTGAAAAGTGTTCATATATAGTAAAAACCTTAGAAATCCGTCCGTTTTCGTCATTTGTTATCGAATCGACTTAAAGCCAGATCGTCACATTGGCCGCTCTTCTCTCTGAAACGGTTGTACTTTTCGTCTGCAAAACTATGTCGCGTGCTGCGGCATGCGGAGAATCTACAAGCACCGTAGTAGAACAAAGATGAACCTTCTAAGCTGATGTAATAGCCAGTAAGAAGTAGAACAATTCAAGTTTTAGGTATTGATTATTGACTTTTTAGCTGGCTTTGGTGCCATGGACATGGGCTAGGACCTTAAGATTCCGCATGAAAGGAGGACTAGCAGCCGAGTTGCAAGGGAGAATGTGAAAAGTGTTCATATGTAGTAAAAACCTGAGAAATCGGTCCGTTTTCGTCATTTGTTATCGAATCGATTAAAGCCAGATCGTCACATTGGCCGCTCTACTCTCTGAAACGGTTGTACGTATCGTCTGCAAAGCTATGTCGCGTGCTGCGGTATGCGGAGACACTACAATCACCATAGTAGAACACAGATGTAGTTTCTAAGTTGATGTAATAGCCAGTAAGAAGTAGTACAACTCAAGTTTTAGGTATCGATTATTGACTTTTTAGCTGGCTTTGGTGCCTTGGACATAAGCTAGGACCTTAAGATTCTGCATGAAAGGAGGACTAGCAGCCGAGTTGCCCAGGAGAATGTGAAAAGTGTTCATATGTAAAAAAATACTTGAGAAATCCGTCCGTTTTCGTCATTTGTTATCGAATCGACTTAAAGCCAGATCGTCACATTGGTCGCTCTTCTCTCTGACACGGTTGTACTTATCGTCAACAAAGATATGTCGCGTGCTGCGGTATGGGGAGACACTAAAATCACCATAGTAGAACACAGATGAAGCTTCTAAGTTGTTGTAATAGCCAGTAAGAAGTAGTACAATTCAAGTTTTAGGTATCGATTATTGACTTTTTAGCTGGCTTTGGTGCTTTGGACATGAGCTAGGACTTTAAGATTCTGCATAAAAGGAGGACTAGCAGCCCAGTTGCACGGGAGAATGTGAAAAGTGTTCATATGTAGTTAAAACCTGAGACATCCGTCCGTTTTCGTCATTTGTTATCGAATCGACTTAAAGCCAGATCGTCACATTGGCCGCTCTTTTCTCTGAAACGGTTGTACTTATCGTCTGCAAAGCTATGTCACGTGCTGCGGTATGCGGAGACACTAAAAGCACCATAGTAGAACACAGATGAAGCTTCTAAGTTGATGTAATAGCCAGTAAGAAGTAGTACAATTCAAGTTTTAGGTATCGATTATTGACTTTTTAGCTGGCTTTGGTGCCTTGGACATGAGCTAGTTCCTTACGATTCTGCATGAAAGGAGGACTAGCAGCCGAGTTGCACGGGAGAATGTGAAAAGTGTTCATATGTAATAAAAACCTTAAAAATCCGTCCGTTTTCGTCATTTGTTATCGAATCGACTTAAAGCCAGATCGTCACATTGGCCGCTCTTCTCTCTGAAACGGTTGTACTTATCGTCTGCAAAGCTATGTCGCTTGCTGCGGTATGTGGAGACACTAAAAGCACCATAGTAGAACACAGATGAAGCTTCTAAGTTGATGTAATAGCCAGTAAGAAGTAGTACAATTCAAGTTTTAGGTATCGATTATTGACTTTTTAGCTGGCTTTGGTGCCTTGGACATGAGCTAGGACCTTACGATTCTGCATGAAAGGAGGGCTAGCAGCCGAGTTGCACGGGAGAATGTGAAAAGTGTTCATATGTAGTAAAAACCTTAGAAATCCGTCCGTTTTCGTCATTTGTTATCGAATCGACTTAAAGCCAGATCGTCACATTGGCCGCTCTTCTCTCTGAAACGCTTGTACTTATCGTCTGAAAAGCTATGTCGCGTGCTGCGGTATGCAGAGACACTAAAAGCACCATAGTAGAACACAGATGAAGCTTCTAAGATGATGTAATAGCCAGTAAGAAGTAGTACAATTCATGTTTTAGGTATCGATTATTGACTTTTTAGCTGGCTTTGGTGACTTGGACATGAGCTAGGACCTTAAGATTCAGCATGAAAGGAGGACTAGCAGCCGAGTTGCATGGGAGAATGTGAAAAGTGTTCATATGTAGTAAAAACCTGAGAAATCCGTCCGTTTTCGTCATTTGTTATCGAATCGACTTAAAGCCAGATCGTCACATTGGCCGCTCTTCTCTCTGAAACGGTTATACTTCTCGTCTGCAAAGCTATGTCGCGTGCTGCGGTATGCGGAGACATTGAAATCACCATAGTAGAACACAGATGAAGCATCTAAGTTGATGTAATAGCCAGTAAGAAGTAGTCCAATTCAAGTTTTAGGTATCGATTATTGACTTTTTAGCTGGCTTTGGTGACTTGGACATGAGCTAGGACCTTAAGATTCTGCATGGAAGGAGGACTAGCAGCCGAGATGCACGGGAGAATGTGAAAAGTGTTCATATCTAAAAAAAAAAGAAACCTGAGAAATCGGTCCGTTTTCGTCATTTGTTATCGAATCGACTTAAAGCCAGATCGTCACATTGGTCGCTCTTCTCTCTGAAACGGTTGTACTTATCGTCTACAAAGCAATGTCGCGTGCTTCGGTATGCGGAGACACTAAAATCACCATAGTAGAACACAGATGAAGCTTCTATGTTGATGTAATAGAAGGTAAGAAGTAGTACAATTCAAGTTGTAGGTATCGATTATTGACTTTTTAGCTGGCTTTGGTGCCTTGGACATGAGCTAGGACCTTACGATTCTGCATGAAAGGAGGACTAGCAGCCGAGTTGCACGGGAGAATGTGAAAAGTGTTCATACGTAGTAAAAACCTTAGAAATCCGTCCGTTTTCGTCATTTGTTATCGAATCGACTTAAAGCCAGATCGTCACATTGGCCGCTCTTCTCTCTGAAACACTTGTGCTTATCGTCTGCAAAGCTATCTCGCGTGCTGCGGTATGCAGAGCCACTAAAAGCACCATAGTAGAACACAGATGAAGCTTCTAAGTTGATGTAATAGCCAGTAAGAAGTAGTACAATTCAAGTTTTAGGTATCGATTATTGACTTTTAGGCTGGCTTTGGTGCCTTGGACATGAGCTAGGACCTTAAGACTCTGCATGAAAGGAGGACTAGCAGCCGAGTTGCACGGGAGAATGTGAAAATTGTTCATATGTAGTAAAAACCTGAGAAATCCGTCCGTTTTCGTCATTTGTTATCGAATCGACTTAAAGCCAGATCGTCACATTGGCCGCTCTTCTCTCTGAAACGCTTGTACTTCTCGTCTGCAAAGCTATGTCGCGTGCTGCGGAATGCGGAGACACTAAAATCACCATAGTAGAACACAGATGAAGCTTCTAAGTTGTTGTAATAGCCAGTAAGAAGTAGTACAATTCAAGTTTTAGGTATCGATTATTGACTTTTTAGCTGGCTTTGGTGCCTTGGACATGAGCTAGTTCCTTACGATTCTGCATGAAAGGAGGACTAGCAGCCGAGTTGCACGGGAGAATGTGAAAAGTGTTCATATGTAATAAAAACCTTAAAAATCCGTCCGTTTTCGTCATTTGTTATCGAATCGACTTAAAGCCAGATCGTCACATTGGCCGCTCTTCTCTCTGAAACGCATGTACTTATCGTCTGCAAAGCTATGTCGCGTGCTGCGGAATGCGGAGACACTAAAATCACCATAGTAGAACACAGATGAAGCTTCTAAGTTGATGTAATAGCCAGTAAGAAGTAGTACAATTCAAGTTTTAGGTATCGATTATTGACTTTTAGGCTGGCTTTGGTGCCTTGGTCATGAGCTAGGACATTAAGATTCTGCATGAAAGGAGGACTAGCAGCCGAGTTGCACGGGAGAATGTGAAAAGTGTTCATATGTAATAAAAACCTTAAAAATCCGTCCGTTTTCGTCATTTGTTATCGAATCGACTTAAAGCCAGATCGTCACATTGGCCGCTCTTCTCTCTGAAACGGTTGTACTTATCGTCTGCAAAGCTATGTCGCGTGCTGCGGTATGTGGAGACACTAAAAGCACCATAGTAGAACACAGATGAAGCTTCTAAGTTGATGTAATAGCCAGTAAGAAGTAGTACAATTCAAGTTTTAGGTATCGATTATTGACTTTTTAGCTGGCTTTGGTGCCTTGGACATGAGCTAGGACCTTACGATTCTGCATGAAACGAGGGCTAGCAGCCGAGTTGCACGGGGGAATGTGAAAAGTGTTCATATGTAGTAAAAACCTTAGAAATCCGTCCGTTTTCGTCATTTGTTATCGAATCGACTTAAAGCCAGATCGTCACATTGGCCGCTCTTCTCTCTGAAACGGTTGTACTTTTCGTCTGCAAAACTATGTCGCGTGCTGCGGCATGCGGAGAATCTAAAAGCACCGTAGTAGAACAAAGATGAACCTTCTAAGCTGATGTAATAGCCAGTAAGAAGTAGAACAATTCAAGTTTTAGGTATTGATTATTGACTTTTTAGCTGGCTTTGGTGCCATGGACATGGGCTAGGACCTTAAGATTCTGCATGAAAGGAGGACTAGCAGCCGAGTTGCAAGGGAGAATGTGAAAAGTGTTCATATGTAGTAAAAACCTGAGAAATCGGTCCGTTTTCGTCATTTGTTATCGAATCGATTAAAGCCAGATCGTCACATTGGCCGCTCTACTCTCTGAAACGGTTGTACGTATCGTCTGCAAAGCTATGTCGCGTGCTGCGGTATGTGGAGACACTAAAAGCACCATAGTAGAACACAGATGAAGCTTCTAAGTTGATGTAATAGCCAGTAAGAAGTAGTACAATTCAAGTTTTAGGTATCGATTATTGACTTTTTAGCTGGCTTTGGGGCCTTGGACATAAGCTAGGACCTTAAGATTCTGCATGAAAGGAGGACTAGCAGCCGAGTTGCCCAGGAGAATGTGAAAAGTGTTCATATGTAAAAAAATACCGGAGAAATCCGTCCGTTTTCGTCATTTGTTATCGAATCGACTTAAAGCCAGATCGTCACATTGGCCGCTCTTCTCTCTGAAACGGTTGTACTTATCGTCTGCAAAGCTATGACGCGTGCTGCGGTATGCGGAGACACTAAAAGCACCATAGTAGAACACAGATGAAGCTTCTAAGTTGATGTAATAGCCAGTAAGAAGTAGTACAATTCAAGTTTTAGGTATCGATTATTGACTTTTTAGCTGGCTTTGGTGCCTTGGACATGAGCTAGTTCCTTACGATTCTGCATGAAAGGAGGACTAGCAGCCGAGTTGCACGGGAGAATGTGAAAAGTGTTCATATGCAATAAAAACCTTAAAAATCCGTCCGTTTTCGTCATTTGTTATCGAATCGACTTAAAGCCAGATCGTCACATTGGCCGCTCTCCTCTCTGAATCGGTTGTACTTATCGTCTGCAAAGCTATGTCGCGTGCTGCGGTATGCGGAGACACTAAAAGCACCATAGTAGAACACAGATGAAGCTTCTAAGTTGATGTAATAGCCAGTAAGAAGTAGTACAATTCAAGTTTTAGGTATCGATTATTGACTTTATAGCTGGCTTTGGTGCCTTGGACATGACCTAGGACCTTAACATTCTGCATGAAGGGAGGACTAGCAGCCGAGTTGCACGGGAGAATGTGAAAAGTGTTCATATGTAGTAAAAACCTGAGAAATACGTCCGTTTTCGTCATTTGTTATCGAATCGACTTAAAGCCAGATCGTCACATTGGCCGCTCTCCTCTCTGAATCGGTTGTACTTATCGTCTGCAAAGCTATGTCGCGTGCTGCGGTATGCGGAGACACTAAAAGCACCATAGTAGAACACAGATGAAGCTTCTAAGTTGATGTAATAGCCAGTAAGAAGTAGTACAATTCAAGTTTTAGGTAACGATTATTGACTTTTTAGCTGGCTTTGGTGCCTTGGACATGAGCTAGTTCCTTACGATTCTGCAAGAAAGGAGGACTAGCAGCCGAGTTGCACGGGAGAATGTGAAAAGTGTTCATATGTAATAAAAACCTTAAAAATCCGTCCGTTTTCGTCATTTGTTATCGAATCGATTAAAGCCAGATCGTCACATTGGCCGCTCTTCTCTCTGAAACGGTTGTACTTATCGTCTGCAAAGCTATGTCGCGTGCTGCGGTATGCGGAGACACTAAAAGCACCATAGTAGAACACAGATGAAGCTTCTAAGTTGATGTAATAGCCAGTAAGAAGTAGTACAATTCAAGTTTTAGGTATCGATTATTGACTTTTTAGCTGGCTTTGGTGCCTTGGACATAAGCTAGGACCTTAAGATTCTGCATGAAAGGAGGACTAGCAGCCGAGTTGCCCAGGAGAATGTGAAAAGTGTTCATATGTAAAAAAATACCGGAGAAATCCGTCCGTTTTCGTCATTTGTTATCGAATCGACTTAAAGCCAGATCGTCACATTGGCCGCTCTTCTCTCTGAAACGGTTGTACTTATCGTCTGCAAAGCTATGACGCGTGCTGCGGTATGCGGAGACACTAAAAGCACCATAGTAGAACACAGATGAAGCTTCTAAGTTGATGTAATAGCCAGTAAGAAGTAGTACAATTCAAGTTTTAGGTATCGATTATTGACTTTTTAGCTGGCTTTGGTGCCTTGGACATGAGCTAGTTCCTTACGATTCTGCATGAAAGGAGGACTAGCAGCCGAGTTGCACGGGAGAATGTGAAAAGTGTTCATATGTAATAAAAACCTTAAAAATCCGTCCGTTTTCGTCATTTGTTATCGAATCGACTTAAAGCCAGATCGTCACATTGGCCGCTCTTCTCTCTGAAACGGTTGTACTTACCGTCTGCAAAGCTATGTCGCGTGCTGCGGTATGTGGAGACACTAAAAGCACCATAGTAGAACACAGATGAAGCTTCTAAGTTGATGTAATAGCCAGTAAGAAGTAGTACAATTCAAGTTTTAGGTATCGATTATTGACTTTTTAGCTGGCTTTGGTGCCTTGGACATGAGCTAGGACCTTACGATTCTGCATGAAACGAGGGCTAGCAGCCGAGTTGCACGGGAGAATGTGAAAAGTGTTCATATATAGTAAAAACCTTAGAAATCCGTCCGTTTTCGTCATTTGTTATCGAATCGACTTAAAGCCAGATCGTCACATTGGCCGCTCTTCTCTTTGAAACGGTTGTATTTTTCGTCTGCAAAACTATGTCGCGTGCTGCGGCATGCGGAGAATCTACAAGCACCGTAGTAGAACAAAGATGAACCTTCTAAGCTGATGTAATAGCCAGTAAGAAGTAGAACAATTCAAGTTTTAGGTATTGATTATTGACTTTTTAGCTGGCTTTGGTGCCATGGACATGGGCTAGGACCTTAAGATTCCGCATGAAAGGAGGACTAGCAGCCGAGTTGCAAGGGAGAATGTGAAAAGTGTTCATATGTAGTAAAAACCTGAGAAATCGGTCCGTTTTCGTCATTTGTTATCGAATCGATTAAAGCCAGATCGTCACATTGGCCGCTCTACTCTCTGAAACGGTTGTACGTATCGTCTGCAAAGGTATGTCGCGTGCTGCGGTATGCGGAGACACTACAATCACCATAGTAGAACACAGATGTAGTTTCTAAGTTGATGTAATAGCCAGTAAGAAGTAGTACAACTCAAGTTTTAGGTATCGATTATTGACTTTTTAGCTGGCTTTGGTGCCTTGGACATAAGCTAGGACCTTAAGATTCTGCATGAAAGGAGGACTAGCAGCCGAGTTGCCCAGGAGAATGTGAAAAGTGTTCATATGTAAAAAAATACTTGAGAAATCCGTCCGTTTTCGTCATTTGTTATCGAATCGACTTAAAGCCAGATCGTCACATTGGTCGCTCTTCTCTCTGACACGGTTGTACTTATCGTCAACAAAGATATGTCGCGTGCTGCGGTATGGGGAGACACTAAAATCACCATAGTAGAACACAGATGAAGCTTCTAAGTTGTTGTAATAGCCAGTAAGAAGTAGTACAATTCAAGTTTTAGGTATCGATTATTGACTTTTTAGCTGGCTTTGGTGCCTTGGACATGAGCTAGGACCTTACGATTCTGCATGAAAGGAGGGCTAGCAGCCGAGTTGCACGGGAGAATGTGAAAAGTGTTCATATGTAGTAAAAACCTTAGAAATCCGTCCGTTTTCGTCATTTGTTATCGAATCGACTTAAAGCCAGATCGTCACATTGGCCGCTCTTCTCTCTGAAACGCTTGTACTTATCGTCTGAAAAGCTATGTCGCGTGCTGCGGTATGCAGAGACACTAAAAGCACCATAGTAGAACACAGATGAAGCTTCTAAGATGATGTAATAGCCAGTAAGAAGTAGTACAATTCATGTTTTAGGTATCGATTATTGACTTTTTAGCTGGCTTTGGTGACTTGGACATGAGCTAGGACCTTAAGATTCAGCATGAAAGGAGGACTAGCAGCCGAGTTGCATGGGAGAATGTGAAAAGTGTTCATATGTAGTAAAAACCTGAGAAATCCGTCCGTTTTCGTCATTTGTTATCGAATCGACTTAAAGCCAGATCGTCACATTGGCCGCTCTTCTCTCTGAAACGGTTATACTTCTCGTCTGCAAAGCTATGTCGCGTGCTGCGGTATGCGGAGACATTGAAATCACCATAGTAGAACACAGATGAAGCATCTAAGTTGATGTAATAGCCAGTAAGAAGTAGTCCAATTCAAGTTTTAGGTATCGATTATTGACTTTTTAGCTGGCTTTGGTGACTTGGACATGAGCTAGGACCTTAAGATTCTGCATGGAAGGAGGACTAGCAGCCGAGATGCACGGGAGAATGTGAAAAGTGTTCATATCTAAAAAAAAAAGAAACCTGAGAAATCGGTCCGTTTTCGTCATTTGTTATCGAATCGACTTAAAGCCAGATCGTCACATTGGTCGCTCTTCTCTCTGAAACGGTTGTACTTATCGTCTACAAAGCAATGTCGCGTGCTGCGGTATGCGGAGACACTAAAATCACCATAGTAGAACACAGATGAAGCTTCTATGTTGATGTAATAGAAGGTAAGAAGTAGTACAATTCAAGTTGTAGGTATCGATTATTGACTTTTTAGCTGGCTTTGGTGCCTTGGACATGAGCTAGGACCTTACGATTCTGCATGAAAGGAGGACTAGCAGCCGAGTTGCACGGGAGAATGTGAAAAGTGTTCATACGTAGTAAAAACCTTAGAAATCCGTCCGTTTTCGTCATTTGTTATCGAATCGACTTAAAGCCAGATCGTCACATTGGCCGCTCTTCTCTCTGAAACACTTGTGCTTATCGTCTGCAAAGCTATCTCGCGTGCTGCGGTATGCAGAGCCACTAAAAGCACCATAGTAGAACACAGATAAAAGCTTCTAAGTTGATGTAATAGCCAGTAAGAAGTAGTACAATTCATGTTTTAGGTATCGATTATTGACTTCTTAGCTGGCTTTGGTGCCTTGGACATGAGCTAGGACCTTAAGACTCTGCATGAAAGGAGGACTAGCAGCCGAGTTGCACGGGAGAATGTGAAAAGTGTTCATATGTAGTAAAAACCTGAGAAATCCGTCCGTTTTCGTCATTTGTTATCGAATCGACTTAAAGCCAGATCGTCAAATTTGCCGCTCTTTTCTCTGAAACGGTTGTACTTATCGTCTGCAAAGCTATGTCACGTGCTGCGGTATGAGGAGACACTAAAATCACCACAGTAGAACACAGATGAAGCTTCTAAGTTGATGTAATATCCAGTAAGAAGTAGTAAAATTCGAGTTTTAGTTATCGATTATTGACTTTTTAGCTGGCTTTGGTGCCTTGGACATGAGCTAGGACCTTAAGATTCTGCATGAAAGGAGGACTAGCAGCCGAGTTCCACGGGAGAATGTGAAAAGTGTTCATATGTAGTAAAAACCTGAGAAATCCCTCCGTTTTCGTCATTTGTTATCGAATCGACTTAAAGCCAGATCGACACATTGGCCGCTCTTCTCTCTGAAACGGTTGTGCTTATCGTCTGCAAAACTATGTCGCGTGCTGCGGTATGCTGAGACACTAAAAGCACCATAATAGAACACAGATGGAGCTTCTAAGTTGATGTAATAGCCAGTAAGAAGTAGTACAATTCAAGTTTTAGGTATTGAATATGGAACTTTTAGCTGGCTTTGGTGCCTTGGACATGAGCTAGGACCTTAAGATTCTGCATGAAAGGAGGACTAGCAGCCGAGTTGCACGGGAGAATGTGAAAAGTGTTCAAATGTAGTAAAAACCTGAGAAATACGTCCGTTTTCGTCATTTGTTTTCGAATCGACTTAAAGCCAGATCGTCACATTGGCCGCTCTTCTCTCTGAAACGCTTGTAGCTATCGTCTGCAAAGCTATGTCGCGTGCTGCGGTATGCGGAGACACTAAAATCACCATAGTAGAACACAGATGAAGCATCTAAGTTGATGTAATAGCGAGTAAGAAGTAATCCAATTCAAGTTGTAGGTATCGATTATTGACTTTTTAGCTGGCTTTGGTGCCTTGGACATGAGCTAGGACCTTAAGATTCTGCATGAAAGGAGCACTAGCAGCCGAGTTGCACGGGAGAATGTGAAAAGTGTTCATATGCAGTAAAAACCTGAGACATCCGTCCGTTTTCGTCATTTGTTATCGAATCGACTTAAAGCCAGATCGTCACATTGGCCGCTCTTCTCTCTGAAACGGTTGTACTTATCGTCTGCAAAGCTATGTCGCGTGCTGCGGTATGCGGACACACTAAAAGCACCATAGTAGAACACAGATGAAGCATCTAAGTTGATGTAATAGCCAGTACGAAGTAGTACAATTCAAGTTTTAGGTATCGATTATTGACTTTTTA
Source organism: Schistocerca gregaria (assembly GCF_023897955.1). Taxonomy (NCBI): domain Eukaryota; kingdom Metazoa; phylum Arthropoda; class Insecta; order Orthoptera; family Acrididae; genus Schistocerca; species Schistocerca gregaria. The sequence continues at coordinate 2,254,380 of NW_026061973.1, forward strand.
GCTGGCTTTGGTGCCTTGGACATGAGCTAGGACCTTACGATCTACATCTACATCTACATCTACATTCTGCATGAAAGGAGGACTAGCAGCCGAGTTGCACGGGAGAATGTGAAAAGTGTTCATATGTAATAAAAACCTTAAAAATCCGTCCGTTTTCCTCATTTGTTATCGAATCGGCTTAAAGCCAGATCGTCACATTGGCCGCTCTTCTCTCTGAAACGCTTGTACTTATCGTCTGCAAAGCTATGTCGCGTGCTGCGGTATGGGGACACACTAATATCACCATAGTAGAACACAGATGAAGCTTCTAAGTTGATGTAATAGCCAGTAAGAAGTAGTACAATTCAAGTTTTAGGTATCGATTATTGACTTTTTAGCTGGCTTTGGTGCCTTGGACATGAGCTAGGACCTTAAGATTCTGCATGAAAGGAGGACTAGCAGCCGAGTTGCATGGGAGAATGTGAAAAGTGTTCATATGTAGTAAAAACCTAAGAAATCCGTCCATTTTCGTCATTTGTTATCGAATCGACTTAAAGCCAGATCGTCACATTGGCCGCTCTTCTCTCTGAAACGCTTGTACTTATCGTCTGCAAAGCTATGTCGCGTACTGCGGTATGCGGAGACACTAAAATCACCATAGTAGAACACAGATGAAGCTTCTAAGTTGATGTAATAGCCAGTAAGAAGTAGTACAATTCAAGTTTTAGGTATCGATTATTGAATTTTTAGCTGGCTTTGGTGCCTTGAACATGAGCTAGGACCTTAACATTCTGCATGAATGGAGGACCAGCAGCCGAGTTACACGGGAGAATGTGAAAACTGTTCATATGTAATAAAAACCTTAGAAATCCGTCCGATTTCGTAATTTATTATCGAATCGACTTAAAGCCAGATCGTCACATTGGCCGCTCTTCTCTCTGAAACGCTTGTACTTATCATCTGCAAAGCTATGTCGCGTGCTGCGGTATGCGGAGACACTAAAATCACCATAGTAGAACACAGATGAAGCATCTAAGTTGATGTAATAGCCAGTAAGAAGTAGTGCAATTCAAGTTTTAGGTATCGATTATTGACTTTTTAGCTGGCTTTGGTGCCTTGGACATGAGCTAGGACCTTAAGATTCTGCATGAAAGGAGTACTAGCAGCCGAGTTGCACGGGAGAATGTGAAAAGTGTTCATATGTAGTAAAAACCTGAGACATCCGTCCGTTTTCGTCATTTGTTATCGAATCGACTTAAAGCCAGATCGACACATTGGCCGCTCTTCTCTCTGAAACGGTTGTACTTATCGTCTGCAAAGCTATGTCGCGTGCTGCGGTATGCGGAGACACTAAAATCACCATAGTAGAAGACAGATGAAGCATCTAAGTTGATGTAATAGCCAGTAAGAAGTAATCCAATTCAAGTTTTAGGTATCGATTATTGACTTTTTAGCTGGCTTTGGTGCCTTGGACATGAGCTAGGACCTTAAGATTCTGCATGAAAGGAGGACTATCAGCCGAGTTGCAGGGGAGAATGTGAAAAGTGTTCATATGTAGTAAAAACCTGAGAAATCCGTCCGTTTCCGTCATTTGTTATTGAATCGACTTAAAGCCAGATCGTCACATTGGCCGCTCTTCTCTCTGAAACGGTTGTACTTATCGTCTGCAAAGCTATGTCGCGTGCTGCGGTATGCGGACACACTAAAAGCACCATAGTAGAACACAGATGAAGCTTCTAAGTTGATGTAATAGCCAGTAAGAAGTAGTACAATTAAAGTTTAGGTATTGGTTATTGACTTTTTACCCTTCTTTGGTGCTTTGGACATGAGCTAGGAAATTAAGATTTTGCATGAAGGAGGACTAGCAGCCGAGTTGCACGGGAGAATGTGAAAAGTGTTCATATGTAGTAAAAACCTTAGAAATCCGTCCGTTTTCGTCATTTGTTATCGAATCGACTTAAAGCCAGATCGTCACATTGGCCGCTCTTCTCACTGAAACGGTTGTACTTATCGTCTGCAAAGCTATGTCGCGTGCTGCGGTATGCGGATACACTAAAAGCACAATAGTAGAACACAGATGAAGCATCTAAGTTGATGTAATAGCCAGTAAGAAGTAGTAAAATTCAAGATTTACGTATCTGTTATTGACTTTTTAACCTTCTTTGGTGCCTTGGACACGAGCTAGGAACTTAAGACTTTGCATGAAGGAGGACTAGCAGCCGAGTTGCACGGGAGAATGTGAAAAGTGTTCATATGTAGTAAAAACCTGAGAAATCGGTCCGTTTTCGTCATTTGTTATCGAATCGACTTAAAGCCAGATCGTCACATTGGCCGCTCTTTTCTCTGAAACGGTTGTACTTATCGTCTTTAAAACTATGTCGCGTGCTGCGGTATGCGGAGAAACTAAAAGCACCGTAGTAGAACACAGATGAAGCTTCTAAGTTGATGTAATAGACAGTAAGAAGTAGTACAATTCAAGTTTTAGGTATCGATTATTGACTTTTTAGCTGGCTTTGGTGCCTTGGACATGAGCTAGGACCTTAAGATTCTGCATGAAAGGAGGACTAGCAGCCGAGTTGCACGGGAGAATGTGAAAAGTGTTCATATGGAGTAAAAACCTTAGAAATCCGTCCGTTTTCGTCATTTGTTATCGAATCGACTTAAAGCCAGATCGTCACATTGGCCGCGCTTCTCTCTGAAACGGTTGTACTTATCGTCTGCAGTGCTATGTCGCGTGCTGCGGTATGTGGAGACACTAAAAGCACCATAGTAGAACACAGATGAAGCTTCTAAGTTGATGTAATAGCCAGTAAGAAGTAGTAGAATTCAAGTTTTAGGTATCGATTATTGACTTTTTAGCTGGCTTTGGTGCCTTGGACATGAGCTAGGACCTTAAGATTCTGCATGAAAGGAGGACTAGCAGCCGAGTTGCACGGGAGAATGTGAAAAGTGTTCATATGTAGTAAAAACCTGAGAAATCCGTCCGTTTTCGTCATTTGTTATCGAATCGACTTAAAGCCAAATCGTCAAATTAGCCGCTCTTCTCTCTGAAACGGTTGTACTTATCGTCTACAAAGCTATGTCGCGTGCTGCGGTATGCGGAGACACTAAAATCACCATAGTAGAACACAGATGGAGCTTCTAAGTTGATGAAATAGCCAGTAAGAAGTAGTACAATTCAAGTTTTAGGTATCGATTATTGACTTTATAGCTAGCTTTGGTGCCTTGGACATGAGCTAGGACCTTAAGATTCTGCATGAAAGGAGGACTAGCAGCCGAGTAGCACGGGAGAATGTAAAAAGTGTTCATATGTAGTAAAAACCTGAGAAATTCGTCCGTTTTCGTCATTTGTTATCGAATCGACTTAAAGCCAGATCGTCACATTGGCCGCTCTTCTCTCTGAAACGCTTGTACTTATCGTCTGCAAAGCTATGTCGCATGCTGCGGTATGCTGAGACACTAAAAGCAGCATAGTAGAACACAGATGAAGCTTCTATGTTGATGTAATAGCCAGTAAGAAGTAGTACAATTCAAGTTTTAGGTATCGATTATTGACTTTTTAGCTGGCTTTGGTGCCTTGGACATGAGCTAGGACCTTAAGATTCTGCATGAGAGGAGGACTAGCAGCCGAGTTGCAGGGGAGAATGTAAAAAGTTTTCATATGAAGTAAAGACCTGAGTAATCCGTCCGTTTTCCTCATTTGTTATCGAATCGACTTAAAGCCAGATCGTCACATTGGCCGCTCTGCTCTCAGAAACGGTTGTACTTATCGTCTGCAAAGCTATGTCGCGTGCTGCGGTATGCGGAGACACTAAAAGCACCATAGTAGAACACAGATGAAGCTTCTAAGTTGATGTAATAGCCAGTAAGAAGTAGTATAATTCAAGTTTTAGGTATCGATTATTGACTTTTTAGCTAGCTTTGGTGCCTTGGACATGAGCTAGGACCTTAAGATTCAGCATGAAAGAAGGACTAGCAGCCGAGTTGCACGGGAGAGTGTGAAAAGTGTTCATAAGTAGTAAAAACCTGAGAAATTCGTCCGTTTTCGTCATTTGTTTTCGAATCGACTTAAAGCCAGATCGTCACATTGGCCGCTCTTCTCTCTGAAACGCTTGTACTTATCGTCTGCAAAGCTATGTCGCATGCTGCGGTATGCTGAGACACTACAAGCAGCATAGTAGAACACAGATGAAGCTTCTAAGTTGATGTAATAGCCTGTAAGAAGTAGTACATTTCAAGTTTTAGGTATTGATTATTGACTTTTTAGCTGGCTTTGGTGCCTTCGACATGAGCTAGGACCTTAAGATTCTGCATGAAAGGAGGACTAGCAGCCGAGTTGCACGGGGGAATGTGAAAAGTGTTCATATGTAGTAAAAACCTAATAAATTCGTCCGTTTTCGTCATTTGTTATCGAATCGACTTAAAGCCAGATCGTCACATTGGCCGCTCTTCTCTCTGAAACGGTTGTACTTATCGTCTGCAAAGCTATGTCGCATGCTGCGGTATGCGGAGACAATAAAAGCACCATAGTAGAACACAGATGAAGCTTCTAATTTGACGTAATAGCCAGGAAGAAGTAGTACAATTCAAGTTTTAGGTATCGACTATTGACTTTTTAGCTGGCTTTGGTGCCTTGGACATGAGCTAGGACCTTAACATTCTGCATGAAAGGAGGACTAGCAGCCGATTAGCATGGGAGAAAGTGAAAAGTGTTCATATGTAGTAAAAACCCGAGAAATCCGTCCGTTTTCGTCATTTGTTATCGTATCGTCTTAAAGCCAGATCGTCACATTAGCCGCTCTTCACTCTGAAACGGTTGTACTTATCGATTGCAAAGCTATGTCGCGTGCTGCGGTATGCGGAGACACTAAAAGCACCATAGTAGAACACAGATGAAGCTTCTAAGTAGATGTAATAGCCAGTAAGGAGTAGTACAATTCAAGTTCTAGGTATCGAATACTGACATTTAGCTAGCTTTGGTGCCTTGGACATGAGCTAGGACCTTATGATTCTGCGTGAAAGGAGGACTAGCAGCCGAGTTGCACGGGTGAATGTGAAAAGTGTTCATATGTAGTAAAAACCTGAGAAATCCGTCCGTTTTCGTCATTTGTTATCGACTCGACTTAAAGCCAGATCGTCACAATGGCCGCTCTTCTCTCTGAAACGGTTGTACTTATCGTCTGCAAAACTATGTCGCGTGCTGCGGTATGCGGAGAAACTAAAAGCACCGTAGTAGAACACAGATGTAGCTTCTACGTTGACGTAATAGCCAGGAAGAAGTAGTACAATTCAAGTTTTAGGTATTGATTATTGACTTTTTAGCTGGCTTTGGTGCCTTGGACATGAGCTAGGACCTTAAGATTCTGCATGAAAGGAGGACTATCAGCCGAGTAGCAAGGGAGAATGTGAAAAGTGTTCATATGTAGTAAAAACCTGGGAAATTCGTCCGTTTTCATCATTTGTTATCGAATCGACTTAAAGCCAGATCGTCACATTGGCCGCTCTTCTCTCTGAAACGCTTGTAGTTATCGTCTGCAAAGCAATGTCGCATACTGCGGTATGCTGAGACACTACAAGCAGCATAGTAGAACACAGATGAAGTTTCTAAGTTGATGTAATAGCCAGTAAGAAGTAGTACAATTCAAGTTTTAGGTATCGATTATTGACTTTTTAGCTAGCTTTGTTGCCTTGGACATGATTTGAGACCTTAAAATTCTGCATGAAAGGAGGACTAGCAGCCGAGTAGCACGGGAGAATGTGAAAAGTGTTCATATGTAGTAAAAACCTGAGAAATTCGTCCGTTTTCGTCATTTGTTATCGAATCGACTTAAAGCCAGATCGTCACATTGGCCGCTCTTCTCTCTGAAACGCTTGTACTTATCGTCTGCAAAGCTATGTCGCATGCTGCGGTATGCTGAGACACTAAAAGCAGCATAGTAGAACACAGATGAAGCTTCTATGTTGATGTAATAGCCAGTAAGAAGTAGTACAATTCAAGTTTTAGGTATCGATTATTGACTTTTTAGCTGGCTTTGGTGCCTTGGACATGAGCTAGGACCTTAAGATTCTGCATGAAAGGAGGACTAGCAGCCGAGTTGCAGGGGAGAATGTAAAAAGTTTTCATATGAAGTAAAGACCTGAGTAATCCGTCCGTTTTCCTTATTTGTTATCGAATCGACTTAAAGCCAGATCGTCACATTGGCCGCTCTGCTCTCAGAAACGGTTGTACTTATCGTCTGCAAAGCTATGTCGCGTGCTGCGGTATGCGGAGACACTAAAAGCACCATAGTAGAACGCAGATGAAGCTTCTAAGTTGATGTAATAGCCAGTAAGAAGTAGTACAATTCAAGTTTTAGGTATCGGTTATTGACTTTTTACCCTTCTTTGGTGCCTTGGACATCAGCTGGGACCTTAAGATTCTGCATGAAAGGAAGAGTAGCAGCCGAGTTGCAGGTAAAAATGTGAAAAGTGTTCATATGTAGTAAAAACCTGAGAAATCTGTCCGTTTTCGTCATTTGTTATCGAATCGACTTAAAGCCAGATCGTCACATTGGCCGCTCTGCTCTCGGAAAGGGTTGTACTTATCGTCTGCAAAGCTATGTCGCGTGTTGCCGTAGGCGGAAACAGGAAAAGAACCATAGTAGAACACAGATGAAACTTCTAAGTTGATGTAATAGCGAGTAAGAAGTAGTCCAATTCAAGTTTTAGGTATCGATTATTGACTTTTTAGCTGGCTTTGGTGCCTTGGACATGAGCTAGGACCTTAAGATTCTGCATGAAAGGAGGACTAGCAGCCGAGTAGCACGGGAGAATGTGAAAAGTGTTCATATATAGTAAAAACCTGAGAAATCCGTCCGTTTTCGTCATTTGTTATCGAATCGACTTAAAGCCACATCGTCTTATTGTCCGCTCTTCTCTCTGAAACGCTTGTACTTATCGTCTGCAAAGCTATGTCGCATGCTGCGGTATGCTGAGACACTACAGGCAGCATAGTAGAACACAGATGAAGCTTCTAAGTTGATGTAATAGCCAGTAAGAAGTAGTACAATTCAAGTTTTAGGTATCAATTATTGACTTTTTAGCTGGCTTTGGTGCCTTGGACATGAGATAGGACCTTAAGATTCTGCATGAAAGGAGGACTAGCAGCCGAGTAGCACGGGAGAATGTAAAAGGTGTTCATATGAAGTAAAAACCTGAGTAATCCGTCCGTTTTCGTCATTTGTTATCGAATCGACTTAAAGCCAGATCGTTGCATTTGCCGCTCTGCTCTCGGAAACGGTTGCACTTATCGTCTGCAAAGCAATGTCGCGTTTTGCCGTAGGCGGAAACAGAAAAGCACCATAGTAGAACACAGATGAAGCTTCTAAGTTGATGTAATAGCCAGTAAGAAGTAGACGAATTCAAGATTTAGGTATCGATTATTGACTTTTTAGCTGGCTTTGGTGCCTTGGACATGAGCTAGGACTTTAAGATTCTGCATAAAAGGAGGACTAGCAGCCCAGTTGCACGGGAGAATGTGAAAAGTGTTCATATGTATTAAAAACCTGAGACATCCGTCCGTTTTCGTCATTTGTGATCGAATCGGCTTAAAGCCAGATCGTCACATTGGCCGCTCTTCTCTCTGAAACGCTTGTACTTATCGTCTGCAAAGCTATGTCGCATGCTTTGGTATGCTGAGACACTAAAAGCAGCATAGTAGAACACAGATGAAGCTTCTATGTTGATGTAATAGCCAGTAAGAAGTAGTACAATTCAAGTTTTAGGTATCGATTATTGACTTTTTAGCTGGCTTTGGTGCCTTGGACATGAGCTAGGACCTTAAGATTCTGCATGAGAGGAGGACTAGCAGCCGAGTTGCAGGGGAGAATGTAAAAAGTTTTCATATGAAGTAAAGACCTGAGTAATCCGTCCGTTTTCCTCATTTGTTATCGAATCGACTTAAAGCCAGATCGTCACATTGGCCGCTCTGCTCTCAGAAACGGTTGTACTTATCGTCTGCAAAGCTATGTCGCGTGCTGCGGTATGCGGAGACACTAAAAGCACCATAGTAGAACACAGATGAAGCTTCTAAGTTGATGTAATAGCCAGTAAGAAGTAGTATAATTCAAGTTTTAGGTATCGATTATTGACTTTTTAGCTAGCTTTGGTGCCTTGGACATGAGCTAGGACCTTAAGATTCTGCATGAAAGAAGGACTAGCAGCCGAGTTGCACGGGAGAGTGTGAAAAGTATTCATAAGTAGTAAAAACCTGAGAAATTCGTCCGTTTTCGTCATTTGTTTTCGAATCGACTTAAAGCCAGATCGTCACATTGGCCGCTCTTCTCTCTGAAACGCTTGTACTTATCGTCTGCAAAGCTATGTCGCATGCTGCGGTATGCTGAGACACTACAAGCAGCATAGTAGAACACAGATGAAGCTTCTAAGTTGATGTAATAGCCTGTAAGAAGTAGTACATTTCAAGTTTTAGGTATTGATTATTGACTTTTTAGCTGGCTTTGGTGCCTTCGACATGAGCTAGGACCTTAAGATTCTGCATGAAATGAGGACTAGCAGCCGAGTTGCACGGGGGAATGTGAAAAGTGTTCATATGTAGTAAAAACCTAATAAATTCGTCCGTTTTCGTCATTTGTTATCGAATCGACTTAAAGCCAGATCGTCACATTGGCCGCTCTTCTCTCTGAAACGGTTGTACTTATCGTCTGCAAAGCTATGTCGCATGCTGCGGTATGCGGAGACAATAAAAGCACCATAGTAGAACACAGATGAAGCTTCTAAATTGACGTAATAGCCAGGAAGAAGTAGTACAATTCAAGTTTTAGGTATCGACTATTGACTTTTTAGCTGGCTTTGGTGCCTTGGACATGAGCTAGGACCTTAACATTCTGCATGAAAGGAGGACTAGCAGCCGATTAGCATGGGAGAAAGTGAAAAGTGTTCATATGTAGTAAAAACCCGAGAAATCCGTCCGTTTTCGTCATTTGTTATCGTATCGTCTTAAAGCCAGATCGTCACATTAGCCGCTCTTCACTCTGAAACGGTTGTACTTATCGATTGCAAAGCTATGTCGCATGCTGCGGTATGCGGAGACACTAAAAGCACCATAGTAGAACACAGATGAAGCTTCTAAGTAGATGTAATAGCCAGTAAGAAGTAGTACAATTCAAGTTCTAGGTATCGAATATTGACATTTAGCTAGCTTTGGTGCCTTGGACATGAGCTAGGACCTTATGATTCTGCGTGAAAGGAGGACTAGCAGCCGAGTTGCACGGGTGAATGTGAAAAGTGTTCATATGTAGTAAAAACCTGAGAAATCCGTCCGTTTTCGTCATTTGTTATCGAATCGACTTAAAGCCAGATCGTCACAATGGCCGCTCTTCTCTCTGAAACGGTTGTACTTATCGTCTGCAAAACTATGTCGCGTGCTGCGGTATGCGGAGAAACTAAAAGCACCGTAGTAGAACACAGATGTAGCTTCTACGTTGACGTAATAGCCAGGAAGAAGTAGTACAATTCAAGTTTTAGGTATTGATTATTGACTTTTTAGCTGGCTTTGGTGCCTTGGACATGAGCTAGGACCTTAAGATTCTGCATGAATGGAGGACTAGCAGCCTAGTTGCAAGGGAGAATGTGAAAAGTGTTCATATGTAGTAAAAACCTGAGAAATCGGTCCGTTTTCGTCATTTGTTATCGAATCGACTTAAAGCCAGATCGTCAAATTAGCCGCTCTTCTCTCTGAAACGGTTGTACTTATCGTCTACAAAGCTATGTGGAGTGCTGCGGTATGCGGAGACACTAAAATCACCATAGTAGAACACAGATGGAGCTTCTAAGTTGATGTAATAGCCAGTAAGAAGTAGTACAATTCAAGTTCTAGGTATCGAATATTGACATTTAGCTAGCTTTGGTGCCTTGGACATGAGCTAGGACCTTATGATTCTGCGTGAAAGGAGGACTAGCAGCCGAGTTGCACGGGAGAATGTCAAAAATGTTCATATGTAGTAAAAATCTGAGAAATTCGTCCGTTTTCGTCATTTGTTATCGAATCGACTTAAAGCCAGATCGTCACATTGGCCGCTCTTCTCTCTGAAACGCTTGTACTTATCGTCTGCAAAGCTATGTCGCATGCTGCGGTATGCTGAGACACTAAAAGCAGCATAGTAGAACACAGATGAAGCTTCTATGTTGATGTAATAGCCAGTAAGAAGTAGTACAATTCAAGTTTTAGGTATCGATTATTGACTTTTTAGCTGGCTTTGGTGCCTTGGACATGAGCTAGGACCTTAAGATTCTGCATGAAAGGAGGACTAGCAGCCGAGTTGCAGGGGAGAATGTAAAAAGTTTTCATATGAAGTAAAGACCTGAGTAATCCGTCCGTTTTCCTTATTTGTTATCGAATCGACTTAAAGCCAGATCGTCACATTGGCCGCTCTGCTCTCAGAAACGGTTGTACTTATCGTCTGCAAAGCTATGTCGCGTGCTGCGGTATGCGGAGACACTAAAAGCACCATAGTAGAACGCAGATGAAGCTTCTAAGTTGATGTAATAGCCAGTAAGAAGTAGTACAATTCAAGTTTTAGGTATCGGTTATTGACTTTTTACCCTTCTTTGGTGCCTTGGACATCAGCTGGGACCTTAAGATTCTGCATGAAAGGAAGAGTAGCAGCCGAGTTGCAGGGGAAAATGTGAAAAGTGTTCATATGTAGTAAAAACCTGAGAAATCTGTCCGTTTTCGTCATTTGTTATCGAATCGACTTAAAGCCAGATCGTCACATTGGCCGCTCTGCTCTCGGAAAGGGTTGTACTTATCGTCTGCAAAGCTATGTCGCGTGTTGCCGTAGGCGGAAACAGGAAAAGAACCATAGTAGAACACAGATGAAACTTCTAAGTTGATGTAATAGCGAGTAAGAAGTAGTCGAATTCAAGTTTTAGGTATCGATTATTGACTTTTTAGCTGGCTTTGGTGCCTTGGACATGAGCTAGGACCTTAAGATTCTGCATGAAAGGAGGACTAGCAGCCGAGTAGCACGGGAGAATGTGAAAAGTGTTCATATATAGTAAAAACCTGAGAAATCCGTCCGTTTTCGTCATTTGTTATCGAATCGACTTAAAGCCACATCGTCTTATTGTCCGCTCTTCTCTCTGAAACGCTTGTACTTATCGTCTGCAAAGCTATGTCGCATGCTGCGGTATGCTGAGACACTACAGGCAGCATAGTAGAACACAGATGAAGCTTCTAAGTTGATGTAATAGCCAGTAAGAAGTAGTACAATTCAAGTTTTAGGTATCAATTATTGACTTTTTAGCTGGCTTTGGTGCCTTGGACATGAGATAGGACCTTAAGATTCTGCATGAAAGGAGGACTAGCAGCCGAGTTGCAGGGGAGAATGTAAAAGGTGTTCATATGAAGTAAAAACCTGAGTAATCCGTCCGTTTTCGTCATTTGTTATCGAATCGACTTAAAGCCAGATCGTTGCATTTGCCGCTCTGCTCTCGGAAACGGTTGCACTTATCGTCTGCAAAGCAATGTCGCGTTTTGCCGTAGGCGGAAACAGAAAAGCACCATAGTAGAACACAGATGAAGCTTCTAAGTTGGTGTAATAGCCAGTAAGAAGTAGACGAATTCAAGATTTAGGTATCGATTATTGACTTTTTAGCTGGCTTTGGTGCCTTGGACATGAGCTAGGACTTTAAGATTCTGCATAAAAGGAGGACTAGCAGCCCAGTTGCACGGGAGAATGTGAAAAGTGTTCATATGTATTAAAAACCTGAGACATCCGTCCGTTTTCGTCATTTGTGATCGAATCGGCTTAAAGCCAGATCGTCACATTGGCCGCTCTTCTCTCTGAAACGGCTGTACTTATCGTCTGCAAACCTATGTCGCGTGCTGCGGTATGCGGAGACACTAAAAGCACCATAGTAGAACACAGATGGATCTTCTAAGTTGATGTAATAACCAGTAAGAAGTAGTACAATTCAAGTTTTAGGTATCGATTATTGACTTTTTAGCTGGCTTTGGTGCCTTGGACATGAGCTAGTACCTTAAAATTCTGCATGAAAGGAGGACTAGCATCCGAGTTGCACGGGAGAATGTGAAAAGTGTTCACATGTAGTAAAAACCTTAGGAATCCATGCGTTTTCGTCATTTGTTATCGAATCGACTTAAAGCCAGATCGTCACATTGGCCGCTCTTCTCTCTGAAACGGTTGTACTTATCGTCTGCAAAGCTATGTCGCGTGCTGCGGTATGTGGAGACACTAAAATTACCATAGTAGAACACAGATGAAGCATCTAAGTTGATGTAACAGCCAGTAAGAAGTAATCCAATTCAAGTTTTAGGTATCTATTATTGACTTTTTAGCTGGCTTTGGTGCCTTCGACATGAGCTAGGACCTTAAGAATCTGCAAGTAAGGAGCACTAGCAGCCGAGTTGCACGGGAGAATGTGAAAAGTGTTCATATGTAAAAAAATACCTGAGAAATCCGTCCGTTTTCGTCATTTGTTATCGAATCGACTTAAAGCCAGATCGTCACATTGGTCGCTCTTCTCTCTGAAACGGTTGTACTTATCGTCTGCAAAGCTATGTCGCATGCTGCGGTATGCTGAGACACTACAAGCAGCATAGTAGAACACAGATGAAGCTTCTAAGTTGATGTAATAGCCAGTAAGAAGTAGTACAATTAAAGTTTTAGGTATCGGTTAATGACATTTACCCTTCTTTCGTGCCTTGGACACGAGCTACGAAATTAAGATTTTGCATGAAGGAGGACTATCAGCCGAGTTGCACGGGAGAATGTGAAAAGTGTTCATATGTAGTACAAACCTTAGAAATCCGTCCGTTTTCGTCATTTGTTATCGAATCGACTTAAAGCCAGATCGTCACATTGGCCGCTCTTCTCTCTGAAACGGTTGTACTTATCGTCTGCAAAGCTATGTCGCGTGCTGCGGTATGCGGAGACACTAAAAGCACCATAGTAGAACACAGATGAAGCTTCTAAGTTGATGTAATAGCCAGTAAGAAGTAGTAGAATTCAAGTTTTAGGTATCGATTATTGACTATTTAGCTGGCTTTGGTGCCTTGGACATGAGCTAGGACCTTAACATTCTGCATGAAAGGATTACTACCAGCCGAGTTGCACGGAAGAATGTGAAAAGTGTTCATATGTAGTAAAAACCTTAGAAATCCGTCCGTTTTCGTCATTTGTTATCGAATCGACTTAAAGCCAGATCGTCACATTGGCCGCTCTTCTCTCTGAAACGGTTGTACTTATCGTCTGCAAAGCTATGTCGCGTGCTGCGGTATGCGGAGACACTAAAAGCACCATAGTAGAACACAGATGAAGCTTCTAAGTTGATGTAATAGCCAGTAAGAAGTAGTAGAATTCAAGTTTTAGGTATCCATTATTGACTTTTTAGCTGGCTTTGGTACCTTGGACATGAGCTAAGACCTTAAGATTCTGCATGAAAGGAGGACTAGCAGCCGAGTTGCACGGGAGAATGTGAAAAGTGTTCATATGTAGTAAAAACCTGAGAAATCCGTACGTTTTCGTCATTTGTTATCGAATCGAGTTAAAGCCAGATCGTCACATTGGCCGCTCTTCTCTCTGAAAAAGTTGTACTTATCGTCTGCAAAGCTATGTCGCGTGTTGCCGTAGGCGGAAACAGGAAAAGAACCATAGTAGAACACAGATGAAACTTCTAAGTTGATGTAATAGCGAGTAAGAAGTAGTCCAATTCAAGTTTTAGGTATCGATTATTGACTTTTTAGCTGGCTTTGGTGCCTTGGACATGAGCTAGGACCTTAAGATTCTGCATGAAAGGAGGACTAGCAGCCGAGTAGCACGGGAGAATGTGAAAAGTGTTCATATGTAGTAAAAACCTGAGAAATCCGTCCGTTTTCGTCATTTTTTATCGAATCGACTTAAAGCCACATCGTCTTATTGTCCGCTCTTCTCTCTGAAACGCTTGTACTTATCGTCTGCAAAGCTATGTCGCATGCTGCGGTATGCTGAGACACTACAGGCAGCATAGTAGAACACAGATGAAGCTTCTAAGTTGATGTAATAGCCAGTAAGAAGTAGTACAATTCAAGATTTAGGTATCAATTATTGACTTTTTAGCTGGCTTTGGTGCCTTGGACATGAGATAGGACCTTAAGATTCTGCATGAAAGGAGGACTAGCAGCCGAGTTGCAGGGGAGAATGTAAAAGGTGTTCATATGAAGTAAAAACCTGAGTAATCCGTCCGTTTTCGTCATTTGTTATCGAATCGACTTAAAGCCAGATCGTTGCATTTGCCGCTCTGCTCTCGGAAACGGTTGCACTTATCGTCTGCAAAGCAATGTCGCGTTTTGCCGTAGGCGGAAACAGAAAAGCACCATAGTAGAACACAGATGAAGCTTCTAAGTTGATGTAATAGCCAGTAAGAAGTAGACGAATTCAAGATTTAGGTATCGATTATTGACTTTTTAGCTGGCTTTGGTGCCTTGGACATGAGCTAGGACTTTAAGATTCTGCATAAAAGGAGGACTAGCAGCCCAGTTGCACGGGAGAATGTGAAAAGTGTTCATATGTATTAAAAACCTGAGACATCCGTCCGTTTTTGTCATTTGTGATCGAATCGACTTAAAGCCAGATCGTCACATTGGCCGCTCTTCTCTCTGAAACGGCTGTACTTATCGTCTGCAAACCTATGTCGCGTGCTGCGGTATGCGGAGACACTAAAAGCACCATAGTAGAACACAGATGGATCTTCTAAGTTGATGTAATAGCCAGTAAGAAGTAGTACAATTCAAGTTTTAGGTATCGATTATTGACTTTTTAGCTGACTTTGGTGCCTTGGACATGAGCTAGTACCTTAAAATTCTGCATGAAAGGAGGACTAGCATCCGAGTTGCACGGGAGAATGTGAAAAGTGTTCACATGTAGTAAAAACCTTAGGAATCCATGCGTTTTCGTCATTTGTTATCGAATCGACTTAAAGCCAGATCGTCACATTGGCCGCTCTTCTCTCTGAAACGGTTGTACTAATCGTCTGCAAAGCTATGTCGCGTGCTGCGGTATGTGGAGACACTAAAATTACCATAGTAGAACACAGATGAAGCATCTAAGTTGATGTAACAGCCAGTAAGAAGTAATCCAATTCAAGTTTTAGGTATCTATTATTGACTTTTTAGCTGGCTTTGGTGCCTTCGACATGAGCTAGGACCTTAAGAATCTGCATGTAAGGAGGACTAGCAGCCGAGTTGCACGGGAGAATGTGAAAAGTGTTCATATGTAAAAAAATACCTGAGAAATCCGTCCGTTTTCGTCATTTGTTATCGAATCGACTTAAAGCCAGATCGTCACATTGGTCGCTCTTCTCTCTGAAACGGTTGTACTTATCGTCTGCAAAGCTATGTCGCATGCTGCGGTATGCTGAGACACTACAAGCAGCATAGTAGAACACAGATGAAGCTTCTAAGTTGATGTAATAGCCAGTAAGAAGTAGTACAATTAAAGTTTTAGGTATCGATTAATGACATTTACCCTTCTTTGGTGCCTTGGACACGAGCTAGGAAATTAAGATTTTGCATGAAGGAGGACTATCAGCCGAGTTGCACGGGAGAATGTGAAAAGTGTTCATATGTAGTAAAAACCTGAGAAATCCGTCCGTTTTCGTCATTTGTTATCGAATCGACTTAAAGCCAGATCGTCACATTGGCCGCTCTTCTCTCTGAAACGGTTGTACTTATCGTCTGTAAAACTATGTCGCGTGCTGCGGTATGCGGAGAAACGAAAAGCACCATAGTAGAACACAGATGAAGCTTCTAAGTTGATGTAATAGCCAGTAAGAAGTAGGAGAATTCAAGTTTTAGGTATCCATTATTGACTTTTTAGCTGGCTTTGGTACCTTGGACATGAGCTAAGACCTTAAGATTCTGCATGAAAGGAGGACTAGCAGCCGAGTTGCACGGGAGAATGTGAAAAGTGTTCATATGTAGTAAAAACCTGAGAAATCCGTACGTTTTCGTCATTTGTTATCGAATCGAGTTAAAGCCAGATCGTCACATTGGCCGCTCTTCTCTCTGAAAAAGTTGTACTTATCGTCTGCAAAGATATGTCGCGTGCTGCGGTATGCGGACACACTAAAAGCACCATAGTAGAAAACAGATGAAGCTTCTAAGTTAATGTAATAGCCAGTAAGAAGTAGTACAATTAAAGTTTTAGGTATCGGTTAATGACATTTACCCTTCTTTGGTCCCTTGGACACGAACTAGGAAATTAAGATTTTGCATGAAGGAGGACTATCAGCCGAGTTGCACGGGAGAATGTGAAAAGTGTTCATATGTAGTAAAAACCTGAGAAATCCGTCCGTTTTCGTCATTTGTTATCGAATCGTCTTAAAGCCAGATCGTCACATTGGCCGCTCTTCTCTCTGAAACGGTTGTACTTATCGTCTACAAAGCAATGTCGCGTGCTGCGGTATGCGGAGACACTAAAAGCACCATAGTAGAACACAGATGAAGCTTCTAAGTTGATGTAATAGCCAGTAAGAAGTAGTACAATTCAAGTTTTAGGTATCGATTATTGACTTTTTAGCTGGCTTTTGTGCCTTGGACATGAGCTAGTACCTTAAAATTCTGCATGAAAGGAGGACTAGCATCCGAGTTGCACGGGAGAATGTGAAAAGTGTTCATATGTAGTAAAAACCTTAGAAATCCATGCGTTTTCGTCATTTGTTATCGAATCGACTTAAAGCCAGATCGTCACATTGGCCGCTCTTCTCTCTGAAACGGTTGTACTTATCGTCTGCAAAGCTATGTCGCGTGCTGCGGTATGTGGAGACACTAAAATTACCATAGTAGAACACAGATGAAGCATCTAAGTTGATGTAATAGCCAGTAAGAAGTAATCCAATTCTAGTTTTAGGTATCGATTATTGACTTTTTAGCTGGCTTTGGTGCCTTCGACATGAGCTAGGACCTTAAGATTCTGCATGTAAGGAGGACTAGCAGCCGAGTTGCACGGGAGAATGTGAAAAGTGTTCATATGTAAAAAAATACCTGAGAAGTCCGTCCGTTTTCGTCATTTGTTATCGAATCGACTTAAAGCCAGATCGTCACATTGGTCGCTCTTCTCTCTGAAACGGTTGTACTTATCGTCTGCAAAGCTATGTCGCATGCTGCGGTATGCTGAGACACTACAAGCAGCATAGTAGAACACAGATGAAGCTTCTAAGTTGATGTAATAGCCAGTAACAAGTAGTACAATTCAAGTTTTAGGTATCGATTATTGACTTTTTAGCTAGCTTTGGTGCCTTGGACATGAGCTAGGACCTTAAGATTCAGCATGAAAAGAGGACTAGCAGCCGAGTAGCACGGGAGAATGTGAAAAGTGTTCATATGTAGTAAAAACCTGAGAAATTCGTCCGTTTTCGTCATTTGTTATCAAATCGACTTAAAGGCAGATCGTCACATTGGCCGCTCTGCTCTCGGAAACGGTTGTACTTATCGTCTGCAAAGCTATGTCGCGTGTTGCCGTAGGCGGAAACAGGAAAAGCACCATAGTAGAACACAGATGAAGCTTCTAAGTTGATGTAATAGCCAGTAAGAAGTAGTCCAATTCAAGTTTTAGGTATCGATTATTGACTTTTTAGCTGGCTTTGGTGCCTTGGACATGAGCTAGGACCTTAAGATTCTGCATGAAAGGAGGACTAGCAGCCGAGTTGCAGGGGAAAATGTGAAAAATGTTCATATGTAGTTAAAACCTGAGAAATCCGTCCGTTTTCGTCATTTGTCATCGAATCGATTTAATGCCAGTAAGTCACATTGGCAGCTCTGCTCTCGGAAACGGTTGTACTTATCGTCTGCAAAGCTATGTCGCGTGTTGCCGTAGGCGGAAACAGGAAAAGCACCATAGTAGAACACAGATGAAGCTTCTAAGTTGATGTAATAGCCAGTAAGATGTAGTACAATTAAAGTTTTAGGTATCGGTTAATGACATTTACACTTCTTTGGTGCCTTGGACACGAGCTAGGGAATTAAGATTTTGGATGAAGGAGGACTATCAGCCGAGTTGCACGGGAGAATGTGAAAAGTGTTCATATGTAGTAAAAACCTGAGAAATCCGTCCGTTTTCGTCATTTGTTATCGAATCGACTTAAAGCCAGATCGTCACATTGGCCGCTCTGCTCTCGGAAACGGTTGTACTTATCGTCTGCAAAGCTATGTCGCGTGTTGCCGTAGGCGGAAACAGGAAAAGCACCATAGTAGAACACAGATGAAGCTTCTAAGTTGATGTAATAGCCAGTAAGAAGTAGTACAATTCAAGTTTTAGGTATCGATTATTGACTTTTTAGCTGGCTTTGGTGCCTTGGACAAAAGCTAGGACCTTAACATTCTGTATGAAAGGAATACTAGCAGCCGATTTGCATGGGAGAATGTGAAAAGTGTTAATATGTAGTAAAAACCCGAGAAATCCGTCCGTTTTCGTCATTTATTATCGAATCGACTTAAAGCCAGATCGTCAAATTAGCCGCTCTTCTCTCTGAAACATTTGTACTTATCGATTGCAAAGCTATGTCGCGTGCTGCGGTATGCGGAGACACTAAAAGCACCATAGTAGAACACAGATGAAGCTTCTACGTTGATGTAATAGCCAGTAAGAAGTAGTACAATTCAAGTTTTAGGTATCGATTATTGACTTTTTAGCTAGCTTTGGTGCCTTGGACATGAGCTAGGACCTTATGATTCTGCATGAAAGGAGGACTAGCAGCCGAGTTGCACGGGAGAATGTGAAAAGTGTTCATATGTAGTAAAAACCTGAGAAATCCGTCCGTTTTCGTCATTTGTTATCGAATCTACTTAAAGCTAGATCGTCACATTGGAAGCTCTTCTCTCTGAAACGGTTGTACTTATCGTCTACAAAGCTATGTCGCGTGCTGCGATATGCGGAGACATTAAAAGCACCATAGTAGAACACAGATGAAGCTTCTAAGTTGATGTAATAGCCAGTAAGAAGTAGTACAATTAAAGTTTTAGGTATCGGTTATTGACTTTTTACCCTTCTTTGGTGCCTTGGACACGAACTAGGAACTTAAGATTTTGCATGAAGGAGGACTAGCAGCCGAGTTGCACGGGAGAATGTGAAAAGTGTTCATATGTAGTAAAAACCTGAGAACTCCGTCCGTTTTCGTCATTTGTTATCGAATCGACTTAAAGCCAGATCGTCACATTGGCCGCTCTTCTCTCTGAAACAGTTGTACTTATCGTCTGCAAAGCTATGTCGCGTGCTGCGGTATGCGGAGACACTAAAAGCACCATAGTAGAACACAGATGAAGCTTCTAAGTTGATGTAATAGCCAGTAAGAAGAAGTAAAATTCAAGTTTTAGGTATCGGTTATTGACTTTTTACACTTCTTTGGTTCCTTGGACACGAACTAGGAACTTAAGATTTTGCATGAAGGAGGACTAGCAGCCGACTTGCACGGGAGAATGTGAAAAGTGTTCATATGTAGTAAAAACCTGAGATCTCCGTCCGTTTTCGTCATTTGTTATCGAATCGACTTAAAGCCAGATCGTCACATTGGCCGCTTTTCTCTCTGAAACGGTTGTACTTATCGTCTGCAAAGCTATGTCGCGTGCTGCGGTATGCGGAGACACTAAAATCACCATAGTAGAACACAGATGAAGCATCTAAGTTGATGTAATAGCCAGTAAGAAGTAGTCCAATTCAAGTTTTAGGTATCGATTATTGACTTTTTAGCTGGCTTTGGTGCCTTGGATATGAGCTAGGACGTTAAGATTCTGCATGAAAGGAGGACTAGCAGCCGAGTTGCCCAGGAGAATGTGAAAAGTGTTCATATGTAAAAAAATACCGGAGAAATCCGTCCGTTTTCGTCATTTGTTATCGAATCGACTTAAAGCCAGATCGTCAAATTAGCCGCTCTTCTCTCTGAAACGGTTGTACTTATCGATTGCAAAGCTATGTCGCGTGCTGCGGTATGCGGAGACACTAAAAGCACCATAGTAGAACACAGATGAAGCTTCTAAGTTGATGTAATAGCCAGTAAGAAGTAGTACAATTCAAGTTTTAGGTATCGATTTTTGACTTTTTAGCTAGCTTTTGTGCCTTGGACATGAGCTAGGACCTTATGATTCTGCATGAAAGGAGGACTAGCAGCCGAGTTGCACGGGAGAATGTGAAAAGTGTTCATATGTAGTAAAAACCTGAGAAATCCGTCCGTTTTCGTCATTTGTTATCGAATCTACTTAAAGCTAGATCGTCACATTGGCCGCTCTTCTCTCTGAAACGGTTGTACTTATCGTCTACAAAGCTATGTCGCGTGCTGCGATATGCGGAGACATTAAAAGCACCATAGTAGAACACAGATGAAGCTTCTAAGTTGATGTAATAGCCAGTAAGAAATAGTACAATTAAAGTTTTAGGTATCGGTTATTGACTTTTTACCCTTCTTTGGTGCCTTGGACACGAACTAGGAACTTAAGATTTTGCATGAAGGAGGACTAGCAGCCGAGTTGTACGGGAGAATGTGAAAAGTGTTCATATGTAGTAAAAACCTGAGAACTCCGTCCGTTTTCGTCATTTGTTATCGAATCGACTTAAAGCCAGATCGTCACATTGGCCGCTCTTCTCTCTGAAACGGTTGTACTTATCGTCTGCAAAGCTATGTCGCGTGCTGCGGTATGCGGAGACACTAAAATCACCATAGTAGAACACAGATGAAGCATCTAAGTTGATGTAATAGCCAGTAAGAAGTAGTACAACTCAAGTTTTAGGTATCGATTATTGACTTTTTTGCTGGCTTTGGTGCCTTGGACATGTGCTAGGACGTTAAGATTCTGCATGAAAGGAGGACTAGCAGCCGAGTTGCCCAGGAGAATGTGAAAAGTGTTAATATGTAAAAAAATACCGGAGAAATCCGTCCGTTTTCGTCATTTGTTATCGAATCGACTTAAAGCCAGATCGTCTCATTGGTCGCTCTTCTCTCTGTCACGGTTGTACTTATCGTCAACAAAGATATGTCGCGTGCTTCGGTATGCGGAGACACTAAAATCACCATAGTAGAACACAGATGAAGCTTCTAAGTTGTTGTAATAGCCAGTAAGAAGTAGTACAAATCAAGTTTTAGGTATCGATTATTGACTTTTTAGCTAGCTTTGGTGCCTTGGACATGAGCTAGGACCTTAAGATTCTGCATGAAAGGAGGACTAGCAGCCGAGTTGCACGGGAGAATGTGAAAAGTGTTCATATGCAGTAAAAACCTGAGACATCCGTCCGTTTTCGTCATTTGTTATCGAATCGACTTAAAGCCAGATCGTCACATTGGCCGCTCTTCTCTCTGAAACGGTTGTACTTATCGTCTGCAAAGCTATGTCGCGTGCTGCGGTATGCGGAGACACTAAAATCACCATAGTAGAACACAGATGAAGCATCTAAGTTGATGTAATAGCCAGTAAGAAGTAGTCCAATTCAAGTTTTAGGTATCGATTATTGACTTTTTAGCTGGCTTTGGTGCCTTGGATATGAGCTAGGACGTTAAGATTCTGCATGAAAGGAGGACTAGCAGCCGAGTTGCCCAGGAGAATGTGAAAAGTGTTCATATGTAAAAAAATACCGGAGAAATCCGTCCGTTTTCGTCATTTGTTATCGAATCGACTTAAAGCCGGATCGTCAAATTAGCCGCTCTTCTCTCTGAAACGGTTGTACTTATCGATTGCAAAGCTATGTCGCGTGCTGCGGTATGCGGAGACACTAAAAGCACCATAGTAGAACACAGATGAAGCTTCTAAGTTGATGTAATAGCCAGTAAGAAGTAGTACAATTCAAGTTTTAGGTATCGATTATTGACTTTTTAGCTAGCTTTTGTGCCTTGGACATGAGCTAGGACCTTATGATTCTGCATGAAAGGAGGACTAGCAGCCGAGTTGCACGGGAGAATGTGAAAAGTGTTCATATGTAGTAAAAACCTGAGAAATCCGTCCGTTTTCGTCATTTGTTATCGAATCTACTTAAAGCTAGATCGTCACATTGGCCGCTCTTCTCTCTGAAACGGTTGTACTTATCGTCTACAAAGCTATGTCGCGTGCTGCGATATGCGGAGACATTAAAAGCACCATAGTAGAACACAGATGAAGCTTCTAAGTTGATGTAATAGCCAGTAAGAAATAGTACAATTAAAGTTTTAGGTATCGGTTATTGACTTTTTACCCTTCTTTGGTGCCTTGGACACGAACTAGGAACTTAAGATTTTGCATGAAGGAGGACTAGCAGCCGAGTTGTACGGGAGAATGTGAAAAGTGTTCATATGTAGTAAAAACCTGAGAACTCCGTCCGTTTTCGTCATTTGTTATCGAATCGACTTAAAGCCAGATCGTCACATTGGCCGCTCTTCTCTCTGAAACGGTTGTACTTATCGTCTGCAAAGCTATGTCGCGTGCTGCGGTATGCGGAGACACTAAAATCACCATAGTAGAACACAGATGAAGCATCTAAGTTGATGTAATAGCCAGTAAGAAGTAGTACAACTCAAGTTTTAGGTATCGATTATTGACTTTTTTGCTGGCTTTGGTGCCTTGGACATGAGCTAGGACGTTAAAATTCTGCATGAAAGGAGGACTAGCAGCCGAGTTGCCCAGGAGAATGTAAAAAGTAGTAATATGTAAAAAAATACCGGAGAAATTTGTCCGTTTTCGTCATTTGTTATCGAATCGACTTAAAGCCAGATCGTCTCATTGGTCGCTCTTCTCTCTGACACGGTTGTACTTATCGTCAACAAAGATATGTCGCGTGCTTCGGTATGCGGAGACACTAAAATCACCATAGTAGAACACAGATGAAGCTTCTAAGTTGTTGTAATAGCCAGTAAGAATCTGTACAAATCAAGTTTTAGGTATCGATTATTGACTTTTTAGCTAGCTTTGGTGCCTTGGACATGAGCTAGGACCTTAAGATTCTGCATGAAAGGAGGACTAGCAGCCGAGTTGCACGGGAGAATGTGAAAAGTGTTCATATGCAGTAAAAACCTGAGACATCCGTCCGTTTTCGTCATTTGTTATCGAATCGACTTAAAGCCAGATCGTCACATTGGCCGCCCTTCTCTCTGAAACGGTTGTACTTATCGTCTGCAAAGCTATGTCGCGTGCTGCGATATGCGGAGACACTAAAAGCACCATAGTAGAACACAGATGAAGCTTCTAAGTTGATGTAATAGCCAGTAAGAAGAAGTAAAATTCAAGTTTTAGGTATCGGTTATTGACTTTTTACACTTATTTGCTGCCTTGGACACGAGCTAGGAACTTAAGATTTCGCATGAAGGAGGACCAGCAGCCGAGTTGCACGGGAGAATGTGAAAAGTGTTCATATGTAGTAAAAACCTGAGAAATCAGTCCGTTTTCGTCATTTGTTATCGAATCGACTTAAAGCCAGATCGTCACATTGGCCGCTCTTCTCTCTGAAACGGTTGTACTTATCGTCTGCAAAGCTATGTCACGTGCTGCGGTATGCGGAGACACTAAAATCACCACAGTAGAACACAGATGAAGCTTCTAAGTTGATACAATATCCAGTAAGAAGTAGTACAATTCGCGTTTTAGGTATCGATTATTGTCTTTTTAGCTGGCTTTGGTGCCTTGGACTTGAGCTAGGACCTTATGATTCTGCATGAAAGGAGGACTAGCAGCTCAGTTGCATGGGAGTATGTGGAAAGTGTTCATATGTAGTAAAAACCTGAGAAATACGTCCGTTTTCGTCACTTGTTATCGAATCGACTTAAAGCCAGATCGTCACATTGGCCTCTCTTCTCTCTGAAACGGTTGTACTTATCGTCTGCAAAGCTATGTCGCGTGCTGCGGTATGCTGAGACACTAAAAGCACCATAGTAGAACACAGATCAAGCTTCTAAGTTGATGTAATAGCCAGTAAGACGTAGTACAATTCAAGTTTTAGGTATTGAATATTGAATTTTTAGCTGGCTTTGGTGCCTTGGACATGAGCTAGGACCTTAATATTCTGCATGAAAGGAGGGCTAGCAGCCGAGTTGCACGGGAGAATGTGAAAAGTGTTCATATGTAGTAAAAATCTGAGATATCCGTCCATTTTCGTCATTTGTTATCGAATCGACTTAAAGCCAGATCGTCACATTGGCCGCTCTTCTCTCTGAAAAAGTTGTACTTATCGTCTGCAAAGCTATGTCGCGTGCTGCGGTATGCGGACACACTAAAAGCACCATAGTAGAACCCAGATGAAGCGTCTAAGTTGATGTAATAGCCAGTAAGAAGTAGTACAATTAAAGTTTTAGATATCAGTTAATGACTTTTTACCCTTCTTTGGTGCATTGGACACGTTCTAGGAAATTAAGATTTTGCATGAAGGAGGACTATCAGCCGAGTTGCACGGGAGAATGTGAAAAGTGTTCATATGTAGTAAAAACCTGAGACATCCGTCGGTTTTCGTCATTTGTTATCGAATCGACTTAAAGCCAGATCGTCACATTGGCCGCTCTTCTCTCTGAAACGCTTGTGCTTATCGTCTGCAAAGCTATGTCGCGTGCTGCGGTATGCGGAGGCACTAAAAGCACCATAGTAGAACACAGATGAAGCTTCTAAGTTGATGTAATAGCCAGTAAGAAGTAGTACAATTCAAGTTTTAGGTATCGAATATTGACTTTTTAGCTAGCTTTGGTGCCTTGGACATGAGCTAGGCCCTGAAGATTCTGCATGAAGGAGGACTAGCAGCCGAGTTGCACGGGAGAATGTGAAAAGTGTTCATATGCAGTAAAAACCTCAGACATCCGTCCGTTTTCGTCATTTGTTATCGAATCGACTTAAAGCCAGATCGTCACATTGGCCGCTCTTCTCTCTCAAACGGTTGTACTTATCGTCTGCAAAAGCTATGTCGCGTGCTGCGGTATGCGGAGACACTAAAAGCACCATAGTAGAACACAGATGAAGCTTCTAAGTTGATGTAATAGCCAGTAAGAAGAAGTAAAATTCAAGTTTTAGGTATCGGTTATTGACTTTTAACACTTCTTTGGTGCCTTGGACACGAGATAGGAACTTAAGATTTTGCATGAAGGAGGACTAGCAGCCGAGTTGTACGGGAGAATGTGAAAAGTGTTCATATGTAGTAAAAACCTGAGAACTCCGTCCGTTTTCGTCATTTGTTATCGAATCGACTTAAAGCCAGATCGTCACATTGGCCGCTCTTCTCTCTGAAACGGTTGTACTTATCGTCTGCAAAGCTATGTCGCGTGCTGCGGTATGCGGAGACACTAAAATCACCATAGTAGAACACAGATGAAGCATCTAAGTTGATGTAATAGCCAGTAAGAAGTAGTACAACTCAAGTTTTAGGTATCGATTATTGACTTTTTTGCTGGCTTTGGTGCCTTGGACATGAGCTAGGACGTTAAGATTCTGCATGAAAGGAGGACTAGCAGCCGAGTTGCCCAGGAGAATGTGAAAAGTGTTAATATGTAAAAAAATACCTGAGAAATCCGTCCGTTTTCGTCATTTGTTATCGAATCGACTTAAAGCCAGATCGTCTCATTGGTCGCTCTTCTCTCTGACACGGTTGTACTTATCGTCAACAAAGATATGTCGCGTGCTTCGGTATGCGGAGACACTAAAATCACCATAGTAGAACACAGATGAAGCTTCTAAGTTGTTGTAATAGCCAGTAAGAAGTAGTACAAATCAAGTTTTAGGTATCGATTATTGACTTTTTAGCTAGCTTTGGTGCCTTGGACATGAGCTAGGACCTTAAGATTCTGCATGAAAGGAGGACTAGCAGCCGAGTTGCACGGGAGAATGTGAAAAGTGTTCATATGCAGTAAAAACCTGAGACATCCGTCCGTTTTCGTCATTTGTTATCGAATCGACTTAAAGCCAGATCGTCACATTGGCCGCTCTTCTCTCTGAAACGGTTGTACTTATCGTCTGCAAAGCTATGTCGCGTGCTGCGATATGCGGAGACACTAAAAGCACCATAGTAGAACACAGATGAAGCTTCTAAGTTGATGTAATAGCCAGTAAGAAGAAGTAAAATTCAAGTTTTAGGTATCGGTTATTGACTTTTTACACTTATTTGCTGCCTTGGACACGAGCTAGGAACTTAAGATTTCGCATGAAGGAGGACCAGCAGCCGAGTTGCACGGGAGAATGTGAAAAGTGTTCATATGTAGTAAAAACCTGAGAAATCAGTCCGTTTTCGTCATTTGTTATCGAATCGACTTAAAGCCAGATCGTCACATTGGCCGCTCTTCTCTCTGAAACGGTTGTACTTATCGTCTGCAAAGCTATGTCACGTGCTGCGGTATGCGGAGACACTAAAATCACCACAGTAGAACACAGATGAAGCTTCTAAGTTGATGCAATATCCAGTAAGAAGTAGTACAATTCGCGTTTTAGGTATCGATTATTGTCTTTTTAGCTGGCTTTGGTGCCTTGGACTTGAGCTAGGACCTTATGATTCTGCATGAAAGGAGGACTAGCAGCTCAGTTGCATGGGAGTATGTGGAAAGTGTTCATATGTAGTAAAAACCTGAGAAATACGTCCGTTTTCGTCACTTGTTATCGAATCGACTTAAAGCCAGATCGTCACATTGGCCTCTCTTCTCTCTGAAACGGTTGTACTTATCGTCTGCAAAGCTATGTCGCGTGCTGCGGTATGCTGAGACACTAAAAGCACCATAGTAGAACACAGATCAAGCTTCTAAGTTGATGTAATAGCCAGTAAGACGTAGTACAATTCAAGTTTTAGGTATTGAATATTGAATTTTTAGCTGGCTTTGGTGCCTTGGACATGAGCTTGGACCTTAATATTCTGCATGAAAGGAGGGCTAGCAGCCGAGTTGCACGGGAGAATGTGAAAAGTGTTCATATGTAGTAAAAACCTGAGATATCCGTCCATTTTCGTCATTTGTTATCGAATCGACTTAAAGCCAGATCGTCACATTGGCCGCTCTTCTCTCTGAAAAAGTTGTACTTATCGTCTGCAAAGCTATGTCGCGTGCTGCGGTATGCGGACACACTAAAAGCACCATAGTAGAACCCAGATGAAGCGTCTAAGTTGATGTAATAGCCAGTAAGAAGTAGTACAATTAAAGTTTTAGATATCAGTTAATGACTTTTTACCCTTCTTTGGTGCATTGGACACGTTCTAGGAAATTAAGATTTTGCATGAAGGAGGACTATCAGCCGAGTTGCACGGGAGAATGTGAAAAGTGTTCATATGTAGTAAAAACCTGAGACATCCGTCCGTTTTCGTCTTTTGTTATCGAATCGACTTAAAGCCAGATCGTCACATTGGCCGCTCTTCTCTCTGAAACGGTTGTACTTATCGTCTGCAAAGCTATGTCGCGTGCTGCGGTATGCGGAGGCACTAAAAGCACCATAGTAGAACACAGATGAAGCTTCTAAGTTGATGTAATAGCCAGTAAGAAGTAGTACAATTCAAGTTTTAGGTATCGAATATTGACTTTTTAGCTAGCTTTGGTGCCTTGGACATGAGCTAGGACCTTAAGATTCTGCATGAAGGAGGACTAGCAGCCGAGTTGCACGGGAGAATGTGAAAAGTGTTCATATGCAGTAAAAACCTCAGACATCCGTCCGTTTTCGTCATTTGTTATCGAATCGACTTAAAGCCAGATCGTCACATTGGCCGCTCTTCTCTCTCAAACGGTTGTACTTATCGTCTGCAAAAGCTATGTCGCGTGCTGCGGTATGCGGAGACACTAAAAGCACCATAGTAGAACACAGATGAAGCTTCTAAGTTGATGTAATAGCCAGTAAGAAGAAGTAAAATTCAGGTTTTAGGTATCGGTTATTGACTTTTAACACTTCTTTGGTGCCTTGGACACGAGATAGGAACTTAAGATTTTGCATGAAGGAGGACTAGCAGCCGAGTTGCACGGGAGAATGTGAAAAGTGTTCATATGTAGTAAAAACCTGAGAAATTCGTCCGTTTTCGTCATTTGTTATCGAATCGACTTAAAGCCAGATCGTCACATTGGCCGCTCTTCTCTCTGAAACGGTTGTACTTATCGTCTGCAAAGCTATGTCACGTGCTGCGGTATGCGGAGACACTAAAATCACCACAGTAGAACACAGATGAAGCTTCTAAGTTGATGCAATATCCAGTAAGAAGTAGTACAATTCGCGTTTTAGGTATCGATTATTGACTTTTTAGCTGGCTTTGGTGCCTTGGACATGAGCTAGGACCTTATGATTCTGCATGAAAGGAGGACTAGCAGCCCAGTTGCACGGGAGAATGTGAAAAGTGTTCATATGTAGTAAAAACCTGAGAAATCCGTCCGTTTTCGTCATTTGTTATCGAGTCGACTTAAAGCCAGATCGTCACATTGGCCTCTCTTCTCTCTGAAACGCTTGTACTTATCGTCTGCAAAGCTATGTCGCGTGCTGCGGTATGCGGAGGCACTGAAAGCACCATAGCAGAACACAGATGAAGCTTCTAAGTTGATGTAATAGCCAGTAAGAAGTAGTACAATTCAAGTTTTAGGTATCGAATATTGCCTTTTTAGCTAGCTTTGGTGCCTTGGACATGTGCTAGGACCTTAAGATTCTGCATGAAAAGGGGACTAGCAGCCGAGTTGCACGGGAGAATGTGAAAAGTGTTCATATGTATTAAAAACCTGAGACATCCGTCCGTTTTCGTCATTTGTTATCGAATCGACTTAAAGCCAGATCGTCACATTGGTCGCTCTTCTCTCTGACACGGTTGTACTTATCGTCTACAAAGATATGTCGCGTGCTGCGGTATGCGGAGACACTAAAATCACCATAGTAGAACACAGATGAAGCTTCTAAGTTGTTGTAATAGCCAGTAAGAAGTAGTACAATACAAGTATTAGGTATTGAATATTGAACTTTTAGCTGGCTTTTGTGCCTTGGACATGAGCTGGGACCTTAAGATTCTGCATGAAAGGAGGACTAGCAGCCGAGTTGCACGGGAGAATGTGAAAAGTGTTCATATGTAGTAAAAACCTAAGAAATCCGTCCGTTTTCGTCATTTATTATCGAATCTACTTAAAGCCAGATCGTCACATTGGCCGCTCTTCTCTCTGAAACTGTTGTACTTATCGTCTGCAAAGCTATGTCGCGTACTGCGGTATTCGGAGACACTAAAAGCACCATAGTAGAACACAGATGAAGCTTCTAAGATGATGTAATAGCCAGTAAGAAGTAGTACAATTCAAGTTTTAGGTATCGGTTGTTGACTTTTTAGCTGGCTTTGGTGCCTTGGACATGAGCTAGGACCTTAAGATTCTGCAATAAAGGAGGACTAGCAGCCGAGTTGCACGGGAGAATGTGAAAAGTGTTCATATGTAGTAAAAACCTAAGAAATTCGTCCGTTTTCGTCATTTGTTATCGAATCGACTTAAAGCCAGATCGTCACATTGGCCGCTCTTCTCTCTCAAACGGTTGTACTTATCGTCTGCAAAGCTATGTCGCGTGCTGCGGTATGCGGAGACACTAAAAGCACCATAGAAGGACACAGATGAAGCTTCTAAGTTGACGTAATAGCCAGGAAGAAGTAGTACAATTCAAGTTTTAGGTGTCGGTTATTGACTTTTTAGCTGGCTTTGGTGCCTTGGACAAAAGCTAGGACCTTAACATTCTGTATGAAAGGAGGACTAGCAGCCGATTTGCACGGGAGAATGTGAAAAGTGTTCATATGTAGTAAAAACCCGAGAAATCCGTCCGTTTTCGTCATTTGTTATCGAATCGACTTAAAGCCAGATCGTCACATTGGCCGCTCTTCTCTCTGAAACGCTTGTACTTATCGTCTGCAAAGCTATGTCGCGTGCTGCGGTATGCGGAGGCACTAAAAGCACCATAGTAGAACACAGATGAAGCTTCTAAGTTGATGTAATAGCCAGTAAGAAGTAGTACAATTCAAGTTTTAGGTATCGAATATTGACTTTTTAGCTAGCTTTGGTGCCTTGGACATGAGCTAGGACCTTAAGATTCTGCATGAAAAGGGGACTAGCAGCCGAGTTGCACGGGAGAATGTGAAAAGTGTTCATATGAAGTAAAAACCCGAGAAATCCGTCCGTTTTCGTCATTTGTTATCGAATCGACTTAAAGCCAGATCGTCACATTGGCCGCTCTTCTCTCTGAAACGGTTGTACTTATCGTCTGGAAAGCTATGTCGCGTGCTGCGTTATGCGGAGACACTAAAATCACCATAGTAGAACACAGATGAAGCATCTAAGTTGATGTAATAGCCAGTAAGAAGTAGTCCAATTCAAGTTTTAGGTATCGATTATCGACTTTTTAGCTGGCTTTGGTGCCTTGGACATGAGCTAGGACGTTAAGATTCTGCATGAAAGGAGGACTAGCAGCCGAGTTACCCAGGAGAATGTGAAAAGTGTTCATATGTAAAAAAATACCTGAGAAATCCGTCCGTTTTCGTCATTTGTTATCGAAGCGACTTAAAGCCAGATCGTCACATTGGTCGCTCTTCTCTCTGACACGGTTGTACTTATCGTCTACAAAGATATGTCGCGTGCTGCGGTATGCGGAGACACTAAAATCACCATAGTAGAACACAGATGAAGCTTCTAAGTTGTTGTAATAGCCAGTAAGAAGTAGTACAATTCAAGTTTTAGGTATCGATTATTGACTTTTTAGCTGGCTTTGGTACCTTGGACATGAGCTAGGACCTTAAGATTCTGCATGAAAGGAGGACTAGCAGCACAGTTGCATGGGAGTATGTGAAAAGTGTTCATATGTAGTCAGAACCTGAGAAATCCGTCCGTTTTAGTCATTTGTTATCGAATCGACTTAAAGCCAGATCGATACATTGGCCGCTTTTCTCTCTGAAACGGTTGTACTTATCGTCTGCAAAGCTATTTCCCGTGCTGCGGTATGCTGAGACACTAAAAGCACTATAGTAGAACACAGATCAAGCTTCTAAGTTGATGTAATAGCCAGTAAGAAGTAGTACAATACAAGTATTAGGTATTGAATATTGACCTTTTAGCTGGCTTTTGTGCCTTGGACATGAGCTGGGACCTTAAGATTCTGCATGAAAGGAGGACTAGCAGCCGAGTTGCACGGGAGAATGTGAAAAGTGTTCATATGTAGTAAAAACCTAAGAAATCCGTCCGTTTTCGTCATTTATTATCGAATCTACTTAAAGCCAGATCGTCACATTGGCCGCTCTTCTCTCTGAAACGGTTGTACTTATCGTCTGCAAAGCTATGTCGCGTACTGCGGTATTCGGAGACACTAAAAGCACCATAGTAGAACACAGATGAAGCTTCTAAGATGATGTAATAGCCAGTAAGAAGTAGTACAATTCAAGTTTTAGGTATCGGTTGTTGACTTTTTAGCTGGCTTTGGTGCCTTGGACATGAGCTAGGACCTTAAGATTCTGCAATAAAGGAGGACTAGCAGCCGAGTTGCACGGGCGAATGTGAAAAGTGTTCATATGTAGTAAAAACCTGAGAAATCGGTCCGTTTTCGTCATTTGTTATCGAATCGACTTAAAGCCAGATCGCCACATTGGCCGCTCTTCTCTCTGAAACGGTTGTACTTATCGTCTGCAAAGCTATGTCGCGTGTTGCCGTAGGCGGAAACAGGAAAAGCACCATAGTAGAACACAGATGAAACTTCTAAGTTGATGTAATAGCCAGTAAGAAGTAGTCCAATTCAAGATTTAGGTATCGATTATTGACTTTTTAGCTGGCTTTGGTGCCTTGGACATAAGCTGGGACCTTAAGATTCTGCATGAAAGGAGGACTAGCAGCCGAGTTGCACGGGAGAATGTGAAAAGTGTTCATATGTAGTAAAAACCTAAGAAATTCGTCCGTTTTCGTCATTTGTTATCGAATCGACTTAAAGCCAGATCGTCACATTGGCCGCTCTTCTCTCTGAAACGGTTGTACTTATCGTCTGCAAAGCTATGTCGCGTGCTGCGGTATGCGGAGACACTAAAAGCACCATAGTAGGACACAGATGAAGCTTCTAAGTTGACGTAATAGCCAGGAAGAAGTAGTACAATTCAAGTTTTAGGTGTCGGTTATTGACTTTTTAGCTGGCTTTGGTGCCTTGGACAAAAGCTAGGACCTTAACATTCTGTATGAAAGGAGGACTAGCAGCCGATTTGCATGGGAGAATGTGAAAAGTGTTCATATGTAGTAAAAACCCGAGAAATCCGTCCGTTTTCGTCATTTGTTATCGAATCGACTTAAAGCCAGATCGTCAAATTAGCCGCTCTTCTCTCTGAAACGGTTGTTCTTATCGATTGCAAAGCTATGTCGCGTGTTGCGGTATGCGGAGACACTAAAAGCACCATAGTAGAACACAGATGAAGCTTCTAAGTTGATGTAATAGCCAGTAAGAAGTAGTACAATTCAAGTTTTAGGTATCGATTATTGACTTTTTGGCTAGCTTTGGTGCCTTGGACATGAGCTAGGACCTTATGATTCTGCATGAAAGGAGGACTAGCAGCCGAGTTGCACGGGAGAATGTGAAAAGTGTTCATATGTAGTAAAAACCTGACAAATCCGTCCGTTTTCGTCATTTGTTATCGAATCGACTTAAAGCCAGATCGTCACATTGGCCGCTCTTCTCTCTGAAACGGTTGTACTTATCGTCTGCAAAGCTATGTCGCGTGCTGCGGTATGCTGAGACACTAAAATCACCATAGTAGAACACAGATCAAGCTTCTAAGTTGATGTAATAGCCAGTAAGAAGTAGTACAATTCAAGTTTTAGGTATTGAATATTGAATTTTTAGCTGGCTTTGGTGCCTTGGACATGAGTTAGGACCTTAATATTCTGCATGAAAGGAGGGCTAGCAGCCGAGTTGCATGGGAGAATGTGAAAAGTGTTCATATGTAGTAAAAACCTGAGATATCCGTCCATTTTCGTCATTTGTTATCGAATCGACTTAAAGCCAGATCGTCACATTGGCCGCTTTTCTCTCTGAAAAAGTTGTACTTATCGTCTGCAAAGCTATGTCGCGTGCTGCGGTATGCGGACACACTAAAAGCACCATAGTAGAACCCAGATGAAGCTTCTAAGTTGATGTAATAGCCAGTAAGAAGTTGTACAATTAAAGTTTTAGGTATCAGTTAATGACTTTTTACCCTTTTTTGGTGCCACGGACACGTTCTAGGAAATTAAGATTTTGCATGAAGGAGGACTATCAGCCGAGTTGCACGGGAGAATGTGAAAAGTGCTCATATGTAGTAAAAACCTGAGACATCCGTCCGTTTTCGTCATTTGTTATCGAATCGACTTAAAGCCAGATCGTCACATTGGCCGCTCTTCTCTCCGAAGCGCTTGTACTTATCGTCTGCAATGCTATGTCGCGTGCTGCGGTATGCGGAGGCACTAAAAGCACCATAGTAGAACACAAATAAAGCTTCTAAGTTGATGTAATAGCCAGTAAGAAGTAGTACAATTCAAGTTTTAGGTATCGATTATTGACTTTTTAGCTAGCTTTGGTGCCTTGGACATGAGCTAGGACCTTAAGATTCTGCATGAAAGGAGGACTAGCCGCCGAGTTGCACGGGAGAATGTGAAAAGTGTTCATAAGTAGTAAAAACCTGAGAAATTCGTCCGTTTTCGTCATTTGTTTTCGAATCGACTTAAAGCCAGATCGTCACATTGGCCGCTCTTCTCTCTGAAACGCTTGTACTTATCGTCTGCAAAGCTATGTCGCATGCTGAGGTATGCTGAGACACTACAAGCAGCATAGTAGAACACAGATGAAGCTTCTAAGTTGATGTAATAGCCAGTAAGAAGTAGTACAATTCAAGTTTTAGGTATTGATTATTGACTTTTTAGCTGGCTTTGGTGCCTTGGACATGAGCTAGGACCTTAAGATTCTGCATGAAAGGAGGACTAGCAGCCGAGTTGCACGGGAGAATGTGAAAAGTGTTCATATGTATTAAAAACCTAAGAAATTCGTCCGTTTTCGTCATTTGTTATCGAATCGACTTAAAGCCAGATCGTCACATTGGCCGCTCATCTCTCTGAAACGGTTGTACTTATCGTCTGCAAAGCTATGTCGCATGCTGCGGTATGCGGAGACAATAAAAGCACCATAGTAGAACACAGATGAAGCTTCTAAGTTGATGTAATAGCCAGTAAGAAGTAGTACAATTCAAGTTTTAGGTATCGACTATTGCTTTTTAGCTGGCTTTGGTGCCTTGGACATGAGCTAGGACCTTAACATTCTGCATGAAAGGAGGACTAGCAGCCGATTTGCATGGGAGAATGTGAAAAGTGTTCATATGTAGTAAAAACCCGAGAAGTCCGTCCGTTTTCGTCATTTGTTATCGAATCGTCTTAAAGCCAGATCGTCACATTAGCCGCTCTTCACTCTGAAATGGTTGTACTTATCGATTGCAAAGCTATGTCGCGTGCTGCGGTATGCGGAGACACTAAAAGCACCATAGTAGAACACAGATGAAGCTTCTAAGTTGATGTAATAGCCAGTAAGAAGTAGTACAATTCAAGTTTTAGGTATCGATTATCGACATTTAGCTAGCTTTGGTGCCTTGGACATGAGCTAGGACCTTATGATTCTGCATGAAAGGAGGACTAGCAGCCGAGTTGCACGGGAGAATGTGAAAAGTGTTCATATGTAGCAAAAACCTGAGAAATCTGTGCGTTTTCGTCATTTGTTATCGAATCTACTTAAAGCAAGATCGTCACATTGGCCGCTCTTCTCTCTGAAACGGTTGTACTTATCCTCTACAAAGCTATGTCGCGAGCTGCGATATGCGGAGACACTAAAAGCACCATAGTAGAACACAGATGAAGCTTCTAAGTTGATGTAATAGCCAGTAAGAAGTAGTACAATTCAAGTTTTAGGTATCGGTTATTGACTTTTTACCCTTCTTTGGTGCCTTGGACACGAGCTAGGAACTTAAGATTTTGCATGAGGGAGGACTAGCAGCCGAGTTGCACGGGAGAATGTGAAAAGTGTTCATATGTAGTAAAAACCTGAGAAATCCGTCCGTTTTCGTCATTTGTTATCGAATCGACTTAAAGCCAGATCGTCACAATGGCCGCTCTTCTCTCTGAAATGGTTGTGCTTATCGTCAGCAAAACTATGTCGCGTGCTGCGGTATGCGGAGAAGCTAAAAGCACCGTAGTAGAACACAGATGTAGCTTCTACGTTGACGTAATAGCCAGGAAGAAGTAGTACAATTCAAGTTTCAGGTATTGATTATTGACTTTTTAGCTGGCTTTGGTGCATTGGACATGTGCTAGGACCTTAAGATTCTGCATGAAAGGAGGACTAGCAGCCTAGTTGCAAGGGAGAATGTGAAAAGTGTTCATATGTAGTAAAAACCTGAGAAATCCGTCCGTTTTCGTCATTTGTTATCGAATCGACTTAAAGCCAGATCGTCACATTGGCCGCTCTTCTCTCTGAAACTGTTGTACTTATCGTCTACAAAGCTATGTCGCGTGCTGCGATATGCGGAGACACTAAAAGCACCATAGTAGAACACAAATGATGCTTCTAAGTTGATGTAATAGCCAGTAAGAAGTAGTCCAATTCAAGATTTAGGTATCGATTATTGACTTTTTAGCTGGCTTTGGTGCCTTGGACATGAGCTAGGACCTTATGATTCTGCATGAAACGAAGACTAGCGGATGCGTTGCACGGGAGTATGTGAAAAGTGTTCATATGTAGTAAAAACCTGAGAAATCCGTCCATTTTCGCCATTTGTTATCGAATCGACTTAAAGCCAGATCGTCTCATTAGCCGCTCTTCTCTCTGAAACGGTTGTACTTATCGTCTGCAAAACTATGTCGCGTGCTGCGGTATGCGGAGAAACTAAAAGCACCGTAGTAGAACACAGATGAAGCTTCTAAGTTGATGTAATAGCCAGTAAGAAGTAGTACAATTCAAGTTTTAGGTATCGATTATTGACTTTTTAGCTGGCTTTGGTGCCTTGGACATGAGCTAGGACCTTAAGATTCTGCATGAAAGGAGGACTAGCAGGCGAGTTGCAAGGGAGAATGTGAAAAGTGTTCATATGTAGTAAAAACCTGAGAAATCGGTCCGTTTTCGTCATTTGTTATCGAATCGACTTTCAGCCTGATCGTCACATTGGCCGCTCTTCTCTCTGAAACACTTGTACTTATCGTCTGCAATGCTATGTCGCGTGCTGCGGTATGCGGAAACACTAAAATCACCATAGTAGAACACAGATGAACCTTCTAAGTTGCTGTAATAGCCAGTAAGAAGTAATACCATTCAAGTTTTAGGTATCGATTATTAACTTTTTAGCTGGCTTTGGTGCCTTGGACATGAGCTAGGACTTTAAGATTCTGCATAAAAGGAGGACTAGCAGCCCAGTTGCACGGGAGATTGTGAAAAGTGTTCATATGTATTAAAAACCTGAGACATCCGTCCGTTTTCGTCATTTGTTATCGAATCGACTTAAAGCCAGATCGTCACATTGGCCGCTCTTCTCTCTGAAACGGTTGTACTTATCGTCTGCAAAGCTATGTCACGTGTTGCGGTATGCGGAGACACTAAAAGCACCATAGTAGAACACAGATGAAGCTTCTAAGTTGATGTAATAGCCAGTAAGAAGTAGTACAATTAAAGTTTTAGGTATCGGTTATTGACTTTTTACCCATCTTTGGTGCCTTGGACACGAGCTAGAAACTTAAGATTTTGCATGAGGGAGGACTAGCAGCCGAGTTGCACGGGAGAATGTGAAAAGTGTTCATATGTAGTAAAAACCTGAGAAATCCGTCCGTTTTCGTCATTTGTTATCGAATCGACTTAAAGCCAGATCGTCACATTGGCCGTTCTTCTCTCTGAAACGGTTGTACTTATCGTCTGCAAAACTATGTCGCGTGCTGCGGTATGCGGACACACTAAAAGCACCATAGTGGAACCCAGATGAAGCTTCTAAATTGATGTAATAGCCAGTAAGAAGTAGTACAATTAAAGTTTTAGGTATCAGTTAATGACTTTTTACCCTTCTTTGGTGCCTTGGACACGTTATAGGAAATTAAGATTTTGCATGAAGGAGGACTATCAGCCGAGTTGCACGGGAGAATGTGAAAAGTGTTCATATGTAGTAAAAACCTGAGACATCCGTCCGTTTTCGTCATTTGTTATCGAATCGACTTAAAGCCAGATCGTCAAATTGGCCGCTCTTCTCTCTGAAACGCTTGTACTTATCGTCTGCAATGCTATGTCGCGTGCTGCGGTATGCGGAGGCACTAAGAGCACCATAGTAGAACACAGATGAAGCTTCTAAGTTGATGTAATAGCCAGTAAGAAGTAGTACAATTAAAATTTTAGGTATCAGTTAATGACTTTTTACCCTTCTTTGGTGCCTTGGACACGTTCTAGGAAATTAAGATTTAGAATGAAGGAGGACTATCAGCCGAGTTGCACGGGAGAATGTGAAAAGTGTTCATATGTAGTAAAAACCCGAGAAATCCGTCCGTTTTCGTCATTTGTTAACGAATTGTCTTATAGCCAGATCGTCACATTAGCCGCTCTTCACTCTGAAACGGTTGTACTTATCGATTGCAAAGCTATGTCGCGTGCTGCGGTATGCGAAGACACTAAAAGCACCATAGTAGAACAAAGATGAAGCTTCTAAGTTGATGTAATAGCCAGTAAGAAGTAGTACAATTCAAGTTTTAGGTATCGATTATTGACATTTAGATAGCTTTGGTGCCTTGGACATGAGCTAGGACCTTATGATTCTGCATGAAAGGAGGACTAGCAGCCGAGTTGCACGGGAGAATGTGAAAAGTGTTCATATGTAGTAAAAACCTGAGAAATCCGTCCGTTTTCGTCATTTGTTATCGAATCTACTTAAAGCAAGATCGTCACATTGGCCGCTCTTCTCTCTGAAACGGTTGTACTTATCCTCTACAAAGCTATGTCGCGAGCTGCGATATGCGGAGACACTAAAAGCACCATAGTAGAACACAGATGAAGCTTCTAAGTTGATGTAATAGCCAGTAAGAAGTAGTAGAATTAAAGTTTTAGGTATCGGTTATTGACTTTTTACCCTTCTTTGGTGCCTTGGACACGAGCTAGAAACTTAAGATTTTGCATGAGGGAGGACTAGCAGCCGAGTTGCACGGGAGAATGTGAAAAGTGTTCATATGTAGTAAAAACCTGAGAAATCCGTCCGTTTTCGTCATTTGTTATCGAATCGACTTAAAGCCTGATCGTCACATTGGCCGCTCTTCTCTCTGAAACACTTGTACTTATCGTCTGCAATGCTATGTCGCGTGCTGCGGTATGCGGAAACACTAAAATCACCA
This sequence comes from Schistocerca gregaria, assembly GCF_023897955.1. Lineage (NCBI taxonomy): Eukaryota > Metazoa > Arthropoda > Insecta > Orthoptera > Acrididae > Schistocerca > Schistocerca gregaria. The sequence goes on from NW_026061973.1 coordinate 2,292,654, forward strand.
TAGTAGAACACAGATGAACCTTCTAAGCTGCTGTAATAGCCAGTAAGAAGTAATACCATTCAAGTTTTAGGTATCGATTATTAACTTTTTAGCTGGCTTTGGTGCCTTGGACATGAGCTAGGACTTTAAGATTCTGCATAAAAGGAGGACTAGCAGCCCAGTTGCACGGGAGAATGTGAAAAGTGTTCATATGTATTAAAAACCTGAGACATCCGTCCGTTTTCGTCATTTGTTATCGAATCGACTTAAAGCCAGATCGTCACATTGGCCGCTCTTCTCTCTGAAACGGTAGTACTTATCGTCTGCAAAGCTATGTCACGTGCTGCGGTATGCGGACACACTAAAAGCACCATAGTAGAACACAGATGAAGCTTCTAAGTTGATGTAATAGCCAGTAAGAAGTAGTACAATTAAAGTTTTAGGTATCGGTTATTGACTTTTTACCCTTCTTTGGTGCCTTGGACACGAGGTAGAAACTTAAGATTTTGCATGAGGGAGGACTAGCAGCCGAGTTGCACGGGAGAATGTGAAAAGTGTTCATATGTAGTAAAAACCTGAGAAATCCGTCCGTTTTCGTCATTTGTTATCGAATCGACTTAAAGCCAGATCGTCACATTGGCCGCTCTTCTCTCTGAAACGGTTGTACTTATCGTCTGCAAAACTATGTCGCGTGCTGCGGTATGCGGACACACTAAAAGCACCATAGTAGAACCCAGATGAAGCTTCTAAGTTGATGTAATAGCCAGTAAGAAGTAGTACAATTAAAGTTTTAGGTATCAGTTAATGACTTTTTACCCTTCTTTGGTGCCTTGGACACGTTATAGGAAATTAAGATTTTGCATGAAGGAGGACTATCAGCCGAGTTGCACGGGAGAATGTGAAAAGTGTTCATATGTAGTAAAAACCTGAGACATCCGTCCGTTTTCGTCATTTGTTATCGAATCGACTTAAAGCCAGATCGTCAAGTTGGCCGCTCTTCACTCTGAAACGGTTGTACTTATCGATTGCAAAGCTATGTCGCGTGCTGCGGTATGCGGAGACACTAAAAGCACCATAGTAGAACAAAGATGAAGCTTCTAAGTTGATGTAATAGCCAGTAAGAAGTAGTACAATTCAAGTTTTAGGTATCGATTATTGACATTTAGCTAGCTTTGGTGCCTTGGACATGAGCTAGGACCTTAAGATTCTGCATGAAAGGTGGACTAGCAGCCGAGTTGCAGGGGAGAATGTAAAAAGTGTTCATATGAAGTAAAAACCTGAGAAATCCGTCCGTTTTCGTCATTTGTTATCGAATCGACTTAAAGCCAGATCGTCACATTGGCCGCTCTACTCTCGGAAACGGTTGTACTTATCGTCTGCAAAGCTATGTCGCTTGTTGCCGTAGGCGGAAACAGAAAAGCACCATAGTAGAACACAGATGAAGCTTCTAAGTTGACGTAATAGCCAGGAAGAAGTAGTACAATTCAAGTTTCAGGTATTGATTATTGACTTTTTAGCTGGCTTTGGTGCCTTGGACATGAGCTAGGACCTTAAGATTCTGCATGAAAGGTGGACTAGCAGCCTAGTTGCAAGGGAGAATGTGAAAAGTGTTCATATGTAGTAAAAACCTGAGAAATCGGTCCGTTTTCGTCATTTGTTATCGAATCGACTTAAAGCCAGATCGTCACATTGGCCGCTCTTCTCTCTGAAACGGTTGTACTTATCGTCTACAAAGCTATGTCGCGTGCTGAGATATGCGGAGACACTAAAAGCACCATAGTAGAACACAAATGATGCTTCTAAGTTGATGTAATAGCCAGTAAGAAGTAGTCCAATTCAAGATTTAGGTATCGATTATTGACTTTTTAGCTGGCTTTGGTGCCAGCCCCCCGGAGTAGACAACATTCCATTAGAACTACTGACGGCCTTGGGACAACCAGTCCTGACAAAACTCTACCAGCTGGTGAGCAAGATGTATGAGACAGGCGAAATTCCCTCAGACTTCAAGAAGAATATAATAATTCCTATCCCAAAGAAAGCAGGTGCTGACAGATGTGAAAATTACTGAACTATCAGTTTAATAAGCCACGGCTGCAAAATACTAACGCGAATTCTTTACAGACGAATGGAAAAACTGGTAGATGCAGACCTCGGGGCGGATCAGTTTGGATTCCGTAGAAATGTTGGAACACGTGAGGCAATACTGACCTTAGGACTTATCTTAGAAGAAAGATTAAGAAAAGGCAAACCTACGTTTCTAGCATTTGTAGACTTAGAGAAAGCTTTTGACAATGTTGACTGGAATACTCTTTTTCAAATTCTAAAGGTGGCAGGGGTAAAATACAGGGAGCGAAAGGCTATTTATAATCTGTACAGAAACCAGATGGCAGTCATAAGAGTCGAGGGGCATGAAAGGGAAGCAGTGGTTGGGAAAGGAGTGAGACAGGGTTGTAGCCTCTCCCCGATGTTATTCAATCTGTATATTGAGCAAGCAGTAAAGGAAACAAATGAAAAATTTGGAGTAGGTATTAAAATTCATGGAGACGAAGTAAAAACTTTGAGGTTCGCCGATGACGTTGTAATTCTGTCAGAGACGGCAAAGGACTTGGAAGAGCAGTTGAACGGAATGGACAGTGTCTTGAAAGGAGGATATAAGATGAACATTAACAAAAGCAAAACGAGGATAATGGAATGTAGTCAAATTAAATCAGGTGATGCTGAGGGAATTAGATTAGGAAATGAGACACTTAAAGTAGTAAAGGAGTTTTGCTATTTAGGAAGTAAAATAACTGATGATGGTCGAAGTAGAGAGGATATAAAATGTAGACTGGCAATGGCCAGGAAAGCGTTTCCGAAGAAGAGAAATTTGTTAACATCGAATATAGATTTATGCATCAGGAAGTCGTTTCTGAAAGTATTTGTTTGGAGTGTAGCCATGTATGGAAGTGAAACATGGACGATAACTAGTTTGGACAAGAAGAGAATAGAAGCTTTCGAAATGTGGTGCTACAGAAGAATACTGAAGATAAGGTGGATAGATCACGTAACTAATGAGGAGGTATTGAATAGGATTGGGGAGAAGAGAAGTTTGTGGCACAACTTGACTAGAAGAAGGGATCGGTTGGTAGGACATGTTTTGAGGCATCAAGGGATCGCAAATTTAGCATTGAAGGGCAGCGTGGAGGGTAAAAATCGTAGAGGGAGACCGAGAGATGAGTACACTAAGCAGATTCAGAAGGATGTAGGTTGCAGTAGGTACTGGGAGATGAAGCAGCTTGCACAGGATAGAGTAGCATGGAGAGCTGCATCAAACCAGTCTCAGGACTGAAGACAACAACAACAACATTGGTGCCTTGGACATGAGCTAGGACCTTAAGATTCTGCATGAAAGGAGGACTAGCAGCCGAGTTGCAAGGGAGAATGGGAAAAGTGTTCATATGTAGTAAAAACCTGAGAAATCGGTCCGTTTTCGTCATTTGTTATCGAATCGACTTAAAGCGAGATCGTCACATTGGCCGCTCTTCTCTCTGAAACACTTGTACTTATCGTCTGCAAAGCTATGTCGCGTGCAGCGGTATGCGGAAACACTAAAATCACCATAGTAGAACACAGATGAACCTTCTAAGTTGCTGTAATAGCCAGTAAGAAGTAATAGCATTCAAGTTTTAGGTATCGATTATTAACTTTTTAGCTGGCTTTGGTGCCTTGGTCATGAGCTAGGACTTTAAGATTCTGCATAAAAGGAGGACTAGCAGCCCAGTTGCACGGGAGAATGTGAAAAGTGTTCATATGTATTAAAAACCTGAGACATCCGTCCGTTTTCGTCATTTGTTATCGAATCGACTTCAAGCCAGATCGTCACATTGGCCGCTTTTCTCTCTGAAACGGTTGTACTTATCGTCTGCAAAGCTATGTCACGTGCTGCGGTATGCGGAGACACTAAAAGCACCATAGTAGAACACAGATGAAGCTTCTAAGTTGATGTAATAGCCAGTAAGAAGTAGTACATTTAAAGTTTTAGGTATCGGTTATGGACTTTTTACCCTTCTTTGGTGCCTTGGACACGTTCTAGGAAATTAAGATTCTGCATGAGAGGAGGACTAGCAGCCGAGTTGCACGGGAGAATGTGAAAAGTGTTCATATGTAGTAAAAACCTGAGAAATCCGTCCGTTTTCGTCATTTGTTATCGAATCTACTTAAAGCAAGATCGTCACATTGGCCGCTCTTCTCTCTGAAACGGTTGTACTTATCCTCTACAAAGCTATGTCGCGAGCTGCGATATGCGGGGACACTAAAAGCACCATAGTAGAACACAGATGAAGCTTCTAAGTTGATGTAATAGCCAGTAAGAAGTAGTACAATTAAAGTTTTAGGTATCGGTTATTGACTTTTTACCCTTCTTTGGTGCCTTGGACACGAGCTAGGAACTTAAGATTTTGCATGAGGGAGGACTAGCAGCCGAGGTGCACGGGAGAATGTGAAAAGTGTTGATATGTAGTAAAAACCTGAGAAATCCGTCCGTTTTCGTCATTTGTTATCGAATCGACTTAAAGCCAGATCGTCACAATGGCAGCTCTTCTCTCTGAAACGGTTGTACTTATCGTCTGCAAAACTATGTCGCGTGCTGCGGTATGCGGAGAAACTAAAAGCACTGTAGTAGAACACAGATGTAGCTTCTACGTTGACGTAATAGCCAGGAAGAAGTAGTACAATTCAAGTTTTAGGTATTGATTATTGTCTTTTTAGCTGGCTTTGGTGCCTTGGACATGAGCTAGGACCTTAAGATTCAGCATGAGAGGAGGACTAGCAGCCTAGTTGCAAGGGAGCATGTGAAAAGTGTTCATATGTAGTAAAAACCTGAGAAATCTTTCCGTTTTCGTCATTTGTTATCGAATCGACTTAAAGCCAGATCGTCACATTGGCCGCTCTTCTCTCTGAAACACTTGTACTTATCGTCTGCAATGCTATGTCGCGTGCTGCGGTATGCGGAAACACTAAAATCACCATAGTAGAACACAGATGAACCTTCTAAGTTGCTGTAATAGCCAGTAAGAAGTAATACCATTCAAGTTTTAGGTATCGATTATTAACTTTTTAGCTGGCTTTGGTGCCTTGGACATGAGCTAGGACTTTAAGATTCTGCATAAAAGGAGGACTAGCAGCCCAGTTGCACGGGAGAATGTGAAAAGTGTTCATATGTATTAAAAACCTGAGACATCCGTCCGTTTTCGTCATTTGTTATCGAATCGACTTAAAGCCAGATCGTCACATTGGCCGCTCTTCTCTCTGAAACGGTTGTACTTATCGTCTTCAAAGCTATGTCACGTGCTGCGGTATGCGGACACACTAAAAGCACCATAGTAGAACACAGATGAAGCTTCTAAGTTGATGTAATAGCCAGTAAGAAGTAGTACAATTAAAGTTTTAGGTATCGGTTATTGACTTTTTACCCTTCTTTGGTGCCTTGGACACGAGCTAGAAACTTAAGATTTTGCATGAGGGAGGACTAGCAGCCGAGTTGCACGGGAGAATGTGAAAAGTGTTCATATGTAGTAAAAACCTGAGAAATCCGTCCGTTTTCGTCATTTGTTATCGAATCGACTTAAAGCCAGATCGTCACATTGGCCGCTCTTCTCTCTGAAACGCTTGTACTTATCGTCTGCAATGCTATGTCGCGTGCTGCGGTATGCGGAGGCACTAAAAGCACCATAGTAGAACACAGATGAAGCTTCTATGTTGATGTAATAGCCAGTAAGAAGTAGTACAATTAAAGTTTTAGGTATCAGTTAATGACTTTTTACCCTTCTTTGGTGCCTTGGACACGTTATAGGAAATTAAGATTTTGCATGAAGGAGGACTATCAGCCGAGTTGCACGGGAGAATGTGAAAAGTGTTCATATGTAGTAAAAACCTGAGACATCCGTCCGTTTTCGTCATTTGTTATCGAATCGACTTAAAGCCAGATCGTCAAGTTGGCCGCTCTTCTCTCTGAAACGCTTTTACTTATCGTCTGCAATGCTATGTCGCGTGCTGCGGTATGCGGAGGCACTAAAAGCACCATAGTAGAACACAGATGAAGCTTCTAAGTTGATGTAATAGCCAGTAAGAAGTAGTACAATTAAAATTTTAGGTATCAGTTAATGACTTTTTACCCATCTTTGGTGCCTTGGACACGTTCTAGGAAATTAAGATTTAGAATGAAGGAGGACTATCAGCCGAGTTGCACGGGAGAATGTGAAAAGTGTTCATATGTAGTAAAAACCCGAGAAATCCGTCAGTTTTCGTCATTTGTTATCGAATTGTCTTATAGCCAGATCGTCACATTAGCCGCTCTTCACTCTGAAACGGTTGTACTTATCGATTGCAAAGCTATGTCGCGTGCTGCGGTATGCGGAGACACTAAAAGCACCATAGTAGAACAAAGATGAAGCTTCTAAGTTGATGTAATAGCCAGTAAGAAGTAGTACAATTCAAGTTTTAGGTATCGATTATTGACATTTAGCTAGCTTTGGTGCCTTGGACATGAGCTAGGACCTTATGATTCTGCATGAAAGGAGGACTAGCAGCCGAGTTGCACGGGAGAATGTGAAAAGTGTTCATATGTAGTAAAAACCTGAGAAATCCGTCCGTTTTCGTCATTTGTTATGGAATCTACTTAAAGCAAGATCGTCACATTGGCCGCTCTTCTCTCTGAAACGGTTGTACTTATCCTCTACGAAGCTATGTCGCGAGCTGCGATATGCGGAGACACTAAAAGCACCATAGTAGAACACAGATGAAGCTTCTAAGTTGATGTAATAGCCAGTAAGAAGTAGTAGAATTAAAGTTTTAGGTATCGGTTATTGACTTTTTACCCTTCTTTGGTGCCTTGGACACGAGCTAGGAACTTAAGATTTTGCATGAGGGAGGACTAGCAGCCGAGTTGCACGGGAGAATGTGAAAAGTGTTCATATGTAGTAAAAACCTGAGAAATCCGTCCGTTTTCGTCATTTGTTATCGAATCGACTTAAAGCCAGATCGTCACAATGGCCGCTCTTCTCTCTGAAACGGTTGTACTTATCGTCTGCAAAACTATGTCGCGTGCTGCGGTATGCGGAGAAACTAAAAGCACCGTAGTAGAACACAGATGAAGCTTCTAAGTTGACGTAATAGCCAGGAAGAAGTAGTACAATTCAAGTTTTAGGTATTGATTATTGACTTTTTAGCTGGCTTTGGTGCCTTGGACATGAGCTAGGACCTTAAGATTCTGCATGAAAGGAGGACTAGCAGCCTAGTTGCAAGGGAGAATGTGAAAAGTGTTCATATGTAGTAAAAACCTGAGAAATCGGTCCGTTTTCGTCATTTGTTACCGAATCGACTTAAAGCCAGATCGTCACATTGGCCGCTCTTCTCTCTGAAACGGTTGTACTTATCGTCTACAAAGCTATGTCGCGTGTTGCGATACGCGGAGACACTAAAAGCACCATAGTAGAACACAAATGATGCTTCTAACTTGATGTAATAGCCAGTAAGAATTAGTCCAATTCAAGATTTAGGTATCGATTATTGACTCTTTAGCTGGCTTTGGTGCCTTGGACATGAGCTAGGACCTTATGATTCTGCATGAAACGAGGACTAGCGGCCGCGTTGCACGGGAGTATGTGAAAAGTGTTCATATGTAGTAAAAACCTGAGAAATCCGTCCATTTTCGTCATTTGTTATCGAATCGACTTAAAGCCAGATCGTCACATTGGCCGCTCTTCTCTCTGAAACGGTTGTACTTATCGTCTGCAAAACTATGTCGCGTGCTGCGGTATGCGGAGAAACTAAAAGCACCGTAGTAGAACACAGATGAAGCTTCTAAGTTGATGTAATAGCCAGGAAGAAGTAGTACAATTCAAGTTTTAGGTATTGATTATTGACTTTTTAGCTGGCTTTGGTGCCTTGGACATGACCTAGGACCTTAAGATTCTGCATGAAAGGAGGACTAGCAGGCGAGTTGCAAGGGAGAATGTGAAAAGTGTTCATATGTAGTAAAAACCTGAGAAATCGGTCCGTTTTCGTCATTTGTTATCGAATCGACTTAAAGCCAGATCGTCACATTGGCCGCTCTTCTCTCTGAAACACTTGTACTTATCGTCTGCAAAGCTATGTCGCGTGCTGCGGTATGCGGAAACACTAAAATCACCATAGTAGAACACAGATGAACCTTCTAAGTTGATGTAATAGCCAGTAAGAAGTAGTACAATTGAAGTTTTAGGTATCGATTATTGACTTTTTAGCTGGCTTTGGGGCCTTGGACATGAGCTAGGACCTTAAGATTCTGCATGAAAGGAGGACTAGCAGCCGAGTTGCAGGGGAGAATGTAAAAAGTGTTCATATGAAGTAAAAACCTGAGAAATCCGTCCGTTTTCGTCATTTGTTATCGAATCGACTTAAAGCCAGATCGTCACATTGGCCGCTCTGCTCTCGGAAACGGTTGTACTTATCGTCTGCAAAGCTATGTCGCGTGCTGCGATATGCGGAGACACTAAAAGCACCATAGTAGAACACAGATGAAGCTTCTAAGTTGATGTAATAGCCAGTAAGAAGTAGTACAATTGAAGTTTTAGGCATCGATTATTGACTTTTTAGCTGGCTTTGGTGCCTTGGACATGAGCTAGGACCTTAAGATTCTGCATGAAAGGTGGACTAGCAGCCGAGTTGCAGGGGAGAATGTAAAAAGTGTTCATATGAAGTAAAAACCTGAGAAATCCGTCCGTTTTCGTCATTTGTTATCGAATCGACTTAAAGCTAGATCGTCACATTGGCCGCTCTACTCTCGGAAACGGTTGTACTTATCGTCTGCAAAGCTATGTCGCTTGTTGCCGTAGGCGGAAACAGAAAAGCACCATAGTAGAACACAGATGAAGCTTCTAAGTTGACGTAATAGCCAGGAAGAAGTAGTACAATTCAAGTTTCAGGTATTGATTATTGACTTTTTAGCTGGCTTTGGTGCCTTGGACATGAGCTAGGACCTTAAGATTCTGCATGAAAGGTGGACTAGCAGCCTAGTTGCAAGGGAGAATGTGAAAAGTGTTCATATGTAGTAAAAACCTGAGAAATCGGTCCGTTTTCGTCATTTGTTATCGAATCGACTTAAAGCCAGATCGTCACATTGGCCGCTCTTCTCTCTGAAACGGTTGTACTTATCGTCTACAAAGCTATGTCGCGTGCTGAGATATGCGGAGACACTAAAAGCACCATAGTAGAACACAAATGATGCTTCTAAGTTGATGTAATAGCCAGTAAGAAGTAGTCCAATTCAAGATTTAGGTATCGATTATTGACTTTTTAGCTGGCTTTGGTGCCAGCCCCCCGGAGTAGACAACATTCCATTAGAACTACTGACGGCCTTGGGACAACCAGTCCTGACAAAACTCTACCAGCTGGTGAGCAAGATGTATGAGACAGGCGAAATTCCCTCAGACTTCAAGAAGAATATAATAATTCCTATCCCAAAGAAAGCAGGTGCTGACAGATGTGAAAATTACTGAACTATCAGTTTAATAAGCCACGGCTGCAAAATACTAACGCGAATTCTTTACAGACGAATGGAAAAACTGGTAGATGCAGACCTCGGGGCGGATCAGTTTGGATTCCGTAGAAATGTTGGAACACGTGAGGCAATACTGACCTTACGACTTATCTTAGAAGAAAGATTAAGAAAAGGCAAACCTACGTTTCTAGCATTTGTAGACTTAGAGAAAGCTTTTGACAATGTTGACTGGAATACTCTTTTTCAAATTCTAAAGGTGGCAGGGGTAAAATACAGGGAGCGAAAGGCTATTTATAATCTGTACAGAAACCAGATGGCAGTCATAAGAGTCGAGGGGCATGAAAGGGAAGCAGTGGTTGGGAAAGGAGTGAGACAGGGTTGTAGCCTCTCCCCGATGTTATTCAATCTGTATATTGAGCAAGCAGTAAAGGAAACAAATGAAAAATTTGGAGTAGGTATTAAAATTCATGGAGACGAAGTAAAAACTTTGAGGTTCGCCGATGACATTGTAATTCTGTCAGAGACGGCAAAGGACTTGGAAGAGCAGTTGAACGGAATGGACAGTGTCTTGAAAGGAGGATATAAGATGAACATTAACAAAAGCAAAACGAGGATAATGGAATGTAGTCAAATTAAATCAGGTGATGCTGAGGGAATTAGATTAGGAAATGAGACACTTAAAGTAGTAAAGGAGTTTTGCTATTTAGGAAGTAAAATAACTGATGATGGTCGAAGTAGAGAGGATATAAAATGTAGACTGGCAATGGCCAGGAAAGCGTTTCCGAAGAAGAGAAATTTGTTAACATCGAATATAGATTTATGCATCAGGAAGTCGTTTCTGAAAGTATTTGTTTGGAGTGTAGCCATGTATGGAAGTGAAACATGGACGATAACTAGTTTGGACAAGAAGAGAATAGAAGCTTTCGAAATGTGGTGCTACAGAAGAATACTGAAGATAAGGTGGATAGATCACGTAACTAATGAGGAGGTATTGAATAGGATTGGGGAGAAGAGAAGTTTGTGGCACAACTTGACTAGAAGAAGGGATCGGTTGGTAGGACATGTTTTGAGGCATCAAGGGATCACAAATTTAGCATTGGAGGGCAGCGTGGAGGGTAAAAATCGTAGAGGGAGACCGAGAGATGAGTACACTAAGCAGATTCAGAAGGATGTAGGTTGCAGTAGGTACTGGGAGATGAAGCAGCTTGCACAGGATAGAGTAGCATGGAGAGCTGCATCAAACCAGTCTCAGGACTGAAGACAACAACAACAACATTGGTGCCTTGGACATGAGCTAGGACCTTAAGATTCTGCATGAAAGGAGGACTAGCAGCCGAGTTGCAAGGGAGAATGGGAAAAGTGTTCATAAGTAGTAAAAACCTGAGAAATCGGTCCGTTTTCGTCATTTGTTATCGAATCGACTTAAAGCGAGATCGTCACATTGGCCGCTCTTCTCTCTGAAACACTTGTACTTATCGTCTGCAAAGCTATGTCGCGTGCAGCGGTATGCGGAAACACTAAAAACACCATAGTAGAACACAGATGAACCTTCTAAGTTGCTGTAATAGCCAGTAAGAAGTAATACTATTCAAGTTTTAGGTATCGATTATTAACTTTTTAGCTGGCTTTGGTGCCTTGGACATGAGCTAGGACTTTAAGATTCTGCATAAAAGGAGGACTAGCAGCCCAGTTGCACGGGAGAATGTGAAAAGTGTTCATATGTATTAAAAACCTGAGACATCCGTCCGTTTTCGTCATTTGTTATCGAATCGACTTAAAGCCAGATCGTCACATTGGCCGCTTTTCTCTCTGAAACGGTTGTACTTATCGTCTGCAAAGCTATGTCACGTGCTGCGGTATGCGGAGACACTAAAAGCACCATAGTAGAACACAGATGAAGCTTCTAAGTTGATGTAATAGCCAGTAAGAAGTAGTACATTTAAAGTTTTAGGTATCGGTTATGGACTTTTTACCCTTCTTTGGTGCCTTGGACACGTTCTAGGAAATTAAGATTCTGCATGAGAGGAGGACTAGCAGCCGAGTTGCACGGGAGAATGTGAAAAGTGTTCATATGTAGTAAAAACCTGAGAAATCCGTCCGTTTTCGTCATTTGTTATCGAATCTACTTAAAGCAAGATCGTCACATTGGCCGCTCTTCTCTCTGAAACGGTTGTACTTATCCTCTACAAAGCTATGTCGCGAGCTGCGATATGCGGAGACACTAAAAGCACCATAGTAGAACACAGATGAAGCTTCTAAGTTGATGTAATAGCCAGTAAGAAGTAGTACAATTAAAGTTTTAGGTATCGGTTATTGACTTTTTACCCTTCTTTGGTGCCTTGGACACGAGCTAGGAACTTAAGATTTTGCATGAGGGAGGACTAGCAGCCGAGGTGCACGGGAGAATGTGAAAAGTGTTGATATGTAGTAAAAACCTGAGAAATCCGTCCGTTTTCGTCATTTGTTATCGAATCGACTTAAATCCAGATCGTCACAATGGCAGCTCTTCTCTCTGAAACGGTTGTACTTATCGTCTGCAAAACTATGTCGCGTGCTGCGGTATGCGGAGAAACTAAAAGCACTGTAGTAGAACACAGATGTAGCTTCTACGTTGACGTAATAGCCAGGAAGAAGTAGTACAATTCAAGTTTTAGGTATTGATTATTGTCTTTTTAGCTGGCTTTGGTGCCTTGGACATGAGCTAGGACCTTAAGATTCAGCATGAGAGGAGGACTAGCAGCCTAGTTGCAAGGGAGCATGTGAAAAGTGTTCATATGTAGTAAAAACCTGAGAAATCTTTCCGTTTTCGTCATTTGTTATCGAATCGACTTAAAACCAGATCGTCACATTGGCCGCTCTTCTCTCTGAAACGGTTGTACTTATCGTCTACAAAGCTATGTCGCGTGCTGCGATATGCGGAGACACTAAAAGCACCATAGTAGAACACAAATGATGCTTCTAAGTTGATGTAATAGCCAGTAAGAAGTAGTCCAATTCAAGATTTAGGTATCGATTATTGACTTTTTAGCTGGCTTTGGTGCCTTGGACATGAGCTAGGACCTTATGATTCTGCATGAAACAAGGACTAGCGGCCGCGTTGCACGGGAGTATGTGAAAAGTGTTCATATGTAGTAAAAACCTGAGAAATCCGTCCGTTTTCGTCATTTGTTATCGAATCGACTTAAAGCCAGATCGTCACATTGGCCGCTCTTCTCTCTGAAACGGTTGTACTTATCGTCTACAAAGCTATGTCGCGTGCTGCGATATGCGGAGACATTAAAAGCACCATAGTAGAACACAAATGATGCTTCTAAGTTGATGTAATAGCCAGTAAGAAGTAGTCCAATTCAATATTTAGGTATCGATTATTGACTTTTTAGCTGGCTTTGGTGCCTTGGACATGAGCTAGGACCCTATGATTCTGCATGAAACGAGGACTAGCGGCCGCGTTGCACGGGAGTATGTGAAAAGTGTTCATATGTAGTAAAAACCTGAGAAATCCGTCCGTTTTCGTCATTTGTTATCGAATCGACTTAAAGCCAGATCGTCACATTGGCCGCTCTACTCTCGGAAACGGTTGTACTTATCGTCTGCAAAGCTATGTCGCGTGCTGCGGTATGCGGACACACTAAAAGCACCATAGTAGAACACAGATGAAGCTTCTAGGCTGATGTCATAGCCAGCAAGAAGTAGTAGAATTCAAGTTTTTGGTATCGATTATTGACTTTTTTGCTGGCTTTGGTACCTTGGACATGAGCTAGGACCTTAAGATTCTGCATGAAAGGAGGACTAGCAGCCGAGTTGCACGGGAGAATGTGAAAAGTCTTCATATGTAGTAAAAACCTGAGAAATCTGTCCGTTTTCGTCATTTGTTATCGAATCGACTTAAAGCCAGATCGTCACATTGGCCGCTCTTTTCTCTGAAACGGTTGTACTTATCGTCTGTAAAACTATGTCGCGTGCTGCGGTATGCGGAGAAACTAAAAGCACCGTAGTACAACACAGATGAAGCTTCTAAGTTGATGTAATAGCCAGGAAGAAGTAGTACAATTCAAGTTTTAGGTATCGATTATTGACTTTTTAGCTGGCTTTGGTGCCTTGGACATGAGCTAGGACTTTAAGATTCTGCATGAAAGGAGGACTAGCAGCCGAAATGCACGGGAGAATGTGAAAAGTGTTCATATGTAGTAAAAACCTTAGAAATCGGTCCGTTTTCGTCATTTGTTATCGAATCGACTTAAAGCCAGATCGTCACATTGGCCGCTCTTCTCTCTGAAACGGTTGTACTTATCGTCTGCAAAGCTATGTCGCGTGCTGCGGTATGCGGAGGCTCTAAAAGCACCATAGTAGAACACAGATGAAGCATCTAAGTTGATGTAATAGGAAGTAAGAAGTAATCCAATTCAAGTTTTAGGTATCGATTATTGACTTTTTAGCTGGCTTTGGTGCCTTGGACATGAGCTAGGACCTTAAGATTCTGCATGAAAGGAGGACTAGCAGCCGAGTTGCACGGGAGAATGTGAAAAGTGTTCATATGTAATAAAAACCTGAGAAATCCGTTCGTTTTCGTCATTTGTTATCGAATCGACTTAAAGTCAGATCGTCACATTGGCCGCTCTTCTCTCTGAAACGGTTGTACTTATCGTCTGTAAAACTATGTCGCGTGCTGCGGTATGTGGAGAAACTAAAAGCACCGTAGTAGAACACAGATGAAGCTTCTAAGTTGATGTAATAGCCAGGAAGAAGTAGTACAATTCAAGTTTTAGGTATCGATTATTGACTTTTTAGCTGGCTTTGGTGCCTTGGACATGAGCTAGGACTTTAAGATTCTGCATGAAAGGAGGACTAGCAGCCTAGTTGCACGGGAGAATGTGAAAAGTGTTCATATGTAGTAAAAACCTTAGAAATCGGTCCGTTTTCGTCATTTGTTATCGAATCGACTTAAAGCCAGATCGTCACATTGGCCGCTCTTCTCTCTGAAACGGTTGTACTTATCGTCTGCAAAGCTATGTCGCGTGCTGCGGTATGTGGAGACACTAAAAGCACTATAGTAGAACACAGATGAAGCTTCTAAGTTGATGTAATAGCCAGTAAGAAGTAGTAGATTTCAAGTTTTAGGTATCGATTATTGACTTTTTAGCTGGCTTTGGTGCCTTGGACATGAGCTAGGACCTTAAGATTCTGCATGAAAGGAGGACTAGCAGCCGAGTTGCAGGGGAGAATGTGAAAAGTGTTCATATGTAGTAAAAACCTGAGAAATCCGTCCGTTTTCGTCTTTTGTTATCGAATCGACTTTAAGTCAGATCGTCACATTGGCCGTTCTTCTCTCTGAAACGGTTGTACTTATCGTCTACAAAGCTATGTCACGTGCTGCGGTATGTGGAGACACTAAAAGCAAAATAGTAGAACACAGATGAAGCTTCTAAGTTGATGTAATAGCCAGTAAGAAGTAGTACAATTCAAGTTTTAGGTATCGGTTATTGACTTTTTAGCTGGCTTTGGTGCCTTCGAATGAGCTAGGACCTTAAGATTCTGCATGTAAGGAGGACTAGCAGCCGAGTTGCACGGAAGAATGTGAAAAGTGTTCATATGCAGTAAAAACCTGAGACATCCGTCCGTTATCGTCATTTGTTATCGAATCGACTTAAAGCCAGATCGTCACATTGGCCGCTCTTCTCTCTGATACGCTTGTACTTATCGTCTGCAAAGCTAAGTCGCATGCTGCGGTATGCTGAGACACTACAAGCAGCATAGTAGAACACAGATGGAGCTTCTAAGTTGATGTAATAGCCAGTAAGAAGTAGTACAATTCAAGTTTTAGGTATCGATTATTGACTTTTTAGCTGGCTTTGGTGCCTTGGACATGAGCTAGGACCTTAAGATTCTGCATGAAAGGAGGACTAGCAGCCGAGTTGCACGGGAGAATGTGAAAAGTGTTCATATGTAGTAAAAACCTGAGAAATCCGTCCGTTTTCGTCATTTGTTATCGAATCGACATAGAGCCAGATCGTCACATTGGCCGCTCTTCTCTCTGAAACGGTTGTACTTATCGTCTGCAAAGCTATGTCGCGTGCTGCGGTATGCGGACACACTAAAAGCACCATAGTAGAACACAGATGAAGCTTCTAGGCTGATGTCATAGCCAGCAAGAAGTAGTAGAATTCAAGTTTTTGGTATCGATTATTGACTTTTTTGCTGGCTTTGGTACCTTGGACATGAGCTAGGACCTTAAGATTCTGCATGAAAGGAGGACTAGCAGCCGAGTTGCACGGGAGAATGTGAAAAGTGTTCATATGTAGTAAAAACCTGAGAAATCCGTCCGTTTTCGTCATTTGTTATCGAATCGACATAGAGCCAGATCGTCACATTGGCCGCTCTTCTCTCTGAAACGGTTGTACTTATCGTCTGCAAAGCTATGTCGCGTGCTGCGGTAAGCGGAGACACTAAAAGCACCATAGTAGAACACAGATGGAGCTTCTAAGTTGATGTAATAGCCAGTAAGAAGTAGTACAATTCAAGTTTTAGGTATCGATTATTGACTTTTTAGCTGGCTTTGGTGCCTTGGACATGAGCTAGGACCTTAAAATTCTGCATGAAAGGAGGACTAGCAGCCGAGTTGCCCAGGAGAATGTGAAAAGTGTTCATATGTAGTAAAAACCTTAGAAATCCATCCGTTTTCGTCACTTGTTATCGAATCGACTTAAAGTCAGATCGTCACATTGGCCGCTATTCTCTCTGAAACGGTTGTACTTATCGTCTGCAAAGCTATGTCGAGTGCTGCGGTATGTGGAGACACTAAAATTACCATAGTAGAACACAGATGAAGCATCTAAGTTGATGTAATAGCCAGTAAGAAGTAATCCAATTCAAGTTTTAGGTATCGATTATTGACTTTTTAGCTGGCTTTGGTGCCTTGGACATGAGCTAGGACATTAAGATTCTGCATGAATGGAGGACTAGCAGCCGAGTTGCACGGGAGAATGTGAAAAGTGTTCATATGTAGTAAAAACCTGAGAAATCTGTCCGTTTTCGTCATTTGTTATCGAATCGACTTAATGCCAGATCGTCACATTGGCCGCTCTTCTCTCTGAAAAAGTTGTACTTATCGTCTGCAAAGCTATGTCGCGTGCTGCGGTATGTGGACACAAGAAAAGCACCATAGTAGAACACAGATGAAGCTTCTAAGTTGATGTAATAGCCAGTAAGAAGTAGTACAACTAAAGTTTTAGGTATCGATTATTGACTTTTTAGCTGGCTTTGATGCCTTGGACATGAGCTAGGACCTTAAGATTCTGCATGAAAGGAGGACTAGCAGCCGAGTTGCACGGGAGAATGTGAAAAGTGTTCATATGTAATAAAAACCTGAGAAATCCGTTCGTATTAGTCATTTGTTATCGAATCGTCTTAAAGTCAGATCGTCACATTGGCCGCTCTTCTCTCTGAAACGGTTGTACTTATCGTCTACAAAGCTATGTCACGTGCTGCGGTATGTGGAGACACTAAAAGCACCATATGAGATCACAGATGAAGCTTCTAAGTTGATGTAATAGCCAGTAAGAAGTAGTACAATTCATGTTTTAGGTATCGATTATTGACTTTTTAGCTGGCTTTGGTGCCTTGGACATGAGCTAGGACCTTAAGATTCTGCATGAAAGGAGGACTAGCAGCCGAGTTGCACGGGAGAATGTGAAAAGTGTTCATATGTAGTAAAAACCTGAGAAATCCGTCCGTTTTCGTCATTTGTTATCGAATCGACATAGAGCCAGATCGTCACATTGGCCGCTCTTCTCTCTGAAACGGTTGTACTTATCGTCTGCAAAGCTATGTCGCGTGCTGCGGTATGCGGACACACTAAAAGCACCATAGTAGAACACAGATGAAGCTTCTAGGCTGATGTCATAGCCAGCAAGAAGTAGTAGAATTCAAGTTTTTGGTATCGATTATTGACTTTTTTGCTGGCTTTGGTACCTTGGACATGAGCTAGGACCTTAAGATTCTGCATGAAAGGAGGACTAGCAGCCGAGTTGCACGGGAGAATGTGAAAAGTCTTCATATGTAGTAAAAACCTGAGAAATCTGTCCGTTTTCGTCATTTGTTATCGAATCGACTTAAAGCCAGATCGTCACATTGGCCGCTCTTTTCTCTGAAACGGTTGTACTTATCGTCTGTAAAACTATGTCGCGTGCTGCGGTATGCGGAGAAACTAAAAGCACCGTAGTACAACACAGATGAAGCTTCTAAGTTGATGTAATAGCCAGGAAGAAGTAGTACAATTCAAGTTTTAGGTATCGATTATTGACTTTTTAGCTGGCTTTGGTGCCTTGGACATGAGCTAGGACTTTAAGATTATGCATGAAAGGAGGACTAGCAGCCGAGTTGCACGGGAGAATGTGAAAAGTGTTCATATGTAGTAAAAACCTTAGAAATCGGTCCGTTTTCGTCATTTGTTATCGAATCGACTTAAAGCCAGATCGTCACATTGGCCGCTCTTCTCTCTGAAACGGTTGTACTTATCGTCTGCAAAGCTATGTCGCGTGCTGCGGTAAGCGGAGACACTAAAAGCACCATAGTAGAACACAGATGGAGCTTCTAAGTTGATGTAATAGCCAGTAAGAAGTAGTACAATTCAAGTTTTAGGTATCGATTATTGACTTTTTAGCTGGCTTTGGTGCCTTGGACATGAGCTAGTACCTTAAAATTCTGCATGAAAGGAGGACTAGCAGCCGAGTTGCACGGGAGAATGTGAAAAGTGTTCATATGTAGTAAAAACCTTAGAAATCCATCCGTTTTCGTCACTTGTTATCGAAACGACTTAAAGTCAGATCGTCACATTGGCCGCTATTCTCTCTGAAACGGTTGTACTTATCGTCTGCAAAGCTATGTCGAGTGCTGCGGTATGTGGAGACATTAAAATTACCATAGTAGAACACAGATGAAGCTTCTAAGTTGATGTAATAGCCAGTAAGAAGTAATCCAATTCAAGTTTTAGGTATCGATTATTGACTTTTTAGCTGGCTTTGGTGCCTTGGACATGAGCTAGGACCTTAAGATTCTGCATGAATGGAGGACTAGCAGCCGAGTTGCACGGGAGAATGTGAAAAGTGTTCATATGTAGTAAAAACCTGAGAAATCTGTCCGTTTTCGTCATTTGTTATCGAATCGACTTAAAGCCAGATCGTCACATTGGCCGCTCTTCTCTCTGAAAAAGTTGTACTTATCGTCTGCAAAGCTATGTCGCGTGCTGCGGTATGTGGACACAAGAAAAGCACCATAGTAGAACACAGATGAAGCTTCTAAGTTGATGTAATAGCCAGTAAGAAGTAGTACAACTAAAGTTTTAGGTATCGATTATTGACTTTTTAGCTGGCTTTGGTGCCTTGGACATGAGCTAGGACCTTAAGATTCTGCATATAAGGAGGACTAGCAGCCGAGTTGCAGGGGAGAATGTAAAAAGTGTTCATATGAAGTAAAAACCTGGGTAATCCTTCCGTTTTCGTCATTTGTTATCGAATCGACTTGAAGCCAGATCGTCACATTGGCCGCTCTGCTCTCGGAAACGGTTGTACTTATCGTCTGCAAAGCAATGTCGCGTTTTGCCGTAGGCGGAAACAGAAAAGCACCATAGTAGAACACAGATGAAGCTTCTAAGTTGATGTAATAGCCAGTAAGAAGTAGTACAATTCATGTTTTAGGTATCGATTATTGACTTTTTAGCTGGCTTTGGTGCCTTGGACATGAGCTAGGACCTTAAGATTCTGCATGAAAGGAGGACTAGCAGCCGAGTTGCACGGGAGAATGTGAAAAGTGTTCATATGTAGTAAAAACCTGAGAAATCCGTCCGTTTTCGTCATTTGTTATCGAATCGACATAGAGCCAGATCGTCACATTGGCCGCTCTTCTCTCTGAAACGGTTGTACTTATCGTCTGCAAAGCTATGTCGCGTGCTGCGGTATGCGGACACACTAAAAGCACCATAGTAGAACACAGATGAAGCTTCTAGGCTGATGTCATAGCCAGCAAGAAGTAGTAGAATTCAAGTTTTTGGTATCGATTATTGACTTTTTTGCTGGCTTTGGTACCTTGGACATGAGCTAGGACCTTAAGATTCTGCATGAAAGGAGGACTAGCAGCCGAGTTGCACGGGAGAATGTGAAAAGTCTTCATATGTAGTAAAAACCTGAGAAATCTGTTCGTTTTCGTCATTTGTTATCGAATCGACTTAAAGCCAGATCGTCACATTGGCCGCTCTTTTCTCTGAAACGGTTGTACTTATCGTCTGTAAAACTATGTCGCGTGCTGCGGTATGCGGAGGCTCTAAAAGCACCATAGTAGAACACAGATGAAGCATCTAAGTTGATGTAATAGGAAGTAAGAAGTAATCCAATTCAAGTTTTAGGTATCGATTATTGACTTTTTAGCTGGCTTTGGTGCCTTGGACATGAGCTAGGACCTTAAGATTCTGCATGAAAGGAGGACTAGCAGCCGAGTTGCACGGGAGAATGTGAAAAGTGTTCATATGTAATAAAAACCTGAGAAATCCGTTCGTTTTCGTCATTTGTTATCGAATCGACTTAAAGTCAGATCGTCACATTGGCCGCTCTTCTCTCTGAAACGGTTGTACTTATCGTCTGTAAAACTATGTCGCGTGCTGCGGTATGCGGAGAAACTAAAAGCACCGTAGTAGAACACAGATGAAGCTTCTAAGTTGATGTAATAGCCAGGAAGAAGTAGTACAATTCAAGTTTTAGGTATCGATTATTGACTTTTTAGCTGGCTTTGGTGCCTTGGACATGAGCTAGGACTTTAAGATTCTGCATGAAAGGAGGACTAGCAGCCGAGTTGCACGGGAGAATGTGAAAAGTGTTCATATGTAGTAAAAACCTTAGAAATCGGACCGTTTTAGTCATTTGTTATCGAATCGACTTAAAGCCAGATCGTCACATTGGCCGCTCTTCTCTCTGAAACGGTTGTACTTATCGTCTGCAAAGCTATGTCGCGTGCTGCGGTATGTGGAGACACTAAAAGCACTATAGTAGAACACAGATGAAGCTTCTAAGTTGATGTAATAGCCAGTAAGAAGTAGTAGATTTCAAGTTTTAGGTATCGATTATTGACTTTTTAGCTGGCTTTGGTGCCTTGGACATGAGCTAGGACCTTAAGATTCTGCATATAAGGAGGACTAGCAGCCGAGTTGCAGGGGAGAATGTAAAAAGTGTTCATATGAAGTAAAAACCTGAGTAATCCTTCCGTTTTCGTCATTTGTTATCGAATCGACTTGAAGCCAGATCGTCACATTGGCCGCTCTGCTCTCGGAAACGGTTGTACTTATCGTCTGCAAAGCAATGTCGCGTTTTGCCGTAGGCGGAAACAGAAAAGCACCATAGTAGAACACAGATGAAGCTTCTAAGTTGATGTAATAGCCAGTAAGAAGTAGACCAATTCAAGATTTAGGTATCGATTATTGACTTTTTAGCTGGCTTTGGTACCTTGGACATGAGCTAGGACCTTAAGATTCTGCATGAAAGGAGGACTAGCAGCCGAGTTGCACGGGAGAATGTGAAAAGTGTTCATATGTAGTAAAAACCTGAGAAATCTGTCCTTTTTCGTCATTTGTTATCGAATCGACTTAAAGCCAGATCGTCACATTGGCCGCTCTTCTCTCTGAAAAAGTTGTACTTATCGTCTGCAAAGCTATGTCGCGTGCTGCGGTATGTGGACACAAGAAAAGCACCATAGTAGAACACAGATGAAGCTTCTAAGTTGATGTAATAGCCAGTAAGAAGTAGTACAACTAAAGTTTTAGGTATCGATTATTGACTTTTAGCTGGCTTTGATGCCTTGGACATGAGCTAGGACCTTAAGATTCTGCATGAAAGGAGGACTAGCAGCCGAGATGCATGGGAGAATGTGAAAAGTGTTCATATGTAGTAAAAACCTGAGAAATCCGTCCGTTTTCGTCATTAGTTATCGAATCGACTTAAAGCCAGATCGTCACATTGGCCGCTCTTCTCTCTGAAACGGTTGTACTTATCGTCTGCAAAGCTATGTCGCGTGCTGCGGTATGCGGAGACACTAAAAGCACCATAGTAGAACACAGATGAAGCTTCTCAGTTGATGTAATAGCCAGTAAGAAGTAGTAGAATTCAAGTTTTAGGTATCCATTATTGACATTTTAGCTGGCTTTGGTACCTTGGACATGAGCTAGGACCTTAAGATTCTGCATGAAAGGAGGACTAGCAGCCGAGTTGCACGGGAGAATGTGAAAAGTGTTCATATGTAGTAAAAACCTTAGAAATCCGTCCGTTTTCGTCATTTGTTATCGAATCGACTTAAAGCCAGATCGTCTCATTGGCCGCTCCTCTCTCTGAAACGGTTGTACTTATCGTCTGCAAAGCTATGTCGCGTGCTGCGGTAAGCGGAGACACTAAAAGCACCATAGTAGAACACAGATGGAGCTTCTAAGTTGATGTAATAGCCAGTAAGAAGTAGTACAATTCAAGTTTTAGGTATCGATTATTGACTTTTTAGCTGGCTTTGGTGCCTTGGACATGAGCTAGGACCTTAAGATTCTGCATGAAAGGAGGACTAGCAGCCGAGTTGCACGGGAGAATGTGAAAAGTGTTCATATGTAGTAAAACCTGAGAAATCTGTCCTTTTTCGTCATTTGTTATCGAATCGACTTAAAGCCAGATCGTCACATTGGCCGCTCTTCTCTCTGAAAAAGTTGTACTTATCGTCTGCAAAGCTATGTCGCGTGCTGCGGTATGTGGACACAAGAAAAGCACCATAGTAGAACACAGATGAAGCTTCTAAGTTGATGTAATAGCCAGTAAGAAGTAGTACAACTAAAGTTTTAGGTATCGATTATTGACTTTTAGCTGGCTTTGATGCCTTGGACATGAGCTAGGACCTTAAGATTCTGCATGAAAGGAGGACTAGCAGCCGAGATGCATGGGAGAATGTGAAAAGTGTTCATATGTAGTAAAAACCTGAGAAATCCGTCCGTTTTCGTCATTAGTTATCGAATCGACTTAAAGCCAGATCGTCACATTGGCCGCTCTTCTCTCGGAAACGGTTGTACTTATCGTCTGCAAAGCTATGTCGCGTGCTGCGGTATGCGGAGACACTAAAAGCACCATAGTAGAACACAGATGAAGCTTCTCAGTTGATGTAATAGCCAGTAAGAAGTAGTAGAATTCAAGTTTTAGGTATCCATTATTGACATTTTAGCTGGCTTTGGTACCTTGGACATGAGCTAGGACCTTAAGATTCTGCATGAAAGGAGGACTAGCAGCCGAGTTGCACGGGAGAATGTGAAAAGTGTTCATATGTAGTAAAAACCTGAGAAATCCGTCCGTTTTCGTCATTTGTTATCGAATCGACTTAAAGCCAGATCGTCACATTGGCCGCTCTTCTCTCTGAAACGGTTGTACTTATCGTCTGTAAAACTATGTCGCGTGCTGCTGTATGCGGAGAAACTAAAAGCACCGTAGTAGAACACAGATGAAGCTTCTAAGTTGATGTAATAGCCAGGAAGAAGTAGTACAATTCAAGTTTAAGGTATCGATTATTGACTTTTTAGCTGGCTTTGGTGCCTTGGACATGAGCTAGGACCTTAACATTCTGCATGAAAGGATTACTACCAGCCGAGTTGCACGGGAGAATGTGAAAAGTGTTCATATGTAGTAAAAACCTTAGAAATCCGTCCGTTTTCGTCATTTGTTATCGAATCGACTTAAAGCCAGATCGTCTCATTGGCCGCTCTTCTCTCTGAAACGGTTGTACTTATCGTCTGCAAAGCTATATCGCGTGCTGCGGTATGTGGAGACACTAAAAGCACCATAGTAGAACACAGATGAAGCTCCTAAGTTGATGTAATAGCCAGTAAGAAGTAGTACAATTCAAGTTTTAGGTATCGATTATTGACTTTTTAGCTGGCTTTGGTGCCTTTGACATGAGCTAGGACCTTAAGATTCTGCATGAAAGGAGGACTAGCAGCCGAGTTGCACGGGAGAATGTGAAAAGTGTTCATATGTAGTAAAAACCTGAGAAATCCGTCCGTTTTCGTCATTTGTTATCGAATCGACTTAAAGCCAGATCGTCACATTGGCCGCTCTTCTCTCTGAGACGGTTGTACTTATCGTCTACAAAGCAATGTCGCGTGCTGCGGTATGCGGAGACACTAAAAGCACCATAGTAGAACACAGATGAAGCTTCTAAGTTGATGTAATAGCCAGTAAGAAGTAGTACAATTCAAGTTTTAGGTATCGATTATTGACTTTTTAAATAGCTTTGGTACCTTGGACATGAGCTAGAAGGACTAGCAGCCGAGTAGCACGGGAGAATGTGAAAAGTGTTCATATGTAGTAAAAACCTGAGAAATTCGTCCGTTTTCGTCATTTGTTATCGAATCGACTTAAAGCCAGATCGTCACATTGGCCGCTCTTCTCTCTGAAACGGTTGTACTTATCGTCTGTAAAACTATGTCGTCGGCAAAGCTATGTTGCATGCTGCGGTATGCTGAGATACTACAAGCAGCATAGTAGAACACAGATGAGGCTTCTCAGTTGATGTAATAGCCAGTAAGAAGTAGTACAATTCAAGTTTTAGGTATCGATTATTGACTTTTTAGCTAGCTTTGGTGCCTTGGACATGAGCTAGGACCTTAAGATTCTGCATGAAAGGAGGACTAGCAGCCGAGTAGCACGGGAGAATGTGAAAAGTGTTCATATGTAGTACAAACCTGAGAAATTCGTCCTTTTTCGTCATTTGTTATCGAATCGACTTAAAGCCAGATCGTCACATTGGATGCTCTTCTCTCTGAAACGCTTGTATTTATCGTCTGCAAAGCTATGTCGCGAGCTGCGGTATGCGGAGACACTAAAATCACCATAGTAGGAAACAGATGAAGCATCTAAGTTGATGTAATAGCCAGTAAGAAGTAATCCAATTCAAGTTTTACGTATCGATTATTGACTTTTTAGCTGGCTTTGGTGCCTTGGAATGAGCTAGGACCTTAAGATTCAGCATGAAAGGAGGACTTGCAGCCGAGTTGCACGGGAGAATGTGAAGAGTGTTCATATGTAATAAAAACCTGAGAAATCCGTCCGTTTTCGTCATTTGTTATCGAATCGACTTAAAGCCAGATCGTCACATTGGCCGCTCTGCTCTCGGAAACGGTTGTACTTATCGTCTACTAAGCTATGTCGCGTGCTGCGGTATGCGGAGACACTAAAAGCACCACAGTAGAACACAGATGAAGCTTCTAAGTTAATGTAATAGCCAGTAAGAAGTAGTACAATTCAAGTTTTAGGTATCGATTATTGACTTTTTAGCTGGCTTTGGTGCCTTGGACATGAGCTAGGACCTTATGATTCTGCATGAAAGGAGGACTAGCAGCCGAGTTGCACGGGAGAATGTGAAAAGTCTTCATATGTAGTAAAAACCTGAGAAATTCGTCCGTTTTCGTCATTTGTTATCGAATCCACTTAAAGCCAGATCATCACATTGGCCGCTCTTCTCTCTGAAACGGTTGTACTTATCGTCTGCAAAGCTATGTCGCGTACTGCGGTATGTGGAGACACTAAAAGCACCATAGTAGAACACAGATGAACCTTCTAAGTTGATGTAATAGCCAGTAAGAAATAGTACAATTCAAGTTTTAGGTATCGATTATTGACTTTTTAGCTGGCTTTGGTGCCTTGGACATGAGCTAGGACCTTAAGATTCAGCATGAAAGGAGGACTAGCAGCCGAGTTGCACGGGAGAATGTGAAAAGTGTTCATATGTAATAAAAACCTGAAAAATCCGTCCGTTTTCGTCATTTGTTATCGAATCGACTTAAAGCCAGATCGTCACATTGGCCGCTCTTCTCTCTGAAACGGTTGTACTTATCGTCTGCAAAGCTATGTCGCGTGCTGCGGTATGTGGACACACTAAAAGCACCATAGTAGAACACAGATGAAGCTTCTAAGTTGATGTAATAGCCAGTAAGAAGTAGTAGAATTCAAGTTTTAGGTATCGATTATTGACTTGTTAGCTGGCTTTGGTGCCTTGGACATGAACTAGGACCTTAAGATTCTGCATGAAAGGAGGACTAGCAGCCGAGTTGCACGGGAGAATGTGAAAAGTGTTCATATGTAGTAAAAACCTGAGAAATCCGTCCGTTTTCGTCATTTGTTATCGAATCGACTTAAAGCCAGATCGTCACTTTGGCCGCTCTTCTCTCTGAAACGGTTGTACTTATCGTCTGTAAAACTATGTCGCGTGCTGCTGTATGCGGAGAAACTAAAAGCACCGTAGTAGAACACAGATGAAGCTTCTAAGTTGATGTAATAGCCAGGAAGAAGTAGTACAATTCAAGTTTAAGGTATCGATTATTGACTTTTTAGCTGGCTTTGGTGCCTTGGACATGAGCTAGGACCTTAACATTCTGCATGAAAGGATTACTACCAGCCGAGTTGCACGGGAGAATGTGAAAAGTGTTCATATGTAGTAAAAACCTTAGAAATCCGTCCGTTTTCGTCATTTGTTATCGAATCGACTTAAAGCCAGATCGTCTCATTGGCCGCTCTTCTCTCTGAAACGGTTTTACTTATCGTCTGCAAAGCTATATCGCGTGCTGCGGTATGTGGAGACACTAAAAGCACCATAGTAGAACACAGATGAAGATCCTAAGTTGATGTAATAGCCAATAAGAAGTAGTACAATTCAAGTTTTAGGTATCGATTATTGACTTTTTAGCTGGCTTTGGTGCCTTTGACATGAGCTAGGACCTTAAGATTCTGCATGAAAGGAGGACTAGCAGCCGAGTTGCACGGGAGAATGTGAAAAGTGTTCATATGTAGTAAAAACCTGAGAAATCCGTCCGTTTTCGTCATTTGTTATCGAATCGACTTAAAGCCAGATCGTCACATTGGCCGCTCTTCTCTCTGAGACGGTTGTACTTATCGTCTACAAAGCAATGTCGCGTGCTGCGGTATGCGGAGACACTAAAAGCACCATAGTAGAACACAGATGAAGCTTCTAAGTTGATGTAATAGCCAGTAAGAAGTAGTACAATTCAAGTTTTAGGTATCGATTATTGACTTTTTAAATAGCTTTGGTACCTTGGACATGAGCTAGAAGGACTAGCAGCCGAGTAGCACGGGAGAATGTGAAAAGTGTTCATATGTAGTAAAAACCTGAGAAATTCGTCCGTTTTCGTCATTTGTTATCGAATCGACTTAAAGCCAGATCGTCACATTGGCCGCTCTTCTCTCTGAAACGGTTGTACTTATCGTCTGTAAAACTATGTCGTCGGCAAAGCTATGTTGCATGCTGCGGTATGCTGAGATACTACAAGCAGCATAGTAGAACACAGATGAGGCTTCTAAGTTGATGTAATAGCAAGTAAGAAGTAGTACAATTCAAGTTTTAGGTATCGATTATTGACTTTTTAGCTAGCTTTGGTGCCTTGGACATGAGCTAGGACCTTAAGATTCTGCATGAAAGGAGGACTAGCAGCCGAGTAGCACGGGAGAATGTGAAAAGTGTTCATATGTAGTACAAACCTGAGAAATTCGTCCTTTTTCGTCATTTGTTATCGAATCGACTTAAAGCCAGATCGTCACATTGGATGCTCTTCTCTCTGAAACGCTTGTATTTATCGTCTACAAAGCAATGTCGCGTGCTGCTGTATGCGGAGACACTAAAAGCACCATAGTAGAACACAGATGAAGCTTCTAAGTTGATGTAATAGCCAGTAAGAAGTAGTACAATTCAAGTTTTAGGTATCGATTATTGACTTTTTAAATAGCTTTGATGCCTTGGACATGAGCTAGGACCTTAAGATTCTGCATGAAAGGAGGATTAGCAGCCGAGTAGCACGGGAGAATGTGAAAAGTGTTCATATGTAGTAAAAACCTGAGAAATTCGTCCGTTTTCGTCATTTGTTATCAAATCGACTTAAAGCCAGATCGTCACATTGGCCGCTCTTCTCTCTGAAACGCTTGTACTTAACGTCTGCAAAGCTACGTTGCATGCTGCGGTATGCTGAGATACTACAAGCAGCATAGTAGAACACAGATGAGGCTTCTAAGTTGATGTAATAGCAAGTAAGAAGTAGTACAATTCAAGTTTTAGGTATCGATTATTGACTTTTTAGCTAGCTTTGGTGCCTTGGACATGAGCTAGGACCTTAAGATTCTGCATGAAAGGAGGACTAGCAGCCGAGTAGCACGGGAGAATGTGAAAAGTATTCATATGTAGTACAAACCTGAGAAATTCGTCCTTTTTCGTCATTTGTTATCGAATCGACTTAAAGCCAGATCGTCACATTGGATGCTCTTCTCTCTGAAACGCTTGTATTTATCGTCTGCAAAGCTATGTCGCGAGCTGCGGTATGCGGAGACACTAAAATCACCATAGTAGAAAACAGATGAAGCATCTAAGTTGATGTAATAGCCAGTAAGAAGTAATCCAATTCAAGTTTTACGTATCGATTATTGACTTTTTAGCTGGCTTTGGTGCCTTGGACATGAGCTAGGACCTTAAGATTCAGCATGAAAGGAGGACTAGCAGCCGAGTTGCACGGGAGAATGTGAAAAGTGTTCATATGTAATAAAAACCTGAGAAATCCGTCCGTTTTCGTCATTTGTTATCGAATCGACTTAAAGCCAGATCGTCACATTGGCCGCTCTGCTCTCGGAAACGGTTGTACTTATCGTCTACTAAGCTATGTCGCGTGCTGCGGTATGCGGAGACACTAAAAGCACCACAGTAGAACACAGATGAAGCTTCTAAGTTAATGTAATAGCCAGTAAGAAGTAGTACAATTCAAGTTTTAGGTATCGATTTTTGACTTTTTAGCTGGCTTAGGTGCCTTGGACATGAGCTAGGACCTTATGATTCTGCATGAAAGGAGGACTAGCAGCCGAGTAGCACGGGAGAATGTGAAAAGTGTTCATATGTAGTAAAAACCTGAGAAATTCGTCCGTTCTCGTCATTTGTTATCAAATCGACTTAAAGCCAGATCGTCACATTGGCCGCTCTTCTCTCTGGAACGCTTGTACTTAACGTCTGCAAAGCTACGTTGCATGCTGCGGTATGCTGAGATACTACAAGCAGCATAGTAGAACACAGATGAGGCTTCTAAGTTGATGTAATAGCAAGTAAGAAGTAGTACAATTCAAGTTTTAGGTATCGATTATTGACTTTTTAGCTAGCTTTGGTGCCTTGGACATGAGCTAGGACCTTAAGATTCTGCATGAAAGGAGGACTAGCAGCCGAGTAGCACGGGAGAATGTGAAAAGTGTTCATATGTAGTACAAACCTGAGAAATTCGTCCTTTTTCGTCATTTGTTATCGAATCGACTTAAAGCCAGATCGTCACATTGGATGCTCTTCTCTCTGAAACGCTTGTATTTATCGTCTACAAAGCAATGTCGCGTGCTGCTGTATGCGGAGACACTAAAAGCACCATAGTAGAACACAGATGAAGCTTCTAAGTTGATGTAATAGCCAGTAAGAAGTAGTACAATTCAAGTTTTAGGTATCGATTATTGACTTTTTAAATAGCTTTGATGCCTTGGACATGAGCTAGGACCTTAAGATTCTGCATGAAAGGAGGATTAGCAGCCGAGTAGCACGGGAGAATGTGAAAAGTGTTCATATGTAGTAAAAACCTGAGAAATTCGTCCGTTTTCGTCATTTGTTATCAAATCGACTTAAAGCCAGATCGTCACATTGGCCGCTCTTCTCTCTGAAACGCTTGTACTTAACGTCTGCAAAGCTACGTTGCATGCTGCGGTATGCTGAGATACTACAAGCAGCATAGTAGAACACAGATGAGGCTTCTAAGTTGATGTAATAGCAAGTAAGAAGTAGTACAATTCAAGTTTTAGGTATCGATTATTGACTTTTTAGCTAGCTTTGGTGCCTTGGACATGAGCTAGGACCTTAAGATTCTGCATGAAAGGAGGACTAGCTGCCGAGTAGCACGGGAGAATGTGAAAAGTGTTCATATGTAGTAAAAACCTGAGAAATTCGTCCGTTTTCGTCATTTTTTATCGAATCGACTTAAAGCCAGATCGTCACATTGGATGCTCTTCTCTCTGAAACGCTTGTATTTATCGTCTGCAAAGCTATGTCGCGAGCTGCGGTATGCGGAGACACTAAAATCACCATAGTAGGAAACAGATGAAGCATCTAAGTTGATGTAATAGCCAGTAAGAAGTAATCCAATTCAAGTTTTAGGTATCGATTATTGACTTTTTAGCTGGCTTTGGTGCCTTGGACATGAGCTAGGACCTTAAGATTCAGCATGAGAGGAGGACTAGCAGCCGAGTTGGACGGGAGAATGTGAAAAGTGTTCATATGTAATAAAAACCTGAGAAATCCGTCCGTTTTCGTCATTTGTTATCGAATCGACTTAAAGCCAGATCGTCACATTGGCCGCTCTGCTCTCGGAAACGGTTGTACTTATCGTCTACTAAGCTATGTCGCGTGCTGCGATATGCAGAGACACTAAAAGCACCATAGTAGAACACAGGTGAAGCTTCTAAGTTAATGTAATAGCCAGTAAGAAGTAGTACAATTCAAGTTTTAGGTATCGATTATTGACTTTTTAGCTGGCTTTGGTGCCTTGGACATGAGCTAGGACCTTAAGATTCAGCATGAAAGGAGGACTACAAGCCGAGTTGCAGGGGAGAATGTGAAAAGTGTTCATATGTAGTAAAAACCTGAGAAATCCGTCCGTTTTCGCCATTTGTTATCGAATCCACTTAAAGCCAGATCATCACATTGGCCGCTCTTCTCTCTGAAACGGTTGTACTTATCGTCTGCAAAGCTATGTCGCGTACTGCGGTATGTGGAGACACTAAAAGCACCATAGTAGAACACAGATGAACCTTCTAAGTTGATGTAATAGCCAGTAAGAAATAGTACAATTCAAGTTTTAGGTATCGATTATTGACTTTTTAGCTGGCTTTGGTGCCTTGGACATGAGCTAGGACCTTAAGATTCAGCATGAAAGGCTCACTAGCAGCCGAGTTGCACGGGAGAATGTGAAAAGTGTTCATATGTAATAAAAACCTGAAAAATCCGTCCGTTGTCGTCATTTGTTATCGAATCGACTTAAAGCCAGATCGTCACATTGGCCGCTCTTCTCTCTGAAACGGTTGTACTTATCGTCTGCAAAGCTATGTCGCGTGCTGCGGTATGTGGACACACTAAAAGCACCATAGTAGAACACAGATGAAGCTTCTAAGTTGATGTAATAGCCAGTAAGAAGTAGTACAATTCAAGTTTTAGGTATCGATTATTGACTTTTTAGCTGGCTTTGGTGCCTTGGACATGAGCTAGGACCTTAAGATTCTGCATGAAAGGAGGACTAGCTGCCGAGTTGCACGGGAGAATGTGAAAAGTGTTCATATGTAGTAAAAACCTGAGAAATCCGTCCGTTTTCGTCATTTGTTATCGAATCGACTTAAAGCCAGATCGTCACATTGGCCGCTCTTCTCTCTGAAACGGTTGTACTTATCGTCTACAAAGCAATGTCGCGTGCTGCGGTATGCGGAGACACTAAAAGCACCATAGTAGAACACAGATGAAGCTTCTAAGTTGATGTAATAGCCAGTAAGAAGTAGTACAATTCAAGTTTTAGGTATCGATTATTGACTTTTTAAATAGCTTTGATGCCTTGGACATGAGCTAGGACCTTAAGATTCTGCATGAAAGGAGGATTAGCAGCCGAGTTGCACGGGAGAATGTGAAAAGTGTTCAAATGTAGTAAAAACCTGAGAAATTCGTCCGTTTTCGTCATTTGTTATCGAATCGACTTAAAGCCAGATCGTCACATTGGCCGCTCTTCTCCCTGAAACGCTTGTACTTAACGTCTGCAAAGCTATGTTGCATGCTGCGGTATGCTGAGATACTACAAGCAGCATAGTAGAACACAGATGAGGCTTCTAAGTTGATGTAATAGCAAGTAAGAAGTAGTACAATTCAAGTTTTAGGTATCGATTATTGACTTTTTAGCTAGCTTTGGTGCCTTGGACATGAGCTAGGACCTTAAGATTCTGCATGAAAGGAGGACTAGCAGCCGAGTAGCACGGGAGAATGTGAAAAGTGTTCATATGTAGTAAAAACCTGAGAAATTCGTCCGTTTTCGTCATTTGTTATCGAATCGACTTAAAGCCAGATCGTCACATTGGATGCTCTTCTCTCTGAAACGCTTGTATTTATCGTCTGCAAAGCTATGTCGCGAGCTGCGGTATGCGGAGACACTAAAATCACCATAGTAGGAAACAGATGAAGCATCTAAGTTGATGTAATAGCCAGTAAGAAGTAATCCAATTCAAGTTTTAGGTATCGATTATTGACTTTTTAGCTGGCTTTGGTGCCTTGGACTTGAGCTAGGACCTTAAGATTCAGCATGAAAGGAGGACTAGCAGCCGAGTTGCACGGGAGAATGTGAAAAGTGTTCATATGTAATAAAAACCTGAGAAATCCGTCCGTTTTCGTCATTTGTTATCGAATCGACTTAAAGCCAGATCGTCACATTGGCCGCTTTGCTCTCGGAAACGGTTGTACTTATCGTCTACTAAGCTATGTCGCGTGCTGCGGTATGCGGAGACTCTAAAAGCACCATAGTAGAACACAGATGAAGCTTCTAAGTTAATGTAATAGCCAGTAAGAAGTAGTACAATTCAAGTTTTAGGTATCGATTATTGACTTTTTAGCTGGCTTTGGTGCCTTGGACATGAGCTAGGACCTTAAGATTCAGCATGAAAGGAGGACTAGCAGCCGAGTTGCACGGGAGAATGTGAAAAGTGTTCATATGTAATAAAAACCTGAGAAATCCGTCCGTTTTCGTCATTTGTTATCGAATCGACTTAAAGCCAGGTCGTCACATTGGCTGCTCTGCTGTCGGAAACGGTTGTACTTATCGTCTACTAAGCTATGTCGCGTGCTGCGGTATGCGGAGACACTAAAAGCACCATAGTAGAACACAGATGAAGCTTCTAAGTTGATGTAATAGCCAGTAAGAAGTAGTACAATTCAAGTTTTAGGTATCGATTATTGACTCTTTAGCTAGCTTTGATGCCTTGGACATGAGCTAGGACCTTAAGATTCTGCATGAAAGGAGGACTACAAGCCGAGTTGCAGGGGAGAATGTGAAAAGTGTTCATATGTAGTAAAAACCTGAGAAATCCGTCCGTTTTCGTCATTTGTTATCGAATCGACTTAAAGCCAGATCGTCACATTGGCCGCTCTGCTCTCCGAAACGGTTGTACTTATCGTCTGCAAAGCTATGTCGCGTGTTGCCGTAGGCGGAAACAGGAAAAGCACCATAGTAGAACACAGATGAAGCTTCTAAGTTGATGTAATAGCCAGTAAGAAGTAGTCCAATTCATGTTTTAGGTATCGATTATTGTCTTTTTAGCTGGCTTTGGTGCCTTGGACATGGGCTAGGACCTTAAGATTCTGCATGAAAGGAGGACTAGCAGCCGAGTTGCAGGGGAGAATGTGAAAAGTGTTCATATGTAGTAAAAACCTGAGAAATCCGTCCGTTTTCGTCATTTGTTATCGAATCGACTTAAAGCCAGATCGTCACATTGGCCGCCCTTCTCTCTGAAACGGTTGTACTTATCGTCTGCAAAGCTATGGCGCGTGCTGCGGTATGCGGAGACACTAAAATCACCATAGTAGAACACAGATGAAGCTTCTAAGTTGATGTAATAGCCAGTAAGAAGTAGTACAATTCAAGTTTTAGGTATCGATTATTGACTTTTTAGCTAGCTTTGATGCCTTGGACATGAGCTAGAACCTTAAGATTCTGCATGAAAGGAGGACTAGCAGCCGAGTTGCACGGGAGAATGTGAAAAGTGTTCATATGTAGTAAAAACCTGAGAAATCCGTCCGTTTTCGTCATTTGTTATCGAATCGACTTAAAGCCAGATCGTCACATTGGCCACTCTTCTCTCTGAAATGGGTGTACTTATCGTCTGCAAAGCTATGTCGCGTGCTGCGGTATGTGGAGACACTAAAATTACCATAGTAGAACACAGGTGAAGCATCTAAGTTGATGTAATAGCCAGTAAGAACTAATCCAATTCAAGTTTTGGTTATCGATTATTGACTTTTTAGCTGGCTTTGGTGCCTTGGACATGAGCTAGGACCTTAAGATTCTGCATGAAAGGAGGACTAGCAGCCGAGTTGCACGGGAGAATGTGAAAAGTGTTCATATGTAATAAAAACCTGAGAAATCCGTCCGTTTTCGTCATTTGTTATCGAATCGACTTAAAGCCAGATCGTCACATTGGCCGCTCTTCTCTCTGAAACGGTTGTACTTATCGTCTACTAAGCTATGTCGCGTGCTGCGGCTTGCGGAGACACTAAAAGCACCATAGTAGAACACAGATGAAGCTTCTAAGTTAATGTAATAGCCAGTAAGAAGTAGTACAATTCAAGTTTTAGGTATTGATTATTGACTTTTTAGCTGGCTTTGGTGCCTTGGACATGAGCTAGGACCTTACGATTCTGCATGAAAGGAGGACTAGCAGCCGAGTTGCACGGGAGAATGTGAAAAGTCTTCATATGTAGTAAAAACCTGAGAAAACCGTCCGTTTTCGTCATTTGTTATCGAATCGACTTAAAGCCAGATAATCACATTGGCCGCTCTTCTCTCTGAAACGGTTGTACTTATCGTCTGCAAAGCTAT
The DNA here is from genome assembly GCF_023897955.1 of Schistocerca gregaria. NCBI lineage: Eukaryota > Metazoa > Arthropoda > Insecta > Orthoptera > Acrididae > Schistocerca > Schistocerca gregaria. The sequence continues at coordinate 2,326,853 of NW_026061973.1, forward strand.
GTCGCGTACTGCGGTATGTGGAGACACTAAAAGCACCATAGTAGAACACAGATGAACCTTCTAAGTTGATGTAATAGCCAGTAAGAAATAGTACAATTCAAGTTTTAGATATCGATTATTGACTTTTTAGCTGGCTTTAGTGCCTTGGACATGAGCTAGGACCTTAAGATTCTGCATGAAAGGAGGACTAGCAGCCGAGTTGCACGTGAGAATGTGAAAAGTGTTCATATGTAGTAAAAACCTGAGAAATCCGTCCGTTTTCGTCATTTGTTATCGAATCGACTTAAAGCCAGATCGTCACATTGGCCGCTCTTCTCTCTGAAACGGGTGTACTTATCGACTGCAAAGCTATGTCGCGTGCTGCGGTATGTGGAGACACTAAAATTACCATAGTAGAACACAGATGAAGCATCTAAGTTGATGTAATAGCCAGTAAGAAGTCATCCAATTCAAGTTTTAGGTATCGATTATTGACATTTTAGCTGGCTTTGGTGCCTTGGACATGAGCTAGGACTTTGAGATTCTGCATGAAAGGAGGACTAGCAGCCGAGTTGCACGGGAGAATGTGAAAAGTGTTCATATGTAATAGAAACCTGAGAAATCCGTCCGTTTTCGTCATTTGTTATCGAATCGACTTAAAGCCAGATAGTCACATTGGCCGCTCTTCTCTCCGAAACGCTTGTACTTATCGTCTGCAAAGCTATGTCGCGTGCTGCGGTATGCGGAGACACTAAAATCACCATAGTAGAACACAGACCTAGCTTCTAAATTGATGTAATAGCCAGTAAGAAGTAATCCAATTCAAGTTTTAGGTATCGATTATTGACATTTTAGCTGGCTTTGGTGCCTTGGACATGAGCTAGGACTTTAAGATTCTGCATGAAAGGAGGACTAGCAGCCGAGTTGCACGGGAGAATGTGAAAAGTGTTCATATGTAATAGAAACCTGAGAAATCCGTCCGTTTTCGTCATTTGTTATCGAATCGACTTAAAGCCAGATAGTCACATTGGCCGCTCTTCTCTCCGAAACGCTTGTACTTATCGTCTGCAAAGATATGTCGCGTGCTGCGGTATGCGGAGACACTAAAATCACCATAGTAGAACACAGACCTAGCTTCTAAGTTGATGTAATAGCCAGTAAGAAGTAGTACAATTCAAGTTTTAGGTATCTATTATTGACTTTTTAGCTGGCTTTGGTGCCTTGGACATGAGCTAGGACCTTACGATTCTGCATGAAACGAGGACTAGCAGCCGAGTTGCACGGGAGAATGTGAAAAGTGTTCATATGTAGTAAAAACCTGAGAAATCCGTCCGTTTTCGTCATTTGTTATCGAATCGACTTAAAGCCAGATCGTCACATTGGCCGCCCTTCTCTCTGAAACGGTTGTACTTATCGTCTGCAAAGCTATGTCGCGTACTGCGGTATGTGGAGACACTAAAAGCACCATAGTAGAACACAGATGAACCTTCTAAGTTGATGTAATAGCCAGTAAGAAATAGTACAATTCAAGTTTTAGGTATCGATTATTGACTTTTTAGCTGGCTTTGGTGCCTTGGACATGAGCTAGGACCTTAAGATTCTGCATGAAAGGAGGACTAGCAGCCGAGTTGCACGAGATAATGTGCAAAGTGTTCATATGTAGTAAAAACCTGAGAAATCCGTCCGTTTTCGTCATTTGTTATCGAATCGACTTAAAGCCAGATCGTCGCGTTGGCCGCTCTTCTCTCTGAAACGGGTGTACTTATCGACTGCAAAGCTATGTCCCGTGCTGCGGTATGTAGAGACACTAAAATTACCATAGTAGAACACAGATGAAGCATCTAAGTTGATGTAATAGCCAGTAAGAAGTAATCCAATTCAAGTTTTAGGTATCGATTATTGACTTTTTAGCTAGCTTTGGTGCCCTGGACATGAGCTAGGACCTTAAGATTCTGCATGAAAGGAGGCCTAGCAGCCGAGTTGCAGGGGAGAATGTGAAAAGTGTTCATATGTAATAAAAACCTGAGAAATCCGTCCGTTTTCGTCATTTGTTATCGAATCGACTTAAAGCCAGATCGTCACATTGGGCGCTCTGCTCTCGGAAACGGTTGTACTTATCGTCTGCAAAGCTATGTCGCGTGTTGCCGTAGGCGGAAACAGGAAAAGCACCATAGTAGAACACAGATGAAGCTTCTAAGTTGATGTAATAGCCACTAAGAAGTAGTCCAATTCAAGTTTTAGGTATCGATTATTGACTTTTTAGCTAGCTTTGGTGCCTTGGACATGATCTAGGACCTTAAGATTCAGCATGAAAGGAGGACTAGCAGCCGAGTAGCACGGGAGAATGTGAAAAATGTTCATATGTAGTAAAAACTTGAGAAATTCGTCCGTTTTCGTCATTTGTTATCGAATCGACTTAAAGCCAGTTCGTCACATTGGCCGCTCTTCTCTCTGCAACGGTTGTACTTATCGTCTGCAAAGGTATGTCGCGTGTTGCCGTAGGCGGAAACAGGAAAAGCACCGTAGTAGAACACAGATGAAGCTTCTAAGTTGATATAATAGCCAGTAAGAAGTAGTCCAATTCAAGTTTTAGGTATCGATTATTGACTTTTTAGCTGGCTTTGGTGCCTTGGACATGAGCTAAGACCTTAAGATTCTGCATGAAAGGAGGACTAGCGGCCGAGTTGCACGCGAGAATGTGAAAAGTGTTCATATGTAGTAAAAACCTGAGAAATCCGTCCGTTTCCGTCATTTGTTATCGAATCGACTTAAAGCCAGATCGTCACATTGGCCGCTCTTCTCTCTGAAAAAGTTGTACTTATCGTCGGCAAAGCTATGTCGCGTGCTGCGGTATGCGGACTCACTAAAAGCACCATAGTAGAACACAGATGAAGCTTCTAAGTTGATGTAATAGCCAGTAAGAAGTAGTACAATTAAAGTTTTAGGTATCGGTTAATGACTTTTACCCTTCTTTGGTGCCTTGGACACGAGCTAGGAAATTAAGATTTTGCATGAAGGAGGACTATCAGACGAGTTGCACGGGAGAATGCGAAAAGTGTTCATATGTAGTAAAAACCTGAGAAAACCGTCCGTTTTCGTCATTTGTTATCGAATCGACTTAATGCCAGATCGTCACATTGGTCGCTCTTCTCTCTGAAACGGTTGTACTTATCGTCTGCAAAGCTATGTCGCATGCTGCGGTATGCTGAGACACTACAAGCAGCATAGTAGAACACAGATGAAGCTTCTAAGTTGATGTAATAGCCAGTAAGAAGTAGTACAATTCAAGTTTTAGGTATCGATTATTGACTTTTTAGCTAGCTTTGGTGCCTTGGACATGAGCTAGAACCTTAAGATTCTGCATGAAAGGAGGACTAGCAGCCGAGTTGCACGGGAGAATGTGAAAAGTGTTCATATGTAGTAAAAACCTGAGAAATCCGTCCGTTTTCGTCATTTGTTATCGAATCGACTTAAAGCCAGATCGTCACATTGGCCACTCTTCTCTCTGAAACGGGTTTACTTATCGTCTGCAAAGCTATGTCGCGTGCTGCGGTATGTGGAGACACTAAAATTACCATAGTAGAACACAGGTGAAGCATCTAAGTTGATGTAATAGCCAGTAAGAAGTAATCCAATTCAAGTTTTGGTTATCGATTATTGACTTTTTAGCTGGCTTTGGTGCCTTGGACATGAGCTAGGACCTTAAGATTCTGCATGAAAGGAGGACTAGCAGCCGAGTTGCACGGGAGAATGTGAAAAGTGTTCATATGTAATAAAAACCTGAGAAATCCGTCCGTTTTCGTCATTTGTTATCGAATCGACTTAAAGCCAGATCGTCACATTGGCCGCTCTTCTCTCTGAAACGGTTGTACTTATCGTCTACTAAGCTATGTCGCGTGCTGCGGCTTGCGGAGACACTAAAAGCACCATAGTAGAACACAGATGAAGCTTCTAAGTTAATGTAATAGCCAGTAAGAAGTAGTACAATTCGAGTTTTAGGTATTGATTATTGACTTTTTAGCTGGCTTTGGTGCCTTGGACATGAGCTAGGACCTTACGATTCTGCATGAAAGGAGGACTAGCAGCCGAGTTGCACGGGAGAATGTGAAAAGTCTTCATATGTAGTAAAAACCTGAGAAAACCGTCCGTTTTCGTCATTTGTTATCGAATCGACTTAAAGCCAGATAATCACATTGGCCGCTCTTCTCTCTGAAACGGTTGTACTTATCGTCTGCAAAGCTATGTCGCGTACTGCGGTATGTGGAGACACTAAAAGCACCATAGTAGAACACAGATGAACCTTCTAAGTTGATGTAATAGCCAGTAAGAAATAGTACAATTCAAGTTTTAGATATCGATTATTGACTTTTTAGCTGGCTTTAGTGCCTTGGACATGAGCTAGGACCTTAAGATTCTGCATGAAAGGAGGACTAGCAGCCGAGTTGCACGTGAGAATGTGAAAAGTGTTCATATGTAGTAAAAACCTGAGAAATCCGTCCGTTTTCGTCATTTGTTATCGAATCGACTTAAAGCCAGATCGTCACATTGGCCGCTCTTCTCTCTGAAACGGGTGTACTTATCGACTGCAAAGCTATGTCGCGTGCTGCGGTATGTGGAGACACTAAAATTACCATAGTAGAACACAGATGAAGCATCTAAGTTGATGTAATAGCCAGTAAGAAGTCATCCAATTCAAGTTTTAGGTATCGATTATTGACATTTTAGCTGGCTTTGGTGCCTTGGACATGAGCTAGGACTTTAAGATTCTGCATGAAAGGAGGACTAGCAGCCGAGTTGCACGGGAGAATGTGAAAAGTGTTCATATGTAATAGAAACCTGAGAAATCCGTCCGTTTTCGTCATTTGTTATCGAATCGACTTAAAGCCAGATAGTCACATTGGCCGCTCTTCTCTCCGAAACGCTTGTACTTATCGTCTGCAAAGCTATGTCGCGTGCTGCGGTATGCGGAGACACTAAAATCACCATAGTAGAACACAGACCTAGCTTCTAAGTTGATGTAATAGCCAGTAAGAAGTAGTACAATTCAAGTTTTAGGTATCTATTATTGACTTTTTAGCTGGCTTTGGTGCCTTGGACATGAGCTAGGACCTTACGATTCTGCATGAAAGGAGGACTAGCAGCCGAGTTGCACGGGAGAATGTGAAAAGTGTTCATATGTAGTAAAAACCTGAGAAATCCGTCCGTTTTCGTCATTTGTTATCGAATCGACTTAAAGCCAGATCGTCACATTGGCCGCCCTTCTCTCTGAAACGGTTGTACTTATCGTCTGCAAAGCTATGTCGCGTACTGCGGTATGTGGAGACACTAAAAGCACCATAGTAGAACACAGATGAACCTTCTAAGTTGATGTAATAGCCAGTAAGAAATAGTACAATTCAAGTTTTAGGTATCGATTATTGACTTTTTAGCTGGCTTTGGTGCCTTGGACATGAGCTAGGACCTTAAGATTCTGCATGAAAGGAGGACTAGCAGCCGAGTTGCACGAGATAATGTGCAAAGTGTTCATATGTAGTAAAAACCTGAGAAATCCGTCCGTTTTCGTCATTTGTTATCGAATCGACTTAAAGCCAGATCGTCGCGTTGGCCGCTCTTCTCTCTGAAACGGGTGTACTTATCGACTGCAAAGCTATTTCCCGTGCTGCGGTATGTAGAGACACTAAAATTACCATAGTAGAACACAGATGAAGCATCTAAGTTGATGTAATAGCCAGTAAGAAGTAATCCAATTCAAGTTTTAGGTATCGATTATTGACTTTTTAGCTAGCTTTGGTGCCCTGGACATGAGCTAGGACCTTACGATTCTGCATGAAAGGAGGCCTAGCAGCCGAGTTGCAGGGGAGAATGTGAAAAGTGTTCATATGTAATAAAAACCTGAGAAATCCGTCCGTTTTCGTCATTTGTTATCGAATCGACTTAAAGCCAGATCGTCACATTGGGCGCTCTGCTCTCGGAAACGGTTGTACTTATCGTCTGCAAAGCTATGTCGCGTGTTGCCGTAGGCGGAAACAGGAAAAGCACCATAGTAGAACACAGATGAAGCTTCTAAGTTGATGTAATAGCCACTAAGAAGTAGTCCAATTCAAGTTTTATGTATCGATTATTGACTTTTTAGCTAGCTTTGGTGCCTTGGACATGATCTAGGACCTTAAGATTCAGCATGAAAGGAGGACTAGCAGCCGAGTAGCACGGGAGAATGTGAAAAATGTTCATATGTAGTAAAAACTTGAGAAATTCGTCCGTTTTCGTCATTTGTTATCGAATCGACTTAAAGTCAGTTCGTCACATTGGCCGCTCTTCTCTCTGCAACGGTTGTACTTATCGTCTGCAAAGGTATGTCGCGTGTTGCCGTAGGCGGAAACAGGAAAAGCACCATAGTAGAACACAGATGAAGCTTCTAAGTTGATATAATAGCCAGTAAGAAGTAGTCCAATTCAAGTTTTAGGTATCGATTATTGACTTTTTAGCTGGCTTTGGTGCCTTGGACATGAGCTAGGACCTTAAGATTCTGCATGAAAGGAGGAGTAGCGGCCGAGTTGCACGCGAGAATGTGAAAAGTGTTCATATGTAGTAAAAACCTGAGAAATCCGTCCGTTTCCGTCATTTGTTATCGAATCGACTTAAAGCCAGATCGTCACATTGGCCGCTCTTCTCTCTGAAAAAGTTGTACTTATCGTCGGCAAAGCTATGTCGCGTGCTGCGGTATGCGGACTCACTAAAAGCACCATAGTAGAACACAGATGAAGCTTCTAAGTTGATGTAATAGCCAGTAAGAAGTAGTACAATTAAAGTTTTAGGTATCGGTTAATGACTTTTACCCTTCTTTGGTGCCTTGGACACGAGCTAGGACATTAAGATTTTGCATGAAGGAGGACTATCAGACGAGTTGCACGGGAGAATGCGAAAAGTGTTCATATGTAGTAAAAACCTGAGAAAACCGTCCGTTTTCGTCATTTGTTATCGAATCGACTTAATGCCAGATCGTCACATTGGTCGCTCTTCTCTCTGAAACGGTTGTACTTATCGTCTGCAAAGCTATGTCGCATGCTGCGGTATGCTGAGACACTACAAGCAGCATAGTAGAACACAGATGAAGCTTCTAAGTTGATGTAATAGCCAGTAAGAAGTAGTACAATTCAAGTTTTAGGTATCGATTATTGACTTTTTAGCTAGCTTTGGTGCCTTGGACATGAGCTAGGACCTTAAGATTCAGCATGAAAGGAGGACTAGCAGCCGAGTAGCACGGGAGAATGTGAAACGTGTTCATATGTAGTAAAAACCTGAGAAATTCGTCCGTTTTCGTCATTTGTTATCGAATCGACTTAAAGCCAGATCGTCACATTGGCCGCTCTTCTCTCTGAAACGCTTGTACTTATCGTCTGCAAAGCTATGTCGCGTGCTGCGGTATGCGGAGACACTAAAATCACCATAGTAGAACACAGATTAAGCTTCTAAGTTGACGTAATAGCCAGGAAGAAGTAGTACAATTCAAGTTTTAGGTATCGATTATTGACTTTTTAGCTGGCTTTGGTGCCTTGGACATGAGCTAGGACCTGAACATTCTGCATGAAAGGAGGACTAGCAGCCGATTTGCATGAGAGAATGTGAAAAGTGTTCATATGTAGTAAAAACCTGAGAAATCCGTCCGTTTTCGTCATTTGTTATCGAATCGACTTAAAGCCAGATCGTCACATTGGCCGCTCTGCTCTCTGAAACGGTTGTACTTGTCGTTTGCAAAGCTATGTCGCGTGCTGCGGTATGCCGAGACACTATAAGCACCATAGTAGAACACAGATCAAGCTTTTAAGTTGATGTAATAGCCAGTAAGAAGTAGTACAATTCAAGTTTTAGGTATTGAATATTGAATTTTTAGCTGGCTTTGGTGCCTTGGACATGAGCTAGGACCTTAATATTCTGCATGAAAGGAGGACTAGCAGCCGAGTTGCATGGGAGAATGTGAAAAGTGTTCATATGTAGTAAAAACCTGAGAAATCCGTCCACTTTCGTCATTTGTTATCAAATCGCCTTAAACCCAGCTCGTCACATTGGCCGCTCTTCTCTCTGAAAAAGTTGTACTTATCGTCTGCAAAGCTATGTCGCGTGCTGCGGTATGCGGAGACACTAAAAGCACCATAGTAGAACACAGATGATGCTTCTAAGTTGATGTAATAGCCAGTAAGAAGTAGTCCAATTCAAGATTTAGGTATCGATTATTGACTTTTTAGCTGGCTTTGGTGCCTTGGATATGAGCTAGGACTTTAAGATTCTGCATAAAAGGAGGACTAGCAGCCCAGTTGCACGGGAGAATGTGAAAAGTGTTCATATGTATTAAAAACCTGAGAAACCCGTCCGTTTTCGTCATTTGTTATCGAATCGACTTAAACCCAGATCGTCACATTGGCTGCTCTTCTCTCTGAAAAAGTTGTACTTATCGTCTGCAAAGCTATGTCGCGTGCTGCGTTATGCGGAGACACTAAAATCACCATAGTAGAACACAGATGAAGCTTCTAAGTTGATGTAATAGCCAGTAAGAAGTAGTACAATTAAAGTTTTAGGTATCGGTTAATGACTTTTTACCCTTCTTTGGTGCCTTGGACACGAGCTAGGAAATTAAGATTTTGCATGAATGAGGACTAGCAGCCGAGTTGCAAGGGAGAATGTGAAAAGTGTTCATATGTAGTAAAAACCTGAGAAACCCGTCCGTTTTCGTCATTTGTTATCGAATCGACTTAAAGCCAGATCGTCACATTGGCCGCTCTTCTCTCTGAAACGGTTGTACTTATCGTCTACAGAGCTATGTCGCGTGCTGCAATATGCGGAGACACTAAAAGCACCATAGTAGAACACAGATGATGCTTCTAAGTTGATGTAATAGCCAGTAAGAAGTAGTGAAATTCAAGATTTATGTATCGATTATTGACTTTTTAGCTGGCTTTGGTGCCTTGGACATGAGCTAGGACTTTAAGATTCTGCATAAAAGGAGGACTAGCAGCCGAGTTACACGGGAAAATGTGAAAAGTGTTCATATGTATTAAAAACCTGAGAAATCCGTCCGTTTTCGTCATTTGTTATCGAATCGACTTAAAGCCAGATCGTCACATTGGCCGCTCTTCTCTCTGAAACTGTTATACTTATCGTCTGCAAAACTATGTCGCGTGCTGCGGTATGCGGAGACACTAAAATCACCATAGTAGAACACAGATGAAGCTTCTAAGTTGATGTAATAGCCAGTAAGAAGTAGTAGAATTCAAGTTTTAGGTATCGATTATTGACTTTTTAGCTGGCCTTGGTGCCTTGGACATGGGCTAGGACCTTAAGATTCTGCATGAAAGGAGGACTAGCAGCCGAGTTGCAGGGGAGAATGTGAAAAGTGTTCATATGTAGTAAAAACCTGAGAAATCCGTCCGTTTTCGTAATTTGCTATCGAATCGACTTAAAGCCAGATCGTCACATTGGCCGCTCTTCTCTCTGAAACGGTTGTACTTATCGTCTGCAAAGCTATGTCGCTTACTACGGTATGTATAGACACTAAAAGCACAATAGTAGAACACAGATGAACCTTCTAAGCTGATGTAATAGCCAGTAAGAAGTAGTCCAATTCAAGTTTTAGGTATCGATTATTTACTTTTTAGCTGGCTTTGGTGCCTTGGACATGAGCTAGGACCTTAAGATTGTGCATGAAAGGAGGACTAGCAGCCGAGTTGCACGGGAGAATGTGAAAAGTGTACATATGTAGTAAAAACCTGAGAAATCCGTCCGTTTTCGTCATTTGTTATCGAATCGATTTAAAGCCAGATCGTCACATTGGCTACTCTTCTCTCTGAAACGGGTGTACTTATCGTCTGCAAAGCTATGTCGCGTGTTGCCGTAGGCGGAAACAGGAAAAGCACCATAGTAGAACACAGATGAAGCTTCTAAGTTGATGTAATAGCCAGTAAGAAGTAGTCCAATTCAAGTTTTAGGTATCGATTATTGACTTTTTAGCTGGCTTTGGTGCCTTGGACATGAGCTAGGACCTTAAGATTCTGCATGAAAGGAGGACTAGCAGCCGAGTTGCAGGGGAGAATGTGAAAAGTGTTCATATGTAGTAAAAACCTGAGAAATCCGTCCGTTTTGGTCATTTGTTATCGAATCGACTTAAAGCCAGATCGTCACATTGGCCGCTCTTCTCTCTGAAACGCTTGTACTTATCGTCTGCAAAGCTATGTCGCGTGCTGCGGTATGTGGAGACACTAAAAGCACCATAGTAGAACACAGATGAAGCTTCTAAGTTGATGTAATAGCCAGTAAGAAGTAGTGGAATTCTAGTTTTAGGTATCGATTATTGACTTTTTAGCTGGCTTTGTTGCCTTGGACATGAGTTAGGACCTTAAATTTCTGCATGAAAGGAGGACTAGCAGCCGCGTTGCACGGGAGAATGTGAAAAGTGTTCATATGTATTAAAAACCTTAGAAATCCTTCCGTTTTCGTCATTTGTTATCGAATCGACTTAAAGCCAGATCGTCACATTGGCCGCTCTTCTCTCTGAAACGCTTGTACTTATCGTCTGCAAAGCTATGTCGCGTGCTGCGGTATGCGGAGACACTAAAATCACCATAGTAGAACACAGATGAAGCTTTTAAGTTGATGTAATAGCCAGTAAGAAGTAGTAGCATTCAAGTTTTAGGTATCGATTATTGACTTTTTAGCTGGCTTTTGTGCCTTGGACATGAGCTAGGACCTTAAGATTCTGCATGAAAGGAGGACTAGCAGCCGAGTTGCACGGGAGAATGTGAAAAGTTTTCATATGTAGTAAAAACCTGAGAAATCCGTCCGTTTTCGTCATTTGTTATCGAATCGACTTAAAGCCAGATCGTCACATTGGCCGCTCTTCTCTCTGAAACGCTTGTACTTATCGTCTGCAAGGCTATGTCGCGTGCTGCGGTATGTGGAGACACTAAAAGCACCATAGTAGAACACAGATGAAGCTTCTAAGTTGATGTAGTAGCCAGCAAGAAGTAGTACAATTCAAGTTTTAGGTATCGATTATTGACTTTTTAGCTGGCTTTGTTGCCTTGGACATGAGCAAGGACCTTAACATTCTGCATGAAAGGAGGACTAGCAGCCGAGTTGCACGGGAGAATGTGGAAAGTGTTCATATGTAGTAAAAACCTTAGAAATCCGTCCATTTTCGTCATTTGTTATCGAATCGACTTAAAGCCAGATCGTCACATTGGCCGCTCTTCTCTCCGAAACGCTTGTACTTATCGTCTGCAAAGCTATGTCGCGTGCTGCGGTATCCGGAGACACTGCACTCACCATAGTAGAACACAGTTCAAGCTTCTAAGTTGATGTAATAGCCAGTAAGAAGTAGTACAATTCAAGTTTTAGGTATCGATTATTGACTTTTTAGCTGGCTTTGGTGCCTTGGACATGAGCTAGGACCTTAAGATTCTGCATGAAAGGAGGACTAGCAGCCGTGTTGCAGGGGAGAATGTGAAAAGTGTTCATATGTAGTAAAAACCTGAGAAATCCGTCCGTTTTCGTCATTTGTTATCGAATCGACTTAAAGCCAGATCGTCACATTGGCCGCTCTTCTCTCTGAAACGGTTGTACTTATCGTCTGCAAAGCTATGGCGCGTGCTGCGGTAAGCGGAGACACTAAAAGCACCATAGTAGAACACAGATGAAGCTTCTAAGTTGATGTAATTGCCAGTAAGAAGTAGTACAATTCAAGTTTTAGGTATCGATTATTGACTTTTTAGCTGGCTTTGGTGCCTTGGACATGAGCTAGGACCTTAAGATTCTGCATGAAAGGAGGACTAGCAGCCGAGTTGCACGGGAGAATGTGAAAAGTGTTCATATGCAGTAAAAACCTGAGACATCCGTCCGTTTTCGTCATTTGTTATCGAATCGACTTAAAGCCAGATAGTCACATTGGCCGCTCTTCTCTCTGAAACGCTTGTACTTATCGTCTGCAAAGCTGTGTCGCGTGCTGCGGTATTCGGAGACACTAAAATCACCATAGTAGAACACAGATCAAGCTTCTAAGTTGATGTAATAGCAAGTAAGAAGCAGTACAATTAAAGTTTTAGGTATCGATTATTGACTTTTTAGCTGGCTTTGGTGCCTTGGACATGAGCTAGGACCTTACGATTCTGCATGAAAGGAGGACTAGCAGCCGAGTTGCAGGGGAGAATGTGAAAAGTGTTCATATGTAGTAAAAACCTGAGAAATCCGTTCGTTTTTGTCATTTGTTATCGAATTGACTTAAAGCCAGATCGTCACTTTGGCCGCTCTGTTCACGGAAACGGTTGTACTTATCGTCTGCAAAGCTATGTCGAGTGTTGCCATAGGCGGAAACGGGAAACGCACCATAGTAGAACACAGATGAAGCTTCTAAGTTGATGTAATAGCCAGTAAGAAGTAGTCCAATTCAAGTTTTAGGTATCGATTATTGACTTTTTAGCTGGCTTTGGTGCTTTGGACATGAGCTAGGACCTTAATATTCTGCATGAAAGGAGGACTAGCAATTGAGTTGCACGGGAGAATGTGAAAAGTGTTCATATGTAGTAAAAACCTGAGACATCGGTCCGTTTTCGTCATTTGTTATCGAATCGACTTAAAGCCAGATCGTCACATTGGCCGCTCTTCTCTCTGAAACGCTTGTACTTATCGTCTGCAAAGCTATGTCGCGTGCTGCGGTATGCGGAGACACTAAAAGCACCATAGTAGAACACAGATGAAGCTTCTAAGTTGACGTAATAGCCAGGAAGAAGTAGTACAATTCAAGTTTTAGGTATTGAACATTGACCTTTTAGCTGGCTTTGGTGCCTTGGACATGAGCTAGGACCTTAACATTCTTCATGAAAGGAGGACTAGCAGCCGATTTGCATGGGAGAATGTGAAAAGTGTTCATATGTAGTAAAAACCCGAGAAATCCGTCCGTTTTCGTCATTTGTTATCGAATCGACTTAAAGCCAGATCGTCACATTGGCAGCTCTTCTCTCTGAAACGGTTTACTTGTCGTTTGCAAAGCTATGTCGCGTGCTGCGGTATGCTGAGACACTAAAAGCACCATAGTAGAACACAGATGAAGCTTCTAAGTTGATGTAATAGCCAGTCAGAAGTAGTACAATTCAAGTTTTAGGTATCGATTATTGACTTTTTAGCTGGCTTTGGTACCTTGGACATGAGCTAGGACCTTAAGATTCTGCATGAAAGGAGGACTAGCAGCCGAGTTGCATGGGAGAATGTGAAAAGTGTTCATATGTAGTAAAAACCTGAGAAATCCGTCCGTTTTCGTCATTTGTTATCGAAACGACTTAAAGCCAGATCGTCACATTGGCCGCTCTTCTCTCTGAAACGGTTGTACTTATCGTCTGCAAAGCTATGTCGCGTGCTGCGGTATGCGGAGACACTAAAAGCACCATAGTAGAACACAGATGAAGCTTCTAAGTTGATGTAATAGCCAGTAAGAAGTAGTACAATTCAAGTTTTAGGTATGGATTATTGACTTTTTAGCTGGCTTTGGTGCCTTGGACATGAGCTACGACCTTAACATTCTGCATGAAAGGAGGACTAGCAGCCGAGTTGCACGGGAGAATGTGAAAAGTGTTCATATGTAGTAAAAACCTGAGACATCCGTCCGTTTTCGTCATTTGTTATCGAATCGACTTAAAGCCAGATCGTCACATTGGCCGCTCCTCTCTCTGAAACGGTTGTACTTATCGTCTGCAAAGCTATGTCGCGTGCTGCGGTATGCGGAGACACTAAAATCACCATAGTAGAACATAGATCAAGCTTCTAAGTTGATGTAATAGCCAGTAAGAAGTAGTACAACTCTAGTTTTAGGTATCGATTATTGACTTTTTAGCTGGCTTTGGCGCCTTGGACATAAGCTAGGACCTTAAGATTCTGCATGAAAGGAGGACTAGCAGCCGAGTTGCAGGGGAGAATGTGAAAAATGTTCATATGTAGTAAAAACCAGAGAGATACGTCCGTTTTCGTCATTTGTTATCGAATCGACTTAAAGCCAGATCGTCACATTGGCCGTTCTGCTCTCGGAAACGCTTGTACTTATCGTCTGCAAAGCTATGTCGCGTGTTGCCGTAGGCGGAAACAGGAAAAGCATCATAGTAGAACACAGATGAAGCTTCTAAGTTGATGTAATAGCCAGTAAGAAGTAGTCCATTTCAAGTTTTAGGTATCGATTATTGACTTTTTAGCTGGCTTTGGTGCCTTGGACATGAGCTAGGACCTTACGATTCTGCATGAAAGGAGGACTGGCAGCCGAGTTGCAGGGGAGAATGTGAAAAGCGTTCATATGTAGTAAAAACCTGAGAAATCCGTCCGTTTTCGTCATTTGTTATCGAATCGACTTAAAGCCAGATCGTCACATTGGCCGCTCTTCTCTCTGAAACGGTTGTACTTATCGTCTGCAAAGCTATGTCGCGTGCTGCGGTATGCGGAGACACTAAAATCACCATAGTAGAACACAGATGAAGCATCTATGTTGATGTAATAGCCAGTAAGATGTAATCCAATTCAAGTTTTAGGTATCGATTATTGACTTTTTAGCTGGCTTTGTTGCCTTGGACATGAGCTAGGACCTTAAGATTCTGCATGAAAGGAGGACTAGCGGCCGAGTTGCACGGGAGAATGTGAAAAGTGTTCATATGCAGTAAAAACCTGAGACATCCGTCCATTTTCGTCATTTGTTGTCGAATCGACTTAAAGCCAGATAGTCACATTTTCCGCTCTTCTCGCTGAAACGCTTGTACTTATCGTCTGCAAAGCTGTGTCGCGTGCTGCGGTATTCGGAGACACTAAAATCACCATAGCAGAACACAGATCAAGCTTCTAAGTTGATGTAATAGCAAGTAAGAAGTAGTACAACTAAAGTTTTAGGTATCGATTATTGACCATTTAGCTGGCTTTGGTGCCTTGGACATGAGCTAGGACCTTACGATTCTGCATGAAAGGAGGACTAGCAGCCGAGTTGCATGGGAGAATGTGAAAAGTGTTCATATGTAGTAAAAACCCGAGAAAGCCGTCCGTTTTCGTCATTTGTTATCGAATCGACTTAAAGCCAGATCGTCACATTGGCTGCTCTTCTCTCTGAAACGGTTGTACTTGTCGTTTGCAAACCTATGTCGCGTGCTGCGGTATGCTGAGACACTAAAAGCACCATAGTAGAACACAGATGAAGCTTCTAAGTTGATGTAATAGCCAGTCAGAAGTAGTACAATTCAAGTTTTAGGTATCGATTATTGACTTTTTAGCTGGCTTTGGTACCTTGGACATGAGCTAGGACCTTAAGATTCAGCATGAAAGGAGGACTAGCAGCCGAGTTGCATGGGAGAATTTGAAAAGTGTTCATATGTAGTAAAAACCTGAGAAATCCGTCCGTTTTCGTCATTTGTTATCGAATCGACTTAAAGCCAGATCGTCACATTGGCCGCTCTTCTCTCTGAAACGGTTGTACTTATCGTCTGCAAAGCTATGTCGCGTGCTGCGGTGTGCGGAGACACTAAAAGCACCATAGTAGAACACAGATGAAGCTTCTAAGTTGATGTAATAGCCAGTAAGAAGTAGTACAATTCAAGTTTTAGGTATGGATTATTGACTTTTTAGCTGGCTTTGGTGCCTTGGACATGAGCTACGACCTTAACATTCTGCATGAAAGGAGGACTAGCAGCCGAGTTGCACGGGAGAATGTGAAAAGTGTTCATATGAAGTAAAAACCTTAGAAATCTTTCCGATTTCGTCATTTGTTATCGAATCGACTTGAAGCCAGATCGTCACATTGGCCGCTCTTCTCTCTGAAACGGTTGTACTTATCGTCTGCAAAGCTATGTCGCGTGCTGCGGTATGTGGAGACACTAAAAGCACCATAGTGGAACACAGATGAAGCTTCTAAGTTGATGTAATAGCCAGTAAGAAGTAGTAGCATTCAAGTTTTAGGTATCGATTATTGACTTTTTAGCTGGCTTTGGTGCCTTGGACATGAGCTAGGACCTTAATATTCTGCATGAAAGGAGGACTAGCAATCGGGTGGCACGGGAGAATGTGAAAAGTGTTCATATGTAGTAAAAACCTGAGAAATCCGTCCGTTTTCGTCATTTGTTATCGAATCGACTTAAAGCCAGATCGTCACATTGGCCGCTCTTCTGTCTGAAACGGTTGTACTTATCGTCTGCAAAACTATGTCGCGTGCTGCGGTATGCGGAGAAACTAAAACCACCGTAGTAGAACACACATGAAGCTTCTAAGTTGATGTAATAGCCAGTAAGAAGTAGTACAATTCTAGTTTTAGTTATCGATTATTGACTTTTTAGCTGGCTTTGGTGCCTTGGACATGAGCTAGGACCTTAAGATTCTGCATGAAAGGAGGACTAGCAGCCGAGTTGCAGGGGAGAATGTGAAAAGTGTTCATATGTAGTAAAAACCAGAGAAATCCGTCCGTTTTCGTCATTTGTTATCGAATCGACTTAAAGCCAGATAGTCACATTGGCCGCTCTGCTCTCGAAAACGCTTGTACTTATCGTCTGCAAAGCTATGTCGCGTGTTAACGTAGGCGGAAACAGGAAAAGCATCATAGTAGAACACAGATGAAGTTTCTAAGTTGATGTAATGGCCAGTAAGAAGTAGTCCATTTCAAGTTTTGGGTATCGATTATTGACTTTTTAGCTGGCTTTGGTGCCTTGGACATGAGCTAGGACCTTAAGATTCTGCATGAAAGGAGGACTAGCAGCCGAGTTGCACGGGAGAATGTGAAAAGTGTTCATATGTAATAAAAACCTGAGAAATCCGTCCGTTTTCGTCATTTGTTATCGAATTGACTTAAAGCCAGATCGTCACATTGGCCGCTCTTCTCTCTGAAACGGTTGTACTTATCGTCTACAAAGCTATGTCGCGTGCTGCGGTATGCGGAGACACTAAAAGCACCATAGTAGAACACAGATGAAGCTTCTAAGTTAATGTAATAGCCAGTAAGAAGTAGTACAATTCAAGTTTTAGGTATCGATTATTGACTTTTTAGCTGGCTTTGGTGCCTTGGACATGAGCTAGGACCTTACGATTCTGCATGAAAGGAGGACTGGCAGCCGAGTTTCAGGGGAGAATGTGAAAAGTGTTCATATGTAGTAAAAACCTGAGAAATCCGTCCGTTTTCGTCATTTGTTATCGAATCGACTTAAAACCAGATTGTCACATTGCCCGCTCTGCTCTCGGAAACGGTTGTACTTATCGTCTGCAAAGCTATGTCGCGTGCTGCGGTATGCGGAGACACTAAAAGCACCACAGTAGAACACAGATGAAGCTTCTAAGTTGATGTAATAGCCAGTAAGAAGTAGTACAATTCAAGTTTTAGGTATCGATTATTGACTTTTTAGCTGGCTTTGGTGCCCATGACATGAGCTAGGACCTTAATATTCTGCATGAAAGGAAGACTAGCAATCGAGTTGCACGGGAGAATGTGAAAAGTGTTCATATGTAGTAAAAACCTGAGATATCCGTCCGTTTTCGTCATTTGTTATCGAATCGACATAAAGCCAGATCGTCATAATGGCCGCTCTTCTCTCTGAAACGGTTGTACTTATCGTCTGCAAAGCTATGACGCGTGCTGCTCTATGCGGAGACACTAAAATCACCATAGTAGAACACAGGTGAAGCTTCTAAGTTCATGTAATAGCGGGTAAGAAGTAGTACAATTCAAGTTTTAGGTATCGATTATTGACTTTTTAGCTGGCTTTGGTGCCTTGGACATGAGCTAGGACCTAAACATTCTGCATGAAAGGAGGAGTAGCAGCCGAGTTGCACGGGAGAATGTGAAAAGTGTTCATATGTAGTAAAAACCTTAGAAATCCGTCCGTTTTCGTCATTTGTTATCGAATCGACTTAAAGCCAGATCGTCACATTGGCCGCTCTTCTCTCTGAAACGGTTGTACTTATCGTCTGCAAAGCTATGTTGCGTGCTGCGGTATATGGAGACACTAAAAGAACCATAGTAGGAAACAGATGAAGCATCTAAGTTGATGTAATAGCCAGTAAGAAGTAATCCAATTCAAGTTTTGGGTATCGATTATTGACTTTTTAGCTGGCTTTGGTGCCTTGGACATGAGCTAGGACCTTAAGATTCTGCATGAAAGGAGGACTAGCAGCCGAGTTGCACGGGAGAATGTGAAAAGTTTTCATATGTAGTAAAAATCTGAGAAATCCGTCCGTTTTCGTCATTTGTTATCGAATCGACTTAAAGCCAGATCGACACATTGGCCGCTCTTCTCTCTGAAACGGTTGTACTTATCGTCTGCAAAGCTATGTCGCGTGCTGCGGTATGCTGAGACACTAAAAGCACCATAGTAGAACACAGATGAAGCTTCTAAGTTGACGTAATAGCCAGGAAGAAGTAGTACAATTCAAGTTTTAGGTATTGAACATTGACCTTTTAGCTGGCTTTGGTGCCTTGGACATGAGCTAGGACCTTAACATTCTTCATGAAAGGAGGACTAGCAGCCGATTTGCATGGGAGAATGTGAAAAGTGTTCATATGTAGTAAAAACCCGAGAAATCCGTCCGTTTTCGTCATTTGTTATCGAATCGACTTAAAGCCAGATCGTCACATTGGCCGCTCTTCTCTCTGAAACGGTTGTACTTGTCGTTTGCAAAGCTATGTCGCGAGCTGCGGTATGCTGAGACACTAAAAGCAACATAGTAGAACACAGATGAAGCTTCTAAGTTGATGTAATAGCCAGTCAGAAATAGTACAATTCAAGTTTTAGGTATCGATTATTGACTTTTTAGCTGGCTTTGGTACCTTGGACATGAGCTAGGACCTTAAGATTCTGCATGAAAGGAGGACTAGCAGCCGATTTGCATGGGAGAATGTGAAAAGTGTTCATATGTAGTAAAAACCTGAAAATCCGTCAGTTTTCGTCATTTGTTATCGAATCGACTTAAAGCCAGATCGTCACATTGGCCGCTCTTCTCTCTGAAACGGTTGTACTTATCGTCTGCAAAGCTATGTCGCGTGCTGCGGTATGCGGAGACACTAAAAGCACCATAGTAGAACACAGATGAAGCTTCTTAGTTGATGTAATAGCCAGTAAGAAGTAGTACAATTCAAGTTTTAGGTATGGATTATTGACTTTTTAGCTGGCTTTGGTGCCTTGGACATGAGCTACGACCTTAACATTCTGCATGAAAGGAGGACTAGCAGCCGAGTTGCACGGGAGAATGTGAAAAGTGTTCATATGTAGTAAAAACCTTAGAAATCTTTCCGTTTTCGTCATTTGTTATCGAATCGACTTAAAGCCAGATCGTCACATTGGCCGCTCTTCTCTCTGAAACGGTTGTACTTATCGTCTGCAATGCTATGTCGCGTGCTGCGGTATGTGGAGACACTAGAAGCACCATAGTAGAACACAGATGAAGCTTCTAAGTTGATGTAATAGCCAGTAAGAAGTAGTAGCATTCAAGTTTTAGGTATCGATTATTGACTTTTTAGCTGGCTTTGGTGCCTTGGACATGAGCTAGGACCTTGATATTCTGCATGAAAGGAGGACTAGCAATCGGGTGGCACGGGAGAATGTGAAAAGTGTTCATATGTAGTAAAAACCTGAGAAATCCGTCCGTTTTCGTCATTTGTTATCGAATCGACTTAAAGCCAGATCGTCACATTGGCCGCTCTTCTCTCTGAAACGGTTGTACTTATCGTCTGCAAAGCTATGTCGCGTGCTGCGGTATGCGGAGACACTAAAATCACCATAGTAGAACACAAATGAAGCTTCTAAGTTCATGTAATAGCAGGTAAGAAGTAGTACAATTCAAGTTTTAGGTATCGATTATTGACTTTTTAGCTGGCTTTGGTGCCTTGGACATGAGCTAGGACCTTAACATTCTGCACGAAAGGAGGACTAGCAGCCGAGTTGCAGGGGAGAATGTGAAAAGCGTTCATATGTAGTAAAAACCTGAGAAATCCGTCCGTTTTCGTCATTTGTTATCGAATCGACTTATAGCCAGATCGTCACATTGGCCGCTCTTCCATCTGAAACGGTTGTACTTATCGTCTGCAAAGCTATGTTGCGTGCTGCGGTATGTGGAGACACTAAAAGCACCATAGTAGGAAACAGATGAAGCATCTAAGTTGATGTAATAGCCAGTAAGAAGTAATCCAATTCAAGTTTTGGGTATCGATTATTGACTTTTTAGCTGGCTTTGGTGCCTTGGACATGAGCTAGGACCTTAAGATTCTGCATGAAAGGAGGACTAGCAGCCGAGTAGCACGGGAGGATGTGAAAAGTGTTCATATGTAGTAAAAACCTGAGTCATCCATCCGTTTTCTTCATTTGTTATCGAATCGACTTAAAGCCAGATCGTCACATTGGCCGCTCTTCTCTCTGAAACGGTTGTACTTATCGTCTGCAAAACTATGTCGCGTGCTGCGGTATGCGGAGAAACTAAAACCACCGTAGTAGAACACACATGAAGCTTCTAAGTTGATGTAATAGCCAGTAAGAAGTAGTACAATTCTAGTTTTAGGTATCGATTATTGACTTTTTAGCTGGCTTTGGTGCCTTGGACATGAGCTAGGACCTTAAGATTCTGCATGAAAGGAAGACTAGCAGCCGAGTTGCAGGGGAGAATGTGAAAAGTGTTCATATGTAGTAAAAACCAGAGAAATCCGTCCGTTTTCGTCATTTGTTATCGAATCGACTTAAAGCCAGATAGTCACATTGGCCGCTCTGCTCTCGGAAACGCTTGTACTTATCGTCTGCAAAGCTATGTCGCGTGTTGCCGTAGGCGGAAAAAGGAAAAGCATCATAGTAGAACACAGATGAAGCTTCTAAGTTGATGTAATAGCCAGTAAGAAGTAGTCCATTTCAAGTTTTAGGTATCGATTATTGACTTTTTAGCTGGCTTTGGTGCCTTGGACATAAGCTAGGACCTTAAGATTCTGCATGAAAGGAGGACTAGCAGCCGAGTTGCACGGGAGAATGTGAAAAGTGTTCATATGTAGTAAAAACCTGAGTCATCCGTCCGTTTTCTTCATTTGTTATCGAATCGACTTAAAGCCAGATCGTCACATTGGCCGCTCTTCTCTCTGAAACGGTTGTACTTATCGTCTGCAAAACTATGTCGCGTGCTGCGGTATGCGGAGAAACTAAAATCACCATAGTAGAACACAAATGAAGCTTCTAAGTTCATGTAATAGCAGGTAAGAAGTAGTACAATTCAAGTTTTAGGTATCGATTATTGACTTTTTAGCTGGCTTTGGTGCCTTGGACATGAGCTAGGACCTTAACATTCTGCATGAAAGGAGGACTAGCAGCCGAGTTGCAGGGGAGAATGTGAAAAGCGTTCATATGTAGTAAAAACCTGAGAAATCCGTCCGTTTTCGTCATTTGTTATCGAATCGACTTAAAGCCAGATCGTCACATTGGCCGCTCTTCTCTCTGAAACGGTTGTACGTATCGTCTGCAAAGCTATGTTGCGTGCTGCGGTATGTGGAGACACTAAAAGCACCATAGTAGGAAACAGATGAAGCATCTAAGTTGATGTAATAGCCAGTAAGAAGTAATCCAATTCAAGTTTTGGGTATCGATTATTGACTTTTTAGCTGGCTTTGGTGCCTTGGACATGAGCTAGGACCTTAAGATTCTGCATGAAAGGAGGACTAGCAGCCGAGTTGCACGGGAGAATGTGAAAAGTGTTCATATGTAGTAAAAACCTGAGAAATCCGTCCGTTTTCGTCATTTGTTATCGAATCGACTTAAAGCCAGATCGACACATTGGCTGCTCTTCTCTCTGAAACGGTTGTACTTATCGTCTGCAAAGCTATGTCGCGTGCTGCGGTATGCTGAGACACTAAAAGCACCATAGTAGAACACAGATGAAGCTTCTAAGTTGACGTAATAGCCAGGAAGAAGTAGTACAATTCAAGTTTTAGGTATTGAACATTGACCTTTTAGCTGGCTTTGGTGCCTTGGACATGAGCTAGGACCTTAACATTCTTCATGAAAGGAGGACTAGCAGCCGATTTGCATGGGAGAATGTGAAAAGTGTTCATATGTAGTAAAAACCCGAGAAATCCGTCCGTTTTCGTCATTTGTTATCGAATCGACTTAAAGCCAGATCGTCACATTGGCCGCTCTTCTCTCTGAAACGGTTGTACTTGTCGTTTGCAAAGCTATGTCGCGTGCTGCGGTATGCTGAGACACTAAAAGCACCATAGTAGAACACAGATGAAGCTTCTAAGTTGATGTAATAGCCAGTCAGAAGTAGTACAATTCAAGTTTTAGGTATCGATTATTGACTTTTTAGCTGGCTTTGGTGCCTTGGACATGAGCTAGGACCTTAACATTCTGCATGAAAGGAGGACTAGCAGCCGAGTTGCAGGGGAGAATGTGAAAAGCGTTCATATGTAGTAAAAACCTGAGAAATCCGTCCGTTTTCGTCATTTGTTATCGAATCGACTTAAAGCCAGATCGTCACATTGGCCGCTCTTCTCTCTGAAACGGTTGTACGTATCGTCTGCAAAGCTATGTTGCGTGCTGCGGTATGTGGAGACACTAAAAGCACCATAGTAGGAAACAGATGAAGCATCTAAGTTGATGTAATAGCCAGTAAGAAGTAATCCAATTCAAGTTTTGGGTATCGA
The DNA here is from genome assembly GCF_023897955.1 of Schistocerca gregaria. Taxonomy (NCBI): domain Eukaryota; kingdom Metazoa; phylum Arthropoda; class Insecta; order Orthoptera; family Acrididae; genus Schistocerca; species Schistocerca gregaria. The sequence continues at coordinate 2,349,489 of NW_026061973.1, forward strand.
TTATTGACTTTTTAGCTGGCTTTGGTGCCTTGGACATGAGCTAGGACCTTAAGATTCTGCATGAAAGGAGGACTAGCAGCCGAGTTGCACGGGAGAATGTGAAAAGTGTTCATATGTAGTAAAAACCTGAGAAATCCGTCCGTTTTCGTCATTTGTTATCGAATCGACTTAAAGCCAGATCGACACATTGGCTGCTCTTCTCTCTGAAACGGTTGTACTTATCGTCTGCAAAGCTATGTCGCGTGCTGCGGTATGCTGAGACACTAAAAGCACCATAGTAGAACACAGATGAAGCTTCTAAGTTGACGTAATAGCCAGGAAGAAGTAGTACAATTCAAGTTTTAGGTATTGAACATTGACCTTTTAGCTGGCTTTGGTGCCTTGGACATGAGCTAGGACCTTAACATTCTTCATGAAAGGAGGACTAGCAGCCGATTTGCATGGGAGAATGTGAAAAGTGTTCATATGTAGTAAAAACCCGAGAAATCCGTCCGTTTTCGTCATTTGTTATCGAATCGACTTAAAGCCAGATCGTCACATTGGCCGCTCTTCTCTCTGAAACGGTTGTACTTGTCGTTTGCAAAGCTATGTCGCGTGCTGCGGTATGCTGAGACACTAAAAGCACCATAGTAGAACACAGATGAAGCTTCTAAGTTGATGTAATAGCCAGTCAGAAGTAGTACAATTCAAGTTTTAGGTATCGATTATTGACTTTTTAGCTGGCTTTGGTACCTTGGACATGAGCTAGGACCTTAAGATTCTGCATGAAAGGAGGACTAGCAGCCGATTTGCATGGGAGAATGTGAAAAGTGTTCATATGTAGTAAAAACCTGAAAATCCGTCCGTTTTCGTCATTTGTTATCGAATCGACTTAAAGCCAGATCGTCACATTGGCCGCTCTTCTCTCTGAAACGGTTGTACTTATCGTCTGCAAAGCTATGTCGCGTGCTGCTGTATGCGGAGACACTAAAAGCACCATAGTAGAACACAGATGAAGCTTCTAAGTTGATGTAATAGCCAGTAAGAAGTAGTACAATTCAAGTTTTAGGTATGGATTATTGACTTTTGAGCTGGCTTTGGTGCCTTGGACATGAGCTACGACCTTAACATTCTGCATGAAAGGAGGACTAGCAGCCGAGTTGCACGGGAGAATGTGAAAAGTGTTCATATGTAGTAAAAACCTTAGAAATCTTTCCGTTTTCGTCATTTGTTATCGAATCGACTTAAAGCCAGATCGTCACATTGGCCGCTCTTCTCTCTGAAACGGTTGTACTTATCGTCTGCAAAGCTATGTCGCGTGCTGCGGTATGCGGAGACACTAAAATCACCATAGTAGAACACAGATGAAGCTTCTAAGTTCATGTAATAGCAGGTAAGAAGTAGTACAATTCAAGTTTTAGGTATCGGTTATTGACTTTTTAGCTGGCTTTGGTGCCTTGGACATGAGCTAGGACCTTAACATTCTGCATGAAAGGAGGACTAGCAGCCGAGTTGCAGGGGAGAATGTGGAAAGCGTTCATATGTAGTAAAAACCTGAGAAATCCGTCCGTTTTCGTCATTTGATATCGAATCGACTTAAAGCCAGATCGTCACATTGGCCGCTCTTCTCTCTGAAACGGTTGTACTTATCGTCTGCAAAGCTATGTTGCGTGCTGCGGTATGTGGAGACACTAAAAGCACCGTAGTAGGAAACAGATGAAGCATCTAAGTTGATGTAATAGCCAGTAAGTAGTAATCCAATTCAAGTTTTGGGTATCGATTATTGACTTTTTAGCTGGGTTTGGTGCCTTGGACATGAGCTAGGACCTTAAGATTTTGCATGAAAGGAGGACTAGCAGCCGAGTTGCACGGGAGAATGTGAAACGTTTTCATATGTAGTAAAAACCTGAGAAATCCGTCCGTTTTCGTCATTTGTTATCGAATCGACTTAAAGCCAGATCGACACATTGGCCGCTCTTCTCTCTGAAACGGTTGTACTTATCGTCTGCAAAGCTATGTCGCGTGCTGCGGTATGCTGAGACACTACAAGCACCATATTAGAACACAGATGAAGCTTCTAAGTTGATGTACTAGCCAGTAAGAGGTAGTACAATTCAAGTTAGAGGTACTGAATATTGACCTTTTAGCTGGCTTTGGTGCCTTGGACATGAGCTAGGACCTTAAGATTCTGCATGAAAGGAGGACTAGCAGCCGAGTAGCACGGGAGGATGTGAAAAGTGTTCATATGTAGTAAAAACCTGAGTCATCCGTCCGTTTTCGTCATTTGTTATCGAATCGACTTAAAGCCAGATCGTCACATTGGCCGCTCTTCTCTCTGAAACGGTTGTACTTATCGTCTGCAAAACTATGTCGCGTGCTGCGGTATGCGGAGAAACTAAAACCACCGTAGTAGAACACACATGAAGCTTCTAAGTTGATGTAATAGCCAGTAAGAAGTAGTACAATTCTAGTTTTAGGTATCGATTATTGACTAAAGCTGGTTTTGGTGCCTTGGACATGAGCTAGGACCTTAAGATTCTGCATGAAAGGAGGACTAGCAGCCGAGTTGCAGGGGAGAATGTGAAAAGTGTTCATATGTAGTAAAAACCAGAGCAATCCGTCCGTTTTCGTCATTTGTTATCGAATCGACTTAAAGCCAGATAGTCACATTGGCCGCTCTGCTCTCGGAAACGCTTGTACTTATCGTCTGCAAAGCTATGTCGCGTGTTGCCGTAGGCGGAAACAGGAAAATCATCATAGTAGAACACAGATGAAGCTTCTAAGTTGATGTAATAGCCAGTAAGAAGTAGTCCATTTCAAGTTTTATGTATCGATTATTGACTTTTTAGCTGGCTTTGGTGCCTTGGACATGAGCTAGGACCTTAAGATTCTGCATGAAAGGAGGACTAGCAGCCGAGTTGCACGGGAGAATGTGAAAAGTGTTCATATGTAATAAAAACCTGAGAAATCCGTCCGTTTTCGTCATTTGTTATCGAATTGACTTAAAGCCAGATCGTCACATTGGCCGCTCTTCTGTCTGAAACGGTTGTACTTATCGTCTACAAAGCTATGTCGCGTGCTGCGGTATGCGGAGACACTAAAAGCACCATAGTAGAACACAGATGAAGCTTCTAAGTTAATGTAATACCCAGTAAGAAGTAGTACAATTCAAGTTTTAGGTATCGATTATTGACTTTTTAGCTGGCTTTGGTGCCTTGGACATGAGCTAGGACCTTACGATTCTGCATGAAAGGAGGACTGGCAGCCGAGTTGCAGGGGAGAATGTGAAAAGTGTTCATATGTAGTAAAAACCTGAGAAATCCGTCCGTTTTCGTCATTTGTTATCGAATCCACTTAAAACCAGATCGTCACATTGCCCTCTCTGCTCTCGGAAACGGTTGTACTTATCGTCTGCAAAGCTATGTCGCGTGCTGCGGTATGCGGAGACACTAAAAGCACCACAGTAGAACACAGATGAAGCTTCTAAGTTGATGTAATAGCCAGTAAGAGGTAGTACAATTCAAGTTTAAGGTATCGATTATTGACTTTTTAGCTGGCTTTGGTGCCTTGGACATGAGCTAGGACCCTAACATTTTGCATGAAAGGAGGACTAGCAGCCGAGTTGCACGGGAGAATGTGAAAAGTGTTCATATGTAGTAAAAACCTTAGAAATCTGTCCGTTTTCGTCATTTGTTATCGAATCGACTTAAAGCCAGATCGTCACATTGGCCGCTCTTCTCTCTGAAACGGTTGTACTTATCGTCTGCAAAGCTATGTCGCGTGCTGCGGTATGTGGAGACACTAAAAGCACCATAGTAGAACACAGATGAAGCTTCTAAGTTGATGTAATAGCCAGTAAGAAGTAGTAGCATTCAAGTTTTAGGTATCGATTATTGACTTTTTAGCTGGCTTTGGTGCCTTGGACATGAGCTAGGACCTTAATATTCTGCATGAAAAGAGGACTAGCAATCGAGTTGCACGGGAGAATGTGAAAAGTGTTCATATGGAGTAAAAACCTGAGAAATCCGTCCGTTTTCGTCATTTGTTATCGAATCGACATAAAGGCAGATCGTCATATTGGCCGCTCTTCTCTCTGAAACGGTTGTACTTATCGTCTGCAAAGCTATGACGCCTGCTGCTGTATGCGGAGACACTAAAATCACCATAGTGGAACACAGGTGAAGCTTCTAAGTTCATGTAATAGCAGGTAAGAAGTAGTACAATTCAAGTTTTAGGTATCGATTATTGACTTTTTAGCTGGCTTTGGTGCCTTGGACATGAGCTAGGACGTAAACATTCTGCATGAAAGGAGGAGTAGCAGCCGAGTTGCACGGGAGAATGTGAAAAGTGTTCATATGTAGTAAAAACCTTAGAAATCCATCCGTTTTCGTCATTTGTTATCGAATCGACTTAAAACCAGATCGTCACATTGGCCGCTCTTCTCTCTGAAACGGTTGTACTTATCGTCTGCAAAGCTATGTTGCGTGCTGCGGTATATGGAGACACTAAAATCACCATAGTGGAACACAGGTGAAGCTTCTAAGTTCATGTAATAGCAGGTAAGAAGTAGTACAATTCAAGTTTTAGGTATCGATTATTGACTTTTTAGCTGGCTTTGGTGCCTTGGACATGAGCTAGGACGTAAACATTCTGCATGAAAGGAGGACTAGCAGCCGAGTTGCACGGGAGAATGTGAAAAGTGTTCATATGTAGTAAAAACCTGAGACATCCATCCGTTTTCGTCATTTGTTATCGAATCGACTTAAAGCCAGATCGTCACATTGGCCGCTCTTCTCTCTGAAACGGTTGTACTTATCGTCTGCAAAGCTATGTCGCGTGCAGCGGTATGCGGAGAAACTAAAACCACCGTAGTAGAACACACATGAAGCTTCTAAGTTGATGTAATTGCCAGTAAGAAGTAGTACAATTCAAGTTTTAGGTATTGATTATTGACTTTATAGCTGGCTTTGGTGCCTTGAACATGAGCTAGGACCTTAAGATTCTGCATGAAAGGAGGACTAGCAGCCGAGTTGCACGGGAGAATGTGAAAAGTGTTCATATGTAGTAAAAACCTGAGAAATCCGTCCGTTTTGGTCATTTGTCATCGAATCGACTTAAAGCCAGATCGTCACATTGGCCGCTCTGCTCTCTGAAACGGTTGTACTTATCGTCTGCAAAGCTATGTCGCGTACTGCGGTATTCGGAGACACTAAAAGCACCACGGTAGAACACAGATGAAGCTTCTAAGTTGATGTAATATCCAGTAAGAAGTAGTACAATTCAAGTTTTAGGAATCGATTATTGACTTTTTAGCTGGCTTTGGTGCCTTGGACATGAGCTAGGACCTTAAGTTTCTGCATGAAAGGAGGACTAGCAGCCGAGTTGCACGGGAGAATGTGAAAAGTGTTCATATGTAGTAAAAACCTGAGAAATCCGTCCGTTTTCGTCATTTGTTATCGAATCGACTTAAAGCCAGATCGTCACATTGGCCGCTCTTCTTTCTGAAACGGTTGTACTTATCGTCTGCAAAGCTATGTCGCGTGCTGCGGTATGCGGAGACACTAAAAGCACCATAGTAGAACACAGATCAAGCTTCTAAGTTGATGTAATAGCCAGTAAGAAGTAGTACAATTCAAGTTTTAGGTATTGAATATTGACCTTTTAGCTGGCTTTGGTGCCTTGGACATGAGCTAGGACCTTAAGATTCTGCATGAAAGGAGGACTAGCAGCCGAGTTGCACGGGAGGATGTGAAAAGTGTTCATATGTAGTAAAAACCTGAGACATCCGTCCGTTTTCGTCATTTGTTATCGAATCGACTTAAAGCCACATCGTCACATTGGCTGCCCTTCTCTCTGAAACGGTTGTACTTATCGTCTGCAAAACCATGTCGCGTGCTGCGGTATGCGGAGAAACTAAAAGCACCGTAGTAGAACACAGATGAAGCTTCTAAGTTGATGTAATAGCCAGTAAGAAGTAGTTCAATTCAAGTTTTAGGTATCGATTATTGACTTCTTAGCTGGCTTTGGTGCCGTGGACATGAGCTAGGACCTTAAGATTCTGCATGAAAGGAGGACTAGCAGCCGAGTTGCACGGGAGGATGTGAAAAGTGTTCATATGTAGTAAAAACCTGAGAAATCCGTCCGTTTTCCTCATTTGTTATCGAATCGACTTAAAGCCAGATCGTCACATTAGCCGCTCTTCTCTCTGAAACGGTTGTACTTATCGTCTGCAAAGCTATGTCGCGAGCTGTGGTATGCGGAGACACTAAAATCACCATAGTAGGAACAGATGAAGCATCTAAGTTGATGTAATAGCCAGTAAGAAGTAATCCAATTCAAGTTTTGGGTATCGATTATTGACGTTTTAGCTGGCTTTGGTGCCTTGGAGATGAGCTAAGAGCTTAAGATTCTGCATGAAAGGAGGACTAGCAGCCGAGTTGCACGGGAGAATGTGAAAAGTGTTCATATGTAATAAAAACCTGAGAAATCCGTCCGTTTTCGTCATTTGTTATCGAATCGACTTAAAACCAGATCGTCACATTGGCCGCTCTGCTCTCTGAAACGTTTGTACTTATCGTCTACAAAGCTATGTCGCGTGCTGCGATATGCGGAGACACTAAAAGCACTATAGTAGAACACAGATGAAGCTTCTAAGTTAATGTAATAGCCAGTAAGAAGTAGTACAATTCAAGTTGTAGGTATAGATTATTGACTTTTTAGCTGGCTTTCGTGCCTTGGACACGGGCTAGGACCTTAACATTCTGCATGAAAGGAGGAGTAGCAGCCGAGTTGCACGGGAGAATATGAAAAGTGTTCATATGTAGTAAAAACCTGAGACATCAATCCGTTTTCGTCATTTGTTATCGAATCGACTTCAAGCCAGATCGTCACATTGGCCGCTCTTCTCTCTGAAACGGTTGTACTTATCGTCTGCAAAACTATGTCGCGTGCTGCGGTATGCGGAGAAACTAAAACCACCGTAGTAGAACACACATGAAGCTTCTAAGTTGATGTAATAGCCAGTAAGAAGTAGTACAATTCAAGTTTTAGGTATTGATTATTGACTTTTTAGCTGGCTTTGGTGCCTTGGACATGAGCTAGGACCTTAAGATTCTGCATGAAAGGAGGACTAGCAGCCGAGTTGCACGGGAGAATGTGAAAAGTGTTCATATGTAGTAAAAACCTGAGACATCCGTCCGTTTTCGTCATTTGTTATTGAATGGATGTAAAGCCAGATCGTCACATTGGCCGCTCTTCTCTCTGAAACGGTTGTACTTATCGTCTGCAAAGCAATGTCGCGTGTTGCCGTAGGCGGAAACAGGAAAAGCACCATAATAGAACACAGATGAAGCTTCTAAGTTGGTGTAATAGCCAGTAAGAAGTAGTCCAATTCAAGTTTTATGTATCGGTTATTGACTTTTTAGCTGGCTTTGGTGCCTTGGACATGAGCTAGGTCCTTAAGATTCTGCATGAAAGGAGGACTAGCAGCCGAGTTGCACGGGAGAATGTGAAAAGTGTTCTTATGTAGTAAAAACCAGAGAAATCCGTCCGTTTTCATCATTTGTTATCGAATCGACTTAAAGCCAGATCGTCACATTGGCCGATCTTCTCTCTGAAATGGTTCTTTTTATCGTCTGCAAAGCTATGTCGCGTGTTGCCGTAGGCGGAAACAGGAAAAGCACCATAATAGAACACAGATGAAGCTTCTAAGTTGATGTAATAGCCAGTAAGAAGTAGTCCAATTCAAGTTTTATGTATCGGTTATTGACTTTTTAGCTGGCTTTGGTGCCTTGGACATGAGCTAGGACCTTAAGATTCTGCATGAAAGGAGGACTAGCAGCCGAGTTGCACGGGAGAATGTGAAAAGTGTTCATATGTAGTAAAAACCAGAGAAATCCGTCCGTTTTCGTCATTTGTTAACGAATCGACTTCAAGCCAGATCGTCACATTGGCCGATCTTCTCTCTGAAATGGTTGTACTTATCGTCTGCAAAGCTATGTCGCGTGTTGCCGTAGGCGGAAACAGGAAAAGCACCATAATAGAACACAGATGAAGCTTCTAAGTTGATGTAATAACCAGTAAGAAGTAGTCCAATTCAAGTTTTAGGTATCGATTTTTGACTTTTTAGCTATCTTTGGTGCCTTGGACATGAGCTAGGACCTTAAGATTCTGCGTGAAAGGAGGACTAGCAGCCGAGTTGCACGGGAGAATGTGAAAAGTGTTCATATGTAGTAAAAACCTGAGAAATCCGTCCGTTTTCGTCATTTGTTATCGAATTGACTTAAAGCCAGATCGTCACATTGCCCGCTCTTCTCTCTGAAACGGTTGTACCTATCGTCTGCAAAGCTCTGTCGCGTGCTGCGGTATGCTGAGACACTACAAGCACCATAGTAGAACACAGATGAAGCTTCTAAGTTGATGTAATAGCCAGTAAGAGGTAGTACAATTCAAGTTATAGGTATTGAATATTGACCTTTTAGCTGGCTTTGGTGCCTTGGACATGAGCTAGGACCTTAAGATTCTGCATGAAAGGAGGACTAGCAGCCGAGTTGCACGGGAGAATGTGAAAAGTGTTCATATGTAGTAAAGACCTGAGACATCCGTCCGTTTTCGTCATTTGTTATTGAATCGATGTAAAGCCAGATCGTCACATTGGCCGCTCTTCTCTCTGAAACGGTTGTGCTTATCGTCTGCAAAGCTATGTCGCGTACTGCGGTATTCGGAGACACTAAAAGCACCACAGTAGAACACAGATGAACCTTCTAAGTTGATGTAATATCCAGTAAGAAGTAGTACAATTCAAGTTTTAGGTATCGATTATTGACTTTTTAGCTGGCTTTGGTGCCTTGGACATGTGCTGTTACCTTAAGATTCTGCATGAAAGGAGGACTAGCAGCCGAGTTGCACGGGAGAATGTGAAAAGTGTTCATATGTAGTACAAACCTGAGAAATCCGTCCGTTTTCTTCATTTGTTATCGAATCGACTTAAAGCCACATCGTCACATTGGCCGCTCTTCTCTCTGAAACGGTTGTACTTATCGTCTGGAAAGCTATGTCGCGTGCTGCGATATGCTGAGACACTAAAAGCACAATAGTAGAATACAGATCAAGCTTCTAAGTTGATGTAATAGCCAGTAAGAAGTAGTACAATTCAGATTTTAGGTATTGAATATTGACCTTTTAGCTGGCTTTGGTGCCTTGGACATGAGCTAGGACCTTAAGATTCTGCATGAAAGGAGGACTAGCAGCCGAGTTGCACGGGAGAATGTGAAAAATGTTCATATGTAGTAAAAAAATGAGACATCCGTCCGTTTTCGTCATTTGTTATCGAGTCGACTTAAAGCCAGATCGTCACATTGGCCGCTCTTCTCTCTGAAACGGTTGTACTTATCGTCTGCAAAACTATGTCGCGTGCTGCGGTATGCGGAGAAACTAAAAGCACCGTAGTAGATCACAGATGAAGCTTCTAAGTTGATGTAATAGCCTGTAAGAAGTAGTACAATTCAAGTTTTAGGTATTGATTATTGACTTTTTAGCTGGTTTTGGTGCCTTGGACATGAGCTAGGACCTTAATATTCTGCATGAAAGGAGGACTAGCAGCCGAGTTGCACGGGAGAATGTGAAAAGTGTTCATATGTAGTAAAAACCTTAGAAATCCGTCCGTTTTCGTCATTTGTTATCGAATCGACTTAAAGCCAGATCGTCACATTGGCCGCTCTTCTCTCTGAAACGGTGGTACTTGTCGTCTGCAAAGCTATGTCACGTGCTGTGGTATGCGGAGACACTAAAATCACCGCAGTAGAACACAGATGAAGCTTCTAAGTTGATGTAATAGCCAGTAAGAAGTAGTACAATTCAAGTTTTACGTATTGAATATTGACCTTTTTGCTGGCTTTGGTGCCTTGGACATGTGCTAATACCTTAAGATTCTGCATGAAAGGAGGACTAGCAGCCGAGTTGCACGGGAGAATGTGAAAAGTTTTCATATGTAGTAAAAACCTGAGAAATCCGTCCGTTTTCGTCATTTGTTATCGAATCGACTTAAAGCCAGATCGTCACATTGGCCGCTCTTCTCTCTGAAACGGTTGTACTTATCGTCTGCAAAGCTATGTCGCGTACTGCGGTATTCGGAGACACTAAAAGCACCATAGTAGAACACAGATGAAGCTTCTAAGATGATGTAATAACCAGTAAGAAGAAGTACAATTCAAGTTTTAGGTATCGGTTATTGACTTTTTAGCTAGCTATGGTGCCTTGTACTTGAGCTAGGACCTTAAGATTCTGCATGAAAGGAGGACTAGCAGCCGAGTTGCACGGGAGAATGTGAAAAGTGTTCATATGTAGTACAAACCTGAGAAATCCGTCCGTTTTCGTCATTTGTTATCGAATCGACTTAAAGCCAGATCGTCACATTGGCCGCTCTTCTCTCTGAAACGGTTGTACTTATCGTCTGCAAAGCTATGTCGCGTGTTGCCGTAGGCGGAAACAGGAAGAGCACCATAATAGAACACAGATGAAGCTTCTAAGTTGATGTAATAGCCAGTAAGAAGTAGACCAATTCAAGTTTTAGGTATCGATTATTGACTTTTTAGATGGCTTTGGTGCCTTGGACATGAGCTAGGACTTTAAGATTCTGCATAAAAGGAGGACTAGCATCCCATATGCACGGGAGAATGTGAAAAGTGTTCATATGTAGTAAAAACCTGAGACATCCGTCCGTTTTCGTCATTTGTTATCGAATTGACTTAAAGCCAGATCGTCACATTTTCCGCTCTTCTCTCTGAAACGGTTGTACTTATCGTCTGCAAAGCTATGTCGCGTGCTGCGGTATGCGGAGACACTAAAAGCACCATAGTAGAACACAGATGATGCTTCTAAGTTGATGTAATAGCCAGTAAGAAGTAGTACAATTCAAGTTTTAGGTATCGGTTATTGACTTTTTACCCTTCTTTGGTGCCTTGGACACGAGCTAGGAACTTAAGATTTTGCATGAAAGGAGGACTGGCAGCCGCGTTGCACAGGAGAATGTGAAAAGTGTTCATATGTAGTAAAAACCAGAGAAATCAGTCCGTTATCGTCATTTGTTGTCGATCCGATTTAAAGCCAGATCGTCACTTTGGCCGATCTTCTCTCTGAAACGGTTACATTTATAGCCTGCAAAGCTATGTCGCGTGCTGCGGTATGCCGAGACGCTAAATGCACCATAGTAGAACACAGAAGAAGCTTCTAGGTTGATGTAATAGCCAGTAAGAAGCAGGACAATTCAAGTTTTAATTATCGATTATTGACTTTTTACCCTTCTTTGGTGCATTGGACATGAGCTAGGACCTTAAGATTTTGCATGAAAAGAGGACTAGCAACCGCGTTGCACGGGAGAATGTGAAAAATGTTCATATGTAGTAATAACCTGAGAAATCCGTCCGTTTTCGTCATTTGTTATCGAATTGACTTAAAGCCAGATCGTCACATTGGCCGCTCTTCTCACTGAAACGGTTGTACTTATCGTCTGCAAAGCTATGTCGCGTGCTGCGGTATGTGGAGACACTAAAAGCACCTTAATAGAACACAGATGAAGCTTCTAAGTTGATGTAATACCCAATAAGAAGTAGTACAATTCAAGTTTTAGGTATCGAATATTGACTTTTTAGCTGGCTTTGGTGCCTTGGACATGATCTAGGACCCTAAGATTCTGCATGAAAGGAGGACTAGCAGCCCAGTTGCACGGGAGAATGTGAAAAGTTTTCATATGTAGTAATAACCTGAGAAATCCGTCCTTTTTCGTCATTTGCTATCGAATCGACTTAAAGCCAGATCGTCACATTGGCCGCTCTTTTCTCTGAAGCGGTTGTACTTATCGTCTGCAAAGCTATGTCACGTGCTGCGGTATGTGGTGACACTAAAATCACCGCAGTAGAACACAGATGAAGCTTCTAAGATGATGTAATATCCAGTAAGAAGTAGTACAATTCAAGTTATAGGTATCGATTATTGACTTTTCAGCTGGCTTTGGTGCATTGGACATGAGCTAGGACCTTAAGATTCTGCATGAAAGGTGGACTAGTAGCCGAGTTCCACGGGAGAATGTGAAAAGTGTTCATATGTAGTAAAAACCTGAGAAATCCGTCCGTTTTCGTCATTTGTTTTCGAATCGACTTAAAGCCAGATCGTCACATTGGGCGCTCTTCTCTCTGAAACGGTTGTACTTATCGTCTGCAAAACTATGTCGCGTGCTGCGGTATGCGGAGAAACTAAAAGCAACGTAGTAGAACACAGATGAAGCTTCTAAGTTGATGTAATAGCCAGTAAGAAGTAGTACAATTCAAGTTTTACGTATTGATTATTGACTTTTTAGATGGCTTTGGTGCCTTGGACATGAGCTAGGACCTTAAGATTCTGCATGAAAGGGGGACTAGCAGCCGAGTTGCACGGGAGAATGTGAAAAGTGTTTATATGTAGTAAAAACCTGAGAAATCCGTCCGTTTTCGTCATTTGTTATCGAATCGACTTAAAGCCAGATCGTCACATTGGCCGCTCTTCTCTCTGAAACGGTTGTACTTATCGTCTGCAAAGCTATGTCGCGTGCTGCGGTATGTGGAGACACTAAAAGCACCTTAATAGAACACAGATGAAGCTTCTAAGTTGATGTAATACCCAATAAGAAGTAGTACAATTCAAGTTTTAGGTATCGAATATTGACTTTTTAGCTGGCTTTGGTGCCTTGGACATGAGCTAGGACCTTAAGATTCTGCATGAAAGGAGGACTAGCAGCCGAGTTGCACGGGAGAATGTGAAAAGTGTTCATATGTAGTAATAACCTGAGAAATCCGTCCTTTTTCGTCATTTGTTATCGAATCGACTTAAAGCCAGATCGTCACATTGGCCGCTCTTCTCTCTGAAACGGTTGTACTTATCGTCTGCAAAGCTATGTCACGTGCTGCGGTATGTGGTGACACTAAAATCACCGCAGTAGAACACAGATGAAGCTTCTAAGATGATGTAATATCCAGTAAGAAGTAGTACAATTCAAGTTTTAGGTATCGATTATTGACTTTTCAGCTGGCTTTGGTGCATTGGACATGAGCTAGGACCTTAAGATTCTGCATGAAAGGTGGACTAGCAGCCGAATTCCACGGGAGAATGTGAAAAGTGTTCATATGTAGTAAAAACCTGAGAAATCCGTCCGTTTTCGTCATTTGTTATCGAATCGACTTAAAGCCAGATCGTCACATTGGCCGCTCTTCTCTCTGAAACGGTTGTACTTATCGTCTGCAAAACTATGTCGCGTGCTGCGGTATGCGGAGAAACTAAAAGCAACGTAGTAGAACACAGATGAAGCTTCTAAGTTGATGTAATAGCCATTAAGAAGTAGTACAATTCAAGTTTTAGGTATTGATTATTGACTTTTTAGCTGGCTTTGGTGCCTTGGACATGAGCTAGGACCTTAACATTCTGCATGAAAGGAGGACTATCAGCCGAGTTGCACGGGAGAATGTGAAAAGTGTTCATATGTAGTAAAAACCTGAGAAATCCGTCCGTTTTCGTCATTTGTTATCGAATCGACTTAAAGCCAGATGGTCACATTGGCCGCTCTTCTCTCTGAAACGTTTGTACATATCGTCTGCAAAGCTATGTCGCGTGCAGCGGTATGTGGAGACACTAAAATCACCATAGTAGAACACAGATGAAGCATCTAAGTTGATGTAATAGCCAGTAAGAAGTAGTACAATTCAAGTTTTAGGAATCGATTATTGACTTTTTAGCTGGCTTTGGTGCCTTGGACATGAGCTAGGACTTTAAGATTCTGCATGTAAGGGGGACTAGCAGCCGAGTTGCACGGGAGAATGTGAAAAGTGTTCATATGTAGTAAAAACCTGAGAAATCCGTCCGTTTTCGTCATTTGTTATCGAATCGACTTATGCCAGATCGTCACATTGGCCGCTCTTCTCTCTGAAACGGTTGTACTTATCGTCTGCAAAGCTATGTCGCGTGCTGCGGCATGCTGAGACACTAAAAACACCATAGCAGACCACAGATCAAGCTTCTAAGTTGATGTAATAGCCAGTAAGAAGTAGTACATTTCAAGTTTTAGGTATTGAATATGGACCTTTTAGCTGGCTTTGGTGTCAGGGACATGAGCTAGGACCTTAAGATTCTGCATGAAAGGAGGACTAGCAGCCGAGTTGCACGGGAGAATGTGAATAGTGTTCATATGTAGTAATAACCTGAGAAATCCGTCCTTTTTCGTCATTTGTTAGCGAATCGACTTAAAGCCAGATCGTCACATTGGCCGCTCTTCTCTCTGAAACGGTTGTGCTTATAGTCTGCAAAGCTATGTCGCGTGTTGCCGTAGGCGGAAACAGGAAAAGCACCATAGTAGAACACAGATGAAGCTTCTAAGTTAATGTAATAGCCAGTAAGAAGTAGTCCAATTCAAGATTTAGGTATCGATTATTGACTTTTTAGCTGGCTTTGGTGCCTTGGACATGAGCTAGGACTTTAAGATTCTGCACAAAAGGAGGACTAGCAGCCCAGTTGCACGGGAGAATGTGAAAAGTGTTCATATGTAGTAAAAACCTGAGAAATCCGTCCGTTTTCCTCATTTGTTATCGAATCGACTTAAAGATAGATCGTCACATTGGCCGCTCTTCTCTCTGAAACGGTTGTACTTATCGTCTGCAAAGCTATGTCGCGTGTTTCGGTATGCGGAGACACTAAAAGCACCATAGTAGAACACAGATGAAGCTTCTAAGTTGATGTAATACCCAGTAAGAAGCAGTACATTTCAAGTTTAAGGTATCGCTTATTGACTTTTTAGCTGGCTTTGGTTCCTTGGACATTAGGTATTACCTTAACATTCTTCATGAAAGGAGGACTAGCAGCCGAGTTGCACGGGAGAATGTGAAAAGTGTTCATATGTAGTAAAAACCTTAGAAATCCGTCCGTTTTCGTCATTTGTTATCGAATCGACTTAAAGCCAGATCGTCACATTGGCCGCTCTTCTCTCTGAAACGGTTGTACTTATCGTCTGCAAAACTATGTCGCGTGCTGCGGTATGCGGAGAAACTAAAACCACCGTAGTAGAACACACATGAAGCTTCTAACTTGATGTAATAGCCAGTAAGAAGTAGTACAATTCAAGTTTTAGGTATTGATTATTGACTTTTTAGCTGGCTTTGGTGCCTTGGACATAAGCTAGGACCTTAAGATTCTGCATGAAAAAAGGACTAGCAGCCGAGTTGCACGGGAGAATGTGAAAAGTGTTCATATGTAGTAATAACCTGAGAAATCCGTCCTTTTTCGTCATTTGTTATCGAATCGACTTAAAGCCAGATCGTCACATTGACCGCTCTTCTCTCTGAAACGATTGTACTTATCGTCTGCAAAACTATGTCGCGTGCTGCGGTATGCGGAGAAACTAAAACCACCGTAGTAGAACACACATGAAGCTTCTAAGTTGATGTAATAGCCAGTAAGAAGTAGTACAATTCAAGTTTTAGGTATTGATTATTGACTTTTTAGCTGGCTTTGGTGCCTTGGACATGAGCTAGGACCTTAAGATTCTGCATGAAAAAAGGACTAGCAGCCGAGTTGCACGGGAGGATGTGAAAAGTGTTCATATGTAGTAATAACCTGAGAAATCCGTCCTTTTTCGTCATTTGTTATCGAATCGACTTAAAGCCAGATCGTCACATTGGCCGCTCTTCTCTCTGAAACGGTTGTACTTATCGTCTGCAAAGCTATGTCACGTGCTGCGGTAGGTGGTGACACTAAAATCACCGCAGTAGAACACAGATGAAGCTTCTAAGATGATGTAATATCCAGTAAGAAGTAGTACAATTCAAGTTTTAGGTATCGATTATTGACTTTTCAGCTGGCTTTGGTGCATTGGACATGAGCTAGGACCTAAAGATTCTGCATGAAAGGTGGACTAGCAGCCGAGTTCCACGGGAGAATGTGAAAAGTGTTCATATGTAGTAAAAACCTGAGAAATCCGTCCGTTTTCCTTATTTGTTATCGAATCGACTTAAAGCCAGATCGTCACATTGGCCGCTCTTCTCTCTGAAACGGTTGTACTTATCGTCTGCAAAGCTATGTCGCGTGTTTCGGTATGCGGAGACACTAAAAGCACCATATTAGAACACAGATGAAGCTTCTAAGTTGATGTAATACCCAGTAAGAAGCAGTACATTTCAAGTTTAAGGTATCGCTTATTGACTTTTTAGCTGGCTTTGGTGCCTTGGACATGAGCTAGGACCTTAAGATTCTGCATGAAAGGAGGACTAGCAGCCGAGTTGCACGGGAGAATGTGAAAAGTGTTCATATGTAGTAAAAACCTGAGAAATCCATCCGTTTTCGTCATTTGTTATCGAATCGACTTAAAGCCAGATCGTCACATTGGCCGCTCTTCTCTCTGAAACGGTTGTACTTACCGTCTGCAAAGCTATGTCGCGTGCTGCGGTATGCGGAGACACTAAAATCACCATAGTAGAACACAGATGAAGCTTCTAAGTTAATGCAATAGCCAGTAAGAAGTAGAACAATTCAAGTTTTAGGTATCGATTATTGACTTTTTAGCTGGCTTCGGTACCTTGGACATGAGCTAGGAACCTTAAGATTCTGCATGAAAGGAGGACTAGCAGCCGAGTTGCACGTCAGAATGTGAAAAGTGTTCATATGTAGTAAAAACCTGAGAAATCCGTCCGTTTTCGTCATTTGTTATCGAATCGACTTAAAGCCAGATGGTCACATTGGCCGCTCTTCTCTCTGAAACGTTTGTACATATCGTCTGCAAAGCTATGTCGCGTGCAGCGGTATGTGGAGACACTAAAATCACCATAGTAGAACACAGATGAAGCATCTAAGTTGATGTAATAGCCAGTAAGAAGTAGTACAATTCAAGTTTTAGGAATCGATTATTGACTTTTAGCTGGCTTTGGTGCCTTGGACATGAGCTAGGACTTTAAGATTCTGCATGTAAGGAGGACTAGCAGCCGAGTTGCACGGGAGAATGTGAAAAGTTTTCATATGTAGTAAAAACCTGAGAAATCCGTCCGTTTTCGTCATTTGTTATCGAATCGACTTATGCCAGATCGTCACATTGGCCGCTCTTCTCTCTGAAACGGTTGTACTTATCGTCTGCAAATCTATGTCGCGTGCTGCGGCATGCTGAGACACTAAAAACACCATGGTAGACCACAGATCAAGCTTCTAAGTTGATGTAATAGCCAGTAAGAAGTAGTACATTTCAAGTTTTAGGTATTGAATATGGACCTTTTAGCTGGCTTTGGTGCCTTGGACATGAGCTAGGACCTTAAGATTCTGCATGAAAGGAGGACTAGCAGCCGAGTTGCACGGGAGAATGTGAATAGTGTTCATATGTAGTAATAGCCTGAGAAATCCGTCCTTTTTCGTCATTTGTTAGCGAATCGACTTAAAGCCAGATCGTCACATTGGCCGCTCTTCTCTCTGAAACGGTTGTGCTTATAGTCTGCAAAGCTATGTCGCGTGTTGCCGTAGGCGGAAACAGGAAAAGCACCATAGTAGAACACAGATGAAGCTTCTAAGTTGATGTAATAGCTAGTAAGAAGTAGTCCAATTCAAGATTTATGTATCGATTATTGACTTTTTAGCTGGCTTTCGTGCCTTGGACATGAGCTAGGACTTTAAGATTCTGCACAAAAGGAGGACTAGCAGCCCAGTTGCACGGGAGAATGTGAAAAGTGTTCATATGTAGTAAAAACCTGAGAAATCCGTCCGTTTTCGTCATTTGTTATCGAATCGACTTACAGATAGATCGTCACATTGGCCGCTCTTCTCTCTGAAACGGTTATACCTATCGTCTGCAAAGCTATGTCGCGTGTTTCGGTATGCGGAGACACTAAAAGCACCATAGTAGAACACAGCTGAAGCTTCTAAGTTGATGTAATACCCAGTAAGAAGCAGTACATTTCAAGTTTAAGGTATCGCTTATTGACTTTTTAGCTGGCTTTGGTGCCTTGGACATGAGGTATTACCTTAACATTCTTCATGAAAGGAGGACTAGCAGCCGAGTTGCACGGGAGAATGTGAAAAGTGTTCATATGTAGTAAAAACCTGAGAAATCCGTCCGTTTTCGTCATTTGTTATTGCATCGACTTAAAGCCAGATCGACACATTGGCCGCTCTTCTCTCTGAAACGGTTGTACTTATCGTCTGCAAAGCTTTGTCGCGTGCTGTGGTATGCTGAGACACTACAAGCACCATAGTAGAACACAGATGAAGCTTCTAAGTTGAGGTAATAGCCAGTAAGAGGTAGTACAATTCAAGTTTAAGGTATTGAATATTGACCTTTTAGCTGGCTTTGGTGCCTTGGACATGAGATAGGACCTTAAGATTCTGCATGAAAGGAGGACTAGCAGCCGAGTTGCACGGGAGAATGTGAAAAGTGTTCATATGTAATAAAAACCTGAGACATCCGTCCGTTTTCGTCATTTGTTATCGAATCGACGGAAAGCCAGATCGTCACATTGGCCGCTCTGCTCTCTGAAATGGTTATACATATCGTCTGCAAAGCTATGTCGCGTACTGCGGTATTCGGAGACACTAAAAGCACCACAGTAGAACACAGATGAAGCTTCTAAGTTGATGTAATATCCAGTAAGATGAAGTACAATTCAAGTTTTAGGTATCGATTATTGACTTTTTAGCTGGCTTTGGTGCCTTGGACATGAGCTAGGACCTTAAGATTATGCATGAAAGGAGGACTAGCAGCCGAGTTGCACGGGAGAATGTGAAAAGTGTTCATATGTAGTAAAAACCTGAGAAATCCGTCCGTTTTCGTCATTTGTTATCGAACGACTTAAAGCCAGATCGTCACATATGCCGCTCTTCTCTCTGAAACGTTTGTACTTATCGTCTGCAAAGCTATGTCGCGTGCTGCGGTATGCTGAGACACTAAAAGCACCATAGTAGAACACAGATCACGCTTCTCAGTTGATGTAATAGACAGTAAGAAGTAGTGCAATGCAAGTTTTAGGTATTGAATATTGACATCTTAGCTGGCTTTGGTGCCTTGGACATGAGCTAGGACCTTAAGATTCTGCATGAAAGGAGGACTAGCAGCCGAGTTGCACGCTAGAATGTGAAAAGTGTTCATATGTAGTAAAAAAATGAGACATCCGTCCGTTTTCTTCATTTGTTACCGAATCGACTTAAAGCCACATCGTCACATTGGCCGCTCTTCTCTCTGAAACGGTTGTACTTATCGTCTGCAAAACTATGTCGCGTGCTGCGGTATGCGGAGAAACTAAAAGCACCGTAGAAGAACACAGATGAAGCTTCTAAGTTGATGTAATAGCCAGTAAGAAGTAGTACAATTCAAGTTTTAGGTATTGATTATTGACTTTTTAGCTGGCTTTGGTGCCTTGGACATGAGCTAGGATCTTAATATTCTTCATGAAAGGAGGACTAGCAGCCGAGATGCACGGGAGAATGTGAAAAGGGTTCATATGTAGTAAAAACCTTAGAAATCCGTCCGTTTTCGTCATTTGTTATCGAATCGACTTAAAGCCAGATCGTCACATTAGCCGCTCTTCTCTCTGAAACGGTAGTACTTATCGTCTGCAAAGCTATGTCGCGTGCTGCGGTATGCGGAGACACTAAGATCACCACAGTAGAACACAGATGAAGCTTCTAAGTTGATGTAACAGCCAGTAAGAAGTAGTACAATTCAAGTTTTAGGTATTGAATATTGACCTTTTTGCTGGCTTTGGTGCCTTGGACATGTGCTAGGACCTTAAGATTCTGCATGAAAGGAGGACTAGCAGCCGAGTTGCACGGGAGAATGTGAAAAGTGTTCATATGTAGTAAAAACCTGAGAAATCCGTCCGTTTTCGTCATTTGTTACCAAATCGACTTAAAGCCAGATCGTCACATTGGCCGATCTTCTCTCTGAAACGGTTGTACTTATCGTCTGCAAAGCTATGTCGCGTGTTGCCGTAGGCGGAAAAAGGTAAAGCACCATAATAGAACACAGATGAAGCTTCTAAGTTGATGTAATAGCCAGTAAGAAGTAGTCCAATTCAAGTTTTAGGTATCGGTTATTGACTTTTTAGCTGGCTTTGGTGCCTTGACCATGAGCTAGGACCTTAAGATTCTGCATGAAAGGAGGACTAGCAGCCGAGTTGCACGGCAGAATGTGAAAAGTGTTCATATGTAGTAAAAACCTGAGAAATCAGTCCGTTTTCGTCATTTGTTATCGAATCGACTTAAAGCCAGATCGTCACATTGGCCGCTCTTTTCTCTGAAACGGTTGTACTTATCGTCTGCAAAACTATGTCGCGTGCTGCGGTATGCGGAGAAACTAAAACCACCGTAGGAGAACACACATGAAGCTTCTAAGTTGATGTAATAGCCAGTAAGAAGTAGTACAATTCAAGTTTTAGGTATTGATTATTGACTTTTTAGCTGGCTTTGGTGCCTTGGACATGAGCTAGGACCTTAAGATTCTACATGAAAGGAGGACTAGCAGCCGAGTTGCACGGGAGAATGTGAAAAGTGTTCATATGTAGTAAAAACCTGAGAAATCCGTCCGTTTTCGTCATTTGTCATTGCATCGACTTAAAGCCAGATCGACACATTAGCCGCTCTTGTCTCTGAAACGGTTGTACTTATCGTCTGCAAAGCTTTGTCGCGTGCTGCGGTATGGGGAGACACTTAAAGCACCATAGTAGAACACAGATGAAGCTTCTAAGTTGAGGTAATAGCTAGTAAGAGGTAGTACAATTCAAGTTTAAGGTATTGAATATTGACCTTTTAGCTGGCTTTGGTGCCTTGGACATGAGATAGGACCTTAAGATTCTGCATGAAAGGGGGACTAGCAGCCGAGTTGCACGGGAGAATGTGAAAAGTGTTCATATGTAATAAAAACCTGAGAAATCCGTCCGTTTTCGTCATTTGTTATCGAATCGACTTAAAGCCAGATCGTCACATTGGCCGCTCTTCTTTCTGAAACGGTTGTACTTATCGTCTGCAAAGCTATGTCGCGTGTTGCCGTAGGCGGAAACAGGAAAAGCACCATAATAGAACACAGATGAAGCTTCTAAGTTTATGTAATAGCCAGTAAGAAGTAGTCCAATTCAAGTTTTATGTATCGGTTATTGACTTTTTATCTGGCTTTGGTGCCTTGGACATGAGCTAGGACCTTAAGATTCTGCATGAAAGGAGGACTAGCAGCCGAGTTGCACGGGAGAATGTCAAAAGTGTTCATATGTAGTAAAAACCAGAGAAATCCGTCCGTTTTCGTCATTTGTTATCGAATCGACTTAAAGCCAGATCGTCACATTGGCCGATCTTCTCTCTGAAATGGTTGTACTTATCGTCAGCAAAGCTATGTCGCGTGTTGCCGTAGGCAGAAACAGGAAAAGCACCATAATAGAACACAGATGAAGCTTCTAAGTTGATGTAATAGCCAGTAAGAAGTAGTCCAATTCAAGTTTTATGTATCGGTTATTGACTTTTTATCTGGCTTTGGTGCCTTGGACATGAGCTAGGACCTTAAGATTCTGCATGAAAGTAGGACTAGCAGCCGAGTTGCACGGGAGAATGTGAAAAGTGTTCATATGTAATAAAAACCTGAGACATCCGTCCGTTTTCGTCATTTGTTATCGAATCGACGGAAAGCCAGATCGTCACATTGGCCGCTCTGCTCTCTGAAATGGTTGTACATATCGTCTGCAAAGCTATGTCGCGTACTGCGGTATTCGGAGACACTAAAAGCACCACAGTAGAACACAGATGAAGCTTCTAAGTTGATGTAATATCCAGTAAGATGTAGTACAATTCAAGTTTTAGGTATCGATTATTGACTTTTTAGCTGGCTTTGGTGCCTTGGACATGAGCTAGGACCTTAAGATTCTGCATGAAAGGAGGACTAGCAGCCGAGTTGCACGGGAGAATGTGAAAAGTGTTCATATGTAGTAAAAACCTGAGAAATCCGTCCGTTTTCGTCATTTGTTATCGAATCGACTTAAAGCCAGATCGTCACATTGGCCGCTCTTCTCTCTGAAACGTTTGTACTTATCGTCTGCAAAGCTATGTCGCGTGCTGCGGTATGCTGAGACACTAAAAGCACCATAGTAGAACACAGATCACGCTTCTCAGTTGATGTAATAGACAGTAAGAAGTAGTGCAATGCAAGTTTTAGGTATTGAATATTGACCTCTTAGCTGGCTTTGGTGCCTTGAACATGAGCTAGGACCTTAAGATTCTGCATGAAAGGAGGACTAGCAGCCGAGTTGCACGCTAGAATGTGAAAAGTGTTCATATGTAGTAAAAAAATGAGACATCCGTCCGTTTTCTTCATTTGTTACCGAATCGACTTAAAGCCACATCGTCACATTGGCCGCTCTTCTCTCTGAAACGGTTGTACTTATCGTCTGCAAAACTATGTCGCGTGCTGCGGTATGCGGAGAAACTAAAAGCACCGTAGAAGAACACAGATGAAGCTTCTAAGTTGATGTAATAGCCAGTAAGAAGTAGTACAATTCAAGTTTTAGGTATTGATTATTGACTTTTTAGCTGGCTTTGGTGCCTTGGACATGAGCTAGGATCTTAATATTCTGCATGAAAGGAGGACTAGCAGCCGAGATGCACGGGAGAATGTGAAAAGTGTTCATATGTAATAAAAACCTTAGAAATCCGTCCGTTTTCGTCATTTGTTATCGAATCGACTTAAAGCCAGATCGTCACATTAGCCGCTCTTCTCTCTGAAACGGTAGTACTTATTGTCTGCAAAGCTATGTCGCGTGCTGCGGTATGCGGAGACACTAAGATCACCACAGTAGAACACAGATGAAGCTTCTAAGTTGATGTAACAGCCAGTAAGAAGTAGTACAATTCAAGTTTTAGGTATTGAATATTGACCTTTTTGCTGGCTTTGGTGCCTTGGACATGTGCTAGGACCTTAAGATTCTGCATGAAAGGAGGACTAGCAGCCGAGTTGCACGGGAGAATGTGAAAAGTGTTCATATGTAGTAAAAACCTGAGAAATCCGTCCGTTTTCGTCATTTGTTACCAAATCGACTTAAAGCCAGATCGTCACATTGGCCGATCTTCTCTCTGAAACGGTTGTACTTATCGTCTGCAAAGCTATGTCGCGTGTTGCCGTAGGCGGAAACAGGTAAAGCACCATAATAGAACACAGATGAAGCTTCTAAGTTGATGTAATAGCCAGTAAGAAGTAGTCCAATTCAAGTTTTAGGTATCGGTTATTGACTTTTTAGCTGGCTTTGGTGCCTTGACCATGAGCTAGGACCTTAAGATTCTGCATGAAAGGAGGACTAGCAGCCGAGTTGCACGGCAGAATGTGAAAAGTGTTCATATGTAGTAAAAACCTGAGAAATCAGTCCGTTTTCGTCATTTGTTATCGAATCGACTTAAAGCCAGATCGTCATATTGGCCGCTCTTCTCTCTGAAACGGTTGTACTTATCGTCTGCAAAACTATGTCGCGTGCTGCGGTATGCGGAGAAACTAAAACCGCCGTAGGAGAACACACATGAAGCTTCTAAGTTGATGTAATAGCCAGTAAGAAGTAGTACAATTCAAGTTTTAGGTATTGATTATTGACTTTTTAGCTGGCTTTGGTGCCTTGGACATGAGCTAGGACCTTAAGATTCTGCATGAAAGGAGGACTAGCAGCCGAGTTGCACGGGAGAATGTGAAAAGTGTTCATATGTAGTAAAAACCTGAGAAATCCGTCCGTTTTCGTCATTTGTTATTGCATCGACTTAAAGCCAGATCGACACATTAGCCGCTCTTCTCTCTGAAACGGTTGTACTTATCGTCTGCAAAGCTTTGTCGCGTGCTGCGGTATGCTGAGACACTACAAGCACCATAGTAGAACACAGATGAAGCTTCTAAGTTGAGGTAATAGCTAGTAAGAGGTAGTACAATTCAAGTTTAAGGTATTGAATATTGACCTTTTAGCTGGCTTTGGTGCCTTGGACATGAGATAGGACCTTAAGATTCTGCATGAAAGCGGGACCAGAAGCCGAGTTGCACGGGAGAATGTGAAAAGTGTTCATATGTAATAAAAACCTGAGAAATCCGTCCGTTTTCGTCATTTGTTATCGAATCGACTTAAAGCCAGATCGTCACATTGGCCGCTCTTCTTTCTGAAACGGTTGTACTTATCGTCTGCAAAGCTATGTCGCGTGTTGCCGTAGGCGGAAACAGGAAAAGCACCATAATAGAACACAGATGAAGCATCTAATTTGATGTAATAGCCAGTAAGAAGTAGTCCAATTCAAGTTTTATGTATCGGTTATTGACTTTTTATCTGGCTTTGGTGCCTTGGACATGAGCTAGGACCTTAAGATTCTGCATGAAAGGAGGACTAGCAGCCGAGTTGCACGGGAGAATGTGAAAAGTGTTCATATGTAGTAAAAACCAGAGAAATCCGTCCGTTTTCGTCATTTGTTATCGAATCGACTTCAAGCCAGATCGTCACATTGGCCGATCTTCTCTCTGAAATGGTTGTACTTATCGTCTGCAAAGCTATGTCGCGTGTTGCCGTAGGCGGAAACAGGAAAAGCACCATAATAGAACACAGATGAAGCTTCTAAGTTGATGTAATAGCCAGTAAGAAGTAGTCCAATTCAAGTTTTAGGTATCGGTTATTGACTTTTTAGCTGGCTTTGGTGCCTTGGACATGAGCTAGGACCTTAAGATTGTGCATGAAAGGAGGACTAGCAGCCGAGTTGCACGGGAGAATGTGAAAAGTGTTTATATGTAGTAAAAACCTGAGAAATCCGTCCGATTTTGTCATTTGTTATTGCATCGACTTAAAGCCAGATCGACACATTGGCCGCTCTTCTCTCTGAAACGGTTGTACTTATCGTCTGCAAAGCTTTGTCGCGTGCTGCGGTATGCTGAGACACTACAAGCACCATAGTAGAACACAGATGAAGCTTCTAAGTTGAGGTAATAGCCAGTAAGAGGTAGTACAATTCAAGTTTAAGGTATTGAATATTGACCTTTTAGCTGGCTTTGGTGCCTTGGACATGAGATAGGACCTTAAGATTCTGCATGAAAGGAGGACTAGCAGCCGAGTTGCACGGGAGAATGTGAAAAGTGTTCATATGTAATAAAAACCTGAGACATCCGTTCGTTTTCGTCATTTGTTATCGAATCGACGGAAAGCCAGATCGTCACATTGGCCGCTCTGCTCTCTGAAATGGTTGTACATATCGTCTGCAAAGCTATGTCGCGTACTGCGGTATTCGGAGACACTAAATGCACCACGGTAGAACACAGATGAAGCTTCTAAGTTGATGTAATATCCAGTAAGATGTAGTACAATTCAAGTTTTAGGTATCGTTTATTGACTTTTTAGCTGGCTTTGGTGCCTTGGACATGAGCTAGGACCTTAAGATTATGCATGAAAGGAGGACTAGCAGCCGAGTTGCACGGGAGAATGTGAAAAGTGTTCATATGTAGTAAAAACCTGAGAAATCCGTCCGTTTTCGTCATTTGTTATCGAACGACTTAAAGCCAGATCGTCACATTGGCCGCTCTTCTCTCTGAAACGTTTGTACTTATCGTCTGCAAAGCTATGTCGCGTGCTGCGGTATGCTGAGACACTAAAAGCACCATAGTAGAACACAGATCACGCTTCTCAGTTGATGTAATAGACAGTAAGAAGTAGTGCAATGCAAGTTTTAGGTATTTAATATTGACATCTTAGCTGGCTTTGGTGCCTTGGACATGAGCTAGGACCTTAAGATTCTGCATGAAAGGAGGACTAGCAGCCGAGTTGCACGCTAGAATGTGAAAAGTGTTCATATGTAGTAAAAAAATGAGACATCCGTCCGTTTTCTTCATTTGTTACCGAATCGACTTAAAGCCACATCGTCATATTGGCCGCTCTTCTCTCTGAAACGGTTGTACTTATCGTCTGCAAAACTATGTCGCGTGCTGCGGTATGCGGAGAAACTAAAAGCACCGTAGAAGAACACAGATGAAGCTTCTAAGTTGATGTAATAGCCAGTAAGAAGTAGTACAATTCAAGTTTTATGTATTGATTATTGACTTATTAGCTGGCTTTGGTGCCTTGGACATGAGCTAGGATCTTAATATTCTTCATGAAAGGAGGACTAGCAGCCGAGATGCACGGGAGAATGTGAAAAGGGTTCATATGTAGTAAAAACCTTAGAAATCCGTCCGTTTTCGTCATTTGTTATCGAATCGACTTAAAGCCAGATCGTCACATTAGCCGCTCTTCTCTCTGAAACGGTAGTACTTATCGTCTGCAAAGCTATGTCGCGTGTTGCCGTAGGCGGAAACAGGAAAAGCACCATAATAGAACACAGATGAAGCTTCTAAGTTTATGTAATAGCCAGTAAGAAGTAGTCCAATTCAAGTTTTATGTATCGGTTATTGACTTTTTATCTGGCTTTGGTGCCTTGGACATGAGCTAGGACCTTAAGATTCTGCATGAAAGGAGGACTAGCAGCCGAGTTGCACGGGAGAATGTCAAAAGTGTTCATATGTAGTAAAAACCTGAGAAATCCGTCCGTTTTCGTCATTTGTTACCAAATCGACTTAAAGCCAGATCGTCACATTGGCCGATCTTCTCTCTGAAACGGTTGTACTTATCGTCTGCAAAGCTATGTCGCGTGTTGCCGTAGGCGGAAACAGGTAAAGCACCATAATAGAACACAGATGAAGCCTCTAAGTTGATGTAATAGCCAGTAAGAAGTAGTCCAATTCAAGTTTTAGGTATCGGTTATTGACTTTTTAGCTGGCTTTGGTGCCTTGACCATGAGCTAGGACCTTAAGATTCTGCATGAAAGGAGGACTAGCAGCCGAGTTGCACGGCAGAATGTGAAAAGTGTTCATATGTAGTAAATACCTGAGAAATCAGTCCATTTTCGTCATTTGTTATCGAATCGACTTAAAGCCAGATCGTCACATTAGCCGCTCTTCTCTCTGAAACGGTTGTACTTATCGTCTGCAAAACTATGTCGCGTGCTGCGGTATGCGGAGAAACTAAAACCACCGTAGGAGAACACACATGAAGCTTCTAAGTTGATGTAATAGCCAGTAAGAAGTAGTACAATTCAAGTTTTAGGTATTGATTATTGACTTTTTAGCTGGCTTTGGTGCCTTGGACATGAGCTAGGACCTTAAGATTCTGCATGAAAGGAGGACTAGCAGCCGAGTTGCACGGGAGAATGTGAAAAGTGTTCATATGTAGTAAAAACCTGAGAAATCCGTCCGTTTTCGTCATTTGTTATTGCATCGACATAAAGCCAGATCGACACATTAGCCGCTCTTGTCTCTGAAACGGTTGTACTTATCGTCTGCAAAGCTTTGTCGCGTGCTGCGGTATGGGGAGACACTAAAAGCACCATAGTAGAACACAGATGAAGCTTCTAAGTTGAGGTAATAGCTAGTAAGAGGTAGTACAATTCAAGTTTAAGGTATTGAATATTGACCTTTTAGCTGGCTTTGGTGCCTTGGACATGAGATAGGACCTTAAGATTCTGCATGAAAGGGGGACTAGCAGCCGAGTTGCACGGGAGAATGTGAAAAGTGTTCATATGTAATAAAAACCTGAGAAATCCGTCCGTTTTCGTCATTTGTTATCGAATCGACTTAAAGCCAGATCGTCACATTGGCCGCTCTTCTTTCTGAAACGGTTGTACTTATCGTCTGCAAAGCTATGTCGCGTGTTGCCGTAGGCGGAAACAGGAAAAGCACCATAATAGAACACAGATGAAGCTTCTAAGTTTATGTAATAGCCAGTAAGAAGTAGTCCAATTCAAGTTTTATGTATCGGTTATTGACTTTTTATCTGGCTTTGGTGCCTTGGACATGAGCTAGGACCTTAAGATTCTGCATGAAAGGAGGACTAGCAGCCGAGTTGCACGGGAGAATGTCAAAAGTGTTCATATGTAGTAAAAACCAGAGAAATCCGTCCGTTTTCGTCATTTGTTATCGAATCGACTTAAAGCCAGATCGTCACATTGGCCGATCTTCCCTCTGAAATGGTTGTACTTATGGTCTGCAAAGCTATGTCGCGTGTTGCCGTAGGCAGAAACAGGAAAAGCACCATAATAGAACACAGATGAAGCTTCTAAGTTGATGTAATAGCCAGTAAGAAGTAGTCCAATTCAAGTTTATGTATCGGTTATTGACTTTTTATCTGGCTTTGGTGCCTTGGACATGAGCTAGGACCTTAAGATTCTGCATGAAAGGAGGACTAGCAGCCGAGTTGCACGGGAGAATGTGAAAAGTGTTCATATGTAATAAAAACCTGAGACATCCGTCCGTTTTCGTCATTTGTTATCGAATCGACGGAAAGCCAGATCGTCACATTGGCCGCTCTGCTCTCTGAAATGGTTGTACATATCGTCTGCAAAGCTATGTCGCGTACTGCGGTATTCGGAGACACTAAAAGCACCACAGTAGAACACAGATGAAGCTTCTAAGTTGATGTAATATCCAGTAAGATGTAGTACAATTCAAGTTTTAGGTATCGATTATTGACTTTTTAGCTGGCTTTGGTGCCTTGGACATGAGCTAGGACCTTAAGATTATGCATGAAAGGAGGACTAGCAGCCGAGTTGCACGGGAGAATGTGAAAAGTGTTCATATGTAGTAAAAACCTGAGAAATCCGTCCGTTTTCGTCATTTGTTATCGAACGACTTAAAGCCAGATCGTCACATTGGCCGCTCTTCTCTCTGAAACGTTTGTACTTATCGTCTGCAAAGCTATGTCGCGTGCTGCGGTATGCTGAGACACTAAAAGCACCATAGTAGAACACAGATCACGCTTCTCAGTTGATGTAATAGACAGTAAGAAGTAGTGCAATGCAAGTTTTAGGTATTGAATATTGACATCTTAGCTGGCTTTGGTGCCTTGGACATGAGCTAGGACCTTAAGATTCTGCATGAAAGGAGGACTAGCAGCCGAGTTGCACGCTAGAATGTGAAAAGTGTTCATATGTAGTAAAAAAATGAGACGTCCGTCCGTTTTCTTCATTTGTTACCGAATCGACTTAAAGCCACATCGTCACATTGGCCGCTCTTCTCTCTGAAACGGTTGTACTTATCGTCTGCAAAACTATGTCGCGTGCTGCGGTATGCGGAGAAACTAAAAGCACCGTAGAAGAACACAGATGAAGCTTCTAAGTTGATGTAATAGCCAGTAAGAAGTAGTACAATTCAAGTTTTATGTATTGATTATTGACTTTTTAGCTGGCTTTGGTGCCTTGGACATGAGCTAGGATCTTAATATTCTTCATGAAAGGAGGACTAGCAGCCGAGATGCACGGGAGAATGTGAAAAGGGTTCATATGTAGTAAAAACCTTAGAAATCCGTCCGTTTTCGTCATTTGTTATCGAATCGACTTAAAGCCAGATCGTCACATTAGCCGCTCTTCTCTCTGAAACGGTAGTACTTATCGTCTGCAAAGCTATGTCGCGTGCTGCGGTATGCGGAGACACTAAGATCACCACAGTAGAACACAGATGAAGCTTCTAAGTTGATGTAACAGCCAGTAAGAAGTAGTACAATTCAAGTTTTAGGTATTGAATATTGACCTTTTTGCTAGCTTTGGTGCCTTGGACATGTGCTAGGACCTTAAGATTCTGCATGAAAGGAGGACTAGCAGCCGAGTTGCATGGGAGAATGTGAAAAGTGTTCATATGTAGTAAAAACCTGAGAAATCCGTCCGTTTTCGTCATTTGTTACCAAATCGACTTAAAGCCAGATCGACACATTGGCCGATCTTCTCTCTGAAACGGTTGTACTTATCGTCTGCAAAGCTATGTCGCGTGTTGCCGTAGGCGGAAACAGGTAAAGCACCATAATAGAACACAGATGAAGCTTCTAAGTTGATGTAATAGCCAGTAAGAAATAGTCCAATTCAAGTTTTAGGTATCGGTTATTGACTTTTTAGCTGGCTTTGGTGCCTTGACCATGAGCTAGGACCTTAAGATTCTGCATGAAAGGAGGACTAGCAGCCGAGTTGCACGGCAGAATGTGAAAAGTGTTCATATGTAGTAAAAACCTGAGAAATCAGTCCGTTTTCGTCATTTGTTATCGAATCGACTTAAAGCCAGATCGTCACATTGGCCGCTCTTCTCTCTGAAACGGTTGTACTTATCGTATGCAAAACTATGTCGCGTGCTGCGGTATGCGGAGAAACTAAAACCACCGTAGGAGAACACACATGAAGCTTCTAAGTTGATGTAATAGCCAGTAAGAAGTAGTACAATTCAAGTTTTAGGTATTGATTATTGACTTTTTAGCTGGCTTTGGTGCCTTGGACATGAGCTAGGACCTTAAGATTCTGCATGAAAGGAGGACTAGCAGCCGAGTTGCACGGGAGAATGTGAAAAGTGTTCATATGTAGTAAAAACCTGAGAAATCCGTCCGTTTTCGTCATTTGTTATTGCATCGACTTAAAGCCAGATCGACACATTAGCCGCTCTTGTCTCTGAAACGGTTGTACTTATCGTCTGCAAAGCTTTGTCGCGTGCTGCGGTATGGGGAGACACTAAAAGCACCATAGTAGAACACAGATGAAGCTTCTAAGTTGAGGTAATAGCTAGTAAGAGGTAGTACAATTTCAGTTTAAGGTATTGAATATTGACCTTTTAGCTGGCTTTGGTGCCTTGGACATGAGATAGGACCTTAAGATTCTGCATGAAAGGGGGACTAGCAGCCGAGTTGCACGGGAGAATGTGAAAAGTGTTCATATGTAATAAAAACCTGAGAAATCCGTCCGTTTTCGTCATTTGTTATCGAATCGACTTAAAGCCAGATCGTCACATTGGCCGCTCTTCTTTCTGAAACGGTTGTACTTATCGTCTGCAAAGCTATGTCGCGTGTTGCCGTAGGCGGAAACAGGAAAAGCACCATAATAGAACACAGATGAAGCTTCTAAGTTTATGTAATAGCCAGTAAGAAGTAGTCCAATTCAAGTTTTATGTATCGGTTATTGACTTTTTATCTGGCTTTGGTGCCTTGGACATGAGCTAGGACCTTAAGTTTCTGCATGAAAGGAGGACTAGCAGCCGAGTTGCACGGGAGAATGTCAAAAGTGTTCATATGTAGTAAAAACCAGAGAAATCCGTCCGTTTTCGTCATTTGTTATCGAATCGACTTAAAGCCAGATCGTCACATTGGCCGATCTTCTCTCTGAAATGGTTGTACTTATCGTCTGCAAAGCTATGTCGCGTGTTGCCGTAGGCAGAAACAGGAAAAGCACTATAATAGAACACAGATGAAGCTTCTAAGTTGATGTAATAGCCAGTAAGAAGTAGTCCAATTCAAGTTTTATGTATCGGTTATTGACTTTTTATCTGGCTTTGGTGCCTTGGACATGAGCTAGGACCTTAAGATTCTGCATGAAAGGAGGACTAGCAGCCGAGTTGCACGGGAGAATGTGAAAAGTGTTCATATGTAATAAAAACCTGAGACATCCGTCCGTTTTCGTCATTTGTTATCGAATCGACGGAAAGCCAGATCGTCACATTGGCCGCTCTGCTCTCTGAAATGGTTGTACATATCGTCTGCAAAGCTATGTCGCGTACTGCGGTATTCGGAGACACTAAAAGCACCACAGTAGAACACAGAAGAAGCTTCTAAGTTGATGTAATATCCAGTAAGATGTAGTACAATTCAAGTTTTAGGTATCGATTATTGACTTTTTAGCTGGCTTTGGTGCCTTGGACATGAGCTAGGACCTTAAGATTATGCATGAAAGGAGGACTAGCAGCCGAGTTGCACGGGAGAATGTGAAAAGTGTTCATATGTAGTAAAAACCTGAGAAATCCGTCCGTTTTCGTCATTTGTTATCGAATCGACTTAAAGCCAGATCGTCACATTGGCCGCTCTTCTCTCTGAAACGTTTGTACTTATCGTCTGCAAAGCTATGTCGCGTGCTGCGGTATGCTGAGACACTAAAAGCACCATAGTAGAACACAGATCACGCTTCTCAGTTGATGTAATAGACAGTAAGAAGTAGTGCAATGCAAGTTTTAGGTATCGATTATTGACTTTTTAGCTGGCTTTGGTGCCTTGGACATGAGCTAGGACCTTAAGATTATGCATGAAAGGAGGACTAGCAGCCGAGTTGCACGGGAGAATGTGAAAAGTGTTCATATGTAGTAAAAACCTGAGAAATCCGTCCGTTTTCGTCATTTGTTATCGAATCGACTTAAAGCCACATCGTCACATTGGCCGCTCTTCTCTCTGAAACGGTTGTACTTATCGTCTGCAAAACTATGTCGCGTGCTGCGGTATGCGGAGAAACTAAAAGCACCGTAGAAGAACACAGATGAAGCTTCTAAGTTGATGTAATAGCCAGTAAGAAGTAGTACAATTCAAGTTTTAGGTATTGATTATTGACTTTTTAGCTGGCTTTGGTGCCTTGGACATGAGCTAGGATCTTAATATTCTGCATGAAAGGAGGACTAGCAGCCGAGATGCACGGGAGAATGTGAAAAGTGTTCATATGTAGTAAAAACCTTAGAAATCCGTCCGTTTTCGTCATTTGTTATCGAATCGATTTAAAGCCAGATCGTCACATTAGCCGCTCTTCTCTCTGAAACGGTAGTACTTATCGTCTGCAAAGCTATGTCGCGTGCTGCGGTATGCGGAGACACTAAGATCACCACAGTAGAACACAGATGAAGCTTCTAAGTTGATGTAACAGCCAGTAAGAAGTAGTACAATTCAAGTTTTAGGTATTGAATATTGACCTTTTTGCTGGCTTTGGTGCCTTGGACATGTGCTAGGACCTTAAGATTCTGCATGAAAGGAGGACTAGCAGCCGAGTTGCACGGGAGAATGTGAAAAGTGTTCATATGTAGTAAAAACCTGAGAAATCCGTCCGTTTTCGTCATTTGTTACCAAATCGACTTAAAGCCAGATCGTCACATTGGCCGCTCTTCTCTCTGAAACGGTTGTACTTATCGTCTGCAAAGCTATGTCGCGTGTTGCCGTAGGCGGAAACAGGTAAAGCACCATAATAGAACACAGATGAAGCTTCTAAGTTGATGTAATAGCCAGTAAGAAGTAGTCCAATTCAAGTTTTAGGTATCGGTTATTGACTTTTTAGCTAGCTTTGGTGCCTTGACCATGAGCTAGGACCTTAAGATTCTGCATGAAAGGAGGACTAGCAGCCGAGTTGCACGGCAGAATGTGAAAAGTGTTCATATGTAGTAAAAACCTGAGAAATCAGTCCGTTTTCATCATTTGTTATCGAATCGACTTAAAGCCAGATCGTCATATTGGCCGCTCTTCTCTCTGAAACGGTTGTACTTATCGTCTGCAAAACTATGTCGCGTGCTGCGGTATGCGGAGAAACTAAAACCGCCGTAGGAGAACACACATGAAGCTTCTAAGTTGATGTAATAGCCAGTAAGAAGTAGTACAATTCAAGTTTTAGGTATTGATTATTGACTTTTTAGCTGGCTTTGGTGCCTTGGACATGAGCTAGGACCTTAAGATTATGCATGAAAGGAGGACTAGCAGCCGAGTTGCACGGGAGAATGTGAAAAGTGTTCATATGTAGTAAAAACCTGAGAAATCCGTCCGTTTTCGTCATTTGTTATTGCATCGACTTAAAGCCAGATCGACACATTAGCCGCTCTTCTCTCTGAAACGGTTGTACTTATCGTCTGCAAAGCTTTGTCGCGTGCTGCGGTATGCTGAGACACTACAAGCACCATAGTGGAACACAGATGAAGCTTCTAAGTTGAGGTAATAGCTAGTAAGAGGTAGTACAATTCCAGTTTAAGGTATTGAATATTGACCTTTTATCTGGCTTTGGTGCCTTGGACATGAGATAGGACCTTAAGATTCTGCATGAAAGGGGGACCAGCAGCCGAGTTGCACGGGAGAATGTGAAAAGTGTTCATATGTAATAAAAACCTGAGAAATCCGTCCGTTTTCGTCATTTGTTATCGAATCGACTTAAAGCCAGATCGTCACATTGGCCGCTCTTCTTTCTGAAACGGTTGTACTTATCGTCTGCAAAGCTATGTCGCGTGTTGCTGTAGGCGGAAACAGGAAAAGCACCATAATAGAACACAGATGAAGCTTCTAAGTTGATGTAATAGCCAGTAAGAAGTAGTCCAATTCAAGTTTTATGTATCGGTTATTGACTTTTTATCTGGCTTTGGTGCCTTGGACATGAGCTAGGACCTTAAGATTCTGCATGAAAGGAGGACTAGCAGCCGAGTTGCACGGGAGAATGTGAAAAGTGTTCATATGTAGTAAAAACCAGAGAAATCCGTCCGTTTTCGTCATTTGTTATCGAATCGACTTAAAGCCAGATCGTCACATTGGCCGATCTTCTCTCTGAAATGGTTGTACTTATCGTCTGCAAAGCTATGTCGCGTGTTGCCGTAGGCGGAAAAAGGAAAAGCACCATAATAGAACACAGATGAAGCTTCGAAGTTGATGTAATAGCCAGTACGAAGTAGTCCAATTCAAGTTTTAGGTATCGGTTATTGACTTTTTAGCTGGCTTTGGTGCCTTGACCATGAGCTAGGACCTTAAGATTCTGCATGAAAGGAGGACTAGCAGCCGAGTTGCACGGCAGAATGTGAAAAGTGTTCATATGTAGTAAAAACCTGAGAAATCCGTCCGTTTTCGTCATTTGTTATCGAACGACTTAAAGCCAGATCGTCACATTGGCCGCTCTTCTCTCTGAAACGTTTGTACTTATCGTCTGCAAAGCTATGTCGCGTGCTGCGGTATGCTGAGACACTAAAAGCACCATAGTAGAACACAGATCACGGTTCTCAGTTGATGTAATAGACAGTAAGAAGTAGTGCAATGCAAGTTTTAGGTATTGAATATTGACATCTTAGCTGGCTTTGGTGCCTTGGACATGAGCTAGGACCTTAAGATTCTGCATGAAAGGAGGACTAGCAGCCGAGTTGCACGCTAGAATGTGAAAAGTGTTCATATGTAGTAAAAAAATGAGACATCCGTCCGTTTTCTTCATTTGTTACCGAATCGACTTAAAGCCACATCGTCACATTGGCCGCTCTTCTCTCTGAAACGGTTGTACTTATCGTCTGCAAAACTATGTCGCGTGCTGCGGTATGCGGAGAAACTAAAAGCTTCGTAGAAGAACACAGATGAAGCTTCTAAGTTGATGTAATAGCCAGTAAGAAGTAGTACAATTCAAGTTTTAGGTACTGATTATTGACTTTTTAGCTGGCTTTGGTGCCTTGGACATGAGCTAGGATCTTAATATTCTTCATGAAAGGAGGACTAGCAGCCGAGATGCACGGGAGAATGTGAAAAGTGTTCATATGTAGTAAAAACCTTAGAAATCCGTCCGTTTTCGTCATTTGTTATCGAATCGACTTAAAGCCAGATCGTCACATTAGCCGCTCTTCTCTCTGAAACGGTAGTACTTATCGTCTGCAAAGCTATGTCGCGTGCTGCGGTATGCGGAGACACTAAGACCACCACAGTAGAACACAGATGAAGCTTTTAAGTTGATGTAACAGCCAGTAAGAAGTAGTACAATTCAAGTTTTAGGTATTGAATATTGACCTTTTTGCTGGCTTTGGTGCCTTGGACATGTGCTAGGACCTTAAGATTCTGCATGAAAGGAGGACTAGCAGCCGAGTTGCACGGGAGAATGTGAAAAGTGTTCATATGTAGTAAAAACCTGAGAAATCCGTCCGTTTTCGTCATTTGTTACCAAATCGACTTAAAGCCAGATCGTCACATTGGCCGATCTTCTCTCTGAAACGGTTGTACTTATCGTCTGCAAAGCTATGTCGCGTGTTGCCGTAGGCGGAAACAGGTAAAGCACCATAATAGAACACAGATGAATCTTCTAAGTTGATGTAATAGCCAGTAAGAAGTAGTCCAATTCAAGTTTTAGGTATCGGTTATTGACTTTTTAGCTGGCTTTGGTGCCTTGACCATGAGCTAGGACCTTAAGATTCTGCATGAAAGGAGGACTAGCAGCCGAGTTGCACGGCAGAATGTGAAAAGTGTTCATATGTAGTAAAAACCTGAGAAATCAGTCCGTTTTCGTCATTTGTTATCGAATCGACTTAAAGCCAGATCGTCACATTGGCCGCTCTTCTCT
Organism: Schistocerca gregaria; assembly: GCF_023897955.1. NCBI lineage: Eukaryota > Metazoa > Arthropoda > Insecta > Orthoptera > Acrididae > Schistocerca > Schistocerca gregaria. Next base: position 2,385,585 of record NW_026061973.1, read on the forward strand.
CTGAAACGGTTGTACTTATCGTCTGCAAAACTATGTCGCGTGCTGCGGTATGCGGAGAAACTAAAACCACGGTAGGAGAACACACATCAAGCTTCTAAGTTGATGTAATAGCCAGTAAGAAGTAGTACAATTCAAGTTTTAGGTATTGATTATTGACTTTTTAGCTGGCTTTGGTGCCTTGGACATGAGCTAGGACCTTAAGATTCTGCATTAAAGGAGGACTAGCAGCCGAGTTGCACGGGAGAATGTGAAAAGTGTTCATATGTAGTAAAAACCTGAGAAATCCGTCCGTTTTCGTCATTTGTTATTGCATCGACTTAAAGCCAGATCGACACATTAGCCGCTCTTCTCTCTGAAACGGTTGTACTTATCGTCTGCAAAGCTATGTCGCGTGTTGCCGTAGGCGGAAACAGGAAAAGCACCATAATAGAACACAGATGAAGCTTCTAAGTTGATGTAATAGCCAGTAAGAAGTAGTCCAATTCAAGTTTTATGTATCGGTTATTGACTTTTTATCTGGCTTTGGTGCCTTGGACATGAGCTAGGACCTTAAGATTCTGCATGAAAGGAGGACTAGCAGCCGAGTTGCACGGGAGAATGTGAAAAGTGTTCATATGTAGTAAAAACCAGAGAAATCCGTCCGTTTTCGTCATTTGTTATCGAATCGACTTAAAGCCAGATCGTCACATTGGCCGATCTTCTCTCTGAAATGGTTGTACTTATCGTCTGCAAAGCTATGTCGCGTGTTGCCGTAGGCGGAAACAGGAAAAGCACCATAATAGAACCCAGATGAAGCTTCTAAGTTGATGTAATAGCCAGTAAGAAGTAGTCCAATTCAAGTTTTAGGTATCGATTATTGAATTTTTAGCTGGCTTTGGTGCCTTGGACATGAGCTAGGACCTTAAGATTGTGCATGAAAGGAGGACTAGCAGCCGAGTTGCACGGGAGAATGTGAAAAGTGTTCATATGTAGCAAAAACGTGAGAAATCCGTCCGTTTTCGTCATTTGTTATCGCATCGACTTAAAGCCATATCGACACATTGGCCGCTCTTCTCTCTGAAACGGTTGTACTTATCGTCTGCAAAGCTCTGTCGCGTGATGCGGTATGCTGAGACACTACAAGCACCATAGTAGAACACAGATGAAGCTTCTAAGTTGATGTAATAGCCAGTAAGAGGTAGTACAATTCAAGTTATAGGTATTGAATATTGACCTTTTAGCTGGCTTTGGTGCCTTGGACATGAGCTAGGACCTTAAGATTCTGCATGAAAGGAAGACTAGCAGCCGAGTTGCACGGGAGAATGTGAAAAGTGTTCATATGTAGTAAAAACCTGAGACATCCGTCCGTTTCCGTCATTTGTTATCGAATCGACTTAAAGCCAGATCGTCACATTGGCCGCTCTTCTCTCTGAAACGGTTGTACTTATCGTCTGCAAAACTATGTCGCGTGCTGCGGTATGCGGAGAAACTAAAAGCACCGTAGTAGAACACAGATGAAGCTTCTAAGTTGATGTAATAGCCAGTAAGAAGCAGTACAATTCAAGTTTTACGTATTGGTTATTGACTTTTTAGCTGGCTTTGGTGCCTTTGACATGTGCTAGGACCTTAAGATTCTGCATGAAAGGAGGACTAGCAGCCGAGTTGCACGGGAGAATGTGAAAAGTGTTCATATGTAGTAAAAACCTGAGAAATCCATCCGTTTTCGTCATTTGTTATCGAATCGACTTAAAGCCAGATCGTCACATTGGCCGCTCTTCTCTCTGAAACGGTTGTACTTATCGTCTGCAAAGCTATGTCGCATAATGCGGTATTCGGAGACACTAAAAGCACCATAGTAGAACACAGATGAAGCTTCTAAAATGATGTAATAGCCAGTAAGAAGTAGTCCAATTCAAGTTTTATGTATCGGTTATTGACTTTTTATCTGGCTTTGGTGCCTTGGACATGAGCTAGGACCTTAAGATTCTGCATGAAAGGAGGACTAGCAGCCGAGTTGCACGGGAGAATGTGAAAAGTGTTCATATGTAGTAAAAACCAGAGAAATCCGTCCGTTTTCGTCATTTGTTATCGAATCGACTTAAAGCCAGATCGTCACATTGGCCGATCTTCTCTCTGAAATGGTTGTACTTATCGTCTGCAAAGCTATGTCGCGTGTTGCCGTAGGCGGAAAAAGGAAAAGCACCATAATAGAACACAGATGAAGCTTCGAAGTTGATGTAATAGCCAGTAAGAAGTAGTCCAATTCAAGTTTTAGGTATCGGTTATTGACTTTTTAGCTGGCTTTGGTGCCTTGACCATGAGCTAGGACCTTAAGATTCTGCATGAAAGGAGGACTAGCAGCCGAGTTGCACGGCAGAATGTGAAAAGTGTTCATATGTAGTAAAAACCTGAGAAATCCGTCCGTTTTCGTCATTTGTTATCGAACGACTTAAAGCCAGATCGTCACATTGGCCGCTCTTCTCTCTGAAACGTTTGTACTTATCGTCTGCAAAGCTATGTCGCGTGCTGCGGTATGCTGAGACACTAAAAGCACCATAGTAGAACACAGATCACGCTTCTCAGTTGATGTAATAGACAGTAAGAAGTAGTGCAATGCAAGTTTTAGGTATTGAATATTGACATCTTAGCTGGCTTTGGTGCCTTGGACATGAGCTAGGACCTTATGATTCTGCATGAAAGGAGGACTAGCAGCCGAGTTGCACGCTAGAATGTGAAAAGTGTTCATATGTAGTAAAAAAATGAGACATCCGTCCGTTTTCTTCATTTGTTACCGAATCGACTTAAAGCCACATCGTCACATTGGCCGCTCTTCTCTCTGAAACGGTTGTACTTATCGTCTGCAAAACTATGTCGCGTGCTGCGGCATGCGGAGAAACTAAAAGCACCGTAGAAGAACACAGATGAAGCTTCTAAGTTGATGTAATAGCCAGTAAGAAGTAGTACAATTCAAGTTTTAGGTATTGATTATTGACTTTTTAGCTGGCTTTGGTGCCTTGGACATGAGCTAGGATCTTAATATTCTTCATGAAAGGAGGACTAGCAGCCGAGATGCACGGGAGAATGTGAAAAGTGTTCATATGTAGTAAAAACCTTAGAAATCCGTCCGTTTTCGTCATTTGTTATCGAATCGACTTAAAGCCAGATCGTCACATTAGCCGCTCTTCTCTCTGAAACGGTAGTACTTATCGTCTGCAAAGCTATGTCGCGTGCTGCGGTATGCGGAGACACTAAGACCACCACAGTAGAACACAGATGAAGCTTTTAAGTTGATGTAACAGCCAGTAAGAAGTAGTACAATTCAAGTTTTAGGTATTGAATATTGACCTTTTTGCTGGCTTTGGTGCCTTGGACATGTGCTAGGACCTTAAGATTCTGCATGAAAGGAGGACTAGCAGCCGAGTTGCACGGGAGAATGTGAAAAGTGTTCATATGTAGTAAAAACCTGAGAAATCCGTCCGTTTTCGTCATTTGTTACCAAATCGACTTAAAGCCAGATCGTCACATTGGCCGATCTTCTCTCTGAAACGGTTGTACTTATCGTCTGCAAAGCTATGTCGCGTGTTGCCGTAGGCGGAAACAGGTAAAGCACCATAATAGAACACAGATGAAGCTTCTAAGTTGATGTAATAGCCAGTAAGAAGTAGTCCAATTCAAGTTTTAGGTATCGGTTATTGACTTTTTAGCTGGCTTTGGTGCCTTGACCATGAGCTAGGACCTTAAGATTCTGCATGAAAGGAGGACTAGCAGCCGAGTTGCACGGCAGAATGTGAAAAGTGTTCATATGTAGTAAAAACCTGAGAAATCAGTCCGTTTTCGTCATTTGTTATCGAATCGACTTAAAGCCAGATCGTCACATTGGCCGCTCTTCTCTCTGAAACGGTTGTACTTATCGTCTGCAAAACTATGTCGCGTGCTGCGGTATGCGGAGAAACTAAAACCACCGTAGGAGAACACACATCAAGCTTCTAAGTTGATGTAATAGCCAGTAAGAAGTAGTACAATTCAAGTTTTAGGTATTGATTATTGACTTTTTAGCTGGCTTTGGTGCCTTGGACATGAGCTAGGACCTTAAGATTCTGCATGAAAGGAGGACTAGCAGCCGAGTTGCACGGGAGAATGTGAAAAGTGTTCATATGTAGTAAAAACCTGAGAAATCCGTCCGTTTTCGTCATTTGTTATTGCATCGACTTAAAGCCAGATCGACACATTAGCCGCTCTTCTCTCTGAAACGGTTGTACTTATCGTCTGCAAAGCTATGTCGCGTGTTGCCGTAGGCGGAAACAGGAAAAGCACCATAATAGAACACAGATGAAGCTTCTAAGTTGATGTAATAGCCAGTAAGAAGTAGTCCAATTCAAGTTTTATGTATCGGTTATTGACTTTTTATCTGGCTTTGGTGCCTTGGACATGAGCTAGGACCTTAAGATTCTGCATGAAAGGAGGACTAGCAGCCGAGTTGCACGGGAGAATGTGAAAAGTGTTCATATGTAGTAAAAACCAGAGAAATCCGTCCGTTTTCGTCATTTGTTATCGAATCGACTTAAAGCCAGATCGTCACATTGGCCGATCTTCTCTCTGAAATGGTTGTACTTATCGTCTGCAAAGCTATGTCGCGTGTTGCCGTAGGCGGAAAAAGGAAAAGCACCATAATAGAACACAGATGAAGCTTCGAAGTTGATGTAATAGCCAGTAAGAAGTAGTCCAATTCAAGTTTTAGGTATCGGTTATTGACTTTTTAGCTGGCTTTGGTGCCTTGACCATGAGCTAGGACCTTAAGATTCTGCATGAAAGGAGGACTAGCAGCCGAGTTGCACGGCAGAATGTGAAAAGTGTTCATATGTAGCAAAAACGTGAGAAATCCGTCCGTTTTCGTCATTTGTTATCGCATCGACTTAAAGCCATATCGACACATTGGCCGCTCTTCTCTCTGAAACGGTTGTACTTATCGTCTGCAAAGCTCTGTCGCGTGATGCGGTATGCTGAGACACTACAAGCACCATAGTAGAACACAGATGAAGCTTCTAAGTTGATGTAATAGCCAGTAAGAGGTAGTACAATTCAAGTTATAGGTATTGAATATTGACCTTTTAGCTGGCTTTGGTGCCTTGGACATGAGCTAGGACCTTAAGATTCTGCATGAAAGGAAGACTAGCAGCCGAGTTGCACGGGAGAATGTGAAAAGTGTTCATATGTAGTAAAAACCTGAGACATCCGTCCGTTTCCGTCATTTGTTATCGAATCGACTTAAAGCCAGATCGTCACATTGGCCGCTCTTCTCTCTGAAACGGTTGTACTTATCGTCTGCAAAACTATGTCGCGTGCTGCGGTATGCGGAGAAACTAAAAGCACCGTAGTAGAACACAGATGAAGCTTCTAAGTTGATGTAATAGCCAGTAAGAAGCAGTACAATTCAAGTTTTACGTATTGGTTATTGACTTTTTAGCTGGCTTTGGTGCCTTGGACATGAGCTAGGACCTTAAGATTCTGCATGAAAGGAGGACTAGCAGCCGAGTTGCACGGGAGAATGTGAAAAGTGTTCATATGTAGTAAAAACCAGAGAAATCCGTCCGTTTTCGTCATTTGTTATCGAATCGACTTAAAGAAAGATCGGCACATTGGCCGATCTTCTCTATGAAATGGTTATACTTATCGTCTGCAAAGCTATGTCGCGTATTGCCGTAGGCGGAAACAGGAAAAGCACCATAGTAGAACACAGATGAAGCTTCTAAGTTGATGTAATAGCCAGTAAGAAGTAGTACAATTCAAGTTTTAGGTATCGATTATTGACTTTTTAGCTGGCTTTGGTACCTTGGACATGAGCTGTTACCTTAAGATTCTGCATGAAAGGAGGACTAGCAGCCGAGTTGCACGGGAGAATGTGAAAAATGTTCATATGTAGTAAAAAAATTAAACATCCGTCCGTTTTCGTCATTTGTTATCGAATCGACTTAAAGCCAGATCGTCACATTGGCCGCTCTTCTCTCTGAAACGGTTGTACTTATCGTCTGCAAAGCTATGTCGCGTACTGCGGTATCCGGAAACACTAAAAGCACCATAGTAGAACACAGATGAAGCTTCTAAAATGATGTAATAGCCAGTAAGAAGTAGTACAATTCAAGTTTTAGGTATCGGTTATTGACTTTTTAGCTGGCTTTGGTGCCTTGGACATGAGCTAGGACCTTAAGATTCTGCATGAAAGGAGGACTAGCAGCCGAGTTGCACGGGAGAATGTGAAAAGTGTTCATATGAAGTAAAAACCTGAGAAATCCGTCCGTTTTCGTCATTTGTTATCGAATCGACTTAAAAGCCAGATCGTCACATTGGCCGATCTTCTCTCTGAAACGGTTGTACTTATCGTCTGCAAAGCTATGTCGCGTGTTGCCGTAGGCGGAAACAGGAAAAGCACCATAATAGAACACAGATGAAGCTTCTAAGTTGATGTAATAGCCAGTAAGAAGTAGTCCAATTCAAGTTTTAGGTATCGATTATTGACTTTTTAGCTGGCTTTGGTGCCTTGGACATGAGCTAGGACCTTAAGATTCTGTATGAAAGGAGGACTAGCAGCCGAGTTGCACGGGAGAATGTGAAAAGTGTTCATATGTAGTAAAAACCTGAGAAATCCGTCCGTTTTCGTCGTTTGTTATCGCATCAACTTAAAGCCATATCGACACATTGGCCGCTCTTCTCTCTGAAACGGTTGTACTTATCGTCTGCAAAGCTCTGTCGCGTGCTGCGGTATGCTGAGACACTACAAGCACCATAGTAGAACACAGATGAAGCTTCTAAGTTGATGTAATAGCCAGTAAGAGGTAGTACAATTCAAGTTATAGGTATTGAATATTGACCTTTTAGCTGGCTTTGGTACCTTGGACATGAGCTAGGACCTTAAGATTCTGCATGAAAGGAGGACTAGCAGCCGAGTTGCACGGGAGAATGTGAAAAGTGTTCAAATGTAGTAAAAACCTGAGACATCCGTCCGTTTTCGTCGTTTGCTATTGAATCGATGTAAAGCCAGATCGTCACATTGGCCGCTCTTCTCTCTGAAACAGTTGTACTTATCGTCTGCAAAGCTATGTCGCGTACTGCGGTATTCGGATACACTAAAAGCACCACAGTAGAACACAGATGCAACTTCTAAGTTGATGTAATATCCAGTAAGAAGTAGTACAATTCAAGTTTTAGGTATCGATTATTGACTTTTTAGCTGGCTTTGGTGCCTTGGACATGAGCTGTTACCTTAAGATTCAGCATGAAAGGAGGACTAGCAGCCGAGTTGCACGGGAGAATGTGAAAAGTGTTCATATGTAGTAAAAACCTGAGAAATCCGTCCGTTTTCGTCATTTGTTATCGAATCGACTTAAAGCCAGATCGTCACATTGGCCGCTCTTCTCTCTGAAACGGTTGTACTTATCGTCTGCAAAACTATGTCGCGTGCTGCGGTATGCGGAGAAACTAAAAGCACCGTAGTAGAACACAGATGAAGCTTCTATGTTGATGTAATAGCCAGTAAGAAGTAGTACAATTCAAGTTTTAGGTATTGAATATTGACTTTTTAGCTGGCTTTGGTGCCTTGGACATGAGCTAGGACCTTAAGATTCTGCATGAAAGGAGGACTAGCAGCCGAGTTGCACGGGAGAATGTGAAAGGTGTTCATATGTAGTAAAAACCTGAGACATCCGTCCGTTTTCGTCATTTGTTATTGAATCGATGTAAAGCCAGATCGTCACATTGGCCGCTCTTCTCTCTGAAACGGTTGTACTTATCGTCTGCAAAGCTATGTCGCGTACTGCGGTATTCGGAGACACTAAAAGCACCACAGTAGAACACAGATGTAGCTTCTAAGTTGATGTAATATCCAGTAAGAAGTAGTACAATTCAAGTTTTAGGTATCGATTATTGACTTTTTAGCTGGCTTTGGTGCCTTGGACATGAGCTGTTACCTTAAGATTCTGCATGAAAGGAGGACTAGCAGCCGAGTTGCACGGGAGAATGTGAAAAATGTTCATATGTAGTAAAAAAATGAGACATACGTCCGTTTTCGTCATTTGTTATCGAATTGACTTAAAGCCAGATCGTCACATTGGCCGCTCTTCTCTCTGAAACGGTTGTACTTATCGTCTGCAAAACTATGTCGCGTGCTGCGGTAGGCGGAGAAACTAAAAGCACCGTAGTAGAACACAGGTGAAGCTTCTAAGTTGATGTAATAGCCAGTAAGAAGTAGTAGAATTCAAGTTTTAGGTATCGATTATTGACTTTTTAGCTGGTTTTGGTGCCTTGGACATGAGCTAGGACCTTAATATTCTGCATGAAAGGAGGACCAGCAGCCGAGTTGCACGGGAGAATGTGAAAAGTGTTCATATGTAGTAAAAACCTTAGAAATCCGTCCGTTTTCGTCATTTGTTATCGAATCGACTTAAAGCCAGATCGTTACATTGGCCGCTCTTCTCTCTGAAACGGTTGTACTTATCGTCTGCAAAGCTATGTCGCGTACTGCGGTATTCGGAGACACTAAAAGCACCATAGTAGAACACAGATGAAGCTTCTAAAATGATGTAATAGCCAGTAAGAAGTAGTACAATTCAAGTTTTAATTATCGGTTATTGACTTTTTAGCTGGCTTTGGTGCCTTGGACATGAGCTAGGACCTTAAGATTCTGCATGAAAGGAGGACTAGCAGCCGAGTTGCACGGGAGAATGTGAAAAGTGTTCATATGTAGTAAAAACCTGAGAAATCCGTCCGTTTTCGTCATTTGTTATCGAATCGACTTAAAAGCCAGATCGTCACATTGGCCGATCTTCTCTCAGAAACGGTTGTACTTATCGTCTGCAAAGCTATGTCGCGTGTTGCCGTAGGCGGAAACAGGAAAAGCACCATAATAGAACACAGATGAAGCTTCTAAGTTGATGTAATAGCCAGTAAGAAGTAGTCAAATTCAAGTTTTAGGTATCGATTATTGACTTTTTAGCTGGCTTTGGTGCCTTGGACATGAGCTAGGACCTTAAGATTCTGTATGAAAGGAGGACTAGCAGCCGAAGTGCACGGGAGAATGTGAAAAGTGTTCATATGTAGTAAAAACCTGAGAAATCCGTCCGTTTTCGTCATTTGTTATCGCATCGACTTAAAGCCATATCGACACATTGGCCGCTCTTCTCTCTGAAACGGTTGTACTTATCGTCTGCAAAGCTCTGTCGCGTGCTGCGGTATGCTGAGACACTACAAGCACCATAGTAGAACACAGATGAAGCTCCTAAGATGATGTAATAGCCAGTAAGAAGTAGTACAATTCAAGTTTTAGGTATCGATTATTGACTCTTTAGCTGGCTTCGGTACCTTGGACATGAGCTAGGACCTTAAGATTCTGCATGAAAGGAGGACTAGCAGCCGAGTTGCACGGGAGAATGTGAAAAGTGTTCATATGTAGTAAAAACCTGAGACATCCGTCCGTTTTCGTCATTTGTTATTGAATCGATGTAATGCCAGATCGTCACATTGGCCGCTCTTCTCTCTGAAACAGTTGTACTTATCGTCTGCAAAGCTATGTCGCGTACTGCGGTATTCGGAGACACTAAAAGCACCACAGTAGAACACAGATGTAACTTCTAAGTTGATGTAATATCCAGTAAGAAGTAGTACAATTCAAGTTTTAGGTATCGATTATTGACTTTTTAGCTGGCTTTGGTGCCTTGGACATGAGCTGTTACCTTAAGATTCAGCATGACAGGAGGACTAGCAGCCGAGTTGCACGGGAGAATGTGAAAAGTGTTCATATGTAGTAAAAACCTTAGAAATCCGTCCGTTTTCGTCATTTGTTATCGAATCGACTTAAATCCAGATCGTCACATTGGCCGCTCTTCTCTCTGAAACGGTTGTACTTGTCGTCTGCAAAGCTATGTCACGTGCTGTGGTATGCGGAGACACTAAAATCACTACAGTAGAACACAGATGAAGCTTCTAAGTTGATGTAATAGCCAGTAAGAAGCAGTACAATTCAAGTTTTACGTATTGAATATTGACCTTTTTGCTGGCTTTCGTGCCTTGGACATGTGCTAATACGTTAAGATTCTGCATGAAAGGAGGACTAGTAGCCGAGTTGCACGGGAGAATGAGAAAAGTGTTCATATGTAGTAAAAACCTGACAAATCCGTCCGCTATCGTCATTTGTTATCGAATCGACTTAAAGCCAGATCGTCACATTGGCCGCTCTTCTCTCTGAAACGGTTGTACTTATCGTCTGCAAAGCTATGTCGCGTACTGCGGTATTCGGAGACACTAAAAGCACCATAGTAGAACACAGATGAAGCTTCTAAGATGATGTAATAACCAGTAAGAAGAAGTACAATTCAAGTTTTAGATATCTGTTATTGACTTTTTAGCTGGCTTTGGTGCCTTGGACATGAGCTAGGACCTTACGATTCTGTATGAAAGGAGGACTAGCAGCCGAGTTGCACGGGAGAATGTGAAAAGTGTTCATATGTAGTAAAAACCTGAGAAATCCGTCCGTTTTCGTCATTTGTTATCGAATCGACTTAAAGCCAGATCGTCAAATTGGCCGCTCTTCTCTCTGAAACGGTTGTACTTATCGTCTGCAAAGCTATGTCGCGTGCTGCGGTATGCTGAGACACTAAAAGCACCATAGTAGAACACAGATGAAGCTTCGAAGTTGATGTAATAGCCAGTAAGAAATAGTACAATTCAAGTTTTAGGTATTGAATATTGACCTTTTAGCTGGCTTTGGTGCCTTGGACATGAGCTAGGACCTTAAGATCGTGCATGAAAGGAGGACTAGCAGCCGAGTTGCACGGGAGAATGTGAAAAGTGTTCATATGTAGGAAAAACCTGAGAAATCCGTCCGTTTTCGTCATTTGTTATCGAATTGACTTAAAGCCAGATCGTCACATTGGCCGCTCTTCTCACTGAAACGGTTGTACTTATCGTCTGCAAAGCTATGTCGCGTGCTGCGGTATGTGGAGACACTAAAAGCACCTTAATAGAACACAGATGAAGCTTCTAAGTTGATGTAATACCCAATAAGAAGTAGTACAATTCAAGTTTTAGGTATCGAATATTGACTTTTTAGCTGGCTTTGGTGCCTTTGACATGAGCTAGGACCTTAAGATTCTGCTTGAAAGGAGGACTAGCAGCCGAGTTGCACGGGAGAATGTGAAAAGTGTTCATACGTAGTACAAACCTGAGAAATCGGTCCGTTTTCGTCATTTGTTATCGAATCGACTTAAAGCCAGATCGTCACATTGGCCGCTCTTCTCTCTGAAACGGTTGCACTTATCGTCTGCAAAACTATGTCGCGTGCTGCGGTATGCGGAGAAACTAAATGCAACGTAGTAGAACACAGATGATGCTTCTAAGTTGATGTAATAGCCAGTAAGAAGTAGTACAATTCAAGTTTTACGTATTGATTACTGACTTTTTAGCTGGCTTTGGTGCCTTGGACATGAGCTAGGACCTTAAGATTCTGCATGAAAGGAGGACTAGCAGCCGAGTTGCACGGGAGAATGTGAAAAGTGTTCATATGTAGTAAAAACCTGAGAAATCCGTCCGTTTTCGTCATTTGTTATCGAATCGACTTAAAGCCAGATCGTCAAATTGGGCGCTCTTCTCTCTGAAACGGTTGCACTTATCGTCTGCAAAACTATGTCGCGTGCTGCGGTATGCGGAGAAACTAAATGCAACGTAGTAGAACACAGATGATGCTTCTAAGTTGATGTAATAGCCAGTAAGAAGTAGTACAATTCAAGTTTTACGTATTGATTACTGACTTATTACCTGGCTTTGGTGCCTTGGACATGAGCTAGGACCTTAAGATTCTGCATGAAAGGAGGACTAGCAGCCGAGTTGCACGGGAGAATGTGAAAAGTGTTCATATGTAGTAAAAACCTGAGAAATCCGTCCGTTTTCGTCATTTGTTATCGAATCGACTTTAAGCCAGATCGTCACATTGGCAGCTCTTCTCTCTGAAATGGTTGTACTTATCGTCTGCAAAAATATGTCGCGTGCTGCGGTATGCGGGGAAACTAAAAGCACCGTAGTAGAACACAGATGAAGCTTCTAAGTTGATGTAATAGCCAGTAAGAAGTAGTACAATTCAAGTTTTAGGTATTGATTATTGACTTTTTAGCTGGCTTTGGTGCCTTGGACATGAGCTAGGACCTTAAGACTTTGCATGAAAGGAGGACTAGCAGCCGAGTTGCATGGGAGAATGTGAAAAGTGGTCATATGTAGTAAAAACCTGTGAAATCCGTTCGTTTTCGTCATTTGTTATCGAATCGACTTAAAGCCAGATCGTCACATTGGCCGCTCTTCTCTCTGAAACGGTTGTACTTATCGTCTGCAAAGCTATGTCGCGTACTGCGGTATTCGGAGACACTAAAAGCACCATAGTAGAACACAGATGAAGCTCCTAAGATGATGTAATAGCCAGTAAGAAGTAGTACAATTCAATTTTTAGGTATCGGTTATTGACTTTTTAGCTGGCTTTGGTGCCTTGGACATGAGCTAGGACCTTAAGATTCTGCATGAAAGGAGGACTAGCAGCCGAGTTGCACGGGAGAATGTCAAAAGTGTTCATATGTAGTAAAAAAATGAGAAATCAGTCCGTTTTCGTCATTTGTTATCGAATCGACGTAAAGCCAGATCGTCACTTTGGCCGCTCTTCTCTCTGAAACGGTTGTACTTATCGTCTGCAAAGCTATGTCGCGTGCTGCGCTATGTGGAGACACTAAAAGCACCATAGTAGAACACAGACGAAGCTTCTAAGTTGATGTAATAGCCAGTAAGAAGTAGTACAATTCAAGTTTTAGGTATCGATTATTGACTTTTTAGCTGGCTTTGGTGCATTGGACATGAGCTAGGACCTTAAGATTCTGCATGAAAGGTGGACTAGCAGCCGAGTTGCACGGGAGAATGTGAAAAGTGTTCATATGTAGTAAAAACCTGAGAAATCCGTCCGTTTTCGTCATTTGTTATCGAATCGACTTAAAGCCAGATCGTCACATTGGCCGCTCTTCTCTCTGAAACGGTTGTACTTATCGTCTGCAAAACTATGTCGCGTGCTGCGGTATGCGGAGAAACAAAAAGCACCGTAGTAGAACACAGATGAAGCTTCTAAGTTGATGTAATAGCCAGTAAGAAGTAGTACAATTCAAGTTTTACGTATCGATTATTGACTTTTTAGCTGGCTTTGGTGCCTTGGACATGAGCTAGGACCTTAAGATTCTTCATGAAAGGAGGGCTAGCAGCCGAGTTGCACGGGAGAATGTGAAAAGTGTTCATATGTAGTAAAAACCTGAGAAATCCGTCCGTTTTCGTCATTTGTTATCGAATCTACTTAAAGCCAGATCGTCACATTGGCCGCTCTTCTCTCTGAAACGGTTGTACTTATCGTCTGCAAAGCTATGTCACGTGTTGCCGTAGGCGGAAACAGGAAAAGCATCATAGTAGAACACAGACGAAGCTTCTAAGTTGATGTAATAGCCAGTAAGAAGTAGTACAATTCAAGTTTTAGGTATCGATTATTGACTTTTTAACTGGCTTTGGTGCCTTTTCCATGAGCTAGGACCTTGACATTCTGCATGAAAGGAGGACTAGCAGCCGAGTTGCACGTCAGAATGTGAAAAGTGATCATATGTAGTAAAAACCTGAGAAATCCGTCCGTTTTCGTCATTTGTTATCGAATCTACTTAAAGCCAGATGGTCACATTGGCCGCTCTTCTCTCTGAAACGTTTGTACATATCGTCTGCAAAGCTATGTCGGGTGCAGCGGTATGTGGAGACACTAAAATCACCATAGTAGAACACAGATGAAGCATCTAAGTTGATGTAATAGCCAGTAAGAAGTAGTAGAATTCAAGTTTTAGGAATCGATTATTGACTTTTTAGCTGGCTTTGGTGCCTTGGACATGATCTAGGACTTTAAGATTTTGCATGAAAGGAGGACTAGCAGCCGAGTTGCGCGGGAGAATGTGAAATGTGATCATATGTAGTAAAAACCTGAGTAATCCGTCCGTTTTCGTCATTTGTTATCGAATCGACTTAAAGACAGATCGTCACATTGGCCGCTCTTCTCTCTGAAACGGTTGTACTTATCGTCTGAAAAGCTATGTCGCGTGTTGCGGCATGCTGAGACACTAAAAGCACCATAGTAGAACACAGATCAAGCTTCTAAGTCGATGTAATAGCCAGTAAGAAGTAGTACAATTCAAGTTTTAGGAATCGATTATTGACCTTTTAGCTGGCTTTGGTGCCTTGGACATGAGCTAGGACCTTAAGATTCTACATGAAAGGAGGACTAGCAGCCGAGTTGCACGGGAGAATGTGAAAAGTGTTCATATGTAGTAATAACCTTAGAAATCCGTCCTTTTTCGTCATTTGTTAGCGAATCGACTTAAAGCCAGATCGTCAC